>NC_090928.1:374307918-375557918 GCF_040938575.1 Ambystoma mexicanum
AAAGCCAAGTGGAACTCCTGGTAGGACTCAGACCTCCTCACCCTCAAACACAAGTGCAGAGTGGCTGAGAGGAAATGGCATGCTTCTGGTTCATCCTCTGACAAACTTGCCTGCCACCTGCTCTAAAGGCAATAACTGCTCTCTGTCCGGACCAAGAAGAGAGCTCACATCCAAGCCCGCGTCTCTGCGGCATCTAACAACTCGGGGAAACTCTTTAAAATCTGCAAGGAACTGACCAATCCTGCTGCAGTCTCTACTTCCCCAGGCCCTCTGCATGGCTCCGGCTTCTCATTTAATCTCTAAAACAAAGGACATTCTGTCCTCTCTCTCTTCCTCTCCCCCTCCTCCCTCGACTCCCTGCTCTTCCTCTGGCCCTTCTTCGGCCACCTCGTCTCCTCCCTCCTTCTCTGCCTTTCCCCTGTTCTCCCAAGATGAGGTGTCTAGACAAGTCCGATCTATGAAAGTCTCTTCAAAACAGGTTCATCCCTGTTTCTCCAAAGCTATCAAGGACCACATCGACTCCCTGGCTCCTGCTCTGGCCGACTTCTGCAACCACTCCTTTGCCACTGGAGTCTTCCCATCCCCCATGAAGCACTCCCTTGTGCACCCTCTTCTTAAGAAACCCCCTGCCAACCCTCCCTCACCGGGCTGACTATCACCCAATCTCCATCACTCCTTTCCTGGGCAAACTCCTGGAAAAGCTGGCCATCTCCCGGCTCAATCTACCCACTGAATCTGTGGTTGTCTTCATGATCACCAGTCTGGCTTCAGAACTGCCAGAAACATGGAAACTGCTCTCCTGAACATTCGGGAACACCTGCTCTCCAACCTTGATTCCCTGTGTCCTCATCTTGCTTGATCTCTCCTCTGCCTTTGACACTGTCAACCATGTCATCCTGCTCAACCGTCTCTGTGATAACCTAGGTATCACTGGTCAGGCCCTGGCATGGCTGGCCTCTTTCCTCTCTGATCGTCCCTCCCAGGTCCAGCTCGGGTCCTTCCTTTCCTCTTTCTCTATCTCTGGTGTTCCCCAGGAGTCTAACCTCTCTCCCTGGCTGTTCAACCAAAACCTGGCACTTCTTGCCCACCGCATTTCCGCTCTCTGCCCCAACTTCCAGTGCTATACAGATGACACTCAGCTCATTTTCAGGCTACCTTCAGCCACCTCTTCTGCTTCACTCATCTCTGACTGTCTGTCTGCTATCCAGTAGTGGTGTTCCGCCAATGATCTCTGCCTTCCCCAAGACAGTGTTCCCTTCTCCAATATTTAACCATAACACTTATATTGCTTTCACTTGCACAGTTCACTATAAGAAAATAATAGGTCCACTGGACCCGCCTTCTAGCTTGCTTTAGCACTCCATTCACAGTTGTCCATGGTTTATTACTGAGATCTGTTGCTATTAAGGTGAGCCCCGAGTGATTCCCGATTGCCTTGTTTCTGGCGTTGTTGATGATCCAGGGTAAGTATTGGGAAGCTGTGTCCATCTAGTCCTGTTGATGGGGTAGTGTGGGAGTCCACCTCCTGAACCAAGCCAGAAGGTGAAAACCAGCAAGGGGCAGGAAGCAGTTCCCCAGCATCACGTAAGATGATCCCTCATTCTTAACATGATGCCAGGCAGTGCAAGCACTGAATGTGGAGGATCAGAGACAGAGGTTGGAAGTTTTCCAGAGAAAGAAGTAAAGTAGACAGAAAAAGTACCTCACATATAGGCGGAGGAAGTTGGAAATAACACTGAGGTACAATCTCCAGGTTGGCCAGATAGGAAGAGAAGGCAAAGGGGCAAGCAAAGAAGCAGGCTCCAAGAATGCAAGCCAAGACGAGATCAGAGCAAAACACAGCAGCGTGATACCTCAAGAAAAAGAGGTTGCAACGCACAGAGACTTGTGCTTGCACTGCTTTTATGCATACTTGTGGCCAATGGTGGACAAACGCTGGTATACGAGTTGTCTGTGGCAACGGACAGCACTATCTGGACTGCGCATGCATGCAAAGCAGCCGCTGGACCCCGGCTCATGTGCACTGCGCCCAATATGGTGGCCCCCAGTGGAGGAGGACGACCAAGCCACAGATGTCGGCGCGGCAAATCCAAAAGATGCCAACAAGCCTGCCATGTAAGGAAAATGTGACGGGCCCTATGGGTAAGCCCTGTGACAGCTGCTTGTCACCACTTAGGGCTCCCTGGTCTAGGCGCAGTTGTCAGACCACATGGTCCACCCATCATTGTTCACTCAGCCAGGAACCGCTTTCCCTTGACTTGATTTGTGATATTTGTACTCTTCACAGTGAGGAACTCTCTGGTCAAGGAGCAGTTGTCAGACCACACAGTCCACCCATCACAGGTTGTGCAACCATAAGTTCCCTTATCCTTGCTTGGCCCCTTCACAGGCTCTTCTGCCTCAGGGTTCTGACTTCTCATACTTGTACTGTCTTTGTTTAGTATAACACTCTTCTGCATTAGTCATTTACTTTACCATAAACGTATGGTTCTTTAACAAATTGTCTGTCAGAAGGCTCAAGTTACTGTTCAATTCCCAATATGCTTTTGATTTGCTCACAGCGCTGCTCACTTATAGTTTGATATTCAGTTAATCTCTTTTACTTCACATTTTTGTTTGATTTTCAGTATTTTGTGCTTTTACTCCCATAGCACTTTTCATTCAGTTCAGTATTCAATATAACGTTGTTTCATTCAAACTGCAACTTCCATTCAGTTTGGTATTCAATATAGTTCATATTCATTTAGATTTGTGGGATGTTAATTGCCTGTGGTACCCTGGGAGCGCTGCAGTCTTCCCATGTCCTCTGACACTCAACGGCTGTTTGTGTCTCCTCAGCAGCAGTTCCTGCTGCTTCTGCTCACCTTGTCTGTAGCTGGAAACAGACCGCCTGGGTTCTGTGTACTCACCGGGCACTTCGATGCACACACCGGCGTCCCAACTGAATGCGGACTTTGTCTCTTCTGCTTCTCAGCTGTTTGGCAGCTCCATCTGCCACCTTCTGATTCGAGGGCTTCCGATCCTGCAATCACCCCATGCCTGCAAGTACTCTGGGATTGCTGCCGGCATTCAGACCTCCTGGTCTCGTTCCACCACAGTGGTTCTTCGTCCCTTGCTTTCTTGAGTCTCCTCCTTGTATACACCTGAGCCTTATTAAGGGACCTCAGGTGTGAGTCGTTGGCTTGACTTGTCTGACCATAAGGAACCCAATCAATGGGACATGCCTGACCTTCAGTATTGGATGCCTTCATACCCCTCTTCTTCGTCCCAGTACTAGAGTGGTGTTTGTAATAGGAAGTGTGTATTACTCCTAGTTGATTATTTCTCTTCTCAGTACTTGGTGGGTACTTACAGGGAAACATAGGGCATGAATGGAAGTAGCCCATGAAGGCTGAGGGAAGGGAAGGTAATTCAGTGTTAGGACATGTTGGATACCATGCCTCACCCTTATATGCTTTATTCTCCTTCTTATGGTTTTGTGGGAGTAGATGTGAACTAGTGAATTGTGATTCCCAACAGGAAGTATATGTCCCTTTTGATGGTGTCCCTTTCTTTCCTCCCCCAGAATGGTTTGTGGGACAGGGAGTAGATATTGCTCTCCGCTGTTCTGCCCTAACATTATGTAAACCTGAAGGAGGCAAGATGGCACAGGGTGGACAATAACCCATAAACTTAGAGGGAAGGTGGGGTAAGTCATCACCCTAACATAGGGAATACTGTGTCTCAACTAAGGGTATTCCTCCCTCAATCCCTAAGCACCCTCCACTCAGGTGATCCTCCCTCACTGGTGCACCCCCAGAGTTGGGATCCAAAAGCGATGGCTCTTCCCTATTCACCTGATCAAAGAATCTCCGGCGTGTAGAGGTCAGAACACCCTCAGCTTTCTCACAATGGTGATGGAGGATCCACCCAGTCTGATTCAGTTATATTGGGAATAACTAGGAGAAGTGTTGCGCCGGATGTGAGGGTCCTGGAGGGTCGGTGTTATGTGAGTTTATATTGGAGGAATTTGGGGCCGGACATACGGATGGCACAGTGAGTAATGTACATGGCTTTAAAGGTAGTCCGTCAACCAATAGGGAGCCAGTTTAGAACTCTTAGGAACACTGGTGTGCCTAGAGAAAGCCAGTTTGAATAGTCTAAGCAGGAGAGGATGATGGTGAGGATGCCAAAGATTTGGTGTGGATAGGTGAGGTATGGTAAGATTCTCTTGTAAAATTATACATCTTTCACGTCTGGTGTGTCATGCTCTTTTCTGGCAAAGCGTACTATTTTAGATGGATACCCCTGGATACCGCCATTCCTTTAGGTGTTTTTATTAAGTCCATGCTATGTCTTTTGAATTCTGTGGATTTTGTGCAGTTTCTTGGCACACTGCAAACCTGGCCCACTGGTAGATATTAAGACTCAGAGGATGGAAACTGACATATTTGAATAATGTGTTTTATCCATTGTTTTCCTAAAAAAACCTGGTATTGAGAGACCCTTGATCTGATTTTTTAATCATGAGGTCTAGAAATGCCATGTTATTCAAGTCATAGACCATAGTGCATTTTATAAATTGGTCTTGTGTATTAAGTCAAACCAGGAACGCCTGGTGTTGTTTTACTGTACCTTTCCAGACTAGAAAGACATCATTAATGTAACAGTTCCATCTGCTAATCTTGGTACTGAAAGGGTTGTCTTTGCTATAGATGTTTTTTTTGTTCTAGGTGCTCGATATACAGATTAGCTATGTCAGGGGCGAGAGTAGCCCCCATGCGGGTACCATGCTTCTGCTTGTAGTATTGACCCTCATAGAGAAAATAATGTTTTGTGATGGTAATCTTGATGCACTAGTGACTGAATTCTGTGGGGATTATATTTGATGTTTCAGTACGTTTGTCTAGATATTCTTGCATTACCATACCACAGGCCATCTGTGGGATGCTTGTATACAAAGCGTTCACATCAAGGGACACAAGTAGATCATCTGAGCCGATCTTCATTTTGTCCAAAATGTTGATCATTTCTGTTGTGTCCATCATGAAAGATCGCAACTCTCTTACAATGGGCCTTAAGAAAAATTCTGAATAGATGGAAAGGGATTCTAAAATTGACTCAATTGTGGATACAATCGGTCTCTCCCAGGGAAAGTAGTACTGTTTTTGTGTATCTTCAGCAAGATATAAAAAGCCAGAATAGTGGGGGTGGACTTTGTGAGAAAAGTGTGTTCATCAGTGTCGATCCACCCTTCCAGGAAAGCATGAGTGGTGAGACTACTAATTTCTTCCTTCAGTCGCTGCATGGGATCCCTCTCTAAATTCATGTAGAATAAGGGGTTGTTAAGATATTTAAATACCTCTTCTCTATAGCCCCCTCGGGACCACAAGACAATACCACCGCCATTGTCAGCAGGTTTGACTAGGAGAGTGTGATTGCATTGTAGATTTTTAGGGCAATTCGTTCATTTTTGCACAAGTTATCTCAGTGGTTGTTTTTTTTGCGACCATTAATGTCTTGGTGTCCGACAGTATTTTATTCTCAAAATCCAATATTTCAGGGCTAACCATATTTGTTGATGGAAGGAAAGTAGAGTGTGGATTTAGCCCTGTTGTGCTTCTTTCCCTAGGAAGTTCCGAAATTGGACCTCAAAAGAAGTATTTCAAGCGTAATAGTCTGAAAAACGGTTTAAGCTCAACCTGGGTCTGGAAATGATCTGCTCTGGTGGTAGGCACGAAACTAAGTCCTTTACGCAGGACATTTGTTTCATGGACCGTCAGCACATGATCATTTAAATACAAATGGTTGTCTGCTGTTCCACTGTCGGGTCAACATTCTCGATTCCCTCTGCTGTCTGTTCCTGCCTCCTCTACCTCGTCCCGAAAAAAACTGGGGTTGATGTTCAGGTGGGCTGAAGTTGAAGTCGATGCTCCACCTCTCTTGGATCTGTTCTGAACAATTAGGTTGTCACTGGGGAGAAAGGCCTTGTGTGCTATGGGTTCATAGTTGTCAGCAAACCAGGTCTCTGTGATGGAGAATATGTCTGGGTTTTCATCCAAGATAAGGTCAAAGATGTTAAATTTGTTTTTAGAGACTGACCTTGCATTGATGAGAATACAAGAGATTGGGTTGTATGTGAGGGCGTGGGGGTGTTTCTGGTAGCACATGGAGTCGTGGTGTTTGTTGTTGGAGATGAGGGCTGTGCTGGAAGGCTTGAGCTTGCACAGGTCATGATAGGGATTGTTGAAGGAGTTGGAGTGTAGGGGGGAATTGCGAGACGCAGGGTGAGGGATGGGGTGGCCAGTGGAGGGCATTGGTGTGATGGTGGACAGATGGGATGAGGGGAGCAGGAGAAAAGAGCTAAGACTGGGTTCAGAGTGAGTGTGGAGAATTGGGTGTTATAACGAGGGGGCAAGGCTAGGAATCTGGGGTGGACAAGGGTGATGCTTAGTAGGGCTTGAGGTGACTGAGGGCTACGCCTTTTCTTGTCTCTCGGTGGCCCACAGAGTGTGGGTGAGAGTAGGGGGTGCTGTTCATGGAGTGGGCTGTTCAGCTCAGGGTGTTGGCCAGGCTGCCCTTGCTGCACTATTTGAAGGGAAGTGTGAGTTGGGGGGACGGCAATGTTGTTTGGGTGAGGTGAGACATGGGCAGAGAGGCAAAGTGGTGGTGGGGGGTTGGAGTTGGAGGGTTGGTGGGGCTGGGTAGGTGGGAGGTGGGAGATGCTCAGGGGGTTGATTTTGTTAACTGTAGCACACCAACGTGCTGCTCTGGCTTGGAAGGAGTGAGATCGACGTTGAGGTTGGTTTTTTGGACATGGGTGCAGGTGGGGTGTATAAGAGTATTGTAAGGGTTGGAAGGGGCTGCATGTAGGGGTTAGGGGAGGGTGATTGGGCTATGCAAGGAAGAGGGTAGGGGTGGTGTGGAGTGGGCATAGTTAGGCTTACTGGCGCGCCAGTGTGCAGCTCGGATTTCGGTGGTGTGGGGCATAGTGGTTATCTTGTGGGTAGGACACACCACTAATTGTGAGTTTAGACAGGTTGGCGGGTGAAACTGGAGTAAGGAAGGGCAGACGGTAGGAGGCTAGATCCCTAGGGCATAACTGGGCAACAGCACCTGGAGTTTAAAAGGACCAGAGGGGGAGGGTGACCCTAGGTTTAAGACAAACAAATCCGGGAGGATGCACCTAGATTAAGCAGAACACAGCAGTAGAGATGCACCCAGATTCCAGACAACAAAGCAGGCAGAAATGCACCTCGATTTAGGAGAACACAGCAGTGGAAACAAACGTATCTTTGAGGAAACCCAGCAGGCAAAAGTACCTACACTTAAAATAAAAACAGCTTTGGTGATGCAACTAAACTTTACCGAACACAGCAGGCAAAACGCACCTAGATAAAAAGGAGCAGATCAGTGGGCATGCAACTAGAATCAAGTAAATGGACACACCTACATTTTAGATACTTGAGCAGTGGGTGAAAACGCCTACATTTGAGACGCAGCACTAAATGGAGAAACACTTAAATTTGAGATACTTGAGCAGTGGGAGAAACACTTAAATTTGAGATACTTGAGCAGTGGGAGAAACACCAAAATTTGTGACACAGCAGTAAATGGAGAAACACCTACATTTGAGACACAGCATTACATTGAGGAACACCTACATTTGACATACTTAAGCAGTGGGTCAAATGCCTAAATATGAGACCTAGCAGTAAATGGAGAAACACTTACATTTGAAATACTTGAGCAGTGGGAGAAACGCCTACATTTGAGACACTTGAGCAATAGGAGAAATGGCAGAATTTGAGACACAGCAGTAAATGGAGGAACACCTACATTTGAGATTCTTGAGCAGTGCAGTAGGTGAAACTATATTTCAGACACGGCAGTAAAAGGAGGGACACCTCAACTTGAGACACTCGAGCAGTGGGAGAAACACCTACATTTGAGACACTTGAGCAGTGGGAGAAATGCTGAAACACCTAAATTTGAGATACTTGAGCAGTGGGACAAATGCCTACATTTGAGACACTTGAGCAGTGGAATAAATGCCTAAATTTGAGACACAGCAGTACATGGAGGAACACCTAAATTTGAGATAGTTGAACAGGGGTAGACATGGCTAAATTTGAGACAAACCAATAAATGGAGAAACACCTACATTTGAGACACTTGAACAGTGGGAGAAACCCCTACATTTGAGACACAGCAGTAAATGGAGAAATGCCTAAATTTGAGAAACAGCAGTGATTGGAGAACTACGTACTAGCTGACTAAAATGGGTGTGCTATGTTATGTGAAGTAATAAGAGTGGTAGGGCTTTACTGGAATACAGTAATTGCTGTACTCCCCACCCAGGTCACAGTTACCTTTTCAGTCGCTTCTGGTTGATGGCGGCAGGCTTCCCAGGTGAACACAGGCAAATATGGACTGGAGCTGTTTCTTCAGGCCTGGCCTTTGCCTTGTGGCCCTTAGCTGAGGGCTGCCCTGGCAGAGGCTGTCCAGTCTAGTGTGGAGTGATTGAAAGGGGTCAAGAGGCCAAATCACAAGGGCCGTGGGTGGGATGGAGATGGGGAGGAAGGAGAAACCCGGAAGGGGAGCAGGAGAGAGATTACAACACTGAGGAGCACGCAATTTCAATTCAAATATACTGGATGGCAAAATTAAAGTCAGCAAACACGAGTCAAGTTAACCGGCCTCTCCCCAAAGGCAGGCTGCAGTAGAAATTCTCATGCTGCTGTTCCTTTGGAAGCTACACCCTCTGAGGAAGCCACACTGGGTCAGGAGGCCCAATTAAAAGGGCTGTGGTTGAGATGGAATCGGGGCTTCAGGCTGCCCTTTGCCTTGTGGCCCTTATCTGAGAGCTGCCCTGACAGGGACTGTCCAGTGCAGAGTGGAGTGCTTAAAAGGGGTCAAGAGGCCAAACCACAAAAGCTATGGATGGGATGGAGGCGTGGAGGAAGGAGAAACCAGGAAGCGGAGCAGGAGAGAGATTACAACACTGAGGAGCACGCAATTTCAATTCAAATATATTGGATGGCTAAATTAAAGTCCACAAACACAAGTCCTGTTATCTAGACTCTCCCCAAAGGCAGGCTGCAGTAGAAATGCTCATGCTGCTCTTCCTTTGGAAGCTACACCCTCTGAGGAAGCAGCACTGGGTCAGGAGGCCCAATCACAAGGGCGTGGTTGAGATGGAATCGGGGAGGAAGTAGAAACCAGGAAGGGGGCCAGGGGAGTGATCACAGCGCTGAGGAGAATGCAATTTTCAATGAAAATATATTGGATGGCAAAATGAAAGACGGCGGACACGAGTCACGTTAACCAAACTCACCCCGAAGGCAGCTGCAACAGAAATGCTGATGCTGAATGTGCAGTCAGTGATGGGAAGTGGGCAGTGTACTCTCTGCCTTGTCCTAACAGAGAGCCCTGGAAAGTCAGTGCTGTTACTGTTTTAATCAGATTAAAGGTAGTCATCATTATTTGAAATACAAGTGGCAGGTGATGCACCTGTTGCCCTGATAAAAAAAACCCTTGTCTAGGTGTTTGAGGTCATGGGCAGTGCATGCAGGTGGAAGCCATTATCCCCATGTGCAATTATTTGCTAGAGTTGAGGTTTTTGTGGCTTTTGTAATAGTATACACATAAACAGAAACAGAAACACACCCGCTTGGAGCGGCAGTGAGGATTGCATATTGTGATACGCTGCAAAGTGATTGTCACTTTGCAGCAGCCTACATTGTGATCTGAAGCTCATCTACTCTTCTCCGTGCTTTATCTTCATGGTGTTGGTTGTGAAACAGTGAGAGCGCTCACCTCAAATTGCAAGCAGCTGGGCTTGATTCTCACCTCCACCAACACCTTTGGGATTTGGAATATTTTTTAATTTATTTTGGTGCTTTTGATGTCTTTAACCAATTAAAATACAAATACCAATAACAATTAGAATACAGAAACATGATGCTGTTTTGGCCATCTCTTTTCATTTCTAAGCTTTCTCACACCACCTTTGAACTTTGGTTAGTGGTTAGTGTGGGGCGACGGTGCAGCACACATCTGGAGACGTAGACCTCCTGATAGTGCCTAAGGCCATTTGTAAAGGATTGGCACCTTGCACCTATTCAGGTTGGATCCTGTGCAGTGAGGTGGAGAAGGAGGGTTAAATGAGAGGAAAGCTTTTGAATATGGTGGAGGAGTGGAGGTTTGTCGCAAGAATACAGATTTGTCCTGTTTGTGTTGTATGCGATAGACACCAATAAAGTATGTCATTTTCATTCAATATGTAACAGGAAATCAAGGAAAATAATAATGAATAAACAAGTAGCATAGCATATATTCGCCAGGGCATATTTCCAGTGCTTGTTCCCCACAACCAAAAACAAACTATACAAAACACATGAAAAAAAAGCAAGTGATGAACCAAAGCCAAAAAATGAATAAATACTAAATACATGTAAAAGGTTGTAAAATGGATGATTCACTGAATACATTAAAAGTAACAATGATGAGTCAAGTTGAATCCTGAGATCGAATTGATTTAGGGGTCACCCAATTGATGAAGCATTCCCCCATTTGACCAGGTTCACACCAGGTTTGAATCCTGGTCCCCAATCTGTCACCAATGCAGCAGGTTCACTTTGAGTAATGCTGCCACCGCTACATAGAGCAGTGGTCTTCTGAATGCGTATGTACTTGAAACAATGCCTACATCACACTCACTCTTAGCATGCCTATGGCCAGGGCCAGCACATAAATATGTGGGTGCTCCCACCCCCATAGAGTGACAAGGAGCCATTTAGTGGCAAAATGATCAACAGTATCTCTAAAGGCTGTGTGATTCCATATTGAAGATACATTAAGGTGAAACCAGCATTGAGAGCTGTGGACATTGTGGCTAATTGGCCAGATTAAAACAGTGATATGCAGAATGTCACCCTCAGGTACTGCAGGGTAATTAAATGTCATGTTGTTAGATTCAATGTCCAGCAATGTGAAGATGCCAGTAAAAAGTTGATGTAATGTCACCCTGGGCAGTGAGATGTGGTTTAAAGTACACTCGATATTATAAAAACATTTGAAGTACAAGAATGAAAACAAACATCATGCCATTTTGTATGTGTGATCCAGAAGGGAAATATATGTGTGGCACAAATATATGGGCATAGTACTTTAAGTTTAAGAATGTTAAATACACTTCAGGTTTCTATCCTTGAAACTCTGGCCGGGTTGGATAAGACTTGCCTCTGGAATACCCAACTAGCAATTGGAATGCCAACTGCCCTTGTTAGCATCTTGAAATGATTAGAGACTAATAGCAGCACAGATTTGGTGGTGAAGATGAACAAACTCATTTCCTCTAAGGGCTGAACGAGAACTAACTTCTTTCCTTGTATCTTTAAATGGGGTAAGGCCGATGTTTGTTGGCACCTCCTCTTTTCATTTTAAATATTGATTGTCTCAATGGTAGATTGATATCAATATTTGTTGGCATGCCCTGCTAGGGGGAGGGCATGGTCTGGCTTTCCATACTCACTGAGAGAACTGGTAATGGTTTACACAAATTATTGACTCTTTTTTTTTCCTTTATTGTGCAGTTTTGAGTTATTTACAAACCTTAAGCACATACCTGAATTACAAATGTAAAATAATAATATATGAATCGACAGTTCAATACATACACAATACATATACAATACTTTGTCACAGTAACTTTAAAAATTCTTTCCATATTAAGTATGCTGCAGCAGACCTTATCATCGAGTCAGCGCTATAAAGAGAGGACCAAAATTGATCCAATTGAATGTTGCATAATTGTATAACGAATTTGCTGTGTCCTTTAGCATAACACTTTCTCAACACCGGGCAAGCAGTAACGTTATGAAGTACAGTCTCAATTTTTCAATGACACAGGTGACAAAGCCTAACCTCCAGTGGAATTTTCTTCCATGCCCCCAAGAGTTCCTCAGTTTGCAACAGGTTCAAACGCATTAATAATATAAAGCACTTTTTAAATGTTTAAAATTCAATACATTTGTAAATACAATTAAAAAAAAATAATACTAATATAAAGCGCTTCAGTTCCTGTGGACTGTACTTAGCTAAGTTAGATCGAGGGGAATAAAATAAGAAACATCGGGTGGAAAATGTGTCATGCCTTCTGATCTTTGCACGTTTGTCAATATAACACACTTTGTTCCAAAGACCTGACTTAGGTTTCACTAGCGTTTCTATGTTAGGAGACGTCAAGGCCATCTCTAACGAAATGTCCAGGGTGGCCAAATGGTTTAGAGCACATTGTTTTAGTTTGTTGTAGAACCTGTTTTTACACTCCTTGTCACTTTGGACCTTACCAATCAATGTCTGTAGTAGATTCCTTTTTACGGCACTAAGAGTTGTCTTTAAAAATAGCAATGGCTGTTGTCTTAACCACAATGACTGGGGAGAGGTTAGACCATATTCCAGTCTCAAAGCCTCCCCCGGGGTGGAGACAGGCAAGTTAAAGAAATACCTTAAGATTTTCCCCTCAATCCTGTCCAGCCAAGTAACAAAACTGGAAGAGAGCACAGATAGAGCATACAAAATACCTGGCATAATGCTGACCCGATATATCTCCAACAATGCCATCACATTTTGCCTGCCCTTCTTCACTATATACTGCTTTACAACACACAATTTTCTCCATATTCTGCAGCACATCAGACGCTCATAACAATGTATGTTGGGATTTCATTTAATAAAGAAACCCAGATAGCAATAGTCCTCCAATATGGATAGAGTGGAATCTTGAATTCTCCAATTAAAGGACTTTTTTTGGTTACAGCACCACCAAGACACATCATTTTTGTTTTTGATATATTAATGGCCATTAGATTTTTTTCTGCATATTCCTGTAAAGCCTCTATTGAGCGCTGAAGTCCAATTGGGGTCCGATCAAACAGAATGGGGTCAGCTGCATAGGTGAGACAAGCAATAGGTACGCCATTGATTTTAGGTGGTAAATGATGGGCTGAATTGATGGAATTAGACATGTCAGCTGCATATAGATTATATAACATAGGCGCCAATGCGCAGCCAAGCTTAAGGCCGCGGTTAGAGTAATTAAAGCCTGACAACTCACAGTCATGGATTAGTCGGTACGCAATCAAAGTGTTTGAATAAAGCGATTTGATGAAATATAGCAATTGCGGTTCTATTCCCCAAAACCCAAGTTTCTTCCACAATAGCGGGTGTGAGACTAGGTCAAATGCTTTACTGAAGTTGACAAAATAACAGAATAGATGCTGAGAGGTGACTGTCGCTGCTGCCATGAAATATTGCATGGCGGCAATATTGTTAATCGTACTAGCAGTTTTCCTAAATCCTGTTTGGAAGGTTCCTAATAGGTCTTCTTGCGATGCCCATCTTGTCAATTTTCTTAAAAGAATGGTGCTGAATGTTTTCTGACTGCAGTCTATCATAGCCAGTAACATCTCATTCGATGGGGCAAATCAATCCCATTTTTTAAATACCGCTATAAGTATGGACTAGCAGCCAGTAGTTTAGATTACTTTAAAAATGTTAAATAGAATATTTAACCAAAAATGTGGGTTGGCTTTGTAAAAGACGTTAGTGATGCCGTCAGGACGAGGGGCTCTTAAAGACTTTAGATTAGTTATTATATTACAAATGTCATCTGGGTCATAGTCCTCAAGTATGGTGACATGTTTCTCAATAGGAGTCATCCCCATCTGCTTGTCCTCTGTCTGGTCATAGTAGTTCTGTGACATAAGCTCTTCAGGTAGTAGTGGAGATAGGATTTAATTCCACCATACTAAAATCTGCCTTTGCGTTGTTAGCGTCTTATCATTAGATTTAAGCAGCCCAAATAATGGTAGCCGCTTAGAGTTGTCCATAGAATGATTATACATGTGCAGTCAATTCTTGTATTGTATCTTAATTGTAGTTAACAGCACCATTTTCTCAGCTTTTCAATATCAGAGGGTGCCTCTAACTCCAGCTCTTAATTTACGATAGAGGGATTACCTCTGCTGTATCAAAACATCTAACAGTGATCAGTACTGACTTCAATGATTCCCCATTGAGTTATTTATATTCATTTAAGTAGAATGTACAATTTCTTCTATCCTTGCATCCATTCTCCAATGGCTATGGGTCATCCATTTGATACATTCATGTTGATTAGAGTAAATGAGCTGTTGGCCTCTTTTATGTTTGCCCCTCTCCAGATTATACGATTACCCTGGTTATTAATCTTTACATTATTATTGCTATACCTAGGAGGTTGGAGCTCCTCCATACTAACTCTCCATGAGAGCAGAAAGTGATCACTTGCCTTGTTAAGATGTATACCAATATTGCAACAGCGTATAGCTGTATTAGCATCTGTGAACTCATAATCTATGAGCAAGATGCCCGCAGGATGGAGCGTTCAGAGTGTTCAAGTTCTTGCTCTTTAGTAGTTTTCTTTTCAGCTATTAAGTTATGCTTAAAATTAAACATTTTCTTAGCTTTCCAGCAAATAGACAGTCTAAGGCCCATTTCCGTCAGGTCGGTCCTTAATGTTCGCCTTTAGGAGGGCCACCATAATGGGGGAACTGAACTCAATAAGTGCCCAGTTGGTGTCACTGCCGATCTTAGGCAGCTAAATTTTTCAGAATGTCTGATGATGTAATGACACTTAGCTTTTTAGAAGAACTGAGCAGCTGTAAAAGACAAGTGCAATTTAGGAAAGAGCTATACGGGGAGGGGTCTAACTACTCCAGAATTACACATTTTCCCAAAATTCCAAGATCTTTCTCCATCAGACAATTATTTTTTTTAATCAATTTTAGGTGTAGCATTTGGAGGCAGCAAGGCTTTCAGTTGGGACCTGTGGTTTGGTCCGTGCCATATTGATCAATGTTAATTATGGGCACTTTTTCCGCCAAAGCTATACTAGCATCATGTAGCTTTATAGTTTGCGTAGCAATGCTATTTGTCTCGACCATCACCATTATTGGTTCAACATTCGGTGTACGCTCTGCTTCCAGTCCGGTTGGGCGAGGGTACAGCCAGTGCTCCATAGGCCCTTGTAATCTGGCCTGCCTAATAGTACCATCTTATATTCGATTCGAAATCAGTGTGCCAGCCACGTTGTTACTTTTTCTAAGGCATTTGCTCAAGGCAAACCTGCCTCTCTCTTTTTTTTGTCTTGAATTGCTTCCCACTTTTGTTTGATTTGGCCTTAGCTGAGAGTTGGAAAGAGGGTGTTTCAAAGTCAGCAGTATTTAGACATCCCTTATTTACCCCATATTCTTTGGGAGGGATGGAAATCTCCTCATAGTACCATTCTGAATGACTAATATTGCTATGCACTACCATGTCCAGGCCACTTGTGGATTGTCGTTGTGAGTCAACCCTTCAATTCCGTATGGTGGGTTCAAACGTTTCGCTTAGTTCTTGCAGATTAAACATGTTACCAGGTGGCATCCCACTATTCACTTCCATGTTTGCTTCTGCAGTCGGATTGGTAGAACTAATCAGTATCACATCCACTATGTTTGCTAGAAGTGTTTTCATGTCTTCTCGTTCTTTGGCAACAGTTGTCATCAGATGCATCAAGGCGTCTATTTTTGAGATGATTAAACTTATCGTAAAACACAGCATACTAGCTCCATTTTTTTCCAGGTTGCCCTTTTTTGCAGCGTCGAAGATGAAATGTCGTTACTCTCTGAGGAAGATGTTTCAAAGGAGTTTGTAGAAGAAATAAGGACCTCTAGGTCTGGGGTTGCAGATAACTTTGTGCCTATTATGTTCTCCCTCTCATTATTGTGTTTTGGCGTAGTGATCCTGCTAGGAGAGGTGCGCTGTAATCCCGTAAGTAATGAGTGGTTATTATCGATGGTTGGAGAAATCTGTACGTTTGTGATTTCTATATTAGCTTTGGGATTATTCAAGTTCAACTGGAGAGTCATTTTCGATATAGTTGATGTTGCTCCAAGAAAAAGGACATTATTGGGGGCTGTGTCTCTACCATAATTTCAATTCGAGCCTTTTTTGTACATGCACCCAGAGTGTTATTATTAGGATTTGCCGTGGAGCTCTTTTGTCTTTTCCACCCGCGTACTGCAGCACTACGCAGCCCGCTTCTGCGAGCCGGTTCCGAGTCATATTCAAAAGGTTAAGTGTGGCAAAGTAAGATAGCAAGTTCAAAAACCCTTCTGGTGATCGAGTCCCGGCCAGTAAGCGACCGCTCTAAATGTTCTTGTCAAGAATCGGGGTGCAGTCAAAAGGAAAAGTCGTCAAAGGGTGGTGACTGTATCAAAGCTGCTCCCAGACAATTTTTCTACTTTTTTGAGATGAGATGCATTAGGAGTATTTCTTGTCGTAAAAGATAAGCTGCAATGCCCTATGTTTTTTTAAAGGAAGTATTTATCATATTCAGAGCCAGAGATATGGAATAAAATGCATAATAGAACCAAAGAGTTATGGATGGCTAGAAAGCCATTTTCAGGTACCCATCATCTCAGCTTGTGTGAGATTGAGTATCAAGGATACCTTGAGAAACCAGCACGTTTTTGAAATTGAAAGATTTCAAGATGAAGAAAGAAATAGGCTAGTCCACAGCCAAAACTGCCGTAAACAAGGCAATGCCTCAGATGCATGAAGCTAGCATAGAAGGAAAAGAGCAGGATGAACTTCATGAACTGAACATTTTCCTTCAGAGTTTATTAAAGTATAATATTTACTGAGAAATAAGCATGTGTGGCCCAAGGTGAATTTTCTAGATCCTGCCGAAGGGAGTCTCCTTGTACTGGTGTTGAGTGAGGGGTTAGCCAGTACTGTAATGATATCTATTTAATATTACATTCTTCTATTGAGGTTTGTTTACTAAGGTGGAAAATCCCCAATGTAATGTCCCCACTACAGCGTTCCGACCCCTCAATCAAGGAACAGAAACAGGCTTCTTTAATAAGAATATTTGTGTTTTCTTAAAAATAATACATTTATCAAAATACATGTGAGCCCCTATCTCGTAATTCTGTGAAAGTCACATCATAAGCATTACAAATTAAATCACACAATTACAATATATACACACACACATCCATACTTATATAGCAAATATGAATGGCTATTCTAGAAAAGGTACTCCAATATTTTGCAGTGCAATCTTCATTATGAATAATGGTTTTCATTTTTTTTTTAAACCAAATGTATACATAAAACACAATAGTCAGCAAAACAAAACTATCATGTTCACTTATGTGCCTTGTATGACTTGTGGTGTATGACTTGTGAATTCTGGTTTGCAGATAAACAATACCAATGGCATCTTCAGTTAAATATGCACAATCGAACTTTAACAGTGGAAGTGAAACACTCACCGTTCGGATACAAAATTGTAGCTGACTAAGGATAAACAGCTTAGTGTCGGGAAAACCTTTTAATGGGCTATGTATTCAGAGTTCTATCAGGAAATCAATGGGCCTCATTACACGGACGGCGGTAAGGGTTAACGGTCACCGTTAATGGCAACGGTGACCGTTAACCCTTACCGCCGTACTACGAGGTCCCTTTGCGGGTTGGAGGAATTAACGCCTGCTTCTTGCAGGCGTTAAGTACCAACCCGCTAAGGGACCTCGGAGCTAATTACGGCACCGCAAAATTGCGGTGCCGTAATTAGCGCCTTCCCCATTCCCATAGAGCCCTATGGGGCAGAAATGGGAATGGGGAAGGGCAATGGCGGAAAGGGGATTTACCGCCCCTCCAACCTTGGAATGGGGCGGTAAATCCCCTTTCCGCCAAGGCGGTGCCGGTAATTTACCGGCATGGTCCAGGGTGCTAATAGCACCCTGGATTACCGCCTTCCGTGTAATGAGGCCCAATGTATTGAAATAAAATAATGAAACATTACATTCAAAGGTTTTGGAAGGAACACAAGGATTTCTATTCAGAACGCATGGACAGAGCAATTCTAAAGGGTTTGTATTTAGAAGAAATGAAAATGTGAAAGGGAGGATTCCAATGATGTTGCTTTCTTTTTAAAATGGAAAATAAGCGTTTAAGGAATTAAATACTTTGTGTACCAGATTAAAATCGAATACCCTGTCATATCCCCTGTCAAATCAATCACATGTGCCCTATTGTGAATCCCTCGGTAATTACTGAAGTTCATGGCATTTAATCACAAAAATGTGGTTTATAAAAATGTATCCACACTATAATTCACCAACCTGATATGTGTCATAGATGGCCAAAAGAACATGCCAACTGCCAGAGATAGTTCAAGGGTTTTTAACACATTTTTCAATAACATCTTTGGTAGGCTGTCCCTGGCTCTCTCCTCTAAATTAAGCAGTTTCCACCCTAGCCCAGGGGCCCCTCTCCCCTCTGAAGTATATCATTCTTTTTGACTCCTTCTGTCTAAAGACTTCCTGGCCTAAAGACAATCATCGTTTCTGTCTAACCACTCTCAGGAACATCCGAAGCTAAACCCACTCTACTGTTCAGGCTAGTTCTAAGGAATTGAAGGGATGTGCTTTACAGACACTGAAGCCCCACTCTGGCCTCTTCCTTTCTAGCTCTAATGTTCCTCTCCCTATGTCTCTCTATCCTACTCCCCTCCTCTGGATACTCTCAGCACCATCCACCTTCTCTCCACTATCATCCTACATCTTCCTTCTCTGCCCCTCCAATGTCTCTCTCGTTCTGCAACCTACCTACACCCCCGGATATTACATTCTCCTACTCCCTACCACCTTGCTCCATTCTCTACTTCACTAATTCTCTCTCTTCTCCATACTACTAGTACTTTATCCTGTCCACACTGCTACTCTCCACTCTACTACTATTCTCCTGGCTCCATTCTATTACTAATCTCTCATCTCCACGCTACTGCTCCACCCTGCCTTCTTCTTTCACTCTCTCAAAAACGTTCCACTCACCTTCTGCACTCTCTCTAAGACCCATTCATCCACCTTTTATGCACAATCAAAATACAGTACCTCTTGCTTTCAACAACCTATGCCTCAGCTTTGCTTCAACCCCCCTCCACCCTCAAGTCCACCATTCGACCTCCTGCTTGTCTCTTGGTCTGCCATCTCCTTTTCTGACATCACCCAAACAACCAATACCTCCCTTTTCCTCTTCATAGCCTCTCCTCCTTCTTCAATTGGATCTCTGTCCCAAACCAATAGGGTTCTGTAATTCCCTGCCTGGGTGGTGTTACACGGGTCAGCGTTTATAAAATGGGGGTAGATTCCGCCCCTTTCTTCTGTGAGGCTCGCCTTGTGACAACAATGGCAGCATGCATTGGTGAGGTTTCCAGTTTTTGTTTGGTGGCCACATTGCAGTGAATCCCCTGGTAAGTATTTGGGAATTGGAATATCTTGTAGCAATCAGCTCTGTGGCACAGTGATGCAAGTATCTCTGCGGGGCTCCGTCACTGCTGCCGGACTAAAGAAAATCCAGTTGACACTTGGATTGTGGCGCGTTCCTCAAGGCCATGCAAATCCTTTGTGTTCCTGCTTGCCTGTTCTCTTTCCTCTCGCTCCATGATGAACTCTGCTGAGTGGAATTGTCTGTTTATTATGTATCCTAGTTATTTGTGATAGCATACAGACAGGTGTGAAGCTGGTGAAGTATTTTTGTTTTACCACTTGTGATATTTTCATTTTACTGCACGTGATAAAACGCAAGGTAAGACAGATCACTGTGAATGGGCTCATATCCTAAGGGGCTGGTTACATGGATGACAGTATTTCGGTAACCTGGTATGGTGTATGCTGAGATACCATACCGCCGGAATACCATGAAATACCCCCAACAGGCTCATCAAAATACCACAAAATTCCCTAACACATCAACCATAAAGTCCTGCTTGGCTTAGCAGCCATGTATATTAAGAAGTTCTTTAAGCTGTTAGTTTCTCTACATCCCCAAAGAGCAGACACCTGTTTGACAATATCCACCTTTCGTTTTAAAGGCGCAAGAGCTTTTGGACACTCGTTTTCACTGCCTGATCTTGGCGCTGCTGCTCCTTCCCAATTGCCCTCCCCCCCCATTGCATCCAGTTCCATGTTTCCTCCCTCCCCTCCCGCCTCCCTTGATTGGAGGATTCAACCGAGTCTAGCAGGCCTAAGGAACCTCCCCAGGGCAACCCATTTGCCCATGCAGCCCCTGCGGCTAAGGGCCCCAAGGCAAAGGGCAACAGAAGCAGCTCCAAGAAGTGTCTACAGGTGTCCGCAGGGGAAGCCAGTGAGGCCAGCAGCCAACAGACACCAACAAAAACTGTAAGTGTGGCATAGATGGGGTGCAGAGCCATTACTCTACTCCAGAAAGCCCCTGCCACTCTCCCTTACCTTTTCAGAACGTAGACTACCATAGACCTGCCACATGCCTGACTATTGAGACGTGTAACCCACTAGCCTAAATCTAACTAAGGCTAGACTTTCAAGGCGTCACTGTGGTATAGTTGAATTTAGAAAGTATGCCTTATTGCGTCACTGTGATATAGTCAAATTTAGAAGTGTCCCTAATATCATCACTGTGCCAAAGTTGAATCTAGAAAGTGTGCCTAATAGCGTCACTGTGCCAAAGTTTGAACTTCGAAGGTGTACCTAATAGCGAAACTGTGGTATAGCTGAATTT
Organism: Ambystoma mexicanum; assembly: GCF_040938575.1. NCBI lineage: Eukaryota > Metazoa > Chordata > Amphibia > Caudata > Ambystomatidae > Ambystoma > Ambystoma mexicanum. Next base: position 374,328,532 of record NC_090928.1, read on the forward strand.
GAAAGTATCCCTTATAGCGTCACTGCGGTATAGTTGAATTTGAATGTATCCCTTATAGCATCTCTGTGGTATAGTTGAATTTAGAAAGTGTCCCTTATATCATCACTGTGCCAAAGTTGAATCTAGAAAGTGTGCCTAATAGCATCACTGTGCCAAAGTTGAATCTAGAAAGTGTGCCTAATAGCATCACTGTGCCAAGGTTTGAACTTCGAAGGTGTACCTAATAGTGAAACTGTGGTATAGTTGATTTCGGAAGTATCCCTTATAGCTTCACTGCGGTATAGTTGAATTTAGAAAGTATGCCTTATGGCGTCACTGTGGGGTAGTCACATTTAGAGAGCGTCCCTAATATCATCACTGTGTCAAAGTTGAAGCTAGAAAGTGTGCCTAATAGCATTACTGTGCCAACGTTGAATCTAGAAATTGTGCCTAATAGCATCACTGTGCCAAAGTTGAATCTAGAAAGTGTGCCTAATAGCATCACTGTGCCAAAGTTGAATTTAGAAAGTGTACCTAATAGTGCCACTGTGCCAAAGTTTGAACTTAGAAAGTGTGTCTAATGTTGTCAATGTGGTTCAGTTGAATCTGGAAAGTGTGCCTAACAGCGTCACAGTAGTATTAGTATGAATTTAGAAAATGTACCTAATATTGGATGGAGTGAATGGAATCAATGGAGTGGATGGAGTGTATGGAACGGATTGAATGGATGGAATGGATGAAGTGGATGGAATGGGTGGAAAGGATAGAACGGATAGAGTGGATGGAAAGGATGGAGTGGAAGAAAATGATGGGATGGAGGGAAAGGATGGAGTGGAAGGAAAGGATGGAATAGATGGAACGGATGGAGTGGATGAAAAACACATAGCAGATGGAGCTGACGGAGCGGATGGAGCTGACAGAGTGGATGGAGTGGATGGAATGGATGGAGTGGATGGAGTGGATGGAATGAATGGAGTGGATGGAATGGATGGAATCGATGGAGTGGATGGAATCGATGGAGTGGATGAAGTGAATGGAACAGATGAAGTAGATGGAAAGGATGGAAAGGATGAAACGGATGGAAAGGATGAAGTGGATGGAACAGATGGATAAGGTAGATGGAATGGATAGAAAGGATAGAGTGGATGGAAAGGACAGTGGATGGAGTGGACGGAGTGGATTATCTCTGTATCTCCTATTAATCCTATGCATATGCTATCTACCTGTATCCCCATGTTATCTGTATCACATGTCTACCCTAACCATCCTGTCACTTTATATACGTATGCCGCTATGTATGCCCCCTGTCCTGCTCTCGTGCTTGATTCCAGGTGCTTTACTGATAACCACCATATCACACTACTACGCTTACTCTCTCCTATACACCATCATCCAACTAGAACACAACTATACTATGACACATTCGGTCTAGCTGTTCTCATACTAACATGAGCCCACAAACTCCTCATCATCCTAATGAAACACAGCTAGCTGAGCACATTCCGGCTAGCTTAGGCATCTCCTCAGGCCTAACACAGCCAGAACTCAGTCTAGGTGTCCACCCTCCAGACTAAACAGATCCAACTGATTTCCTCAGCACCACACCTACCGCTAAGAAGCAGCTACCATGCAACAACCACACCAGCTGCACACATATCCGGTGCGCCCACGCCCCATACGACACTCTCGCTCTCGACTAACTTGAACTGCGGTTCCCGAGGGCGTTCACCGTACCAGCGCTTTGAAGTCATACCAATGATACATAAGGCGCTATATAAATGCCAAGTAACATAACATAACATAACCTGCACTATTGTGGAACACATCTATGGATTGTGCCACCACTGACTTACAGGATGTTAGCAATCTTTGTGTGTTCCGAAAAATGCTGAACACCCTTCTGTTCAAATGAGCTATAACGTTGCTCTGCCGTTGTCAGTTCTTTTCGTTCTCTCAGCCATTCTTGTGTTCCTTCATCTGTCAAATGTATCTGTCTATTACAGAGCACTTAGATGCCGTTAGGCCTTAGTGCCTTTCCCTGATTACAATTACAATGAAATACACTACAATTCAACATAATACATTTTTTTTAATTGTGATATTGGATGCACAAGACATCCTTACACAAAATACACACATACAAAACAATTTCCAATTTACGTTACAATATTAACTAACAATTCTTTCCATTTCATAATCGGAATACCTTAAATTTACACTATGAAATCAAAGCAATATTCCTAAAATGAGCAGCCCATTAAACAAACACAATATAAACCTAGTATTTCATTCTCACAATGTCCACATGATTTAACAATTTGACAACATCAATTGTCGCAGAATTCTCTTCACTATTTGCTAACCTAGGGAACAAATCCCTAGGATCTGAACATACAAAGTCGCAAACATAAGACCCCAACAACATTGTTTTCTTCTTCCGTAGTGCCCCACAATCCAATATAATGTGCTCCCTGTTTGCAACACCCCCTCCATAATACACTTATCTCATGATCCATCCGTTTCATGACTTATTTTGGATCTAGCCTGATGGATCTCCCACTGTGGCAACAAATTCAAACTTTAGGAAACTTCAGAAGGTATGAAGGGAAGATTCTCAATGCATCATCACCCATGGCAGCAGAGCCCACACAAAAGAAACCATTTGCACTGGACATTTACATGCCAGTACCCCTATCCCTCCTAGCAACGGATTGTCCTGGTTGCTCCCATGACAGCACTGATCCCTCATATCACCTCCCTAGTTCCAAAGAAGAAGAAAAAAAGAACATCAGTGCCCCCTTGCCTGCCTGCTGTTGTAAGCCATTACCCCTAAGGAAGTGCATTTCCATGTTAACCCTGTCAGAGATTCTCTCAGTGACATGATCTAGAATCATTTTAAAAAGCAAAGCATCCCTGCCTCAAAATAAGAGGACCGTAATGCTCACACACAATTTGCAAGGGCTCATACCTGGCACATTAAGAACAATACAAAAAGAAATTCTTCCAGCGGCTCCACATGGCCTCAACATTGAATCAAGCAAGTGTCTCTCACATCCTCCTAGAAAAAGCAGACGACGACTCGCCCCAACATACCACAAATCTCCTCGAGACAGGACCCTCCCAGATGAACATGGGCATAGGACATGGGGGGATGGAGGGACAAATCCCCCCACAATTTTAAGTGGGGGGATATAATAGCCTTTATCCCCCCAGATTATTTGTGTATCTGATGTAAAATACGACTGCAGCCTGCACTGCAGGTTGCAGTTGTCATGTAAGCTTGCAAAAGATAAAAAGTGGAGTCTACTTTTACTTTTGCAAGCTTACAGGTGACTGTCTTCAACTTCTGCTGCTGCCCTGCGCCTGAGCATAATGAACGTGCCCAGGCCGTGAAACAAACTGCACATGCCCTGCCTGCGCAGTGCACTGCTGTGCAGCCTCAGCCTTTGTTTTTCAGAACGAAGGAGAAGACAGAGAGCCACACATGCTGCAGTGACTCTGTGCTCGTGACAGCCGACAACGTGTGCGTTATTGAGTGAGAACAGACTGAGCAGGCAGCAGCACCATAAGGTAATTCAGTCCAGTGCTCCCTCTCCTCTCCCAGGTGCAGGGCGGCATGGGGAGGATTTATTGGAGGGAATGTGCGGCTGTGCCAATGTGAAATATAGTTTCTAAACACGCGCGGCACATTGCAAAACTGATCAGGGAATGCTGGCCTCTTAATGAACTTTCATGAATTGAAAGACCTGAGGCCCTGCCAGTGCCTGCCATGTTTTCCAATTCATGAAAGTGTGCCCCAGGCCCTGCCAAAGAGGAACATCACATTCGGAATGGCTCTTTGTTCATTCCTTACTTATCGGCAGCAAGGGCTCACATTTAAGCTCCAAGCAATGTCCAACACGGGCCTGCATGGCCGCACAAAACATACAGAGGTCATTCACCTATACAGCAGAGGATCAAGGGTGCACAATGGGAGCTGGTATACATGACATGTACATGCAGTTTCTATACAAATGCCACAACACTGTTTAATATATCATGTAATGCCTTTTTTAAGGAGAAGGGTTTGACGATTATTTTTGCTGCTTACACTATACTACTGCCCCTAAACCATCAGGTTACTTTGAGATTATTTCCTTAGAGTTGGTTCACGCTGACTGCACCTGAAACGTTTCTCTGCAAAAAAAATTACAAGTTCTATGTATCTATAACTGCTTCCCAAAATGAGAACCGGTCCCTCAGCTGTAGATGACATCTATTGCTGTGACACTGTGTCCTTCTTCACACTCACTCAACATGCTTAGCATACATGGAGCAACAAAAAACTCTGTTAGAACATTTACGATTGAGGCATTTCATTAAAGTGTACATTGCCAACGTAGTCACTTCTAGGTGATCCAAAGTAAACATATATAGAAAATAATGCCCAGTGGGGGGGGTCACACGACTCGCCCAGGATCACACAATCTGGCAAAGACTGCATTTTCTCCAAGATGTCCCTGTACCCCAAGCCTGGCTTGCAAAGTGCAGACACTGCCTGCCATTATATACAAAATCCTCATGAAACCATATAAAGTAAAATGACGATGAGCCAATCTCAAGAAGAGCCGCTACGTGTGATGTGTGCTCTTTTCCATGGTAAAGTTTAAGGTAGGCAAGGGAAAGCACTTGATGTATACTCTAATATCAGTAGGCCTCACTTAAGGCACACCCTTCCACCTCTTCCCACCAACTCACACATGCTTGAAGTTTGGATGGTACCACACCTAAAGCTTGGTCTCTGACATGAGGGCTACCTGCATTTCGCTTGTTCAAACCTAGCAGCAGGGTCCACTTAACCTTTCATGAATACAGTGCTGTTCAAATGAGGGTAATAATACCTGTTATTACATTGCCTAGAAGCTGAAAGCAACTAGCATGAAGTGCTATGACCAAAGTGTTATTATATTCCATAAAACAAACTATTACCAGCACAGACCTGAACTCTGTCCCTGCCCAAAATAAACCATTTGATGGTGCCCATCCTGCCCTCATTTTCTGTAGATCTCGGCAAAGCTTCACCCTGGTTTATTCAGCCTGGCTGTTTCTATCATCGTACCTGAGTGGTCGCAGTGCGATCAGATTTTGGGGGTAGAGCCTCGGCAGCATGTGGATTTAGTGACTTCTGTGCCTGTGCCCCCTTCCAAATATCCATGCTCCTGGCTATTTCTTAAGGGTTAATGCTTGCAGGTATCAATGGGCCCTTTTAAGGTCAAGGATCGGGCATGCCTGTTCCAGCTTATTCTGAGAAGCTATATGGAGTGGTTGGTCATGCAAGGCGTGCAAGAGAAAACCTGTGAAATGTAAGCCAGGACATCGAGGGTGCTCTGAAGACTGAGGAGAAAGTGCTGAGTAAGTGTAGATGAGAGTTGTAGGGTGCTGGCCATGAGGGAATCGGAGGCGAGGGAATGGGGCGCAGTAGAGTGTGGGACTGAAAAGTGAAAACGGGTAGAAAGGGTGCAGAGGACAGAAAAAGAGAGGAGCAAGAGAGGGGAGAGATGTTAACAAGAACAGAATGCAGATGAGAGATAGAGTTGTTTTGCAGCATGGGGTGACCAGTGTGTGCAGGGGAGAGAGGGGTGCAGGAAAGACCAGAACACAGGGAGAGTGGTGTAGGGCAGAAATGGCATAGGAGGTGCTTCAGGTTTTGCAAATGAGAGAGAAGTACAGGCACGTGAGAACGTGCAGAGGGCAATGTTTCAGAGGAGTGACTTGGTGTGGGGTGCAGGGAAGGGTGTACAGCAGACAAGAATGTGGAGTAGAGAAGGGTACAGAGGGGAGATTTACACAAGGAAGAATGGTGCCTCGCCTCATGTTCCCAGATAAAGGGTGGAGTCACGAATGCATCTTCTTCTAACGCTTGATCCATGCTCACAAGGCTTTCACGAGGACGATTAGAAGTTGCTTGTTGAAATAATTGCAGATATATAAACTACACCATATCTGTCTGCGCATTGATTGGGCCTGATAATACACAAAGTGGCTCCCCTCTCCCAGGTGCAGGCAGGCATGGGGAGGATTTATTAGAGGGAACGTGGGAGCTCGGGCATGGCGCTCTCCCACTGCCCCAGTGTCATCTGCGCCTCTGTCTGGTTCCTCTGCAGGAAGAGACAGTCACAGCAGGCTGTCCCTGCATCAACTCCCTTTTCACTCAATCCTACCTGCAGCCTAGGTCTGAAGTCAGGACTAACCTTAAATGAGGTATATATTCACCTCTGACCTGTCCTGTAGTGGGAGCTGGTGCAGGGTGCGTGGCATCTTGCCTTGCGACACAGTACCATGTTATTTGGGCTATCTTAACAACTTTAATGGGTTTTTGGTGGATGGATGCCACACGGGCGCAGACTCATTTTACGCCATAACCTATTCCTTTAAAAAAAATGCTAGAATGATCTATAAAGGGCACGTAAAGTGCCAGTTCAGGTTTAGACAAAGCCACTGATTTAGGGATATTTACTACAAAGCCCTGGGTAGTTAATAACTTAATTGGAGCTGGGAACATACTACTGGTGTAATACAAATGTCTTATCCAGGGATGCCTTCATCCACTCCTTTTCACCTTAATTGTTCATTGCACTTGCACTATCTGAAATGTCATCAGGCTGATTATGATAGTTATTCTTCACATTCTTAATTGTTTCAAGGACCTGTAAGAATGTAACTGTATTTCTCCTATGCTCCCTCCCCCCCTTGAAGCGCTTTGAAACACATTGCGTACAGGCGCTATACAAATAAACAATCAATCAATCAAAAAATCAATCAATCACTCTATCAGCACTATGCATTTCCTTCACTGAAGTCCTGCTAAAAACCAGCAATGGCAAGTGTTTGCTTGTCTTTACATATTGGGCATTTGCCAGGCACTGCTATTAAATGTTCAGGTACTTGCACCATCAGCTACTATCAGTGGGTACCTAATACCACTATGACGGTGCTTGGCAAGGGCATTTTCCATGCCTACATTAAAGCCCAAATGGTTGGAGTTGCCAATGCTTGTTTTAAAATAGGGATGCAACTGCATTTTTGGTACCCACCACCAGCTGAATAATGAGTTGTAGACAAGTTTTAATAGAGGCCACCATAAGTCATCTCTGTGACTCTGAAAAAAATAAAGCACAGCCTCGAGATTCAAAACAGCACTTGTTCCGCTGTCCATGTAAATCCAGTGAATACCCTGGTGTCGAGGTATGATTGCAGCCCATACACTGCTGTAAAGTGTTCCATCATTGAGGGTTCAAGTGGAATAGGATAGGAAGGGTTGGCAAAACTCCATAACGCATCTGCACATAAAGCGCAGGTGAGTGTATTATGAAAGATCTCTCTAGGTCCATCGCTGGCAGGATTTTATACTCTGAACTGCTTTTCTTTTTCTTAATTTTCTTCAGTTTTCTTTTCTTCTTTTCTCTTGTTTTATACAGCGATGATATATGTAATTTAATACGTACTGCTAATTTAAATTTTTGAAAAGTCAAGTTCTTTGACTAAAACACAACAAATAAATAAAATAAAAAAACAAAGTCCCCAAGGTGTACCCTGTGCCCCCCAGATTGGATGGGTCTCCTACGCCCCTGCAGATGAATGCAGATCAATTCTTTCACGTTTTCCATCCTCTATTTAGTTATTTTTTCTGAATACATTCCTGTCAAATCTATATGTGCAAATAAAGAAGCCAGAAAACAAACTGCTCTTTCATGTTTCTATCAACTTGGGGTGCAGGGTAGGTCTGCAGGCAAGGAGAAAACTATCTCAGCAATTGGCATTAGTAAATATTACTAAACATCAATATACATTGCTATTCTGGCATGGCACACACTAGGAGAAGGACTACAACTCTCACCATCCCTCCCCATTGACTATGCTGGGTAGGATTAGTGGGAGTTGTAGTCAAAACATTTGGTGAGCCAAAGGCTCATCAGCTATGTTGGATTAAAACATACAGGTACGCTCCCCCATGGACTATGATGACTATACAAACTGTCTGGTTACAGTTGCTGAATAATTGCTCAGTTTATCAGATGGCATACAGTGCACACCCAGATAAGAATTCATCAAAAAGGGCATGCCTATTGAAATCACTAAACATCAGTACATTGCTATGCTGGCAAGATCAAATGGAAGGACGTTACAACAGGGTCTGCAACTTGTGTCTCTGAAATGGTTTTGGACTACCGCACCCAACAACCTTCCTTGTTGGACGATGGGATTTGCAGTCAAAACACTTGTCAATGAGTTGCAGAACAATGGCATTGTTTATCAGAATCAGCGTGGCTCGCAGGCAGATGGGGAATCAAAAAATCTTTAAATACTAAAATATGGATGAAAGTTTAGTCACAAATTGTAGCAAGCCAAAGAATGCACAGTGCAAATCACCCCAACTAAAAGCAGACCACAGTATGATGCCGTCAGAGCCCCAGCACCCTGGTGCATGCTCCTCTTTCTCCAAAAACCTAGATAGAGTAGAGAGAAAGTCCACACACTTATACTATACATTACACTCTGGCAATAGCAGCAGAACAAGGTAATTGATTATCAGACTGATTTCAGCATAAGGGCATCCTGGGGGTTTGGGCTTCTAAGGTGATCAGGACTAATGCATCTACTGTTGCCAGCTGCACGAGTAAACCAGTTTGGTACAGGCCATTTTCCAGCATTCTACTTCCACAACATGGAGAGAAGGGAAAAGCAAGTGTAGGGTATACAAGGAAATAAACCTGTGCCAGTATTGTTTACAGTACAATTGTGTCTTACTCTGTACTGTAAGGCATCATAACTAAAAAAAAGTCTTGGGTGGCTGAATGGCCGAAGAGACATGTAATCCATTTCCAAAGAATGACAAAATAATGGACTCACCTTACACTGTGAGCACGATTAATAGGGTGTTAGTACCACATGCCTGATCACAGAATCCTGGACAGCATGTGGGCTGTACTCGAGTGATATTAATGAGCTTAGAGAAAAATACTTGTGCCCGTATTCAATAAGGGCACCCACCCTGGACCGCAGCACCATTACAATGCAGTAAAGTGGCTTTGGACTGAGGGGGGGCACATCATGGAAGCGGTTATGGCACTAGATGAGGCAGCATCTCCATGCTGGAATGTGTGTGCTAACAGCAAGACAATGCCTGAATAGCTGTCAGGTATGACAGAGGAAGAGGAGGAGTTAGAGAAGGGAAGCTAGAAGGAGAGCTGTGTGTGATCAGCATAGCACTGGAAGTGAGGAGAGAAGGCAGAGATCAAGTGGGCCAGAGGGGCAAGGTAAATGTTGAAAAACCACAGTGATAGGATAGATCCCTGAGGAACGCTGCAGGTAGAGAGTGAGGTGGAGGAGAGGAAAGGGCCCAGTTGCACTTGGTTAGGTCAGTTAGAAAGGAAGGAGGTCAGCCAGGCCAGTGCCCAGTCCGTGATGCCTAGGGTGACACGGAGATGATTTATGAGAATGGCCTGATTGACTGTGTCAAAGGCAGAAGAAAGATCGAGAAGGATCAGAACAGAGGGAGCGTTAGAATCAAGATTTGAGAGCATGCCTTCACGGGTGTTCAGGAGAGCAGTTGCCATGCCTCTGCCTGCTCTGAAGCCAGACTGGTGGTCATGGAGGCAGCCATCAGATTAAGTGTGGGGGGTCAGTTGGGGGATGACCAACTTCTCCAGGACTTTGCCCAACAAAGGGGTGACAGTTAGCTGGGCATGAAGGGCCAGCAGACAGCTTTTTTAGAAGAGGGTCCACAAGTGATTGCTTGAGGGGTTGTGGGCAAGAACCAGTGGCAAAGGAATTGTTACAGAAGTCAGCCAAGGCAGGGGCAAGAGAGGAGATGTTGTCCTTGATAGTTCTGGACGAGCAGGGGAGCATCTTTTTGGGGGAGACTTTCATAGAGCGGACAATTCTAGAGACATCATCCGGTACAATGGGAGAGAAGGAAAAGAGGAGACTGCAGTAGGATTGGCAAGTTCCTTCCAGATTTTTTAAGACTTCAGCCATGTTATTGGTGATGCCAGAAATGCTGGCTTAGACATGAGCCCTCTTCTTGGAGCGGATGGAGAGTCAATATTACCTTTGGAGAAGGTAGCAGGTCAGTTTGTCAGAGGATGTGCCTGAAAACTGCCACATCTGCTCAGCAACTCTACACTTGCGTTTCAGAGTGGCCAAGTCACAGCCTTCCCGAGAGTTGTACTTGAAGGCAGGCTTCATCCGGCTCCTCATGACAGGGGCAAGGATGTCCAGAGTGTTGGAGATGGAGTTTACCAAGTGTTGAGTCAGTATGAGCGTCAATAACGGAGGTGGGAGGAGGAATGAAGCTGGCAGCAAATGCAGCGACTGACACATGCTTCTTCGGATGAATGACGGAGAAGAAGATTGAAAATGTGGGCAGAGGCAATGAAGGGGGGCCAGGTAGCTCCAAGTGGGAGGAGAGGAGAGAGTTATCAGACCAGGAGAAAGGAGTGGTTAGAGGGTTAGAGAAAGTGATGTTTGCTGAGATGAGAGGATCAAGGGAGTGTCCAGTAGAGTGGGTCGGGCCTGAGGGAAGAATTGTGAGAAAAAGAGTCACAGAGGTCGTGGAAAGATAAAGTGCCTGCATCCGAGTCTAGATGAATATTAAAGTCACCAAGGAAGAGAAGTTTGGGGGAGGAGGTCAGGAGAGAGGAGGAGAGGTTGGCCCATTCAGAGAGGAAAAGGGGAGTAAGTCCACGGGACCTGTAGATAGTGGCGAGAGTAAGGGAGAGGGTGGGAGAGACACCAGGCCTTTAGACGAGGCATTCAAAGGAAGAGTAAGATTGGGTGAGAATGATAGTAGTAGGGGTCTATTCAGGGAACACAAGGCCAACACCACCTTAAGACTGGTGAGTCCTGGGCTTGGAGAGGATCTTGTAGCCCTCAGGAATGAGAGTGTCAAAAGCAGTGACAGAGCCGGCATTGCACCACATCTTGGTGAGTGCGAGGACATCAAGGTCAAAGTCTTCAAGTAGGTGACACATGTCAGAGGAGTGCTTAACAGCAGAGGGAGAGTTGAGGGTAGCTAAGAGGAGAGGTATAGGGACGTGGTACACCTGTCCGGGGGGGAGAGGGGTAGAGGTCAGAGGGATGGCAGACAGCGGGGTGGAAGACGAGAGGAGGAAGTTAGTGAGAAACGGGAGGTGTCTATTCAGAAGGAGGAGATTGGGTTGAAAGCCCTGGGCCATGATAGTGCCATTTTGATAGACATTAATGATGCACTTAGAAGATGAGAAGTATGCCAAGAGAACTTCCCACCTGGTAGCACCATTAAGGGGTGAGGAGGAAAAAGCGGAGAGAATAGAGACCGTATGAGGAGTCCGTAGGTCAGGAAAGGGACAGTGAAGAGGATGTCTGCGATAGTCTTTCCAGAGGAAGCATTGACATAGGTATCAGCAATGGGGAGGCCTGGGTTGGAAGCCAGGAGTGCTTTCTTAAACTTTTTACCTCCAGACTTAGAGCGACAGAGGTAGGATAGGTGACAGAGTACCAGTTAGAGTAGATAGGGGAGACAGAGCGCACCATGAGTAAAAAGGGTGGGGTGGGAGGGTCAGGAAGAGAGGCTGCACTGTGAACGATGTATTCATCAGGCGGCCTAGCAGCCATTTCAGGGGAGAGGAAACTAAAGTACAGAAACACAGGTCACAGGAATTTTAGAAAGCACAGATTTGAGATTGTCAATGCAGCACAGATTTGAGATTCAAGTAAAACAGTAGAAAGTGACCAGTAAAATTAGACTAAAAATTGCTCACATACAAAATGCAGTTGGAGTGTTGAAAACATCTAGACTCGAAATTCAAATTTAGATAAAAAAAATGCTGGCAAGCAGTATGCAGAATGAAAAGTCTGAGCATCACAAAAACAGGGATGCAAGGATGAAACAGGCATGAGTAAAAGGCTGCAAGTAGAATTGAAAAAGCAAAGACAAACAGGGTGCAGTTTGCTGGACTCAAGTAACACAAATAAGTCTTGGTGGAATTAGGCAGGTAGGCAAAGAAGGAAGCTGGCAGTCAGTGGCTAATGTGAGAGCCTTGTGCAGGCAGGAGGCAGACAGTCCATAGCATGCTGCAGGAGTGAGGAGTGATACATGTACTACACTCGGAGTTGAAGGTTTGTACAAGGATGCTTAGGGGCAGAGTCTAGCAGGAGGTGGAAAAAAGGCCACACAGGTATGCACACATGGGGGAGGCGTGTGCAGAGGGTAGCATACTGCTAAGTGCAGTGAGCAAACAAATGGGAGCAGTGAGAGCCAGGGCAGCGGGAGAGCCCTGATGGCCAGCGCTTACCTGCTGGGATTCAGAAACTCGCATGGCGTGCTCCCAGAGGGGTGGCAATGCGATGCAGCACTGCGGCATGGCCTGACAGGCCAGACAGGGGCTTTAGTGTGGGCCTGTGTTGGGGCAGGCAGACCAGGTACTCCTGTGCCAAAGATGGTCGCACCCATGATGGAACAGGTAAAGGCCCCAACAGAATTATCAGCCCAACTGGGCTACACTGCTACACTGCCATTTTCAGTGTAGCCACAAACATCAGGGGCAAAGCACAATTGTAGATTTTGCTTGCAGCCCGACTGGGCAAGTTAGGTAGGGTTTCATGCACCTCGCTGCAGTACTCGAATCATTAAAAACACATCAGCATAATTCAGTTACAGCCCGATTGGGCTTACCTAGGATGCAGTGCATCCAGCCTTGTGGTCGCGTGGGTCTTGGAGATGCTGCACTGTATCTGTGGTCGGTGTTCAAGAAGTGATTTGGAAATGCATTTGGCTGTACCCATACTGATTGAAAAAGAAACATGAAAACAGGTGCTTCACAACTGCTGATTTCTGAAGGAGTGGGAGGGGTGTCACAAATGGCACAGAACTCTCTCTCTCTCTCTCTCTCTCTGTCTCTCTCTCTCTCTCTCTCTCTCTCTCTCTCTCTCTCTCTCTCTCTCTCTCTCTCTCTCTCTCTCTCTCTCTCTCTCTCTCTCTCTCTCTCTCTCTCTTTCTCTTTCTCTCTTCTCTCTCTCTCTCTCTCTCTCTCTCTCTCTGTCTCTCTCTCTCTTTCTCTCTCTCTCTCTCTTTCTCTTTCTCTCTTTCTCTCTCTCTCTCTCTCTCTCTCTCTCTCTCTCTTCCACGTGTCCGTCGCCCCGGGTTAGTTCTTCATATTACTCACCCCTAATATCTATTTGCTGCATTCTACTGAAGGTGTTCTCCCTGAAAGATGGACCACTATCTCCCTCAGGTACTTCCTATCTTGCCCCACTCTCACCTCTAATTATTGTTCCTATGGGGAAAATTAGGATCGTGTGCCTTTCAGCTACTCAGTGAGATGTACCTGGTTTTACTCACACCCACCTTCCCCTTCTACTCTCCCTGATCCTTCCTTGTCTTTTACCCACCAACTTCGTGTCCCTCCATGTTTCACTTCTCTTCTCTTCTCTCTTGCCCCCAACCTGATTTTAACTGTCTTTCCACTCCTCCTACTCTACCACCACCAATCATACCCCTCCTTCCTCACTACTGCCACCTATGGGGAAGTGGCATTTCACAACTGAGACTGGCATTTATGCTGCTACTGCCCCTCTCTGAAGTTAAGGTTGACTTTACTTGTGCCTGCTATTTGCAATCAGCTTGGCATTTAGAACAACATTTTCGGAAATGGCACAGTAATCTTTCAATATGTGCAATATAATATTTAGTGATGCCGCTTTAATGTCTTTCGTGGGATCCATTACCTCTTTATGATTCTTTGTATGATCTCATTACAATCTGTATGAATCTACTATGCTCTTAGCTTCATGTATTTCTGGTATTATATTGTATTGTGTTGTATTATGGGTTATGTGTAATCCGAAATAAACTTGAAACTGAACTGAGCTGAACTAGTGCAGTAGTTATTAGGACATGTTCACTTGTTACATTGGGGTTGTGTTTTAGTTCTCACTGCTGGTTTGGCATTTCACACTTTTGTGTTCTCGCAATGTCCACTCATGGTTATTATAGCTTGCCATTTGTGGTTCTTGAAGTGTGCATGTGATGCTTGAAGGGTATTGTGAAAATGATACATGGTAAGTGTGGGTGGAGGCTCGTCATTTCTCCTTGCAGGAGGAGGTGGATTCCCCACGATGTATGAGAAGGAAGAAACCGTGGGCTGTGTTTGGCTGCTGGTTCAGAGGCCCACACCAGGCAACAACGTGGATTCTCTGAGTTGACGGGGAATGCTGAGACATTGTTGGGGCATTGGAGAGTAGGTAGGACCATTAGATGTGGCCCTGATTAGTAGCACAGAGGGTGGGGCAGAAGAAACTCTTGTGGACAACCCTATGAAGGCAGGAGAGGCATGGGATGCATTGTCTTTGTAGGTAACTCCAAGGAGGCAGGGGAAGGAGGGTCTGTAGTGCATGTCCAGAATTATGGTTCTGCTGCCAGAAAAGTTGTGCAGTTCTTTTTTCCATCCATGCTAGTTTCACACAGCGGCACGAGAAACTTCGCTCTGGCTTATTTTCGATCTCTGCTAGTTTCGCGTTGTGACATGGACAACTGTGCACAGTTTTGTCAAACTGTGCTAGGTTTGTGCTGCGGCACGAGAAACTTTGCACAGCTTTTTATTAATTTCGTGCTAGGTTCACGCAGTAGCATGAGAAACTTCATGTCGCTCTTTTCAAGCAATGTTAAGTCTGCGCAGTGGGACGAGAAACTTCTTGTGGCTTGTTTCGATTTGTACAACATCACTAGAAACTTTGTGCCGCTCGTTTTGATGTGCGTGGGTGGATAAATGATCGATTGGGGTGAAACGGATCGAAATCTTACAGATTTTGCTTCCTAGTTGGCGGAACAGAATTTGACAATTTCGCTGAGCACTATTCCCAACAAGAGCCATCGGGAGTGGAGAGCTCAATCCCACTATTCAGGCCATATGGTCCATGGGATGGGACTATTTTGCCCTGAGGTCTACCACACAGTGTTCTAGAGGGCAGCATGTGAAAAAAACATGTTCACCTGATTTTGCTAAGAAATAGCAAAAGTGATTTGGGGAGGTTGATGACACACAGTCAGTGTCCTTCTCTTGAAGTGAGTGGCCAAGACACATGCCATTAGGTGACAAATGGGAGGAAGAGAACACAAATCTGGGTATCCATGATAGCAACTTGTGGAACAGTTACACTTATCTGAGTTGGCTGGGAGGGAAATCTGAGGTTCAGGGGGGTGGGTGATCCACCAGCAAACTTCTGTCTCTTGAAGCAAGGGGAGGAGAAATGTGCTATTAATTGACACATGGGAGGAGGAGCAGGAGCAGCTGAGAATCCCTGAGGACAGCTTCGGGGAAAATCATGCTCAACTGATTTTTCTGGGATGGAGCAGCTACGAATGGAGAGGTGGGTGACAGACAAGTCCATGTTCGTCTCTTGGATTAAGTGGACGAGACATATGCCATCGGGTCACACCTTGAAGGAGGCTCAGGAACAGCAGATATTGCCTGCGGGTAGCTTGTGAGAGAGCTGTACTTGCATGATTTTGATGGGAGGGAGAAAGAGAGATTTGAGGAGGAAGCCATTGTCTGCCTCTTGAAAACCTTATGAGACAGATGGAGTCCTACATTAGAGGCACCACCGCTGACCATTGAGAAGGACCTTTCCAACAAAACGAAGTATTTAAAGATACCCATGACCTTTATCATGCTACTGTCAGAGATTGCATTGATAAAGAATGTCCTCAAGTACAAAGGCCAATTATTGCACCGATAACAGAGACTCTAATGTGTGACACTTTTGCACCAAGTTGAGCAAATCTTTATGTCCGCATATACATATTCTCAGAGCCAAATCCATTTAAGTCTAACCTAGTGAGTTGGGTTGATATATATGATAAGCATTTATCTAATCTATATTTTCAGGAGGGATTGAAAGACCGACTCTGAGAGATTTTAGAATGAGTTAATCAAAGAAATTGGTCACACACACACACACACACACACACACACACGCACGCACGCACGCACACACACACACACACACACACTCACTCCACCCCCCCCCTCCCTTCCACCCCCACATCTCAATTCTTGGATACTGAGATCGGAGTGAGAAGACATAGAAACAGTACAATATTTAAGAAACTGATGGCTCAGAATCCCCTTCTCACCTATGGGAGCTATCACCTCAGACCATTGAGGGAAAATCACCTCTTTAGACAAATCCTTACATTTCATTGAAATTGATAATCTGTGAAAGACTTTGACCAAAAAGGCAGAAGAATTAAGCAGCCTGATAAAGGCTATGGGAAAGACAATTAGACTGTTTAAGAGGGCACAGAAGTGAGACAAAAATATTTGCAGATCCACAACTATGAAAACACACGGGTAGAGAGTCTCTCTGGGGAGGATACGTAGAATTCACCTTCTGTCAGGGACGTCATTTAGGGATCACTAGTGCTCGCAAGTGTGACCCCTGAGGTCTCCCTTGCTACTGATGTGGTCTCCCTTGATACCCCTAAAAAAATATAATAAAACATTGAAGCTCCTTGCCTGTGGCCAGCGCAATGTGGCTCTTTGTTTCTGGAGTGGCTGGCTTTCTTGTTCAGGCCTCTTCTAAAAAAAGCAAGGGTTTCACAAGTGTAACACTTTGAGCAGTGACCGTAAATAAAAAAGAATAGGAATAACAAAAAATGTGTCTTTCTGGAATTCTATACAATAATTGCTAGACTCATTAAAGATTTATTTCAGCCACACTTCAGGGGGTGAGTCACTGATTTAGTCCGTTCGTAAACACCTGAAATGCACAATGCAGACAAAAACTTGCAAAAAGCATTTTGAGTAGAATAAGCATCCATTTTGGACTATGTATTTTGCTTTTCGCAAGTTGCAGATATAGCATGTTTTGTTCTGCCATTGTCTCTGTTACGATCATCACAAGACAATCCATCTCGGTGTGCTCCGTCACTTGACAACATTCTTGTGCCTAAAAGCTTGTGTACAGTGTAGAAATGTTTGACCATAGCACACAAAGTGGCCCTTGATTTCATTGTGCCACAATTAATGCTTTGTTGTAATGTGTCTATCTTTCCTATCTCCATGGCATGCTGTTAAGGATATTTGTTTCGGGATGCCGTGTGAGTGAGCTGCTTTACCTGCGCTACTCTAAATTATTTAAAACACAGTTATGAATCCTCCCAATGGTATGTATTTTACCAACCACTGAAGCCTGAAAAGTAGACCCATGAAGGCTTGACATGTGGCCAACTTTGCACCAGATGTGCAGATGAACTGGCCTGCTGTTAAATCTCAGTTTACCAGTTTAATGGTATCCACTACAGATTATAATTTGTTTTCTGATTTTGAGAACAATCAGACATGTAATTGCTCATTTTAAGGTCAAATTGTTATAGCTGGTAAAATAGCTCAGTGGGTTGAGCGCTCAGTACTGCAATGTGTGTCTGATCTGCAGGTTGCGGGTTCAAATCCCGACAAGGCCAACTCAGCCTTTCATCTTTCCGAGTAGACCTTGATAAATGAGTACCAACACAGGTTGGATGATATTGTAAGTATATTTGTCCTATATAAAGCGCTTAAGCGTAAGTGCTATATAATAGCACATCAACATTATTTGGCCTTAGTCGTCTGCTTGAATTCACAGTAATCTGGTGATATGGGCCTGTACACACTGGTAATGAAGATACATTTGGTGAACCGTTCTTGTATGAAATGTCTATCACATCGTAACCATATTTTTCGTAGTGTACTTAGGAACAATGCTACATGATGCCACTTCCTGTTTTGTCAAGGGGTGAAATGTTGTGTTCCATCGCTTCCCGTGATGTCACACCAGGTGGGGTTAAATGACGTCACTTCCTGTGATATCATCAGAGGTCAAGGGTTGTGTGATATCACTTCCGCTACCCCTGGCATTTTGGTGAAATTACAACCCTGTAGCCATGTCACAGATATCATATGTTCATTAGCTTTTCCACCCGTTAGCAAGTAGATCAATATTGCCACTTATTTAACATAGGAACAGTACCCTTGAAAAAGCCATAGTTTTCCCTTCAAATGTGCAAACAACGTATGTGGCAGACTTAAACACACGGGAGACCAGTGGAACCCCTGAGTTCCCAATGGGACAGTGGGAAACCTGGCAGACAAATGGTATTAGCTCCTGTGGCAGCTGCAGTATTTTTTAACACAATAAAAGATCTAATGTAAGTGATATTGTCTTTTAAAGTGAATTTCCACCACTATTAGTGGCCTCGCTGCTCATGGCTCTTTAAGAAAAAATGGTGCAGGGGTTCATTAGTGGGACAGTGGGAGAGACAGATGCAAAACTGTGTTGATGATGGGTTCAGGTCAGAAATAGCCAGTTCCTGAGTGCCTCACTTCTTTCCTCGGTTTTGGCAGAGAAACCTGGGAGTATGTTATCCATAGGGAAGAGCCCAAGATCTGATAGACTACAGCACTATTAGGCTAGTTAACGGCTGATGTGGGAGAGAGTGATAGAGGTAAAGCGGAACGCTTAGTCATGACTCTGTTAGTGTTGATGTGCTAATTGCTAGGCCTTTGGTGGCCGTCTGTCTGTGGTTTGTGTGTGTGTGTACTGTAAGGTAGCAGGAGATTTTACTGGGAAGCAGGAGGTCTTCGAGGGGAGAAGGCCTTACAAGGCAAAACAAACTGCAACCCTGCATTCCTACCCCAGGCCATTTGCTGACAAGTCACCTTTCTCCAGCTCAAAATGCTACCTCTTTGTCTCTCTCTCTCTCTCTCTCTCTCTCTCTCTCTCTCTCTCTCTCTCTCTCTCTCTCCCTCGCTCACTCTCTCATGCTCTCTCTCTTGCTCTCATGCTCTCCCACTCTTCCCCTCTCTTCCTCTCTCTCTGTCTCTCTCTCCTGCTCTCTCTGCTGCTGTCTCAAAAAGATACATTGTATCCCATGAGGAAATAAAACAAGCATCTGTGATGGAAAAGAGCCTTGCGGAAATTCCAACATTATTGTACGCTACCTGCTAAGGGTTATAAGAGGCAATAACGTTAAGTTCAGAGCACAGGCTTCTTGGAATTTAAGGGCTACAGTCACCCATTTCACCATCCTTAATATGTTGGTTAGCAGGCAGAGGGAAATCTCAAACCTCACACTTACATGCTCAGTGGCCTGCTGGGACTGTTGCCTGTCAAGGGCAGGGTCTGTTGAGGCAGGGCAAGGCATTTGTCGGGCGTTCATCAGGCATTGGTCAGGGTAGGGGCCGGAATCCATGCTCTTTTCACCCAAAGGTCTAATTTGCTGTTTCCCACAAGCCCTAGAATCTTCTCACACAGACCACAACTCACCAGGTTTTCACTAATGTGATTGCTTGGCTCCTCCTGATGGATCGTTTGCATGCACAACAGCACACAGAACATGATATAACATGGACTGTGATTAAACAAGTCACAAAACAAGTCACATGCTCCTTTAACATGAGCAAAAATAGATATTCAGACTTCACAACCATGTAGATGGGCTCCATGACAATATTCTTTGGAATCAATTGACAAATTGATGAGAGAGGCACTACAAGGTGAAAAGCTCCAATTGCCCTTACATCATTAAGATCCAACCTCATCATAACCTTATAACCTCGCCCCCTTTTCTACAGGAATGCAAGAAGGTTACCCAAAAGTACATTCGTATAGGGGTCACTTCAATTTGCAGTGTCAATACATTTGATACAGAGGTGGACTCAATGATTCTGACTATTTGACATTACCTGGATATATGTGCGGTGCGTTATCTTTTAAACTGGGGTCCTACAATGTTAATTCCCCTTTTTATAAACTTGAATGATCATAATTCCGCAGATCAAAATGGGCTTTAAGTTTCATGGTTGCAATACCAATCATTGCTTAAATAGTGCCTGACATATCAATGAGTGATGTACTGTTTGATAGTATAAGTATAGATTTGTGCCTATACTAAGATGGTGGACTGTTTTGGGTGCATAGACTACGGACATCAGGATCTGAAGACTGTTGATCACACACCCTAAGAACAATATAGATGTGAATCATACAACCTAAAATGATGCCGGAGACATACCACATGTGGACACAGACCGTGTGCAGTTGTGACTGGGTGAAGTAATTGGAAAGAACAAGAGATGAGCAGCTACTCCAGAACAGGCATACGCGTGGTCTCTCTGCAATATCATTTCCTAAGAAGTTGCAAAAGATGTAAAGACGTTTTTCTTGTGTGTCACAGGGGATAATAGAACATTTAAACAAAGGACTACAAGTGTACAAAATAAACAAATACCGACTGCAACAAGGTATTTAGCTGTAGGGCTAAGCGATCTAGCCTGTAATAATGTCATCCTTAGTTTGGCTAAGCTGGTGGTGAGTAGAACATGTTGCCACTGGCTAGATGTACCATTGTGTCTTTGTGGTTTCCTCCTTAGTAGATCCAACCCTCATAACTCTAGATGAAATGGAGGCTGGGCATTCAATGCTTCAAATACGAAACGACTGAAAGTCTCTTTGGCTATTGCAAAGACACACCCCAGGTAGGCATCCCTGTACCTAACCGGCGAGTACTGTTGCATGTATAGAAGAAGAGGGTCCGTAGGTAATAATGGGGTGTGGCGGCTCTCCAGAATGACCGACTCATTGACTAGGTGAACGTGGGTGTAAACATTCAATTGAGAGAACATGGTCCTCAAAAGAAAGATAAGAAAATAGAGCAGACCTTTGTATGAGAAAACAATAGGTTAGTGGAAATAAAAAGAATTGACACCGGTCAAAATATGGTGGGTGTGTAACAGAGGTTGACTGACACACCTTGTCTCCTTTGGTTTTCTAGGTCAAGTGATGCAAACACTATTCAAAGGTGGAATAGAGTCAATACAACAGAATATTTTAAGAACGGTAAATATTCTTGGCCTTACATCTTGAAGAATTAAGAATTATATAATTCACATTACATTCAGAAACCGGTTAATGTTGTAAACTATGATGAGTTGTTTGTATTTGTTTAGACACAGTATAGCAAAATCAATATTTTGCATTATGTTTTGCTCAACTACATGCTTTGTACTAATTTAAAAAAATACACTTGATCTAGAGACATATTTATACAGAGAAGGACACAGTTTATGCTTGCACTAAATATTAGATATCACGGTCCAGTATATTGTTGAAGGTCCTTTAGCTCTCCTTTAGATTGGTATCACATCAATCCGCATTCCCTAGAATCCCCATAACCAAGGGCACGAAGAGAGTGCATCAATCCATCGATCTGGGCAAATTATACAGGGGGCTCTCGCTAAACCATGTTACTTCAGCAACAAAACCTCTGCTTGAAAAGGTTGAACATAGATACTCACCTAATCACTGGTGCAGCATGACAGTGATTTTCTGCATCCACCCAAACATGTCAATTTAAACAGAAACATTGCCACGGTCCTACAAAACGGAGCTATGGAAGCAGGCATTGAGTACTCTCCTTTTCAGGGACTGCTTCTTGGTGAAGAACAAGTCTTGCATTATATTCTAACCAAACTCTCAATGCTATAGAAGAGAGCAGTAAGGATTGGGCTCTGGAGGACGTAGGCTTGGTGCAACGTACAATGGAGACAGGCTGTAGGTTCACTCCAGTGAAAACATACGTACTCTAGCAAGTTGCATCAAGTTAAACACTCATTACGTAAACACTATTGCAATAACCACCCATTGGGAAGGTGAATAGTACATGTACACAACTCTTTAACTTTATCTTTATCCATATCTGCTGACATCTTCTCACTTCCTTAGCTCACTTCCTGAGCACACAGAGAGCCTCACACACACCCACATTTTACATATGTGCTCACCACTCCCCAACTGCATACTACGAGCCCTTCGCTACGCATATTTTCTCTCTGTTTTAAATACACATCATTCCAGAAACAACAACCTCTACAATCTATCTCGATCTTATATCCCACTGTTCTTCTGTCGATGCCTTCCAGCAGACCAGGGGCCTGCAATCCGTGGGAGCGACTGAATGATCCTAATTGGGACACGGTTGATGCGCTTTCAGATCACTTCAGTGATTAACTGGCGCAGTACTAAAAAAAAGTATAACAATAAGCCACATATTTTTTCTTCGACATGTAAAATTAAAGTTGCTGCATGTTTTTAAATGGTAATATTTGTATGCAGTTGATTTCGATTCCACACTATTTGTTGTTTCTGAAGTCAAAAGCAAAGCAAATCATCCTAAAAATGCATAAGAAAATGATGCTTCGTACGAGTTGCTTTTTTATCAGTGAATTGCTATTGATATGTGTTGTGCGTTGAATGTAGTTCTCCAAATGGTGCCATGAATAACGCATACACATCTGAACATGTAGCTTCTTTCGGTATGAGTTGTATTCTCATCAATCAAAAGCTATTGATTTGTGATTTATATATATATGGATTTCTCAATGTGCTGCTAGGAGTAACGTATTCATGTACTAAACATTGTGTTTCTTTCAACACAAGTTGTATTTTCATTACTGAACTGCTGTTGATAATGCCGCTGTATTGATCAGCTTTTTCCCTGTGCTTCAATGATTCACCTGATAAATAACCAATTTGCGTGTGAGCCAGCCAGTGTAAAACATATTTTAAATGGTGCTATTCATTGTTCATGAGTTTATGGTGTGTCTGTATCCTGATGACTGATTTTCCTGAGGAGAGCGGGTTATGCAGGATGGCAGGGCACGGTCCTGGGGTTCTCAAAAACTATTGGGGGATTGAGCTCCGTGGCTCATAGGAATTCTGTCCCCCCTTCTTGATGAGCACTGTATCGCCCCTCCTTCAGTGGAGATTATTATTATTACTTTGTTGTATTGAATTAGCTGAATTTAATCAACTTTTCCATTTTAAAAGTTCACTTTACAACACATTTCAGATAATTATTCACAGTATAGAATAGAATCAAGATCATATCCAACATTAATAAATTTAATATGATCATAATACAATCAAATTCTGTACAATAAAAATAACCTCTGGAGCAGCCTCGCTTTGACATACTTCCCGGTTTTATTCCCCTAGTGGGCAAGCTAGACTTAGCTGTTTATATTCTAAATGATCCCTTGAATGGGGTGTATGGCTCAGTTTCGTTAATGAGGTCTCTTGTACTAGTAGATCGGGCAGCTACTCGTTTAGCTGGCTGAGGTGGACGGGGAACACATATGTTTTTACGTTTGGTGCTGTAGAGGCCCAAGATTCTTGTGTTCCACTATCTATAAATCTTTAATGCCAGATATAATTATCTGAGTAGTATGTACCTGAACGGCTTTGGTGGGGCCTCTGATCCAATGGTCAAACTGCATGGCTGGCAACACCAACCACCCCAACTACCCAACTACTGATGGCGAGTGTGCTTCACTGCCAGCCTCCCCAGATTCCTGCTGCAGCAATGTTTCCCTGTGGTCTCACGGGATCCTAAATTCTCCCCAACTACCACGACCTTTGCCGAGCATAGAATGTTTGTAATGGATTCCTGTGGATCTGGCCAGCTTTTAACTGCTGCTAAAAGCAGATGGATTCCTTAGCAATCCAATGGTTTTACGCCAGCATGAAAATTGCATGCGGGCGGAAAGCATTCATTTGGGGCAGGTGAAGCCTATGGGGAAAGCTGACACAGTAATTCCATTCTGTGGCTGCTACCTGCAAAATGTAGAAAATTCCTTGAAGCAGGAAAGATGGGTTAAGACTTACTCCTGCATTTTCTGACTCTGGAGGACTTGAAAAGGACCCTCATGGGTTAAGGTGACAGAATTATGCACTGGGCACATCCTATTTAGAAACTGATGAGTGGAATCGGAAGTACTAACATATATAGTTTTGCTTAATTTTCGTGAAAGGAAACAATGGAAAATAATTACAATGGGGGTAGGTGCTCGTCCTGTAAAGAGCTTTGAATGCGAATGATTTTAAAACTAGCTTATCATTGGTAGAGGTGTTTATTACAAACAAATCCTATTCCCCACAATAAGGTCCCTAAAGCGAGTGCACTACTGATACTAATAGAATAGCTCCAGAAAAGCCTGTTGATGGGATTACTACAGCCTTTACCACCTTCAGCGGGGGACGGGTAGGGATATTTTCCATGCAGTAGAAGATGGAGGATACGATCCTGTGCATTGGCTTCAGAGGGCTGAATGAGAGCATTTCATAAAAGCAGATACCTGTTATCCCTAATACCTACCCTCACATACTAAGTGAGAGATGATGGCCTTTGCATTATACTTTAATCTTAATGGCATGCTCCTCTCGCTGTGCACCCATGTCAGGGACAACTGGAAGACAATCTTATCGACCAAACACGCAACTTGTAAGACCTGGAAATGTCCTTAGTGTTTTGCAATACACCAATGACTTTCCAGTACTCAGACACCCTTTTCTTCCAAGACTTCATCAGAGTATTCCTGGGGTCTGGCTCAATCACATACACCTCAGAACATGTTACTAACATGTTGAACATGTGACGGCATGCCACATCTAAGAAAAAATCAGCTCTACACAAATCTGGAAGACTATCATTTTCCTTTCGTGGTGGTGGAATTCAAACCCCCAAAAAAGGTTGTGGACGGACAAAAGAATGTCCAAGTCACTCTTGATTGGCCTGCTCCAGGACTGTCCCTGAAGTCCAACGAATCCTTGGGTTCACAAACCTTTATCAATGGTTCATTACAAATAATCTTCAAAACACTCTGCAGAACACACCCCCAGCCAGGGAGCGGAATTCATATAGGAAAATATCTCCATCTGCAAACCAACATGAACACTAAGGTCCAGCAAAGACATTCGCCTTGAACAGAAACAATTCACAAAACATGAATTTCCAGGCATCAGCATTCACCTACATAGCTGTGATACTCTGGAGCTCGCTCCCAAAGGAAATACAAACAACAGAAGATCACCTAAATTTCAGGAAATTGCTAAAAACTACTTGTCTATTTGTCTATTTGGTTATTTCTTACGCGCACCAGGCAGAATAAGCTGCATTTGGGTGTAGTTGTTAACTAAAAAGTCGAGTTCTAGCTGTGATGAACTGTATTCGCCCTTATTACTTAGATTCATTTAAATAAGACGGTTTTAAGTTCTTTTTTGAAGCCTTCTAATGAGATGTATGATTGTATACCTATAGGTAGCTGGTTCCACAGCTCTGGTCCAAACACAGAAAACCTCCTGTCACCCTTTGAGGTGCATTTGGTCCGAGGGACGTCCACCAAGCTTTTATCTCCTGACCGGAGGTCTCTGGTTGGCTGGTAATGGTGGATTCTGGTATTCAGATATCTAGGTGCGGGTTTATAAAAACATTTGTACATAAGGCACGCCATCTTGAATTTAATTCGGTCCTCCAGCATGAGCCAATGGAGTGCTCTCCGAAATGTTGAGACATGTTCCCTTTTTCCCAGATGGGCAATTAGCCTGACTGCCGCATTCTGGGCCCTCTGGAGTCTCACCATCTGTTTCACTGGGATCCCTGTCATCAGACTATTACAATAGTCGAGATGGGAATTTACCAAAGCTCCTACAACCACAGAATGATCTTGAGGTGCTATAAAAGGGAGTACGTTCCTGAGCATGCACAAGGAGTAGTACACTGCTTTTACTTTGGCCCCTACCTGGGCTTCGCTGGCCAGGTTTTCTTGCCAAGTGCACCCACAGTTTTTCACTTTCTTCGAAAACGGAATGTCTTCACCCAGGATCTGCTGTGTTATATTTTTTTCTTCATTTCTCTTTTTTTCTCAGATATAAATAATATTACTTCTGTTTTAGCTGCATTGAGCTGCAGCTGGTTACATGCCATCCATTTTTTTATATCTTGCATGCACCGGTCGATCCCTTCAAATGCCTCAGACAAATTATCTGTTTCCACGTAAATCTGTGTGTTGTCAGCATATGAATGTATTCGTAAACCGTGTTTTCTCAAAATATCAAACAGCGGTTCGGATGTACAAGTTAAAGATCAGAGGTGAGAGCATTGAGCCTTGGGGGGACTCCGCATCTCAGCTGTATTAACTCTGAAAGGAAGGCTCCCAGTATCATCTGCTGGGTTCTATCCTGCAGAAAGGAGTCAAACCAGTCCACCACTACTTTAGCAGCTCTCCCTATTTTTTCAATCCGTTGAAGGATGATCTTATGATTGATCGTGTCGAACGCTGCCGACAGGTCGAGCATCAGTAGTATCGTGGAGCTTCCCCCACCTGCAGCTTCCAACAGATCATCCTGGACTGCCAATAAGGCAGTCTCTGTCCCATGGTTTGGGCGGAACCCCGACTGATATTCATCTAGAAGGTCTTTACTGTCTACAAACTGCTGGAATTGGTTGCAGACGATTTTCTCCAGGATTTTAGTGGGCCAGCATAAATTGGCAACTGGGTGGTAGTTTTTCAAAACCATAGGATCTAGGTTAGCCTTCTTCAACAGGGGTTTTACCAAAGCTCCCTTTTGTGAGTGTGGCTCCCTTTTGTGAGTGTGGGACATAGTGTTATATCTTGATGGTCGTGAAGATTATGAGAAAACTCCGTCCCCAAGTGCCACACAGGGAGATAGTAAAATAACTCTCTCTGGGATCCTTGAGGCCACAGGTGTTGAGTGCCGAAGGAGCAGGAACCAGGAACGCCGGAACCCCCATGACCGCTGTAAGGCAAGCAAGGGTTAAGTACAACAGTGAAGTCAGACAATAGTCAGAAGATATAAAGGGTATCACTACAGGGCTTACCTAGGCGGAAAGGGAGCGGGATGTCAAACCATACCCTTTGTTGGGACAAACAAGGCAAGAGGTGTTCCCACACCTGCAGTATATGGCTGGCAGCAGCAAGTGGTGGAAAATGCTGGTCGGCACACTTGATGGAACCACACTGTGACACCGGTGTAAGTCGTGATGGTAAATGTTCCGTAAACTGAGCGAGGCAATCCATAAACAATTCAAAAGAGTTCCGAGGTCAGGAGCCAATGAGTATAACCAAGTCAGAGGGAAAATCCGAAGGAAAACCAGTTAGCAGTGCCAGGAGTCAGAGGACCAAAAGTAAAACGAGGCAGACCGTAATCCAAGGGTGAGACAAGAGGAATCCGTTAAACTCTCCGTAGTCTGATATCATGAACAAGAAAGCAAAGAAAACGCCAAACAGTGTTGAAGCGAAACAGCTGTGAAGCACCGTGTAAGTGCGTACTGGCTGTCTTTAACTGCGCTGGACAGTCAGGTGACACACGCCTCGGTTCCACGTGATGCACGTCTCTCCAAGCGCTTCCACGTCACGTGTTCAGTGATAACATCAGTCGGTTGGCTTTTCTTGGTCACGTGACGTGGAACCGAACTGGGCCAGAGGTTACGGTGGACTGTTGAACAACGCCAAGGCAGCTGCCAATGGAGGAACGGTTGCAAGGACCTCGGGCAACCATACATGCCCGTCTTCCTCCGTGTGCGACACCCATGAACACCACATTGCTGCTGCCACCCTGTCTGGGTAAGTGTTGGTAAACGGGCAGAAGGGGAGTTGGAAGGATGGGAACCTGAAGGGATATCGGCACTGGAGTGATGGGAACCTGTAGATGGAACAGTCTGCATGACACATAGCCCTCCATTAAGGATTTATTAACAAATGAGGTTATAAATGGAGTGAGGTTAGCTGCCAAGCGAATGGCAGTACATGCTGGCATAGGAAAAGCCTAGTCCTTTGTGGGTTTCAATTGGAGTATTAGGGCTTGTACTGCTTCCTTTTCAATGGGTTGGAAGCAGAAGCTCTCGTCTTTTTCCTGGTTTTCTACCACTTCTATCTCTTCTCTGGGTTCTTCCCACTCTTCCGCAATCATCACTTCGGTAATACTTTTCTGGATATCCACAATTTTTTGTTAAAAAAAACCATTGAACTTGTTAGCTTGCTCCTGTGAGTCGGCGGTGGGTGCTGCCATACATTTAGGGTTCCTAAACCTTGTCACTACATCAAATAGAGCTTTAGCTTGATTACCTGCCTGCTTGATTTCTCCTTGGAGGAATTCTTTTTTGCCACAAATAAGGCGTTATTATATTCCTTTAAGCAGGCTCTCGCCTTCTCAGCATCTCTATCTAATTTGGAAGACCTCCAAAGTCGGCTAGTCTGGCGTACCTGTTTGCGCAGCAGACCCAATGCTGGGCTAAACCAGGATTTGGATTTTTTGGTGACCTTAAGTTTGAGTGGTGCGTACTTATCGCAAATCTCTTTTAACAAGTCTGCCCCTTTACTGAAAAACTCTTCACATGCCAGTCCAGTGTCCAGACATGCCAATCGATTTTCCACTTCCTCCCCAGGGATTTTTTCCAGGTCCGACGCCTTCCGGCACCATGTTGGCGTGGTCTCCCATCATTTCCCCCTCTGTGGTCCAGTTCCCCTGACAGCAGCTAACTGCAAACAGTGGTCCGACCACAGAAGTAGAATGGTCTCACAGAATTGAACGGCCCCTCCTCTTACTGCTAGAAGATGTAAGCAATGACCCTTGTTATGGGAGGATTCCCTAGTGATAATCTCCAAATCATGATTATCCAGGGGTTCCATCAGGGCAACATGGTTAGGATGAGTATTATCCTTCTCCAACCAGATGTTCCAATCTCCTATACATAATAGCTCTTTATATTTACTCCCCATTAATATGAGGTGGGCATCTAATGTTTCCAAAACAGACCACTTTTATTGCTTGAGTATGAGACACAAACATTGAAAATTCCCCAAACTGGGTATTGTCATTCCAGTCCAATCTCTCCAAGTGTGAGATGTTCATGGATGACTTATATATTATTGCAACGCCCCATCCTCTCCCGTCCTCTCTGTTGATAATCTGAATGATATACTTCTCTGGTACCAACTTATGAAATATTGTTTGGGACCCTTCAGTAATCCATGTTTCTGTCAGACATAGGAGCTCCAAGTCTAACTCTTGAATGAATTCTCCCACTTTCCCAGCATGTGCCACTGCTGACCGTGCGCTAAGTGAAGCCACTTTTATAGTTCTCCTCTTCCCATGCCGTCTGAACTCCCCTTTCCAATCCATGCTGTCGAATTTTGTTTAAACATCTCAGGTGTAGATGACCCTGCTCCAGATCCCAGGATCTCAACTGCATTGCTGTATAACTTACTTTCAATTTATTATTTTCCATCTTCTGAATCTTGCCTAAAAACATGGCTCTTTAACTCACGAAGCTAAAGAGGGAACACATACGAACACATACGAAGGAACATCTCCAATACAACACAATGCGAAACAACAAAACCGGATCCCCCAGAGAAATAAACCCCTCACCCCCAAACACCATAGAGTAAGATTAACACAACAGATCAACTCAACGCACAGAAAAAGACTCAGACGATTCCCGACGAACCATACTAAAACGCTCTAATACTCTGCATAGCTAACACCCAACAGTGAAGAAACAAGACACAAACCTTTGTCACAAAAACAAAAACACTGCAAACTACAAGCACTCTATCGACTCTCCACAACACTGAAGATGCACATAAAACACCCAGATACAATCACCCACCAACACCAAATAACGCTGATCAAATAGAAACATACCAGCACACAGTGACAGTTGTTTCTGAACTAAAGCCACCAACAGCACATCAAAGCTCTCTTGCGCTTTTCCCTCTCAATCCCACGAACTAACCTGTCCCAACCACCCTTCCTTTTCAAATCTGCATGGGTGCCTGGAGACCATGAAAATGTGCAGTATAAATCGCAAAAACATTACATAACATATTAAACTAATTGCCTATGATATTTCGGTTTACCAACATACTGTAATAACAATGTTTTTCAGGAATCCTGCTATTCATTCCAAAGCTCAAGTACTTTTTTTCTCTGTTCCAATTGTTGACCAACCAGACCCACACTGTCCCTCAGTCGTGGAAATCAATGCCTCTTACGTCGACCTTTGGCCGCCTAACCACAACAAGGTACACCAAATATTCACCATATCAGAGCCTTTCGTTCCCAGACATACAACACCACTCAGGTGAACTATGTAATTTACAATAAGGAAATTCTGGTCCTTCCTAGAAATAATGCATACAACTATATCATAATTAAATATGCTTTGTTATTTGGTTATGAGTATAGTGCCACATTCTCCCTGGGACTAGCAACACAAATAGTGAACAAGGATACAGAAAGAATTCATAACGTTTTTGATCAGTTCAAAATTTGAGAAGAGTGGCAATTAACTTGTCATCAGCATAGGCCTGTTGCAAGAGGCGTCCAAGGAGCCTGGATAGCCCTCCATTGTGGATCATAGTAAAGCATCACCTGTAGTCATCGGTATAGGTATGGTGAAAGTGTTGACATCAGGATTTGGGTCCGATATCCCCTTAGCCCAGTGGACAAAAGTGATTGAAATTGTGTCCATTTCCTATTTTTCCACAACGTTTCAGAATGCTGGTGGAGAGACGCCCCCCACACCTCTTCCCCACCGCACAGATGTGCCTAGCCTCCCAGCCATTAACATGCATGTAATCCAAACACTTCCACAGTAAGCGTACTGTAGTCACACATGCACTATACAAAATAATGTAGGCCTTGAATGAAATGTACCTGCCGTGCTGATGGATGGCCGCTTGTGAAGTTATCAGGGCACAGGTCCCAGGAGGACGATACGATGTCGACCGATTTTTCAGCTGAGTTCAGCAAATTCATCCAGCCTTGGAAGAGAGACAGATGAGATGTGGAGTTCTCTGAATAGCCCAATCCTTCCGGGATGTTTTCCACCAGAGTCACACTGAAAAGAAAACATATAGTACTTAGCAGGACATTTAACATAGACACGTCTGTATTCTCTCCAGCGAGTGCTGTTTTGCATGGGATTGCTACCTCATCAAGCCAGTCCCAGAACACTATGTTGTGTAAGACGTTAGTATTTATGGTATTTATTTGTTTCCAACATTCCAGCCTGTATCAGTGCATACATATGTTTTGTTCATTTTATCGTTATTCATCGATATTTATGTGTTGCTGTAAACAGAACAACTTGAACCCATGTATTAGGACAATTACAGGGCTGGGCCCCTGCAGATTCAACTTTAAAACAGCCTGGTTCTCTGCTTGCTGCTGACCTAAGCACATCGATCCAGCCCTTTAAACAGATTCAAAGTGAATCCATGGGGCCATTCTGAGGGAGGCGGTAAGGGGTTAACGGCGCCGGTAATGGTGCTGGAGCCGTCAACCCCTTAACGCCCTATTACGAGTCTGCTTGCGGGACCCGCAAAGGGCGCCTGGTAAAACCAGGCGCCCTTAGCGGGTCCCGTTAGGAGTCCAGGGTGCTAACACGGGCCCGTCATTAACGGGCCGGTTGTTAGCATCCTTCCTATTCCCATTGAGCTCTATGGGGGCTCGAATGGGAATGGGGATGTACCGAGTCCGGGTTCCCTGAATGAGGAATTACCTGGCCCTCCAAGGTCGGAATGGCCCGATAATTCCTCATTTAAGGAACCCGGACCCGGTACTCGGTACCCGGTACCCAGTAAGGGGGTACCTCCAAGGTCGTAATGACCCCCCATGTCTTTTTTATTTTGCTCTCCATACATTCTGCACAACCATGGGCTTTTAAGGCATAAATGCAGGAGCGGCTTGTCCATAAGAGTGAGTTGACAGTTTCTTTTCCCATGTGTTCATGTCCAATGGACCATGCAAGGTTGGTGGCGTTTTCAGTGGTGCCTTGAGAATTTCTTAATTGGAGGGTTGAAAATATTTACTATAAATATGCCAGAACGACCAAGCTTGGGGGATGGGCGGTAAGTCTGAACCAATGAGTGGACTTCGGGCGGGGGTTCTCCCCCAAGAAAATATGTTGAGTATTGGGTAAAAATCGTGCATTTTACAGCACACTTTAAGTGAACAATTTTAAGTCTACAAAAGCCAGGCAGTATATAGATTGGTGGGGTAGCTCATGAAAGCTTCCAAAGATGCAAGTCGCCAACAGTACACAGGAGCATTTTCCAATACATTTTCATGATGCCTTTGCTCACAATATATGCTTGTATTAAAACATTGTCACACTGGTTGTGCCCATATATTTTCATACTAGTTGCACCAATATATTCCAGTATTCCCATATATGAACATACTCATTTTTGCTTTGCGCATAATGCCATTAATGATGCTATGAGAAAACATGTCCATGCTGGTTCTGCCAATATATCGCAGTATCCCCATGTAAGAACATACTCCTGTTGGTTTTGCCATTAAAAATGCCATGCCACGATGTGGAAATGTGTCCAAACTGGCTGCAACAAAATGCCAGTTGAGTCACATAATAACACATCATGCTTGCTTTATCAGATGGCAAGTAAAACATGGCATGCCAAACACATAACTAGACTCGCTCCACAAAAATGCCAGTCTAGCCATTTAATAAGACTTATCATGCTTGTTTTATTGTATCTGCCATTAAAAAAGGCCATGCCAAAGAAATAACTAAAATACCAGTCTAGTCACGTAATATATTAGGTTTGCTTAATCATAGATGCCGCATAAGAAATGCCATGCCAAAGGAATAGCTAGACTGGTTTACTCATAAAGCCAGTCTAGCCACGTAATAACACTTATCATGCTTGCTTTTTCATAGATGCCCAATAAGAAATGCCATGCCAAAGAAAAAGCTAGATTGGCGGCACCTAAATGTCAGTATAGCCACATAACAACACTTATCATGCTTTCTTTATCAAAGATGACCAGTAAAAAATATTGTGTTATACATCAGAAAGAATGGTTGCAGGCCTCACTTGTGTCTGATGCACAAAGTCTCTGATGCATTCTAAGGAATCAGAGAAAAGCGCAGGATGATTATTCTCTGAAAAGGCATTGGGCCTGATTACGAGTATGGAGGTAGCTATGCCGCTTCTAGAGGCATGGCTACCCCCATACCAGGTACCGAACGCCGGCCCTCGCAAAGGCACTCGACAAGGCTGGTCACTGACTGAGCCTCCTCACTTCAGTCAGCCAGCACCAGAGCAGGAGCTCTTGGGTGCGCTCGCCGTTTGCCTGGAGCTGCAACTGCTCTCCATACCCAGCCTGGAGGCTGAGGTAAGCCTGCATGGCATTTTCATAGCGCCTCGCAGCCTCCGACTGAAGCGCTGCACTAGACACCTAAATAGGCTCCATAGCATTGCCATATGCTAATGATTCTATCGTGATGCTTACTAGATTCGACTTCATTGAAAAACCCTGATTTTGACCTTATTTCGGCTGAATACATCCGTAAGCCCTTTGTTGTGCTCCCTCCAAGATGGCCGCCGCAACAGGGCTCCCTCCGACCAGATGCCTGTAGGCTGCTTCACTGGGAGACACCCGGATTGGCTGGCCCCTTCTTCATCTTCCTCTAGGATTCGCCGGCTGGCGAACGCCGGCCCTCGCAAAGGCAATCGACAAGGCTGGTCACTGACTGAGCCTCCTCACTTCAGTCAGCCAGCACCAGAGCAGGAGCTCTTGGGTGCGCTCGCCGTTTGCCTGGAGCTGCAACTGCTCTCCATACCCAGCCTGGAGGCTGAGGTAAGCCTGCATGGCATTTTCATAGCGCCTCGCAGCCTCCGACTGAAGCGCTGCACTAGACACCTAAATAGGCTCCATAGCATTGCCATATGCTAATGATTCTATCGTGATGCTTACTAGATTCGACTTCATTGAAAAACCCTGATTTTGACCTTATTTCGGCTGAATACATCCGTAAGCCCTTTGTTGTGCTCCCTCCAAGATGGCCGCCGCAACAGGGCTCCCTCCGACCAGATGCCTGTAGGCTGCTTCACTGGGAGACACCCGGATTGGCTGGCCCCTTCTTCATCTTCCTCTAGGATTCGCCGGCTGGCGAACGCCGGCCCTCGCAAAGGCACATGACAAGGCTGGTCACTGACTGAGCTGACCGAGCTTGGCCGTGCTCGAGTGCGCCTGGCATCCTGTCCCAGCATACAGCGGTGAGATTCATGAACTATGTCTTAATTGTAGCGTTACCCGTACTAACTTGACTTTGGTAACTTTGGTGATTAAACCGCCTACATACTGCCGCCTGCTCGAGCATGCCCACGGCACAGAACGTTATCCTCATTATCAGTCGCCCCATCCAAGGGAAGTCCGGAGCCTCGGAGCCAGTGCCTACTCGGACCTTTAATCTTTTGTGAGTAAAGGGGATACCCTCAGTCTACACTATTGTGCTTTCTGGTATGTCTTCTGCTATTCCGCATTCATAAACATTTGATCTCGGTTTCTTTCACCTTCGATAACTGTTTGCTACATACGCTTATGCTTCCAACTCCGCCGCCCCTATGCGTTACTGCTGCCACCTCTTTAATAGTACAGTCATCTTCAGCCCCTAGTGCTTTATGCCTCATGACTGCTATTGGCCGTGCCCTTTGGTCGCTAACTGACCACTGCAATTGTGCTGTGCCTTATGGTCGCTTACGGACCACTGCATTTGTGTTGTGCCTTATGGTCGCTAACGGACCACTGCACTGTATTGTGCCTTATGGTCGTCCAGAGACCACGGTATTATTGTGTAGTGCCTTATGGTTGCCCAGAGACCACTGTAGTACTGTGTTGTGCCTTATGGTCGCCCAGAGACCACTGTATTATTGTGTAGTGCCTTATGGTTGCCCAGAGACCACTGTAGTATTGTGTTGTGCCTTATGGTCGCCCAGAGACCACTGTAGTATTGTGTTGTGCCTTATGGTCGCCCAGAGACCACTGTATTATTGTGTAGTGCCTTATGGTTGCCCAGAGACCACTGTAGTATTGTGTTGTGCCTTATGGTCGCCCAGAGACCACTGTATTATTGTGTAGTGCCTTATGGTCGCCCAGAGACCACTGTATTATTGTGTAGTGCCTTACGGTCGCCCAGAGACCACTGTATTATTGCGTAGTGCCTTATGGTCGCCCAGAGACCACTGTACTATCACTCTCAGCCCAGTATCTGACCTCGGTTTTTAGACCTACATCTGACCGTCGCACTTAGCCCAGTATCTGACTGCTACTCTTAGACTAGTACGTCACTGCTGCATTAATCTCGCCAAGTATTTGAGAACTGTACTCTGCCAACTCTGCCCCGTATCCACCCACGGCAACTAATTCCAGCCCACCTAGCTCAGCTAGTAGTAACAGTATGTACTTCCACATGCCTAACCCAGTTCACCTTGCACAATTCTCCAAACTGACAATTATCCTTACCATCATCTACACGACCATGCCTACAGTTCTGCCTACAGAGGGCCTTGGTGCACACATACAACTCATCTCTAAACCCTGCAACTTAGAACAAAGGAAGCTTAGACTCCGTGCTCGACTACCTAAAATATTCGAACCTATTACTAAATATAACATTAACCTAGAACACCTTCGACCCAAAATATGCCGACCACTAGCAACCACCGCCCCTCTCAGACGCCAACCACACCATAAAATCAATAAACTTATAGCCAAACCCCCGCTCACAGTGCAGCTAGAACCTGAACTAAAAGCTGCTCTAATCAATGCCAGATCATTAGTCGCCCATGCCACTGACATAGCAGATATCATACGGGATAATAGCCTTGACTTCATTGCCATTACTGAATCTTGGCTCCACGATGCAGCAGGTCCGGCTCTCACTCTGGCAGTGAGCTGACAGACCAGACTCGCGCGGTGGAGGAATTGCAATTATCGCCAAATCTGATCTCTCTATGAGAATCACACCCACACCCTCCCTCAAATCCTGCGAGCTTCTCTCTATCAAATTACCGACTGCGAACTCCCAAACACTAAATATCCACCTTATCTATAGACCCCCTGGCCCCGTCAGCACCTTCACTGAAGACATCACCACTGTTATCTCTGAGAAGCTAAAAGAATCCTCCCAAACACTAGTACTAGGAGATTTCAATCTAGGGCTCAACGATATCAACGACCATCATGCTACTGCCACAGGCAATACTCTGTCAGTGCTAGGCTTCACGCAGTTCGTGAATACTTCCACACATATCAAGGGAAGAACACTAGACTGGATTGCCAGTCACAACTGCTACCCTTCCATAACAGCCATCACCCCCCAAATATGGTCTGACCATTACCTTATCTCTTTCACCCTCAACACCAAAAGACCCATAGTCTTAACACCCACGCCAGCCACACCCACCTTAACGAGAAACAAGAAAAACATTACAGCCGACAATATTCTGCCCCACATCCTACCCAAACTAAATTCCCTACCTGACCACTCTGACCCAGGCATCCTAGTGGATGCATTCAACGCAGCCATGTGCTCTGCTCTTGACAGTATTGCTCCATTTAAACTTCGGATCAGTAAACCCAAAAAGCATTTGAACTCATGGTTTACACCCCACCTAAAAAACTTAAGACTACAGAAGAGAAAATGCGAAACAGCTTGGAACCGACATCCGACCGCTGAAAATAAAACTAACCTAATTAACATCTCCTCGCAATACAAAAAAGACATCATCCTGGCCAAACAAGAAACCTATAATAATAGGATCTCCCAATCCAACTCCAGCATGAAGGAGCTATTCTCCATCCTAAAGGAATTGGAAACTCCTATCACAGTACAGGATGACTCCATCAAAGACAAAACTTGGTGCACAGACATACAACTGGCACTAACCAACAAAGTATCCAACCTCCAAACAAAAATTGTCCTAAAGAAAGCCTCTCTGCCAACTCAACCTCTGATAGTCAAAACTCACACATCCAACAACCCAGAATCCACCCAATTCCGTTTCTCCAAGGTCTCAGTAATTGAGGTAGAGAAGACCATTTTGACTCTCAAACCTTCTAATTGCAAAGGCGACCAATGCCCCGCACAACTGATCAAGGATGCGGCTAGGGATTTAGCCCCCTTTATCACAAAACTTATCAATGCCTCCTTTACTACGGGCACCATCCCCCGCAACCTAAAGGAATCTTGGGTACTCCCCCTCCTAAAAAAGCAAACATTGGCCCCCAACATTCCTACCAACTACAGGCCCATCACCACGGTTCCCTTCCTACTAAAAATATTAGACAAGGTAGCATACACCCAAATCCAGAACTTCCTTGAGATGAACCATCTCCTCGGCACCCGCCAATCCGGTTTCCGTCCGCAACACGGCACAGAGACTGCCCTTATCGACCTAAAAGCCCAAATAGACTCACTCAGAGACGAGGGAAAACTAGCTCTCCTCCTCCTTCTAGACCTTTCAGCCGCCTTTGATCTGGTGGACCATAAAGTCCTATGTAATCACTTGGACTCGGCTGCCCACTTCTCAGAGGAGGCTATAGTCTGGATTCAATCATTTCTTAGTGACAGGACTATGAGGGTGTTCTCCCCCGCAGCGGCAGCAGACCCTATCCCAATCACTTGCGGAGTGCCCCAGGGATCCTGCGTCTCGCCGACACTCTATAACATCTTCACCAAGCCACTCTTTGACGATCTTGATAATCTGGGTATCACCTACACTAACTATGCAGATGATACTCAGATTCTCTTACCACTTACTGGGGATTACGTCGAAGATCTGGCTCTGGTGAATAGAGTCTATAGCATCGTTCAAGCATGGATGGCCAACCATGGCCTATGCTTGAACGATGACAAAACAGAGCTCATCATCCTGGGCACGGCAGCCCGTATCTCCAAACTTAACCAAAACTACTCCGCCTTCATCATCGATGGTAACACTATCAAGGTCGCCAGAGAAGTAAAAACCCTAGGTTTTTACCTTGATGCGACACTATCTTTCACCAAACAGGTGAACTCACTGTCATCATCCACTGCCTATACATGCAAGTTAATACGAGCTGGGAAACCATTCCTTTCAGAGGACAGCTGTCTTATTCTAGCTAGAGCCCTCATTTTATCGAAATTAGATTATTGCAACGCCCTCTACATAGGGACTACCAAACATATCATCCACAGAATCCAAGTGCTCCAAAACAATGCACTTAGAGCGGCCCTAAGTAACCCCAGAAGTTCACACATTTCAGAAATAAGACGAAAACACAAATGGCTTTCCACCCAAGAAAAAATCAACCTTAAATCTGCGTCCCTTATCCACAAATGCCTAAACAACAAAGCTCCCCGATACCTCTCAGAACGCTTCAACAGGAAAAATCCAACGAGACTCACAAGGACAGCCAGCCCCAACTGCCTCCTAGTGCCCAGATTCAAACTAGCCTCCATTGGAGGTTCCAGCTTCCCAGTTAAGGCAGCACAGTTATGGAACTCCCTACCCCTTGCACTCAGATCTGACCAAACCTTCAATAACTTCAGAAAGAACACCATAAAATGGCTTATTGAGAATGCGACATAGCGTATGTCACTTTATACGTAACGTCTTCTTATAATGTTTGTACTAACCTGCTTTTATTGTTTGATCGCCATAGATTTGACTGTTTAGCTACGCCTTATCTGCACTTGCACTTGCCCTACCCTGCAGATTCGAAATGTCCACTATGCCTGTAACCTGTAACGTTAACTAATCTGTAACCTGTAAACGTTAACTAAGCTGTAAACCTCCTTGTTCTCTTGCGCCCTGCTACCCTAGGGTCTGGTGCGCACAATAAATAAATAAACAAACAAACAAACAAACCGAGTGCGGG
This sequence comes from Ambystoma mexicanum, assembly GCF_040938575.1. Classification (NCBI taxonomy): domain Eukaryota; kingdom Metazoa; phylum Chordata; class Amphibia; order Caudata; family Ambystomatidae; genus Ambystoma; species Ambystoma mexicanum. Next base: position 374,367,103 of record NC_090928.1, read on the forward strand.
CCCGCGTCCAGGTTCCTGGAATGGGGAAATCCTGGGCCATTCTGACCTTGGAGTGCCCGGTAATTCCCATTACCGGGACCCGGACCCGTACATCCCCATTTCCATTTGAGCCCCCATAGGGCTCAATGGGAATGGGGAGGATTCTAACAACGGGCCCGTTAATGACGGGCCCGTTGTTAGCATCCTGGCCTGCTAGCGGGACCCGCTAAGGACGCCTGGTTCTACCGGCGCCGTTAACCCTCTACCGCCTGGGTCGTAATGAGGCCCTTTGTCTTCCTGCTTGATTGATAGTACTTGATTTGTGGCTTTTGAGTCCAAATTAATGCCTAGTTTTGCCTGATCATCCCACTCCAGAACAGCTGGTACTTTCTCAGATCTCAGGTCTTGTCTTTTTTCCTTTAAAGTCTATTCACCATGTGATCTATCTCAGTAACTGGATACTGGCTCCTCCAAATACTTGCAGTTGTTATTTGATCTTCTTCACTTTAACGGTCCACCAGCCTACCACTGCTTAGCAGGTATTTACTGGCAATATGATTATGCCAGTTCCAGAATCGGCCATTACCCTTGTTTCCTTACCATCTACTTTAATCATACAGCAGGGTTTTCTCTTTGCAATTCTCCATGCTTAGCATCAGTACTGTAAGTCCATTAATCTCTAAGGACTGATCGTCTGGTCTGTTTTCTGTCACTTCTACTGCCACTATCTTGATATTTCTTATTTTACAAGCTTTGGCACAGGGACCCATTCTTCCATGGTTTCTCCATTAATTGCCTTTAGTGGGCATTGCCTGTCAATGGCCAAATCTCTTGAACTGCCACACGTGTGAAACCTTAATATTTCCCTTCTCTCTTCCAAACATTCGTCATTATCACCATATGGTTTCACCCATCTCTGCTTTTCCTGATCTGTAGTGCATGCATTTCTCCGGTGGGAGTGCGTCCCGCCATTTCTTCATGTCGTGTTACCATTTCTTCTGCCACCCTGGTGATCTGGAAAGCCTTGTACAGCGTTCTTTTACTTGCATGGGTTTATTTTGTATTTTCTTGCTGTTCACATGCACTGTTGAATGTCTCTGATCATGTTTTCTACATTGTTCCCAAATGTGCACAAGTCTGCCATTTCATTTAGTCTGATCACACACTCCATATTCTCTTGATTCCTTGTGTAAAACTTCAGCCTGTGCAACACAATATTTTCTTTTTGGAAATTGTTGTCACTATTCTCCTGCCTGCTTCCTTATATACCTTATCATTATCATCTGCGCTTGCTTTGGTTTCTGGATTTAATCTCTTGGGTGCTGTAGCTCCCCCTTGCCCCTTGAGTCTCGGAAGACTTCCTTTCTTCCTATTGCATGATGCGTGCCCCACAACCAGCTGGGGTATTTTGTGTTAGTCAAATAAAATCTCAGCAGCCAGCGTTTCAACTCAGACCAGAGTTTTGTGCTGTCACGGCTCGCTCCCTTCGCTCCCGTTCCCGTCACTTGGGGGCATGTTTTGGGGTTTATTCCCTACTGGACATTTCCTCCGAACCTTATGCTACAGTGCTGTGATGAATTGGGAACGCTAAAACCTTATTTTCCAAGTTACTTCCCTTCCGGATCCATTCCAGGTTTTTGGCAGCCAGCATGCTACTTTAATCTAATGACTATGCTTCCCAGAATGCCTAGCTCACTGCTTCACCTCCTCCCTTGCAGGACAAGGTTGGGCGGAGGATAGGCAACACCTGTGGCTGCAGGTGCAGCAGGCGGCACACCTGAGGGGTGTGCTCGTTAAGCAGCTTTAAAAGCCTCAGTTTGCTTTAGTCCAGCGCTGGTCATTGTTGCAGTGTTCCTGTTGTGTCTGGTCCCTTGTTCCTTGTTCCTAGCGTTTGTACCTAGTTCCTAGTTCCTGTTTCTTGTTCCTCTGCCCTGGATTTCGGATGTATGTGCTTAATTGATTTCTGCTTTCTGGATTTCCCTTTCTGTCTTCCTCTGTCTGCAGGCAGCCTTTCTCTGTGCTTTACCCTTTGATGCTGCCCAATTTGCCTGTGTTCTCTGTTTCTTTGATGCTGTCCTTTGCTACTGAAAAACTGGATGCATTAGTCTTTCCCTTTATAGATTTAGCTTCCTGCCTTTTCTCCTTGGATGGGTGGGAAAGGTTTCCTTTTGTGATATCATTTTCCCTGCTCCTGATCCTTACTTTCTATTGGGATCCATTCCATGTTTTCCATTGCACTTCTGCATTTATTTCTCATTGATTATTAGGTGTGGGGTGCTGTTGTAACTAGTCCCTGTGTGAATGCCTTTTGTTTTCCTCACTATTCTATAATCACAATTCCTACTTGCCCCTTGACTTGGGTCTTATGTATTTAGTTATCCTCCACCCATTGCTGTTATAGCCTTCTGGGTCCCTGTTTGATCAACTGGGTTCGTGGGTTTACTGACATTCAAGTGGTCTTTCCGGTCCTCGTGAGTTCTGTTTCTAAGTTCCTTATTCAGTATCATCCAGAGTGTCAGCTCACAGATCGTGTCCTTGCTTGCCCTCTACGTGGGTTTAGCGCTGTCAGTATCTGTAATAGCAAAGTGGGTAAGGAGTTTGCTGACTTTCCTTTCAGTCATAAGGAGGTTCTAAGAGCTTACCCCACATCCCTTTTCATATATTGGTATTATTGTTTCACTCTATTTGCACTCCTGGGTTTTAGTATACACGAGTCTTGGGTATTGTATGCACATTGTTAGATTCAAAGTTGTTCACTGTGCGATTCCGTGCACATTTTCCTTGCCATATTCATTGCCTTCTTCCTTTCTTAAAGGATAGTTCCGGGACTTTTTTTTATTGTCCCTACGGTTCGGCCATGTGTTTTTAAGCATAACTCGGTAGATCGTAGAAAACTTTCCTATGGACCTTACCCGACTTTTCGTCCATTAACGCACTCGAAATCAGCCGCCATTTTCTGATAATCCTATCATTTCCCCCCATCGCCCTGGCTCACCTGCTTTTGCGGCACTAAATCAAATCCCCCGCCCCTGAGCCTGACATCAGCAGACGCGTACCGCCCATTTCCCAACGCCAAAGCACGTTTCGTGTTAACAATCGCTGCGCCTCAGCTAATGAAGTGTCACCATGGAAATGGCAGGACGCCTCTTTCCTCAATAAGTATAAACACACCGTTTCACAACACACAGCAGCAGATTTTCGATTCCATTACCCTCTCTGTGTTACTTTGAGTATTCTGTGACTCGTTTCTGTGCTCTGGTCAGCTACCTTCGCCGCTTCTAGGCCTTGTGAACACCTGTACCATCTCTGTAAATTATTTTACTTTCTTTACCACACAATGGCTATAATAATGCCGTATATGTACGAGCCCGAGTACACCGAGCAAGAACTACTGGAAAGGCAAGCACGCGAAAACGATGGGGATTCAGACGGCAGTTGGGAGGACCAGTCAATGGATGAAGAGCCTGGACCATGTCGCATGGACGGCGTCTCCACCTGGTGCACGTGCAATCGGTGCGAGCTAATGCCAACTGAGGAGGAGAACTGCTGCTGCCGTGAAAATTCTGGGTGCTTGGCCTACATTTCGGAAGGCGAGCCAAGTCCGCAATGCATCACCGAGCTGCCAGAGTTCAGGGAAGCCTGCCTCTCACGGACCGTGTTGAGGATGATGATGGTGCTTATGCACGAACTTTGCGGCACTGTTCGTCCGCGTAATCCTTGTAACGAGTAAGTATACTCTGGTTTTGATGTCAGTGATGCCACTACTATGTCATGGTCGTCTCCCACATATAAAATTACATCTACATATCATTCGAATGCATGTAAATTGGTTCCATATTGTGCATTTTCTAGATAGAATTTTTTTCAAAGCAGAATGACATTTTTTACCTGAATCGACAGTGATAAGAAAGTTTTGTCATTTTAATACAGTTTGCATCTTTCATTTTCACAGGTGGTACAGGCTGGTGGCCTATCGTTGCTTCACTTGGTGGCTTCACGGGAGGCTCGGACACCGCGTTCGGAGAGTAATACCTGCCTGTGCGGTACTTGCCATTAGACAACATTTCCCCAGCGACAGTGGACAATACCGTGGATTTTCCCTGGATGTGCTGCAACCGGAACTTTACAATGTGTAATGTTTATTATTTATGTTCAATTGAAATTAAGATCTAAAATAAAACCCAACATATATTTTAACAATGGTTGTTTTGATTTTTTAAATGAATCTAGTGTGTCTCCATTGAATAGTCTTCCTGTGCCTTGTCTTGTCACACCACATGTCTCCGGCCAGCATCCTCCCTCACGCTGGCCGCCCACCTTCAATCCACATAACCGTTGAACCCATATGCAGCAGACATACATATGTTATTTTGCGGGTTGGCATCAAGCCTCCCGGCCTTGCCTCCTCCCCCAAAAATACTTACCACACCACTTTGTTCAAGCGTTGGCAATAAAAGGAAGGCTGTTGGATTTTATTGATACAAAACATGGTTATAGGTAAATAATCAATATGGTTGATCATAATAAATCATCCTTTTGGGCACCGGGTACAGAGATGACCCCCTCTGGCCCGTGCCACCTTGCCACCACAGGCCAGCCTGCTGCTGACTAACTGCCTAGGCATCCAGGGTCTCCAGGGTGAACTGCACCCATATATTCTCCTGGGAGGGTGAGGTATTTATAAACTCACCCCCCTGCCTTCCATGTACTAGATCCTGCAGCCTGCCTTTTACATGCAGTTAGATGGCCTCTCCTTGGTGAGGCCCTGCGGCAAACGAGTCTTGTCTGCACGACCACCGCCCTAATCCACCCCCCCCCCTATCAAAGGCAGTTCGCACCGGGGTACTTGTGCTGCCAAGTGGAGCTGTCAGGGAGCGATAAAGGCCAAGAGGTGCCAAAGACCATGTACACTTCAAAGTGGTCTATAGAGCATGGGTTGTTGTTCCCATGTCTACCTCCAGACCCCGTGTCTCCTGCCAAGCATCCCCCCTCACGCTGGACGGCCCCCTGCAATCCACATAAGTGTGTCTCCATTCACAAGTCTTCCTGTGTCTTGTCTGCACGACCACCGCCCCAATCCACCCCCCGCCCTATCAAAGGCAGTTCGCACCGGGGTACTTGTGCTGCCAAGTGGAGCTGTCAGGGAGCGATAAAGGCCAAGAGGTGCCAAAGACCATGTACACTTCAAAGTGGTCTATAGAGCATGGGTTGTTGTTCCCATGTCTACCTCCAGACCCCGTGTCTCCTGCCAAGCATCCCCCCTCACGCTGGGCGGCCCCCTGCAAACCGCATAATGCCACGACATATACACGTCATTCATTCACAAACACACCCCTGTTTTGAATTCTTTATAACCCACTTCATATTTCTAATGAGAACTTCTTTGCGCTTTGCTAGTCAACCCGTGAAGGTGCTGGTTATCTGCTCTTCGTCTCTGTGAACTTCCGTGACCACTTCGAGGAAACTCGTCAGTTTGCAACCTGTGAACTGCTCCCTGTTCTACGACAAGAAACTACTTTGATCCCTGCATCTAACTGTTTGTTCGTCAAGGTAAGGCCATGTACCATAATCATTTTGCGTCCAATTTCTTTTCGTTCAAGACAGTACATGCAAGGAACTAGTCACATGTTCTGAGTCTAGTCAAATTATCTTTCTATTTTTTTAAAGTTATTCAAATACTTATCCGCATGTGAATAACGTGTATAGTTCCAAGAACCAAAACGAACCTTGCATTGAACCTTTTATGTGTCATTTAATTTTTTAACACATTGGTATTCATAGAGAATTGTTGATCTTTACTTTTCAGAACTTTCCACAATGCCTGCCTGTTCCATTGGGGGTTGCCCTTCGAAGACCCATAATAAATCTGAAGGTACTATAATGCATGTTTTCCCTAAGACAATAGATCAGATAAGAGAATGGGTCCGATATTGCGGATATCCACCGTCTGAGCTTGAAAGTAGAGTCCTAGAAGTCTTTGCGGACAAGAGGGGTGATCGATACCGCATCTGCAGCAGGCACTTTAGCTCAGACATGTACTCCACATCAATGCTAATAAAGAAGAACACACCGCGAGCGAGGCGAAAATTGCTCTCAACCGCTATTCACACTCTATTCGTCCACATCCCTCCACTGGTGAGTCAAGTTTACGTATTTATCTCTCGGCCTTGCGGTAGTGTGTAGCATTAGCTAACAATAATTTCCCCATTTATGTATCCACTCAATATGAAGGCGGAAGATTCTCCATCCGTGTCGTTATTGCAGTCATCAGCCACTTCAAGCGCCTATCGGGTAATCTTACTTGGCTATTCTGCCACTGACTTGTTTTAGGCATGTAAATCAATAGTTTTAATTGATCGTGTAATTATTTTACCTAATGGTACACCCTTGTACTCGTCCTCTAGTCTTTGTTTTCAGTTATAATTATTGTTATCCAAAATAATGCAAGTACTGTCTTTCAGGGAGATGCTGAGGAGTCCAACGTATTGACGACAACCGTTGATGTCACTCAGATGCTCGAGGTACGTTTCCGGACAGTTCCATCGATGGAGATCATCAGATCTTGCATTCTTGTAGCGTGATTGTTACACACAATGTTTCTTTCGTTTTTAGCCATTGATATGTCCTTCTGTCGTCGCCCTCCTATGTGTCTTCTTTTTTCAATATTGTGTTCATTACTAATGAAAGTCCTATGTTTCAGGGAGTCGATGGAGCATTATTCCAAGAAGAAGGGGGAGCATGCAGTTACGGGTCGGCGCAACAGCTTGCAGAAGTGTGCACCGCAGTTACATCGTCCCTTGATGTTCTTATGCATTTCGAGGTATGGATACTGACAGTTCGATCAAGCGAAATCATATGACGTGATTACATCCGCTATACTTCCTTCTTTATTAACGCAAGTACTATGTTTCAGGGAGATGACCGAGCTTCTTCTACAAGAACATCACCCCTAGTAGTTGATGCAGATCTCTGGGTGGTGACACTTCCAACGATCGAGCAAATCGAATCATATTTACATATCCATTATTTATTTTAGACAACTGATCCTTTGTGCAGGTCTATTTAGATGAGCCGTTGACGCCTGCACAAAGTTTATGTTCTTTTTAACAAAATAGAAAACCATACTAATGCAATTACTGTGTTTCAGGGAGTTACTGAAGCATCATCTTCAATAATATCATCAATGGAAGTCTATGAGGAGCCCGAGGTATGGATCTTGACAGTTCCATCTAACTAGATCAACAATGCATGAATAATTGTCGTTTGAATGTTCTACACAAAGCGTTCATTCGTGTTTTGCTATTGAGATGTACGTGGGTATTGGTCCCCAAGTACATTTTGTGTTTTCGATATTATTATACATACTAATGAAAGTTCTATGTTTCAGGGAGTCGATGGAGCGTCAGTGCGTGATGGATGTGCTTATCATGAAAATATAGTCGTTGCAGCGCAAGAGGAAGTGGAGACATGCACACACGAGTCGGAGCAACAGCGTCCTGATGTTGAAGTTCGAGGCAAGAAAGTTTCAAAGAAAAGAAAGCAAAAGAAGGTTAGTGTCCTAGTCACTATATTATGTTGTTTTTCACTGTTAATAGTTCAATACTGTAAGTTGTGTTTAAACTGAACATCCCTTTTCCAATCTGTCCTCTAGTTGCGAGTGGGTGTACGAACTAGATCTACACAGACAGTGAAACGAACGAGAGATGTTGCTTGTCAAACCTTTTGGCAGGGACTTGAGACTGGAGATGCATCGTGCCAATGGGAAGAATATGAAGTGATTGACAACTGAGCTATACCACATCCAGCCATTGATAGTGAATGTCCTCCTGGTAGTTCGGATGCAGTCGGAGATCAATTCACAGAATCCACACCCGCAAAAACTAAGACCGCGAGAAAGTTGAAGAAATTGTTTTATTCACCCATCGCCAGAGAAGGAACAGATGTTGCAATGGAAGAGAATGAAGTGGACGACAATGAAACACCATCAATATCACTGAACATAGCGGAAGACGATATCAGAGATTCTACCTTTCATGTGAGTGACATATCCTCAACGTTACAGGCCGAACCAGCTGGGATACAGAGTGACAGTATAAGGAAAGAGGCCAAATTCATTGTATTCGATAGTTGTTTGATTGATATTATTATTCGGATGAAATGTGGGCATTCGGTTGGTGGGGAAGTATGTGGGGAGCCATTGATTAATGTGACTCGTGCAATTCGAGGCACTAACCTTAAAATACATGCCACCTGTACAAAATATCATCCTTTCTCATGGTCTGCACAACCCATGCTGGGGCAACTGCCAGCAGGCAATCTACTTTGTGCAGCGGCTGCACTTTTTAGTGGTTCAAGTTTTAAAAAGTTAGAGTCTTTCTTTCAGTTTGTGGGAATCCATTTCATTGCGAAAACTCAGTTCTACAAATACCAAACCGATTATCTATTTCCAGCCATTAGCGAAGCTTGGAGAATGGAAAAAATGTCTATTGATAGTACATTCGCGGGCAAACGGTTCAGGCTAGCCAGTGATGGACAGTGCGACAGCCCAGGATATTCAGCCAAGTACTGCACCTACCACTTTCAGGACATGGAAAGTAAGAAAATTGTGAGTTCGGTGGTCGTGCAGGTGTCACAAAGTACATCCTCAGTGGCCATGGAGAAAGTTGGCTTTGTAGCATCATTGCAAGAACTACAATCGCGGGGAATGGTGATCGACCTGATAGCCACGGACAGACACGTTTCAATTGCCAAGACAATGAGAGAAGAGTACAAAAATATAAATCACCAATTTGACGTTTGGCATCTTGCAAAAACAATCAATAAAAAAATGTCGGCTGCAGGTAAAAAAAAAGATATGCAAGGTATTTCACAGTGGTCCAAGTCAATCAGCAACCATCTTTGGTGGAGCTCAAAAACATGTGGAGGGTCGTTGGAAATTCTACTGGAAAAATGGCGGTCAGTAATGCTACACTGTAGCAACGTTCACCGCTGGACCACAAACCAACATTTCCACAATTGTGAACATGGCCATTTGTCCACAGAGGAGGCACGGAAGAAGAAGTGGTTGATTCCTTCATCACCCACTCACAAAGCCAATGAAAAGATTGTATTTGATAAAACTATAACAAGAGATTTGAGGGGACTCACGGAATTCTGCCACACAGGAGATTTGGAGGTGTTCCACAATATGTGCCTAAAGTACAGGCCAAAACGATTGCATTTTGGCATGGAGGGCATGATAAATCGGACTCTTCTAGCGGTCTTGGCACATAACCATAATGTTGGCCGTCAACAAAGTAGGACGACCGGAACTTTAGGGACGCTTCGCTACAATAAGGCCTTCACTAAAAGAAGTAAACAATGGGTTATCAAACCAGTGTTTGAGGATATGCAATATGACTTTATTGAGAGACTTATTGTTGATGTCCTAGATAGGCACATACATGGAGTTGTGAACGAACCTGTGCAGGGGACAACTGCATTGCCACCCAACATTGCCTCTGTTCCATGTCCACCTAAAGAAGAGCTCATTGAGAAATACACATCACGGTTTAAATGATTGTAATTTGATTGTCTGTTCTCTCGAGTCTCCTCATGTCGCAGGCCCATTGAATATGTGTAGCTATGTATTGTGTAAATAAAAGTGATTGCTCTGTGAGTCCTGTGAGATGGCCTTACACTGAATGTAGCTAACTAGGAATGTGTGCTCGTTCAAAGTGAAGGTCAGCTGCTTTTATTTTTTCTCGGGTGCCGGAATGGCCCACGACTCAGTATAAGGTTCCATTGTTATTTGACCTTGGCAGGCCGGGACCATCCCGAAAGACTTCTTTTTGGGGGTGTGTGGCAATAACGTAAGAAACGATAATGAATACAATTTCAGAAACGAAAGCCATTTAATGTTCGTTCATTAGAAGAAATAACGTCGGCATAGAAGGAGTGGTATTTCGGGGCTGCCCTACGCACAGACACAATGGAAAATGCAAATATAATGTAAGTAACTCTTTAGATGAGTTTATACCGCAATTTAATTACTATACAGTAGCTTTAAAGACGGGTTAAGTTGTACTTGTTCGTTCTATGTGGCATATTGTTTTGTACCGCGCACTATCTTGAGGAGAACCATCTCCTTTTACGGAAGCACCTCAAAACCTTCCTCTTTGCTTCTGCTTTCTCTCTCCCTCTCCCCTGCTACAACTGGTCCACTGTCTGCGACCTCGGTCCTGGGCCCTTCCACTCTCCACCTGCACTGCCTCCCTGTCAACCCCTGCACTGGGGGACTGTCTCAGTATCCTACAGCCCCCCCTTGACGTATAATACCCAGTTGCACTGTCCTAGCTATGAAATAATTTCCCGACCTAATATATAAAATGAATAATTTTAATAAAGATCTGATGGTGAGACTAATTTCATTTTTTATGTTTTTAAAACAGGTACATCCTTCATTATTGTATGTGTCACGAGTACCAGACACCGGCGGATGGCTTTTATAACCGCCAGTTGCTTCTCCGCGTGAACAACGTTACCACCCTGACCATTTTATGGGACGATCGCCAAGTACAAGTATGCCCTTACGCGGTACTAACGGCTACATGCAACATACAGACCGTTGTGGTGGCCTAGTGCCTCGTTGTTGGAACAGCCATGCGATTATCAGTGCGACCGAAGAGCTTATTTTATCGTAAACCAACACCCTGTGTACTGCACACGAACATCGCTTGCCTCAAGACGAACTATTTTGGATCGAGAGCAAAGATAAATGCAAATCGCTGAATATTCTCTAAACATTTGATGTCCAATAAATGTACTTTGACAAATGTACAATCTTGCCGTTTGCTTTTAAACCACAGTTTCATATTCCGAATTGTGGCGCTGTATTGTGAGATGATCTAAGACCCTGTGTACAGCAAAGGAACATCGCGTGCCTCAAAATGAACTTGTTGGAACGTGAGCAAATAAAAATGAAAATCGCTGAATATTCTCAAAACATTTGATGTCAAATAAATGTACTTTACCAAATTTACAATCTTGCGGTTTAATTTAAAAGTACAGTTTCATATTCCCAATTGTGGCGCGCTGTGTTGTGTGAGCTCATCTGTGTTGATTTCCGGGTTCTGTGTGGAGTCGCGTAGAAGACGCCTGAGCGCGTTTGCCTACGCAGCTCAGTCACGTCACGGATAGAGGCGGGGAATATGAATGTTTTGATCAAGTCTGTTTCAGGGGCGGGGGATTTGATTTAGTGCCGCAAAAGCAGGTGAGCCAGGGCGATGGGGGGAAATGATAGGATTATCAGAAAATGGCGGCTGATTTCGAGTGCGTTAATGGACGAAAAGTCGGGTAAGGTCCATAGGAAAGTTTTCTACGATCTACCGAGTTATGCTTAAAAACACATGGCCGAACCGTAGGGACAATAAAAAAAAAGTCCCGGAACTATCCTTTAACAGAATGACCAGCCGTTATTCCCGTTTGAATATGGCCAGTTTAAGAAAGAAAGGCAGCAAGGCCACTAATAAGTTTGTACAGAAAGCTTCCCTTACGTTTACCAGTGACAATCAAATCACTGATCCTGACTTAAATGAACTCCTTGTCACGAATGGGTATTTACGTGCAAAGTATTTCTCCCACAGGATGGCCCATCGTACATTGCCTGATCCTAGTTCTGTCTTTAATTTTGATCCAGATTCTATGTCCGCACAAGCCTTAGCAGCGGAAAACAACACACTGCTAGATCTATTACACACGAGTACGAGTATAGATCACAAAACCTGCAAGCAGTAAATGACAATGTACAATCAGTGCACATCCGGATGGCTAGGGCAGGATCCAGCCCTGATGCCACCATGCCTTCCCCTGTGCCTACTGATAGGGATGTACAGTTAAGGCGGGGTATGCTAAAAGCTGAACTTGAGGAGTTAAAACAAGAATACAGTACTTTACAAGAGGAGAATAAAACCTTACAGTCTTTTCTGAATACACCTCAAACTTTATCCGTTGATGAAGTGAATACTGTTTAGTCCCTGAGTGCGGAGAATTTTGTAGGTCATGATACTTGTCAATATGTAAAATCTATTGGGAGTGAAAGTCCTTTTTCTAGCCCAGCACTTATTCAGGGCACAGGTTCTGACAATTGTTCTACCGTTTGTCAGGAATTGCTGTTAGTTGAAGATTTACAAGCCACTCCTTTACCTAAGATTTCCTGTGTAGCAGTTTGTCATAATTCTGAGCTTGAACACATACATGCTTCTGATTTCCAAACACAATCCACAATGGTGGCATACACAGAATCAGTCACTACTGTAGGCTTAGGTTCTGCCCATGATCTAGCTGCTGAGACTGAAGTAGACATTCAAGCTGATGTGGAAAAAGATGCTACCTCTGTGTTCGCTCCTCCTTCTGCCAATTTTTGTCACAACGAACAGTCAAAGATAGTACAGAATTCTTGTTTTGATGGACACATTCCACAGTATACTGAACCAAAGACCCGGCAGGCGATTCCTGAACTGTTGATTGTTAATATGCCACTTTCAGAAGCTAAGACAGAGGAATGGACATTTGACGAAATCCTGATTAACAGAGACTTTACTATGGTGATTCCTCTGGTTGATTTTGACTTCTACAAAGGAAGAGACTCTGTGTCATCCACTAAGGAGAGGGACGGCATGGGTACAGCTCAGTCTTTGGTTACTGGTGCCAAGGAGTCAACCGCCCTAAAGGTGCTTTCCATTCCTGAGCCACAAATGTGTCTGTCAACTTCTGGGACTTCAGTCTGTCCTCCTACAACCATTGACTCTTCGATTATCCAGTCCACGCCTTTGCAGTCATCGTTGACACACGTGTCTTCAATCAATGAACAATTGCTATGTCTGCCAGTCACTCAAGAGCCTTCACCATGTACGTGGTCAGAGCCAAAGACCTTGACAAGTTTGTCTTCAGCTAACGAGACGGCTCCAGCTTGCATGCCCTCAGCCTCAGAATTTCCTCTGGCATGCCTGTTTTCGGCTACAGTGACTCATCCAGCGGATTATCCTTCAGCCATGGAGCCTCCGGTAGCACATCCTGAGTGCATGTCTTCAGTCCCAGAGCCTACTGCTAGTTTGGCTTCAGTTCATGAGAGACCTGTATCCTGCTCAGCCTCGCTGCCAATATCGGAGGTGCACCTGTCTACTCTGTCTGATCATGTTGCATATTCTTCTACTTCAGAGTTACCTCCTGAATCCCAACCATTTATTACGGATGAACGTCCAGCCTGCCCTTCTTATGCTTCAGGGGGATCACCAGAATGCCTGCCTTTTACACAAGTTGATTCTCCCAACTGCTTCACTGTAGCATCAGCGCCTCCCGAATATGCAACATCGGAGTCTGAGACTTCTGCCAGCTCTCTCTTCAGAAACATCAAGCTGGATCACGACTCGGGAGGGCCTTACATGCGAGGCCGTTGGACTTGCCTGGAGTGTTACGAGAGGGAGACGGATACCATCCGCCATGGCCCAGTCACCGAACAAGTAGCCGACCAGGATAGCGGGCTGGACGGTTCGCATTTGAGGGTCGGTTTGGATCAGCCACTTGACAGCTTTCTTGTTGCCGGATCCCACTTGAGCCTGAGGGAGGGGACGGGCACAGCCCCCCAGCTGCAGCACCAGTTGGATGCAAGTAGTCAAAGGAAGGGTATGACTGCTGCAGTTCAAGATGTGCCTGTTATTGCTCCTGCTGCGAGTGTGCCTGATGTACCAAGTACTGCGTCTATCACTCCTATCGGTATGCCAAACGTCCCTACGGTTGTATCCCACGTCCAACAAGGTGGCTACATGACTGACACCAGGAGTGCCAGCCTCGTACAACCCATTGGACTTCCAGGCCCCCAAGGCGTGGAACAGATGCAGTCGAACCTTGGTCACCCTCAACCACAGGCCTTTACCCAGATGGATGACGGGAGAAGATCTGAACCTCTACCTCAGCCGCCACCTTCTTTTTCTGAACATGAACATTTCCTGAAACCTGCTATTTTCTCACCTCCTGTGTGTCTGCTCTCGGCAGGGAGGCTACCAGACCATCTACCATTGTCTAAAGCATGTTGCACCCTGCCTCCCTCCTCAATGATGTATGAGTGTTCGCTCCCAGTGTCTGAGCTTCCTGGACCTTCCAACTCTGCTTCGGGTCCTGTAAGTCCTTCATGCCTTTCTTCGACCCATGAGTCTCTTCCTCACCGAAAACCTGCCTATGGCTCTTCTAGACTGCGGCCTGATTCTATTCATTCCAGTCCCTCTGCTTTGGCCCGCGGGTCATCGTTTCCGTCAGTGCCACCTCCGAAGACAAAGCGCTCCTGTCATGCAAGGAAGATGTTTTGTGCGGGTGACGGTTGCCTGGAGTCGGCCGTGGGAGGGGGTATACTGTCACGGCTCGCTCCCTTCGCTCCCGTTCCCGTCACTTGGGGGCATGTTTTGGGGTTTATTCCCTACTGGACATTTCCTCCGAACCTTATGCTACAGTGCTGTGATGAATTGGGAACGCTAAAACCTTATTTTCCAAGTTACTTCCCTTCCGGATCCATTCCAGGTTTTTGGCAGCCAGCATGCTACTTTAATCTAATGACTATGCTTCCCAGAATGCCTAGCTCACTGCTTCACCTCCTCCCTTGCAGGACAAGGTTGGGCGGAGGATAGGCAACACCTGTGGCTGCTGGTGCAGCAGGCGGCACACCTGAGGGGTGTGCTCGTTAAGCAGCTTTAAAAGCCTCAGTTTGCTTCAGTCCAGCGCTGGTCATTGTTGCAGTGTTCCTGTTGTGACTGGTCCCTTGCTCCTTGTTCCTAGCTTTTGTGCCTAGTTCCTAGTTCCTGTTTCTTGTTCCTCTGCCCTGGATTTCGGATTTATGTGCTTAATTGATTTCTGCTTTCTGGATTTCCCTTTCTGTCTTCCTCTGTCTGCAGGCAGCCTTTCTCTGTGCTTTACCCTTTGATGCTGCCCAATTTGCCTGTGTTCTCTGTTTCTTTGATGCTGTCCTTTGCTACTGAAAAACTTGATGCATTAGTCTTTCCCTTTATAGATTTAGCTTCCTGCCTTTTCTCCTTGGATGGGTGGGAAAGGTTTCCTTTTGTGATATCATTTTCCCTGCTCCTGATCCTTACTTTCTATTGGGATCCATTCCATGTTTTCCATTGCACTTCTGCATTTATTTCTCATTGATTATTAGGTGTGGGGTGCTGTTGTAACTAGTCCCTGTGTGAATGCCTTTTGTTTTCCTCACTATTCTGTAATCACAATTCCTACTTGCCCCTTGACTTGGGTCTTATGTATTTAGTTATCCTCCACCCATTGCTGTTATAGCCTTCTGGGTCCCTGTTTGATCAACTGGGTTCATGGGTTTACTGACATTCAAGTGGTCTTTCCGGTCCTCGTGAGTACTGTTTCTAAGTTCCTTATTCAGTATCATCCAGAGTGTCAGCTCACAGATCCTGCCCTTGCTTGCCCTCTACGTGGGCTTAGCGCTGTCAGTATCTGTAATAGCATAGTGGGTAAGGAGTTTGCCGACTTTCCTTTCAGTCATAAGGAGGTTCTAAGAGCTTACCCCACATCCCTTTTCATATATTGGTATTATTGATTCACTCTATTTGCACTCCTGGGTTTTAGTATACACGAGTCTTGGTGTAACGCTCACCTGATTCCCACGGAGGCGCTGGTCTAGGCAGGAAGGTGTCTGCGACTCGAAAGGTGATGTGCAGGACTTGGTTGGCTTCTGGGGGTGAGCCTCTTCGCACTGTGTGTCGAACTCGAAGGGTGAGATTTCTGCAGGTGAGAGAATATGGGGGTTAATGATCTGGGCAGTTGCGTGTCTCTCTCTCTCTCTATTCCCAGCTTCCCCGTAGAATCCCCTAGGTCAACGTGCTCAACTTAAATAGGTGAATGCTGGGCCCTCCATATTCGTCTGGTGCAGGGTGCCGTTGCCAGTTCCTTCACTGGGTAAAACGTAGGCCTCTTAACATCAGAGGATCGTTACAGCCGTTAACTGCACGAGCGGTGAGTTTCCGGACACCTTTTGTCCTTAAAGTCTTTAGGTGCGAGGGCACTTTTATGTAGATCAGGGTTTGGTATAATGCTTTCTCCTATTTGTTTTGCAGGGCTCAGGAGACAGAAGATGGTGTGAAGGGAGCCGAAGCTGGAGCCAGAGCCTTGGAATGAGAATGAAGCGCTTGGAAATGCGTGAGTAAATGCAAGCGCTCTAACTGTTTCTTTTCTCTTGCAGCTGCGGGTTCGTGCTGAAGAGATGCTGGAAAACGCCGGAGTATTTGCAGGCGTCCTATTATGGCGAGCGCGATGGGCGTAAGTAAATACCTGTCTAATGTCTCTCCTTTTGTCTTTCAGGTCCGGATTGCAGCGTTGGAGACCCAGAGTGCCGGTAAGAAATAACTATGCCTTTGTTTTCACAGGCGGAGATGCAGCGTGAGGAAATGATCGCTGCCGATGGATCAGGTGAGTAATGCGCTTCGTATGAAGGTTGCCGTGCTAACCTGTAGTTTCTTATTTTGCAGGCGCTGCTGAAGACTGGATGCGGGGATGGTACGTATTGTTCTTGCAGGTTCTGCTGAAGACTGGATGCAGGAATGGTAAGTATTGTTCTTGCAGGTTCGGGCCCGGATAGAAGAAAAGCTGGAACAGACTCGGTGAGCGTTCTGCTGCAGATGCAGAATAACGCGAAGCACGTTTCATCAATCGGGTGTGGTTTAAATAGCCTTGGAGTGCTGAGGCGTCTTCCTCCACGGCCCCGCCTAGGTAAGAAAAGAGTTCCTGTTCCAGAAGAGTTCCAGTGTTGTATCCAGGGAGTGGAGCTTGCCCCACCCAGGTAAGAAAGTAGTTCCGGCTTACTGAGGATTCCTATGCAGCTGGTAAGTAAGCAGCATGGTCTGCTGCAGGTAAGTCCACCCAAGCATCTTCATATAGATTATGAGCCCGGCGCTTCCAGTGCCGGGACCGATGGCATTGATGAGCCTGGCGCCACCGGCGCAAGGACAAGGTCCAAAAGGTCCCAGTGGGGACCGGCTGGTGCCAAGGATTAAGGTTAGGGGCCTGCTTCCAAGGACGTTGGGCTGGTCCTGACTCCTTGGAAGCAGTGATCATGACAGTACCCCCCCTCAAGGCCCCTCCCTAGCGTGTCTTCTCTGGGGGTTTTGGTTTGTCGGGGTGATTCAGATGGAATTTCTTGACCAGACGAGGTGCATGGACATATTCTGAGGGTTCCCAAGACCTTTCCTGGGGGCCATATCCTTTCCAATCAACCAGATAATATAATTTAGATTTGGAGATTTTGGAATCTAGGATGTTCTTTACTTCGAATTCGAGTTCTCCATCTACTAAAACAGGTTCTGGGAGTTCGGTCAATCGGGTTTCTGGTTGTACTGGTTTTAGTAAGGAGACATGGAATACTGGATGTATTTTCATATGCGAAGGTAATTCCAATTTGACAGCTACCGTATTAATTATAGCAGAGATGAGATAGGGTCCAAGGTATCTTGGAATGAAGGTGCGGGGTCCTTTTAGAGGCAGGTGCTTAGTGGATAACCAGACCTGATCTCCTACTGCGTAGTGAGGGGCCTCTTTACGGTGTTGATCTGCTCCTTTCTTGAATTGAGCTTTAGCTCTTTGCAGATGGGCAGTGGCTTCCTTAAAAGCACGAGTGATCTCAGAGTGCAAGTGATCCACAGCAAGTGCTTCGAATTCTTGGGGAGGATCCAGGTTTGAGGTCCTAGGATGGTGTCCATATAATAGGAAGAAGGGAGTCTTCCCGGTTCCCGAATGAGTCGAATTGTTATAAGCGTACTCCGCGATCCAAAGAATGTCCTTCCAAGGGTTTTCAGTTTGTTGGAGCATGCAACGTAGATATTGCTCTAGAGTTTGATTTGTCCTCTCGGTTTGTCCGTCAGTTTGGGGATGGTGACTGGTTGAAAGTCTCGCATCAATTTGGGCTAAACGACAGCAACTTCGCCAAAAGTGGGAGATTAATTGAGTTCCCCTATCGGAGACCAAAACCGAGGGAAAACCGTGTAGCCGAACGATGTTTTCTAAGAATTCTCGGGCCAATACTGAAGCTGTAGGTAGGCCTTTCAGGGGAATGAAGTGAGCCATCTTGGAGAATAGATCCACGACTACTAAAATGGTATTATACCCTGAGCATGGAGGTAAGTCCGTGATGAAATCCATGGACAGGGTATGCCATGGACAGGGAGGGATGTCTAGTGGATGTAAGAGGCGGCTGGTTTCTCCTTCTGACTTTTATTTTGGGCACATACGCCGCAGGAGATTACGAAGTCTCTAATATCCTTCTTCCATGATGGCCACCAGAAATGTCTTTTGACCTTTTCCATGGTTTTGGTAATGCCAGGGTGACCCTCCATTAGTGAGTCGTGATAACAGGAGATCGCTTGTTCTTGTATTTTCTCACTGGGCAAGTACAATCGTCCTCGGAAATATGGAAGGTCTTGATCCACGGAGAATTCTTTTCCCTTTAATGGCCAGTCCTGTAATTCGGCCGGAGTTAGGATTGATTTGACTGTAGTCTTGATGTCTTCAAAGGATTGAGCGCTGACCAAGCCCAAAATCCTTTGTTCTGGGATTATGGGTATTGGTTCTGGATTGGTCAAGTGTTCATTTATTCCCATCCGGGAGAGGGCATCTGCTTTTCCGTTTTTACTGCCTGGTCGATAAGTAATTATAAAGTCAAGCTCAGCCAAAAACAGAGCCCAGCGAAGTTGCCTGGAAGACTGAGCCTTGGCCGTCTTTAGATATTGTAAGTTGCGGTGATCTGTCATTACGGTGACTGTGTGTCTGGCTCCCAAAAGATAATGCCGCCAGGCTTTAAAGGCCGATCTGATAGCTAAAAGTTCCTTGTCTGTAATTGAATAGTTGATCTCGGGAGCCGAGAATTTGCGAGACCAAAAGGCTACAGGATGTAATTGGTGTGTGACCGGATCTCTTTGTGATAAAACTGCTCCCATAGCTAGACTAGAAGCATCCGTTTCCATGATGTAGGGGAGTTCTGGACGAGGATGTTTTAGAACAGGTGCAGACATGAATTTAACTTTTAAGTCCTGAAAGGCTTGTTCTGCCTCGGTAAACCACTCAAAACGTTTGTTCTTCTTTAACAGAGCGGTGATGGGTTGGACAATTCGAGAGAATTCAGGAATGAATCTACGGTAAAAGTTAGCGAAACCTAACATGCTTTGAACTCCCTTTACAGAGGTTGGTGAAGGCCACTTGATGATCACATCGACTTTTTTCGAATCCATATGGACTCCGTTAGGTGACAATATGAATCCCAGGAACTCAACTTCAGTTACGTTGAAAACGCATTTTTCAAGCTTAGATAAAAAGGTTATGTTGACGTAATCTCTCGCGGACTTCTTTAACATGTTTCTGATGTTCCTCTTCAGATGATGAATAGACGAGGATGTCATCAATGAAGACAACAACACACACATCGATGAGTTCTCTAAGGACATCGTTCATAAAATACTGGAAGGCGGCCGGAGCGTTACAAAGTCCAAAGGGCATAACTTGATACTCAAATAGCCCATACTTGGTGCGGAAGGCCGTCTTCCATTCATCGCCCTCCTTTATTCGTACCAAATGGTAGGCTCCTCTGAGATCCAACTTTGTATATATACATGCGTCTTTGACTGGGTCCAGGAGTTCAGGGATCAAAGGTAACGGGTATCTGTTTTTAACGGTGATCTGATTCAGGGCGCGGTAATCTATACAAGTCCTAAGGTCTCCTTCCTTTTTTGGAACGAAGAACAAAGCCGAGGAAGCTGGAGATTTTGAAGGACGAATAAACCCGTTAGCTAGATATTGGGCCAGATATTGTCTGAGGTGAAGATTCTCTGGCTCGGTGAGGGCGTAAATCCTACTGCAAGGAGGAGTTGTTCCGGGTATCAGATTTATTTGACAGTCGTAAGACCTATGAGGAGGCAGGGTGTTAGCTTGGTCCTTCCGAAAGACGTCTTGAAATTCCTGGTATTCGGGAGGTAATTTGGGAACCTCAGAAGAGATTGCCGCCAATGAGACATCAGGCCGAGAATAACAAGTGGTCAAACATTCTGGAAACTGAACCGTCTTTGCTCACCAATCGATCCGAGGATTGTGCTTCTCTAACCAAGGAATTCCCAGAATGATCTGGAACTGAGGGGCCTTGATCACATCGAACACGATTTTCTCCCGGTGTCCATCTTGGCTCACTAACGTCACTTCTTGGGTGGCGTGCATTACTGGTCCGGAGGCTATCTCCGTGCCATCCACTGTAGTAATGACGTCTTTTACTGCCTTAGGGACAAGAGGTAGATTCATCCTTGATGCCTTTTCACGATCCACATAATTAACGATTGCTCCGCTGTCGATGTAAGCTTCAATTGCATGCAAACGATCCGGACGTTCAGGGCTAATGAGGACCATAGGCACCACGAAATGTGAGGTCACGGGACAGATTTTAACGCTCGGCAAGAGGACCTCTACACTTGTCGGGCTAGGTCGTTTCCCTGTTCAGAATTTGTGGCACTGGTATCTGCGGCTCCTACAGCCTTCTTAGCTGGTTTCACTGGACAGTCTCGAAGAAAGTGCCCCGAGTTTCCACAATAGAGGCATAATTGCAGCTGTCTTCTTCTTTCCCGCTCCTTTTGGGTTAATGGTCTTTCATGCCCCCTATTTGCATAGGTTCCACGGTGTCAGCTCCCCTAGTAGAGGTCTGTGGTTTAGAAAACACTAAGGTGTCAAATTTGGAAGGATCAGCCTTCCTGTTCTGTAATCTGTGGTCTAATTGAACAACTAAGTCAATATAGTCTGAGCATTCTTGTGGAGGATTCACAACTTGAGCTAACACATCCTTGAGCTCTCCACGCAGGCCTCTGTAGAAAAGCGTTATTCTTTTATCCTCAGGCCATTGGGTTTCCACTATAAGTCTGTTGAATGAAGCAATATAAGTCAAGAGTTCTTGATTACCCTGCCGTAATGAAAGGAGTTCATTGTCCAAGGCCTGCGCTTGTGCATGTCTTGCGAACAGTTTCTCCATGCTGGACTGGAAGGCCTGGAAATCATGAAGAACCGGATCATCCTGAGTGACTAAAGGGATCGACCAATCTGCGGCACTGCCACTGAGATAAGAAAGTACGAAAGCCACCTTGTTCTGATCTGTTGGGAAGGCAGCTGGTCGACATAAAAAGTGTAGGCGGCACTGGTTAATAAACACTGCAAACTTCTTTGGGTCACCGGAAAAGCGTTCGGGCGGAGCCAAGGGCACATTACCAGGTAGATTGATTTGCACAGGATTTGAGGATGCTGAAGGATAACTTCCTCCTGGAGCGGGCAAAGGTGTCTGTCCTGCCTGCGTTTGTAGCAATTGCCTAGCGAGATCCTCTGTTCGCTCCTTGGATATTATCAGCTCTCTTCTTAGTGAGTTTGTTTCCTGACGAGCTGCATGTACTTCTGCTCTTAATTCCCCAAGCAATTGGGCCAAATGATCAGTGTCCGAGGTTTCCATTGCGCCTGGGTAGGAGTTTTGCGGTGGGCTTCGCGTTCTGTAACGCTCACCTGATTCCCACGGAGGCGCTGGTCTAGGCAGGAAGGTATCTGCGATCGAAAGGTGATGTGCAGGACTCGGTTGGCTTCTGGGGGTGAGCCTCTTCGCACTGTGTGTCGAACTCGAAGGGTGAGATTTCTGCAGGTGAGAGAATATGGGGGTTAATGATCTGGGCAGTTGAGTGTCTCTCTCTCTCTCTCTCTATTCCCAGCTTCCCCGTAGAATCCCCTAGGTCAACGTGCTCACCTTAAATAGGTGAATGCTGGGCCCTCCATCTGCGTCTGGTGCAGGGTGCCGTTGCCAGTTCCTTCACTGGGTAAAACGTAGGCCTCTTAACATCAGAAGATCGCTACCGCCGTTAACTGCACGAGCGGTGAGTTTCCGGACACCTTTTGTCCTTAAAGTCTTTAGGTGCGAGGGCATTTTTATGTAGATCAGGGTTTGGTATAATGCTTTCTCCTATTTGTTTTGCAGGGCTCAGGAGACAGAAGATGGTGTGAATGGAGCCGAAGCTGGAGCCAGAGCCTTGGAATGAGAATGAAGCGCTTGGAAATGCGTGAGTAAATGCAAGTGCTCTAACTGTTTCTTTTCTCTTGCAGCTGCGGGTTCGTGCTGAAGAGATGCTGGAAAACGCCGGAGTATTTGCAGGTGTCCTATTATGGCGAGCGCGATGGGCGTAAGTAAATACATGTCTAATGTCTCTCCTTTTGTCTTTCAGGTCCGGATTGCAGCGTTGGAGACCCAGAGTGCCGGTAAGAAATAACTATGCCTTTGTTTTCACAGGCGGAAATGCAGCGTGAGGAAATGATCGCTGCCGATGGATCAGGTGAGTAATGTGCTTCGTATGAAGGTTGCCGTGCTAACCTGTAGTTTCTTATTTTGCAGGCGCTGCTGAAGACTGGATGCGGGGATGGTACGTATTGTTCTTGCAGGTTCTGCTGAAGACTGGATGCAGGAATGGTAAGTATTGTTCTTGCAGGTTCGGGCCCGGATAGAAGAAAAGCTGGAACAGACTAGGTGAGCGTTCTGCTGCAGATGCAGAATAACGCGAAGCACGTTTCATCAATCGGGTGTGGTTGAGGCATCTTCCTCCACGGCCCCGCCTAGGTAAGAAAAGAGTTCCTGTTCCAGAAGAGTTCCAGTGTTGTATCCAGGGAGTGGAGCTTGTCCCACCCAGGTAAGAAAGTAGTTCCGGCTTACTGAGGATTCCTATGCAGCTGGTAAGTAAGCAGCATGGTCTGCTGCAGGTAAGTCCACCCAAGCATCTTCATATAGATTATGAGCCCGGCGCTTCCAGTGCCGGGACCGATGGCATTGATGAGCCTGGCGCCACCGGCGCCAGGACAAGGTCCAAAAGGTCCCAGTGGGGACCGGCTGGTGCCGAGGATTAAGGTTAGGGGCCTGCTTCCAAGGACGTTGGGCTGGTCCGGACTCCTTGGAAGCAGTGATCATGACACTTGGGTATTGTATGCACGTTGTTAGATTCAAAGTTGTTCACTGTGCGATTCCGTGCACATTTTCCTTGCCAGATTCATTGCCTTCTTCCTTTCTTAACATGTGCTAGAAGATGTCAATCTCTGCAAAGGGGTCAGCTTTGCCCCTGTATATAATGAGAAATAGAGCAAAATGAAACCTGATCGGGGCTGACTTCTGATGGAAAGGTCAGAGAAGGAGCTTCTTGGGAGGCAGTCATAGAGCTCCAAATTTTGATTTAATGGCATAGTGATATCTGCATAAAAGCAGTTGATAGATCTGCCCAGAGGTTCCTACGGTAAGCCCTGGGTAACAGCTCAGTTTATATTGTCGGTGCACCGGGGACTGGCGCAGCTGATTTGTCCCCCTTCCCCCAGTTTTGGCGCAGTGCCTTTGGCGCAGCTCCCTTTGAGGCACGCCGTGCCTATGTAATCAAAGATTGAAAGCCTTACGCCGATAGGCCGCTGGGACATTACTGTTCGCAGTGCTATCCCGGCGAGGACCGCTCCCTGTGCGCTGTTGATGGGGCCAACAAGGCATGCCTGAATGGGAGCCACGCCGAAGCCGCTGCACTGAAAGAAGGCTGGTGCTAAAAATTGCAGCACCGTATTGTCTGGCGTTCTATTTTTTTGTCAAAGCAAAATAAGGCACATGATATACACGGACGC
This sequence comes from Ambystoma mexicanum, assembly GCF_040938575.1. Lineage (NCBI taxonomy): Eukaryota > Metazoa > Chordata > Amphibia > Caudata > Ambystomatidae > Ambystoma > Ambystoma mexicanum. The sequence goes on from NC_090928.1 coordinate 374,390,776, forward strand.
TCGCCGTAGTCCGTTTTTCTAAAGAGAACTATTTGTTTGCACATGGATCAGAGCTCAAGGTTTTCTTGTAAAAAACATCGACTTCATCTGTCAGCATTTCCAAGGCCACGAATTGTCTCTAAAGCAGAAATGTATGAATACAAACGACTATCGCAAATGAGTGGGTTCGCATATTGCATTCACTTCAAATATATAGAACACTTGAGCATTGTTGCACATTCCACTGACAAATATATAATAAATGTGTCAGTTTTGACTTAAAGAACTGTACATGCATTAATGAATTTAGTTTGAAAAATGTCTTCGATGAGATCGTTTGACTAAACCTTGTTACTCATAATGTATCACCAACAATAACATATTTTTTCATGATAAAATGCCAGTGCTCCTTCAAGGTCTTCTCATATCTTGACTACCCAATGACTAGGTAAATTTAGTCTTTTGACAAAATACCATAAGTGTTAAACATTTTAAATCAATTGATAGGTCTGGGCAATGGGGAAATGGGAAGATTTCCTGCTTACTGGTACTTGTGCAGACAGTGACTGACTTTGGATGACATATATGCTGTTTGTAACACTCATCCTTCAGAGGAACTTTTTCTTTTTCCCACACATGCAGACTGGGAAGCCTATTGTTTGAAGTGAGAGACGGATCCTTATGGTTCGCTTCCAGCTGCCTTGTTTCTAGTCTGCCTCTTTCTGACAAAACTTGGCGTGGCACTGTGAGTCTCGCGAGATGAGTCAGAGGGTTGCCAGAGTCTTGTGAGACGAACAACGCAGAAGGTGTGCGCTGGTTAGGCGCGCGCTTGATATCATAGATCCGAGTGAGATGGATCTGACCCTCTTGATCATTCCATTACGCTGCCCCAGCAACAAACTTTTGGTTGTAGCCCCGGATAGAATCTCAGGGTCTACAAGCAAAAGGCTAGCTAGCCCCGAGTCCCGACAATCCCGACATTAGTGTAGCTCAGATCTTTTCCAGACTTAGCAACACCCCTGGCAACAAAGATACTTACCAGAATCATAAAGATAGGCTTACAGAGTTAGACATTCAAAGAGGTTTGATCTTATTGCATGCAGGTACTACATTTGGCTACTAGTCGCGACGACTTCACATGTAACGAACATACAGCACAACAAACTTATACAAAGTCATGCAAGGAGCTACGCCACCCCCACCGTAATTGCAGAGGCTATGAAGGCTGGCAATACAATGGAGACACTAGTTGCCACTATTCACACCCTATGTAAAACCCATAGGCAGTTCCAGCTACACCCCAGCAAGGAAGAATGCAATGCCGCTTAATGCCCTGGAAGTGAAAGGGCAATGAGGAAGCAGAGGCTGAGGAGAATGAGAATGCGTGCATCGAAGCAATAAGACTGGCGTAAAGGTTCATAGATAATGACGATATCGTTCTGCATCGCATACGCGGCAATGTAAGAAAGCAAGAGCGCAAAAAAAAATAAAAATTGATTTCTCTATAGAAAAGAAGAGACAGATGACAGTGCTCTGCAAGATGGCGAACTATGCAGAAACAGTGTTTTGGTTTATGTTCACTGTACACATATAGAAGCAAAACGTTCAGGACAAATTCATTCCGGAGGAAGAAATAATGCTATACATAGCAACACAGTATCCGAATATATAGCCACCACCGCAATGCATCCTTTGCCACCACCGATACTCACACACAATTTCAATCTACCCCCTTACCTGACTCTCCATACTTCCAGGCTCTCTGTCTCCCTCGGCAAGCAGGAAGCCATCCATGGAAATGGAAAAGGGACTGCTCAAGTCCTCATTGCCATTTCCATTGCAGACATCTGTTTGAAAGGTGTTTTTGGTCCTAGAAATGTGTCATGGTCTCCTTGTGTGCTATTTTCTTTAACAAAAATGACAACTAGCACCCTAGATGTTATTGGGGGCTAATAGTTATAGCAGCCTTCTTGGTCCTTGTATTGCTAACTGTGCCTAGCGCAGGCCTTTGGACAGTGGGACATTACCACTAGGGTAAACTCACAAGAGTGTGCATTTTAGCTTGATTAGGCCCCATACATGTCACGTGTGAGTGCACAGAATTATGCAGGAGCTGCAACTTTATACAGTAGAGTTAGAGATTGTTTTCCTTTCCAAAACCAGAAATCTCAAGCGGAAATGGTATATTGTCCTCACCGGCCTTGACAGGGAAATCATTTTTCAGAGTAGTAGCCCACTCTGTGTCAAGACAATTTGCAGCATCACTACAAGGAATTTGCTGTATGTGCTGCGCTCCTGGTGATGTCAAGCAATGCTATCTGGGAGCTGTGTCCTGTTCTCATCGTTTAGCAACTGCCAATCAGAAATGTATGTTTGTTGAACGCCCCTAAGTCAACGGGTTTTGAACTGATGTACCAAACAGTAGTTCTCCGATCACACATAAAGACATAACAGTGACATCTGTTGACATTTCTTTTGACTATGTCCATGATCCAATTAATGGCTACCCGAGCCCACCCTTTTCATTTAAATCTATTATTTTAGTAAACCTGCAATATTGCACATGGATGAAAGGACCCCTGCCCTTAGTGTCATAGCTTTTAGGGACAGGAGATGCCAAAAGCAAAATACTTTTGAATGATCAATCCCTTTATCATGGGGGACACATAATAATTTCAAGTGGACATGGGGCCTTTTTTTGTTTATTTAACATTAAAGTGTTTGTGATTTTTGTATATAAATTCATGTCCTTTCTTATGTTAATGCTTTGCCTTTATAGGTCTCGTGTGCCCATAAGTGCCCTTTTTTGTCTCACATTTTTGCCCTTATCCACCTTTACGAAGAAGAAAAAAAGAAAGAAAGCATTTCGACTATCTGAAAGGCAATAGGAGAGGAAGAAACTATCCCTTTGGGCAAAGCAAAGGCCTGCACTGTTAGTTGGCACCCTGTTGATGATGTTAATACCTTGTCATATGAAAGCATCGCTTCAAAAGGCCTTTGCCAGATAAGAGTGCCAACACACTGACCTGGCAGATCAGCCATAGTTTGCAGAGGGAGGCTGTCCTTCCAGACCTCTGAGAGCTGAGGTGCCCAATCCATTAAGAAGCCTGGCAGCGGCAGAGGTGATCCATACCATTCAGCTCGAATGTGAAATTATTATATTTGATATAATAGCGTCCAGTGCACATTTGTGAGGCATTGGTATGATACGATATGGCATACATAACACGCCTGTACACAAGTGGTGCCTTATTTCCTCTCTTCCTTCGTGTTTGTCCCCTGTTTCCTTCTTTAATCGATAATGTGTTCTCATCATTGAGAAAGCAAAGGAAAAACGAGGATGGTAACTCTTGCATGACCCGGGGCCCTGATGAGGCCTATCCCTTTTTATTGCGTTAGCTACCAGCATAGATATGAACAAATGTGCCTGAATAAAACAGTTTTAAAAATAAGATAAATACAGCAACCAAACTGCAATGGTCCCCGACTAGTACTGACAGCGTCTTTTTTGGCATAAAAGGTTTCATTTGCATCTCCGCTGTCTGTACGGTTTGCGTCGTCTTCCAAAGAAGCAGTACGCAGAATGGAAGTACGTGTGGCGCACAAAGAGTTAAAAGGGCATGGGCATGTCGCTGTCCAGGTCCCTAGACTGCCCCCCAGTAGCAGCAGCCCAAAATAATCAATGGCTTCAATCCATGGAAAACAGGTGCGTTGTGTTCAGGACACTGCAAGTCCAGGCTAACTACTCTGAAACTGTCTTCCTGTTCTTTGCTGTAAACGTCAGCACGCTTCTGGACTGTTTCTGCCTGTCGCTGTGCTTTATACTCCACGATCAGGCTACAGCATGAGCGCTATGCAAGCGCAACAAAACAAGTGCATACGCTATTAAGTAAACAACCTTTCCCAGCTGTAATGTGAAGGTAGCCGTAGGATTCAGCATTTGGAAGATTTTAGTCCTAAACCGATTCCCCATATTCTTCAGCCTGTTACCAGAATCCTTTCAGATTCAATAAAAGGCGTCTTTACTCTTCCGATCAAATGTGGGGTCTCCAATTTTAACTGGCAAGAAAGTAAATATTCTATTACAGACACAAATGTGTGTAATACACCACAGACCACCAACACAGCCTTCCAGATTTCTGCTGGTCAGTGTCGTTTAATTCCCCGTCTCCTGCTGAGTTCTTTATTTAGCTGAATGTCATAACTTTTTTCAGATTATATTTACAGTTGCACATACCATGTGCCCCATTTCATTTTTTGGGGATCACTTTAAAGAACAGAAGGGGGAGCTGCAGAGGACATCCTGTAGGGAAAGCATTACTCCTCATTGGTTGTTCAAAACGTCTGGTCGAAACATCTTATAAAGTAATTGTTTAAACTTTAAGATATTTACATTAAAAACTTTTTTTTCGTATCTCTGAGGCAAGTAAGTCTGCAAATAATACTAAACATTTGAAGTTTGGTGTTATAAATAGCGCTAATACCACCAAATGGAATTTGTGTTACCACCATTGGTAAAAGTGACATTTCTGACTAATTATCGCTTCATCTCCTTATCGAAATACCACCAGTCGTAACGTTAATTCCGCAGCCATGACAAACATCTTACTATTAACATGTTCTAGTCATAACACTGTTACTGACGGCATAAATTATATTACAGACCAGATTGTCAGCAAAGAAAACAAAAATCCTGAAAAGCAGAGCTGTCCTATTGGCTAAGGGGCTACTGAACGAGGTGGACTCCCTCTATGGCACCCAACAAAATAGACTAATAGGAATATGGACTGCCATAAGGGACAATGTGGACCACCATGCGTGACAGAGAACTTTAAGAAGTGGTGGAACACGGTGGTCTCCCCTTCCCTGTGGGCTCACAAACTCGGGTCTACCAGGACTGTGCCTGAACCCTTGTCTCCAAGCACCGCCATGCCTCCAGTACTACCAAATGTTTAATTTGATTTATGCCACACAGATTGACAGACAGAGCAAACCAAATTGCCTCAAGGAGCAAAATCATTGAAAAGCCGATGATACGAAGATGGACATCTTAGGAAATAGGAGGGTGACTCACAGAAATAGGTCTGTATTCATTTCTTAAAGACTGCAAAGACACTGAACTCCAAAGGTTCGATCCCCGTGTCCGCGCTGAGAAATCTCTGGGGATTAAGCGTTATAAATAACCTGTCATATCTGTAGGCAAGCTCCAAGGACTGAATTCCATGCATGCAATTTCTACAGCCAGTGGAGTGTAAAGTGATTTTTTTACATTCTAAATGTGCAATTTTTTTCTTTCACTTTAGTTTGTTAATTATTTCACTGTGACCGCCATTTTATGAAGTGTGGGTTTTTGAAACCGTATACATTTTACCATTTTGCCATAAATTCTAGCTGGGAGAATAAAAGGTATCAATACTTTTATTTTGTGTTACTGTCAACTGATATGCACTCAATGACATAGTCATTTGGATATGCCACCCTATTTCACAGATCAGGACAGAGCCGCAGAAATCTTCCCATACCCCATCTGGGGAGCTTACGAAAACCCAGCGCCTCACTTCGAGACAGAAATGCCAATTAACCAATCCACTAACAATTTGCCCCCCCTGCATACATCTCTCAAACTTCAAACCAAGCACAACCACAAACCTACAGCACAACAAACCGCACAAACTTCACTACACTGCAACAACAAAACACACATAGACTTGGACAACAGTACCCAACGACTACCGGCTGCAAACACCCCAAGCCCAGACAACGGGCCAACGGGGCTGAGGCCGCCAACAGCACATCACTGCTCTCTTGCACTTTTCCAGCTTCCTCCGACTAACTCACCCTCCCTTCACCCTCTTTTAGAGCCGCCAGAGCTAGAGGGGACCACTTGGGCGGTGATAGTGCGCAGTACAAATATCCTTTAATATTGACATTAACATAACATTTTTGAAGATGATGACTATTCAGAGGAAACATATTCAATACTTCAGGTGCCTGGGCAGATAAACCCCTGTCCACTCTAGTTGTGTTGCTAAAATGAGGTCTGTGCAGTAAAAAGGCTACCACGACCTTAGACATCAAGTGGGCTGATATAGATAAAGCACTAGATTATGCATGTCTTAAACAGAATTCCCTTGTGAAGCATCAGCCAGTGCAAATGTCTGTGAAATGGAGGGTTCAAGCATTATTTCCAGAGGCTGGACATTTGGCTTAAAGCTGCAATTCTAACCAACACTAAGCATTGGATCTGGTAAAATGGGTTCCCAGCATATAGTGTGCTAATATAGTCCAACCTGGAATTCATTAGGGAACCTAACAACCACATGCTGCAGATTACATGGAATAAAAGGTAGAGTTTGCCTGAGTTGGCGCTGATTGATAAAAGAACCTTTTCAGATAGCACAGCAAGTAGAACGCTCGCTTTGACATTCGTGCAGAGCCTGCTGTCGCAGGTTCGAATCCCGGCAGGGCCAAACTCAGCCTTTCATCCTTTCGAGGTCGATAAACGAACACCACGCACTGTGGGAAATAAGCAGCGCTCAGATACCTGAGGGTTCGTAGCGCTATATAAATGCACAAACAAACAAACAACTTCATGGATTTGGGACGTCATGCCCAGGTTGGTTTACCAAATGAAGCCCATGATCTTAATCTTGCCAGCAAACTTGGGAATAGGGCCAAGAAGTAAAGATGGAACTGGAAGATTTTAGAGGCAATTACGCAGTTGGTGTGGACCATGTATTAGTCACTGAGACTTCATGGATTTATGTTTTAGGCCTCTCTCCCTCGTCCAGATACTGATTTATTTGAGACCAAAGGTAAAAGTGGAAAAATCATGATCCAGGCCATTGAATTGCACAGAAGCCAAGAATTGTCCTCACATGTGTAGATCTAGAGGCGTAAGGAGTTTAGCTAGTGGAATAAATGTTAAAAACCTGTGAACAGAGATGTGGGCCTTGATGTGTACTACAATCCACAACAGCAATGCTTAATGAGCAAAAAAGGCCTAACAGAACTGACTGCTCACAATCACTAAGAATGGAGCAAAACCAGTACAAAGGCATCCCATGCAAAATGGACACCTGCAGAACGTGTCTAGGAGGAGCTGGTGATTCACAGTACCCAAGTATGCCGGCAAATCCAAGATGATGGAGGGAAAGATATGCCTATTATCTACACGGGTAAGGATCCATGCCATACTGGGAAATGACCTGTCTCTGGCCTATGTCCTGGATGGAACCCAGATTGATAAGTGAAAGAATGGATGCCCTTTCCAGTGTATGTTTGCATGACACAGGGTTCTTTCCTTAGGATGGATACAACTCTTGCAGATCCAACCACCTATTGAGATTAAGTGCCCATATATCACCCTTGGCGAAGGCTTCCCTTTAGGGAAAGATTTGTGGATCTGCTCTCCTCCTCCTCAATATTTGCATTACACAGAGTTCTCTCCACAGGATGAATGGAAGTCTTGCTGCTCTGGTTACCTACCATCACTGATTGCCCTTTTCAAACCCTTCTTGCATCACATGTAACATTACCCAAACCCTTAAAGCAGCCAACATCCTGCCACATCTCCCTCAACAAGTGCCCACACCAGCAACCAGGACAGTGCTGGAACAAGGATGACTGGGACATCTGTTGGGAAAATTCCCACTAACACCACTAGGACCAGTATTGCCTCTGTGCCTGCCCCAGATGCCACCTCTATGCCTGTCTTCATCACTACTGCTCCTTAAGATGCAGCTATTGGCCCCCTCTCTGGATCCCCCACCCCGTTAACTCTCCGTCCTTGCTAGTGCCCCAACAAAAAGCTGAGGAAACACAAAATAAAAGGCACTGGTTGGGGCAGACACTCTCATCCTCACCATTTATATCCCTCCATCCCTTCCAACCCTGCTCCCTCCTCTGAGGGTCCAACACAGGATCATAACTTAGAAATAAGTCACATTGTGCTGCTTCTCCAGTTACGTCAATGGGACAGTCAGGTGACCTGTAAAAAGGGGCATCTGTACATCTGGGAGGGCAGCACCCCTAGGTTTAGCACAGCCACCACGATCAGGACCAGGATATAATTTCTCCTGATATAGACAATGGAGATTCTGTAGCTGTGGGAAGCTGCAGCTGGGTACCTCCTTCCATCATACGCCAGAGGAGATATCCAACCCACCCTGACTGGCTGAATGGGAATGAGCAGCAGCAGACAAGGCTGCAGGGCATTGCAGAATGCCCATTGAACTACCTGCCTGCAATGTGAGATGCACTTCATTGAGCATCCAGGAAATCAGTCCGGCATACATGATGGCTGCCCGAGCTCCTACAGTTGAAATCTGCCAGCTTTTTCGTGTCCTGAAAAGGGTGGAGCAGTCATATATTTTAATGCAACAAGGAGTCCACGGTGCATACTCGGGCAGTTCAACATCTGTCACGCAATCCATAGGCGCAGTAGTCAGAGTGACTAACTAGCAGGGTGAGTAAAAGAGCTTTAGCAGAGTTGTAAGTAAGGATTGGCTATGCTATAAAGGCGGTGGTCATAATGCGGTGAAGGTGGAGTGACAGGTTGCTGTTAAAGGGGATGCTGAGGTTGTGAGCCTTCAGGGTGGGAGGGAGCAAGCCAGGTGGAAAAGAGCTGGTTGAAGAAGGACGAGCAGGGACATTGGATGCAGGATGGTAGGTCACTTTGGTCTTTCAGAAGCTATAGATCAGACAGCAAAGAGTCATCCAGTAACAGATCACAGGGAGGCGTGAAGAAATGCATGGGGCAGGATCAAGAGTAAAAGTAGGGAAGGTGAAGAAGATGTGCGTTTAGGAGAAAAGAAAGGAGCAGACCAATTGGCAGAAGGTAGGGGTATAAGTGGTGAAGAGAAGTGGGCCTGGAACATAGATTTTGGGTAAAGGTAGGCAGGTAAGTTCAGAGATGGCTGCCATCCACGAAATGAAAAAAGGACTGGTGAGAGTGGCAGGAGGTAACTGAGTGTAGAGCATTCTCTTGGATTCCAGGTGCCGGAAGAGTCGGAAGAAGAAAGCAGTGGGCGTCCATGTCAAAGGTGGCTGAGAAGCCCAGGAGGATTAAGATACAGGATAGTTTACTATGGTGTGCTCAAGTCAGAAGGTTGGAGATGTGGGTGAGGGCTGTTTCAGTGGAGTGCCAGATGTGCAATCCGGATTGCAGAGGGTCACAGAGGCCATTGGTAGGAAGCGATTCTGTTATAGACAAGCTATTCAATGATTTATAGCAATGCAGGCAGATAGTTGGCAGGATTATTTTGGTGCAGCCAAAAGCGGTTTGGGGATTGGTAGGACAGTTGCCAACTTGAGGCAGGCAGGAAAGATCCCAAGGGAAAGTGAGAAATTGTAGAGCACGGAGAGGTAGGTGCAGCTAAAAGATGTACGTTCCCTGACCATTTGAAGGGCAAACCAGTCAAATGAAAAAGTCACAAGAGGGGTTGGCAGTCCTGAATATGAATGAACGCTCACATGGAGAGGTTGGAAGGAAGGTATGGATTTGAAAGGGAGTGAGGGAAAGGAAGAGGGAGACGGAGACTGGGGGCAGGAGGGAGACGAGCGTGGTGATAGTAATGTAAATTTTATAAATTTTAGATGAGATCTACAAGGAAAAATCCTTAGTGGAAAGAGAAGATTGCACGAAGGTGTGGACATGCATGGCATGTAGTGTGGATTAGAGCGTTTGCAGGGTTGTAAACTGAGATTAAAAATATCACTGGTAGAGTAAGATGATTGAGCAGAGTTAAGGGCCAGAGTGATTGTTGTTATTTATTGTGCTTCCATACTGCTTTACGATAAAGCCCTTTAGATCATAAAGGAATTGGTACACTAATAGAAATGATGTCAATAAACATAAAGGGCAGAAAAAAGAAATCAAGACAAAATAATTCCAACAAGATTACAATTATATAATTAGTCCAGTAGAACTATACACAATTAATCTTTAGTAAAATGTAGACTAAGCATTTTTCAAGACCAACCAAACACAGCTACCCCCTCATTAAATGTTTAGGAAAACGTGAGGTCAAGGGGGCCAATTTGCATTACTATAAACAGTAAAAACATGGCAGGATTAACAGAGGGTCACAGTCTGTCATGACAAGTGAGGAACAAGAGGAAGTCCAGGAGAGATCATGTCTCTGCAGATGTATCAATACCACTATGAGATGGACATTAAGCTTACACAAACAGGGCCCTATTCACGGCCATACAGCTGACAAAAACAGGTCCTTGTTAGAGGTACAAAGATGACTCCATAGTCCATACTGAAGGCCACAAGGCAGGAAAACCACCAGAGATGCCGCCCAAGCAGTACACCAGGACTGACAGGCAAATAACACCACCAACAAAACAGTCCACCACATCCTATAGTCAGGGCCATTAAACAGCCAGACCTGACCTAAAGACGGGGTTGAAGCAGAACCAAAAAAACAGAGGGCGCAATAGAAAGACAGAGTGCACAAGATTGTACTAAGCCAAGCAAAGTACAGAAGAAAGAAAGGCTGACAGTGCATCAAGATGGCCAACCCCATTGCCACCAGGGTCTTCCCTCAATGGTACTCACCTCTGCTGCACCACACTTCCATGCGGCAGCACTGCCCCTGCCTCCTCTTCCTTCATCCTCTACGCTCTTTGATAAACATTGCACGCTGAACGATGTGCCCCTCCAGCACCATCACCTGACAAGTAGTCGCTCTGTAGAGTCAGAAGTGCTCCACACATACTTGGCAAAGTGAAGCATGATAGTGAATTCCTGTAGGGGTGGGCTGTTTCACACCCCTTCCACCAAGTCATGCACAAACAAACCACCAGGGAATACTAGAAACGCCCCTGTGCAAAGATCTCAAATATATTTGGGTGACAATGTGTGAATCTGAAATCTGGAGGAGATTCTAAACTGCCTTTATTACAGGTTTACCAACAACAAAATGTTCAGGGTGGTGGGCATGCAAGACCTTGCCTGACCAGCATTTCATTTACATGTGTATGTGTGAAACTCACACAATCAGAAAAAAGGAATTTTACAAACACGCCAAGTAAAGGATGGCAACAGTCGCAAAAGCTGCGTGCGGGCAGAGAAGCTTTGTGACGTAGGGGGGTGCTTTCTGAAGTAACCATGGTGGGGTCCTTCCACCATACACCAAACAAGGTAAGATATATGTAAGTGTATTGTCCCCAGATGTACAGGTCGGTTCTTGAGTATACAGGGAAGAAACACTGGCCCACCGCTCAGCTCACTCTCTCCAACTGTCCCCTTAGAATCTAAACACTCAAATGACAACACTCTACACCAACGTTCCACCAACTCAACATTCCACAGCACCCGCGCATTACAGCACTTTCCATCAACCGAAGGATGCAGCATATGCCTAAACAGGCACGAGAAGGATACCAATATGGGGGTAAAATTATGACCCACATATAACGATGAGGAACAAACAGGTGAGAGAAATCAGTTAATTATACCATACGAAGAGACCCAATTAGACAGATTTTAACATCCATAGGAGGAAACGCAATCCCCAAGTGAATCCAAACCTGAAAAATAAACACATAATTGACCCAGCCAATCTTAAGGGCCAAGCTAATTACATAGAGTCTCAAAGAGCTATAAAAGGAAGGGAGTGAGAGGAGAGAAAGGAGAAGGCAGGCAATACACCAGTGATGTTCACATGAATCTCTGGATACACAGGGAATCCACTAACTGGCAAGAGGAAGTGCATATCTTGGCAACTGTGTAGAAACTGCTCTGGGGGAATGTAACGCAGACCACTGCGCCCCAGGAGGTGAGGCTGCATGCAGTAACAGGCCTAGAAACCCCAATGAACCTGAAGTAAGCATTAAGGTGACAGACTTTCTGTATTGAACAAGAGCACCCCTGAAAAACAGTATCATAGGTTCCTCTGCATCAGAAAGACTGTGAATGAGATGGGGGAAAAATACCCAGCACTTCTAAATTGAAATTTGAGTAAGCCAAGATCTGAGAGAGACCTGACTTGGATGCTGAGAAAGCCAATGTCTGGAACATACCTGTGTTTAATGCTGTTTAGCACAAGGTCTGGGAGAGACCTGGAGTGAACCATGAAAGGCAGAGGTAAAAGCTGGAAAAGAGCGATGCATAAAGCCTGGAAGACGTTAGTGAGGCATCGTGAAAGCAGAGGGCCATAAGTATGGTCGAGACCATGAGTAACCCCCTGAAAGAGCCATCCCAACAGAACCTTCCTATTTTGTTGTATTAGATTAGGGTTGGACATTTGAAAGTAGGATTTTTGAACTTTTTTGTTGGCCACTTCTTATACCATTTGTGTTATAGCTCAGGGGAGCATAGAGGCGAAGGATTTAAGATTAGGATTTGGACTTTTCTGTTGGCCACTTCATTGGACATTACTCGGTAGACTAGTGTACCCCTGGATGGACAGGAACTCTTAGGATCAGGTTAAGGACAGTATGATTTGGACATTCATCTTTGAAATTGTGGAACACCTCAAGAAAACCCCACTCTTTGTTGTCCAATTGCTGACTTTGTTTGTTTAGGAACATCTTTATTAATTATAGATACTAATCTAGGCATTTGGTCCAACCAGTTCCCTATCAGAATAATGAATAAAATCATCTTGAACCACAATTCCATTGTGGCATGTGTAGTTGTAATTGTATATGGTTATTTATAAAGCGTTTAATACCCAGAGGTTTCTAAGGAAGGACACGGGGACCGGGCCCATGTTGCTCCACGTTGTCTTGCTCGTTGCCCCTGAGCTATCCTCCTGTGGTATGGCTGGGCCATACCACAAGATGCATCTTAAGGATGCACATTTGAAGGGTGATCCAGTGTTTGGAGGGAGGGTTCAAAAGAGTGAAGGTACAATATGGAAAGTGATGATCAAAAGCAAAGCAAAGTGCAAGGCTGAAGTCAGAAAAGGACTGTTTGATAGTGGAATCTTAAGCAGAGGTAAGAAAGAGCGAAGAGGACCTGGCTTCAGTTAAGTAGAGGGACAAGGAGTCATGTTTTATGTTTCACTTTTAGTGGGAGGATGTAGAAGGTGGAGCAGTAAGGAGGAACAGTGATACTGAAGTATATGATTGAGTGATCAGAAGGACAGTTGTCAATGCAGACACATTTTAATAGGAATGCCAGGAGGAGAGGAATACAAGCCCAAGAGAGCTGCACTGGTTAAGACTGAGAAAAGAAGTGTGGGAGTGCTCAGAGAGGAGGGAGTCAAGTTCCAGTTTGTGCACGCTCATACATGTGCAGATGTACTGATGTACATGGCAAAGTACACTGTTGGTCCCAGACAGTAAAGAAAGGTGACCCTGGCTTTGGGATTGTTCTGGGAATAGCTCCCCATGTTGTAATAAAGTGCAACGTGTGTCCTTCAGAAATAGTTGTCAAGGTCTTGGTGGGTTATTCGGCCACCACACACTCCTGCAGGCCCAGGCAGGTATCTCATAGGGTCTCCAGCAACCTCCTCACCAGAGTGCTGAGTTAGTATGTGGCCCTGAGGATGCATGGGAACATGTATGCAGATGAACATGCTGGGCAGTGCTAAACACAGAATTTGCCCCACCTTCTCCGGGATATGCATGAGGGTCCCTCTCTCCAGTGTAGGTTGGAGTATGTGGCCTACAACACCCCAAATGCCCTATCAATGCAGCTGCGGCGGTGCACATGAGTGTCACTGTACACCATCTTCTGCGGCGTCCACGTATTCTGGATGGGAATCCTGAACTATGATAGCTGCAATCTCCAGAATCACCTGCATTAGATGTAATAATGAATGGCATGAGTTAGCATGTCTTTCTTTGCTATTATAGCATGGGTGTATTAATTGCTGTGGGTTATCGTCTGGACACCATATCCCATTACAACCAGTAAGCACATAAATTCAAACTTACATCATACCCACAATATACACCATCTCCGGTTTCCATAACGCCCCATATCATGGCCAGTTTCTATCATGTTCACCTATCCCTTCACTGGACCGCCTTAAAAGCCGCCCCTCCACAGGTTTTACCTTCTGTTGCAGTGACTGAATAAAGAGAGGCCGCCATTAGAAGCCACAACTAGCCATGAACACCACTATGCCTTTTATTGGCTTGCAGGCTGGCTGGAGTCAGCTGATCTGACAGAAAAGCATTTATGAAAACTGCTCCTGTTTATTATTCCACCACATTACACCTTTAGCTTTTGATAGCCATTGCTGGATTAATCAGTCAATTTTAGGATCTTGAAATGCACTGCTGCTTCAATACTAAAAAGGATGTCAGGGCAGGTTACCAACATCCCTTAGAGCATGAATGTGGATACATGCTGCCCAGTGTCTGGAGTTTGTACGTATTAATGTGGAATGCTTGATGTACTTGTAAATGGCTGATAATACCTTACTCTTACCTTTGTGCGTGGTTTTTTGATATTCACTGCAGGAAAATAATTGTTCAAGTTATATTGTTTAAATGAATAGTTACAAAAAAGCTTTGCTCCCCTTATGGGATTTGCTTTGTATATATGTTGTGTGCCCTAGTCCCTCTGGGTTAGGGGTCTGCAACCTTTGGCTCTCCAGATATTTTGCACTGCCTCTCCTGTCAGCCCTAGCCAGCATGGACAGTGCTGAAGGTTCTTGGGGATCCTAGTCCAAAATATCTGGAAAGCTAAAGGTGGCAGACCCCTGCAATGGGGATTGGGCTGATCTCAATCACTTTGGGGGACTTCTCTTCTTGGTTCTTGGTTGTTGATGAATGTACTCAGCCAGTGGCTGTTGAGTGAACTTTGAATTATTTTAAGTGACTGCCCCTGACTTGTACACTATGCCATAAGCACCACGTATGCTTATATTCGTGCTTTAACTATACGAATAAGACACATTGGGCATGATTCACAAAGTGCTTCCTGAAAATGCACAGAAAGCCAAAGTAAAAACTAAGCTCAAAGCAATTAATCAAGAGCTTGATGAGTTTAAAAACCGCAATCTTTAAATGAGTCGGCTAAATTACAAAACCTAGCAGACTTTACCACAGTGTGTCCATACTTCTTACAATCTCTTTCAACACCTCGCCTTCTAATATGCCAGGAATGGTACTCACGAATCTTCGGTTCTTATCCGGATGTTTGTAGAGAAGAGAGAGACGTCCCCCCAGGAGTCCAGAGACCGTGAGTAGTACTCTGTGCCCCTAGGGGGCCACCCTCCTGGGAAACCCTCGTGGGGAAGAAAACCCAGAATCAGACAGGTTCCGATTGTGTAGAATGGTAGTCCGCAGGATCAATGAAGTAGAATAGTGAGCTTGTTGTTCAATTGAAGACTGGATGCGGAATACGAATAATCCAAGGTAAGGAGCTGGGGAGAACCCCAACAGTACCAGGAGAAGCGAACTGACACTCGAGAGACGAGACTCCAGAGGTAAGAGAGGAGAAAGAAACAAAGTGACAGCAGGAGGAGAGTAGCCGCGGGTGGGAGAGGCCGACGGCGGAAAGAAGCAGAGAGAGGTAAGTGCAACAGAAGCTGCGAGCACAGGAGTGGCAGGCGCCGGAGCGGAGAAGAAGATGCCGAGAAGGGCTAGCAGCAGCTAACACGGCAAGCCGTGTGGAAAAGGAAGCAGCGAACTGCCAAAGTTTGGTAGACGCCGAGCTGAGGAAAGGCGCTGCGAGCAGCTAATACGGCAAAAGCCGAGCGGGGAAAAAGGCGCCGCAATGCCAGGGTCGGCAGAGCTGAACTGAAGAAAGGAAAATGAAAA
The DNA here is from genome assembly GCF_040938575.1 of Ambystoma mexicanum. Classification (NCBI taxonomy): domain Eukaryota; kingdom Metazoa; phylum Chordata; class Amphibia; order Caudata; family Ambystomatidae; genus Ambystoma; species Ambystoma mexicanum. The sequence goes on from NC_090928.1 coordinate 374,406,487, forward strand.
TGCGAGGGAAAGGAGTGCTGGAGAGCACAGAACCAAGGGTTAGGAAGCAATGCATACACGGGAGCGAGTAGCAACGCAGAGTGTGTTAGATTTCCTGTGTATAAGTAGGAGTGGTCACGTGGAAACTGAGTGCGAGAACTAGACCTGTACTGTTAGGTAGTGGAAACGTGATCCAACAGGCGCCATCTTGGATTCCACTGGGTGCGCCGATGATGGTGAATCTTCCAGTGTTTCCAAAGACTTCTAGGGGTGTTCCTAACAATACTTGTCATCTGGCTATTTTCCTCTGCCCCCTTTTCGTCAGGGTAACAAGAGAGGAGGATCACTTCAGGGTGGCAACCGGCAGAGGGAACTGGGCGGAATTTTCCACATCACAAGAATCAACATCTTGGAAGAGAAGATAACTTAACACCACCCTCAACGTGAGAGCATCATTTTTGGTAAGAGGTCAGAGCAGAGGATAGCAATTTCATTACCAAGGTCTTCCCAGTCAGGGATCCTGCATGGTGTTTAAGAAGCGACAGCAAAGGCAACCAGGCGTACACATGTTGTAAGTTGTCTAGTGTGTCCCTTAACTCCACCCAATGCACAGTCCATACTTGAAGACATTCATTTATCCCCACACTGACTTTGCCAATTCAGAAGGTTGAAATTCAAATGAGAGATCTCTTCAGGAAACGTTGTTTCAGGCTTTTTTGAGAATAGGCATTGCCTGTAGGGACAAATGACACAGATCTCACACCGAAGTCTACCCTAACCCCTTTGGACATCAGCATTTTCCTCGCTACTAACATTGGAAAAGATGATCCTCCAGAAAGGAAGTAAAATATATGCAACAAGATATAAAAAGCCAGTAACCTTTAATCTGAAAAGGACAAGCACTTGCTGAATTTGAAAGCAATGGGCACTTTGCAATTAAGCCATAAGAGTAAAACAGTGGCATTTTGATAATGGACCACAAACAATACAATCAAATAGTAAAACAACGAGTAGGTAATCCTGATCACTACTCACTACCCCCAGATCTAATCCAATGCCACAACAGAACTGGCACATAAGATTAGGAAAAGCTGTAGAAGATTACAGAAGCTGTAGAAGATGCATTATTAAGTAAACAGAATATAGCCTTTTGAATACCCTGCTTATATGTTGTTCCCAAGAGACACAAAAATCACGATGATTCGCTGTGGACATCCATCTTGTCATTTAGCCGGTCGGTTCTAGAACCCATTGGAAAATAACTTGTTACATTCTTAAAACCACCAGTCACAACATCACCCTTTGACGTAAAAAACAACATGGACAAATTATTTATGATCTATAAGGTAAACATTTCGACCTGAAAAATGATTTATTGGTGACATCCAAACTCACTGCGCTTGATATGAATAGCCTCCAAAAAGAGGCTTTAGCGGTCATCTCAGTTGCATTAAAAACAGACCTGCACCGTTTCTAGTTCCTCCTGCGTTCCGCAGAAACTACCTCATAACTCTCTGCAACGTAACCTTTTCTCAGATGACAATGAGTATTTTTAACAAATCAAGGGCAGGACAACAGGCACGGACAACATAAGCGTTTGAAGAACAATACATTTTTCAGCAGCATCAATTTGCTAGGAACATACTAAACTGTAGACAATGCTTAGACACCGTATTACTTCACAGTACGTAAGTAATGAATGGTTGATACAATTCACCAATGGTTCAGCTCCCAGAATCTCTTTTAGAAATGTGAATTACACCACCTTGATCACGCAACTGTGTTCCTGTATGTTGTTAGGGAGCAATATCTCGCATTTAGCCGATCTGTGTCAAAGAGCCAAAATCTTGCTTTTGACCCATCTGTGTTAGGGAGCAATATATCGCATTTAGCCAATTTGTGTCAGTGAGCAATATCTCACATTTAGCCCATCTGTGTTAGGGAGCTATATCTCACATTTAGCCCATGTGTGACAGACAGCAATATCTCACATTTAGCCCATTTGTGTCAGTGTGCCAAATCTTGCATTTAGCCCATTTGTGTTAGGAAGCAATATATCACATTCAGCCCTTTTCTGTCAGTGATCCAACATCTTATTTTTGACACAGCTATGTTAGGGAGCGATATCTCGCATTAACCCCCTTTTTTGTCAGTGAGCAATTTCTCACATTTAGCCCATTTGTGTCAGTGAGCCACATCGTGCGTTTGGCACATCTGTGTTAGGGAGCAATATCTCACATTTAGCCCATTTGTGTCAGTGAGCCACATCCTGCGTTTGGCACATCTGTGTTAGGGAGCAATAGCTCACATTTGGCCCATCTGTGTCAGTGAGCCACATCCTGCATTTGGCACATCTGTGTTAAGGAGCAATAGCTCACATTTAGCCCATCTGTGTCAGTGAGCCAAATCTTACATTTAGCCCAGTTGTGTTGGGGAGCAGTATCTCGCATTTAGCCCATTTGTGCTAGTGGCCCATTTCTCGCACGGACAGACTGCAGGGCACAGGGAACACATCACGCCTGGAGGAACCCATTGGGGTGGTAATTGCTGCACATCAGATTGCACAGTAGGGGAAGGAATAGGGGCTGCATTTAGTCAGAACAGTGGGGGTAGCAAAGGTACTGCCACTAGCTAACCCATTAAAAACGCACCCTTCTGTATACACCTCTCAATCTCTGAACTAAACACAACCATACCCCTACAGCACAACAATCGGCACACACTTCACAACACCACCACAACAATGAAACAAACCACACATAGTCTCACCCAACACCACATGGTGACTACCAACCGAAACATACCTATGCTCACTGAACGGGGTCACCGAACTGAAGCTGCCAACAGCACATCACAGCAATCTTGCTCTTTTCCCGCTCAGTCCTATTAACTTATCCACCTCCTTCCTTGCTTACAGTTCCGCCAGAGCACCAAGAGACCACGCAGGTGGCAGCAGTGCGTGGTATAAGAACCTTTAACATAAATAACATAACATAAGATGTGTAAATTCAACATAAGCCTAAATATAGAAAACTGTATAATGGAAGAGTACCGACAGGAAGGAACACACTACTACATTTTTCCAGTCACCATGCCAATCATGAGCAGTATATTTTCCTGTTTGGACAGTATTTGTGATTCAAATGACACTGTATCCAAAAAGGCTATTATTTAGAACATACTATTCACCTTTTTGACAAACTGACATCTGCAGACTACCCACAGTGCATGGCAAAAACAGTAGAGCATATAAAATTGTACTATAACAGAGATAGCCTGCTTACACCTAAGACCCCATAGAAGCTAAGGATACCTGGACTTGTGCCACCAAGTCCTCCTGCTATAACTGCAAGATGCAAGATGAAAGAAGCCTTAGTGAAACAACGGCATGTATTAACACCATTGAAAACCAAAATCCCCAAACCCATTATCACATTAAGTTGGAGAAAATCCCTGAAAACCGATATGTGCACACCAGCCTGGCAAACATTTCATAGAGGGGTTTATCGAAACTGTACTCAATATGCCCGGAAGAAAGGAACATTACCATTGCTTCTGGTGCATTTCCTGTGCACTGATGCAGACAAATATGACTTGTTTGCATGTCACCATTAATAAGTGTAAAGACTTGAGGGGGTATCTTTACTTCTGCCCTTCATATGGTTGGGACAAAGGTACAGAGCACCCCAGCCAAGGTTCGCTATATGGTAGCTTGGACAAGCTACCAAGGCTTAAGCACTCAGGAAGTGATGCAGGCTGTTTCTTAAGTACAGTGAGTCCCCAAGCCTCCACATAGGAATGTCCACACACTATATTAGGTGATAGCATAGCTTCTTTATATAAAATAAGGTTCAGTAAAATGCATACATATAAATAATAACACTTTGTACTCAGGCAGTCCTATTGAAAGAATGGAAAATACATGTACACTCTATGTGGTACCACATTAGAAGTAACAGCTTCTTTATATAAAATAATATTCCCTAAAATATATACATATAAATAATAACACTTTGTACTCAGGTAGTTCTATTCAATTAAAAGAATGGCAAATATATGTACGCTCTATGTGGTTCCACACTAGGCTTAAACTCAGTAAAAAAGCACCAACTGCTGACAGCTTAACACATGCATGTACATTCTTAGGTAAGTTGTACTTTCATAGATCAAGGAAGAAATGCAGATTAGTTCCAGAACATAGGCAGTATACTTTCATGAGACTCAAATAGCAATACTTTGTGAGGATCTCCCCATCTGGGCAACCTGTAATGGAAAAGCTGGGGATTACCTTATCTTGTCTTTTACAGCCCAGTCCAAAAATATCAATAATGCTCTGATTTCTTGTTATAGGTTCTACCACCCCAATGTATCTAAAATGCCGCAGGAGAACAGGATACATAATGACTCTGGGACCCCGGGAAGACTCCTGAGGATGGAAGACGCTCTTCCTCATCACAGTGCTTTTGGTACCTTGGCAGGCGAAGTGGTAGAGTTTCATTGTTTCACTCGATGGAACACTTGAAGGATGGACCCCGTTTGCAAGGAGTCACTAGGATGCTGAGGCCAAGAGTAAAAGAGGAAGCAGGTGCTTTCGGGACAGCAGCAGTTGCGTTCTTCGCGGTGGTCTCCTTTGGACAGTGTTTACTCCGCTCGGGAAGTCCTAGGAAGGTGTAACTTGCTGTGGCTCCAAAAAGGCCTGACTGACGAAGATAAGTCCCCTGGGGACCTTGTATGCCTATTGGCGGCGACGGGTGCAGTGGCAGAATTAGGTGTTGGGTTTCACGAATTTGCGGTTCACCGTCTTTTCGATCTTCAGTGCTGCAGCTACAGCACAGACATCTGGATGGCTTCTGGTGACCTGGACTCAACCACTGGACTGGACTTCAGACCCTCACCAAGGGTGGACCCTCAGGATGTCTTCTTTGGATTTTGGTGGCGGGAAACCCTCAGGCAGATCTTCCTCTGCAAACATCGAACTGGAATCTTCTTCAGTGGGCAAAAGTGGTCAGATGTCGTATCAGAAATGTCTCTTGAAGGATGCTTTCTTCATGTGGAACTTTTGCAGCTCCAGGTGTTAAGCAGCACTTTGTTAGGTTACCCCCTCTTCTGGGCAGTAAACAGGCTTCCAGCGGTCACAAACACTCCTCTGGAACCTGGGTGACACAACTGGATTTATTTGACTCGAGATGTCCAAGCACTTCTCTTCTGGACTCACGAAGACCCCTTCTCTGGATGGCAGTCACACATGACTGGCTTCCAGGATACTTCTGATGAAGAGCAGCAGGTGCACGACAATCCCTCGTAGCTCGAGAAGAGGTCTCCTATCCAGGTGCTCTCTTGGATGAGTCCTTGGAAGAACACTGGAGCCTTCAGATTACGTGAAGAAAATTCAGCAGTAGATTTCATGCTCCAGCAGGGTTTCCATGGGACATCTTCTTCTTGCTTTGGCTTTAACTTCAGCTACTGAACAAATTGCTGTGTGAGAGGACCCCTGTTATACACATTTGGTCCCCATCCACTCAGGCTGACCCAGGCTCAGGCAGCCAATCATTCACACAAGCATTCATGCAGACAGGAAGCCAATCAGGCTTACAGGCTTTTAGGCCATCCATTCACACCACTCAGACACTCATAACACAGAATATGGATTGGAGTAAGATCCCAGCCTTTCAGCACACTACACTACATTCACTCCAGTTTCAGTCAGTGCTGTCTCAGGCATTGTGTCGTGCATCCACACCCAGACACCCACAACATTGAATGTGAGTTCACTTCAGACTCAATTCACACAGATCCCACCCCAAGGGTGTACCCACAACACACAGCCCCTGGGAAGGCTCAAATATGGTATTTTCACCCAACAGCCAGTCAGGAGGAAGGGACAGAGTCAGGACTTCCCAGGACTGTGGGAAACAAGGTAAAAGCAATAGAAACCAAGAGGCTACAGTGGCCATCTTGCCTTTCTTCATGAATCTATTCATTGCTTTGGCAGGGCCTGGGTGTCCCAAAAACGGAGGACACTCAGATCCCTTGTCAAGTCAGCATGTACCTGTCATCAGCTCATAAACTGTTCTGTGGGCAACAGACAGGTTCCCAAAAATGCACATAAGGAGTACTAGGTTGCACCCTCACCCAGGGGTGCAAAAGGGTATCCCATGGGCGTTGTTCACCAAAAGGAAAACATGAAGAGCTGCACTGCCAGAAGAGGTCCAGACTGGAACTCAGTGGCAGAAAACATTAAAAAAACATGCACATTGAGAAGTGGTAAGAAAAGGAATGGGAGGCCCTGTCCTTCCAAAAGGCATTTCCAGCATCACACTCCCCCCCCACCGACTCCCCAGACTGAGGTTAGGGTGACTGATCTTCAATGAGATTGTCAGCCTCATCCAGACAGTTAACATACCTTCTGGAAAGGCCATCTGCATTGTCATGACTCTTTCCTGGCCTATGCTGAATGGTGTAGTGTAGCCCTTATAGGCTAATAGACCACCTGAGTAGTTTGGGGTTTTCAACCTCCATCTGCATAAGCCACTTTAAGGGATTATGGTTAGTTTGGACCTTGAAGTCAGACCCTGTAACATAAGGTCACATAAGGTCTGACATGCCTAAGTGCCCACATTATGCTAAAACACTGCTTTTCAACAGTGGCCCACCTAAGTGCCCTAGCCTTGATTTGCATACTGATGGAAATTATGGGGTGTTGACTCCCTTTGTCCTCTAACTGAGACAAGCCAGCTCCAATTCCAGTGTCACAGGCATTAGTTTGCACAACAAAGAGTGTGTTGTAGTCAGGGGCACACAGTACAGGTGCCCTGCACAGACTTTCCTTCAAGCCATCTAAGGCCATTTGACAGTCTTCACTCCAATGAGCCTTCTTAGGCTGTTTGGGTGATGTCACAACTGTCAGATGGGCAGCTATGGTGCCATAGCCTGCCATGAAGTTTCCAAAAAAGATCCCAACTGGGTTCGAGTAGAGGGAGTCTCCCAGTCCTGTGCAGCTTGTACCTTACTAGGGAGAGGTTGCATTTGACTCCCTCCTACCTCAGGCCCAAGGTAGGTCTCCTTCCCCTGGACTATCTGGCACTTGGTTGCCATGATAGTGAGGTTGGCCCTTTTCATGACCTGCAACACCTTATCCAAGTGTCTCAAATGCTCTTCCCAGGTGAAACTGTAGACAGCAATGTCGTCCAGGTAGGCCACACAAAAGACTGAGAGCATGATTGACTGACCTTTGGAAGGTGGCAGGGTCATTCTTCAACCCAGAAGGCATTACCCTAAACGGGTAAAGCCCTTCTGGTGTTGAGAAAGCCATGTTCTCATTGGCCAGGTCAGTCAGAGCTATTTGCCAATAGCCTGATGTGAGGTCAAAGGTGCTCACAAACCTCACAGCTCCTATCGTCCACAGGCTCATCAGCCCTGGGCAATGGGTGTGCATCATTCTTGATGACTGCATTGACTCCACTGTAGTACACACGGAACCTCCAATCATTGGTACCTGCCTGGGAACTTGTCCTTGGGACAAGGACCGCTGGGCTGGACAAGGATTCAAGGACACTGACGCCCAACATCTTGGCAACCTCTGCATGGAGGCGGTTCTTAACAGTGTCTGACATCTTGTAGGATCTGCGTTGGACAGGTACACTGTCACCAGTGTCCATAACATGCCTACACCATGGGGCGAGACCTGGTGTCAGTGAGAACAGAGGGGCATACTGCTAGAGCAAAGCCCTGCAGGTTCTCTGCTGCTCCGGTGTCAGACCTGGAAAAAACTGCACTCCCTCCACTGAGCCATCCTGAGGGTTGCTCTGCAGCAAATCAGGAAGGGGCTCACTCTCATCCTCTTCTTGCTCAGAAGCTAGCAAGAGGCATGAGACGTCTCCTCTCCTGTGGAAAGGCTTGAGCCTGTTGACATGGAAGACTTGAGGGGCTTCCCAGGAACACCCATGTTAACCAGATAGTTGACTTGACCCATCTTGTGGACTATCCTGAAGGGTCCAGTTCACTTTTCTGCAAAAGATCAAGGATTGGTAGGCGCCATTATAAGGATTTCCTGACCAGGAGTCCAATCCACTTGTGAGGCCTTACAGTGTCTAGGGCCAACACTGGGACTAGTCCCTCATGAGCTGGGACCACAGTGGGTGCTGCTGAAACAGTTGGAAGAGACGGTGCCTCCTTCACAGAGGTGGTCTTCTTCTTCTTCCACTCAGCCTTGGGTTTTTCCTTTGGCTTGGGTAACTGTCAGACAGACCCTGTTTTACCTGTGACCTAGTGACTGCAGCAGCAGTCTGGGGAACCCATTAGAAATTAACTTCATCCCTACTAAGTCATTCCCCAACAAGATATTGGCAGGTTCATTGTTCTGAACCAGGGCAGGAAACATTGCTGTCTTGTCATCAATCTGAATAGTGACTAGGGCTACAGGAAAAAATATGGTGGGCACACCAGCTAAACTGGTGGTCCTCAGAGGTGTCCACCACTGTCATGATAGCCCCACTGTCTCTCAAACCCGTGGAAGGCTGGCCATTTATGAGGACACTTCTCAAACATCTATGTGTATTCTGTGGGATAGTAGCCATCACTTCTGAGTATCTATGCCAGACCCCAAGGGACACTAAGGAAATCTCTGCAGGAGCACCAAAGGTGATTCTTGGAGCGGAGGGGAACACAGTGGCCTACACCTCATGTATAGGGTAAAGGTAGGTCAGGCTGAATGCCTGGACACCAAGTGCCTTACCTTTACATTTTGTGGTCACCCTTTCTGAGGTCCAAGGCCCCACAGTCCCAACAGGTGCCAGGCATACAGGAAACTGAATTAGATCCACTAGGAGCCTGTTTTGCAGCAGGAACACCATTACTTTACTCCCACCCCCATGGGACCAATCCCCACTAGATTATGGACCTTGGAGGGAGAATGTTTAGGTGTATTTGAATGTGGCTGCTTCTTGGACTCCTTAGCATTCTGAGGGGTCCCTTTTTCTTTGTCCTTGTCCTTCCCACTGGGATCCTTAGGGGGCAACCTGTGGGGGACCCACTTGTCAGTCAACCTGGTCAACTTAAAGGGGTCCAGGACATTCTGGTCAGCAATTTACTGACTTTGTAACCATCAACCCATCCTATCATATTCACTTGTGCAGCCTTACCCAATCAATCCAAGACTTATTCTCTATCTTCTTATAATCCCTGAAACTCTTAAAGTACTAGGCAGGTATCTTACCAAACTTGGCAACCGAAAGCAGCGTTCATACGGGCCTCTTTCTTCCACACTCATTTCGGAATAAAGTCATAACTAGTCTGAGGTAACCTACTTAACAAACACTTAGCCTAGTCTCTATGGTCAACATCAGGGATACCACAAGCCATCCAAAATGCTTCTATCCATTGGAGGATATCAAAACCCTCCACATACACACAAACCACATCTTTAATAAACTTGGTAGCAGGAGACCTGACACTCTCAACTGGTTTGGCTGATGTCCCCACCCTAGCTATCTCTAGCTGAAGTCTTGACATTCAATGGCTGTCTTTGAGTTCATGATCTCTTTCTTTGTTGTGCCAACTCCTTGTTCTTCAGCTCAGCTTCAGTCTCTAACCTTTTGCATTCAAAGGCTAGTTTCATCCTCAATAAATCAGGTTCCAGGGAATACACTCAAGAAACAATGCTGGGTTTTGCAATAGAAGTGACAAGAGAGGTTGCAATCCCATTGGTAGCAACTGTGACTTCCCCAGGGGCAAGGTCCCCACAGAGCCCTCCCCCCTGTCATTCATGAGTATCACAATCTGCCTGGAAATCCACAAGGGCAGCTATAAGATCTACTCTAGACTTATCCTCAAAGTCCATTCCTCTCAATTCATAAACACTCCATCCAGAGAGCCTCTAAGCTCATCCTAGTCAATGTACCATTCACAATAGTTTCAATGGTTTGTAGTGCAGTTATATCAGTATACACCGCTAAACTGTATAATCAACAAAAGGGTGGATATTGTGTAGTAGCTAGGTTAAACACTGAGTCCCAAAACCAGTGATCCCAACGCTGCCAGCCTGGAGGACTCCAGAGTGTAGAAGATGCTCTTCCCCATCACAGTACCTTTGGTGCCTTGGCAGGCGAAGTGACAGAGTTTCTTGGCTTCACTTGATGGGACCTTGAAGATATGGACCCCCTTTGTAGGGAGGAGTTGATACAATGCTGAGGGAAAGAGGAACCAGGTGCTTTCAGAAAGGCAGCAGTTGTGGTCTTCTTTGGATGGTGATTTCTCTGCGGGAGTCCAAGAAAGGTGCAACTTGCTGTGGACTCCGGAAATGCCTGGCTGAAGAAGATAAGACCCCTGGGGACCTTGGATGCCTTTCGGTGGAGATGGATGCAGTGGCAGAAGTAGGTGTCAGGTTTCAGGATTTCACGGTTCACCATCTTTTGTATCTTTCTTGCTGCAGCGACAGCACAGACCTCTGGATGGCTTCTGGTGACCTGGACTCAACCACTGGACTGGATCACCAATGCTGCACCCTCGGGACACCTTCTTCGGATTTTGGTGGCGGGAAACCCATCTACGGATCTTCCTCTGCACACAGCGAACTGGAATCTTCTTTGGTGGGAAAAAGTGGTCAGATGTCATATCAGGGATGCCCCTTGAAGGATTTTTTTCATTAGGTGGAGCTTTTGCAGCATTTGCAGCACCGGGTGTCAAGCAGCAGTACGCCAGAGTACCCACTCTTCTTGGCGGTGGACCGCAATTAAGCACCCAGGCTTTCAGCACACTACCCTGCATTCTCTCCAGTTTCAGTCAGGGCATTGTGTCATACAACCACATCCAGACACCCACAGAATCTGAGTTCACTTCCAATAGGATTCATATATTCTAACCACCATAACCTCAGCGAGCATTGCAGTGGGTGTCTACAATGACAATTAAACCCTCCCCGACATGCTTGCATGTCGGGGAGGGTTTCATTTCAATTGGGAACACTGCTTACCATGCATGTATGGTAAGCAGTGGTCCCATTTGAAATGAAGCCCTCCCCAACATGCAAGCACGTCAGGGGGAGTTTCATTTCATTTGTACCAGTTGCACTCAAAAATAAAAGTAAAAGCTGCCTAGTATGTCAGCATGCCAAGCAGTGATTACTCACTTTGAACTGCAGAATGCAAATGTGTAAGGCAAAAGGCAGCATACAGGCTTGTACTCCACCTTTTGCCCTTTACATTTGCACCCCGCAGTGCAAATGAGGAAAATCGTGCAGCCGGGAGCCACTTACGTTACAGTGTAAACATAACGGCTCCCCACCGTCAAATGAACCCATAGGGTATCATGTTGCCCAAAATGCTGCCTGGTATGCTGACATGCCAGTGTAATGCAGACCTCTGAGCAACCAGACAATAAAAAAACACTCCTCTGAGGAAAAATGCTTGGTGCACCTCTTGGCAAGGAAACCAAGATTTATTTTGTATACAGAAAGGAAAAAAGGTGACAGAAGGTCCCATAGAATCAAACTGACACAGAGATCTCAGTTAGTTCAAAAGCAGTCACGATGTTTTAAGGAAGAAATCATCAGTCATGACGTAAGCAACATACAGTGTTAACACCCCACCCTCATCAGCTACCACCTATATACATACTACCAGTCCCCTATATTCTCCATATTCCCTTGATCGATTGGCCACAATCTAACCTACCCCTGTCTCTTAACACATGGTTTTTCAACTCTGTCACCGTGTTTCCCCACTCCTGGATTGGTGGGTTACTCAACATGTTACTGTCCCCACGAGCTGAGTCATGTGGGGTGCCCTTGGTTACTTACATGAGCTCAGTGGATACTTTCGAGGTCAAATTGGCCCTTCAGAATAAAGGAGTGTTTCTCTTAATTCCAGACATGCAGGCTCCCCCACCATGCTTCCCTGCAGCAGAACTACCCTTTGTTGGCATCACCTCTTGCTCCATGTTTCACAAATCACAGGATGTTTCTCGCCTTGCTCCCCCCCTTATCAGCTGCCGCTCCTCAGAACTTCTCCAAGGCCTTTCGAGGACCACACTTATCAACCGAATTCTGATTGAGTTAGGCCTTCTATTTTATGGTCGCCTGGAAGACAAAACAGGATGGCCATTCGCCTGGGGGATGCTAGTGTCCAAAATCAATGCTGAGTATTTTGGCAGCTTCAGACCTTTGCCCTGACTCCCATGAGTTTGTCCTTCGGGACAGGAGCAGCCCAGCCCATGCTCAGCCATTCACAGTCCTTTCTGGTAGAACAGCCCTACAGCTAGATACAATTGAACATCTATCTGTCCAACACGCATTATTTTCAGACTGCGACATGGGAAAGGGGAAAATTATTCAAGCTCTTCTCCTTGTTTTGCTGCTACACTTCCGACATGGAATGCAAAATGCTAGGCCTCACTTCTAATATTGCGGTGCTTCTGTGCTTCCCGCTCCCAGGCCCTGCATCTGCATGAGCATTGGTACACAATATCACACTACCATTATACAATATCCCTCATTCCCTATACCTGGGCCTACCTCCATTTCCATAGCTAATGCAAACACACCTGTATCTAAAATCCCTGCTTGACATTTTTCACCCCTCTTTGAACGTGCACGTTCACGGTTGCATGCTCTAAAATATTTTTCACAACATGAATCGTTTGGGATGAGGGGAGAAAGATGTCCATCCCAACACCAGGCAATGTTTCTTTTGTTTGTGATGGCAGTGCTCACAAATGAAATGCGAGCATGCCAGGCAGGGTTTAATTGTCATTGAACATGCTCAGGGCAGGGAGCATGTACAATGCATCCCTATTGTGTCTGCCTGCTTTATGCCGCTGCATACAGCAGGTGGAACCCATAGGGAACTCCAGCATATTCAAGAAAATCCATGTTGAAAATCCATGCCGGTGCACATGCTGGAGCATTTGTATGGCGTAGACGAAGGGAGTGGAGGAAACATAAGTTGTGTTCCGCTCCTCCTCTCCACCATACAAGTAATTGTAAATGAGCCGTGGGGTGATTGTAAGGGGTTAAAGCCTTACTCAAGGCTTTAACACCTTGCAATCTCGTTGTGGCTCAAAGGAAAATGAGCCCCATAGTGTTATAAAAATACAAATCATTATAGAAAATGACCATTCAAGCATAGCAGTGTCAATCATTGAACAAAACAATAAGAAAAGATGCAAATTAGTACTTTAGAACCTGGAGCATCCCATTCAGCTCACAACATTATATGACCACTCACAGTTTATCATTACAATCCTCCTTTCATCACAGAGTGCTGATGTAAAGTCATAAGGCCTCATTACAACGAAGGCGGCCCCGTAATGAACGGTGCCGGTAAGGGACCGGCACCGTTCATTACAGGCCGCCACATTCCGAGGTCTGCCGCGGGTATCGCTAATGACGTCTGGTCAAACCAGACGTCCTTAGCGGCACCTGCGAGCAGACCAGGATTTTAACAATGGGCCCGTCATTAAAGGGCCCTTTATTAGTATCCTCCTCATTCCCATTGAGCCCTACAGGGGCTCAAATGGGAATGGGGATGTACCGGGTCCCGGTACCGAGAATGGGAATTACCGGGCCCGCCAAAGTCGGTAATTCCCTCTTTTTGGGACCCGGACCCGTTACCCGGTTTGGGGTAGCCATGCCGCTAAAAACGTCATGGTTACCTCCAAACTCGTAATGAGGCCCATAGTCCTGTAAAGTATATAAATGGCGTGTGATTGACACTCAAATATACTGCCCATAATAACTCATCATATGAGAGTAGCCAGTCCCAAATTCTGAGAGCGCATTTGTTTTTAGTTAACCTTTAGCCTTACAAGAGGACAAGGAAGGCTTTTCTGTTTCTACTGCCTGTGTTTTACACAATCTGCAGGGACGTTCACTTCTTACTACCTCCCATTATATCGATAGCTACGTTACATTTTATTTTACAATATTCTCTACAAATGAATGTATGGGGAATTGTTTTAAATAATGACATTTATGATCGTGATCAGCGGGGTTAGGAGTAAGGATAAAGTCACGGCTGCCTGACTTAGTGGCTAGGTTGATCCAGTTCTTTTCCTTTTCTAGACAAATGAAAACTTTCTTTGTATGTTTCCAGAAACGATCCCCAATAGTGAACAGAAAAGAATGCAAAGGTTTGAACGGTAAAGTCCTGCACCACACACAGTATGTTTTAGTTGGGAAATTCGGAGTTCAGCATGCTGATGGCTTATGGATACCATCCAAACCACATGGTATCTTGCATGCTTATAAATTACAGATGTCGGCCAAGCCGCATGCACCCTGCTCATACATATTTTTGAAATGATATTGCTTAAAACTTAGATTGACAACTCCTCTAAACCGTGTGTTTACATTCGCAGTGATTGTATGTGCTATACACAATTTTATACGTGTTTCAGGGTTTTTCAAGACGTGTTTTAATGGTGGCTAGTGCTTGCATGTCTCGTATTGTGGTTTCAATGGAACCCGTTGCTCCCAGTGTTCCCAGTGATGGAATGACTGGGAGCACTGGGAGCATCGGGCCCCATTGGCACTATGCTTATTATGAGCTACAGACCATGAAGCTACTCGAAATTAACAAACAATGGGCCCAATGTAGCCGTTAACTAATGGACAACTGAACAATAATGGAACTAAGGGAAGCACCACAAGACAAGCGGAAGGATGAGCCACCACTAGCAAAAGCCTTAAAAAAGCCAGTAGGTGGTGAAGCACGTGTTGGTGCATAATATACAATTGTGTATAGCACAATATATCCCCAATGTTGGCTTTAGGATTTAGGCCTAGTATGTGTCACCACCTCTCTCCCACATTCAATACATCTATTCATGTGGAATTTATTAGAGGTTTTTTCATCTTACTAGTTTCCTCCTTGATGGAAGTAGATAGTGTATTACTGATAGCGTTGGCCAATTTTCCATATTATGTTAGGTGTCATATTAATTCATGAGATTTTAATGAGCAAAAACCAGTATCTCCAAGAATAAATTACAAAGGGAGACTGAGAGGGAGTTTCCAGATAGCCCTCAAACAATAGCTCTCCAGTTTCTTTAGATTGCTTTCTCTCTTACCACCCCATGCACCACCCCATGCTTCAACCCCAAACATTATTTTGGCTATGACTTTCATTGTATATATGTCAATTAGAGATGATAGGGAGCAGTCTGCATACTGCTTATCAAAAGATGGCAAAGCCCCAAATTGAAGGGCATACTGCCACCCCTATTTTATCCAATTGTGCAGACCAGTTAAAATGCTGGTTGATGATTACTCCTAAATAGTTGTAATATGTGACTCTCTCTACCAACTGATCCGTCACCTCCCAAATATAACTATGTTTCTCTTTTCTCTTGCTCGGTAGAAAGGACATCGCCTTGTGTTTAAGATGGTAATGACTAGATCCATGGCTTTAGTATACTCAGATATGCGGTATAGTAAGGCTTGAAGGCCCCTGTGTCAGAATAAAAAGGATATTGTGCCTCCTATTGTAATAAATATATTAATATTGGCCTAAGCCAAGCTGCTCGAAAGTCACTTGCGAGATCTGTGTTGCAAGGTCCTGACCTTAAATCCATGTAGGCCGCTATTTTAGGTCAAACCACCATTTTAGGATTTATGTGGAAAAGTCACCCTGTGAGCTAAAATGGTGGACAATGTCATTGCAAAATACAACATGGCCGTCTTGACCTCTGTACATCGCTAATGTGTAATCTGCCTGCAGGCTACTTGTTGAGGTCATGAACTAAGACCTCATCCTACAGTAACCTATGTGTAAAAGGATTACTCGCGCAATGAAACCAATCCACGAGTATATATTATGATAATGTATTTACACATTAGACAAAGAACATCTGTTTTACTATATTGTATTAATGTTTAAGACAACCTGCAATACGAAACTTAGAATACACAGTTAATGCATACGCTTATTGTTACATGTAATAAAGAACAAACCAGTTAGATGCGGCTATTTGAGACTCGGCAACGAACCCTAGAATTGGTGATGTATAAAGTAGAATATTAACCCGAAGAGGGGTTGGCCATAGCACTCACAAAATGTATAAAAAGCAAATGCATTCTAATGTACAGTCTCTCACTGAACACACTGAACCACGCTGGAGTTCGTTGTGTTGTACTGAGGGCTGATAGCTATTTGACTTTGCACTGTTTTGTAATTGTATTCGATAGAGAATAAAAGTACTTTGTATGTTCCTTTGAAACCTGTGTTTGGTGTATTTCCTTTGGGGTACTCAGCCTCGATATTTTGTTTGTCTTTTCACAGTTGGCGCCCGAATAGGGACCCTCAAGATTGATGCCGGATTGTTGAAGGTTGACAATTTTGGCGCATTGTATCTGCAGACCCAATTATTGACCAGGTAACACCAAGAATTTGAGATATGCCTGGGAAATTGTCTACCTGCTTTAGGGCATTATTCCGCAGTGATAGACAATCTTTGGAATTTAGCCATCCGGCACCAAAGGAGGAGTCACCGGCATGTACTATGTACTGTAAGCATGGCATTGGAAGTATAGTATTTAATGATATTTGGCACAGACAAACCAGACATGCCTCCGAACTTCAGTGGCCAATCAATGGTAGTTTCGAGATCCCTCGCATTGAATATTTGGAGTCAGTATTGTTAAAGAAAAAGCCTAGACCTGCAGCATTTGATGTTCTACAGAATTAGAAAAAAGAAGCGTTGCAACAGCTTAAGAGTAGAGAAAAACATGCGCGCCGTCATAAGACGGTTCCCGAAAAAGCATTATTATATGATCAGGATAAACAATCTGAGTCGGCTAAAAATATGGAAAGGGCTTTCTCACTTGGTATACAGAAAATGTATCCTTCCAAAGATCTTCAAGATTCTGATGAGTTTCTTGAGAAAATATTAAACGAACGAACGCCTGGTGCCTCTGCGCCACCTCCGTATGGCCCTCTTCCTGCTGCTGTACCTTTTCCTGCTGTTATTCCTACTCTTTCTGCTCAACCTGTTGTTCCTATTCCTTTGATTGTTGTCCTTCCACCTGCTCCTCCGCCTCTTCCTGTCGCACCAGTTATAGCTCCTCCATCGAATTTGCTTATCCCCTCTCTTCCAAGTGGTCTTGGGCCGCTTGTAATCGATCATGGTGCAGGCTCGAAGATTGTCACTCGCAGTGCTGTTCCACCGGAGAAGAAACATGAGTTAATTGCATGGGCTAAACATTGTATGGAGAAGGATGATCAGGCTAATGTTTTTTCCACACTTTCTAATACGGATAATTTTCCTGAGAAAAACGTTTTTATTGAAGGTTTGGGGATTCAGTTATGTATAATGTGCGGAACATTAAATAATACGGATGTTCCGCAAGAGTTAAGGGATCTAAATACTTTAGCACTTTCCAGAGATACTGTGGAGAAGGTAAATGAGCATGTCGAAAGGTTATTTGAATATAGAAAGGAGTTAGAATTGATATGGAATGAGGATGATGAAGAGGAAAGTATGTATGTACAGAAACGGTACCTTCCGTGTCGTAAACCGATGTCGGAGGAAATGCGAATGTGTAAGAAAGATGCGATTAGATGGATTTCAGACATATTGATAACTCCAGTTGAGGTATATGACACATATAGTCAATATACATTGGAAATGCAGAGAAAGGTGATACAGGTAATGGTAGAGCACCTGCAAGATGAATGTGTAAAGAGGAAGATTAGTTGTCCCACAGAGTTATTGAATATTTATAAGAGAGCTTTTTCGTTTGACACTTCTTCGACTGCTTTAGCGCTCGATTTGGCTCTGTTTCTTAGTAAGCGTTCGGATTTGCCTACATCTCAGTTGCCTATGAGAGAGGTTCCTCCGACATTTGTCCCGAAGGTTGAGGTTGCGGCCAATGCTGCACGAGGTATAGCCACTGTGGACATTCCCGCAAATTATGTATCACAGTTTGTTCATGTCCCGTTTTCACGACAGGAAGTGAACACCATTAAACAGTCCATTCCTGATATTAGGAAAAATCCGACAGGGTTCTATAAAGAGATGGAATCTGTTTTGCAATCCTCAGTGTTCACCTTGGGTGACATTGATTTGTTGTTTCCAGTACTCCTGCCCACAGATTTGTGGAAACAAGTTAGAACTATTGACGATGTCCCCGGGTTGGGAGATACATGGGCGAATTTAACCAGATTTGATGGGGAAAGGCCAGCTGGTGAAAGACCACAACAGGTGATATAAACTTTACCTGACATATGGCTCAGTATTATGAGAATCGTGTCAACAATGAAAAAGATAGGATTGAAAAACAGAAAGGTGATTTAAAAACAAAGGTGCTATTGCAGCAAATTGTTAGAGGCCCCAGAGGGGGTAACTCTCAGGCTAGAGGTCAGTATGTCCCACAGGGGAATGTGCCCTTGGGTCCTGTGAATATTAATCAATGTACTTATTGTCGACAAGAGGGTCATTGGCGAGTACAATGCGTCGCCCTTCAACAGAGGTCAAATAATAATGTGGGTAGGCGATTTTGAGGTCGCCCGGGCATAGGGGGCCCTGGTAGAGGTCAGTTTACACAGGACCCTCAACAGCCTTTTTCACAGGACAATAAGACTCCGAGTGTGGATACTAGGAACATATTCGATCATCCTTCCGCTGCATATTTATCTGAAGAGCTTCCTTTTGACAATATTCTGTTTCGTTAGGATTGCCCGAAGCAGGGTTTGGAACCTACACATATTCCCGTCAATCAGAAAGGTCTCTACGTTGAAATGATAGTGGGAAATAGGAAACATCAGTTTTTGATAGACACTGGAGCGCAGAAGTTTTCCATTGATCGTTCACGGGTTCCAAACGTTCCACTGTCAGGGCAAACCAATGTTTCTGTAGGGTTTTCCGGTACTCCAGTTATTTGTGCGGTCTCTGTACCAGTACCTATTTCTTTGGGTCCTTTTACGGACCAGTGTCCTTTTCTATTGACTTCGGATTGCGGGGAAAACTAGCTGGGATTGAACTTGTTAAAAGAATTAAATGCAGTGATTTATTGTTCTTCTGATGGAGTACGCTTGACAATTTCTCCGCAGCAATCTTCCGCCTTGCATTTTCTGACTAGACCTTTGCCTCCAGAATTCATTGATGTACCAGAGAGCTTATGGGCTGTTGACGACAATGATGTCAGTGTTTTGCAGATTGAGCCTGTTAAGATAGTTTTGAAACATGGAATTGAGCTGCCAAGCATTCCTCAGTATAAGATTTCGGTTGAGGGCGAGCGAGCTTTGAAATGTATTGTTTCTGATTTTGTGCACCGTGGTGTGATTGAAGAAATCTCAGGAAGTTTGTGTAATAGTCCGATTTTACCAGTGTACAAGAAAGGCGATAATGTAATTCCATTTCGTTTTATAATTGATTTACGTGCCATTAATAAAGTTGTGGCACCGCAGTTTCCAATTGTGCCTGATGTGACGACGATCTTAACCATGATTCCAGCTACAGCTACTTACTTTAGTGCTGTGGACCTAAAGAATGCGTTCTTTAGTATTCCTATACACAAGGATAGTAGATATTTGTTCGCGTTCACCTTAGGGGGCTCATTTACATTTACTCGTTCACCTCAAGGGTACACAGAGAGTCCTAGTATTTATAGTAGGGCTTTGAAAGAGCAACTTGATACCCTTGAATTGCCCTCTACTTGTACTTTGCTTCAGTACGTTGACGATTTGCTTCTGGCTGCAGACTCTGAGAGTTCCTGTAAGGAGGGCACTGTGTTACTACTTATTCATCTAGCGAAGCATGGTCACAAAGCTTCGCTTAAGAAATGTCAATATTGTTGCCAGGAGGTCGCCTATTTAGGCTATCTCCTGTCTAAGGAGGAAAGAAGATTGACACCTGAAAGAATAAAACACATTTCTGGCATGTCAGTCCCAAATACGCAGAAGGAAGTTAGGGCCTTGATAGGTATGGCTTCCCACTGTAGGTTGTGGATCCCACATTTTTCACTAGTGATAAAACCGATGTTGGCCTTGACGAAGAAGGGCATTTCTTCACCGTTGCCATGGACTTCGGAACACCAGCAATCGTTTGACTAGCTTAAGACTGCACTATGCTCTGCACCAGTTTTGGGCACACCAAAATATGAAAAGGCCTTTGTATTGTTTGTGCATGAGCCTGATGGATGTGCTTTGGCTGTATTAACGCAGGAGCATGGAGGGAAGAATAGGCCGTGCGGTTACTGTTCCTCCGCCCTTGTCCCTGTAGCATGCACTTTGCCAAGATGTGTGCGCGCTGCCACTGCTGCTGCTGCGTCTGTAAAGCAGAGTGAGGGAATGGTCCTAGGCCATGATTTGACCCTGATGGTGCCTCACTCTGTAGATGTTTTATTGAACCGAACTCAAACGCAACACCTCACTTCCGCACGGTTGACGAGATACGAATTGATCTTGTTTGCCCCTCACATTCAAATTAAGAGGTGTTGTGTTCTCAATCCGGCTGAATTCCTACCTTTCCCGCAAGATATTACTTGCGGCGATGAAGACTCACATGATTGTTTGTATATGACCGAGCAAGAAACAAAGGGCAGGATTGATTTGAAAGATACCCCTTTGGATAATCCGCAAGGAGAGTTGTTTTGTGACGGCTCCTGTTTTAAACGTCCGGATGGTACATCCACAGCTGCTTATGCAATCACTACCTTGCGCATGGTTGTGGAAACTAAGAGAATTACGCATAATTCTGCGCAGTCGCAGAGATTATAGCCTTAACCCGAGCTTGTGAACTTTCCGAAGGGCTTGCAGTGAATATATATACTGATAGTCAGTATGCCTTTAGGGTGGTTCACAACTTTGGGAGACTTTGGTCGGAAAGAGGATTCCTAACCTCGCATGGCACCAAGATCCAACATGGCACCCTAATAGTGCAACTTCTCTCAGCACTCGCGCTCCCTTCTCAGTTAGCAGTTGTAAAATGTGCAGCACATCGCAAGATTGTAGATAACATTGGAAAAGGGAATGCTTTCGCTGATCAAATGGCTAGACAAACTGCCACTGATCTCTTTACGGAGATACATGTTTCTAGGGAAACTGAAAATGCTAATGTGATGGATGAGGATGTGGGGTCTGTATGGGATATCCAAGCCAATGCCACAGTAGAAGAAACCAAGAGGTGGGCTGAGGCCTTGGGAAAACTTGATGACGATGGGTGTTGGGTGGACACGGTGGATGGGAAATGGTTACTCCCCGATGCGTACGTGCTTATGATGGTTGTAATGGCACACGGTCCTATGCATGTGTGTGCTCAACAGATGACGAAAATGTTAGAAAGAGTGTGGGTAAATGACAACATTTCAAAAATTGCTCAGCACTATGTCCAGAATTGTATGATTTGCCTACAACATAAAGTGGGAAAGGGGACAGCAACCCCGAGGGGAAGTTTTGGGCCACCCTCTGTCCCATTTGACGTAATTCACTTTGATTTCATTGAAATGGAGCGATGCAATAATTTAAAATATGTATTGGTAGTCATTTGTGCCTTTAGTAAGTAGGTTGAGGCTTTCCCTGTTAAAGATGCCACAGCTATGACCACTGCGAAAACCATGTTAAAGAAGTATTTTCTCTGGTTCGGTTTCCCGAGAGTTATCTGGTCGGACAATGGTCCACATTTGGTAGCCGCTGTAAACCGACAGATATGTACAGCGTTACAAATTGACAAACGGTTCAATTCGGCCAGACATCCTCAGAGTGCCGGACTAGTAGAAAGACACAACGGTATCATCAAGAACAAACTCGCTAAGACGTGTGCCGGCACCAAACTAAAATGGCCGGACGCCTTACCAATCGTGTTACTAGCCATGCGTACAACCCCTCAAACTAAGACTGGGCTCTCTCCATTTGAGATGGTAATGGGGAGACCTGCCAATATGTGGAATTTGCCAAAATGTCGAAAGTTAAGAGATATTGAAAATGTATTACTTTCAGATTATTGTAGCCAATTGACTAAAAACCTGTATTTGATTTACCAACAGGTACGAGAGGCCTTATCTGTGCGGTATGAAGGCCCGGGCCACGGCATACGACCTGGAAGCTGGGTGCTCACTAAGTCATTTGAGCACACTTCCTGCCTCGCGCCTCGCTGGCGTGGGCCGTTCCAGGTCTTGTTGGTCACCCAAACAGCGGTGTGGGTAGATGGCCGAAAGAATTGGATCCACGCGACACACATCAAGAAACTTCCTCACCCTGTGCCACACGTTACAGAAGAAGCAGAACCCCTTGCTGATACTGCAACCAACGATCCTAGAGCAGTAAACAGCACCGAGAGTTCGTCGGAGAATATCTCTAAGCCCGAGAGGCTTGGGGAAGCTGCCATTTTGTTTCCACACTCTCCACCGATTTTGCACCCGGGAACGGCTGTTTCAAACGCAGCCCTTTCGTTTGTCCCGGATACGTTGCTTCCAACGGGAAGTGACGACACATTGCTTCCGGATCAATCAGTACCAGGAAAAAACAGATATCACTTGCGTCCGAGAAAATAGACATACGGCACAGTGCGACTGTGCATTCAAGGAAGGAAAAGAATCATTGAGGGCTTACTTTTGCCCAAATTTGAGAAAGGGGATTCTGTTGGCTAGGGTTTTGGAAGGACACAGAAATCGCACGACCAGGGGGTCGCCAGCAACGAACATTGGGGTTTCCGTTTTGAAGACTGTAATGCCTGCTACCACCGCCGCTCGTATTGGACTTGTAAATAAGGGGGTGACCAACCGGGACAATGGACAAAATGCCTGGGCCCCGAAAATGTACTGCTGTATTTTTGTAATAATATTTGGTTTTATAATAGGCACTGTTGTAGGCCTTTGGAATTTAGAACAAGCTTATCCTTTAGAGTTTTCGCTACCGACTGTAAATGTACCCACTGTTCATACACCTTTTGTGAATTCGCATACTTTGTCCCCTAGAGATTCCCAGCACAGACAAAAGTATCATAATAATACTCTGTTACTTATAATGAACGTGACGCATGCCATTTTTAATAGATCCAATTGTTGGGTCTGTTCACATTTACCGCAACACGGGCATAAGGGGCTAGGTTGGTATATTCATCCTTTACCATTAACAACTGCTTGGTATGCTTCTCTTAGAGCACTGTTCTTTGGCCGATGGAATGATATCGTCTCAGGGAACTTTGATGGCACCAATTTGAATAGTTTTGAGAAACGTGTTTTGACTCCCCGGGATGCTCTCTTTTTGCAAATATGAGTAGACCGAATGTTGCTTCTATTAGGCCTTCTGATAGACTGGCTCTTCCTTTTTAATCTTAAATTTCCTTTAAAATGGCTCTGATAGGCAATAAGGATGCCATGCCTCCTTCTTACACTGTTAACCATAGCCCCGATTCAGTTTCTTTCTGCATACAGAGGAATGGCACGCGGTCAATGGGAAATTTTAAAGGTTGTGCCAACGTTGCAAATTTGACTGGGGAAGACAGACCTTTGTATGTAGGTGAACCTGTCTATTTTGTTTGCGGTAATATAGCGTTTCCATGGTTGCCCAGGGATTGGCAGGGAACCTGTTATTTAGGGATCCTGTTACCTGGGGTGTTCATAGCGAGTACTAAAGAAGTTTTGAAGGCTCGTCCACGGCGGGATGAGAATGGTGATACCCGGCACAAGTATTAGGAGACATAGCAAAATCAGTTGTGCCATTTTGGGAGCAGATAGCGAATTCAGAAGATATCAGGAGACTAGCGAGAGTACTGGAGAGAACCATCAACCGGACCACAGATATACTTGACATGACATTAGAGCAGAAGGCAATAAGATTAGCAGCACTCCAAAATTGAATGGCGTTAGATGTCATTCTAGCTGAGCGTGGTGGAGTATGCAAATTAGTGGGGTCCGCTCGCTGTGTTTTTGCACCAGATTCCTCCCCAACTATCTTTAAGGCAATACAAAATCTGCACGTCCTTGGTTCTGAAGTGCATGTTCCCGAGGGAAACTGGGATCTAAGCGCTTGGTTCTGGGACTTCTTGCGGTCTTGGGGTTGGAAGGTACTTTCAGTTTTATTAACTATTTTAGGAGTTCTGTTGTTCCTTTGTTGCTGTATTCAGTGTCTGCCTGGTATGTGTTCGATGCTAGGGGGATGTTGTGCACAAGCGATAAATTCGATAGGACATGAGGTTTATGCCTCGGATAAAACTTCCAAAGAATATGTGTTAAAAGATATATTAGTAAAAGACCTAATGGCAATAGATATTTCATATAGTGATTCAGGGTATATGGATACTGATGCATGGAGTTATTCGTAAGGAGACCCAAAATAGTTTTTTAGCACTTGGCATAGGCCAAAAGGAGGGTTTGTCGGAATAAAAAGTATATCGTGCCTCCTATTGTAATAAATATATTAATATTGGCCTATGCCAAGCTGCTCGAAGGTCCTGACCTTTAATCCATGTAGGCCGCCATTTTAGGTCAAACCGCCATTTTAGGATTTATGTGGAAAAGTCACCCTGTGAGCTAAAATGGTGGACGATGTCATTGGAAAATACAACATGGCCGTCTTGACCTCTGTACATCGCTAATGTGTAATCTGCCTGCAGGCTACTTGTTGAGGTCATGAACTAAGACCTCCTCCTACATTGACCTATGTGTAAAAGGATTACTTGCGCAATGAAACCAATCCACGAGTATATATTATGATAATGTATTTACACATTAGACAAAGAACATCTGTTTTACTACATTGTATTAATGTTTAAGACGACCTGCAATACGAAACTTAGAATACAGAGTTAATGCATACGCTTATTGTTACATGTAATAAAGAACAAACCAGTTAGATGCGGTTATTTGAGACTCTGCAACGAACCCTAGAATTGGTGATGTATAAAGTAGAATATTAACCCGAAGAGGGGTTGGCCATAGCACTCACAAAATGTATAAAAAGCAAATGCATTCTAATGTACAGTCTCTCACTGAATACACTGAACCACACTGGAGTTCGTTGTGTTGTACTGAGGGCCGATAGCTATTTGGCTTTGCACTGTTTTGTAATTGTATTCGATAGAGAATAAAGTACTTTGTATGTTCCTTTGAAACCTGTGTTTGGTGTATTTCCTTTTGGGGTACTCAGCCTCAATATTTTGTTTCTCTTTTCACACCTGGGGGTCAGATCTAAGTCATAAGCGTAGCCAAGTCATGTGATTTTAGAAGTAACAAGTTTAGGAGGGTTGGAGTCTGAATTGGTGAGGTGTACAGTGAGATCAGTCATACATTACTTGGATAATAGCAGTGGCAAAATACAGCCTTGTTTCAAACCTCTGAATGTAGGGATGGAATCAGATAACGTACCTTGAGGTCTAGTCTTACTTTAACCATGGTGTTACGGTGTATAGTGAAAACCATCTTAATTATTGCAAAACAGCTTCTCTGCCTGGGAATGTCCTTTGGTAAAACATCTCTCACAACATGTCCCTATCCTCAGATGATTAACATTATATTTGAAGCTTCTCTCTCAGTAAAGACCTGCTTGCAGCCACGTTTACGCTTCCTTCGATTGACTCAACTATATTACATATATTAGGCCTGCTCCTTAAAGTAATCAGATAGTAAACCATCCTGACATTCTGACTATATTTCCAAACACGTTTTACATGTACAGAATGTAATCCATTAAACATGGTCATTTTCCTGCGAACTAATGTAGACATTGTGACATTCACTTTTAGAATGCATTTGCCTCTGTCTTTAAGCTTGTAGGGCTGGATGCTCCAACGCGCAGGAAAAAGAGAATTTGAGGTGGGATTAAACCCGTGAATTGTGCAAGTAGATGACCTGAAAAAAGGAAAGCTTACATGTATGGTTTTTGAAGTAAAAAAGACTAATAATTGCCCAGATTTGAAAAAGGCATGTGATGTGCCGAAACATGTGTTACCGTATGGGCTCTCCTATGGGAGTTGTAAAATATGATTAAAATAATCAGTGCAAAATTTGATTCAATCTGTGGTGCAGTTTTTTTGTAGGATAAACATTTTAAGTTCTTATCAGAGGTGGGGCCTTGTCCTCCTTTTTCCTCACATACGCGACATGCAATTTACCTATAATCACAAGGAAATTGGTCGCAGAGCAGAAGAGGTTGATATTCACCAAACCCTGTTTGAACCAAACTTCATTATTTTACTATATACAGGTCAATATACCCTATAACATTTAATTTCTAAGGGAATTAATATTTAAGTATTCTTAATGGGTATCAGGTCACTTACTTTCAACTGTCTCTGGACAGTTTGACCACTGTAATTTCTCCCTGTAGAACATCTCTCCTCACTGTCTGAACATTTGTAAAACCTTCAGCTATTCGCAGGGACCAACTTCAACTGTTTGCAGTCTGGTTCTGCTCCTAAGCACTGGACTCCCCTTTGCTTTTGTTCCAGTTTGAATGAGGCCTGCCCAAAATAAATGTAGGACCCTAATTTAGGATAACTTCTTTCTATCATCACTTGGAATCAGTCTGTCTCTTTATTGGAACCCTGGCCTTTACAGACCCTCTGTCTTTCTGCTCTGTGTGTTTCTCAGAAATCCTTCTCTTTTTCCTTTTTGCAAAACATTAGCCTATATAAAGAGCATTAGTGCACCCCTTATGAGACATTTGTGATGACATTATTTTCAATTGGTTCACTATTTTGATTCGATGCTTGAATTGTATGGCACTTCAAACATTCTATACCTGTAACTGCTGATTTGCTAGGAGAGCGCAATTCAAAATTCAACCTGTCCATTGACAGGAGAAGATATCACATGTTCCTTTTCATCCCTCCTCTTAATGAAATGATATCACCACGAGGGACATCTTACAAAATAAATATGAGGTTAATTAATATTTATCTGAAAAAATGTCACATTTTTAATAATAACAGAATTGTACTTTTGAAAGTGAGCTTTTCTCTGACTTTGACTATAATAAACAGAAAAATAAACAGAAACATGTTTTTCATGTATTAAAATATGGATGATTCACCAAAGCCATAGCATATTTGAAAGTCTGCCTTCCACAGATCATACTCAGACCTGCATTTTATCTCATTTTAAAGGCTGACAAGATATGGAGGCATCACAGACTTAAAATCATAAAATGTAAATGTTTGTATTTAACCTGTTCTGCATTTCCGGTTCACAGCAACATAGTGACATGGTGACTTTTCCAATGAATAATAAAGGTCAGAACAACTAATCTGTCATTCCCATGATGACAAAACTATGTCATCTCTCTATCTCAAAATAATACAATGTGTGCATGAACAGAACTCTTAAACTTCAAAGTTGTAATAAAACACTTTTTTTCAAGCTCAGATATTTTTTCCAGCTCCCACAGCCTGGAAGGATGGAATGTGCACTCAGCATCTGACCTCCTAGAAGCTTACCTGAAATAATGCACATGTATCACCTATTTCAGATTCTGGTAGGTTGCAAATATTGTTACTTTGAGATAATTAACCACCACAGCAGAAAAGGCTTAGCTTGTTGTCAATTATGTGACCATGTTGTTGATTGAATGTCCATTATGTGTGTGCATCTTATGAGGACATCCCCAGAACAGTTTTACAACCCGTTTTTAAGACAATATCAATTATACAGAAAAACGAATTTGTGAGCACGGATGAGACTTCAATTCTCTCAAACTAGCTTAAATGAACCATATGATGTAATTGTGGTTTTATTAACTTGAATTGATCCTTGATGGAACAAACAAAACATCTGTTGTGTTCCTTGTGAAAACGTGTCTTGTTTTTCAGCCTGGTCTCTTCATTTAAGAAAACTCATACCAAAGTTTGACATTGTTTTTCAAACCCTGCGTACAAACTTTAACAAGGTTTTTTTTTTACATTAATGCAAAATAACAACAAACTGGTGCAGACATCAGTTAATACTTGCTGGCATAAAGAACCATAATTGTTTTTTTAAATGCCTCCTGTGAACGTAGGCCTTCCATTCTAGAATTGCCACTGAGACCTATATAGGTCTTCTAGATGTAATTCACAAGAACTTTCCCAGCATTGATCATTATTTTCACTATTTGCTAGCCCATGTGCAGGTCACATGATCCTTATTTTGTTTTTCTCTGCGGTACCAGTTATTATGGTTGTAAGATTGCTTTATTACAATTGGCCGTTCTTCTTGCTTTTTCTTTCTTTTCTTTTGGGGTTTGTCATGCATCCCTAAATTGTTTTTTTCCAAATGAATTGCATATTTTAAACCTTGAAAAAGAGCATCTTAGATCTATATCATAGATTTCTATTGAATCTTCTTTGATCTTCCTTGCACTTCTTAAAATGTGTATTAATTAATTAATTAATTGCACACTGATGTGATATGTTGAAATGCAATAATTGATTTAGCAAAGCACATCTCTTCGAAAAGTCACAAAGATCAAATAATATATGCACAGAATATTGATTAGAAAACTTTGCATACATTGCATGTGTGGAAAATCAAGCATTGTAATAGTTAATGTAACAATAGCCCTTGTTTTACCGCCAGCTGTAGCCTTTCTAAACAGCCTATTTCATTTGAGGTGAGTATGTGATGAATCAGTAAGGAAATGTAGTTCTGACCTCCAACAATTATTAGAAGCATTATGTTCAGTCACATGGCACCTGCTTCAAGGAGATTGCATTACGCTCACATTCCTTTGCATCCTTTTAATTGCTGGCTTCCATTCAGGACTGGCAACATAAAGCTACCATCATAACCTGTTTGCTTAAATATAGTCTATGTATTGTACATATGTGTATGCATTGTCAGCTGTTTTATTTTTATTTTGCTATGTAATTGGGTGTGCTGCTAGTTCGTAAAATCCTATAAAGACACTTTTGGAATTCTGCAGAGCCTAGCAAGGACATTGCCATAGACTCCAGGTAGTGTTCTTGATTTTCCTGAGCAGAGCAGAGGTGTAGATTGAAATGTCTGATCCCACATCCTGCGTCCGCTCCACCGGGGAGATACAGGAGCCTGTCCACCAGCATCTGATTTTGATGCTGCCAGAGATTCTCTGGAGAGCGGTGAAATAGGCCAGCTTTTAGCAACTGCTCAAAGCTGGTAGATTGCATCAGAATCCTTGCAAATGCCTCACATAATTCACATGCATGGGTGGGTGCATTAATGATTGCATGCATCATGGGGTGTAAACATGCCCGGGATCCTGTTGTAAAAAAAAAAAAATCTATTTTATTGTTTAAAACACAGACCTTGTTCGAGAGCAGCAGAGCGCTGTACAGAGCGTTAGCCGCCATTTGGGATGGCATCTTTTGACAGTAGCAAAGTACTGTGAGGTCTGTTCATTGATATGTGCAACCATTGGGATTAGTCCATGGCCAGGTGTTGTTGGAAGAGCCATGTTTTGAGAGATTTGTGAAATTGGGAAATTGTGAGGGCATTTTGAGCTGGCACTGGGATCGAGTTCCAGAGGGTGGGTGCATGAGAAGAGAAGGACTGTTTGCGGGTCCTCTCTTTGCGGACGAGTTGGGACTGTAGCCAGTTGGTCAATTTGTGAATGTCATTACTAAAATTCTGCTTTATCAACTTTTATTTAATCAGCAACAGGTTACAGATTCCTGGTTAAATATGCTGTGGTTCCGCTCTAAAAAGTTACCACTGACTGAGGTCACATTTGACCTGCTGATACAGACTGTCAAATCTGTTTATTTTTCATTCCAAATGCACTGGCAACAGGGATAGAGGGAAAATAAAATACCTACGATGCACAGGGAGGCGTTTGTGAAGAGGCGTTCCGCTAAATCTTTAGATTCACACTCCATTCTCCAGCAACGCGCCGATTTCGAAAAAAAAAAAAATAGAAAACAAAATGTCGGGCGCGATGCGGCGCCAGAGCGAGGCTCGGCATCCTGGTTGCTAAGCAACCGTGCTTCATAGCACACAACATCCGCCGGCAGGCGGAAGAGCCGGCCACATTCAAAGGCCATTCTAAGGCCCTGTTTGCCCCTCTGCATACAGTCTCCATCAGCCAGGTGGCGTGGGCAGGAGCCCCCACCCTCCACAGCCCAGGATCAGCTCATCAGAGCTGCCGCACCGTGCCACGAGGCACGAAGAGGATCGCAGTCCAGTCAGGCCCCCACGAGCCCCCGCCAGCACCTTTGTGCTGCCCACCCCTCCCAGAGGAACTCTTCACCACCCCATCGGCCACCCCTCACCCAGAAGCGGCCCGGGTCGCGCTCCAGCAACGCGCCGATTTCGAAAAAAAAAAAAATAGAAAACAAAATGTCGGGCGCGATGCGGCGCCAGAGCGAGGCTCGGCATCCTGGTTGCTAAGCAACCGTGCTTCATAGCACACAACATCCGCCGGCAGGCGGAAGAGCCGGCCACATTCAAAGGCCATTCTAAGGCCCTGTTTGCCCCTGTTCGCCGCTTACGGCGCGTGGCGAGTTCCCATATTATACATTTATGACCCTCTGATGCCCCAGGACAATACATGGGCTTACACCGTGGAACGCAGCGGTTGAGCAGGAGCTCATGACATCGCAGAAGTAGCGGACTTGGCTAGGAAACCTTCCGGGATCAGATACCTGGTAAGCGCTGCCACATTGCGCTATTCTTTATCTTTGTTTGTGCTGGTCATCCAGCCTCAAATCTGCCTCACTATGGTATAAATGCACTCAAGTGCTCCGAGTTGTCCTATAAAGGCCCTAGGCAACGTGCACATGCATGCGCCTTGTATTCTCTTGTGACATTCAAGGCCCGTCAGCCACTGTCTCACTCTCATGCTCATTGCCTTACCCCGCACCCACCTTGCCACCCTCTTGCCCTCCACTTCCAGCCTCGCACTCAAATACTTTGATGTACTCCCGCCAACATACAACCCCATTGCATATGAGTTGTGTGGTGCCCCATGATCACCCCCAGACCACTCTTGAACTGTGTTGTGCCTTATGGTCGCCCCCAGACCACTCTTGAACTGTGTTGTGCCCTATGGTCGCCCCCAGACCACTCTTGAACTGTGTTGTGCCCTATGGTCGCCTCCATACCACATTTGAACGGTGTTGTGCCTTATGGTCGCCTCCAGACCACACTTGAACTGTGTTGTGCCCTATGGTCGCCCCCAGACCACATTGAACTGTGTTGTGCCCTATGGTCGCCCCCAGACCACTCTTGAACTGTGTTGTGCCCTATGGTCGCCTCCAGACCACATTTGAACGGTGTTGTGCCTTATGATCGCCTCCAGACCACACTTGAACTGTGTTGTGCCCTATGGTCGCCCCCAGACCGCATCTGACTTGTTGTGTGCCTACCGTATGTCACCAATGCCTCATACTCGCCAATTTCCCGCAAGTCGCCCCTGCCATAGCATGCTTTCCTACCTCTTCGCAATCATGTTCCCCTTCTGTGTCATGCAAAGTAACATACCCTGCAATGGCAATAGCTACATAGCCCATAAAAACGGTCTAGCCAGGGCGGCTTGCCGAAGACATTACCCCATTATATGCCCCACACCTTTCTTGCCTACCACTCCTGCCTTCCTCCCAGTCTCACAATCCGCCTCTCCGACCCATTACCACGCATACTCTTCTGATGTCCCGGCTACTAATCACCTAGATACCTCCAAGCGGAACCCTACCAATATAAGTACCTCAAGCCCCACCTCTGGTCCCAGTACCTCCACAACTGCTGACCTTACTGTCTCTAGAACCACCTCCCTCACCCCTATTGATCGGAACAAAAGACTCGGTGCCAGAACCCACCATAAGACCAGCATACCCCTAGTTAAGCGACCCTGCAAGACTATCAATCACACTGCAATACCTAGCAATTCCACCCTTTCTACTCCTAAAGGAGCTCTCCTAAATGTTAGATCACTAGTCGCCCATTCCATAGAAGTAGCCGACATCATTCTAACAAACAATTTGGACTTCCTTGCTGTTACTGAAACTTGGTTGCATGATGCTGCAGGACCATCTCTCACCCTAGCTATACCAGACAACTATACCATCCTCAGAGCAGATAGACCTAACGCACGAGGAGGCGGTGTAGCTATCATCTTCAAGTCCTCGCTTAATATTAGACTAGCCTCGTCTCCCCCACTTAAATCATGTGAACATCTCACATTCAAATTACAAACGTCCCCTAAGAACACCATTACGATGCACTTAATTTACAGACCCCCGGGCCCACCAGGCTCCTTTGAGGAAGACATCACCTCACTAGTTGCCGAAAGCTCCAAACTTTCAGCACAAATGATTATACTTGGAGACTTCAATCTTGGGTTTAATGACCCCCTCGACGTCCCAGCCACTGCCCTGGCCACAGCATTAGAGCAGCATGGCCTCCAACAATTCTGCTCCAAACCTACCCATTCGAAGGGCAGAATCCTCGATTGGGTAACCGCCCTTAACTGCAACATTACCATGAAGGATCCCATACAGCTCTTATGGACTGACCATCATTTCCTCCCATTTGACATTAACACTAGCAGCCTAGTGCATAACAAGCCTGTTACCGCACCAGCCTGCCTAACTAGGAAAAAGAGTAACATCACAGCGGAAGCCTTAATACCCTTGGTAACCCCTATCCTGAACGCACTACCAGCCACAACCGACCTGAACCAATTGGTCAACGTCTACAATAATTCCATGGCCATAGCTGTTGACACTATTGCCCCACTAAAAATGCGCAAAGGGAAACCAAAAGCGCACCTGAATACATGGTTCACCCCAGAACTTAAATCCATCCGGCAACAAAAAAGTAAACTTGAAGCACTATGGAAATCAGCGCCCTCAGCAATTAACAGAACGAATCTCACTAATATCTCCACTTTCTACAAAAATGAGATTATACGCGCAAAGAAAGAATCGCTCAACTCCAGGATTTCGGAGGCAAGCTCCAGCTCAAAGGAGCTCTTTAAGATCCTAAAGGAACTAGAAAACCCCATTCCTCCCACGGATACTTGCACTAAAAATAAACAATGGTGCACAGGGATCCAGAATGCCCTTGTCAACAAAATTTCAGGGCTCCAATCTAAAATTGACAATAAACAACAACAACTCACCTATGTTCCGACCTCCAGTCCCACCCCTCCCCCTCCTACAGCCTCCAGCCCAGGATTCACCTTCAAAAAGGTATCCATACCCGAAGTACAGAAAATCATAGCGTCATTGAAACCTTCGAACTGCAAGGGGGACAGCTGTCCCGCTCAGATTATAAAAGATGCTGCAAGGGATCTCTCCCCATTCATCACAAAATTAATAAACCTGTCTTTCTCTGATAACTCGGTCCCTAGTAATCTAAAACAATCCTGGGTCCTACCACTACTAAAAAAAACTACCCTCGACCCAGATATACCCACAAATTACAGACCCATCACCACTGTCCCATTCCTACTAAAAATTCTTGATAGAGTGGCCTATCTACAAATCCAGGATTACCTTGAGACAAACCATCTACTAGGAATTCGCCAGTCCGGCTTTCGTCCACAACACGGGACAGAAACGGCCCTGGTCGATCTCAAGTGCCAGATAGACGACCTCAAAGACAAAGGTAAAGCTGGCATCCTTCTTCTTCTTGACCTATCCGCTGCCTTTGATCTGGTTGATCACAAAATCCTGTGCAACCATCTGTCATCAGCAGTTCACTTCTCCCACTCTGCAATTTCATGGATCCAATCCTTCCTGGACAATAGGACCATGCGGGTCTTCTCACCCCTAGCAGCGGCCGACCCTATACCTATTACTTGTGGTGTCCCACAAGGATCGTGTGTATCACCCACTTTGTATAACATTTTTACAAAGCCCCTATTCGACAAGCTGGACCATCTGGGTGTCACCTACACCAACTACGCAGACGACACCCAGATACTCCTCACCTTAACCGGCAACTATAATTCGGACGCCATTTGGATCAATGAAGTCTTCTCTATCATTCAGGCATGGATGGCCACACATGGCCTCTGCCTGAATGATGACAAGACTGAACTGCTCCTTGTCGGCTCACCCAACACCATTCGGAAACTTAGTCCTAGCTACACTAGCCTTACCATTGACGGCAACACCATCACTATCGCCAAGAATGTAAAAACCCTTGGTTTTTACCTCGACACGAACACTAACCTAGCCAAACAAATTAACATGACTGCCTCAGCCACGGCCTACACAGGCAAACTAATCAGGGCCTGTAGACCGCTGATCTCCCCTAACAACTGCCTCACCCTAGCCAGAGCACTTATACAATCTAAACTAGATTACTGCAATAGTCTCTACGTAGGTGCCAACAAAACGGTAATCAATAAACTGCAAGTTATACAAAATAATGCACTCCGTGCCGCCCTGAATATTCCCAGAAGAGAACATATTTTGGCTACCAGAATCGCATGCAAATGGCTATCCATCCAACAAAAAATAGATCTAAAAACTATCTGCCTCACCTATAAAGCACTCAACGGCCTTGCCCCGCCCTATCTCACCAACAAATTCACACTAAAACAGAACACTAGAACCACTAGATCCTCTAATACACTACAATTGACTGTGCCCAAATTCTCCCTCAAAAGAGCTGGTGGTTCCAGCTTCCCAGTTCTGGCTTCACAACTTTGGAATACCATTCCACTGGATATCAAATCTACACCCACCTTCCAACCTTTCAGAACTAAGGTCATCACCTGGTTACTCAACAATTAACCTACCATGATTGAATGCATACCTCCTGCTTGATTGTATTTTGCACCATGCCAGCATATTACTGTCTATGCACGAATTGCTATATTACTGTCTATGCACGAATTGCTATCCTGTCTTGTATACCTTTGCTTCATCACTGTATAATTGTACCCTACCTTGCCTGTAACTCGAAGATTAAGCGCCCATATACCTTTGGGTCAGGTGCGCTATACAAATTAATAAACAAACAAACAAACAAACAAGTTTGCAATTTTTAAAAGAAAGTCAATATAAGTGCCATTGTTCGATTTCATATCAGCAATCAAGGTAACCAACTGCAACACATCTGGGAAAAAGTGTGGCAGCAAGACTGGAATCAGTTAAAATGGTTAAGGGCTCGTTAATTTGACTGCATATGGTGTGGTTAAAACTGGAATGACATTTTGTTTGGCGGCAACGTGAATAGGACATGGGCTTTTCCGTGGACAATCTAGAATGTTCTACGACCGTTTGCTTAAGAGGGGTAACACTGGCATGGCACTGTTAAAACTAGAAGTGTTATTTTCAAAAAGGGGAAACTGGAATGGACATTTATCAAAGGTACTTTGAGACCAGAATAGCATTTTTCTGACAGGAATGTAAAAACAACAGTAGATAACAAATGTGTGTTTGTGTGGCAACATTGACACCACTGTTGAAACTAAGATTACAGTTATCTGGAGGAAATATAGCATTTTGCATGACAATGTGCTTCACTATGGAGAAACTAGGACGGCGCTGTTAAAGTGTGTTTGAAATTCCGTGAGCGATTGGAGCAGTTTAAAACTGGTTTCACTTAGCGGTATTTTAAAGGGCCAGCTGACCTATTGAGCTGAACGGTGGTGTAGTTTAGAGAAACAAGCTATATTTGTGTGTCTCCATCGTCCACAACTTCGAAACAGTATCTATCTGGGCCGATTATTGTTTTTAAACAATTGATTGTTCACGATTCCTGGTCACGAAATAGATCAAGAAAATCGAGAGCATCAGATGACCTCATCAGCAAGTTACTTTAGGAACCATTTATGCTAATTATCTCCACACAAACATTCCCCAGTCTCACCATTTTGCAACTGCAAGTCACATACAACTGACATCAATCATGCATTTTTGATAGCAATGTTGACTATTGTTCCCAGGAACACATGTTTCTAGCATGAAGCTTAGTTTTACCACCAAGTAAAAGGCATTTCCGTGGGCACGAATTCCACTGCTACTCCGGAGACTGACTTTATGCCAGGCATTGCACAGAACAACATGTTACATGCATTACATTTTTCTAATATGGCTGAATTCTGAAAACTCGCTTGAAGCTGTCATAAAAAAGCTTAAAATCTGTTGACCGGGCATACAATTCACGACTGCATGCTCTACCATTCATATTAGCTTTCTTGATGTCACTGTTTGCAAAAGTGGATGGAACTTCGTGTGTTTGCCTGTTCAGAAAACTGACTGACAGAAATGCCATTTCTTTGTTTCATCCACGCAGCACTATTAAATACATAACTATGCATTTTTAAGAGCAAATATAGGGCCTGATTCATGGAATTCTTTTCACGGTGCAAAGTGACTTAAATACATTTTGCATTGCGCCACCATGATCCGTGGAGTGTATTTAAGTCACTTTGCACTGCAAAAATACACTTCGCACTGCTTCACCGTGATTCAAGGGACAGTGCAAAGTGTATTTAAGTGAAGATAAAGACGTCCAAGGAGGGAGCAAGACCCTCCTCTCATCCACTTCAGAGTAGCATTTCAGAAGATCTGCTGCTTGGAAACGGTCTGACGGCTTCCTCGATACTGGTACCCAGGACTCTTCCTGCTAGAAGTGGCAGTCCCTGCAAGTGCTCTCTGGCAACATTCCAGCAGGAATGGGCAGAAGAAGGAATTGCCTTTTTCTTTCAGACCCACCACAAGGTTTCCACAGCAACCCAGAATCAAAGCAATGGCATTGTGGTCTATTTCCCAACTCAAACCACTTTTAAGTCGACCTGACCAATTTGAAGGTGTTTTCTGACATTTGCAGGGCCCATGCAGCTGCCTTTGGCACTCAGCACCTTTCAGACTGCTTCGAGCTTATGAGGTATCGACTAGACCGTCACCTGCCCTGTTTTTTCAGTCATCTCGAGCCAGTCACTGCTGCAACACATCACTGGGCCACTTCAAACGGACTTGACTGCTTCGGGACGCCCACTCAACCATTGCCTCCTTGCTCTCCAGCTACTTCGAGCCGATCACCGTTGGAGAACTGCATTGCAGTGCAGGACTGTTTTGAACCGACCTAACTCATTTGTCGATGACTTGATACATTGGCAGCGTTCAACGCAACCATCGCCATGCCAACTCAGCCCTTTTGAAGAATCAAGAATCCCAGCTCAATGCTGTCCAACCCCAGGAAGAAGACATGCAGCATTCACAGGGTTTCTGACCCCTTAGCCAGTTTTCAAGGATCCTAGTGTTAAGTTGAGACCCCACAATAAACCTTTTTAAAGGACTATTCATAAACCTGAACATTGCTGCAGAAACTATTGCCTGTCTACCCATGCCTTTCACCCAGACCCAGAATGTCCCTTTCACCGAAAGGTTTGTGGTGAGTTATTAGTGGTTTTAATAGTTTGCTTGTATTTTCAGTGTAAATAAAGACTCCTTTTTGTACAGGACCTTGTTTGGACATTTCTTATTATTTTTGCATCACAGTACTGTTGTGTTGTATGCTTCCTTGCTGGCTCTCACTACTGTTGCCATCAGCCCATGAGGCAAAGAGGGTGCATCATTCAGGTTGTGCCTGTTTCACCTTTATGATTCAGATCAAGCTAGTTTAGTAATAGTGTGGTTCTGAGAATGGTTTTTAGAAACCAATATTCTATACTGAGCAGGGAAACCTGCTCTCCTTCTGCTCCTGGATCTATCCGCCGCCTTTGACCTGGTGGACCACAACACCTTGTGTCGCCATTTAGCTACCCAAGCTAACTTTTCCCCCAAAGCTTGCGAATGGATTACCTCCTTCCTCCAAGAAAGGGCCATGAAAGTCTTCTCCGACTCAGCCTGTGCCACCCCTAGCCACATCACCTGCGGTGTGCCTCAGGGCTCATGTATCGCGCCCACGCTTTACAACCTCTTCACGAGGCCACTGTTCAGCATCCTTGACTCCCAGGGCATCTCGTATACAAACTATGCGGATGACACCCAGGTCCTCATCCCACTCACAGGCGATTACTTGGTGGATACTAAAACTCTTACCACCATCTACCCCACTATCCAATCATGGATGGCAGATAACTGGCTATGCCTTAATAGTGAAAAAACCGAACTCCTCCTCATAGGAGCACCTTCCACGCTGGGGAACCTCGGTGAACAGTACACTTCCTTCACTATTGATAACATTTCCATCAAGGTCTCCAAACATGTGAAGACACTCGGAGTCTACCTAGACTCCGACTAGTCAATGGATAGACAGGTCAATGCCATTGCCTCCTCCTCAGCCTATTACTCGAAAGTCCTCAACGCTGCCAGACCTTTCCTGTCACGCCAGAATTGCCTCACCATTGCTAGGGCAATAATTGGATCCAGGCTGGACTACTGTAATGCCCTACTCGTTGGGACCTCCAACAAGAACCTGGCCAAACTTCAGCTAGTTCAAAATAATGCACTTAGGGCGGCCACAGGTACCGCTAGAAAAGACCACATCTCAGAAGTCAGAAGACAGGCACATTGGCTCCCGGTGAAAGAGAGGATTGTCTTCAAAACACTCGCCCTCACCCACAAATGCCTACATGAACTTGCTCCACCATACTTGACCCAAAGAATCTCCAAGCACTCTGCCACCAGACCATTAAGAACGTGCTATTCCAACACGATTGTCATGCCCAAATCACGCCAGGTGCGCGCTGGCGGCGCCAGCTTTCCCACTCGGGCCGCCACCCACTGGAACGCACTGCCACCTCACATCAGAATGATTGAATCCCACCAAGCCTTCCGCAAAGCTGTTAAAACCAAGCTCTTTGTATGAAACGTACCTGAATGCATTCTGTTACTGTATTATGAATATCATGCCTCACCTGCAACTATGCCTGTAATTTTGTATCCATAAGACCTCTGGTCTCATGCATATCTGCTGAATTAAGAATCCAACACTTACTTGTAACAGCGCCTCGATGTCCATGGGCTGCAAGTGCGCTATACAAATGCGAATAAATACTGTACTCCTGCAGAGCAGTAGTCATTTCATCACAGCATGGTCCTTGAAAAGGAAGGGCTTGTCCAGCAGACGTTCCATGGTTGTGTCTTCTGCTCCATCCAAGAGTCCAGGTATCAGTCCACTATACACTCCTAAAACAGGCACTGGAGGGGCTTGTGCGAACAGGTGCCCAAGACCAAGGTTGCTCCCTTTATAGTGTGGAGTGCCCTTATTGCCCAGTTTTTGCAAGATGGGTTTGGCTTGGGTCGTTCTCCTTCATCTTTGAGAGGCCAGTTGGCACCTAACAGGGCAGTCGAGCAGACCTGGGGGGAGGGTATTGAGTAAGAGGTTGCCCCAATCTTTAGGCTCTTAAAGGATTTATAAGTTGCTAGGCCCCCATTCCCTACAACAGAACCCTCTTTGCTTTCATGTTACTGCATGGTCCCCTTATGAACACTTGGACACAGGAGATCCTAAGTTACCAGCCCATAAGGATGTGTTTTTGGTGACCATTATGACAGCAGGACCTATTCAGGAATGTCCATGCCCTACCTCTGTAGTAACCATTTCCACTCTTTGATGTGGGTCTGTGATTGGAAGTTTTGTTCAAATGTCTCTTCCATGTTTCATTTGACACAGGATATAGTGATCCTTTGATTGCCTGGAGGATGTGGGGTCGATGGTTGGCCTTGAGATCTGATAGGTGATCTTGACTCGCCTGGAGATGACAGCAGCTTTTGGGTTATCTAACAGTTTATTTCTGACGTTTGGCCTGCTAAAAGGTGGGACAAGACTGAAAAGAGGTCCTCTCTGGGGCTTATTGACTGTTGGGCACCCCCATCCGGTACTGAGAATGGGCCATCCACTAGAGGGGTGGCTTCTTTTTGGGCAAAGGCAAGGGGGGTCATGCTGCAAGAGATCTGTAGGATGGCAACCTGGCCACTTCTCCTTTCAGGACACGCAGACCAAGACTTTGTACATGCAGATCTGTTGGCTCCTTCTCCTACTTGATTTTCACAGTAGATTTAATAACATTCCATCACTGGGTGCAGAGCATACTGGCTGTATGTGTTTGTTATTTCTGTACATATGGAAATTGGTTGGATTGATCCGGTCTTCGGTGCACTTCAATTATAGTACTGGGATGAGGAAAAGAAAAATAGGGTGAATGATTTCATTACTTCCTGGTAACCTTCATTGCCAACAGTCCTTCCCTCCCTCATAGGGATTGATCTGATGTCTTGGAAATGAGAGAAAAGGGTTCCTGGGGGAAAGTATGCTTATGTACTTGGATTTGGGGCGAGGGACGTGAGTGGTTCCCAAGAAAGAGTTTGGTTGAGAAATGCTTGGCGGGATTATGAGCAGTCTTCAGTTATAAGCTCTGTGATCAAAAAGGGTAGGACCAGGGGTAATGAAGATTCATGGTAAATAATGAAGGTATCAGTATGGTACAGTCTGACATCCTTGTGACTGGAGGATAAGAGTATGTTTAGCAAACACCATTAATGTTATGGTGGGTTTAAAAAAAGAATTAAAAAAAAACGTTCTACCCGAAATGCAAGAGTACAATACAACATTTCAGCCCACAAGCCACCCACCCAAGCTCATTAGGACACCTTATAAGCAGTGCCCTCAATATTCTTTCCCTTGTCAACAATGATACGGCAATTTTGTATATGTTCAAGATCAGAGAGATCTGAGAATAACTCTTGTATGCGTCATTCCGGTATCAGGTAATATTGTCCCCATAAATAATGTCGCCATACATACAGTCGCTGGGAAATGGCATAGGTGACATTATTTAGGGGGATAATATATGGGGTAAATGGGAGCAGGCATTGCGGGGGTGTCCCCTGCTCCATTAAAACAAATGAGGGTGTTGCAGGGTTGTCCCCTGCAGGTTCCATGTGGTAATATCGCCGCAAAATTTTTTGTGGGGACATTATCACCCGGAACCGTCATTCCTTCTGCCGATGTTGGGAACATACTCTAAAGAAAGGAAGTCATTTTTTAAAACCCTGATCAGAAATGATTGTACATGATCGTTCAAAGTAAACGTATAAGAATACTTAGAAATCACACAAAGCCCCCTAAATAAGTAACTGATGTATGTGTCCAGTAGCAACACCACCGACGAAATGCTGAAACATAGCACCGGATAGGAAGTAGCAAGCTTTCCAGTGCGGGGGAGGGGAGATGAATTATCATCCCTGTGTCTCTTTCAAGCTTCAGAACCCAACGCATTTAGACCTCATCCGTTCATTTGCAATAACGATCAATCCCTGCGAGCGCGCGACTTAATACATAAGAATGCTTTAATATTGCACTGACGCTCCTTTATGTACCGATAAAATATTAATTTAGACAAATCCAATTTGGAAGCAACACCACAGTGTTTGGTCATTTACTCTGGTGGATGTTATTTAAAAGAAGAATTAGCACGGCCAAGTCTGGCATAATCAAACCAGAGGACGGCAATGATTTATACCCAGGGTTCTTTTTTTCGCATGGCTGGGGTTATAATTAATGAGCCTTTGTCACTGCAATGTTCAGTGCAATTCTTCTTCGGCTGCGAATTGTTAGCAAGTCCTTGCAGAACTGGGTGGCAAAGGTAATATTATGCTCCCGAGTTCTAGGAATACAAACAGGAGTAGAGGAATGCGACTCTGGTGGCAAAGGTACTGCATTGGGAATCTGGAAAACGAGGGCCTTATGCTGGCCTCGACTCTTCATTAGAATGGTGTGACTCAGAGACAATTACCCAAATCTCAGAATGCAGTGTAATGCAACGCTTCGAAGCCATAGCAATTTCAGGTGAGTGCTTTTCATAAGTAGGCAAGAGAGAACTTTACTGTGTGCTGCCTGTTGCGTGTGGCCAAGTTTCCCTTGAGCCCCCCGTGAGCCTCCGTGTCACAGAGCACACACACAGACGTGCTCACAGTCTGGGCTCCACGGTTGCTCTGATGCGGCTGTAGAACGCCCCGTTTATTTAAGGCACAAGCAGCAGAGTTAAAGGGGCAGTCACCACACTACCTAGTACTGCCGCAAGTGTATGCTCCTGTCGCGTAGATGCTCCTGATCGCATCAGCAGCTCCTGTGGTGTCAGGAGCTTGATGACTGTCAGTGAAGGTGTACAAAAGACAATTGTCATGACTATGCAGGATGTAGTTAGGTGAGCATAAGAATGTACTTCATTGTAATTCTTCGGTTTAATTGCATTACAAGGTCAAGGAAGGTAAGTAAGACAATGGAACGAGAACCACCATTAGCAACTTCACTCCAACATTTATCTTGCCAATTAGCACTGCTGGAAACCCCAAACAAGCACACATCCCAATCATACATCACACGCTCAACTTTCCACTTACATCACTGAATACATATTACGCACACCCCTGCTTTCAACCATGTCAGTACAGAACAGCAAATCCATAGACCTCACAATGACCTGGGGTAGCCCTATCATCAGAGCAAGTTCACAACGGAAAAGGAAGCAATGAAGAAAGTAACACATTCATTTACAGAAAGCAATGCACAGAGTAGATAAATAAAAGACCTGCCGGATACAGTGCAACACAAACACTTCTACAGCACACCCTTCATGCATGAGGCAGTGAGGAGGAGCATAATCACCCACTGGGGAAAGGATGCGTGCAACCTGTGATGAATTGCCATCTGGCAAGGGCGAGAAGGCCCTTGTTTTTTTTAGTTTGTATCAATTAATAAAAATGATGTGGGTAATTCCTTCTCTAAAAGTGTCATCTGATCAGATTCCCCTTTCATAAACTCCATGCCAAAAGCATAGTGTGTACTTGTGCCCTCCTGCATCAGTATCTGGATCTGAAGCGACTGTTAAACCAGTGGCACACGGCAGGTTCAGAGGTCACAGGTGCTCATTTGACAACTGCAGTGACATCCACGTCTCTGCAGGGCAGGGGCTGCATTTAAGGTGGCACCTCTGCACCAAACTATGATGGTCATTAAGTAGCCCATACTGGTGGCAGGGTAAACTCTAAATATAAGCTATGTCTGGGTTAAGGCATGGTGCATGTCTCTACTCCTGATCATTTCAGCCACATCCAATTTGATATCACACATGTGCCAGCTTCTGTGAGCCAGCACAGCTGTGAAAGACAAGTTGGACCTGTCAAATGACAGGGCGTGAACCTGGCTGGCTATGACTCTTCTTTGATCTCTTTGTGAGGGTAGGTAACACCCTCCTCCAGAGACACGCGCATAACCGGCATCTGTCCTGGGCCCAGGCATAAGGACCATGCCAATTCAGAGGGAGTAGCTTTGCATCAGGGTGCTGCATTTTTAGCTTTCATACCAATGAGATGGGGGCGGCAGAGGTGGGATTAGTATACACAGGAGATCTCTGTAAAGTAGGGGAACATTTCCAGCATCTTGTTTCTCTCATCCTCTCTCTCTCCTTCCTGTTCCCTCCACTTCCTCTACTGCAAAGCACTTTGGGTGTGATGTCAGAAGGGCAAATCCTCTCAAGAGCTGGGATTAGAACACTCATTTATTTATGTATTGTTATAGTTGTGTTTAGTTCCTAGAAACCTCTACAACTGTTATAATAATTTGTAATAAAATTCACATTTAAAATGAATACAGTACAAAACAAATATATACATTTTATAATGTTATATATGATTTTCCAATAAAACATTCCTAATAGCATGATGTCAGTTAGCAGTCAAGTTAACATTTCAAGATAAGGACATATATTATATATATGGGCATTGAAAAGCTCTAGGCTTTCCTCCTTTGTTTGATCTCAGAATATATAGCAGCACTACTTTGATATGCGCAAATTTGGTATTCTAATTGCGTATTGTTGCTGATCAAAGAGTTTCAGTACCTGCAGACCACTAAGGAAGACTTGCTTTAGTTCAATCACCCATGGACGTTTAGCTTTAAACAATGCGGCTTCATTGCACTTCTTTGAATCGTCTTTGAATTACCTTATGAACTCCAACCCTTAAAGAAGATTTCATTTGGACCCTGATGAGAGAGCAGTCCTTTCCAGAGTCCTCCAGTAGTGAAGTGAAGGCAGGTGTTCCAAGGCAGAGGCAAGCACTGTCCCCTAATCATCCCCAGTGACCATTGGAGGT
This sequence comes from Ambystoma mexicanum, assembly GCF_040938575.1. NCBI lineage: Eukaryota > Metazoa > Chordata > Amphibia > Caudata > Ambystomatidae > Ambystoma > Ambystoma mexicanum. The sequence goes on from NC_090928.1 coordinate 374,450,407, forward strand.
GAACTTGCTGCTGTAACAATACCTGCCTCTCTGACAGTCACAGTGGTACCCAGGACCTCACCTTGTTGAAGGACCCCTGCCATTGTGTGCAAGCCTCCTCTGTGTTTGAGAGCACGAGAAAATAACTCATCTTGTCTAGGAGGCCCTGGATTGTGACTCAAAGCATCCCAAATGCCAAGATAGCCAGGAGCCGAGTGTTTTTCATCTTTGAACGGCTTGGAGCTGTGTTTCAAGAACCATTTGACACGTCTGAACCACCCTTGATCTTCAAATTGCTTGCATAGTGCCAAAAAGTCTTATTAGGCACAGACGGATTACCAAGAACTGCAAAAAGGTACTTTTGACTGCAAACTGACCTCTTGGTCAATTTTTGGCCCTAGAGACTAGTGAGGTCACTGTCATCCCATTTGCACCCAAGAATATATCCTTTTAAAGAACATTGTGGGTATTTCTTGCCTTACATCCATTATTTACTTTCTCCTGCCAGCACTTTTCTCATGTGGGCTCTGTGCACACCTTCATACCTGATTGTCTCTTATATTTTCTTTATCGAATGTTGGATCTGGTATTATCCTACCAGGACTTCTCTTACATGTGTATTGCATACACTCACAATCTTGAAAGTCTTGTACTGTTGTTCCGTTCTCTCTTTTAAAGAAATGTTCCCTTGCTCTTTCTCTTTCATATGCTTTATTACAATTTTTCGGGTTTGGCATGGCTGCTTATATGCCTCGGTGTCCCCGCTTCCATTGGGTGGACTCACCGGCTCTGGCTGGCATATTCTGTTTCTACCGCGGCAGGTGGTGATCATTTTGCATTTTCTCACTTCTCACTGCATTTGTTCCTCAGCTTCTCTGCCTCTTACAGTTCCTGCTGGGCTCTTCTGCTTTGTTTTAGGCCTTGGTAAGGTGAAAGTTGCCTCCCCACACCTGCAAAAGCCTGTAAGCCCTCCGCTGGCTTCTGATTTTCCTGGAGAGTGTTCTCTTTTGTGGTCAGCTTCCATTTTCCTTGTCCTCAAGCCGGTCGCTCCATGAAATTCTCTCCAGCCCCACGGTCTCTCGGTCTGTACTGAGAGGAGCAGCTTTCTCCCATTATCCACACACATCAGTTAGCTGTTGTGTGTTTAAATTTCCCAGGCACATTTATTTGCTTGCAACAACTAGAGCACAGCTTGTGCTGTTGGCCTTCTTTGATCTGCATTAATCGGCTCATCTTCCTCGTCACAGTAGACTTGTAGTTAAGGAAATGGAAGTTCATTCTTGATGACTTGCATGTAAAGTCTGGTTAAGTGTTCTCAATGATCTTTAAGGTCAAGTCAGCTCTGGATGACTTGTAGGTTGAGTGTGAGAAGGTGTTTTTATGAGTCTTAAAAGGCAAGTCAGATTTTGACGGCTTACATACAGATCTTGTGAAAAGGTTTTCAGGTGAATGAGGGGAGGTAAAACATTATGCCATTAAGGCATTGGGCATGGACAGGGTATCCTCTATAGCCCCATGGGAGACGTCACCAGCAGGGAAGAAGTGATAACATCATCAAATTCATCAGACACCCCTTTTGAGAGTATAGCCTTCCCTTGACCCACGTTACCACAGCAGGTGAAGGAGGTATAGCTCGCAACTGTGCCAGTTTTATCTTTATGATTGTGTTGGCTCTTGGTTTGTTGAACTGTTAGGGGTGAGTAGGTGCTTTAGACTCTACTACTCTTTGTATTCCAACAGGGCAGAATCCAATTTTCTACACACATTTTTTAGACGCATTGTGTGACTGACGGAAAAGGTAAGAGGAAGTGGTGTGTTTACATGTTACACAGTTTACATGTACAGAGTGTATCTGTCTATGACACACAAATACAGCAGGGCTTCTAACTGATAAAGTAAATGTATGGTGTCACCATGGGACTAAATATAACTAATCACCCAAATATATATGATAAACGCAAAGTATACACACAATAATGTTAAGTGGGGTCTGCCAACAAAATGGAACTGACTGGGGACCATCATCACAATAATGAAATTGCATGATACACACAGGTGGCACTGGATCTATTACTAAAATATTGTAAACACAGCAGACCCGTTTCATGGAATTATTTTCACGGTTCAAAGTGACTTTGAACTGCTGAAAAGCGATGTTGCACTGCCGACACAAACCCTGATTCATGGACCTGTGCAAAGTGTATCTTTGCACTGCAAAGTCAGTGAAAAGTCATTTATGCAGTACAAAATGAACTTTTCATTGACTTTGAACTGCAAAATACATTTTGCACAGTTACATGATGCACACACACTAGCACTGAAAAAGACCCATTACCACAATAATGCAAACACACAGTTCACACAAACTGGTATTACACTCATCATTTTTCAATAAACTATGTGCAGACACATTGGTACTCTCTGAAACCCAGCAACACAATAATGTCAATGCATGGTGCGCTCAATGGAACATGGCCACTTGCAATAGTTTAAAGGATGCATTGTCCATTGTATGTGCACACCATATTTGAGGCTGTCAACCATCTCACCAGTATCAAATACGGTGTGCACATACAATGCACAAAACCCATTAAATGCCTATTTCCATTTTCAAATGCTGTCTCTTCCTGCTGTGATGTCATGGCAGAAGATTGTGAAAGCCATATTCAACTGCTATGTTGTCACAGAAGAGGAATACAGTTTTTTTTCTGCCAGGTGCTATTTTCCTATTTAGAGTGCAATAGCATGAGGGGAGAGGGAACTTGGAGTCTATCAAACTCGATTACCATTTCTGCCACTTGCAATCACGGTAAATCCGCCTGATTACAAGTAGCGGAAAACCAGTGATGATTGCCATTAATGGAGTCCATAAGACTACTTAAGGGATTTGGAAGATTTATTGCAAGCAGTGAATCCTCAATTTTGGAGGAAAAGTGGAGGAAAAACTTCCAGCAAGTCATGGATATATTTCCCCATACTTACACCGAAACCCAGATTTGGTAGTGCGGGAAATTGTTTTTAGAGTGGCATTAAAAAAATTGTTGTGCATGCATTTCATATTGAGTTTTTTAAAAAGGTTTTTTTAATGGTAGCCTATAGAAGACCTCTTGAAGAAATCCCCTTAATGCCCAAGGAGGGATGAAACATGTCATGCTTGCCGTAAAGAGACATATCAATTGAGCAAATATGTAAAGTAAAAAACAATATTTTGCAGAAAAGATAAGAAAAGAGTCGTATCTCTCATCTGTTAGTAAAAAATAGTACAATATTCAGGTAATGGCAATAAATCGTAAATAGAAAGATTTCAGTGTACCACGTTGTAGTGTAATGATTTGGTTTTGAAAATGTGAACATTTTATTTTATTTGTAAGAAAACAACGAAAAATACATTCGTTTTTTTTAATAAACATTGAGGGTCTGATTCATAGAAATTTTTGCACGGTTCAAATTCACTTTTCAATTCTGAAAAGTGACTTTGCACTGCTGACATGAGTGTGTAACAATATGTCAAAACAGGAAAGAGTATGAGACATTCTTGTAGTTTCGTAGAATGTAGAGAGAGATAATACGCACAGTCAGGACTGTGTAAGGTGATGTCATAAACCCTGCACGGGGTAATATAATTGGAGGTGAGGAAAGAATACCTCTTACTATAAATGATTATAGGGAAAAGGGAAGGTGATCACAAAAGCTATCAATGCGTATTGTGTTATTATTTTAAGCATTATTTGATGTATGAAGTCTCAAGAGGTAATAAGCTGTGAAGGTTGGAAGTGATGTTTCAAGTTAAAGTGTAGTAAACGATTGGAACCAATCAGAAGGCAGATAGGTTGTTGAAGCAAAAGAGGATTGAGCAGCGATTGATGGTGCTTGCTCATATTTATTGTTTTGAGATTAAATGTATTGAGCAATAGGATTGGAGATAGAGATTTATTAATGATCTGGTAAGTATTGACAGTCAATTGCAACTGGTCATTATGGAGGACACTCCTCTTATGCACCTTTGCAAAACATTACCAAGACATGCACCCAAGCTCAAACATTATAGTGCAGAATAACTAAAGGGCACAGCTGATAAAATGTTCATGCAATGGCCACAAGGGTGATCAATGTCAAAAGCATTATTTCAACACATGACCACATATGTGCATGCTGCATACACAGGAAGGAAATTAGAGAAAAGATTGGCAGTTTTTGAAATTTCAGAAATGTACCAAGAGGAGAAAGAAGACCCAGTACAGGAGGAGCAGATGCTTAATCAGCATAAATTCGATGGCCTTGAATCCTCAGCTCCTCTTACTTCATCTGACATTAAGAGTGTAGCTACAGAGGAGTTAGGAGTTTATCCTTTAACGGAATTAAAAGCAGCAGTGGGGTATATTAACCCAATGTATGAACCCCACGCTTATAGTAGTGATGATAGTTCAGAAGAGAGCAAAAGGAAGGAAGATGCCTGTCAGTTCATACGAGATAAAGAAGAAAGGGGCGAGAGATCGAATAGATCAACAGATATAGACAGAGAAATTAGGAGATGGAAAGAGAAAAGGATAGTGATGATGCGGTAATGCTCATAAAGAACAAATGGATGGGAGGACAGATATTACTTAAGTTAGATGGAAAAAGTATCGAGGAGGTTAGGCAAGGGGAAGACAAAGACGAGAAATAAAAGAATGCTAGGGAACGAGAAAAGCGATTGAGGGATGATGGGCAAGGAAGAAAAAGCAGGGAATGACGGGAACCGATGTATAGCGAGAAATAAGAAAAGGATGAAAAGCGGCCAGAAGAACAAAGGAAATATGACACTACAAAGAAAGAGATAGAAGAAAGGGATCGGAGACAAAGAAAGAGAGAAGAAGAAGAGGCACAAAAAGTGAAGGAAAATGTTTGCATAAAAGTGTAGAAGTAGACGAACGAAGGCAAGAAGTGAGAAGGGAAGAACACAGATAAGAAGAAGTGAACTGATGGAACCAAGCCTTTTAAGACCAGGTAGCAATACCCTTGAGATGGATGGGGATGCAGAAGTTACTCAAACATTAATAATCAAAATGACTCAGGCAGTTGGCAAAAAGCTAGCTGTTTTAATATCAATTATCTAAAACAGGGAGTATAACAGACATCAACGGACGTCTCAGCGTAATATCTCTCAATGCATCTTAAAAAAAGCATTCTTTTATAGCAAATAATCATCATTGATTACGTCAACCTACGTATTTACTAAAGTGATCCTACCTGACAAACTTCAAAAACCTAGTGGCTATTGTGATAGGTTGTTAAGGAACATCTAAGCATACGTTCCATACTAGTCTAAGAGAGTGAAGAAAAGTGATTGGTTTCTTAACATCAAGTTGGGCAACTAAGCGCTCCCCTTAAACAGGTCACTATGAACGTCACTAAATACACAATGTCCCATTGGCTACACAAACTATAGGACCCTTAATCATGCTGCCCCCTACCATTGGTTGGCACTCTAACCTCCGTCAGTATGTTTCCACCTATGTTAGCAGCACGCAGGCTGGTTTTCCAGGTGCTGGTGAACTAGTCTTAACTATAGCTTCCCACCAATTAGCATATTCATCTATCATCACCTCAGTGGTCTGCTGTCAATTAAGGTTTTGAACTTGTACTTGGGAGTGTTCTTTTGCTCTGGAGAATTCAGGGGAGTGAAGGCATGCTCTGCCCTCATGCGTAGGTGTGGTCGTCATGTTCGTCCAACTTTATCATTGCATGTGACTGAAGACCACAACATCGAGCTCTAGTGCATTTAAAATACTATTTTCTAATAGACCTTGTTTTTGTCCATGTCTTCTGAACAGGAGTTTTGTTCTTTCACATGATTTGTATCCAATGTCTGCTCACCCCAGCCTGATAAGACCTGGGCTTCTTGGGGCCCGTCCAGCCTTGAATTCCTAAAATCTGCTTCTGTCATTCAATTGCTTTTTAACTGTGACACACTGGAAAAGAGGCCTCCCTTCTCTGGTCCAGCTCTGATATAATACGTAGTGGAAACATCCATACTTTACTCACTTCAATATATATGTATATGGTGGTGCTTGCCGCAATCTATTCACTATAAAGCTAGCCTCAAGAACACTTTGTCTGCTTGCATTTCTTTGCATCTGTACATGTGTGAAATAACTTGATATTTTCATCATTTCTGTAGCATAAGTTTCTTCATCTTGATCCTAAAATGTCACTTATCTTTGATACTTTCTTGATGACTTATAGACTATCTTCATTCTCTTGTCTCTGCATCTCTTCGATGTGCATCAGCTTTCTTCATGTGACGTCACCATTCTTCCCTTCCATTCATTGGTCCTGCTTTTGCTGGGATTTTATTCAAATGGCCATCATAATGTCTTGTATGCAGGTATGGGAACCTTGCCTCTAGGATTCTCTTCGGTATCAGTATTTACACTGGTACCGCATGTGTCTCACACTCTGGTTCCCAATATATAGGCAATATGGGCAAAGTGATTGAGGTGGGGGTACTTGGCTCCTTCTCTACAGAAGATAGGGCAAGAAGGGATGCGAGAAAGCAAAGGGAAGTGGACAAAGAAATAGAACAGAATGGAAGGCAGCAATGTCTTGATGCCAGTCTCATTTTTAAAGTGCGTATAAAACCGAGCAATGAAATACAAGGGCAATGGGACACGATAAGTGAAGCTCTCCCAATGAGATAAAAGAGTCAAGAAACACCTAAAGTAGCACAGGAAGAGGAAAGATATGATGTCGAAAGCATTAGAGAAAGGATTGATAAGATATATCAGCAAATACGGCAGGACAGTGAGTATGGGACTCAAGGGAATGGCAACTGATCCCTGATACCTAAATCATGGGATGAGGAGGAAACCATGTTTAGTGATGAATTCAGAGCATTGTCTTTGAGTATGTTAAATTTAGATAGAGAAGAGGAGGATGATAGTCACACTAGTTGGGGTCTTGCCATGTCAGATGAGGAAAGAGGGTCAGGTCCTGAGACAGAGGGAGAGGGTACATGAGTCCCCTTGGGATGCAAAGGTTTAGACAAAGAGGTAAGATGGTCAGATCTGGAACATCCTAAGGAAAGAACACTAGATCCTTTACCATATCCAACTTCCCCAAAGACAATTGTGTAGTTAGAGAGGAGAAGCTCCACCTTATATAAGTAGGATAAGGTTGTTAACAGCACAAAGACGAATAGGGACAATTACTCTTGCATTGGGCAAACAAATAGTGGGATATGATTATGGGATGGGATTCTCACAGATACCCTTGCTAGAGTAGTGGAGAGCAAGACCACAATATATTCCAAGGCCTCAGATGGATAAGGATAACTTAAAATGAAAGCTCACTAGTTTGATTTCAGGGACTGGGAAATAGATATACGAATTAGAGAAAATGACAGTGGGAAACACGCTGGCCATAGGAGACATAAAAGGTCTACTGGCAGCTATTCTTGGAGAGAGAGCTGATGACATTTGGAGACGAGCGGGATTGTGACAGCAAAAAATTAAGCACACGATGGAGCACCATTTAACAATTGCAGGGCAGATGTTTAGAGGGCTCTCAAGGTACAGTATCCTGATACATCAGATTTGGGTGCAATTATGACACATAAAATTAAAGAAGATGAAGAACCTATTGTTTATATTCAGGATATTCAAGAGAAATGGCAGCTTGAAACGCATGAAGCATGGGAAAAAACAGTGGCACTATTCTGCCATATTTTGTGTCACAGATTGCCAGAACCGGTACAGAGACAAATAAAAAAACAAGTAGGAATGGAAGCAAAGCCATGGGCTGAGATACAATTAAATATTGTGCATTATTGTCGGTTAGTACAAGGGAAGAACAAAAATAAGGATGAGAAGAGAAAGAAAGAGGAAGCTAAGTTAGTTCAGAAGAAATTGTCAAAGTTTTGTATAGAATGGACAGTTTTGACCAGTGGCGAAGGGGGACCAATGCAAGAAATAATGGGTGCACCGCACATGAATAATGTACACCCAGTAGATCAAAGTGGCAAAGGGTTTTGGCCACGTGGTAGAGGCGTAGGCCTCAGAGGAAGAGGAGGCATATTTCAGAACACCCAAGGTGGATTTCAAAATACCCAGAGTGGAAGTCAGAATACTCAGGGAGGATATCATGAGGGCTTGCCAGAGAACCACCCCCACTATGTTAGAATTGTGGGATGACAGGGCATATCGCGCATGTATGTAGAAATCAAGGAATACGCAACAAAATGGACACCAGGCTCCTATGCAAACACAACAGAATGCAAAAACATGGCAGAAATTAACACATATGATAGGGAGTGTCACTGTGGTAGGAGGGAACACTTTTACAGGGACAGGGATGAATGTATACCCTCAATAAGACAGTTCACAGGGTGACTTGATGTGTTCAGTACTATCAGTAACACAAGACCCCCAAGAGGAACAAAGGGTGGATGTGGTGATAGGAGGCACATCTTTTTCTTTTCTTGTAGACACTGTGGCACTCACTCTTGTATAAGGGAGGGAAAATATCCAATGTCAGGTATTGCCATGAATGCTCAAGGGTTCTCTGGAGCTACGAATTTAGTTCATTTTACTGACAAATTACCTCTTTCAATAGGGGAATGTGACATGTCTGTCCCCTTGCTATACTCACGACAAACGCTGGTGAACATTTTGGGTAGAGATTTAATGATGAAACTTAGTATGACAATTTCATTCACTGATCAAGGAATAGTGTGCTCCACTCCAGGAATACACTATTTAAATGTAGGACAGTTTATATTGTCATTTACAGGGCAAGTGGGAGTTGCCATCATCACAAAAACTTCCTTGAACATGAGAGAGACTTCTGTAAATCCCCTCACATCTTGTGAACTGCTACCAGAAAAGATGTTGTTGTCTGCAACTGCTACACTAACTATTCACCTCATCTACAGACCTCCAGGGCCTGTATTCACCTTTGAGAATGAGGTAACACAAATCATATCTTCAAATGCCAAACCTAAATCACAAACCATCATACTGGGTGATTTTAATCTAGGCCTCAACAACCCTCTCGACAAAAACACTCTATCCTTGGCCATCACATTGCCAGTACTCGGTTTTGTGAACAGGATCCAGAATCCCACACATGTGAAAGGTTGTATACTCGACTGGCTTGCAGATATCAACTGCAACTCTGCCATCTCATCTAACTCTCCCTGTCCATGGTCAGATCACCATCTTATCACATTCAATATCAATCCCAAGATCAGCCAAACCAAACTCCCAAAACCTGGCCCCAGCGGCTCCATCTAGAAACAAAAGGAACATTGCGGCCAATAACATACTCCCATTATTGCAACCCGTCTTGGCAACACAAACCTCTGGCAACTCTAACCCAGCCAAAATGACTAAACAGTACAATGGCACGATACTTGCAGCCATAAACAAACTAAATCCTCTTACTTTACGCAAAGCCAAACAACCTGCCCTCCTTAATGGATGGTTCACCCCCACTTTAAAAGCACTAAGAAAGGCCAAAAGAAAGGCTGAATCACTCTGAAAGAAATCACCAACAGTAGAAAAGAAAATGATTTTGATAATGCCGCCAGGGAATACAAACAAGTGCTCCTTACAAAAAGTAAGCTATATAATGACAGAATCTCTAAGGCTAGCTCAAATACAAAGAAACTGTTTTCAATTCTTCGAGAGTTAGAAACCCTGATTCAACCAGTGGAAAGCTACAACAAAGATGCAAACTGGTGTCAGAACATACAAAACGCTCTCCAAGACAAAATCGCTCGACTCTAATCCAAAATTTAAGCAAAAAAGAACAGTCTAGCCAAACTTTCCGATCCTCCTACCTACCATGAGAACGTTTCTACCATCAAGGAAGTGCCTCAATTTGAATTCACGGAGGTCACTAACTCAGAAGTCCTCCAAATGATCTCAAGTCTAAAACCATCAAGGTGACAAGGTGACCCCTGACCACCTATAGTCATTAAAGACTGCGTACCCCAACTCACTCCCTTCTTCACCAATCTCATCAATTCCTCATTCAAAAACAACTGTGTCCCACGGACCTAAAAAATGCTTGGGTGTTACCGTTACTAAAAGAATTACCCTCGACCTAAACATTCCCATGAACTACCACCCTATAACAACAGTACCATTTCTCCTGAAAATTCAATACAGAGTAGCATACCTTCAAATACAGAAATACCTTGAAGTCAACAACATCCTTGGGCTAAATCAGTGTGGATTCCATACGAGACATGGGACGGAAACAACATTCCTGAATTTAAAAGTCCAAATGGACGACCTGGGGGATAAAGGGAAGCTAGCCCTTCTCCTGGACCTCTCTGCTGCATTCGATCTGGTAGACCTCAATATCCTGTGCAAACACTTGACCTCAGTAGCTCAGTTCTCCCCCAACGCCACCCAATGGATAAAGTCCTTCCTTACTGACAGAACAAAGAAAGTCTTCTCCCGAAAAGCAGAAAGCACCACCCACCATTGTCTCGTGTGGAGTACCCCAAGGTTTGTGTGTTTCCCCCACTTTGTACAACATTTTTACAAAGCCACTATTTAACCGTCTTGACGACCTGGATGTCACCTACACTAACTATGCAGATGACACCCAGATCTTCATACCGATCACCGAGGACCACAACACCCACACAGCCACACTCAATGCCATTTACCTAACCATTCAAGCCTGGATGGCACATCACAGGTTATGCTTGAATGACGACAAGACCAAATTGCTCCTCGTATGCTCTCAACACAGGCTTGCCAGGCTAAAGGATGCCTTCAATTCCTTTAATATTGATGGTAACACCATTAAAGTCTCTACTCAGACTCGTCATATACCCTTACAAAACAAGTAAGCGCCACTATGTCAGCCACAACTTACACCTGCAAACTCATTAACGCATGCAGACAATTTCTGTCACCTGACAGCTGTATTACTCTAGCCAGAGCCCGAGTCCTGACCTGACTTGACTACCGTAACGCCTTATATGCCAGCAGTAAGATCCAGAACATCCGGAAGCTCCAGGTCCTTCAAAATAATGTTCTCAGAGCCACGCTGAACATCCCCAGATCAGCATATATATTTTCAATAAGACAAAAGCTCCACTGGCTGCCGGTACAAGAATGAATCATATTCAAAATGTCATCACCGGGTGGCCCCTGCTTACTTGTCAGAAAAAATCGCAAAAGAAACATAGTGCTAGGCTGACGAGAGCAGCCTACCAGCACCTCCTCGCTACCCCAAGGTTCAAGTTACAAAAAGCAGGTGGTAGTAGGTTCCCTACGATTGCCATCAAACAATGGAACTCACTACCGGTCCAACTGAGAACACAAGAATCCTTCTGGATATTCCGTTGACAACTCAAAATGCACCTCTTTACACAAGGCGTGGGTAATTAATGCACACTATCCACATACGCAGCACACACCTAACTTTCAGGACTCAGCCACAGCCTCCAATGTGCAACCATGTAAATACTGGATCTATTATAATGTATCTGTACAGTATATACCCTGCATTATGACTTGTTTGTACAAATATTCTGTGTAACAACTGTAACCAGATGTCTTTGGGCTTGGCGCGCTATATAAGCATTAATATAAATAAATACATAAATAAATAAATAAACACATAAATAAATAAATACATAGATAAATAAACATAGTGGCTCTACGAGAAGTCCCAGTAGATCCAGAAGTCTTCATATATGGGATGAGCATTCTTTTAACATGGCTACCTGGATTAGTAGGGAATATTGTGAGGATACCCGATAACTTCTTATTTAGACCACAAATACCTATGGATGAGGAAGAAGGGCAGACTATTCCTATAGAATTGGAAGCAGCTATAGTACGAGCAGAAATAGCAATGCTGGAAGAAGTAGAAGGCAAAGGCAGAGCACAGAGAAAAGTGGTAGCTCTTGAGGAGGGATACAGATTGACTGACATAACAGATGAAGATATGTTCAGAGATGAACGCACAGACAATGAGGTAGTATTTTTTATAAGCATTACATACTGGATAAAGATTGAGAAAAGGGAAGTCTCACAGCGAATGGCGCTAATACGGCAATGACCAGTGTTCTTTCAGGAAGACCTAGAAAAGGTACCAAGTGTCCTTTAGACTACAGGCCCATATTAAGTAGGCCTATTGAAGAGAATCAGAGAAGTTAAAATAAAACTCAATCCGGGAGCAATTTGACCCCGAGCAAAACAGTATCCTGTGTCTCATGAAGTGGATGAAGGCATATTTAAAACCATTTCAGCCCTGATGAATCAGGGAATCCTAGTGCCAAAATCAAAAGGGGGGTCGTGGAGATTTATCCGGGACTTGCAGCTTCTTTATCAGATTGTAGAAGCAGAGTTTCCATGTGTTCCTTATCCTGTGACAATATTGTGTAGTATCCCAGTTGAAGACATTTATTTCACAGTGATCGATTTGAAAAATGCATTTTTCTCGATCCCGTTGCACAAACACCTTACTTCCATTACATTTTGGAAAAAAAGACTAAGACATACTTGTTTACCTCAAGGGTATTGTTAGTCCACATCAATCTTTAACAGGGTCCTACAGATGGATCTAGGTAATATAGAACTTAAGTGTGCAGTAATTCAGTAAGTAGATGACATATTAATCTTCAGTGAAACAGAGGATGACGGAAGACAAGACTCTGTCCAGTTAATGACTATATTGGCAGACAAGGGATACCATTTAGACAAGGAGAAATTGCAGTATTGCCAGGAAGAGGTGTTGTAGATAGGTCAGTTGATTTCACATGAAGGAAAGAAAGTGACACCTGAACGAGCTGAGGTTATCATGAAGTCACCAAAGCCAAATACAGTGAAGCAAATGCAGAAGTTTCTAGGCTTATGCAATTATTGCAGGGCCTGGGTGTTGGACTACAGCAGATATACAAAACCGCTTTTGCAAGCACTTAATAAAGCACACGTTTTTATGGAAAAGATAGAATGGACTGAAGAAATGGAGGAATTAAAAAGAGCAAAAAGAGCAAACTGTACAGCTCCATTTTTAGGAATTCGTAATTATAGTGCAGAATTGTATTTGTTTTCACACACCAATGGGTCAGTAATGACAGCAGTACTCACACAAAGAACAGCATTAGGGTATAAACCTTTGGCGTAGTACAGTGGGATTCTAGATTCAATTATGAGAGGATATTTTCCATGTGAACAATCTTTGGCTGCTGCCACATTTGCAATTGAGAAATCCACAAGTATTACCATGGGCTGTTCCATGACGCTCTACGAGGAGCATGCCTTATTTGCCATTTTAGAGAAACCCAAGGGTGCACTGATGTCACAAAGAGCATCTGCATATGAGGTTATGATCTCTAATCCAGCGATTAAGTTAAAGTAGTGAGGTGTAAAATAGTGAACCCAGCCAAGTTTGTAGCTGAACCTGCAGAAGACAGTGATCATGTGCATGGCTGCTCAAATTATGTCTAATTTTATGATGATATACCCTGTGTGAAATACAATGTTCTAGTGGGAGGGGTAATTCTCTTTATTGATGGTTCTTTGAAAATTGACCAAACTAGTAGGGAGAGGCATTCAGGCTCTGCAGTTGTAAGACACAGATTAAATGGTGCGTTCGAAAAAACACGATGGGCAGCAAGTGAAGGTGTACAGTGACTCTGCCTATGTGACGTCAACCGTACACACAGGACTGTCAGATCGGAAAAGGAGGGGTTATCTCCATGCAGACGGCACTCCAGTGTAACATACATCTTTATTGGTCAGGCTCATTAAGGCACTACAACTCCCAGTAGCCATAGCAGTCATAAAATGTGCAGCGCATACTAAGGTAACAGACTTTATCTCTCGCAGAAACAAACTCAGATTTGGAAGCCAAAAGGGTTGCGTATTTTTCAGAAATATTGAGTGTTGATGCTAAAAATATTAAAGAAGTATTGAATAGAAGAATGCTAGTACGAGAGGGGCTTAATATGCTGTCAATTACGCAACTAATAGCAATTCAGGGTAGAGCGCCACAAGAAGAGCAAGAGCCAAGGAAATGGAGGGGGTGTTTTTTTATCCCGCAAGGAAGCATTATGGAGACAGGACAGCACTGGAAATCCAGTGATGCCAGATCATTGTTCAAAGTCGCACTCAAGCAGTTGCACAACTCTGCGCATATAAGCAGAGAAAGTCTTGCTGCCACCATTGCAGAAGACTGGTTTGTTCCCAATCTATTGAAACACAGTGCACAGTTCATTGTGAATTGCACCGTGTGCCAGACATTTACTGCTGGGCATACACTAAGAACAATCAGAGGAGTAATACTTCAAGCAAATGGTCTATTTTAACATTTGCATATCGATTACGTTGATATGCTGCAGGCATCTAATGGATACAGGTATCTATACAGGTATCTATTTGTGGTGCTGTGTCCCTTCTTTAGGTGGATCAAAGCCAGTCCATGTACAGACCCTGATGCTACTTGCACAGTGAAGTTTTCAGTGTGTGAAGTATTTCCAAGATGGGGTGTGTGCGAATTACTGAGGTCCGATAATGGACCGCATTTTGTAAATGAGCTATTTCAACAAATAGGACTTCTATAAAGTATAAAACATATGTTTTCTTCTGCTTATCATCCACAAGCAAACAGAATATGCGAGAGACTCAACAGCCGCCTAAAAGAGAAGATAACCAAGATCAGATTAACTTTGAAAAAGGAATGGCTATATTTCCTACCCCTAGCCTTATATGCCTGTCGAAAACAGCCAAGTTCAGACCACCATCTTACACCCCTCATTTTAGGGACATGGCGTTGCATGAGGACACATCTTACACCCCATCTAGAGTCAGGAGTGATGCCTATAGTGTAGTGAAGGCTATACGTGATGAAATGCACAATTATTTGACATGTAGTGTTTCTTTCATTGCAGATCAAGTTAAGCATCGGAGGGAGGGGTCAAGGAACATGAAAGAGGGCAGCCCAGTACCCAACCCGAGTGAATTTTGCCACTACCAAAGCTATATGTCAGAGACCAAATCCTTACAAAGAACTTCACCCGTAGATGGCACAAACCTAGGTTTAATGGTCCCTTTTGTCTCGAAGACGTTATCCCCTAATGCAGTTAGGGTGGCAGTAAGAAGACATTGGTTACATTTAGGAGACGTAAAAACTAAGGCGAGACCCTCCTTCCAATGCCTGTTGCCAAGAAGCAAGAAAAGAAGAAGAATTTCCGTGTGTGCAGACTCGATCGATGACCAGGAAAAAGGACAATAAAACAGTGTGTGGTTAGCACATATTTCTTTTGGAGTGGAATTCAGTGGATACTCCGTAAAATTTTTAGCAGGAAATGCATGGAGTTGTAGAGAATTCCAGAGGCTAAAACATACTTTCTAGAAATTCTTTGAAAGAATAAATATTGCATCAGTACTATGCCTAAACGTCCACTCAGGATTAGAAAGTTGAAGAGAGATCAATACCCAGATACATTTTTAGGAGCATATCTGTTTCAAGGATAATATATGATACCCGTCAACAGTGACACACACCAGCTTGTAGTTGCTATGGTTGTGTTTATACTTCAGTCATACCCCACTCTTGTTAGGAGAGATGTTAACATTCACACCTTTCTTCATCACCCTAAAAATGGCCGTGTTATAAGAAGACTCCTGATTGTGGTAATTGAGCAGATTGTGCACTATGAATGCACTTCTAGAGGACAGTTTCAAGGGAACTGGGCAACCTTGCGATGGAGATCATGACAGTCATTTCAATACCATGATGATTATATCTAGACAATACAAATGGAAAAGGATTCTGGATGGACAGACAACATGCTTGTGTATCCTGCTGCAGGACATGATAAGGTGATTGCTGAAGAAACGAAGAGAATGAACAGTCCTGACATGACGGAAAAGACTGGAATGCCTGGATGCTGGGAACGTTCACAGCTTCTGATCTATGGACGAGCGAGTATGGTCAAAGGATGGGAAGATGGAATGATGTCCTGTGCAGCTCCTTTGCTGAGGAAAGAAGCAGTACATGAGGTGCAGAACATGAATGATGAGTGTCTAAAATCATGGGCCAAGTACTCTAAACTGCTGACATGGGTGGAAGATGAAGCAGGCCCAGTGGCTGTAGTCCCATTGGTTAATACAACACTAAGCTTTCGAAACAAGGGAAAAAATCAATTTGGACATAATTAAGGGTGCAAGAACATAATTGATGTTCCAGGAATGTGGAGAAGGATCGATATTGGGCCTTCAGAGATTTACAGCATATATGAAACTGCCCAGGAATTGGGGTGGAGTGTGTTCCTTGGTACATATTCATGTTTCTGCATAGGTGATTCCACAAAGTGACCTGAAGATTTAAGGATTTCTAAATGTGGATGAGCATATGAGAAAAAGGTCACGAGAACTCCAGCGGATGAAGAGAGGGAATTATTTCTAGCAAAAATCACTAACAGCTTATGTAAAATTCCTGACAAGCATAAACTGTTCAACAGGACTGCGGTGATGATCACATCTATGTTCATGCCAGCAATGTAAACAGCGGTAATTGCCAAATGGCTACAGATCACCAGTTGGGAGCTGCTGTAAACTATCAATGCCACTATAAAAGGATTTAACGCCATAAAAGAAGAACTGAAGGCCATAAAGTTGATTACCCTACAGAATAGATATGTCCTCGACATGATTACAGCAATGGAAGGAAGTGTTTACACCGAGATTGGGCCATCATGTTGTACATTCACCACCATCTCATGACGGAGAGAATGGGACTTCGACAAATGTCATATCAATGTTGACAGATCTACACGTAAAAATGGAGGACGAGACAGAGGCCGTTGGGGATGACAGTTGGTTCTCACTCCTATTTTCATGGATTCCTTATTGGATGGCAAAATATTGAAGTTCCTTGCAGCAATATTGGTGATAATAATGTTTGGATTCTGTATGATAAGGATAATAATTGGACAATGGCAGAAAACAGCAGAGAAAGCAGTGGTAATGAAGATCATGATTGACGCAAAGGATGAACCGGAAGACAATGGGCCTCATTAAGGGTCCAGCGGTAACCGTGCCTGTACTACTGGTGGGTTGATGCTGGACCCGTAAAAATGACTGGCGTCTGACTTCCCAGTGTTGCTGGGCTATTCCAAGTCCGGCAACCAGGATGTCCGGCACCGGCAATTTCGTTAGTCCCCATTCCCAATCTTTGTTCTGTCTAGTGACTGCAAAGCAAAGCGTCCATTGTATTTTTACTGTATTTTATGGCTGTGATTTTGAAAAAAAATAATTGACCCATTCCTGCATAAATTCTACTTCTCTAATAACTGCTAATTCAATAATATATTATATTGAAACTAGATAATTGACTGCATTGAACTTACCCTTTCATTCAAAAATTTGAGAAAACCTGACTGAAATGTTTCACTCAGTTCTTGCGACTTGCACAACATTATTAGCACGTTATGACAAAATCAGAAGATTTTCCCGTAAGCCTGGAGGAGACGTATGTGGACCCTGTCATGTGTCCGCAGCTGTAACATGAGTAGGCAGAGTATGTGACTCTGACGAGTTCCTAACAGGCTGGATTCTCTGAAGAGCCTGCCGTATGCTTGGCTCTTCACCAGCCGTGCCAGCCTTTCCCACGAATCATCCTTTTGGGACAGTGACGTAGCTCAGTAGGCCTGCCATATTACGACTAGAGACTCCAGGCTCCATCCCGCAGCGCTCCCCTCTAAGTAACATCATTTGAATGTTACCCTTTTTGTGTGAACATATTTGTGATTGGACCCTTTGCATAAAGGAGTCTTAATGGGCTAGGTATGTTAGATGTTCTGCATTCCCCATTACAA
The DNA here is from genome assembly GCF_040938575.1 of Ambystoma mexicanum. Lineage (NCBI taxonomy): Eukaryota > Metazoa > Chordata > Amphibia > Caudata > Ambystomatidae > Ambystoma > Ambystoma mexicanum. The sequence continues at coordinate 374,468,216 of NC_090928.1, forward strand.
GTTAACCCTGCAATGACAGGGTATTTCCAATTAAGGTGATTAATATGTATCATGGCATTACACATAAATGGGCAGCAGAGAATATGCCTGGCTGCATTTTAATTGATTTAATGAGAGGCTTCATGTTTGTTTGGTACAAATAGGACCTATCAATGTTCTTCAGCTTCTAGGTCACATGGCAAGCCATGCCTTGAAAGGTCTCCCTCTGCATTAAATGATATGCTACGTGGACATGGGCGTAATTTTAGGGGGAGGCGGGGGTATTTGTCCCCCCCCAACTTTCATGGCACACCATTTTGTCCCCATTCATTTGGCTGGGGCACCTTTTCTTCAGATGTCATGTCCCCCCCAACATTTTCAGCAAAGCTACTCCACAGTACGTGGATGGCCATGAAGGTTTTCTGCTAGCACCATTAAGGGACCCATTCTGTCAATTCCAAAAAAACATTAAAAATCACATTGCAAATTGTTACTGGATTTTTATTTCTGGCAAGATAGGTCAGGAACTTCATAACATGCAGCATACAATACTCAGGCAAAGATGCATCCTGCAACCACCTTCCAGAATCACACTATTAGACCATGTGCAAACACCAATATTCCCATACAATCTACAAAATGCAAGTTATAACATGTTCTTACATGAAACCTACTAATTTCTTAGTTTAAAAAAAACTGCTTGCTGTTTACAGTGCAAGACACAATTCGGTATTGCCTTACGCGTTACACGTGTTCTTTTTGTAATGCGTTTCATCGGTTCATTAAATACCCCTGGGTGGTAGCTGTGCACAGTATAAATAAACATAATATAACAACACACGTTTACACATTCATCCTATTTAAACTTATAAAACCGAATCCAGTATACATTTAATGAGAAAAGCTATATGCAAAGTGTTTATCTTCCTTTAAGCCTAAATACATAATACTCTTTCTCAAAAAAGGCAACCGGTTATGTCAACGTGCTGCCTGTTTTCACTTTTCCAATCCCAGCCTTGGCTTCCTCAGGGCCAGGTGTATTTGTGGAGACAGGAAACACACAGGTTTGGCAGAACAAGTCAAAGTCCACAGCGCTTGTACACTGAAGAAATTAGGGAAGCACTAAAGCTGCAGGTGGCTGAGGGGTGTGGGAGCACTGTCAGATGTCACCCACAGTTAAGAACCTAAATCAACACAGACAGTTCTCAGTCTCACTGCGCTGAACAGTGCAATAGTGACAGGAGTTCCAAGTAATTCAAAGAAGGAGGGATTTCTCATGAGTCCAATGAGTTTAATAACGAAGTAGCCTGACACGTGTTTCGAGTCATCATCGACTCTTCACCTGAGGCTGAAAGTTTCAAGAGCTAGCCTAACCAATTAAGTATATCGTGGCCAGTGCCAGATGCACTGTCTCATTGCTTCGCAATTGCGGAACTCTGTGCAATGCTGCTGAACTGATTGAAATGAAAGTAAGCACAGACGTATTTGTGGAGACCATTGTCATCAGGAATGATGTAGTGCCATCGTTTTACGCTGCTTTCTAAACAAGTGGCAGTGTCTGGACAGGACTATTGAAGGCTTATACATGTGCTTGGACACAGATCCAATTGATGCAAGTTACCAGTAGTGCACAGGACCATTTTCCAATGCATTTCCATTATACCTTTTGCCCATAACGCATGCTAGTGTGAAAAACATTTTCATGCTGGCTGTGTTGTACATGTCCACGCATGCTGACCCTCCCCTCCTTTCTGTGACATAAACACGCTGTCTGACAGCAGAGAAGCCCTCCCCTGTCATACTGTTCACTGAAATGTGAACACACTGATTACCAGGAGAGGACTGCTCTCCTTTCAGGCAGCAAAAGGTCTCTGCCAGCCCTACAGATCAGAGGTGTACCGGACACTTTTACTCCCTAAATATTGGTGAATACACCCCACAAATAAAAACAGAGAGTAAAAATAATCCCAACATGAATAGGAAAAAGAATCTTGCGCCCCTAGTTTCACCCTCAAAGCTCCAGGAATAGGTTTGAATCACTAGTGCATGTAGTAAAGCAGGAAGAAATTACTATGTTAACTGCCTGATTAGATGAAGTAAACATGCATATTTTTATGTGCATGAATAGTTAGGTGTAAAGAGATAAATATTATAAAAACATTTCAATTTTTCAGCTAAAACATATTTATACTTGCTTATAAAATACTGTCTTTGGGAATTGGACTTACATTTTTACTCCCTACAATATCATTGTACTCTCAACTTAAAGAAATAAGGAGTAAAGTATTACTCCCACTTCAAAATCTTATCTGAAGTACCAGTCGCTGCAACAAATTATTAAAAAAATGCATTGCGGCGGACGCGCCCCTGCTCACATGCAGGCAGCAAAGCCCTCTGTGCAAATAAAGTACACAGTACACTGTGCTGCCTGTCGCTCAGGCGAGGAAGCAGCCTGCCTTCCAGGCGCGGGTGTGGGGATAGTGTTGGGCCACCACTGGTGGTGTTTCAACTTCCCATCAAATTCCCTAAAGGAATAGATTTAGACTCACCCGTTTTGCAGAAAGTTGATTTGTTCTTAACTGTATCTCATTAATTTTGCAAATTTCACTATTCCTTTATCACATTTGTGAGTTAAGATAACTTTCCTGCTCAGTATATTTTGCTGGTAGAAAGTAACTACTTTTGGATATCTGAAATGAATGTGACATTTATGTTATTACGCTCCTCTGCAAAGGCCTATATTTGAAGAAACATTAACGTGCATTTAAAGCTAAATAGGTGTTCACTGTGCACTCAAAATGATATACTCCACCCACTAGAGTGATTACAGGAGCATATGCGAAGATCCAAGCATGTGAGCCACTGCTCCAAACCATACTTTTAACCGCTAGATCATAGAATTGGCTATTATCAGATCAGAAGATGCGTATGCCAATGGTGAAAGTGGTTTCACAGGTTGTGGGACAAGGTCTACAGTCACACTTATTGAAGGAGCTAAACGAACTCACTTCCCAATATGCTGCTGCCTGGCTGAGAAGCCAAATAGAGCAGGTCTGTGCTGCCTACCGCCTTTAGAAATGCTGAAAAGGTCTGGCATCCTGATAGTACAGGCATTTTGGGTTATGGTAGGTCATCAAGCACAACAAAGTCAATTTGGTGTCATGTTGGCCTCAGTCACGGAAGAGCACTCATTCACCCCGCCTGGTACAAATTGGTTGTAGGTCAAAGGTTTGAATTCTGAAGTGACCATTTTTGGCACTTACTGAAAAATGTGTGAAATGTTCTACTTTCCTTTTTTCAATAGGATTACCACTCCCTATTACTCTATTTGCATCTACCTCCACCCCTGCTGCCCAACTATTCACTGTGCTTTTTTACAAATTGTTCTTTCTTTTTTCCCTTTTTTGCAAACAATTACTTAGCTTTCTACATATAGGGTTGTTCAGTATGAGGTTGGGAAATTTGAATTTCTGTCATGTTCATGAATGCAAGCCTGATAGCCTCATATGAGAACATTATTGATATGTTTAGTCTAGGTTTTGATATTGTGCTTTGCTCAGTATGACAAATGTAATATCATGTTCATCACTACAATATATACTGGAAGTGATCATTAGAAATAAACATTGTAAAGTTTTAAAAGGAGCCGGATTACAATTCTAGTACAGTGTAATAATAATTGCTTCCGCACACAAAAACACACACTCCAGCCTACCCCACCAAGATAACTGTATTTGTTATATGGTTGTGGTACTGTCAGCAACGGCTTGGATGGCTCTAGAAAACACATACCTATTATGCAACTCTCAATCCATAGAAATAGACAGAGAAATAGAGTGCCAGAGCAAAGCAAGATTGAGACAGAGACAGTGGAGACAGGTCACAAAGAGAGATAGTAAGACAGGGGCAGAGAGGGTAATATACTGACATATGACACAGTTAGTAGTTTTTACTGAAACACCTTTCCACACAACATTCCCCCATAATAGGTTTATAGTTTACTTTTGCAGTTGCATAACCTTTATTCGCATAGTGAATAGGAAACACACCCTGCATTCTTGTCTTTCACACCCCAAACGCAAACCATTCAAGCTTTTATAATGATTGCAGTTTAGGTGTTAATCCCTCGATCTTTACAGAGAAAGTTGTCTTAATCCGTAACAATCAGTGTTCCATGTACCAGACTCTGCTCCCGCAGAAGTGAATATGATTATACAAATATATGCTCACAAAGAAATGCTCAAAATTAGTTACAAATGCGAAAATTTGCAAATATGTTGGTATCTTTCCTGGACCAGAATTAAGAAATAAAATATAGTTATAAAGATTTGCTTTCTTTATGAGCTTTGGTGACATATGCTAATTGCATCACTTTTTGCTCAATGAGTTAAGCTCTCGCCTCACACAAGTGATCAGCATGAGTTCTTGTAAATTCAAACCTAGGCAGGTGCTACATCTTTTTGCAGTCATTACATTGAGTAATGATAACAACTACTGAGGAAATTAGAAGTAGGAGGAAACAGACGTGAAGTTTTATATATTAACGTGTTGTAACGATTATTGATAGCACAGTATTCTTTTCCGACTCTAGTCACATGTCTGCACACATTCTATTGAGTGGGGCCTTTTGGATACAGTGCTCAAAATTGCTGGCAGCCATTAGCTCCCGGATATAGTTTAGAAGAGCCCGGCTAGTTTGACCTGCAGCAACATTTGGCTCCCCAGGCCAAGTGGAGCCACTCAAATAAACCTATAGGACATTAACTCTTTGCAGCTTGGAATTTGTACCCATGTGTTTTAGCGCATTTCTAGAAGACGTTAACACACAATGGGGTCATATGTAATCGACACAAAGGTACAATGTGCATCTCACATGGAAGTAAGATGTGTGGCAGGGTATGCTTCTGATCACTGTATGAATCCTGAAACCTAGGAGCTATTTCTAGCCCTTCCTCATCAACTCTTTATTTCGACCTCTGGAATACTTCATCAGAACTGAGGCTGGGATATTAATCTCACATCCCCGATCAAGGACCTCCACAATGTAAGAAGCTTGCTGTACTTTAACCTGTGTTTATTATGGTCTTGTGGCCTCTAATGAACTCTCCTCCTGTGACATGGGTAAGTGCCCATGAGCTAAAACGATGTATCAGGTTTAAGAGGCTCATCCGCATGCCACCTCATCATTCTTACAGACATCAGTAAGAGCTATACCCTGGATTCCTATAACCTGAGATGCATTTCACATTTCAATGTCTGTTTCAATTTGCTGGCGACACAGCGGCATGACAGCATTTTGGAGCTATCCATTCAGATGATTGCATATCCCACTCGCCTGCTCTGCTCTGTAGTCTATAGCAGCCCAGAAAGAATGTGCAGGTCATGTAGAAACATGTGGCTCTTTACAGCCTAAAAAGATAAAAACGCTGATGGGAGTTTCTGTAATTGTGCACCATATGTCAGCCTCTCAGAGCCCACCTCCATAATGTACCCACTGCAACGTGAAAGCTGAAAAGAGGTGCAATGTTTAAAATGTACAATACATTGGGCCTCATTACGACCCCGGCTGATAAACAATGGTGCTTTTAGCACCATGGTCCATGCCGGGGTCTGCCATGGTGAATGGCGGAATTACCGCCCCATTCCAAGGTTGGCTGGGGGGTAATTCCCCATTCACCATGGGTCCTTCCCCATTCCCATTTTTGGCCCATAGGGCTCAATGGGAATGGGGAAGGCGCTAATTACGGCACCGTAAATTACGGTGCCGTAATTAGCTCCTAGGTCCCTTTGCGGGTTGGTTTTTTAACGCCTGCTAAAAGCAGGCGTTAAAGTGCAACCTGCAAAGGGACCTCGTAATCAGGCGTTAAGGGTTTAATGGCGCCGACACCTTTTACGGTACTGTTAGCCCCTTAATGCCTGGGTTGTAATGAGGCCCATTGAGGGTCATTACGAGTTTGGAGGTAGCCATGGTGCTATTAGCGCCATGGCTGCCTCCAAAGTCGTGTCCGGGTCCGGGTTCCTTGAATGGGGATTTACCGGGTCTTTCCAACCTTGGAGGACCCGGTAACTCCCCATTCAAAATACCCATCCCCATTTCCATTCGAGCCCCCATAGGGCTCAATGGGAATGGGGAGGGAGCTAATAACGGCCCGTTAAATACAGGTCCGTTATTAGCTCCCTGGTCCCTTAGCGGCTCCCGCTAAAGACGGCTGGTTTTACCAGCCGGCCCTAATGGGACCCGCTAAGGGACCTCGGAATGCAGCGGTAAGGGGTTAACGGCACCGGCATCCTTACCGGCGCCATTAACCCCTTACCGCCGCACTCGTAATGACCCCCATTGACTTTTCTGTCTCTGATGGTCTCCTTTGGTAACGGTGAAACGTATGCTTTTTTGGATTAACGGCTGTTTTACCACTCTTCACTATTATAGAACTCATATTTGGCAACTCGTGTGTTCAAAAAGCGCCAGTGCGTAAGCAGCAGGAGTATTTGTGGGTAATTTTTGATAATACGAACCAGTGCCACATACCCTCTGTGAAGGGTTTTGACCCATGCTGAATCAATAGACTGGGTAGATGTGGGGATGAGCTGCCGCCGCCCATCACTCCATCCCAGAGTCCAGGAGAACCACGCAGTTGTGCGCATACCAAAAGCGCCAGGGGTGAAAGGTGGTGCCAAAGGAAAAATAGCAGCACTTGTCAGAGCAAAAGCGCTTTTAAATCACCTCTGTTTCTTTGAGGGCAAGCTCCAAATGTCATGTTCAAACATTGCAAGATAGCTAATACCGGAGACCCTTGTTCAAAAATCCGTTTTACTGATGTCAAAAAGTTGCTGAAATCATGGGCATAAGACCACTCTAAAGATTCAACCTTCTTGTGGGGGGTTCCACATAACCACTCTAATGTAAGGATGCCTATCAAAACAATAGCAAAAATCTCCTGTCAAATTCAAGACAACTCCTAAATGGATGCAGTACCGACAAATTCCACAAGGCGGCACTAGCGGTCTAAACTCTGACAGGAGAACTGAGTTCAATAGCTGACAAAGGGACCTGAGTCAGCTGGACTTCAAAGCCTGTTGGTTAATTAAAAAATCTTAGCCACCTGCTGTTCCCAGAGGCCAAGAGGCTGGGAAACCTTAACACCTCAGAGATTCCCACACCAGGAGGCAGGATATCACATGGCCCTTCTGAGTGAGAAGGAGGGGTTTTCCTTCAGCTTGCTGGAGCCCACACAAAAGACTCTTCCCCTTGAATGGGTTATGTTAATTTTGAGTGTTTCCTGTCAACAGCCCTCTGCCAGCAAGGAGAGACATGTGTTTCCTGACCCACCCAAGCTTCTGGAGGCAGACCCAAACACTTTGGGGAGTTGAATTGAAGGCAAATATATGTTTCATAAAAATACTGATAACTCTTTGTAACCAGATGACAGAAATGTGCAATTTGGGGATCCTTAAAATTAAAACTGTGCCCACAATTCAAGACCAAACTCCAATTTGTGTGATGTTCTTGTGCAAAACCCCGCTAATTATGAATATTGCAGACACAGTATTTAAGCTAGCGACCTGGAAATTTACTGGGATATGTGTAGAAGGGGGGTGTACATTTGTATATTTTTTGATGAAAAACCAATGTTGCAAAACCCACTAAAATCGAAAATAAGTTGGCATTTTTTAATGCAAGCTCCTAGAAATGACAGAGTCGGAACAGAGACGACCTTAAGCAATGTGTAATATGTACATGTAATGTCAACCACTTGTGTACCTGGGAAATATGTATTTGGATCAGAAATAGATTTGTGTGCACATTGACCAGGGGAGTGTCATTTCTGCAGGTCATAAAAATGACATCACTCTGACACACTATCCCTTCCCAAATCAGGGACCAAAGAATCTATTGACCTATCAAATTAAGAGAGGGTCAGGCTTAGTGAAGCTAGCCTCTCCACCCACTTTCTAAACACATAAAAGCAGACAGTGCAGGACAGATAGGGATTCAATTCCATTTGCTGCGGAGTGTGCTGACTGACGACTTCACACCCAGAGATCCAACACTTAGACTTCTAAGCTTAACAGAGACTACAGAACTTTGAACCAAGAAGGCCCACTGCAAGCAAAAGTATTTGTCGGCAGGCCTCAAAATCTTTTGCAACTGAACTCTTCAAATAGTCGGGCTGAGCTGTTTGATTCTGGCCTATAACCCTGTGACAGAAACATCCAGAACCAGGAGCCGTGCTGTGTCCAGAGAAGGCAGTACCCGATCCAGTGAACCGGTGCCTAGCAGACCCAGGACAGCAGGGCAGAGCTGACCCAGACGCTGTGATCAGAACCCCCCGAAGTCCAGTCCAGTTGACCCGATCCGTGACGAGGCCAAGTCCTTCTAAAAATATAGTGTGAGTACTGCCAGAACTGTGCGAAACCCAATCCCTTAGTTAAAATAATCTAATGCAAACTATTTTAACCTAAGTAGAACTGCCTCCTAGTAATCCTGTCATCTGTCATTCTAAAGCTGCAAGCTGTCATCTGTCATTCTAAAGCTGCAAACTGTCACCTGTCATTTTGAGTTTTACTTTAAATCCGAAAAACTACCTTTACTAAATCGTCCATATCTCTGGAACCGTTTTCCCTAGGAACGTGGTTTAACTTTCATTTAAAAGCTATTATACTTTTGCCGTAATCACGATTCACGCACTCGCGAATTTTACCACGATTTGTGATTTGGCCTGATTTCTTCTCCAGTAAAAAAGCCAGCAGCTCCTTGCTTTCCTTTGCTAAAATTCGTTTAACCTGCTAGTTACTCATAGAGCATTGCTAAAGTGAGCCTGAACTAATATAAAGTAGCCATCACCTACCCTGAACCTCTAGAGGGAATTAAAAGCAATTTTAGCACCTTTTCACTTCCTTGCAAACCACATTAAAGTAATTTGCCTGTGTTTCAAACTTCTACCTGTTTTCCTCTAAGCTTGCTGGGGGGGAACTGAATTTCGTATTGTATTTGATTGCATTCCTGTGAACTGTGTGCTCCTCCTTCCATTTCTTACATTGCATGGGGGGGGTGAATTGCCAGAGAAAAAGTGATTATATTATCTTTTGCTAAAATCATATCAAGTTATTTCTGTACTGCATTTCATTCCTCATTGCTTTTCCCTTGAAACCATGAAAGCATTTTCGCTGCCTTATCCATCCTATACCAACGCCTCATTGATTGTAAAGAGGTGTGCTAGTGTCAGATTACCCATTGTTGATCAACATTATATTCATAAGTGTGATATCAATTATTAATTTATTATAAAAGTGTGATATATATTGTTTAATTTTTCAAATAAACCTTTTAAATTTGCAAAACAAATCTACTTCTTGGCTCAGTGGGGTCATGGGGATTCTAAGAGAGGGGTGTTATACAAGGGTTCATCATCCAGATTATAACTTGCCATACAAATATATAAATAAGGGCTTCCCTTGGGCATCCCAGACAACGCACTGACTTAGTGGGATTGCTTGATTGGAGTCACTTACAAATTGGGGGCTCGTAGCCGCGATCTTCTGGGTTAGATTTAGCACTTGTGCAGCTTAATACAGTGTGCTAACTGACGGGATACATACATCCGGTCGGATCACCACGCTGTGGTACGCTGTAAAGCACTCCTCAAAGGAACGCTCTAAGGAAACGGTCTGGTTTGCAAAATAAAATACAAACTTCTGTAAGTCAGGAAGGAACTCAAATTCCAGAATGACGACCTTGGTAGATATGAAGATAGCTAGGGAGAACCTCTTACATAAACTGTTTGCGAGAGGTGAATGGTCTGAGCAGGACCAAAATGTATGGTTGCAGGCGATCACACAACAGGTCACTACAACTGGGTCAGATAAGTGGAGAGATCAGGGTCCCTTAGATGTGGCCCTGAGTGAACTATATATGGCTTCTAAGGCCAAAGATGAACACAATAAGATTGCCAGGATAGCGGCATATTTGTATCTATATATGGGAGCCATGCAGGACAAATGTGCTGAAGGCCAAGATCTGGCAAATAGGCAACAGATGGCGTTAGAAAAGGCCCAATCTGACCTGGACTCTTCTGAGCAGAGGCTGCACAGGAGCCAGGAGTCAGAAAATGATAGTAGACAGTACATCATTACAATAAAGGAGGATATGGATATCCTGCAACAGGAAAAGACTGACCAGGATACCAGAATTCTGGCCTTGCAGAAGGAGCACCAAGACAGTTTGGACTCCCTACTGCAGAGCCAGAAAAAGCTGGAGCAACAATTAGATTTCAATAGGACATGTGCTGAGCAGGTAGTCACCCTGCAAAGCCACCTAGATAGGGAAAAGGCAGAGAGCAATAAACTGATCCTGAAAGACCTGGATACCCAGGCAGAGTTCGATTAAGAGCACCAGAAAGCTGGTGCCCTTCAAAGGCAAAGAGATGACCTGGCGGCACAGATGCAGACTCTTAGTCAGGAAAGGGACACCTTAGGCCAGGAAGTCTGCCAATTAAAAGAAAAAAATGAAGAAAATCACCTGGCCCTCCAGGGGCTGGGTGACCTCCAAAAAGAGCATCACGACTTGCTAGAGCACACCAGGAGGATGGAAGAGGCTCTGGCAAGAAAGGAGCAGGCCAGTAGGGATGGGACTCAGGAGGTAACCCTCCTGCAGCAGAGACTGGCCCAATACTCCAGGACCAATCAGGAGGCACAGAGAGAAATTGAGGCTCTCTGTCAGCACAATGATAGGCTCCAGCAAAAGGTAGCCATGCAGGAGAGACTGATAGAGTCTAGTAAGACCTTAACCGAGGAACCAAAAGCACAGGCTCTTGCATTGCAACAGGGAGCAGGGGCTGACAGAGATGAGGTTCGCTGGGAAAGGGAAACGCCTGAGCATAACCTCAGGAGCCCTGGCACCAGAGGCCTTCATCTCTCCCAGTCCCTGGACTCTGCCACCCCCATGTCCCCTGGCGCGCATGAGCACAGGGCCACAGGAATGGCAGATTACTATCCAGCCAAAAGTATGGGGCTCATAGGCCAGTACCACCCAGGAATGGAGAGGCGGGCATCCGGGTATGGGCAGCCAAGCACAATGCAATTTAGTGGGGAACCCCAGGAGAGTAGGCCCATTAAGGGCATCCTGAAAACCTCTGCCCAGTTAGGTCAGTGGGGGGGGTACCCATCAAATCCTGGAAGCAAGGAGAGATCTGAAGACTCCTCTGAGCGTTACAGGACATAGGAGACCAGGTCCCCACATTCTGCCAGCCATTCCCAAGCTCGCAGAATCCGGGAAAACCTGGAAGATCAGACGGGCACCTCTGGGAGCAGTGCTTCAGAGTCAGAGGATGAATGGACCAGGGTGACCCGAACCAAAAAGGCCAATAAGGCAAAAAGGGCCTTGCTTAAGGACCCATTGAAACAAATAAAGGCAATAAGGAGTGTCATCACGCCTTATCATAAGAACGCCAAGTATTCTGTTTGGGAACACTTGGAGCTCTATGAGCAAATGATGGAGACTTTCCATTTGAAGGACAGCAGTAGCTGCATCCAGTACGTCAAATGGACATTCTCCCCAGAATACTCCAGTTTCTTTGCAGGGCTGGAGGACCAAAACCATTCAAGATGGTCCGCATATAGGGCGGCCATCTTGAAACATTTTTCTGTTCATAGAAATCCACAAGAGGCTTGCAAGGCAGCCTACAATTTGCAATGTGGGGAGGATCAGGCCCCACAAGAATTCGTACAAGAATTGAAGCGTGCCTTTGCGCAGACCACCAGAAGGGTGCGCACGGACGGCAAAGAATTTGTCAATACTTTTTTCCATGCCTTGCCCAAATACATCATGACCCAGCTATTGAGAGATTTTCACGAGAAGAGGTCACTAGACTAGGTCATTGAACAGGCTACCTGGATATATGAGGTGCAGAAGCCCATAGAAAATAAAAGTAATGCGCAGAAAAATCCCAAAACCAACAGCACCCCTGCTGCTGCTAAGGTGGCAGAGGTAAAGGTTGCCCCCGTTTTAGATTTGGAGATGGGGGCCTAAAAACCTGCCTGCACCAAATAATTCACAGCCCAGAAGACCCTCCGGCCAGTCACAGACAGGGAGTCGAGGAGGTAGTCCCACAAATGGGGTCCCTCGCTCCCCTGATTATGTAAGTCCCTGCTACAAGGGAAACCAACGCATCCTGGGTTATGTGTGGACTCCTCCAGCCCAAGGGGGGGGATCCAGCCAAGCACCTGACCCAGGGAACTTCCCTCCTAACGTCCCCCAGGAGGCCAGAAATTCACCAAATCCTGGGCAGAACTTTTTCCACACGTATCCACCCAATTTCCAGCCCCAAAATCATCCATCCTTCTTTTCCCAATTCCCTGAGCCCAGACAACCTAATCCGGGAGAGGGGAGGCCAAGGGTGGAGGGGTACCAGAATCTTCCCAACCCAGGGTATTACCGGAGAAGGGATAGCTACCCTTCCCGGGATCAGCCCAGGGGAGAAAATAGAGCCCCGTATCAGCCTGAGCGGGTTTCCCAGTTAGAGCACCAGGTCCAAAATATGGCACGGGATCTGGGTCACATCCTGAGGGCTCAACGGAACCCTCAGATGAGCATGCCACCGCAGAATGCCCCAAACTCTGGACCTGGTGCTCCAGAACAATGACGGGGGCAGCACCCCGATAACCCACCGGTTCCCTGGGAGGAGGCACAAGGGGAAGGGGGTGTAAAGCATTGGAGGAAGCTTCCTTCCCAACTTGTAAACAGCCCTTGGAAAACCAGGAACCGGAAACAAAATCTCCTGCCCCTGAAAGCCTGCCTCCCAAGGAGCAGAGGGGGGGTAGGAGAAACGAAGGACCCAAACAGACCCACTTTGTGGAGGAGGTACAGGTCTTCCAATTTGAGGGAGAGGGATCCTCAGAAGATCCTGGGAAAAGGATCTTCTCCTTCAGAGATGGGGGAACTCCTCCCAAGGAAAAATGGGTCCCAAGGGATGCCAATTCAGACTGGGGAGATGTGGAGACTGAGCTACCGCTGCCCATCATCTCATCCCAGAACCGACAATACCAAAATCCCATGGGTCAAACCCATCCTGATGACTGCCTCCAAAAAGGGGGGGGGGGCAGCCCAGAACCCGAAACCATTTCCAGTTGCCAACTTTTTCTTTCAGATTCCCCAGGCTCTCCACAGAATTCTGCCCAAATCTCTTCGCTAGCAATGTCCAAAACCAGAAAGTTAGCCCACCAGTTGTCCAAAAATGTGCATTATCTGTGCCCCCTTGAGGAGAAGGAGGGAAGATATTATGCCCCGGTACAAGTACAGGGGCAGGGTACAATTTCGGCACTGGCTGGACACTGGATCCCAAGCTACCCTTCTGTCCAAAAGGGCCTTTGATGAACTAAATGCAGGAAGGGTTGAGAATTACCATATTCCTCTCACCTCTCTTCCTGGACAACTGCATAACTTTGATGGGAAGGAAATTCCTGTCGAGGGGACTGCAGATTTGGACATCAAAATTGGGCGACACAAGGTGAAACACCCGGTCATAGTAGTGACTCCACAGGGCCCCCCCTGTTTACTAGGGAATGGCCTCCTGAGAAGGTTGTCACCCCTAATAGATTGCGTAAACAAGGTCCTCTGGACCCAGACTAGCCAACCAATAAAATTAAAACAGAGTGTCAACCATGTTAGTTTAAACGGCACCTGCCACATGGTTGAACAAAAATCTGACCAAGTAGAATTTCACTTCCAGAACAACCAAATTCCAGACGTGACAGTAATAGCAGTAGGACAACAGGCTGGTGATGGGGGGTCCTCTCTATTTCTGAAAATCAACCTTCCTTCCAGTTTAAGGTGGTATTCCACACTGGAAGGAAATACTCTGAAATTCTTTACCAATCCACAATCAGACACTCCCACTCCTATAGTCCAGAAAGATGTGAAATCAGCTCACAGCCTGGCTGATATTCAGCAAATTGGAGAGCATTTGTTCATCCCTGTTCAGTTAAATGATGGGAAGGACTCTGTTCTCGCCCGAGTGTGTGTAAACAACGGTAAGAGCTTCATCAGCAAAGCCATGTTCCGCCAACTCCCAAAAGATCCTGCCATTCCCACATTCAAACTGATAGACAAATGGGAAATGGATCTGGAAACACCCAATTCCAAACATCTCCTGCCAAGCAGGTGTATGCTCAAAATCTCCATTGGCAACAAGAGCATAGTCCATAATTGTTGGGTCGTGCGAGACGTCACTGCCGCCGTTTACTTAGGCAGTGACATTCTCAATCGCTTTGCCATTAATTTGGACCTAATAAACTTCAAAGGTTGGTCCCGATTAACGGATAATCCCATGGGCTTTGATGATTCAGAAAAAGCATTTAGGTCAGCTCAATTGCTACCTTATGCAGTGGAAATTCAGATTAAAGAGGAATTCACCATCCCAGAAAGGACCCGACAATTTTCCCTGGAAGTGAAAGTTAAAAGAGGACAAAAATTGAAAAACCCTGATGCTTATATTCATCTAAATGCTTCTCTCCAACAGCAAGGGTTAGGGGTAAACCCAACACCATTAGTCAACATAGAACATGACACCATTCCAATAGAGGTGGATAACAGCGACTTACAGAGTATTACTCTAGCCGCAGGCACCATCATTGGAATGGCGGTTGGTGGCTGACATTTCTCCATTGATTTAGGAAATGAACTGTTAGGACAAATCCCCAAGGACTGTTTTGACAGTGACAGTGATGACAATACAACACCAGACAGAATTTTCACACGGCATGGGGGGAACTTCCTGGTGTATACTTCTTGCCCTTATGGTAAGGAAGATGTGACTTGTGACTTCAGGAGGGATGAGGTGATTTTCCAGGTCCATGAGGGCTGCCTTTCCCACCTGAAGCCTCCAGTCCAAATCAGCACTCTGACCAGGGACTTCTCCACCCAGCTGGAGGAGGCCGCTGACATAGCCAAACCAGAAGTCTTTCCAGGCTTCAGGCAGATGGTGGAAGAGAGAGTCAACCTGGCTGATGCCTGTGTGACTCTGGAACAGAAGCAAAAGTTGAAACAAGTTTTCTTGGATTTCCAAGATCTCTTTGCAGTAGACTCATATGACTGTGGTCGCACCGACATCCACACAACAACAATTCCCACGGACCCTGGCATGACTCCAGTGTTTGTGAAGCAATATCGCTTGCCTCTCGCATCCATGGAGTCCCTTACTGAAATAATTAAGAACCTTGAGTCCCGGGAATAATCCGTCCAGTCCACAGCACTTTCAATAATCCGGTGCTGGGAATATTGAAGCCAAACAGCCAGTGGAGACTCTGCGCCAACCTTAGGGAGCTCAACAAACGGGTCCATACTTCCCAATGGCCTCTGCCCTACATTGACCAAGGGCTGGCCCAGATCCAGGGGTCACAGGTATTCACAGCAATAGACCTGACCAATGGATACTGGACCGTGCCTGTCAGTAGGGAGGACCAATACAAACTGGCTTTTACCTTTGGGGGCCAGCAGTACACATGGACCCGGACTCCCTTCAGATACCTCAACTCTGGCATGAATTCAACATTTTCCTACACAAGGCCATGCCCGACCTGGGTGTGAGGGGTAACCTGGCTTATGTAGATGATGTCCTCATCAAAAGTTCATCTGTGGAGGAACACATAGCGGAGATCTGTTATGTTCTGACACAGTTGAGGGCAGCCGGAGCAAAACTTTCCTTTCAGAAAGCACAGTGGTGTAGAACCCGTGTTAATTTCTTGGGGCATGAGATTACTCCTCAGGGTCTCTGTCCCCAAGAAAAGAAAGTGGAAGCACTCCAGAAACTGAAGGATCCCACAACTCTGCGGGAACTAAGGAGCCTCCTTGGACTGACTAATTACAGCAGAACGTTCATTGAAGGCTACGCAGAGATCACTAAACCCCTGATTCATCTCTTGAAGGGGGGGGTCAAGTGGGAATGGGGTCCAGAACAATCCGAGGCAGTAAGACAACTCAAAAGAAGCCTCTCACAAGCGCCTTGCCTAGCTTACCCTGTCAGAAACAAGGAGTTCTTCCTGGAGACAGGGTTCTCTAATACGTGCTTGATGGCAGTATTATACCAAAAGCATGACAAGGTCAATAAAGTAATCTCCTATGCGAGCAAAACTTTATCCTCTGTGGAGGAAAAATTCAATGATTGTGACAAGGCACTCCTGGCAACGGTGTGGGCATTGAAGAATTACTGCTCGTTTATCCAGGGGGAACACATCATAGTGGAGACTCCACACCAGCCTCTGCAATACCTCCAAAGTGACAGAATCCAGGCCGGAAATGTGAGTAATTCCCGAATTACTTCCTGGATTCTGTCAATGCAAGGCTTTCCTGTAGAGGTCAGATATGGCCAAAACAAGAAGAGTCCCCTCGCGCAAGGTCTGGCTGACTTGCATGATTGTGCCAGAGAAAACTGTCTCGAGGACGAAAGTCTAAAAATCAAGGACAACATGGAGGCATACCTTAATTCCCCACACAAAGTCTTTGAAGAAGACAAGTGTGAGGGAATGCCCATTGTCTATGTGGATGGATGATCTTACCATGTTGACAACAACAGGGAAAAAGAACTCGTGGCCGGCGTAGGGAACGCATGGGTGAATGAGTTTCCAGAACCCTCCGCTGGATACAAAATTGGTCCCCAAAGTAGTCAGGTGGCAGAATTGATGGCTGTGCATCAGGCCATCCTCACTGCTGTCCAACATCAACTCCATGAACTGGTCATAATCACAGATTCAGATCATGTACGGAACGGGTTCGTGCAGCACCTGGTTAATTGGAAAACCAGAGGCATGTTATGTGCTAATAACAAACCCCTGAAACATGGGAAGCTAATCCAAAATATTGATGATCTGGTCACATCAAATGGGATGACCATCTACTGGAAAAAGATCAAGGGTCATTCCAAAGTAGGGGGAACAGACAAAACTGGAAATGACTTAGCTGATCAGCTGGTCAAAACCGGGGCCATCCAAGGGGATCTAATAGAAATAGAGTCCCTGTTGGGGGAAAGCCAGGTCACTGCTATCACTAGGTCCCGGACAAATGCTCACAATGATCTTTCAACTGCACAATGGAGTAAGGAGACCCCTGATGCCGATTTGGTTACAGCTCAGAAGGGGGATCCAATAATTGGTAAGTTTTACCAACACATTGAGGACCCTGAGAACTTTCCCCTGACGGATACCGATTACATTGGGAAAGAGGACCTAAGAGCGTTGATGAAATGTCCAAAAATGTTCCGAATCCAAGACGGTTTGTGGGTAAGGAAATCCCAAGCTGGCCATGATCAGTGGGTGGTTCCTACCTCATTCCGAAGCCTGATGTTAAGTCACGCCCATGATGCGGCCACCGCCGGTCATAGGGGGTTTCATACAACACTTGAAATCTTAAGAGAGGTTGCATACTGGCCGCACATGGGGCAGGACCTCGACCAATACTTGAATGGGTGTCTTGTGTGTGCACAATTTCAGCCATCATCCCTCACGCACCGTGCACCTCTCCAAAAGAGGGGGATGACACTGCCATGGTCAGATTTGCAAATCGACTTTGTAGGCCCTGTAATTCGCTCGTCTAGAGGAAACAAGTACATGTTGACCGTTACATGCTTGTTTACCAAGTGGGTGGAATGTCTCCTGGCCCCAAACTGCAAGGCAGACACAGCAGCTGCCCTGATGATTAACCACATCTTTTCCCGTTTTGGTCTACCTCAAAGGATTGAGTCAGACAGAGGTAGCCATTTCACCAGCGAGGTAATGACAAAGATGTGGGAGATACTGGGTGTTAAAAGGAAGCTACATATTGCTTACCGGCCAGCTTCTTCTGGAGCAGTGGAGAGATACAACTGAACCATTGTGAGAATATTAAAAAAGTTTGTGGGAGATTCTGGGCCAAGTTGGGATATCCGATTACCTCTGGCCCTAATGGCCATCAGATCTACCCCTTCATCTGCAACTAAAATGTCACCATTTGAGTTGATGACCGGGCGCAAGCTGGAGCTTCCCCAGCATCTGCTCTACAGGACCCAAGAGCAGACACTGATAAATGCCTCCACAACTCATGAGTATGTGGAGAATTTAAGGAAACACCTTCAGCATGCTTTTGCCTATGCTCAGCGGAATCTAGAAAGATCAGCTGATAGCATGAAAACCCACTACGACCTGAAGACCACCAGGAAGGAATATACTGTGGGGGACCAGGTCTATCTATACAATTTCCAAAGGAACCAGGCCAAACAGCGAAAATGTTTGCCTACATGGAAGGGACCATTTGAAATTATAGACAAGATCTCCCCTGTAGCATATACGATCTGCATCCCCAAAGGTAGTCTGGCGGAAAGGGAAGACAAGTGGGTACATATAAATCAGCTAAAGTGTTGCCATCCAAGGCACACTCTGCAGCAACTGGAGGAGTCCTCTGCAATACCAGAGGGGACCGCTCCAGATTAATTCAGTTCCAACCCTAAAATATCCCACATATAGTCTCTAAAATATTATGACGCTTGTAAGCCACTGTCTCTGAATTATATCTTGTTTTTCAAAATTGGAATGCTATGTCTATTAAAGTATAAAATGTATATGTCGCCCCACTATATCAATAGTGGGGGAGAAATGTCTATGAATAGGTATTGCCGCTTTCCTTTGTCGTCCTAGGAGAAAGAAAACCGGGAGACTGGCCAAGGAGGACGCCCAGGGACCGGGAGCAAAGATCCGAGGGGACAGGGGTACCGCCCAATATTCCCATCAGGACCGGCAAGGAGGACCGATCGATACAACTGGGTGGAGGAAAAGATGCTGAACTGTGCCATCTACAGAATTGGAAGAAGATAATGTGGACATACCAGCGCAAGGGCTCAAAACCTCCTTTGCACCCGACTTCCCCTCGACTTGAATCAAAGCGTAGTCGGGCGGGGGGGGGGTTGTGAAGGGTTTTGACCCATGCTGAATCAATAGGCTGGGTATATGTGGGGATGAGCTGCCGCCGCCCATCACTCCATCCCAGAGTCCAGAAGAACCGTGCAGTTGTGCGCATACCAAAAGCGCCAGGGGTGAAAGGTGGTGCTAAAGGAAAAATAGCAGCACTTGTCAGAGCAAAAGCGCTTTTAAATCACCTCTGTTTCTTTGAGGGCAAGCTCCAAATGTCAAGTTCAAACATTGCAAGATAGCTAATACCGGAGACCCTTGTTCAAAAATCCGTTTTACTGATGTCAAAAAGTTGCTGAAATCATGGGCACAAGACCACTCTAAAGATTCAACCTTCTTGTGGGGGGGTTCCACATAACCACTCTAATGTAAGGATGCCTATCAAAACAATAGCAAAAATCTCCTGTCAAATTCAAGACAACTCCTAAATGGATGCAGTACCGACAAATTCCACAAGGCGGCGCTAGCGGTCTAAACTCTGACAGGAGAACTGAGTTCAATAGCTGACAAAGGGACCTGAGTCAGCTGGACTTCAAAGCCTGTTGGTTAATTAAAAAATCTTAGCCACCTGCTGTTCCCAGAGGCCAAGAGGCTGGGAAACCTTAACACCTCAGAGATTCCCACACCAGGAGGCAGGATATCACATGGCCCTTCTGAGTGAGAAGGAGGGGTTTTCCTTCAGCTTGGTGGAGCCCACACAAAAGACTCTTCCCCTTGAATGGGGTATGTTCATTTTGAGCGTTTCCTGTCAACAGCCCTCTGCCAGCAAGGAGAGACATGTGTTTCCTGACCCACCCAAGCTTCTGGAGGCGTACCCAAACACTTTGGGAAGTTGAATTGAAGGCAAATATATGTTTCATGAAAATATTGAACACTCTTTGTAACCAGATGACAGAAATGTGCAATTTGGGGATCCTTAAAATGAAAACTGTGCCCACAATTCAAGACCAAACTCCAATTTGTGTGATGTTCTGGTGCAAAACCCGGCTAATTATGAATATTTCAGACACAGTATTTAAGCTAGCGACCTGGAAATTTACTGGGATATGTGTAGAAGGGGGATGTACATTTGTATAATTTTTGATGAAAAACCAATGTTGCAAAACCCACTAAAATCGAAAATAAGTTGGCATTTTTGAATGCAATCTCCTAGAAACGCCAGAGTCAGAACAGAGACTACCTTAAGCAATGTGTAATATGTACATGTAATGTCAACCACTTGTGTACCTGGGAAATATGGATTTGGATCAGAAATAGATTTGTGTGCACATTGACCAGGGCAGTGTCATTTCTGCAGGTCATAAAAATGACATCACTCTGACACACTATCCCTTCCCAAATCAGGGACCAAAGAATCTATTGACCTATCAAATTAAGAGTGGGGCAGGCTTAGTGAAGCTAGCCTCTCCACCCACTTTCTAAACACATAAAAGCAGACAGGGCAGGACAGATAGGGATTCAATTCCATGTGCTGCGGAACGTGCTGACTGATGACTTCACATCCAGAGATCCAACACTTAGACTTCCAAGCTAAACAGAGACTACAGAACTTTGAACCAAGAAGGCCCACTGCAAGCAAAAGTATTTGTCAGCAGGCCTCAAAATCCTTTGCAACTGAACTCTTCAAATAGCCGGGCTGAGCTGTTTGATTCTGGCCTAGAACCCTGTGACAGAAACATCCAGAACCAGGAGCCGTGCTGTGTCCAGAGAAGGCAGAACCCGATCCAGAGAACCGGTGCCTAGCAGACCCAGGACAGCAGAGCAGAGCTGACCCAGACGCTGTGAGCAGAACCGCCCGAAGTCCAGTCCAGTTGACCCGATCCGTGACGAGGCCCAGTCCTTCTAAAAATATAGTGTGAGTACTGCCAGAACTGTGCGAAACCCAATCCCTTAGTTAAAATAATCTAATGCAAACTATTTTAACCTAAGTAGAACTGCCTCCTAGTAATCCTGTCATCTGTCATTCTAAAGCTGCGAGCTGTCATCTGTCATTCTAAAGCTTTAAATCCGAAAAACTACCTTTACTAAATCGTCCGTATCTCTGGAACGTGGTTTAACTTTCAATTAAAAGCTGACATTCTAGGCTTTACAACGAACCTAAAACCATTAATTGGACTCATGTGGACATGAGATAAATGCCCTGATTTGGTAAAGGCTCTTGAGGAGCTGAAACACGTGTCACCAATAAAGGGCTCTCCTTCGGGAGATGGTGTTTAAAACATAAATCTTTTGTGAACCATAAAATTACGATTTGAAATCAAACCAAAAACTTTGGTTGCGCAGTTCATGTATGAAAGCAACACATCTATGTTTCAATCTCATAGGTGGGGAAGTGGTTCCTCTGAAAACCTTTTTCACACACACACGTGACAACCTTATACCAATCACTTAAGAGGTCGTGAGGCGAAGAAGTTGACACCCTAAAAACAACTCCTCACCAATTATATCTTGCTCTAGCCTAATATGGCTACAAACTGTTTTCTGAAAGAAATGATGGAATTTATAAAAACATGATTTTCTATTTCATTTTGATTGTGTTATAAGATTCCTAATTAGACTGTTGTATTGTGGTAAAATAACTGTTTGCTGAGGCCATATATCTCAATGTAGTTCTTCTGTAGTGTGTTCATGTAAACAGCCTGCAATGCAAACAAAAGTTACCCTACCATATTCTGGGCATCATGGGTGGTGTTACAGAAATGTGCACTAGTGCAATACCCTTAGCACTAGGTCACAATTGCCCTAGTGCATAAACCATATTCTTTCAAAACATGTTTGCATTAGAGCAATATTTGTGCTAGCCCTAAACCTTTGCCTTATGGCACAAATGCACTGGAAGAACGTTTTTGCACTAGGATAATGTTTTCCATAGCACCAATTGCACTTTCACCAGTGCAACGTTTCTGTTACACTGCCTCAAACCTTTTAAAAGGTGCACGGAAAATGTTGTTCACTCTCTTTGAGCAGAAGTCACAGAGTCATGTGTTCCAGTGTCTCTGAGACTGACTTACCCGAGGTCAGAAATGGGAGACAGCAAAAGCAAAATGACAGGTGGTAGAGTGAAATATGAATAAGGGAATGCAGCATGTGTGAAATGCACAACGCTGAATTCCCCTACGAAAAGTCATCAGTACCGCAGATCACATGGCCTAGCTGTACACACCTGCAAGGGGCGCTTTACTGGCTGGGAACGGCCCCAGTTCTGCGTTACTTGAACTTGCCTTATACAAACTGAAGTTTGGTCCTTCTCAGATGAGCAGTTATGCATTCCATTCCGTCTGCTGTTTTAAAATATCGCTTTTTGTGGTACCCAAATATTCTGAGACAGTTAGTTGAGTGTAGTGTGGGTATTAATAAAAGTAACTAAGGGGAGAACTGGCAAGTGTATATAAGGTTAAACATAGTGTGAAACATCGCTGTGCACCCGTCACCAACTTGGGGATTGCACCGAATGCCTACAACGCACAGCAGTCGGTAATGCAACATAGTGGGTACGGGTAAACCTTGCATATGGACAGTGATGTTTGTGTATAGTGGCAAATCATAGTGAAAGTGGGGAGGGGGCACAATTAATATTTCTTTTTAAAAAATCTAATTAACTCAACCATCTGATATTTTCTCAGACAACACTGTGTGTGGAACCAGCCACTTTCATCGCATCCCAACTAACCTAATCCCGCTTTACCATATTTATTTTATCATATTTAACTACAAATATGTAGAGGGTGGGTTGGTGTTAGGCAAATAGAAAGTGATGGTGGGTAAGGGGGAATGCAGGGAATCTCTCCTTGCATTTTGTGATAAGAAAGAAATGCAATAAAACGGGATTCAGTGAGATGGGAGTCTAGGAAATTGCATTCAAACGATATATGTGTTATGCAGAATGCTTTTCTCTGAAAATAACAACAGCTATATGCAACATACATTTGTCCATTGCCATCTCTGTGACTTGGATTATATAATTTGAAATTCACTGGATATATTTAGGCCGTGAAGAGGCTCCCGCTAGGGTGGGGAAATGATTAGGCCATCAATATAGCATGATCATATATCTAGAAGACTTGTGTTTTATGTCTAATGTCATATAAAGGCACATTTAGTAAATTAATTGTTTGTTACAGGGTGTCGTCATTTATAGCGTATTACAACTACCTTTAAAATGTAGTAAGCACCAATTCCACAGTTTTTATTCAATGTGTTTTTAATTGGAAATGTTAAGTGTTATTTGATACCCAGTCTGTATGTGTTTTATGGCATACAATGGCTCTTTTTCAGGCATGTATCACTATCAGCTTGTGTATTTGGGGCTTTAGGGTTCAAGTGAGGCCGAAGTACTGTAGGAAGGTTTTCCCAACTTGAGCCATCATTCTTGGGAAGCCTTACAACAGTACTTGTTGCAGTCCTGAGGGATACATTAGTTAAGGCAGAGAGACCACTTAAGGAAAAACAGCAATTCCTGAAGACCAAAAAGAAGGTGACTTTCCCTTGTCTGAATTCCACACATTGCAAAACGTGATGAAAGGAGAGACTGTTTTTTTAAATTTTATTTATTTATTTATTTATTTGTGTTAATTGTTAAGATTTTTGCAAAAAGAGTGAAGTAGCAGACGATAAATGTCATATGTATGATGAAGTAAGGATTTAAGTGATCGACAA
Source organism: Ambystoma mexicanum (assembly GCF_040938575.1). Taxonomy (NCBI): domain Eukaryota; kingdom Metazoa; phylum Chordata; class Amphibia; order Caudata; family Ambystomatidae; genus Ambystoma; species Ambystoma mexicanum. The sequence goes on from NC_090928.1 coordinate 374,491,781, forward strand.
AGCAAAGAATAGCAAAAAAGTCCTTTGCTGCTTTGCCCGGTAGACTAAGAAGCTGCCCCTTGCTTCTCCACTGCAGTTAATGTCTTTGTTGAAAGAAGGAAAGCGTTCACATATTCAAGGATTTTAAAAGTCGCCAAAAGCCATGATGTTCTGTCACCAGCCAGCATTTTGCACCACCAGGCGTCTTCGTCGCTTAACGAGAATTTGGAGAAAATTTGTCTTAAATAGCGGGCTCTGATCTGTTGTGTTCTGGTACAAGAAAAGGAGGAGGTGCTGTATGGACTCTTTTGCTGACTGCTGATCACAGAAGCGACACATTGCAATAACGTGATGACAGGAGAGACTATCTCGCACCCCCAAATGGGCAAAAAAATAAAGTTGAGAGATTTTGCTACCTGCCTCACTACTGGGGTAATCTATGCCATCAAATGCCCCTGTGGGAAGTTATACATAGGACAGACCAAGAGACTCATCAAGGACAGATGTTCGGAACATAAATTCAATATAAGGTGTAAGAATACGAGATCCCCAGTTGCAAGACATTTTACAGAACAACATCATACCATTGCCCAACTCAAGTTCCAGGTAATAGAGGTAGTTAAGAAACCACAGAGAGGTGGGAACTACCAGGCTTTGTTATCTCAAAGAGAGAAATATTGGATACATCTCATTGACACAGTTTATCCTAAGGGTCTCAATGAGGAGTGTTACTTGAATTGCTTCATTTAATATTCACATCACCCACACGATATGAAGCACCTAGACTGCATACGACTATGCTCATTATTGTTATAATCGAAAAACATAACCTTGATAAGTGCACAGATCTGTTAGTTTTACTTTTCCGAGCATCTAGAGGATCATGAGTGGATTGTCTTGTCATATGTACTATACACTATTGAAATGTTGGTCACACTGTCATCTCATCGCTTGGGGTGCTCTAAAGTTGATATCTTTGACTTGGCTTGCCATACATTGTTGATTGGTTAAATCACACTTTATGTTCACCCCTTTTGGGACTTGGAACTATATGTATATAGGCTAATGAATCGCTATGACACTGATCATGGGAACCAGTTGGAGGTAGGACCAACCATTGATGAGTCTTACTGTACGGGTTTAGGCCCGTGGGGTCCAATAGTTCACTCCCACACACAAACACAAGACATAAGGAACATTGAGTAAACTGCTACTTTGATCTGCCACAATTGAGGTCCATAGGGTTTTACATTTGATTTTCACCATGCAAATACAAGACACAGGAACATTGTGCAAGCTTCAACTATTGAGGCACATGGGGTCTACATTTTGTTTTTTTATTTTCACCACATAAGCTTAGTTCTCAGGGACATTGGGTACGTTGTTACTTTAACATTATAGGACCATTTGTCACTATGCATTCATATTGCCAAAATACAAGTAGCTAGGTAAAGATGGACGCGATTGTCCCTCTTCTCCATGACTATTCCATAGAGATTTTTATACCTACACAAGATGGCGGATGCTCTTACCAGGCATCAGCAATCGTTACCTTGGTCACCAACGCTGGCGTCGCTAGTGCTACACTACACTCTACTTTGAATCCAGGGAAGGGGCCAGACCGCTTTGGGGTTCTCCACCTTTATAAACATTTCTTTGTAAAACTGATTGAGTAATCACGTTCACTCATTACATTCGCAGTTTGAACGTGACATGAACTGCATAGCCGTCACCAGCTAAGATTGGATACATGTAATATACCCTTGACCGAAGTACCGCGTGGACTCATTCTACTTTATATTCAGGTAAGCGGGATCACCGCCCCGTGGCTTCCCACTTTAATGCACATTTTTCAGGAGAGCCGAATTAATAACCACGTTCACTTATTGCTTTTGGCAGTGCGAACACGTTATGAATTCTATCACCGGCACCAGTGAATGCTTGAGATAGGAAATACATTTTCGACCGATGTGGCTGTTCATGCCAATAGCCTATCACTCATCCGCACAGAAGAATTAATGCACACGGGTGAGTCTCAGGAGTTCCAGACTCGCTCGATACATAAGACTGACAGATTTTATGATATATGTCCATGACTCTAACGGAAAAACATTATTCTTTATAGCTATGGCACTGTACAACAACTGACATCTATCTGAGAGCGGTAGTGAGAGTTTTTCTCCTTGCTTTCTGTTGATAACGCTACTAACACGATTTTAAGCATCCTACGAATTGTTCATTGAGGAATCCCCCTTCAGCAACTCGCTTATGACCAGGAGTTGATCCAGTGGGGTGAGTATCTTTTAGTGTATTTACACTGTACTTGATTGTTTATGTGATACAATGAGATAGATCAGTTGGCTTACCAAATACTATTATTCCATCTATTTGCCCACGCAGTTTGAAGACTTTATAATTGTCAGTGAGTGACACGAGAGACATATACCACCACAGAAGCTACAGTGAGCTCTGCCCCATTAACATGAATAGTGCAAGAACCGCATATGCAGTGAGTAGCCTAACTACCCTGTTATTTTTGAGTGAAGAATAGCCCTGGAGTACCCATGTAACATACTGATTACTGACCTTATTCCACCTCACAGACTCTGGGATCTGTTTGATCCATTGGGCATCATCAATGGTTGGAAATATACCCAATAGGCTCCGCTGATAGGAGGGTGTGGAACAAACATTCTATCTGAATGTCTCTTTAACAGATAGATTGCATAGCACAGACTTGTTAGTGAAGTGTTGATTAGATTTTGGGTGCTCCATATCTATGAATAGTGGGAATATCAAGGGCATATAGATGACCTATGGAGATCATGTGTACCTCTGTCATTTGATATACTAACATTGGGGACTACTACCCTAGACATTGATATGTTATAAGGCATTTAATATGATGTAATGTTTGATCATGATTATCTGTGTACATTCTAAAGTTTCCTCTTTTATGTGACATTTTCCTTATAGACCAATAAGGCTCAGGAAGAAGAGGAGTGTTCCTCGAAAGGTGTCAGCCACTAGTATTGGACTAATGGATAGCTTTGCCTAAATGAATCTGTCTTTCATTAAATTGCTATCTTTTACCTACACTGTCTTGTTTGAATGTATTTTGTTTTAATTGATGTCAGAAATGTAAACATCACATAATCTTTGAATTTAATATTTAACTGTCTCTGATGGTTTTGCATAGTGTGCAGGGGACGGGAGCATTCCACCATTCAATCCTCTTTTTTCCCTTGTCGATAGTGTTGGTTCTGTGCCAGGATCTTTATTCCTCCCCTGCACCTTAAAACTTCTTAAACATACTAGTTTGTTTAAAAAGTAAATTGCTTCTCAGATAACTGGTGTGCACCAATAATTCCCGTTTGCATAGTCCTGAAGAAGTGCCACTGTATGGCATGAAACAAGCAGACTGGTTGAGCCATACCTACCACTGAACACTGAAAATAAAACAGAGAATCAAAACAAGTTAAACAAAACCTCAAGCATCCATTTCCTACCCAGCAAATAGGTATCACATCACACACAGCACATGCCTCAACCTAAATACTATGTAATTGTGGAAATTATTAATAATTGTAGGCATTTTGTAAGATGAATTAACACAATTTTCTAATCAATTGGTCTATGCACATGGATAAAAACAATGCTTGCGTAAGCAGTAAGACAACCTTTTTTGCTCTGCATGTGTATTCTTGGAACAGGCTGTCACGACTCGCTCCCTTCGCTCCCGTTCCCACCACTTGGGGGCATGATTTGGGCTTTATTCCCTACTGGACTTTTCCTCCGAACCTTATGCTACAGTGCTGTGATGAATGGGGAGCGCTAAATCCCTATTTTCCAAGCTACTTCCCTTCCGGATCCATTCCAGGTTTTTGGCAGCCAGCATGCTTCTTTAACCAAATGACTATGCTTTCCAGAATGCCTGGCCCACTGCTTCACCTCCACCCTTGCAGGACAAGGTTGGGTGGAGGATAGGCAACACCTGTGGCTGCAGGTGCAGCAATCAGCACACCTGAGGCGTGTGCTCGTTAAGCAGCTTTAAAAGCCTCAGTCTTACTTCAGTCCAGCGCTGGTCATCGTTTGCAGTGTTCCTGTTGTGACTAGTCCCTTGTTCCTTGTTCCTTGCCTTTGTACCTAGTTCCTAGTTCCTGTTTTCTTGTTCCTCCGCCCTGAATCTCGGATTCATGCGCTAATTGATTTCTGCTCCCTTGATTCCCTTTTTGTCTTCCTCTGTTTGCAGGCAGCATTTCTCAGTGCTTTCCCCTTTTAGATGCAGCCCAGTTTGTCTGTGTTCTATATTTCTTTGACTCTGTCCTTTGCTGCTGTAAACCCGTATGCCTTAGCCTTCCTCTTAGATTAGCTTCCTATCTTTTCCTTGGAGGGGTAGGGAGAAGTTTGCATTGGTTATTTCGTTTTTTCCCTGCTCCTGATCCTTACTTTCTATTGGGATCCATTCCATGTTTTCCATTGCACTTCTGCATTTATTTCCCATTTGATTATTAGGTGTGGTGTGCTGTTGTAGCTAGCTCCTGTGTGAATGCTTATGTTTTCCTCACTAATTTGTAATCACTATTCCAATTTAGGTATTTAGTTTTCCTCCCATTGCTGTTATAGCCTTTCTGGGTCCCAGTTTCATCAACAGGATTCGTGGGCTAGCTGACATTCAAGAGGTTTATCTCGTCCTCGTGAGTACTGTTCTTTAGTTCCCTTATTTAATACCATCAAGAGTGTTAGTTCACAGATCCTGTCATTGCTTGCCCTCCACGTGGGTTTAGCGCTGTCAGTACCTGTAACAGCAATTGGGGGTAAGGCGCTTGCCGACTTTCCTCGCGGTCAGGTGCTTACCCCACATCCCTTTTCATATATTGGTTTTGTTGTCACACTCTATTTGCACTCCTGGGTTCTAGCATACATGAGTCGTTGTTCCTGTGTGCACGCAGTTTAATTCGAAGCTATTCACTGTGTGATTTAGTGCACATTTCCCTTGCCATATTCGCTGCCTTTGTACTCGCCTGACTAATCCTGACACAGGCTCCAAGAGTAGAAATAACCATTTAACAGCTGCACCAACGAAGGGTGAGACCCTGTTCAGTGTCCACAATTAACCCATGATTTAATGACTTGTCATGAAGCCAAGCGTGCTAAATGTATCAAGCCGTGTGTTCTCATCATAAGTGCAGAGAGTAGGAGGCTCAGATGGGTGATTGCATACCATGCTGAGCTCGCTTAAGTGAAAATAAACTGTTTCTCTGAAACTCTTTTCTTGCTGCTGCTTCATATAGATTATAGGCACAGGCGGGCATTATGAAAAGTATTACCCACAAATTGGCTACCCCGATGGAAATGTTTTGCAGTTGAGATCCAGTTGGACTATGCTGCCACGGTCGGAGAGCAAGCAAAGGTTGGGATTGGGTTGCGGGAAACATGCATTATTTGGATAATAGCTTTCCAGCAGCCACACCATCACTCACAGGCTGGTCTCTATGACACAATTGATCTCTGCAAATGGGGATCCTGCATCTGTGTGTGGAAAGGAGATGTACACTCCCGGTGAAGGACGGACAGAGAAAACTGTTAAAAGGGGTGAACCCATTTCATGCACAGAGAGTGATGATTTTATAATGTTGTATGGTCTGATGTTATGAATATGTAATGTTGGATTTCCTATGGGAGCATACTATTAATGAATCATAGGGAAATACACTTGAAAATGTAATTTTGTAATTCATATGGGAGCATACTGTTATTGAACCATAGAGAAATACACTTGAAAATGTAATGTTGCATTTCCTTTCGGAGCATACTATTAATGAACCATATCGAAATACACTTGAAAATGTAATGTTGTGTTTCTATGGGTGCATACTGTTAATGAACTATAGGGAAATACACTTGGTGTATATGAGTTGAAACCATGGGTTGGATAAATCATGAAATTATAGTATAGCTTGCATTGATTGTGGGTGTGCTGCATTAAGTAGGACATCATAAATGCAACTTTGTGATCACAAAGAAAATAAGACAGTGATGGGAAATTCATGCACAAAAGGATGTTGTGGATTGCAATGTTGTAAGAGTCGACTGGAATTAGAAAAACATGTGTCTGCTCCCCCGGAAGGTATGCCAGGACGGGAGTTGATGATCAAGAAAGGATTGGGTTAGTGTTGTTTTTACGAAAATGGCATGAATACACTGCCAATAACCCTAATTTGCAATTCCCAGTGTATGGGTCTTTTGACCTAGAACAAATAGGATATTTAAGGGCAATGTTAGCCGCTAAGTGTGGCAAGGCCATTAGACCCCTGCAATAGGAGACATATAAACAATTGGAAGATTTTGCTAGACAGAAGTCTATGAGGGAAGCATAGATTAATAAACGTAAACCACAATCTGAAAAAGATAAAGCGCGTGCATATGATCATAATTAAAAAATTAAGATTGGGAAGAGGGAGACGTGAAGATATGATGGGGATTAAGATGCAGCCAAGGCTCACCCCTTAGCCCTGACACCCAAATCAAAAGTGGCCTTAGAAGATGAGACAGACCCGTTGTTAGAATGCTTAATGGTTAAAACGCCTCCCCAACACCCCGATTGGGTACCTGGTGATAAGGAGTTCTCCTCGCCACCTCATGCCCGCAGTATTACAGCCCACATCACAGAAACCGCAGAAAAGGTAGTGTTGACATGAATCAAAAATGGAGTGGAAAGAGTGGAACAAGCTAAAGTGTATGTGCCCCAGCAATGAGATACGCTTATATTTGCAATATTACAAAGGCTATGCTAAAAAATGTGGCAGTTACATTAAAAGGTGAATGAGAAAAATGAATTGTGCCCCCTCCCGAGCGATAATAAGGACATAGAGCAAGCAATCCAAGAGTTTAAACTTGATTCAAAGTTTTTCCCTGCAACAGTGTCAACATTTTTATTTTGGATCATACGTGCCCCATCAAATTCTAAGGTAACTCAAGTGTTTCCAATACGAGAAGTGCCTGGGTTTCATACTGATAATCCAACACACCAGGTCCATGTCCCCTGGAATAGGATGGAGTTACTTTCTTTTACAAAAGATTATCCAGATATTAGACAAAATCCAGAACAGTAGTACACCCAGATAGACCGGGTACTTAAAACAGGTCCGCTCACATTGGGAGATATAGATCAGTTGTTTTCATGCATTCTGCCAGCAGATATGTGGCACCAATGCAGAATGCAAGACAGTTTAGATCCTGTCATGAAATGGGATGAGCTGACAAAGGCAGCGAACAAAAGGGGAAATACTGGGGAATTGGCAGAGGAAATAATAACTTTTCCAGCATTATTGATAACACATATCCAGCAAGTGGTTCCCTGCAAGCAAATTAATTGGGATAAATTGACAGCTTGCAGCAGGAAGAAGGGGAGTCAGTTGAAAAATATTTTTCATGTAAGGAACAAGCGTTTACCTTTTTTAGTGGAATGCACCTGGCTATGCCACAGGGATATAAAGCCTTTTGTTCACCTTTGTAGAGGGATAAAGAATGATATATAAACCTATGAGTCTACACGGCAACTCAAACTGCTGCCCAGATTTTGACTATGGCTAGGTATTATGCCAATCGCCATGCTAAAGATAAAGGGGAGAAAGGAAAGAAAATGAAGCAATTAAAAACAAGGGTGCTAATGCAACAGGCTTTTCCAGAAAGAGCAAGAGGTAATATGCATATAAAAAAGGGAAGAGTAATGTATAGAGGAGGAAGAGGTGGTAGTGCCACGCCAAATAATGGAGCATGTATGAAAGATACTGGGTGCCATTTTTGCAAAGCAAGAGACCACTGGATAAGGGGGTGTCTGTTGAGCTGGAGAGTACATGGATGCTCTTATGGGCGAGGAATGACAAGAAGAAATTTTTTATAAGGACCGACGCGGGGAACAGTATAATAGCACATACTGGGACACTAGAAGAGAATAATGAGCCACAACATAATTATTTTGACCCTAGGCAAGGAAAGCAATATTCAGGTAGGAATTGTTATGAAGATGACCAGAACACAATAGACTACACAGCATAGAGCTGCCCTTGAGAGGGAAAAGGGCGCATAAGTATTCCTGTAGATTCAAAGAGGTCATTTGTAAAAGCTAGAGTGCAAGGCAAAAAGGTGACATTTCTCCTTGCACAGGTGCATCCAATGCATCAATTTCCCACAAACTAGTACCCCATATTCCCTTCTCCTTGAAAGTAAACATTTCAGTGGGATTGTCTAATAATCCAGTCCAACGTCCAATATCTGGCCCTGTACAGTAGGTCCTACATCTTGCATGGCTCAGCTTGTTGTTACTGATAAATGTGCTTTAAATCTGTTGGGATTTGCTGAAACATTTGCATGCAAATATATATTGTTTGCCTGATGGAGTGTACCTAACATGTAATGCAAAGTCCATTTCAAAATGTGTTGTTGCTACTACTAATGAATTACCACCTGAGCTTAAGGTAATTGACCCTGTGATATGGGCTATGGGATCTAATGATGTAGGATGCATGGTAGTTGACCCGGTGAAAATAAGGGTTAAGCCTGGTGCTGTATTACCGCAAAATCCTCAGTGTTAAATACCCAAGGAAGGGTTAGAAGGAATTAAGCCTGTAATACAGTATTTTGTGATTAAAGGGATTCTAAAACAAATTGTGGTCAGTCCCTGCAACAGCCCAATTGGTCCTGTACAAAAATGAATTGATGGGAAGCCTTGTGTTCATCTATTTAGGACTGCCATTGTCAAAAGGAGAGCATAGATTACACCCTGAGTGCATAGAGGCCATAATAAAAATACCTGTCCCTATCACGCAGAAAGATGTTAGAGGGTTCTGTGGGTGATTTCGTTTTGCAAACAGTGGATTCCCAATTTTTCGTTTTTAGTAAAACCACTGTTATTACTAATACTGAGTACCACTCCAGTACCCTTGCCATGAACTGCTGCTCAGCAACAGAGTTTTGATGTTTTAAAATATGTTTTATGTAATTCACCTGCTTTAGGCATGCCTGATTATACTAAACCATTTATGTTGTTTGTGCATGAAAAACAAGGTTGTGAATTATCTGTACTTACTCAATAACAAGGGGAAAAAACAGACCATATGCATGTTTCTGTTCTACATCGGACCCAGTGGCAAAAGTACTTAAAAAATATTGGGACACCAAATTACATTGTCTGTGCCACATGCAATTGATATCTTATTGAATAAAACTAAAACAAAGCACCTGACAAATGCCAGATTAACTAGATATGAGCTGACAATATTGGCTCCAAATATTGCCAACAAAAGGGTAGGGCTAACACATCTGTCCAACAATGCATTGCAACATGCTTCACACTCATCATGATATTGAAGAGTAGGTAACCTAAATGTCTTCACACTTAAAGAGACACAAGGATAGCATGATTGTCTAACTAAAGCTGCCTATTATGATGCTAATACTAGGCTCTGCTGGTGTGCCGCTTATCTAAAACTGGAAATAATAAGAAAGGAAGAAAGATGGTGTTTTGTTTCCTATGTTCGTCAACTGACACTCTTATTGGTAGTCTTATTATCTTCTCTTCATCAGTCACTCTCTATCATTCATACTTTAAAATGTGAGAGAGAGCAATTGTAATGTAATCCAACTGTCTATTCCTGGTATAGTTCAATTTGAATGACCTATAGACAGTGTGAACATCTCCCTAAGATCTCTAAAAGACTAAAAGAATATAGTGTTTAATATAACAACCACGTTGTATATTTGTGAAGACAAAAAGATGTCTGATCTCTTGTTCTCAACCTTATAGCTTTTGTTGGTCCGTATAAAGATCATAGCGAAACAGTGTAATTGGGTAAGAGTGATGATACCCCTGTTACAGTTTCTACTGTCTACCGGTTTCAGTGGTGTAAGGTTACTGGACCTACTTTCTTCAGGACAGTCTTCGATAAAATAACAGTCATATACTCACTGGTATCTTGGGTGTAATGGACAAGCGCTGTATATCTTACTGCACAGTCCTCAATTGCCATGTGTGGAAACTTAGGTTGTGGCCCTGGGTGACTACCAATGTATTCATCCACTTGTTCAGTTTTATAGACTGCACGGTCCAATGTTGATGGATCACTGGGCCATTGTATTGACTGCAGCCCAGGTGAAAAGGGCCGTCACAGGTATTGCTCACCACTCAGATGGCTGCAAAAATATTGTGGCTGCTAGTTTTTGGTCCACGCTTCAAGTGTAGAGCATGCACCATCTTCTTTGTTGCCAACACCATTGCTTGTCATGGTCCAGTGTTGAAAAGCACCCCTTCTGCTGAGACATTGGACACTTATATCATTGCCATTCGTCTCAAAGACATTGCTGGACCAACAGAGGAACTGTCATATAACTTGAGACCTAGGAAACTATGAACCAACAGCAACTGGACTAGAAACTATGAAGAAGAATCACTTTCCATAAGGGATAGCGAACAGGTGGGCAAGCCCGCCATCTTTAATGGACTACTTGAGGGTGTGAGGTAGTAAAAAAGAGACACTCCAAGGAGCGATTAAGCTCCATGAAACCTCTCCTGATGGAATTTATTTTTGCTGTTTTGATTTGCTCCATACACAAGCTATGCCAAACCATGTGTATGGCTATTTCATCTCAAAGAGGATTCGTGCATCTTTATGTTCCTATCAAAGAAAAAAAAAACAAAGGCGTTGTGCCAAGGGGTTTGTATATGCATTACGGTTAGGATTTTGTGTTTATATTTTAGGTGGGTTATTATCACCACAAAACCTTTATTATGCAAGAGAAGGTAATTAGAGATATGCTGGCCATAGATGTAGCAAATTGATTTACTTACTATAATTATAGAACTATGTTCAAAGGACCGATTGTGGAAATTATGTGTAATTGTAAGCACGTTGTAAGATGAATGAACACAGTTTTCTAATCAATTGGTCTGTGCACACGGTTAAAACATGCTTGCCTAACGCTTTTTGCTCTGCATGTGTATTCTTGAACAAGTTCCGGGAGGAGAAATAGCCAGTTCACAGCTGCACCAACGAAAGCCAAGACTCTGGCCAGTCTCCATAATTAACCCGTGATTTAATGACCTCTCATGGATCTATGTGCACTAAATGTATAAAGCTGTTTGTTCTCATCATGAGTGGTGCAGAGGGTAGGAGGCTCAGATGGGCAATTGCATAACATGCTGAGCTCACATAAGCGAAAATAAACAATTTCTCTGAAACTCTTTTCTGTGCTGGTGCCTCATTTAAGATTATGGACGGAGGTGGGTATTATGAAAAATATTGCCCACATAATATTCATTTAAGAGGGGAGGGGCTGGACTCTGCAATTAAAACATTATAAAACACGTGCTCAAAAGTAGTGGTACAGGGCACATATGACTCTTTATATGTGAAGTGTTTTAAGCCGCTTATGCAAGGTTATAGTACTGTTTAAAACCCATGTTTACTTATTAATCTTCTTGGCCATAACTGATAGCTCCAGAGGCTGCACATTTTCACAGCATTAAAAATAGTGCCAGGTCTGACAGTATTATGACACAGCTCATGACTCCTCACCCAAACTATGCCCCATTCACTATAGGCAAATTGGCACATTTTAATAAATAGCGCACAAGGTTTCCCAACAATTGCTTGTCCTCTCATGTTAGATACTCTTTCACAACATTCTACGTGAACTCTATTAGCAACCACCAATGCAAGTTGCCCAGTTTAGTGCATGTGGGCACAGAGAGTCCATTGCGTCTAGTCTAGAGAGAGCCACTGTTCATTGAATGGAGACTCTAGTTCAATGTCGCCCATTCCAGGGAGGTCAGTCTAGTGCAGAGTTCATGTCCAGAGGGTGGCGTAGCTTGACGCAGAGAGATCTTGTCTGTGGAATGGGGTCGTCTAGAGAGAAAAGCTTATGTTAATGGGCCAGTCTAATGCTTATAGTGCATTTCCATGTACTGGGGATAGTACAGCAGAGACAATGCCTGTTCAAAATCTGAGGTGGTCTAGTGTGAAGAGCTTCTGTTAGTGAAAGGTTGTCTGGTAGAGGGAGCTCGTGTTAATGATGAGCTCCTCTTCATGAGCTGAGAGAGCAGTCTAGTGCAAAGGCATCGTCTCAAGTAAACAGGGTGATTACTGTCTATGCAGAAAGACTTCTCAATGAAGGCATACACTTCCTTTCATTAGAGTAGGGCAGGCGTGTGCTGAAATATCATGTCTATAATGTGGGAGAAGCTTAGAGCAGAGAGTTCCACTCCATAGCTCTTTAGGGTATAGAGATTCTGCTCATAGGGCTGGGTCGTAATGCCTTTTCCTAGAGCTATGGTCTAAGTGTTTGGGCACAGGACTCCTGTTTGCAGATAGGAACAGTCCCATTCAGGAATGTTCAGTATGTTTGGATGGGGGAGTGCATTTTGCCTCAGGCAATGAGGAATCCATCTGCTTCATATGAAGTACTGTTGGATGCTGGTCCGTTTATGTTTTCTGTAATCTAAGCGCTCTAACAGACGTTGGTCTTCACTGCCAAGGTCACTTGGCTTTGGCATGACAGATGACCTATAACTTTTTCTGTCAGGAGTTGTGACCCCTACTAGCTCCTGATGTCTTTGAGTCTTAAGCTGTAGGGCTGGCCATTGAACAGCACGTCTGCTTGAGGCTGGTTATGTGCATTGCTGTCACAAGGCGTAATGCAGGAGTCTTGCTCTGTGGAAATGTAAAACATGTTACGAGTTCTGTTTACGTGCCTGATTGGTACAATGAGTGAATCATAATAGATTGGCAGGTTTTATTGTATTTAATTATATTTAAAAAACTGGATACATCACGGATGGAATAACTGGGCGAATGGAGATCTTTGTCGCTTACCTATATTGAACTGACATAGTACAAAAATGAGAACTCAACAAATTACCGGAAGGGACATGTTCAAATTCTGAGGCACAGTGTAAAATCAGATTCAGTCCTCGATTCCCCATAAATGTATGCCTTTTAGAACCTTGCAACTATGAACCTAGACTGAAACCAACCCAGGGGAAAATTCCAGTGGAACAGTTAAAACCTATTTGCACTGTGTCCAGTTTCTGGCACGTGAGTCTATGGACATCATCTGAACTCCATGTGGAAAAATTCAAGTTGATACCAGTCAGCCCTTGAAACTGGTTATTGTTGTATACTGATTTCATTGAGTTGATGTTGTTATTCACAGTAGAATTTACTTTTTATTTTACACGGCACATATGGGATCAATAGTTTCTGATTGGCTGGCGCCTCTCTGTTGTTTGCTAACTAAGCAATATGCACAGTGATGGGGGGATTTGGTGACTAGTAGAGGAAATTAGGGGCAGGTTAACTGAACTCAGACCTTGTGTCGTTCCCATTTAGGAAGGCCCCCTCTTAGATATATATAGCTTTCTAATTATTATTGTTATTGCATTTATTGAGTGGGAACCTAGCTTTGAGAAGCAACAGAGCGCTTTACAGAGATATACAACAATACAGATACAAAACAGAGCATTTTACAGAGTTATAAAACAGTACAGATGTATAATGGAGTGCTTTTCAAAGGTAACAACAGAACAGATGTACAGCGGGCAGGATACAGAGGAGGGGTACAGCTGTGCAGGGCGGTGGGGAGGAGAGGGCAGATGGCGTCTAGTGAGTCAGGTGGTGTGGGGACGATGTGATGGCCTAGGTGTTGACGAGAGGCTCCTTGAAGAGGTGGGTGTTGAGTTCATTTCTGAATTGTAGGACTGTGGGGGTGAGTCTGATGCTGATGGGAAGATGGTCCCATCGTCTTGGGGCAAAGGCAGAGAAGTCTTGTCTTCTGGTCCTTTCCATTTTGCAGCAGCGGATTTCAAGTCTGCATGTGCCCTGGCTTCTGGTGGTGCACTGTCCGCCGCAGATGCTGAGTTTCACTGCAAGGTAGCAGGGTGACTTAAGGGTGACTGCCGTATTGATGATGCATGAAGACTTGAAGGTGATTTGTGCATGCAGTGGGAGCCAGTGAAGATCAATGAGGGTTGGGGTGATGTGGTTGTATCTGCTTAGACCCTTCATGAGGCATGTGGCTGTGTGTAGGACACTTCTCAGGGGCACATGGATGGACGACGGGAGGCCTTTGAGCAGGGCATTGCCCATATCTAGGTTGAATAGTAACAGTGCTTGAACGATGGTCCTAAAGCTGTTCCAGAGGGAGTAAGGGCTTGACTTTCTGCAGGAAGGAGAGCATATACCAAGCTGTGTGAGTTTTCTTAGCTATGTGTGTCTTGAAGGAGAGGTGTTTGTCGATGTGGAACCAGATGGATTTGGCACAGAAGGTGAGCTCGGGTGTACAGCCCTCATGGTTCGTGGTTGATAGCCAGGTCTGAATGTCTGGGTGTTCGGAGTTGTTGGTGAAGAGTAGAAATTTGGTCTTGGAGGGATTGAGCTTCAAGTAAGCACAGGACATCAGAGACTGGATCAGCTAGAGGCAGGTTTTGAGCCTGTGGATGCCCTTGATGGAGTTGATCTTGAGGTATAGCTGTGTGTCATTGGTATATTGGTGGATGTGGATGTTATGTGTGGCTAGAAGGCCTCGCAGCAGCTTCATTATAGATTGTAGATCACTGGGTTGAGAATGGAACCATGCAGGACTCAACAAGTGATAGGTAGCATTGGCAATCAAGAGGAGTCCATCTGAACCAGCTGCTGGCGGTTGACAAGGAAGGACTTCAACGAGCGTAGGACAAGGGAGCTGATCCTCATGCACCAATGTAGGGTGCCTATGAGCGCCTAGTGGTCTACTGTGTCAAAAGCGGCTGAGAGGTCAAGTAGAACCAGGAGGCAGGGGTGGCCATTGTCAAGGATGTTGGGTGCATCGTCGACCACCTGTATGGTGGCTGTCTCCATGCTGAATCTGGTTCTGAACCCGGATTAGTAGGTTTGGAAGAGATTGCTGTTGTTGATGTGCTGCTGCAGTTGCACGGCTACTACTTTCTCAATGATGTTACCTAGGAAGGGAAGATGAGTGATGGGGCGATAGTTACCTAGGTTGTCAGGATTCAGACTGGGTTTCTTTAGCAGAGGGAGGATTTGCCCTGTCTTTATTTATTTATTGAGCATTTTTATGACACCTATACAGCCAAGGTCTTTCCAGGCACCACAAGGAAGGGGCATGGGGGGACAGAGGAGAAAAACAATTACGGTCCTACTCGGCCTTGTGACATTCGGATTGTGCAAGTGCAGAATTGGAAGTGCAGGGGGGGAAGCAGGTCAGGGAGGAAGGAAGGATAAGAGAGAGGGGAGGGAGAACTTCAGGAGTGAGTGGGTCCCAGGGACTGGGCAAGTGCTAAAGGGAGCCCAAGAGGGCAAGTGTTTGGGGAACAGGGGTGACTCAGTAGGCTAGTCAGGGAAGGGTGCCTGAAGGCTAGTGCAGCTTCTCTGCTCCTTCAGAACTATCATGGACAGCATTGCCTTCCTCGTTCCCTCCTTGGCTGAGCTCTGCAACCACTCCTTTGCCACTGGCTTTTTTCCACTACCCTTCAAGCAGTCCCTTGTGCACCCCCTCCTTAAAGAGCTTTCTGCAGACCTTTCCTGCGCAGCTAACTACCATCCTATGTCTACTACCCCTTTCTTGGGCAAACTCTTGGAGAAGCTGGTCACCTGCCAACTAATCCATCATACTGAATCTGTTGGCTGTTTCCATGACCACCAGTCTGACTTTAGAGCAGCCAGATGCACAAAAACTGCTTTCCTGAAAAGCCATGAATACTTGCTCTCAAACCTCGACTCCAACTCTCCATCCGTTCTCATCTTCCTCGATCTGTCCTCTGCCTTTGACACTGTCAATCATGCTTGGGCTTGGAGAGGATCTCGTAGCCCTTGGGAGGGAGAGTGGCAAAAGCAGTGACAGAGCTGGCATTGAACCATATTTCAGTGAGGGCGAGGATGTCCAGGTGAAAGTCTTCAAGGAGTTGACAATGTCAGAGGAGTGTTTAACAGCAGAACCAGAATTGAGGGTGGCTAAGTGAAACTGGTTGCGCCTTTATATGTCTTCTGAGGAGGGGTACAGCGGCGAGCTATGCCTGTTGGTAGGGGTGAAAAGGCCAGAGGAGTGGCAGGTGGAGGAGTGGCAGGAGAAGGGAGGAAGATAATGAGAGACAGAAGACACCTGTCAAGAAAGAGGAGGTTGGGCTGAGAACCCTGGCCATGATAGTACCATTCTGGTAGACATCAATGATGCACCTGGATGATGGGAAGTGTGCCGAGAGCACTTCCCATCTGGTTCCACCATTATTGACCGAAGAAGGGAAAGGGCAGCGGACTGAGACCATATGGGGAGTCTGCATGTCCAGAGAGGGAATAACAAAGAGGATTTCAGTAATAGTCTACCTGAAAGACGTGTTAACATAGGTGTCGGCAATGGGCAGGCATAGTTTAGAGACCAGGATACCCTTCTTAAACTTGTTCCTTCCAGGCTTCAAAAGAGAGGGCAATAGGTAATAGAGTAGCACTTAGAATACATAGGGGAGATGGAGTGCACCATAGGGCGAGGGAGCAGAGGATACCCAGGAGAGAGAGAGACACACACAGAAATGCACAGTGCACGAAAGAACTCACCAGGTGGCCTAGCAGGAAAACACGCACAGTTGAATCAGGTAATTTAAGCAAGCATTTAAACAAGGGCAGCAGATTTTAAACCACACAGATATGAATTTCAATTACACCGGAAAAATGCTAACAATTATACAAGGGCAGCAGGTTGAAAACACCCAGATATGAATTTCAAAAAAACAGAAAGAATGTCAACATTTCATCAAAGGCAGCAGATTTCAAACATCCAGATTCGAAGTTCAAAAATGCAGGAAAAAAGCTGAAATTAAAACAGGTGCAGCAGAATGCCAAACAGAATTCCGAACAGCACAAAGTACACTGTCAAGTAGACTGTCAAGAATAGAAATGAAGAGCTACAGCATTAGTCATGCAAAGGAGCTGAAAGTCAATCCATTGCCTGGTATGAGATGTACGTTCAATGCAGGCCAGTGTTTATACAGAGTGGGGCAGGACCAGGCAAATAGCACACACGAGGAATCCCAGGATGCAAAGTAATCCGTTAAGAATTGATGGGACGTGAAGTAAACAGTAGATACCAATGTGCGCGCAATCTAGTGGGTTGAGAGACGATTCAGAGCTAAACTACTGCATGAATAAAAATCAAAAGGCAGGTTGGGGGCCAGGAACTGCATCAATAGGCACGGGGGGATTATATATATATATATATATATATATATATATATATATATATATATATATATATATATATATATGCAAAAACACAAGTGAACCTGGGGTTGTAGGTGTTCAAAAAGCCCCCTAAGGGAAACATGTCTGGAAACCCTAGCACATTATGGCAATGGACTTCTCTTTTCAGAGATATGTTTGCACAATATTGCATTTGCATATTATGAGTGCTTTATGGTCAATTCTCCTTAGGAAACACATGATCATGGAGTACATATCTGCAGCTTATAGTGGCAGATGGACACTAGTCAAACTATTATGTATGAGGAGCTGATGTACACTTAGGTGAAACATCATTTTTAGAAGTGGCACTTTCATGTTAATTGAAACAGGATTTGCCTTTGCACTTTATGTAATCCTAATATTGAAGATGTCCTTATTGTAAGGTGACCCAATGTCATTGTAACAAATGTATTGCATTTCAGTTTTTGTTGCATGGGCACTTGCCAGTGATTTATAGGTATATAACTCATATGGATTGATATATTCAACAAAACACTGTTCATAGAGATTGCTGTCCTCGTCACATTTTGTGGCCCTCTAGTGGCACTAGTCATCACTACAATTGATCTGGACACTGCATTTGATATTGAAATGATGTGCTATGATATGATATGGCATTTATAACACGCTTATACACAAGTGTTTCACAGAATGCATATGTTTGGAGGTGAAAGGAAGCTGCTGCTCAATGCCCCTTTGTATGTAAACATACCATCCGGGATGAAATGACGCTGTGCTGACATTTAATTTCAGCAGAGCACCAATATGACAATAGGCGCGCACTCTGGCATATTCGGCCGCTGCTATCCCGTGCATTTAGATTGCTCACACTATTAAGTCTGTATGGGGTATTTTACATCCATTTCTGTAATGATAAGACATGTTCAAGATGGTGGTACTATTCTACCCCGTTACTTTACTGTTTCGAGGTCATGTGATCTCAGCAAACACAGGATTCAGGGGGCGGAGACTGCCGCTCTGGCCAGTGTTTTTAAATTTCACTGTGGTATCCGCCCATATGGATTACATTAGCCTGAGGAAGATCGTGATAACGACCAGAATGCATGCCGATTTCCACCTGGTTGGCTGGGTGTATTTGGTCTGCCTTGTTGATGAATGTCTATTTCATGTTCATCTTTTATATGTGATGCGCTTACAATTAGAATAAAGGAAACCATTTCTTATCATACGCAGCAATGTCTTGAGTGCTTGGGTTTCCAGACATGTTTCCCTTAGGGGGCTTTTTGAACACCTACAACCCCAGGATCACATGTGTTTTTGCATATTATGGTGTCTAGCCATCCCATACCCTGAAGCATCAGCTACCTGTATAAGACAGCGTGCTTCTTTGCTAATCATGTGTTTAATATATATATATATCATAATTGCAATTTGTAAACCATAAATGTGATCAAAGAGTAAAACCCTCTGATGGTCACATCAACTGCCCATACCCGGGGTGAGGCAAACATCATTGACATAGGATTGTGTTTAGTCGCAGCTAGGGCTGGGTGAAATTGTCAAATTCCATTATGCCAGCCGCAAAGCTAAATCTGTCTGATTTCATTCTACTTCACGCCAATCGGCCGTTCCACCACCCGCAAGTATCAAAAAGTGTGGCACAATGTTTCCCGTGCCATTGCGCGAACCGAAAAGAGCAGGGCAAAGTTTCTCATACTGCTGTGCAAACCGAACAGTGCAGTGCAAAGTTTCGCTTGCCGTCACACAAAGCCTGCATGAACCGAAAAGAGCCACCCGAAGTTTCCCATGCCACTGTGTGAAACCTGGCACAAATTGAAAAGACCAGAACAAAGTTTCTTGTGCCGCTGCGCAACCCTAGCACGAATTAAATGGTGTGGCGTGAAGGGAATCAAAACACAATCTGTGAAATGTTTCTTGTGCTGCTGCGCGAACCTAGTGCAGAACAAAAAACTTGTGTGAAGTTTCTTGTACCAAAGCACGAAATTAGCATGGATCGAAAAAAAGGCTGCACAAAGTTTCTCGTGTCACTGTGCAAAACTCGCATGGATCGGGAAAACAGTGTGAAGTTTCTAGTGTTGATGCATGAAACTAGCACGCGTCACAAAAGAACCACACAAACATTCTCGTCTTGCTGCATGCAACAAGCAGGATCGCAAAATACCTGCATGAAGCTTCTCGTGTCTTTGCATGAAACAAGCACAAAATGAAACGTTGCGCAAAGTTTGTCATGGCACTGCGCAAAACTAGCATGGTTAAAAAAAAGACCTGTGCAATGTTTCTAATCTCGCTTTATGAAATCACATGGAACGAATCACCTCGCTCTGCGCAAAACCGGGTGAAATTTCAGTGGTGGTGGATATATATATATATATATATATTATATATATATATATATATATATATATATATATATCATAACTTAAAACCCTCTGATGCCCACATCAACTGCCAATATCCAAGATGAATCAAACATAATTGCCATAGGATTTTGTTTAGAGCTAGGGCTGGGCGAAATTGACGAAGACCGTTATTCTGCCACACAGCGAAATCTGTCTGATTTCATTCTGTTTCGCCCCAATCCACCGATCCACCAACCCCAAGTATCGAAAAGAGCAGCACAACGTTTCTCGTGCCATTGCGTGAACCGAAAAGAGCAGGGCAAAGTTTCTTGTGCTGCTGTGCGAACCAAACAGTGCAGTACAGTGCAAAGTTTCTCTTGCTGTCACTCAAACCCTGCATGAATCGTAAAGAGCCACCCGAAGTTTCACGTGCCGCTGTGTGAAACCTAGCAGGAATCCAAATACCAGAACATAGTTTCTTGTGATGCTGTGCGACCCTAGCACAAATTAAATGATGTGGCGTGAAGCGAATCAGAACAAAAACTGTGAAAAGTTTCTTGTGCTGCTGCGCAAACCTAGTACAGATCAAAAAACCTGTGTGAAGTTTCTCATACCAAAGCACGAGACTAGCATCGTCGAATAAAAGGTACACAATGTTTCTCGTGTCACTGCGCAAAACTAGCATGGATCAGGGAAAACCATGTGATGTTTCTTGTGTTACTGCATGAAACTAGCATGGATAGCTTGTGTTACTGCATGAAACTAGCATGGATAGCAAGCAAAAGACCTGCATGAAGTTTCGCAAACCAAGAACAAACTGAAACTGTGTGCAAAGTTTCTTGTGGAAATGCGCAAAATTAGCATGGTTTAAAAAACAAACCTGTGCAACGTTTCTAATCTCGCTTTACGAAACCAACAAGGAAATTAAACGCCTCGCTCTGCGCAAAACCGCACACAACCGGCTGAAATTTCAGTGGCGGAACCGTAATGCTGATTTCGCGGAACTGACAGAAGCGGAATACAGTGCAAATTCTGCACTTTTTGCTTCGCTGGCAGAAGTGTTGCCCACCCCTAGCCACAACCCTATAAAAGAAGCAGTTTATTTGAATGTGGATGATACATTCAAGAGGATATTCTGGCCTCTTGAGTGCCTGCAATGGTATAAAGTGGTGTGGCCATTTGAAATCTATGCAATATGCAATACTTTCTATGACGTAGGTGATTTGATGCTGGGGATTCTGCTCCCTCAGTTATTATTTTTCCTATTATTGACCAACAGCAATCGATCTTATGAATAATGGGTTGCATGTTGCTCTGGCATTGTGGTAGTAATTTCATTTGCTATGCACCAAAATGCAAATTTAAGGCATACAAATAAGGGAGAAACTGTTTATGGCTCAGTATTACACTGTAGGCCATTTTCTACATACTTGGAGATAATGTAGGGGCACGAAGCAGAAACAGCGTTCACCTTTAGTTCCTTCTCCGTCTTTAAATGCCACACGAGTTTATGTTTGCGTGACATGTTCATGCAACAATAAAAAGAATGGACTCCTGTGGAATCTGCTTGTTCTAACACCTTCTTAAAGCAGGAGGATTCCATACGGATAGGTTTTTAAAAGCGTAAAGGAAAGATGTCATTAACACTACTTGCAAAGTGGAATACAAGTGGCAAATGCAAGGAGCGAAGGGAATTTCAGGTATGCTTGCTCTTTGCTGTTGCAAACCCGTTTGCAAATGTGGAAGAATTGCATTGAGTGGGCCCAAAAGACATACTTGTCATAATGTCGGTGGTCACATCCATACAATAACCACTTTTTTTTTATAAAATTACCCTGTGTCATTGGCCTAAAATTACACAACACATTGACTGATGTTTTTACTCTTAACCTCATCAACCCTTTACTTCTTTGGTAGTGCAGTACTACCACGTCAAGATCATGTGATTCGACCATTCATTGGCATGACGGGCATTTTCTGCTTTTTTGGAAGGGTGGATGGAGAGTGGGTACCTTATGTCTTTTGAGTTATTGCTCACTTTATTTTGGTGGCATTGTACGGCATGCATCATTTTGACTGATGGACATCTTTAGCAGTTTTTTTGTAGCTTTCAAATAATACTCATGATTTGGGGGTGCGACTTGCAGATGATACTCATCTTTAGTGACAAAATAACGATTTTGCACTGTAAACTTGCAACTCATTCATTCAGTCTGATAGATTGCAATGGGGAGAGTTCAGGGGGCCTTTGTAGGCTATGTAATACCTCATTTCAATAGCCAAGGATAGACGGACCCAGAAAGCTATTGGTAGACTAAGCAATGATTGCAATAATCTTCATTGCATTCATAATGTAGAGCATGGTTGCCAACTTTTACTCCCAAAATGGGCACAGAAATGACCAACTCCCCTCCTGTCCTATCTCACTTTTAGAATGCTTGTTGTGAAATGGTATATCTGCTGGCCAATAACTAAGACATGGTGATAGAAGAATTGTTGCAGAAACAAGTAGGATTGATTTCATTGGCTAATAGGAAATGGGTCGATACAGCCCTATATGGATTAAAACAGGCACAGTAGCCCGCAAGTTAAATATAGATCACAGCAACAGTCGTGCAACTTACTTTTCGAACTTTGAAGAATAGGCCAGCGGATGTGGATCCCTGATATTTAGGCAAAGAGTCCCGAGCTGGCGGGCCATTACTGCATATGGTAATGCCCCTGGGGGAAGGTCCCGGGGGCATTACCATATGCAGTAATGGCCCGCCAGCGAGAGGCTTATTGCCATTAGTATTTTTGGGTTGGAAGCCCCGGGATACTAATCATTTTTTTTTCTTCTTTTTGCTCCATTGTTTGTACATTATGGCGGCTGTTACAGTACATGCTAGTGGAAATAAAACTAGACCGCACATACTGCTACTTTGCTATGGAACAGCAGTGCTCCATTTTGGGCTCTTGCTGTTTCATAGTAATGAATAAGAAACAACTAGAACGCGTTTACTTATCCATTGTTATGGAACAGCAGGGCTCCATTTTGGGCTCTTGTTTCATAGCCATGAGTAGGAAACAACTAGTTTGCGCTTCCTTATTCATTATTATGGAACAGCAGGACTCCATTTTGGGCTCTAGATGTTCTGTAGTGATCAAAGTAAAAAAAGGGGGATTTGTGAAAAGTGCTTGATTGCATAACGAATTCTGGGGACACATGGTGGCGAGTGAAACTGAATGTTAGAAAGAAAGAAAAAACATTTTAATCTATAATGAGGCTTTTCGTTTTGAAATAACTAGTGGCAAACAACATAGTAGGTAAAGTAGATGTGCTGATTTCGAGAGATTGCATCAATTTAATTATTAGGGATTGCAGAAAAAGGTGTATAATGTAGAAACATGAAACAATTAGAAGTAAGCAATATTTGAAGGGAAATAGAAGTATATAAGAATTATAACATGAGTATTTTGAAGCGGTAAATACAATGCAGTAGTATGGAATTTGGAATTAGAGTGGAAAATAATCGCAAAGAAAACATAAACGAGCATACATTTCACTTTGCATTAAACTGAACATTTCCATGGAAAGTAAAGGAACAATTAGAAAACTGTGGATTAGGGTTATTTTCAGAGAAGTTTGACATAATGGTGTTGATTGAATTGGAAGGTGATGGATTCAGTGATGTAATATGCTGCACTTCAGTATAGATAGTGGGTTTTGCTATGGATGTAGGTCGTACATTTCGAGGTGCATGGCCCTGATGGAGAATTGAAGACCAATCCTTACATTGAATGGCTTGGGGCTGCCAATAACTGGTTATTGAAGTTGGGTTTTTGTGTCTAGTAACAGACATAATTTCACTGGTATCCAGTCCAGCATTTGAAAGCAGTTGGATTGTAGTTGCCCGAATACAGTGATCAGTGTATACTTTACTTAGATAGGCACGTCAGCTGATTCTTGGCATGAAAGTGCCTATAGTGTTCTTACCAAGAAGACGATTAGTGTACCATATCAGTCCTTCAGTGCACTGATTGTGGTGGAAGCGACGAGGCATTAGTAAACAACATGGTGCGCTTGTAGGCAATTTGGAGGTGTACAAGAGAAGTGATTTCAATGGCCAATCAGGATCAGTTGGAATTGCATACATTCTTCTTCTCATGTTACTGTGGTTTTGGTCAAATATATTGTTATGATTTTTGGTTAGTTCTTTGAATGTAAGTGTGGCGTATTTCTTGCCATTTTCATCGGCCACTACTTCAAAAGCATTTGGTGGGAGCAGACGCACTCCTTCACATCCTCTTCTAGCAAAGTATATTTGGATATCCAACCACACTTTACATTGTAAATCAGGAAAAATGGTATTAAAGATTCTGCAAGACCATAGTTTGGTAAGATCTGTATGTGTGATTGGTGCTTTGTGTTGTGCTTGGTCTCTCTCATTCCGGCACAGTCTTTCTATTGTTGCAATAAATATATTGTTAGCAGCAATGAACTGGTCACTTTGCATTATGTTGATATTTCTACTCTAAGGAAGACTGTTTAGGTGGCAATTTAGACCAGAACGCAGGGAAATCAGACTTTGCGGCTGATATTCAAATCCATTTACAGTGCACACTTCAGCATAAAATGAGGGTAGCAAAGAAGAAAGAATATGAAATGGAAGCATTTCAAAAGAACTAAATTGTCCTTTCTGTAGAAGCCATACCCTGAATGTTTCAACTGCCCATTTGGTTGCACATTTAGTCTTTTGTTCTGATCTTTTTAATTCCAATTCATCTAGGTCTGTGTTGCCGAGAGAAATATGTCTGTACGTTTTTTTAGTTAGTGGTGGGTTATTCATGCTGCTTTCTAAGGCTGTGGTTTGAGTGGTTCTTTTTTGGTTTCTGTGGTAGTGTCATACAGCCACTCCTCTATTAAAAGCGACCCGGTGATGTTGAAGGTGATTTCAGCAGGCGAGTCGGGAGGAAGCGATGCGGGTACAGAGGTAGTCATGCCAACGCCACAGATTTTATCTGTTTAGTTTTGCTTTGTTGAAATTCCTTTGGATTTAAAAGGAAAGACTGCCCGTGGATGAGGTAACGGCGCGATACGTGTGGTCATTGCAGAAATTTGCGGTGTTGGAATGCGATGTAAGAACAATGCCGCACCGGCGTGAGGTGCACGCAATTGCATGGCTAGCCTTACCATGCAGTAAGGCTTGGAAAACAACCAATCGGCAAGAAGAATTATCTCACTTTGTATGGAAACTGTGTACTAATGGCCCATATCAGTGTGCAATTCCTGCAGATGTCGTAAGAGACAATTATGTTTCACGTCTGCACCATCTTCACTGACAAAGCCTCCAGTCCCAGCTCAACCAAAGTGTATTTGAAGTGGCAAAGTGAGCTTCCTGTGCGGATTGATAAAGAACAGAGGGGGCGTTGTCCCCATTTCTCGCATGTATTCAGCGTCCTTGTTGCAAAGTGCATTCTTAGATCGCCTGCAGGTCCACTAAGTGCTGATGAAGCTTTATGCGATCTTGCTGAAAGTCCTTGCAGCAGCAGTAACACCATGGCGGCCCTCCAAAGTATTGACACAAGCATATTTACTCCGTCATTGATTTGGAATTATTGAACAGAGTAAGGAACATGTCAAGCCTAATCGTGCATGGGAATTTCAGGGAACAACGACAAATGTATACATTCCCAAATCCATTCTAAACTATCCTTTTGCAGCATACTTTGTCGATAATGTAACAATGTTACACACTCACATTTCAATTCCAGATCGCAGTGATTCATGCAACCTTTAGCACGTAACTGTTTACTGAATATTTCACATTTAGAACATCTGATGGGCTGAGTTCCCAGTCTGCAGTAATGCAGTTTTGGGAGTTATTTTTTCTGCACAATGACTCAATCGCACTGTAGATTTGAGATTGGGGCTATCAGCTTGCGGCATCGGGGCAGAGAGGGACCTGAGCAGGATGGGCAATGCAATGTGCATGCTGATTCCTGTCAGTTGGGGTGGGAAATACTGATTGATGCCAACTGCAAAGGTGAATTTTAGCATGGCCTTCTCCTGTCTGCTGCGGCCTTCACTGAATGCACACATTGCTTTCTGTAGAGATATTGCGAGACCTTCCGGTCTCGCGAGATCTCGTGCACAGCCGGAAGTGCGGGCCCCGCGCGCCAAGCACGCATTCCAGCGGGAGAAAGCCACGGAGCAAGACGCGCTCCTTGGCGCTCCTCCCAAGAAGAGGCATCTAAACCACAAGAGAGACTATGAACACTTACGCCAGCTGAGTCTCAGTTCAGGGGCCTGTTGCCCATCATTGATTCATTTCATGTATGTTGCAGAGTTACTTTGGTGTCACTGAAGAATAAAAGACACAACCCGCAATTACACCGCCTCCTATCATTTATTGTGGGAATTATACAACATAATTGGCGACGAGGATCACCACTAAAACCCGCGTGGAGCCATGCAAGGAGCGACACCACCACCGCCCTTCCTGCAAACTCCAGGTAGGCCTGCCATTCCCTGGCCACAATGGCAACCCTTATTCACAACGTATGTAGAGGCCGTGGGCGGTGCGGGCTACTCGGCGGCGAGATGCAGGGCGATGTTACTAAATGCCCTGGGCATCGAAGGACAGAGGGTGTTTGAGAGTCTCACCCCGGAGCCGGTAGCCGGCGACAACAATGATGTTTTCAAGGAGGCTGTAAGAAGGATTGTAAAAACGTTCGCCAGTAAGGAGAATACCGTCCTGCACAGGATCCGGTTCTAAAGCCGCAAACAGGAGGCGTCCGAACCCGTTGATGACTATGTCACCAAACTGCGTGAACTGGCGGCGCTCTGCAGCTTTGGTAACAACGCAGAGAGTCTCATCTGCGACATGCTGGTGGTCCACACCAACAGTAGAAAAGTACAAGACAAGTTCATTTTAGAAAAGGAACTACAGCTGGAAAAAGCAATTGAAATAGCGAGAGCAGTGGAGGTAACGGTAGGCAGAAAGAAAGAATTTGCTAGTGGCCACAGCCCTACCGAAGTACAAGCGGTGGCATTCTGCCCAAAGAAGGAGAGGCCGGTCCTCGATACGAGAGAAGAAAAATGGGGGAAGAAATAACCGTTGAAATGCCACAGGTGCACCAGCACGAAGCACCTAGCCTTCGATAGAGAGTGCCCAGCAAGAGACAAGGAGTGCTCAGTATGCAAGAAGATTGGACACTTCTCGATCATATGTCGTTGGCGCAACAAGAAGATCACGAGTGTCAACGCTGAACACAACGCGGAGAGGGATTCGCCCTCGGAAGATGAAGGGAGGCCTACAGTCATCATGGTAAACAGCTCACGGGCCAGAAGAGAAAAGCCCCATTGTGCAATCAAAATCAATGGACTGGAAACAAGAGTCATGGCTGATTCGGGTTCTGATCTCACCATAATACCCCTACGCATGTACAAATCGATGATGGGTACAGAGACGGTCCAAGTACTCAGCACACGGCACAAGCCCAAAGTTTTTGGTGGTGCGTCTGTAGACCTGTTGTGCTACATCAAAGGGAAACTAGAGTTCAAAGAAAGATAGACCACCACAAAAGTTTACTTTAGTCAAGAAGGCCCAGCGGTATTAGGGTGGGACGACCAGGCGAAACTGAAAATCAAGCTGGACCCCAGCACAGAGGATCAGGTACTGTCAGTCAGTTGGAGGAGCGCACCAGTAGCAAAAAGTGATTACCCCAAACTATTTTTGGAAGAATCAGGACACATCAAGGGCTTTGTCCACAAAATATTACTCAAAACCAACGCGGTCCCGGTCAAGCACAGAGTAAGGCCAGTACCGGCAACCGCAAGAGACACACTCAGAAGCCAATTGGACAGAATGAAGAAAGATGGTGTCATCGAAGAAATTGAAGCTTCTGAGTGGTTGAGCCCAGTGGTACTTATAAAGAAACAGAACTCACAAGAGCTAAGAGTATGCATTGATCTCCGCAGCCTAAACGTGGAAGTTATTGCAGACAGCTACCCACTGCCGAGCATCAATGAGTTAGTCCTCATGATGAAGGAAGCCAAAGTATTCTCGAAACTGGACATGAGGAACGCCTACCATCAAATACAACTGCACAAGGAGTCCAAGCCACTCACCGCTTTCATCACCCCGTTTGGCACGTACCAGTTCACCAAGATGCCATTTGGTTTATCATCGGCACCCTCAGCGTTTCAACGCATGATGGATGCTCTACTGCGGAACGTCAGGAACGTGGCCTATTTCCAGGATGACATCCTTGTCTATCCAAAAGATGAACAGACGCACAATGTCACATTGAGAACAGTCCTCACCAAACTGCAAGAAGCGGGAGTGAGATTAAGGTACGAAAAATGCGTGTTCAAAGCAAAAGAAGTTGAGTATTTGGGGTACAAGATATCAGAGGAAGGTATAGGTCCCAAGCAAAACTTACTGCAGGCCATAATTAAAGCTCCTGAACCCACCAACAAAGACGAAGTGAGGTCATTCCTCATGTTGGCAGAGTACTATGCAAAATTCATCCCCAAATTCTCGGAGACCTCAGCGCCGCTCCGAGAGCTCCTCAAAAAAGGGTCGGAGTACACGTGGCAAGACGCTCAGAAGAAAGCGATGGAAAGCATAAAACGACACATAGTTGAAGCGCCGTGCTTGCAACCGTTCAACCCAGAGTGGAGTACAGTCATCCCTACAGACGCCAGTGCATATGGATTAGGGGCTGTTCTCACTCAGAAGAAGGGCGACACAGAACATGTGGTAGCATTTGCCTCGAAAGCCCTGTCGTCCCCTGAACAAAACTACTCCACCATAGAGAAGGAGATGATAGCGTGTGCGTGGGCCGTGACACATTTCAGGACATATGTGTGGGGCACAAAGTTCAAGTTGGTTACCGATCACAAGCCCCTCATCCACATGCTCAGCCCAGGTGGCACCAAAGTGTCAACGCCCAGATTAGCACGCATAGCAGCAAAACTGCAGGAATACACCGTCGAGGTGCAACACATCTCCAGATGGAAGAATTCGTAGGCGGACTGCATGTCAAGATTGCCAGAGGCAAGGAAATTGCCACCAATTTCTTACAAGAAGAATGCATTGTAGCATCCATTATAGATCTCAAAGCGCCCGACTACCTGGAACTCAGCGAAAAACACTGGATGGAAGAAGATGGGAAGGATCCTACCATGGTGAGAATCAGAGAATGGATCAAAAACGGATGACCGGACGAAAGGGCAGTGCCAGAAGGCATGAGACCTTATTGGAAAGTGGCAGATGAGATCTCAGAAGCCGACGGCATAATTATGAAAACCGAACAGGTAATCCCGCACACAGGCATGAGGAAAATTATTCTGTGCAGGGCCCATGCGGGCCACCTGGGGAACACCATGATACGTCGCAGAGTGAGAGAAGCCTACTGGTGGCCGTCCATGGACCAGGAAATCCGCACCATGATTGAGAGATGCCATGAGTGTCTCAACAGTGACAAGCGCCTGAAGATCAGACAGGTGCCCATGATTCCCACAGAAACCCCAGAAGTGGTGTGGTCAAAAGTAGGTCTAGACTTTATAGGACCATTGGAGGCGATGGCGCCGGAACATCGATACGGCATTGTACTAGTGGATTACTTATCGAAGGGGGTCGAGGCTGAGTTCGTTCCCAACATTACGACTGCAACAGTAATAGAGGTCCTCACGGCCATTTTCCAGAGGGAAGGGCTCCCCAATGAGTTAGTAACAGACAACGGAGTACAACTCATATCCAGAAACATGGAACTGTTCCTGAGGAAGCACAACATACACCAGAAGAAAGCAGCACTCTATCATCCCCAAGCAAATGGGCTCGTCGAGAGGGCCAACAGGTCTATTAAGGGAGACATCCAATTAGCGACTGCTTCAGGAATGGATCCCCTCAAAACAACAAAAGAGGCCATCGCAGCCCACAGACTCCCAACGGGATCACCCAAATTTCCCCTTTTTGCATGTTGAGAGGGAGGAGAGCAGCATCCACGCTAGTGCCGCCATGGTTTGCCAGAGTAAGGAAAGACGAAGAAGTAGACATGTCGGAAGTGGGGTGGAGAATAGAGAACAGCAAGGCACGCATGAAAAGGTGGAGCGACAGAAGGAGAAGGACCAAACAAGGGTCAGAGGTAAAAGAAGGAGATTGGATCAAAATAAGGTTACCGACCAAGGATCAAGTCACGGGCTCACGGTTCAGCAGACCTGTGAAGGTGATTCACCGAGGAGCCAACCATGTCCGCACTGAAGATGGGCGCACATGGAACATGGAAACAGTAGCCATGTTTGAAAAGAGGCAAGAGAGAGAAAATATCTTTGAAAGGTCTGAAGGTGAAGGAGTAATGGACAATGAGAGAAGGGAAGAAAGAGAGCCAGAGACAGACAGAGAACAAGTTGAAGAAAATTAGTTTGAAGCGGATGCACCCACAGTTGAGCAAGAAACTGACCAGCAGGACGTGTGCAGTGAGAGAGGCGATCGTCCGCGAAGGGAACACAGAAGACCAGTGAGATACAATGACTATGTCTTGCAATGAACTGCCTTTGCATTATCAGAGGGAGGTGTGATGAGATATCGCGAGACGTACCGGTCTCGCGAGATCTCGTGCACGGCCGGAAGTGCGGCCCCCCCACGCCAAGCGCGCATTCCAGCGGGAGAAAGCCACGGAGCAAGACGCGCTCCTGGGCGCTCCGACCAAGAAGAGGCCTCTAAACCACAAGAGAGACTATGAACACTTGCGCCAGCTGAGTCTCAGTTCAGGGGCCTGTTGCCCATCATTGATTCATTTCATGTATGTTGCAGAGTTACTTGGGTGTCACTGAAGAATAAAAGACACAACCCGCAATTACACGCCTCCTATCATTTATTGTGGGAATTATACGACACTTTCCTCTAAACCATTGAATGAGTAATAATAATTCTAATAATAAGAGTAAAATAATTGTTGCTATTATTTTTAGTATTATTATCACCTTCATTTAAAGCATTGAACGAGTGATCTAATAAGAATAAAAAGAATAATTATAAGTATTATTATTGCAAGATTCTTCATTCAATGGTTTCAATTAAAGCAATAATAATATTAATGGCAAATTTTATTAGTATTAGCATTGTATAGCTTTCTACATTGCAGCTCCATTGTGAGAGTGACCAGCACTTTTTTCGCTGAACAACACTGGGCTCGGATGAACCCCTCCATTTGAAGGTATATCATGAGGTGAAAGAATGTAAACGTGATAACAGATAGTAAATGCATCGCAAAAATAGGTGAAGGTGGAAAGGTCAGAGGTCTTTCGAGGAAATGGTGGCAGATGATAAAACAGCGAGATCGTTAACATCCTGTGCAGAAATAAACCATTACGCTGAAAAACGACCCGTCTCCGCGAGCTGCTAATTGTTTGGCACGCTTCCGGGTCCCTGTAGGGAAACGTCTGCGTGATCACGTGCCGAGCCGCTCTGTGTGAAGATTAGAATGAGGCAGCAATATCCTCAACCACTACACATATGAGCTGGGAAAATGGTAATTGCCAAACCGAATAAGCGTCTTATGCATGCACGCATGTACTATGTTTATACACAAAAAGAAACAAAAATATGTCAATAGAACGTAAGATATTATACACGAGGAGCCGTGTTTCTGACCCTGGTTTCTGAACTGTTAAGCTATAATGAAGCCCCCTAAAGTCAGATGAGTGGTCTCTTCTAAACAAACCTTTTCTGCCACTGCTCTGAGGCTGGGCAGTTCAGTGCACACTTGCATTTACCTTTCACTACCTTTGCTTTGATTTTAAAAAGTTTTAAAAACCTTTCTTTTCCATGAGGTCCCTTTTCTATCATTCCTTTTTTAATTGTAGTTTCACTCTGCACATATCTTTTTGCTCTATGCTGCAATTCTATTTGTTGTGCTGAGAGATTTTCATGCAGACGTAAAACCAGTGGACACTTGTGGAATGAATCTCGCATTTGCACCTGGTAAATGTCTGGCAGATTCCATAGGAATCTATGAGAAAATGCTGCCTGCAAACTGTAATTCTTATATTTTTATAAAATGGTTTAAAAGTGATTTCACCTTGATTTGCTCTTCACAATGATACTACGCTTTGTAAATCATGAGCATTTGATGCAGGGGTAAGTACTAACGTTGGCCATCACCTGCATGAAATGTGCATTTCTTTTAAAATTACCCTCTATAGGCCTCATTCTGAATACGATGTTTGGTGGTAACAGGGACAGCATACAGTAATTTACTGCCGATTTTTGAAATACCACATATTATGAGTTGGAAACACATGCAATGTGTGTGCATGGGATACATAGAAAGTGCATCAGTTGGTAAAAACATTTTCATTTGATATCAGAAAGAATATTGTGTTGTAGTTCAGCGCCATTGTGGTCCAAGGTGTTTTCTAAGAGCCTGAGTGTGACGGGCTACTGTGAATCATGGGGTGGGGTCAAGAGACCATCATTCTTGTTGCATGTGCGCTCCATCAGGGCGGGGCTCACTGACACACTGCACCTGTGCTCAGGTATAGCACGCATTAGCCCAGTGATTCTCACTGCAGCACTGCTTGGCAAAACATACAGGAAAAGTTGGAAAATACAGTGAATGAAAAACAACAATTTGACCTTGCTCTGCTGTTTAACAGGTAGGAGTTTACCATGGCGTCCTATGTTAATTATGTTTCATGCGCAAGGAAAATGGCAGTGATATATATGTGCTAAAGTATGCCCAACAGTACATTATACAGGCTACTGCAAGTCACTGACTTCTGTGAATAATCAGAGGAATCCAGAGGTGACTTTCAATATCATTTTTATGTATGATAGGTGGTATTTTATTCCTTATAACACATGGCCACAAACTTCCATGTCTGTTAATATCTGGCCTCTTACTTATGCTACTGAAAGAGAACTTCCAGTTGTTGATATATATCATCAGAGTGTGTAATGTTTTGCACAAAAATAGATTAAGCAGTTTAATAACATGCACCTACAGCCGCTTTGTGGTTTAAAATTAATAACATGCAGATATATTATTTTTTAAATGTCTTCGTAATGTGATTTAGTTGCAAACAACTTTGCACATTTACATGATTTAACAAAAAATATCAATTAAAGCAAATTCATAAAATATTCATATTACCATTCACCTGATAATATAACACAGATTTGCTATAGAATGCATGAAAAGGGTTATATCTAAAAATAAACCAATTCATGTAATTTGCTAACTTCATTAAATGAATTCATCGTGATTGTATAAAATATAAAATATACAACACATCTCCCAGTCAATTGACATAATAGCCGTAACGCTTACTGCATTTCAATTCTTAAGATCAAATAAGCTCTGATCACCTTCTGGACTCGATACAGTCCTATCTGTAGAGCTCTATTGTTACTATGCAGACAG
Organism: Ambystoma mexicanum; assembly: GCF_040938575.1. Lineage (NCBI taxonomy): Eukaryota > Metazoa > Chordata > Amphibia > Caudata > Ambystomatidae > Ambystoma > Ambystoma mexicanum. Next base: position 374,524,782 of record NC_090928.1, read on the forward strand.
TGGGCCTCATTACGACCCAGGCGGTAAGGGGTTAACGGCAGCGTTAACAGCGCCGACCCTTACCGCCTGAGTACGAGGTCCCTTAGCGCCATGGCGCTTTTAACACCTGCTTTTAGCAGGTGTTAAAATCCATGGCGCTAAGGGACCATGGAGTTAATTACGCCACCGTAATTTACGGTGGCGTAATTAACGCCTTCCCCACTCCCATTATACCCTATGGGGCAAAAATGGGAATGGGGAAGGGTAAATGGGGATTGGGGACTTACCGCCCCGCCAAGGTCGGAATGGGGCGGTAAGTCCGCCAACCACCATGGCGTAAACGTAGTTTACATCAAACAAGATGGGTATCCCCTAAACCATGGAACTGGGGAGCAACAATAAGACAACAAAAACCCCGAAGGGGGAAGTTCACATGGAGGAGTACTATATTAATTTAAGTACCCAATTTATAGGAATAGAGGTGGAAAGGAATAGTGGCCCAATCATAACAGATTCATATTTTCATATTTTAATAATCATCAAAAAACATTATAAAATTACATAATACATAAACAGTATAACAACAATAAAATAGATGAATTAATGTTAGTATAAAATACTTGTCAGGTCTAATACATTAAACCATTCAATCGCAATTTAATTACCATAATTCATGACCCAGTATTAATCAGGGTAAAGCATCACTATCTTCATATTTTTGAATTTCATTCGAATGATAAGGATGCTATAAAACAGGAAATTACTGCCAATGGAATAAAGTGCTAGGTGCAAAAGGGTAATGAGTGCCTAATCCAGATAAAGCATCGTTGTCTCATGTTTTTTAAATTTCATTTGAGTGATAAAGATGCTGTTGGAAAGGAAATTGCTGCCAATGGAATAAAGTGCTAAGTACAAAAAAAGTGCTAAGTGCCTACTGTACATACATGATATTCAAATGTCATTACAGTTTCGGCGAAATCTACCTATCTGGCTCAATTAAGTGAGCCAGTAGTCGCCTTCTTCAGGGCGCACGATATGCTGTAAATATTGGTGCTAAACTTTTAACAATGACACAGTAGTTTTCACAGGTAAAGCTTTAAACAATTCAAAAGACTTGATTGTAGATCTTGAAGTCTGTTAGAAGCCTTAACCCTTGGTGAGTCACGTTGAAACAAACATATAAGAAAAAAACACAAATACATATGTTAGAATAAAACATGAAATGAAAGAGCCTCCTAATACCTGCCACCTCTAGCCATTAAAAAGACCTAGGCATATATATTCACCTAAATAAGTCCACGTATGGTGCCGAAAATTGTATAATTGTTTCGAATCCGCCACCCAAGCAGGACTGAAGATGAAATTGAATTTACATCTGAAGAAACAAAGATATGAAGCTTATGAGATATCACAAGATTATCTCAAACTTCCAATGCTGACACACAATGTCCCCTGTCTCCACAGAGAGTAGAACACTAAATTTCTTTCTGTCACTAACCTTAAAGTATTCAATTTTTCACAATCTGGTCATCTAGCCAGTGGACTAAAATGTAGATAGAATAGACGACATTCCAAACATAAGCGTCTTGGACGATGTTATGTCGTGCCGCGAGAAAAGTCCAAAAGGGTGCAAACCTTGGGTTGAAAACCCTAAATGAAAAAACATAAAGACACATTTTTTACATTTTGGTAGTGTGCGGAACTAAACTTACAAATAATTAGATGCACATCGTATAAGTGCATTTGCATTTGAAACCAAAAACATCAAAAGTAGAGGGATTCTATCCAGTAGGCAGCCCCGAACCTCTAAGGTTTGGGATGTTAATGGAAAAGAAGGATGGCTGCTTGGATAAAACAACAGCCACTTGCATGGCCAAATCTATATTAGCCATTCACACCATTTTTAACTGTGGAAGCCCATCGGCGAGAGAGGCTAAAAGATACTGTAGACGCAACTCCCAACCTCATGTGGACGCATTTCAAACCCATCTATTAATGACGAAGGCCTCACCTCGCACAGCCTCCCCGATCGTCTCCTGCGATAGCCGAAGCAAAGGCACGCCAGCAGACGTTGAAACCGCGGCTAAGTTTATAAATACACGCGGGAATGGAAATAAAAGTAGGACTACGTATATAAGTTTGTAAATACAAACGAGAGTGAAGATAGAAATGGGACTGCATATATGGGCCCCATGTCCCGGACCACCGGGACGCCCCATTGTTTCATTGTGTGGCTCCATATTAGAACCAATTGGCCAATTTCTAGATTATTTTTTGAAGCCACTGGCGGCTTCCACTGAAACATATCTTGCTGACACCACTGACGCCATTAAGCACCTAGAGGGTTTTCCTTTTAACCCTGAGATTGACGTACTTATGACTTTAGATGTTGAGTCACTATATTCCAATATACCACAAATGGAATCTTTAAAAGTAATGAAGGATTTTTTGGACTTGCGGTCAGGTATTCAACTAGTTCCAACCGAAATACTAATAGATTTGCTCGAGGTAGCTCTCTCACGCAACTATTTTCGTTTTAAGTCTTCTTACTATTTACAAGTGAAAGGAACAGCGATGGGGGCAGCTTTTGCCCCCATTTACGCCACACTCTTCATGTGGAACTTTGAAAGTAGGGTTATTTTGTCAGACACTAATCCCTTTAGAGATGCCATCAAATTGTATAAACGCTACATTGATGATATAATTATAATCTGGGACAAAACAAAGGCAGACCATCTTCTATTCCTCCCATGGCTTAATGCTATGGATATGAATCTTAAATTTACTATGTCAGCAAATAGCACTTCCTTGCCATTCTTGGACTTGCTAATCAAGAATTCAGAGGGTCACATCATTGTTGATTTGTATCGCAAAGAAACTGACCGGAACACTATTTTAAGATTCGATAGTTTCCACCCTGAATCGTTGCGTAAGAGCATTCCTTATAGTCAGTTTCTTAGGGCTAGACGCAATTGTACGAAAGTTGAAGATTATAAGACCCAGGCAAACATTATCGAAGACAGATTGCAGCAGCGAGGTTACCCTAAACATATACTTCGACAATCTCGAAAAAGAGCTAGATATCAACATCGTGATATTCTCCTCGAGAAACACTCTCGGAAAGATATCACTAAAGAGCGGCTAGTGTGCGCCATGACTTTCAACACTTTTCACCATAAGATTAAACAAAGTATTATGAAGCATTGGCATCTGCTCCAACTTAATAATCCAGAACTGGCAAAACCTATTTTTGCATTCAAGAAAGGTAAGAACCTTAAAAATTGGCTTATTAAAGCTGACAGGTCTAGCATTGGACCTAAATTGAACACGGTGACAGGATTGTGGGGCGCTAAGCCCATCCAAGGTCACTTTCCATGTGGTTTCTGTAACCAATGTGCTTCTTCTATCACTGGAACTTCTGTAGTGATTAGCGGAAAGAATTGGAATCTTAATCATCACACTACGTGTAACACTAAAAATGTTATTTACGTAATATTTTGCCCCTGTGCTCAAACGTATATTGGCAGAACATCTAGGCCTATTAAAACCAGAATTGGCGAACACAAATCTAAAATTCGAAATAAAATCGTGTCTGCCCCACTAGTTTCTCATTTTCTTGAAAATAATCATGACCCGAACAGCTTGAAATGGTGCGTGTTGGAAAAAGTCTATGGTACTGATGCCAACAATACAGCAGCCCGCTTGGCGCAAAGAGAACAATGGTGGATGTACAACACCACTAGTTATGAAACAGGACTTAATCGCCAAGAAGAATGGCTCCATTGTACACCATAAAAATAAAATTATAGGCTTTTCTTCGAGCATTCCAATTTACATAAACCAATTCGTGTTCTTCGGTTCTCTCTATACTGAGTGGCAGCTAGATTTTTCTTTAAACATTTATTTGTTTGGCTCGCCGCTGCACTGTATGTTTTTTTTTTTTTTTTTTTTTTTTTTTACATCCCGGCTCACGAGTAGTCATTTTTTAGCATTTACGGGACCAGGGTCTTCCATAGGTAGCCCCTTTGGTACTCTCTTGCCCTTTTTCGTGCATGCGACACTTGCGGGTAAGCAATTGTTCTCTTTACCTTTGCAAGGTGAATTTTGTCCTTCTTTAGTATCGACGGGACATGGGGCCCATATATGCAGTCCCATTTCTATCTTCACTCTCGTTTGTATTTACAAACTTATATACGTAGTCCTACTTTTATTTCCATTCCCGCGTGTATTTATAAACTTAGCCGCGGTTTCAACGTCTGCTGGCGTGCCTTTGCTTCGGCTATCGCAGGAGACGATCGGGGAGGCTGTGCGAGGTGAGGCCTTCGTCATTAATAGATGGGTTTGAAATGCGTCCACATGAGGTTGGGAGTTGCGTCTACAGTATCTTTTAGCCTCTCTCGCCGATGGGCTTCCACAGTTAAAAATGGTGTGAATGGCTAATATAGATTTGGCCATGCAAGTGGCTGTTGTTTTATCCAAGCAGCCATCCTTCTTTTCCATTAACATCCCAAACCTTAGAGGTTCGGGGCTGCCTACTGGATAGAATCTCTCTACTTTTGATGTTTTTGGTTTCAAATGCAAATGCACTTATACGATGTGCATCTAATTATTTGTAAGTTTAGTTCCGCACACTACCAAAATGTAAAAAATGTGTCTTTATGTTTTTTCATTTAGGGTTTTCAACCCAAGGTTTGCACCCTTTTGGACTTTTCTCGCGGCACGACATAACATCGTCCAAGATGCTTATGTTTGGAATGTCGTCTATTCTATCTACATTTTAGTCCACTGGCTAGATGACCAGATTGTGAAAAATTGAATACTTTAAGGTTAGTGACAGAAGGAAATTTAGTGTTCTACTCTCTGTGGAGACAGGGGACATTGTGTGTCAGCATTGGAAGTTTGAGATAATCTTGTGATATCTCATAAGCTTCATATCTTTGTTTCTTCAGATGTAAATTCAATTTCATCTTCAGTCCTGCTTGGGTGGCGGATTCGAAACAATTATACAATTTTCGGCACCATACGTGGACTTATTTAGGTGAATATATATCCCTAGGTCTTTTTAATGGCTAGAGGTGGCAGGTATTAGGAGGCTCTTTCATTTCATGTTTTATTCTAACATATGTATTTGTGTTTTTTTCTTATATGTTTGTTTCAACGTGACTCACCAAGGGTTAAGGCTTCTAACAGACTTCAAGATCTACAATCAAGTCTTTTGAATTGTTTAAAGCTTTACCTGTGAAAACTACTGTGTCATTGTTAAAAGTTTAGCACCAATATTTACAGCATATCGTGCGCCCTGAAGAAGGCGACTACTGGCTCACTTAATTGAGCCAGATAGGTAGATTTCGCCGAAACTGTAATGACATTTGAATATCATGTATGTACATTAGGCACTTAGCACTTTTTTTGTACTTAGCACTTTATTCCATTGGCAGCAATTTCCTTTCCAACAGCATCTTTATCACTCAAATGAAATTTAAAAAACATGAGACAACGATGCTTTATCTGGATTAGGCACTCATTACCCTTTTGCACCTAGCACTTTATTCCATTGGCAGTAATTTCCTGTTTTATAGCATCCTTATCATTCGAATGAAATTCAAAAATATGAAGATAGTGATGCTTTACCCTGATTAATACTGGGTCATGAATTATGGTAATTAAATTGCGATTGAATGGTTTAATGTATTAGACTTGACAAGTATTTTATACTAACATTAATTCATCTATTTTATTGTTGTTATACTGTTTATGTATTATGTAATTTTATAATGTTTTTTGATGATTATTAAAATATGAAAATATGAATCTGTTATGATTGGGCCACTATTCCTTTCCACCTCTATTCCTATAAATTGGGTACTTAAATTAATATAGTACTCCTCCATGTGAACTTCCCCCTTCGGGGTTTTTGTTGTAAACGTAGTTTACGCCATGGTGGTAAAGTCACGGCCCAGGCGGTAACTTACCGCCTGGGTCGTAATGAGGCCCAGTATGTCCAGAAAGCTATTTCCTTAACACAATGAAGAAACAGCCTCAAGTTCTCAATGTATACATTACACATTTTTGGACAGCATGTCATTACATGTCTTCCAGTCTCTTTGGCAGTTTTAGGGTTGTAAATTCGACAATCTCTATCACTTTTAGGCAACTTTATTGAAGGACCCAATACAGATAAAACCGGGAGTGTATTAATATGTAAAAGCGGCAAAAAACGTTGTAAATCTGGAGATGGATAAATATTGATCTACCCTATTAAACTCCAGAAGTGTAGATATACTATCATACGCATTTCCTTATTAGGTAATGGCTCTTGAGTGTCACAGAAAACTATTTTTGAGACAGGAATTTGAAAAGGTTATACTTAAGTGCTGCAGGGTCAGCTGGAATTCTGCTCTCTGATGCATCAAATGTCACAACTCGGTTGTAATGACTGATTACAGTTTTTGTAGCGATGTTCTTTTCTTGTTACAGGTCATTAGTGATGTCCCAACTAGCCTTTAATAAAACACGTATTGACAGTCTTGTACACAGGTATTGCAGGCTGGTGCGTCTTATAATAGTATTACTAACAGGCTTGTACTAGACAAGATTTATAAAGCCAACAGAGGTCCCTGTTGTGTGGCAAGGGCCTCTAGAGGCATTGCGCTGCAGTTTCTTTACACCGCAGCTAGTTTATGTACAGTTGTAACATTAGTGAGAAAGCTCACCAAGATAAGCTATCACCTCTAAAACCTGCAGGGCAGCTTTGAATCCATCTTCCAGTTTCAGTCTATAAGTCCCATGAAAACCATCCCTTTTAAGCATTTCTGTTTGGTGCAGCGCTTGTACAAAATACAACTGCTGTGAAAGAAAAAAATATTTCACACTAATTAGCCCACGGTTGTCATGAGATGCTGCGGACCTGTTGATAGGAAAAGCATCAGAGAAGATCAATGGATGCTGCATTACTTCTGTTTCCCTTTAAAGGCTCATTTTGTGAGTGATCATAATTGAACCCTAGCACAAACATGTCTCTAAAATATTTAATGATGGAAAGGGGGAGCGTTTGATCGATCATAATCAAACCATGAAAGCGTAAAGCATTCTCTTCTGGAAGTTTGGACACTTTTGGGCCTCATTACAAGTTTGGTGGTATGGGGAAAAAAATGCCGGCAATTCCACTACAACCATTTTTTTGGCAGTAACAAAATTACTGCTGTTTTTCCAGCACCAGCAAATTATAATCTTTGCCGGATTTACTGACAGCTGAATTAGAGCGCAGTAAATGTGGCATGTTGCTGAAGGTAAATCCTCCACTTTACATCCAAAAATCGGTGGATTTACTGCATCCATATTTCGCTTTAGTAAATCCACCAGATATTTCAGTGGAATCACATGGACTCCAAACATAAGGAATTACCACCACTTGTAATCCCATAGTAGAGGGACAGTGGTTGTAACAGTAATCGAATTTGGTGGAAATATGGCAGATTTACCACTGAATTACCACTAAACTTTTATGAGGCCCAAATGTGTGCTTTTTACAGTATAAAGGGATTACTGGTTTAAGTCGGTGGCTAGACATCATATATGAGTGGCTCAGATGACTTCTTGTAACTTTTGAAATTTTCTCTGAAATACTCTAAAAATGTTGCAGTATTCTTGTGAGGCGGTGATCGCAGATGTCTTAAAAAAATAGTTCAGAAATTAAACACTTAAATTCAGTTGGAAGATGTAACAGCACAACACAAGTTGTGTATTTATAGCAACCTTGCATTAAACATGAATGTGATTGTTGGTATTCTAAACTATGCAGTCTGGAACCTGAAAGATACCCCTGACAGTGAAAAGAAAACAATGTTCAATATTATGGCACAGAGTATTCAAAAAGCTAAATATTTGGAATGGCCGTGCTTTCTTCAATTGTTTTAACAAAAAGGTATTTCTGAAGATTACTGTGTTATCTGAGGTGAGATAATATAGCATGGAGTTATTTACCCATGTCACCTTTATGACTTTGTGATGTAAATATGGTTCAATGTCTTGTGTGACATCTCTAGTCCTTAAAGGTTGGAATAAGAGCGGTTTGATGAAAGCTGCATCCATGAAGGTTGGAATAAGAGCAGTTTGATAAAGGCTGCAACCATGAAGGCTGGAATAAGAGTGGTTTGATGAAGGCTTTGATGAAGGTTGCAGTCACTGGAGAAATTTGCAATAAGAGCGGTTTTGATGAAGGCTGCATCCATGAAGGTTGGAATAAGAGCAGTGTGTTGAAGGTCATAACTATGAAGGTTGGAATAAGAGCGGTTTGATGAAAGCTGCATCCATGAAGGTTGGAATAAGAGCGGTTCCAAGAAGGCTGCATCCATGAAACTTGAAATAGGAGCCGTTTCATGAAGGCTGCATCCATGCTGAGTGGTCATAATTATGCTATAACTGTAACAAATACTTTTTTTTGCCAAGGAGATGCATGGACTGTTATTCATTATTACAATAACATAACATACCATAAAGTAACATTCCATTGCACAGTATGATGAGAAGCAAACACAAAAAGATGCTAGCTACTTTGTTTAAAGAATTAGAAGTCTTCTGAATTAGTATCTTATGTTGCTAAATGGGTTGGTGGCATTTGTATTTCTTCCTAGTTGGCTTTATATGTCATGTCTATGAATTAAACACTTCATATTTTCCTTGTTGTCCCTCTTCTCCTATCTCTGATACACCACTATTTCCTAGCCCTGCTCATATGTTCCTGTTTTGCCTCGTCCCCATCCCATGACATATATAGATGCCTATGAAAAGGCACCTGTGCTCCAGTCCTCTTTGCATATGTGTCTCTTGTTCTCCTTTGGACTAGACTTATAAGAACCTTACAAAGTCTTCCACAAAGGTAGCTTCATGATTTTGCAGTCTCTAATTACACTTTTCATACAGCCATATATTAATAAAGGTTGACAGCTGTGAGGAATTCGACAATCCACATGGTGGTGTGCGCTCGCCTGGGCTTGTTGACATTTTTAATGGTAGACCAACCTCAGGAAAATGGGTGGAGGTAATCCACACACATTTTCCTATACTCACACTAGACAAATGCATAGAACTGTGTACTCTGGGTGGATATAGCCAACAGGTACAGTTTGCCCTGTCATATTTAGTTGCAATGAGACATCCAGGAGTACACTATGTCATCTCCAGGAAGGGGTGTGAAGCTTCTCCCTGCTGTGGACAGCCTGATTATCAAAGTCTCAATGGATCCACCCTGCTCTTTTGCTAGGCCCCGCAGCTGGAAGCATTGATTAACATACCAATAGAGGGTACTTCAAACAGGCCCACATGGGGCCTGGCTGCAGAGGTTAACAAAGGAGACAGGAAACCCAACAACATTTCATATGTAACTGTGTCAACCTGAAACCAGCTGCTTCCCTCTGTATCGATGAAAGTGAGCTGTCATGTCTGGGACTGCTGTGTTACAGTAGGCCACCCCGCTAGGATGACCCCATTCATAAGGTACGAGAATGTGGTTTGCAGGAGCCAGAGTGTATGGTCTCAATGCAGCTTCAAGGGAGACTTGCTGCTTTAACAGGGACCACACAGAGACCATTAACCAGAGAGACTCTGAACACAACAGAAAGGACAAGGGAGGACAGCCAGAGTTCTTTCTGCTGAAAGCAGGACTCCACTGTTTTAGTTCTAGGGCACACCTTGTTACTGTTTACAACCCTTTACCTTTCCTGTTGCAAAGCACTCTGGTTATGACCTCACGCATACAGGAGATTGTTGGTACAGACCCGAGGATTGGTTCATTAAAGTGGGCTTAGCCTTCACCAATCACTGTGGCCCATTTGGCTATAAAAGTGGTCCAAGTCCCTATTTTGGCAGATAATCTGAAGACTTCACAAGAAGTAGGAAAGAAGAACTCATCATCGGGCCCTGCCTGAAGGTACAGTCTGCTTTACAGCTCCCACCAGTGAAGGAAAACACAGGACATCCAAAGAGGGAAGCAAGATCACCCCTTTAATTTCACCTCAGGAAAACAGGGAGATAAAGAACTAGAGGACCCTCCAGCCACTACAGAACCGGTACCCAACCAGTATACAGCATGTTCTGCTAGGCTCTGCATCAAGCTCCCTGAACAGGGAGTGCCATAAGGTCTGTGAACCTACAACCAAGCATAAGGCAGCTGCCTGCAACACACTCCTCAGCTTTGGGCCATTCTCCTCAAAGGACAACACAAGTCCATTGAAGAAGTTGGGAGAAGTGCCTCGACAAGCATTTACCGCCGTCCACCTAAAAGGCCATTTTCAAGCCAGTTGAGTTCCTCGATCCTCAACCGACTGCAATGCTGAACATTGTCAAGCCGCAGTCACTGAAAGAACCAGAAGACTTCCTGACCAATGCTTCAGAACACACGATCAGCACTGAGACAGCGATTCCTGTCCCCAAGCCTCCATGTAGGCAAGCCTGCAGCTGTTCATCTAGCTTCATTCACCGAAACCGTCTTGCCGCCTGATACCCTTAGTTGACTCCTGTCTCGAACTCTGTCGCAGAAGCCTGCAAAGTGCCCTGAAGCCGACTCAACCCTTTGAGCACCAAGAACATCAAAAGCACAAGGTACATTGCAGTTATGTCCCCCTGGTACTGCCCAGAAGGCCCCTAGAGACATTTTAAGACCTGTTGCTCCCTTTCTATGCTGAAGCCAAGACACCATAACAATCTCTGGTGTTTTTTAACTATACCGACTACCCTCCTGTCAGTATCCAGAGTGCATCCCCTTTCCTTCTGCGAAACTGTCCGTCCTCTGGATTCCTTTAGAGGGTGGTTTGTGTTTCGTAGTGTTGCTAGAACTCTCTGTCATGATATAAATAAAGTAGATATTTTTGATACAACCTTGACTGGACAGTCCATTTTATCATTGGATAATAAATGTATTTTCGCTGTGTTGCAACTAACCAACGGTCCACGACCTTTCGGAGATAAGCCTTCCGTTCTGTCTACGTTACAAAAATTCCACAAGGAGGTTTATAATTTGCTTGTTATTCCAATCGGTTCGGATCCCTTCTGGTGTATTAGAGTTGTGGGGGCTGATTAATGGTTTAGAAACTGATATTCACCCCTGGACCACTGGTACCCCGGCAGTTGATTTGTCACAACGGCCATATATTAGTAAAGGTTGAACTGCCATGTATTTTAGATCCACGCACTGCAATACAATGGTAAGGCATCAAACGGGACTGCTGTGGATTGCAGGACATGCATCTTAAATTTGTGCCGAATCACCCACTATTAATAGCTTATCTAATACATTAGATATTTGTTTGCAGCAATGTCGAAGATCCATTTGAGGCCCCCTTGAGGTTGCTTTGATCTAATTTGTTGTTTGAAGTAGTACTCGTTCGCCCATAAGTGGGCACCTTTCCGAGGGTAGATATGCATTGATTAAAGCAAACTTATTAACAGACAGCAGAAAGAAAATGAAAAGGGTAGAGTAATAACCATGGAAAAGCTGAAAAACAAAACATTTGGTGGGGCGAAAAGAAAAACACAGGCCCACCAGAAGATATTGGGGAACCAGGGCCAGTGGCACTCGGCGGTGGAAATGGAAATCATTTACTGGGGGATCCCACAAGTGCTGGGGTGCGCCCTGTCTGCACTCTCAATGTTTAATGAATGACAAGCGAGGTGTGCCAGATTATTCACCAAACGCACACACAAAAATGAATAACAGCGCCTGCTCACAGTGCAACAACAAACAGCTGACTTCCACCTGAACTCTGGGCCTGATTCACAAAAGCGTTTTCATGGGGAAACCGCTTTGAGAAACGCTTTGTAAATCAGGCCCTATGTCTCTCTCTCTGGGGTGAAGCAGAGGTCTCTGCTGTGCTGTGCGCTCTAACAAGGGAGTGTCTGTCAATCTGAGCCAAGCTGTGGGCTCGGCCATCTTATCTGCTCTGTGAGCTTTAACTGGTAGAGCGTGCAGGGCAGATTAGAGCACTGAGTTTGTTGTTTCGCTTTCTTCCTCTAAGGCGCTATCATCTTGCTAAATTCGAACCCATGATTTTGTATGGTCTTGATATATCACTACACGAGTTGGCTAATCTGCTCACTTTCACCAAAGGTAAACTTTGGACGCAGGTACTGGCTTTGTCTATGGCAGTCCCTAACTCTGTGATTAGACATGAATTGTGCCTCATTTCCTTGAAGTCTCAGCCTTTGTGTAGACAACTATCCACAATTCTCGAGCGTCCTGTTAACTCTTTATATGAGGCGTTGCATATGGTGATGGAGGATGAGTCTGTGAATTCTATTAAACATTTTAGACTGAGGATGATGGGGTACTCGACTCAATGGGGTTACCAGCACTTGATTTGATACACCATCCAGGGGGGGTCAAGTCTCGTCTTTTTAAGGTTGACTGGGTGGAAACACTGGACGCTGTGTCATCCTATGCTACGTACGCTGAATATTCCATTTTTAAACAATCCCGAGAATGCCTGCCCTTCTGTATCCAAAGTTTTCTGTGTGTGGAAAAACACACAACCTATATGCGTTTTAGACTCAACCAGTTTCATACTGTCTAGAGGATAAAACATTGTTAAGAGTTCACTACATGTCTACACAAACATTTGCATTGTAGATTTTGTGGTTGTTATGAGTCATATGAAAATCTGAAACATCTGGTGATTGCATTCCCCTATTTTGCAAACAAACAGACTTTATGCTTCAAAGAATTGGATTGTGGCCTACACAGGTGTTTGCGAACTTGTTTTGGTGTTGACTGATGTAGAGTACCAACATATCCCTTATTCTGGGTTTGAATCATTTTTAAAATGTTGTATCAATGGCTTTGGATGTGGAGAATGAAAAAAGTAATGTATGATTTGATGATGTATAGCGTGTAATGTGTTAAGGTTTCGTTTTCTTTGTTAGTTTTCTTTTTATTTTTTTCTTCTTCTGCTTTGAATATTTGGATGTTTTAATGTTTTCATTTCTCTAGATATGTGATTTTGTGTATTTTGTAACTATGTTATGTTGTGTAAGGTTTTCTGCAAACCATAAATGCAACATTAAAACAAAAACAAACCAACAAAAAATACCCATGTTTGAGGGCATAAGTTCAGCTGTGGTCCAGCAGAGAAACCAAGTGGTGCATTGTCTTATTCTATAGTTAAGCCTGTCCTCTTTTTTGTATTCTGGTTCTTGCATGTGTGCTAGTGCTATTATAAATGTAGGACTACAAGTTCCAGAATGCACAGAGAAAAAGAGAATGAATGAGCCACTGACACGAGGGACCTTTACATCGCTGCCTCAACTCCTTACTGAAAACCATGCCATTGAGGTTATTTATATGAACAACTTGAAACTATTGAGAACTGTTTACGTGCTACAAATTACACCAACCCTGAATCCTTCCTTACTACAGGTCGTGCCAAGCATAGGGGTTCTGCAAACAATTAGAAGTTCAAGTTGTTCTTAATTATATCGAGTAAGCTAACAAATTAATGTTAATCTACAAAGCACATACCTTTCCCCCGGTGTTGCCCTCTGGCCAGGTCATGCGCTCAGAGTAATGATAGAGAGTTCATAATGCTGTGCTACTTGGGATGTGTGTCATCAGATGTAAGTGGAATGGGCAGGTGATATTTCACAGTGGATCAATTGCTCTTGCTGTGTTTGTGGGTCTTTCAGGCAGGAAAGTTAGGAAGCAAAAAGTGGCTGTATGTTGCTGTGAAGTTGCAGTATAGTCAACGCAGTGTATCTAAGTGGTGCACATCAGCATTTCTGGTGGGTTCCTAAATGCCGAACCAACAGTGAAGTTGCTGTGACTGGCTTAGCTTTTGCTCCTAGAGTCTCCACCCTCCATAGCCCAGTTTCCCAGGCCATTCCCTTCCGCCCAAGTCGGAATCACTGATGTTAGCAAAGAAAGTTTGTGAGCCGTTCTTCATCTGCTCGTACAATAGGTGGCTGCGTGTGTCCTTTACGCAGCCGAGCTACAAGAGTGCTTTTCCAGGTTCTAAGTGGCCAGGGCCTGGGTGCTATAGATGGGGATGACCCGGCTGTACAGTCAAGGACTCCCAGACGGGATGGCTCACTCCCGGCACTGGAAGGCATCAGGAGCATTGGGGGTTCTTGGATAGCTCTGGCTCCTGGCAGACGCTCTGACCTGAAAGCTGAATGGGCGGGGGCTCTGTCCCCACTCTATCTCAGAGCAGCGGGGTGTCAGAGGGCACAAATAGGACAGGTCCATCACCTGAATCATGAGAAACATAACCTTCACAGAAATGCAATTAAGGGCCTTATTTAAGTTTTTTCTGCTGATGGCAGTTGTATATTGTTTTTATGATAAACACCCGTAGACAGCACTGGTGTTTCTGGTAAATGATTTACATTAGGAGGTCCCCGGGTGGGTGCATCCTCCACAACTCAACGACGCCTGTGTATGATTCTGAAACACTAGTGTTCCAGAATTATACAGCACGTCAAACCGATGACATAACAATTCAAATGCAGATCAACACATTATAACATCGCCCCCTCCACCCTCTTTACAGAAACAAAAGAATAGATAGATGAAAGAAAAAAATGAAACAAAGGTAGCAGGTTGATAGAAAGGAAATTAACTAAGTACTATGAAACTTCAGAGAAACACATTCAGAAAAATACAGTGACACAATACAGTTTGCATGAATAAACTAACTTTCTGGTTAACTTAAACTACTCATGTGGCACATTACAAAAGGATGTGGCCGGATCGTAGTACACTCCAAAGACTCCTTGTCATATGCAACCACCACTGTGATTGTACCACCAGTTTCAGTAATACACATAGTCCTTCTTGAAATTTTGTGTGATTTTCCTGTTCCTAGATAACATAACATCATCACTAACAGTGTCCTTAGAGAACTCCTCTAACTCTCATACTCTCTCATTCCTAGGAGCCTCTTGTACCACTCTGTCTTTCAATAATTCACTTCCTTTTGCTAGTATAATTGCTAGTATAACATCATCACATGACCATTTCTTTCCATCCTCCAGAATCACCGATTTCCTTGAACAATCCATCACTCTTTGTGGAGCCCTATATCTAGATTCACCTTTTAACATTCTCGTTGGTTCTTTTACCCGAACCCAGTCGCCTCTCACAATTTCACTTTCTGTCACATGCTTCCTACTATCATAGTATTTCTTGTACTCATCTTGTCTCTTTTTCACCCTCCTGACAATGTCACCCATGTTGATCCCCTTGTTCTTTCCGGGAGTAAGCCAAGCAGGTCTCAGTCTATTGATAGTATCCTACCTCTCATTAGGGTAAAGAGCAGTTCTACAGCAGTGACAGAATGTGGAGTAATTCTATATGTGTTAAGTGTTTCTTTTAAAGTCTCCCTCCAAGGTAAATTATTGGCCATCGCTAATTGAATGGTTCCCTTGATAAAACCATTCATTCTCTCAACTAATCCATTTGCAATTGGGTGGTACAGTGCAGTGGCCCTTTCCTTAAGAAAATGTTGAACTCTACCGACATGAATTGAGCACCATTATCTGAGATCATTTCTCGAGGGTCTCCTTCCCTGTTGAATATTTCCTCCAGAAACTTTACCACTTTCATGGAAGTGACTGTGCCCTCTGCTACTCTGCATTCCACCCACTTGGAAGTGTAATCTACTAACACAATAAAATATACCTTCTGAGGACCCAATGTCTCAAACGGTCCTGCTATGTCAATGGCCAATTTGGTCCACAGAGATTTAGGAATTTCCACTGGTTGAAGAGGTGTGGTTTGCGTAGTCTTCCCTTTATCGCTCACTGCGCAAGCAGTGCAATCCTTGACTAAAATCTCCATTTGATTCCACATGTTTGGCCACCAGTACGCTTCTCTTACTCTTCTCTTAGTCAAACTCCTTCCCACATGACCTTCATGAGCAATAAGCATTATTTCTTCTCTCAAGGACGTGGGCGTAATTTTCCGGTCACCTCTATAAACACACATATCGTCACTGGAGATCTCATCTTTTAACTTCTCCCATGACTTAATACTTGTATCAACTTCTTTCCAGTTGCTTCTGATAGATATCCTCAGATATTCTCGTTCAATATCGTCGTTGGTCACCCGGGCCCATTCTTCCTTCGAGAAACTTGGATGTATGTCGGCCACTATGCACTCAGAGTCTTGTTCTCTTGCTGTTTCATCGTCTCTGGTATCACCACTCTCATCGTCCCAGGGAAGTCTAGATAAACAGTCTGCAATAGAATTGGATTTCCCAGGGATATACTTGACTTGTATATTATATTGCATGATGTCTAAGGTCCAGCTTCTTATTCTCAGTGAAGATAAATGTGAGTTTTGAGAATTCAACACAAGAATTAATGGTTTATGGTCGGTTTTTAATTCAACTTGAACGCTCAAAATAAGACTTTTAAAATGTTCAAGAATCCATCTAGCTCCCAAAGCTTCTTTTTAAGTGGTGGAGTAATTTCTCTCTGCACCCTTAAGGACCCTTGATGCAAAATCAATAGGGACCACTGTCCTGTAGTTGCTCAAGAACACCACCCAGCCCAATGTTGCTGGCATCAACAGATATCATAGTCTCAAACTTACAATCAAACATTTTGAGGGTTGGAGCCTTATTCACTAGTCCTTTTATTCTATTAAATTCTTCCTTGCAGATATCAGACCATATAAGTGTTGCGCCTTTGTCCATCATCTCTCTCATGTACTTAGTTCTGTCCGCATAGTCATCAATACATTTTGAATAATATTCTGCTAATCCTAGGAAACTCTGGAGTTCTTTATTCACAGGCTCTGAAATGTGTAAGATAGTATCCACCAGGGTTCTCTTTGGTTTAATTCCTTCTGCGTTTATGCAGTGCCCTAAGTATGTTACCTCACTCCTTCTGATTTTGCACTTGTCAATTTTAAGCATGAGACCTTTCTCCTGGATGACCTGTAGTAACTCTCGTAACTTTGCATTGTGTTTGTCTGCCGTCATTGCAGAGACAAGTATATCATCTTGGAAAAAATAAACGCCCTGTAGGCCAATGAACAATTGGTGCATTACCCTCTGGAAGACAGCTGCCGTTGACGCTAAGCTGAAAGGTATCCGTTTATATCTAAATGCCCCCAAAGGAGTGATGAAAGATGTAAGGTGTCTCGATTCTTCATCCAACACAACCTGATGATAGGCAGAGGATAGATCTAATGTTGTGAAGCACTTCGCTGAATTCATTGTGGTGAGCATTTCACTTCTATTGGGTAATGATGGCGATGTACCCATATATTTGCATACAGGTCTTTTAAGTCTACGCACATCCGGATTGAACCATCAGGTTTCTGTTCAATAATGATTGGAGAGAGCCATTCTGAACCCTTTATCGGCTCGATAATGTCTTCTTCACATAGCCTCACCAGTTCTTTATGCAAGCCTTCTTTTGTGCAAATTGGAATATTCCTCACTCTGTGAACTATCGGCTTAGCACCTCTCTTTAATATAAACAGATGTTTAAAACCTTTTAGAGTGCCAAAGGTTTCATTGAAAACTCTTGGGAAGCTTTTCACTAAATTCTCACTTGTTTCACAACTATTTTCAGTAATACTCAATATGGGAATACTTTCACCTGGGTGTATCTTGATTTATAATGATGCCTGCTCCCACCATCCAACGAGGGAGAACCCATTTTCTGCTACATATAACTTGCAGTAAGTTTCCCTTCCTTTAAGAACCAAGTGTACCCATGTGTAACTGTGATGCTGGAAATGCATCGGAGGGACAGGACCTCCGTATCCTTGTCCTTTACTGCCTTTTTGTCGTGTGTTCTGTCATATTTTCCATGCCAGAGTTCATGTGGGACTCCTGGCGGTGCAGCTCTCTCTCTTTTTTGGTTCGGTGAACAGACCCATGGGATACCCTTACGGCACCCATGGGTGGGGGGTACAACCCTGTGCCCCTAGTGTATGTTTTTGGGCACCTGTGGGTGGCCCGCAGAGCAGGGTATGGGCTGGTGGCAGCTCCATTCTGACTTTGACAGGTGCGCTGAGTATCCTCGATTTTGGGATCCCCAGGCCGTGCCATTGGAATCAGTTGATTCCTGATGGAAAACAAGATAGCCCCTGTGGCCTCTTGCTTTCTATTACCTGTTACCTTGTTTTCCCAAAGTCCTGGGAAGCCCTGACTCTGTCCCTTCCCCCTGACTGGCTGTTGGGTGGAAGTTCCATATATAGTGTTGTTGTGAAGTCCAGTCCAGACTGACTGGAGCCTTCCCATTGACTGTATCTTGTGGGTACGCCCTGTGGGTGGGACCTGGGTGAATGGAGTGTGTGACCAATATGCACTTCTTGTTGTGGCTGTCTGGTTTCTGGGATGAGAGACAAAGACTGAGACAGCCCTGCCCGAAACTGGCCTGAATGCAGTGTGTAGTGTTGAATGGCTGGGTACTTGGCCCAATCCACATTCCTTGTTGTGAGTGTCTGAGAGGGAGGAGGATGGCCTGAATGCACTGTGTGTCTGATTGGCTGACTGACTGCATGAATGCCCTTCTGTATGATTGGCTGCTGAGAGTGACCCAGCAGTGTGGATGAGAGACAAGATAGTATGTCTGAGGACCTCTCACCACTGGAAATTGTTCAGAAGCTGTGTCTACACTTGAAGAGTAACTGGAACTGCTGATCCTCGACGACCAGCTGGAAGAAGAAGACTTGCTGTTGCATTTGCTTCGACCTGATCTGAAAGCTGCCAAAGTCGTCGAAGACTGATCCGAGAGAGGACCTGGTAAGGTGCCCTCTTCCCGTGCTCCGAGGGACCATCGAGCACCGCTAACCTTTGCCGAAGCTCCCTGGAAGTCAGACCCTCGAAAGGCTGCCGACCCAAGACGGGACAGATGAGGAGAACGAAGCAAAGCACCCGGACTTCGTCGCTGTCGAAGTCTATTGCCGTCGACCAGGGTTCGCAGGTTTGTGTAACCGCTGAAGGCCCGTCGAAGTTGTGTTGCCCAGCCGTGGGGACCACTTGACGCCGTGCCGCCGACGACCGGAGCCGCCCGCTCCTTTGCGTAAAACATTTGAATCCAAGGACTCCCTTGTCCGCAACGTCGACCGCTTTGTCCCGCCAGAGAAAGTCAAGGACGACCAACGCGCCGAGGAGAATCCGCCGGTGGGTTTCCCGCCACCTGAAGGCCACAAAGACTTCGACGACTCGATGCCCTTGTTGGGCCACAGTTCTTCTGAAACTCTTTGCGGTCCTGAACAATCCATCGCCGAGGTGCCCCACACACCTCATCCTCGCAGGACGTCGCTGACGAGCACCGCCTGGACCGACATCGGGGTCTCGGCACCCTTGAACTTCTCATCGCTGCCATCGACGACAAGTTCACCATCTCTGACACCTCTCGACGATCCGTGGCTCCTGCTTTAAAGGGAGTCATGCAAGAAGGATCCTTCGACGCGTCTTCGAAGAACTCTACTCCACCAGGTACATTGGGGGGGTAAAACCTTAATAGGAGGAAACAAGGCTATTGAACAATATATGGACTGGGCTTATGTTATATATCTTTATTTTAAAGGTTGCCCAGGTGGGGGGATCTCCACACAGAACTGTACCTAGTGGTAGGGGTCAGTAGTCTTCCTACCGTGTCAACCATCTTGCTTTCCTTCCTATCTCTATTGCTGGTTTCTGCGTTATTGATCTGTGTGACATTTTATCCGTACAGTTGATGCACTTTAATGAGATTCGATAACATTGGTGGTACCACTTTAGAATTGTATATATTTATCATTGTTGATTTCCGAGTACAAAGTGCATTATTGTGATCGTATACATACCTTTGAATATTAATTATATAAACACTGTGTTTTCAGTAATACAGTGTGTGGACATTCCTTTGTGGGGGTTCGGGGACTACACTGTACTTAAGAACGAGCCTACATCACCTCCTGAGAAGCTAGGCCTTGATTGCTCGACTACATTACCAATAATAGAGACTCTTGGCTGGGGTCCTCTGTGCCTCTCCTCTACCATATAGAGAGCGGAAGTTAGACACCCCCCTCCAGTCTTTACAGTAACCAATTATGTTGATGAGCACCTTACCGTACCCTGTCGCCCTTACTCTTGTCAGCTGTAACTCCTCAATTGTTCCTCCTAGATCCTTTACAAATGTATCTTCGTCAACCATGGTATATGGAGAACCTGTGTCTACCATAACTTATAAGGGCACTCCATTTATTGACATAGGTACCCAAGGGCCCATACATTTTTCAGTTGGTGTAAACGCCAACATTTGTATTTCTTCATCAAACGCATCAGTGACAGACAACAGGACACTCGGATTGTTGATCTCTTCCAATGCTCTTATGCTCACCATATTATTTCTGGGATTACGACCTCCTTCTCTCTGCGATATAGGTCTGTCTCTTCCTCTGGTACTCCTGCACACCTTGCTGAAATGACTAACATATCCACATTTATAGCATTCTGCTGAAAACGCTGGACATTCCCTTTCTACATTTGTGTGGTTGTATCTGCCGCATTTGTGACATCTGTTTTGTGACCTGTTCATGTATTCCCTATCTCTCTTTGCACTGGTGTTAACATCCATCCTGGTCATTCTTTTCTCCAAAGCGATCAATGTCTCTGCATCTTTGTCACGGTTTCCATCTTGCGCATTTTGAATGCATCTCACTTCAACATTCTCCGTCCTACTCTGTAATTCTTTCATACATTTTTCTCCTAACTCTATTGATCTAGCTATTTCCATAGCCTGTTCTAAATTTGGATCCTTTGCCTGTCACAGTCGCTGTTGTATACGAGGATCTGCAACTTGTAAAACCAATTGATCTCTTAGGTACTCATCAGCTATGCCGGTGACACTGCAGGTCGATATCAGACCTCTTAATGCTGCCATGAAGGTGTCTACACTCTCTCCATTATTCTGTCATCTGGAGAAAAATCGGTAGCGTTCCAGGACAATGTTGGTTTTGTTGCCAAAATGTCTTGTTTATTTTATTAGTGCAGACTCATATTTTCTGCCCCCACTTGTTGCAGCAGCTGAGTCACCAGAACCCTCCAAGCTATCTGCTGCATCAGGCAAAGTCCTAAAAATATGCAATGCTTCTGCACCCACACATTTAGCAGAGTGGCTTCCTTTAAATCATCATTGAATTTGGCCCCACCAATGGCCCTTAGATAAACTTGAAAACGTCCTTGCCATTGCTCCCATGTACATGTCGGATTGCCTGGCTGCGCCAAAAATTGAATGGGAGCTATCACGTTTTGCATCTCTACCGTGAGTTCCTTTATTATTCCTTGACTGCTTGTTTTTTTTTGTTTTTTACAGTTCACTAAAGAAGCTGCTAGTCTTCAGTTTATCAGATTGTTGTAAGCACCATCCATTGTCTTTCTTTTATTTACTTTTTTTGTGTTATTTTACAGTCATGTATTTATGCTCATTATTCTTCACAATTAGGCCCTCTCCTTATTCATGCAAGTGCTTGCGGCGACTGTGCTTTGTACGGGCCGCTCTAGATGTTGTCAGTATCACTAACTATCCAGCACCGTTTCGTTGTCACACGTTGCTATGGCAACTTGACTTTTTTTTCTTAATTGGCGACACGTTTTTGATGCAACTAGGTCCTTTACTCTAGTATTTTGATCGGTTGCGCACGCTTAAGTTCATAAAATGCTCCTGGACCGTGAACTGCTTTTCCAGGCTTTTTTATATTTTTTCCTTTTTTGTGACTCTCTGCGTCAACAACGGACTTACTTGCTGCTATTACGGTCATCAGCGATTGCCCTGCAGCTTCGTTGCACCGCGATGTCCCCTCTCTGTCATGATCACCGTACTTGTCTCAATCAGCGTTGCAGCGTATATCTTTGCCGGGGACCTCCTCCTCCTTTGATAATGGTAATAAACCTTGTCTCAAATGTTGTGTATCGTTTTTGTGATAAACACCCATAGACAGCACTGGTGTTTCTGGTAGTTTGTTTACATTAGAAGGTCCCGGGTGGGTGCATCCTCCACAACTCAATGACACCTCTGTATGATTCTGAAACACTAGTGTTCCAGAATCATACAGCACGTCACACCGATGACATAACAATTCAAATGCAGATCAACACATTATACAATGGCACCTAGCAGCCATGGGCAGCAGCTCAACATGGCCTCAGGAACGGGGGACTGAGAGTAAGAAGCAGAATACACTCTATGGGTTGACAAGACTTCCTGCCACTATACTGGTTCCCCTGTCACTGCCCTGGTCCACAGCTGCAGTGTGCGCATAGTCAGTGCTCGCACTCACCAAGTTGAAACATTTTGTGCATCTGAGCGTTCCATCATTGAGATGACTGGGATGGGGGCGCCACAGCAACGGGCCCTCTTGTTGTGCTATTGTTAAAAGTAACAGGTTGCAGATGACATGAGCTCAGCTGCAGGAGGCAGTCAGAGAACGGGAGTTTAAACGCACACTAGTTTTATATACAAGGAATATATCAAATATGGTTGGAGCCTGGTAAATAGTTCTGCCCATACATGGGTCGATGATACCGGCACATTCATATTTAGATGGATTTTCATTCTGCCCTGGCCCGAAAGTCTGATTGGCCTGTCCAACGCTGTATAAGGCCATGTTGGGCCCCCGGCATGCAGTTAGCTACTTTTAAACAACGGTCTGCAGAAGTAAAGAAAAATAAATAGGCAAAATTGCCTTTACACTGTAAATGCTACCTGCAACTCATGCTTTGCAGACATCATTTAAATTGTGCTGCTTTGGAATCCACCTGCTATTAAACAAGCAAATTGCATGAGAACCCTTCTTCTGTTGCCGGCAAAGAAAATATCATGCAGGCATGAAAGCATGTGTGCTACGACTTGAGAGGAGGAATGCACAGTGGAAATGTTACCTCTGTTTTGTGCTCCTTCTCTGTCTACAAATGACAGCAAAATGCCCTGGAGTGTCCAGGTAAGGTGTAGATTGCTAACGTCTCGCTTTTACGCCTCACTTGTGCTCTCCAGGGCTTTGGAAATAAGCCCCTATATGTTTCTAAAGGCTGTCAGGAGAGTATTACTTAGTATGTGTCCAATTTTGTAATAACACATGCATTCACAGTGCAACAGTATTTTACCAAAATGTGTATGTGCATTCATCCTCTGGCACCAAAAAACACATGTAGGATCCACTTCATGCCTGGTGTTAGACAATATTTTCCATTTAAAAAAAATCAATTATTCTTCTTCAATGGATGGAAATGCAGCCTTCTGTCCCACTGAGCGCCAACGCACACCTGCTCATCAGATGGCTCTTCAAAAGGAACAGATGACAAAACATCAAGAACAAACAGTCATCATTAGCTGGCACCAAGCAACATTCCAGACATTCTCTGTGAGTTGTCAGTTTCCCCAAAAATGACAGTTTTTTTTACAACTAAAATTCCAAACACTTATGACCCTGATCACTTTGCATTCTACTTTCCTACCAGTGCTTCTCTGACATATGTGTCATGTGTCAGGGGTCTATTTGGTTAACAATAGCTGGGATCAACAATTAAAATACCTACTTCCCAATTAAAACCACAATGGCATACTGACGGGTGAAATGCCAGAAAGCCACAGAACATTGCAGAAATCAGTGAAGTGAATGTTATGTTTACATGACCAAACAAAACATGGATTGCATTTTGTATTTTTCCCCTACTGACCATCATTTTATATTTGCATTTATTTGAATTATCATGAGCTTTTTAAACAATGATAGAGCTGTCACAGATGGCTCCAAAAAACAAAGTCTCAAAGATAGTTAAAGGATTGTTATTAGAATTTTGAAGCTGGTCCAACTAATGGCTGTTCCTCTCTCTCTTATCTTTTTCTGGCCTCTGCCCTCCGTAGCCCAGATTTCCCTAGTCCCCCAAGATGTTGGTTTCTAGAGAACATTAACCCCTACAGTCTAAAAGATTGGTGGGAATGGATATAGGGCTAAAGATCTGGGGCTATTCCACCTCTTTCCCTCTGAGTCTTTGCTAAGAGTGCCCTGAGTGGACAGGACGCCAAGTTTCAACATAAGGAGTGATGGTAAAGTGTGCCAACTCCAATCACCCTAGTACAGTCACTGTCTCTCAGTGACTCCTGTTCGTTCCTTTCTCTTGATTTTACTAGTCCCTCGGTTCTACTCTCACTCTCCTTCCTTTCTCCCTGCCCCGTCCTGCCTCACTCCCTCCAGGCATCGTCCCAGTCTCACTCTTCTGTTGTCTCTCTGATGTTCACACTCTCTCTCTGCCCCATCTCCTTTCATCTCTCTTCACCCTTCTCCTTTTCCTCATTTCGTCTATTCTCTTCTCCACTCTGCTCTACTATCCATACTACTCTCCCACCAACAATCCTCTGTCTGTACCTCTGTGCTCTAACCTTACTACAGTCTCTCCACCTATCTCTAATCACTAGCTTCACCCCCTCACTCAGCTCACATTACTTCTCACACTACTGCCTTTCACACTCCCCACAACCTCACACCATATACACACCCTCACCCACTTTCACTTGCTCTCTAAATCCCCTACACCTTTGATCCCCGCTCTCTGTATTCCTTTCTCTCACTCATCTTTTACACAACCTGCCTCCTCAAACTACACAACATACAACTGGTACACCTTTCTATCATAGCCAATGACTCACCTGCACTTCCACACCAGTATCCGTGTTTAACTACCACAGCAATGCATGCTGGGTCTATTTGCCCTGTAAAAGACATGCAAGACCTCTGTCCAGAACCAGTATGGGAAGGCATTGGATGATAGAATGCGGTACCCTTAATCACATTCATGGCACACATAGGAGGTCATGGCTAGGCGCTCCCCTCTATTTGACAGGGTAAAGTCCCTTACCCTGTTACACATCAATTAGGTGAAGTAACATCACAACGACTTCCGCTGCCTATGGCATTAACCTAGTAAGCCGTGAACCCTATATCTGAGGACATAGTGCAGTGTTAGGGACATAAAGCAATCACTGCTGCCTAAGAAGCGGGATTTCACCACAGCAGAGGGCGTGTAAGCAGATACGACGCTCAATGGTGTAGACGCTCCCCCACTTCCCCACCTTCTACTCTGTGTGAGAGGCATCTGGAAGGGACAAAGGCTCACTGAAGTCTACCTCACCAGAGTGAGGGTTGGGAGATCAACTGCAGATATACAAAGACGTGTCCATGTGTATCCCTGACATATGATGGGTGCTCTCCTCAAAAACCACAGCCACTCCCTGGTTAACACATAGTTGCTAATTGAAATAGCCTTTTATGTGTTTTAGTAGTGTGCTTTATATTATGAACCTGTAATTAAGGTCCTTGGCCTCATTACAGGTTTTGCAGTAATTTCACAGTAATTTTTCAAAATTACTGCAAAATCATTTACAGTTATCACCACCACTCAGTCCAGGGGGAATTACTGCTAGGTTGCGGGTGGTGATAAGGGCGTTTAAATCACAATTTGAGAGTGCATAGGACTGCATGGGGATTGTTAACCTTTACTGCAAGCGGTAATTCCACCACAGTACATCCACTGATCACTGATTTTTCGCTTTCAAGTGGAGGATTTATCCTTAGCATTTTGGTGGAAGTAAATCCTTTTTTTGAGGTGAAAACTCAGTGGTGAGTTAAATGTAGCAGTAAATCCATCGCTGCCAAAAAAGGTGACACTAACAGAATTCTGTCACTTTTTTGTTATAGACTCTGCCTTGTGAAGAGAAGGTCTTGTATCCATATATATCAAATATAATAAAAGTGATGATGGGTAAAAAACCATATGATAAAACCTCCCTTAAATATGAGAATAGAGTTAGCCATCTAACATGCCCACATGCCACAGCGCCTCCCAGTAACCATACCTGGTTGATGGCCTCCATTTCCGAAACAGTGAGCTAAGCATTGTGGATATGCACAATAGCTGCAAGCAACCATTTTTGATCAATGTGAGCAAAGGATCTTTGTCTTACAGTGCAGCACTGTTTCATATTTAACTTTATCAACCAAAGACAGACAGCACTCAAGGATGCAGACAAACACATACTTATTTCACCCTCATTGGTTGGAAAATATCCGTTTGATGCAGTATGACATCTGTGTTATTGGAGCATCAGGACATGTTTAATAAACATAGTTCCAAATTATGGTGTCGTGCCTCTCATTAACACACCTTATTCAGGCACTAACACTGACACAAACTATCCATCCAAGTTGTTAGAGAGATCTGCGATTGAACAGTTGCAGGGCATTGTGGAACAAGGTAAGCCCCGGCCCAGGTCTGGTGAGAAATCACCATGGTCATGAGATGCAGTTTAGTGGTGTAGTCAATCAATGAAGACCTGAGGACAGAAAAGCATGCCAGCGGTGTTGTCTTTAATCTTGTTCGGTCTATCAGCAACCTTCGTCACCATAGATCACTCTATCGTGCGTTATATATTATCATTATCATTCCCTCTTTCCATTTGTGGTCCCCTGACAGGGCAAGTGCTGCCTTCTTGCTCCCAATAATCCCCACTCTGCACAAGCTCCCACGGCCCTCTGCACCAGACACCCAGCACACCCAACAGGGCTTTTTTTAGCCTTACCCCTGCGTGCCCACCTCCACGTGCTCCTGCTTGGCAAAGTCAAATCCCCATGACAAGGAAGGAAACTATCATTGATCCTCTTAGAGTGCCTGGCCTGGGAAGCCGGCGAAGGGCAAAGGCAAAGGACGCTTTCCACTGCCCAAGCCTTACATCTACTTTCAGTTAAGGGACGTCTTCACCTAATCCCATAGTTGCTGTTGTGTTTACACTGCACTGCTATACTTGCATTTTCTTGCCTGGGGTCTAAAGATGGGTCTCGCAGTGTAATCGTACTGGTGTTTTGTGCTGCCACTCTTGCATTTTCTCACCTTAGGGTCCAGGATGTGGGTCTCACAATTGAATCTTGCTGTTGTTTTAAACTACTATTCTGGCAACTTCTTCCCTTATGGTCCAGGGGTGGGTCTCACAATCAAATCTTACTGGTGTTTTGTGCTGCCATTCGTGTATTTTTCTTGCCTTAAGGTCCAGGGTGTTAGTCTCACAACCAAAGCCTTCTGTTGTTTTATACAGCCTTTCTTGCAATTCCTTCCCTTAGGGTCAAGCGGGGAGTCGCACAATTGAATCTTGCTGTTTATTTTACACTTCCAAACCAGCATTTACTTGTCTTATGGTCCAGAGTGTGGATCTCACAATTGGATACTGCTACTGTTGTTTTATACGGCCATTCTTGCACTTTCTTCTCTTAGGGTCCAGGGGTGGATCGCACAAATTAATGTTGCTGTTGTATATTGCTTTACTTGCATTTTCTCACCTTAGGGTCGAGAGAGGGGGTCTCACAATTGAATCTTGCTTTTCCTTTATACTGCCATTCTTAGATTTTCTTCCCTTATGGTGCAAGCTGTTCTGGGAGAACGACAGGGGTGGGTTTCCTGCTGTAACTTTCATGTCCATTGTGGTTGGACATGTTTGCATTTTCTCGATCCTGAGAGTCACGGGCCTGGTTTGCAGCATTGAGTCTCGCTGCTGTTTTATTGCTGTACCTGCATTGTTTCCTCCTCAGGTTACTCCAACTACTGCGCACTATCGCCAATCCTAGCAGCTCCAAAATGAGCGGTGCCTACTGGGACACCAGAAACACCTCGACTCCCCAGATCAGCCCCCACCCTTACATGTCACCTCCTACCACCCTATCTAGCTCCGACAAGAGGGTACAACCTACACCTGTGTCCAGCCAAGACCCCCCACCCACTTCACCCACTCAACCACCCTCCTCTATCACCCAGGTGGCCTTCCCAGCACTCTCTCCTCCACCAGTCCCTCCCCTCACTGGACCTCTGAACCACCACCCCACATGCACTCCAACACCACAATCACACCACTCTGATCTATGCTTTCCATCTCTAAACACTCTACATGCAGTCCTCGCCATCGCCCCCATTCAGCAGCCCCTCCAATCCTTATGCACACGCCCCCTGCTCCCTCTAAACTCCTAAGGAACAAAAACATGCCTTTTTTGTAGAACATAACTCCCCTTACCTGACATCCACACCCAAGGCAGCCCTCAAATGTACACACTTGCCACCGCTGCAAAGCCACATAACCCAGTGCAATCACTCAGCAACCAGCTAAATAGCCCACCAAGCACACACGCCAAACACCACTCCCCTCAAACCTCTAGAGGTCTTTAACAAGACTCCCCTAACACACCTAGAAACCAGAACCCTGCAAACCCTCTCAATCCCCTATGCACCACAGAATCCACTACCACCATCCCACCTTATCCTCACACAAGGGACCCCACGCCACACCCCCACATACACACCCATCCCTAGTAACCATCCCACCCTACTTTTCCCAGAGGACACCCACCTTGTGAGCACTCTTCACACATACACCAACAACGCATATGGCCACCAACTCCTCTACCTCCACTGTAAACCAATGCTCACCCCGACAGACACCCCACCTTTAAATACATCTCGGACTTGGTTCCCAAGCTGTCCTTCGGATTCTACCAAACTGCATTCTCATGTCATTCACCGGACCAACCCTAGCAGCCCCACTTCACTTCAGCTATCACCGGATCAGAGTTCACCCCCTCCCACATCTATAGCATCCCAACCCTATCCATCTGGAATTTCCTCCTCTGCCCAAGTTCCCATCTAGAATCTACACATCCCTGCTGCAAACAACCAACCAATCAGCAGGCTAAAGTTGTTACAGTGCTTTTTGATCAATGCCAGATCCATAGCAAAAAATCGTCACAACATTTCATCTGAAGGCACCGATATCCTCTTCATCACCAAAACCTGGTTCTCACAAGACTTGCGGCCCACTGCACTTGAAGCATTTCCGTCAGGCTACAATGTTATTGTGCATAACAGGACCAGCAGGGCTGCCATCCTCTACAAATTCTTACTCTCCATTTAACACTCAGTGGAACAAGCTTGCAATTCAGACTGCAAATCCCTCCTGGTAACAATTCTGTTCACCCCCTCGCACACTCACAGCTACCTGATGAAATATAGACCTCTGAGGTGCAACAGATGCTTTGCAGAATCCCTTAGTGACTCAGTAGCAGCCATCTTGTTCTCCCACCCCATCCTCACAACATTAGGGGACTTCAATATCTGGTTCAACATCCCACATAACCCTATGACATGATCACTTCTGGATAACCTGGAGACCCTACATCGAACACAACTAGTCTCAGGCCCTACCCACACTGCAGGCTGCAGCCTAGACGCAATCTTCAGCTTGCCAGACCTCATCACTACACTTCAACCTCGCCCACTCATCTGGATGGACCACTCAGCCATCCTCCTCACCCTTTCCACTGAAGACCTACCCCCGGTCAGCCCCAGGCCACTTACCCAATCCCACCTTCGGAAGAAAGTCAAAGTAAGTCCTGTCTGGCAGATTCACTACTAGCATCTCTGACCTCCACACCCCTCTATTTAGGTCAGATCTACATCCGCCACTTTGATCTCTGGCTCTTGCAAACACTCAGCCCAATTAGATCCTTCCCTAGCAGACAAGGGGCCTCATTACGAGTGCGGCGGTAAGGGGTTAACGGCACCGGTAAGGATGCCGGTGCCCTTAACACCTTACCACCACATTCCGAGGTCCCTTAGCGGGTTCCACTAAGGCTGGCTGGTTTTACCAGCCACCCTTAGCGGGAGCCGCTAAGGGACCAGGGAGCTAATAACAGGCTTGCTATTTGTGGGCCCGTTATTAGCTCCTTCCCCATTCCCATTCGAGCCCTATGGGGGCTTGAATGGGAATGGGGAATGGTTTTCAGAATGGGGACTTACCGGGTCCTCCAAGGTTGGAATGACCCGGTAAATCCCCATTCTGAGAACCCAGACCCGGCCACGACTTTGGAGGCAGCCTTGGCGCTAAAAGCACCATGGCTACCTCCAAAGTCGTAATGAGGCCCAAGGTCTCGCTTCCAGATGGTTCAACCCAGCCCCCAATATTCTTAAATTCCAGAACCACATCCTAGAACACAGATGGTGTACAGAACTTTCACCATCGAACAGAACAGCCTGCACCTGCCAGATCAAAGCTTACCAGGCAGAAATTTGCAAGGCCAAACAATCCTGTTACTGGAATAGAATCACCAATGTCCTGAACTGCCTAAGGGAACCCCACACATCTATATCCTAATTCAATGTCTTGTCCTGCTCCTGGGAAGCATACAGTCTAGCTCAGGAGAGCTGAAACTGCATCAAGACAGAAACCAAAAAATCGACTGAAAAATCCACCAAGGTAAGCCCATTTGGGACACCATTGAAGAAATTGTTCTTGACTGTTCCAATGCAGACCCTTACAGAAAAAATCCATATTCGATTTTGGCCATATCTGATTTTGGTCCTGCTAAAATGGCCGCTGGGTTTTCTACAAGCTGCCCCTCTGATGTGCTGCAGGCCCACAGCCCGCCTCCTACTGCAGCTGATTGGCCTAATTCCAATGTTATTCCCTGGGCAGATGGGAGCCGGCTGGCAATGCCGGCAACCTGCAAAGGTCTTCTGCTAAGGCCTGAGACATCCCCTTTCTTGGTCTGTCCGGCCGTGGATTGCCTCCCTAATGCAACCTTCTAAAAACGCTATGTCTAGAACTCCATTCCCAAATGGTGTGTAAAATGGCCTTACATTTGCCGTCACACAATTCAATGCCCTGTACCATTTTTCTGTCGTGTGCTATACTTTCCCAATGCATTCGCCCCCCTCCCCTCACCTCAAATATGCCAAACAAGCCTCAGCCAACCGGCACCTGCAGTTGTTATCCACAACCCGCTTCCCTTCTTACCCATGCCTAGGCACACCAAGTCTTCTTCGCCCTTTCTGCGCGCACAGAGGAACGTCTGTGCTATGCCGCCCGTCCGCCTCTTCACAGAGGCAGATATAAGTGCCTCCAAGCCTGAACATCTCAGGTCCTCACCCCGATTCACAACCCCACCACTCGAATCTTTACAAAAGTTGAGGTACAACCCACATCCTGTACCATCAAGTATGCCCCTTACAATGATATGCTCCCCCACAATTATGCAAGCTGCCTCCAAGCTTCTAATCCCGTCTACACTTTCACAAGAACCATGCAACTGCAAACTCGTTTCCAGCACATATTCGTAACTCCAAGGCACCCAAAAAAAACAAATGTCACCCAGATTTCCCGGAGCCTTCACCATGCACATGCAGGCCTTGATAAGCAATGGCTCTCTGTCCTCAAAACCTGCAGCCGTACCGCCCACTACACCATGTCTTACTTCACCGACAACAGTGATGGTGCTCCCAGACTCCTTCAAGTCACTGCACAAATCACTACCAACCGCACGACCGGCATTGTGTCCTTCACCAGCCTGGACTCACAACGACCCACTCAATTTCCCTCGGATCTGCCCAACCAAGATCACTGCCCACAACTCACTCCAATGCCAACAATACCCTGAAGCTTGGCCCCAGGCAAGAAAATAAAAATGCTCCGCTCTCAACAAACAATACAATCCTGCTAGATCACCTATCCATCAAAACTAAGCTCAATCTTTTGCCACCAGCCCTTGACCATACACATAACTCAACGGGCCGCACCCTCACCCCAGCCGCTACCTCACTGGCCCTACCTACACTACCTAGAGTGGAAACCCCATATTCCCCTGGCTCAATATCACTCTGTTTCCCCTCCCTTGCCTCATTGCACCTTCAAACACTTGTGTATAGGCGCGTTATAAATGCCATATCATATCATATCATATCATACCTCCCTACCACCCTCAACCCAGCTCACCCTCTAATCTTACCCAAATTGCGCCCTCCACACTACCCACTAACATACTAGCACTACCACCTCTTATCCCTGACCCTAAGCTCCCCACTCCTACCTCAAAGGTTCTCACTCAGACCAAACAACCAATCGCAGCTCCACCTGAACTAACCGACCCACCTTCCAATTGCACCCTTCACGACGACACGCTGATCAAAGCTGCTCTCATCAATGTGAAATATCTAACGGCCCATGCCCTTGATATCTGTGACCTGCTCACTGCCAACAATTTGGCCTTCACCGAAACAAGCCTGCACTCTGCTTCCGGCCCATCCCTCTCACTAGCTATCCCGAATAACTACACCATCTATCGTAAAGACAGAGAGAATATTGGGGGGGTAGCCTTTATAGCTAAAGACACAATACACAGTAGAGAAGCCAATAATACAACCACCCTTCAATCGGAGGAACTATTCACTATAAAACTCACAATCTCACACACTGTCACCATCACCCTACATCCTATTTATCGACCAGCCAGTCCTGCGGTTTCCTTAGAAGGTGACATCACACACCTGCTTCATCTGAAACAAAACCTTCCTTCAGAATCATCCCTCTGGGTGACTTTAACTTAGGTTATAATGATAGCTCTGTTCCCAATGCCCTGGCTCTAGCAAGCGCGATTGAAGCACTAGACGTCACCCAATGTATTACCAGTCTGTCCCACAACAAAGGCAGAATTCTAGACTGGGTAGCTGTTCGCAACTGCAAAATTACCATTTCCTCGAATGCAACATGCCTCTGGTCTGACCACAACGTCATTGCCTTCAGAATTTCTGTTGAGAAATATCGGACATCACCTGTTTCCCTCCCGGCCATACTAGGAACATCTGCCCAGCAAGGATCCTGCCTCTAATAACCACCTTCACCGACCCTCAACCCTCATCAAGCAACCCCAACATGCTGGTCGACACCTACAATCTATCCCTACTACAGGCATAGCCCCCCTGTGAACTTGTAAGGCCAAACCACAGTCCCACATCAATACTTGGTTCACGCCCACCCTCAAAACACTCCGCATGAATATAAGTGCAGCTGAATCGGCATGGAGGAATGACCGCTCAGACGATAACAAAACCCACTTTTGGGCTCCACCTTTAATGCTACAATTAGCAATGCCAAATAATCTACCAGAGAACTTTTGATTATTCTAAGGGAACTGGAATCTTCTGCGACCCCGCCTCAGAATTGCACCAACTACCTCACCTAGAGCACAAACATACAAACTGCCCTGCAGAATAAAATTGCCTTACTGCAAGAAAAGATCCCAGCTAAAAAAAATAAAAAAACAACCTTATCAGACCCCGCAGTTGTACTAAAGTCCTCTCCACTGCAAAGCACCAAAGTCGTGTTCAACTTCAAACCAGTCTCAATTCTGGAGGTAACAGAAATCATGAAAGGCCTCCAACCCTCTAGGTGCCAAGGGGACATATTCCCACCCGCAATGAAAAAAGATTTCACAGAAGCTCTTGCGCTATTCATTACCACTCTCATGAACTTCTCGTTCACGAGCAGCACAATGCCTCCTAGCCTAAAAGACACCTGGGTCCTTCTACTATTAAAGAAACCAACGCTTGACCCTAACAGCCCCATCAGCTTTCACCCCATCACAACTGTCTGATTCCTCCTTAAAATCGTAGACAGAGCTGCCTACCAGTCTCACCTTGAATCCAACAACTTCCTGGGGTTGCACCAATCAGGATTACGTTCGGGTCACAGTACGGAATCAGCACTCCTTAGACCTAAAAAACTAAATGGACACCTTCAAAGATGCTGGCAATATGGCTCTCCTTCTTTTGTTGGACCTATCTGCAGCCTTTAATCTGGTTTATCATCAAATTCTCTGCGATCAGCCAGCCTCAGCTGCCTAGTTCTCCACTGGGACAACCAGCTGTATTACTTCCTTCCTCTCCAACAGAATGACGAGAGTTTGCTCAGCCACAACCACTGCCCCACCCAACCTAGTCACATGCGGTGTCCCATAGGGATCATGTGTTTCACACACCCTGTACAATGTTTTCACAAAGCCACTTTTCGACGTTCTGGGCACTCATGGTATCTCCTAAACCAACTACGCTGATGATACCCATATTCTCCTGCCTATCACAGGTGACTACCCAACAGACTCAAAACACGCTAGGAGAAATCTACCTCACCATCCAGACCTGGATGGCACATCACTCTCTTTGCCTCAATGATCATAAGACTGGGATCCTCTTGAATGGTCCGAAATCGTGGATAAATAATCTAGACAGAGCTTACAAGTCTTTCATTATCAACAAAAGTACTATCACAGTCTCTCACAAATTCAAAATCCTTGTGGCCTATCTGGACTCGAATCTGTCATTAACGAAGCGAGTAAACTCAACTGCCTACTCAGCAGCCTTTACAATGAAACTTACCAATGCAAGCAGACCTTTACTCTCTCCCGACCACTGTGTCACACTAGCACAAGCTCTAATAGCGTCCAGGCTTGACTTCTGCAACTCACTATTCACTGGAAGCTGTGCAAGTAACATCAACAAATGACAAGTGATTCAAAACAATGCCCTGAGAGCTGCCCTGAACATCCCGAAATAAGATCACATATCTGCAGCCAGAAAAAAAGCGCACTGGCTTCCTGTCAGAGATTGCATTCTGTAAAAATCTCTGGCTATCACACACAAGTGCATTGTCAATAATGCACCCATATATCTCTCCTCCAAATTCTCCATATGTCAATCGAACAGATCCACCCGTTCCTTCTACACGTCTCTCTGTTCTGAAATTCAACCTACAAAGAGCTGGTGGGACCAGCTGCCCTGTTACTGCAGTGGAAGGCCCAATAGGACAGTTTGGATCTTTATGAGGCCGGCAAGGCATACCAGCCTTGCTGGCCTCACTAAGATCCAAACTGTCCTATTGGGCCTTCTGCAAGCACCTAAAAACATGGCTGTTCTGCAAGAAGAACAAGAACCCAGATCTAACCACCCTCTTGCCACAAACTGACATTTGATGTGCTACCTGCAAACCCCTGTGCACACCATGCAACTTTTTGAATGTGGACCTTAACTTCTCTTTTGCAACAACCTAACTTGTATGCATGTAAAGAAAATGATGCGGTTCAGCTGATCTCTTGTATATAACTAACGCCATGATGCCTCTGTGTTTAACTCACTTTATAAGTGACAAACAAATAAATAAATGCCTGAGCATGCTCCGCTTCCATCCACTGCCACTCCCAAACCTTCTGCGACTCCCTCTCAGACCACTTCCATACCATAACTCTAGAAAGCAAAATCTCCATCATCACTAAAATAGCATCACTCACCCCTTCTTCCCCTGCGGCATCAACCGGGACATCAGAACCCCCTTTCATCCTCCCAGTCTTCACATCCTTCTCTCCACTCTCCCACCTTGAATTTCTAAAGCTACTAACTAACAGCTGTGCCTCAGGATCCCCTGGAAACCTCTGCCCCCTACTAGAAATCCTAACTTACACCTGTGTCAACAACATCACAAGATCAATTGTCAACACATCTCTCATGTCTGGCAGCTTCCTAGCAGAATATCAAACCTCCTACATCAGGTCCCTTCTCAAAAAGCCCTCACTCTACCCCCTTATGCCAACCAATTACAGACACATCTCAAACAACTGATTTGTTAAATGAATCGACCAAAAAGATTATTCACAAATATGCCATTTATAGCTAAATTAATTGACCAAAAAGATTATTCACAAATATGCCATTTCTTAAAATCCAGTCAGATCCCCAATCTCGCCCAGTCTGGCTTCAGACAATTGCGAGGAACCAAACCATTTCTAGTCACCATATGGGTTGAGTTTGAAAGACACTTAGACTGCACCACCCTTATTCTAATCGACCACTCGGCAGCCTTCAACACACCACCCTTGTGGACCAACTCTACTCTCTCGTCATCAAGGATGCAGCTCTGAAGTTGATATCCTGATTCCTCTTCAACAGATCCCAATAATACACATTCCGCCTTTCTCCTTGACTCCCCACCCAGTTGCCCACTGAATGCTGCTGGGTTCCACTCTCTCCCTTTTGCTCTTTAAACTCTACCTGAGCCCCCTCCAGCACTCATTCAATATCACAGTTTTTCCTGCTACAACTACGCAAACAACACCCAAATCGTTGTCAAAATCCCAAAGGGCCCCTCCTTCACTTCTCCCGATTTCGCATCATGTCTTTCAGAATTAGAACCTGGATGACCACCAACCCCCTCCTACACAACCCAACCACCAAACTCCCTCTTCTCCCAACCCACCCTGTGGCTGCTCTCTCTAGCACCCCCTCTCACCACCACCAACACAGTAAAAAAAACTTCAGATGCATTATGGACTTAGATATTACCCTATCACATAACATCAACTCTGTGACAAAACTCTGCTGCCTACACTTTTGCATTCTCCGCAGAATCTTTACCTACCTGACCTTCCCACACAGTCTCTGTGATTGTTGCTATCATCCTTTCACGCTTAGAATATGCTGATGCCCTATAACTAGGCTCCCCCTTATCACAAATCAGAAAACTCCAACAGGTGCAAAATACTGATGTACGGCTCCACCTAACCATAGGCCCTAGAGAACACATCACACATGCCCTCTGTGACCTTCACTGGCTTCAGATCGGGTAACTTTCCACCTTCATGGCAATGTACTTCACGCACCAAGCTCTGCATAACATAGGACCAGAATATCTGCAGCATAAATGTACATGCCACAGACCTATCAGAAACCTCAAATCAAGCACATCACTTCTCCTCATCATTCCTGTGGTAAAATCGACCATAATAGTGGGCTCCTGTTTCTCAGTCCAAAAACGCACCATTTGGAACTCAATACTGTTCACCGTCTGGGCATAGAAGATCTCTTTGCCTTCAGGAAGGCTCTCCAAACTTGGCTCTTTCCTTCAGCATCCTCACAGACAAAATCCATCTCCTAGGTGATCAATTACCCACCGTAGCCAGGGATATGTGGGCACCTGAGGAGTCGACAAGGTGGGACACAGCCCCCCCATCTAATGCATCGCAGTTAGGTCTTATGATAAGCACTGCAAAACTACATCTAACAAGGTGTCTGCCTTACTTTGACAGAAAGTCAAGCACCCCATCAACGGTGAAACATAGCTGTATAATACCTGGGGCACGCTCTCCCCACCTCGATACATCTTTATATACAAAGCTGAATGTATGTATGTTTGTCCGGCAATAAAAATCCACATCGTTGAACCTACGTCTACCAAATTTTGCATGGATTCCGATTTTGTCTGGGGCATAGTCGTAGTGCATGTTTGGATGCAAAAATCTTCTATGCAAGAAAAAATGTGCACAAAAAATGAAAATGTAAGTTTTTTTTATCGCGCCACTCCACATATGGGAAATGGCAAGGTTACAATTTGCTTAAGTTCATTCACAAGACGAGAGCACAATCAATCAATCTTTCTTGGACATTTTCTCAAATGTGCAGAAGCCATTGAGTGACTGAAACATGCCGCACAAAAAAAAACCATCACTTGGAAAATCTCCATCTGATGCAAAGTGAATTTTTTTATCAAGAGCTTCTGAAACACAACAACAAACAGCAGCACAACTTGTGGACCAGAGGAGAAGAGCAACTTTCTCCAAAGGCAAATGAGGCATCAGAGCAAACTTAAGCAAGACCTGCCAGCAAAAGGACAAGAGCAACATCCTCCAGAGCACATGAGACATCACTCGATCAGTACACGGCAAACGCTGGGTACCCCAGCTATATATCTATATATATATAAAACAAAGTCATGTTTGTTTGTCGGTTTGTATGTGGCATTCATCTTGGGGACGTAACTCCTCATGGACGGTGACGTCTGGCATCATGAATTTTGAATGGAATATTTGTTATTTTATTTCTGAATTAATGCAACTATTTCTAGCTCGATAGGCCATCCCGTTCCTGAGATAATTATTTTTGGGGGTTTTGTCAGCATTACATTTTGTGGTGTTCTGAGCGCCATCTGCAGGTCATTTGTAGAAAGTGCTCATCATCGCACTGTCTGTGCTAAACTGGTCTTGCATGTTTTTGGTTTTCACATTTGTTTAGAAGAGAGTTAGTGTGTCTTTCTTTTCATTGATTTGTTTTGAAATACACTCGATACATGTTA
Source organism: Ambystoma mexicanum (assembly GCF_040938575.1). Classification (NCBI taxonomy): domain Eukaryota; kingdom Metazoa; phylum Chordata; class Amphibia; order Caudata; family Ambystomatidae; genus Ambystoma; species Ambystoma mexicanum. The sequence continues at coordinate 374,562,735 of NC_090928.1, forward strand.
ATTTCACTAATTAATTGAACACCCCATTTTTATTTCCCTCTGATTTAAATTCTCGCATGAATATCATTTGTATGCTTATTCTGATTATTTGCAACATGTGTTTAGCAGCGGAAATGGCCACCACTGCTAACAACACTGCAAACAATCAGAGTAAGCATACAAATATTATATTCATGTGAGAATTTAAATCAGAGATAAATGAAAATTTGATGTTCAATTAATTAGTGAAACTAACATGTATCACGTTTTTCCTTTGTGGCAAACATCAATATTTGTTCATCTTTTTCGGTGGAATATGAACAAAAATCTGAGAATGGACATCTCAGGCGAAGCTGGGTACTTAAACTAGTCTGCAATAAACATTGCTCGACTTCACCCATCAAACCACACATCACCACCTCCAATCGAATACAGCTGAGTCCCTTGGCGAATTCCGATACATAATCAGTCTCCTCTGCCCTCCTACTGCCCTGACACATCTGTCACAGCACCCGTCCTCTCTTCTGATATCTATGGGATGCTACTAATGACCTACCCACTCCCTACCTGTGTGCTGGCCAAAAATGTACACATGCATTTTACAATCCTTCCTTCACACCTCACACCTCTGACTATGGTCTTCCGAAGGGCATTCATCCCCTCAGCGCTTCGAGGCCAAACAACGGCACTATACAAATACCATATACCATAAAATCATGTGTGTGAGTGTGGAACACGCTCACAGTTTAGGTGAGAAATCACCATAGTCATGAGATAGTGTAAGTGGCATAGTCAATCATTGAAGAGCTGAGGATATGATATTATATGATGTCATTTACAACGCGCCTGTACACAAGTGTTTCTAGGTGCTACAAGGCAAGGGAGGGAAGACAGTGGGAGGACAAGACAAATGATTTTACTAGGCATTGTGTCATTCATATTGTTCAAGTGCGATAGCGAAAAGTGCAGGGGGGAGGCAGAAGGGTAAGTGAAAGGGAGAGGGAAAAGGGTAAGTGCAATCAGGGCAGCATTGCTCTGAGTAGGTGCAGCCAGGGCGGCGTGGCCTCTGGGTAAGTGCAAGGAGGCAGGGGACTGTAGAGGTTACGGTTACAGCCTGTAAGTGCGTGGTAGGCCTGGAGGCAGTGCAAGGGTGACTGATCAAGAAAGAGCCTAGTACCTGGTTAGACTGGCATTTGGGTGCAGACTCTAGCCATTTCTTACTGTGGCATGATAAGTGTTATTGCTTCCACTAGCCTTTTGGTTCAACCAGTCTAAATGAGGCATGACATGCTTTACTGTATTATGTTATTACTTGTCTAGACTGGTCTATATTGTGCAGCCAGTTGGACATGTTTTCATTGTCGAAATGTATTTATAATAGCAAAGCATTACATTCATTAATCTTCCCGTACTTTTTTTTTTTAAACCGTTCCAGAAAAATAAAAGTGTAGAAAGAGGTTTAAACTCGTACTGCAGTGCACTTCACTGAAAATTCCCTTAAACAGCAGGTGAGTTTGTTTGGGGGTTTGAATTGGCCATGTGAGTGGGCGTGGTGATGGGGCTTGTGGGGAGTGGGTGCAGGCCAGCAGGGAACATAGTTCCACTACTTCTTTTCCTACACTTCGACCACTGCTTCTAAGATTGTCAGGGGTGCACATATCACCTCGGGTAAGCTATCTATTAGAAATCAAACCTTACACCAATGTTTCAGAACGCTCTCTTTAACTATATATATACTACTGATGTAAGGTATCGAATACTTAAAAAGCAATAGAGCTGTGCTCATGAGCAAAGCTCCACAACACGCAGTGTCACTCCTTCAATGGGGATCAAAATAGAAGCCTGCATTGGCTGCGAATCCTGAGGATGGCGGGCTCCGAGATACCTGGTCTGAGAACTCACTCTTCCTGCAGCCCATGAGGCCAGCTAATGCCAGTAGACCATGCACTGGGCACAGTCCATGTAGCATCTCTGACTGGGCTACCAACAAACACACAGGAGTGAGGCAAGCACCTCCTTCCTGCAGATGTACTCGGAGGTGGGCCATGCAAACCTCTGCTGCACGGCAACCCAAACAGTCGCTGTCTCCTGATCCTGGACTCTGCAGTGAGCGCAATTACTCATGGTGTATATTCGTGATGCCCCCATTCAGGACCCTTTTTGTGAATTGCTTCTTGCATGGTAGTGCGGTATACGGTACGACGTCCTTTTGCCGACAGGGTTTTTTTTCCGATTGAATTTTTACGGAATAAAATCAATTGAAAAGTAGAGGGCTTAAGGGTTAAAATGGGTAGGGAGGGAGTTGGGTTAGCTAAACAAATATATGGAGGGGGTTGCTTGGGGAGTCGAACATCCCAAATAAAATAAAAAACGAGATGAGTTTTTCCGATGGCATTTTTTGGAGAAAGATTCCATCGAAAAAACTCCTGTCAGCAAAACGACATAGAACCGTGGAAGACAGGCCTTGCTTGCTGATAATGCGGTTGCTGTGATTGACAATATCATTACAGCTTGTACCTTGGTTAGAATATTGAATGCTTTCTTTCTTTTTAATAGACGCCATGGATTTATCTTCCCTACATTTCTCGATTGCTTGGACGTTGCTCAGATTTCAAAGATACTGTTTGCAAAATGTTTTACATTCCAAATGAATCTGGCCCAACAAAAGCTACTCAAACAATTTGAGTTTCACAATTCAGAGCTCCGATTGTCATTAAACATACTAAATAGACACCAAATGAAACACTTTATCCTGAAGGACTTACTCTTCAGAAGCTGAGCCCATATTCCAAGTAGTAGGAAGCTTTGCTCATAATAATATGTGGTGCTTTCTGTCAGATGGCACAGGTTTCCAGGTGCTGTTATAAAGGGTGCAAGTACTATCCACTTGAAGGGTACTCATTGTATCCACCACACAAGGATGAACCTTCCCTGATGCTATTTGAATCTGCCATTTCACATTCCACATTGCTCTCTAAGGAGAACATTTAGCTCAAAAAGCTATCAAACCAGCCAACTAAAACCTAGTGCATGGACTTAGACTCCCATGATCCCTCACCATAGACTATGCTGGCTAAGGCAGATGGGCGTTGTAGTTCAAATCATCAGGTAAGCTAAATATTGCAGGTAACTTGTATTTGAACTTTAATGCGACCATTGCAAATGCAAATAACCCACAATCCCAAATGCATTTTTGTTTTTTGCCATTGTTTTGCAAGGAATACAATAATGACTGTCCGCGGTCACAGTGTTGACTTTAAACATTTGTCCAAAAATAGAAGTTTGGCTTGTTACCTCTTACCGACACTTATTCTGACAGTTATCTTCTGAGAGTCCATCTTCATCCTCTCCCACAATATCCACTGCAGAAAATATGAGCGCCACGAGCACTGCGAAGCAGCAGACCAACGCGAAGATCACTATGCATTTCTGTTGAGACTGAAAGAAATGAGACATGCACAACACGTTAGAAGGATCATCACCGATGTACCACAATGCTCTGCTTCGTTCGTCGGCCGAATCACAAGTGCATAGATTTGCGCGCGCTATTTATTGTATACGTAAGTTTGCTGATGTGCAGTAGGACGTGGTATTTACAAAGAATCTTGATCCGCATTTGTGTCAATAATGCTTGGCAGCTATGATGTAAAACAATAAAATAAGCATTCCATAAGGAAAATGCACTTATGCCTACATGTGCACACCCTGTAGCATTTCTGATCATTTGTGGGCAGCCTGGGTCGTAGGGACTGGCCAACATGAAGCCGCATGGTGCCTGGCAGAGGCAATAATCACCAGCGGTTGGCATGCAGGCAGGACTGGTATGCATGTTACCCAGGGCAAGTGACGACCAATCCTAAACTGCACTGGCTCCATATTAAATAGGCCAGACCTTTGCTTGTCTAAATCCTCAGTCCAGTAAAGACCTTTAGTGATGGGGCTGTTATGATGTTTTTGGCGGGGGCATTTCCCAACTGCCTTAGGAGACTGGCCTTACATTTGTGATCCCACTCCATCCAGGCTTTCCCTACCAGCAGCAACAATGGCTGTACTTATCATTTTGAGCAATTATGGAAAAACAGTGGCTACAGTACACAATTGTGCATACACCAGTACCCTTAAGCAAAATTAAATTTAGAAGTTTTATCCCACACTCTTTGTCTAAAAATATTGTTGACACATTTCTTCTGTTCCTTCATGGATACACATAAAATCCTCCCAATTATACAACTTTAGCAGAGTTACTGCGTCTCCATCCCTCTATCTATTTGTTTATATGTTACGATAAAAACTAACTGATATGATAGGATATTTATGACGTGCGTTACCCAGAGGTTTCTAAGCGTGGACCTGGGGATCGAACCTGTGTTGCTCGTGTCGTCTTGCTTCCAAGGCGAGCAGGTTGCCATGAGCTTTCCTCCCAAAACTAACTTCTGAATCCATACCTCCACAATTTTACAAATGTTTGGGTGTTAACTAGCATTTGAAACTATCTTCTTTAGCTCTCCTTGACACACCACTGGGAGCACTCAATAATGTGATCGGGTAGTACATTGCAATACTTGTCATAGGCATTTGTAAAATTGGTTGGAACGTGATGCTCCCTTCGCCATGATAGGAGAGCCTGTGTATCAGCGTACAGAATCTAACACATTTATGTATTTTTTCCCCATCACTGATTGGCCTAAAGGCAATCTAAGTCCACCTCTCCGCTCTCTCAACAGTGTTTCGCTAGTTGCAAACTGCAATACCGATGCACAAGGTTTTAGCTATCTCCAACAAATCGCTTTGTCCAGTGTCCTGTGGGGAAGGCACTCAATGACATCTGCAAGGTGATGCTAAGGGCATAGTGACATACACTGCTGTGCTTAAGCTTATAAATGCTTGTTCAGGCTTCTTGAGCATGGCATTGATAGTGTGTACATTTGAACACTCAACTTGAAAATGGAATTTGCCACGGTAGCGCTCAATACCTTTTATTCAACAGGAACTGTGATGCTATAAAATGACCTGCGGCGGCTTCCATTTAAACAAAATAATAACAATATAATCAGTAGAAAAAAACATAATGTTCCATCTTAAATGAAAGGACCCTCAGCTATTTCCTATTTAACTAAAATACTGTGTGGTAGGTCAGAATCAGGAGATGGACTATGTGAGAAACTTGAAGGTATCCTTACTCCTACTCCCCCTGGATCCTCTTATCGGGTGGCAAGGGAAAGGCCATCGCTCTTGGATCCTGACCATGAGAGCGGAGAAGCGAGAGAGGATCACCTGGATGGAGAGTCCTTATGGATTGGGAGTGGTGTACCCACAAGCGAGACATGCTATTCCCCTTTTCCTTTTGAAAATCAACCTAGCACTCCCTCTGCCTTTTAAGGCCATTGAAATGTCTCTCCCCTTTTTCCCTCACCTTTTACCTCTGACAGTACTGGGACAAAGAAGAGGCGACTAGGAGTGATGAACACTAAATCCTTATTTCACCCCACTAGTACTGGGACAAAGAAGATGCCTGTAGAGTGCTTTAAAGGTCAGGCATGGCCCTTTATGGTCAGGCAAGTCCAACTGGAGATCCACGCCTGCAACCTGTCAAGGGGTTGCAGGTGAATAAATGGAGAGTCAAAGATCAGCAGAGGGAGCATCCGGGAGGCCTGGGTGGCAGAAACCAGCAGGAGACCCATGCTGTGAGGAGGCAGCCATGGTGGCACCTGAGAGGAGCCAGGACACTGAACGATGTCCCAGCGACCTGTGGAGCCAAGGGCCAGATGGGCTGTTAAGCCGACACAGGCGTGGGAGCCTCGGCGTTGGAGACAGAGAGCAGTCAAAGCTGCAAGTGAGGAAAGCAGATGAAAGGACGCCATCCATGTCCACACCGAAGCAGCAGGGCTACTGGTGTGTGGATGACCTGTAGAAGAGCAGAGGGACATGTCATTCCTAGCTCCCACCCCCTCACCTCGTCATACTGGAACAGTAGGAAAAGAGCCCTATGTGGGACACCAGTTATCATCCCAATACTGCATCTAGTGTATGAGAAACGATATGCACTCAGACAATCGTAACAAATGTACCCTCACACTGAGAGGGTGGAAGGATGTCTGCATACACCATTGGACATCATAGAGCTATAAGTGAAATCTGACAAGAGCAGTGACGTAATAGGGGAAATATGCTGAGACTCACTGAAATGATATGCAAGTATTCAAAGAATAAAGATGTAAATGAAGTAACAAAAGAAACATGTAATCGAATATGAAGAAATCGTAAATATGTAAAGAAGAGAAGGAAACCTGCTGAATAATAAGTGTATATATGCAGAAATGCAAGGTAGATGAAACATATAGAAGCGGCCATGATGGAAAGATGAACGCCGGACTCATATTAAAACCAATCAAGCTACCTCGGACCAGGAGTGCAGAGTCAGGAGACGCTGGAAAAACAGCTTTGTGTGAGGAATAAACAGGAGTCTATTGGCCTGGAATCAAGGATGCTACTTCAAAGAATAATTGCAAGGCACAAGGGGAGTCAAAAGGATAAACCATGTAAGACATATTTCTCTTAGATTAAGCAAAGGAGAAAAGATCCAAGTATTAGAAAATTAAAGATTCAGAAAAACTGTGTAAGATGGAGTGAGCAAGTCTCCAGAGGCCAAGGTGGGTAATGACACCCAAATCAATTGAATCAAATAGCACTAAATATAAGGTTGAGATGGATACATTTGCGGTCTCCTCATATGTGATTCAGAAGTTGAAAACAAGGGCTATTCATTAAGCCCAAACAAAGACAAAGTGTGCCTACACTCCCTTAATTGTTTCAGATCAGAGAACATGCTTCGATGTCAACTACAAAGGAGAAGCCTTGGCTTGGGAACCTCAGTTTTATTTTGCGTACATGCTGCTAACGAGACGAAAGTCCAAGTTTGGCAAAGTATACCAACCAATCAGAGGGTTTTTGTAGCAACATGCTATACAGTGTTGCAAAGACAAACCTGCTTCTTTTTTCCACTATAATCAGTATTATACGTATTTAGAGGTGGTTCAAGGTGTACCCACCGGATAATGGGCATCCAATTAAGTTAACACTTAAACATACTATAGGTAGATATGTTCCCTTAACCAATCCCACCATTCAATAGATTTTTGTTTGCCACGTAGGATGACGTCGCAGGTTACGCATATTGAGGTATAAAACCTTTGCATAATCACACTTGGGTGTGAGTGCGTGAATTAATTCCTGTTATACGCTAGATTGCCCTACTTTATTTTTATGCTAATAATAGGGTAGTTCTTTGCCATATTCTTTGAGTCTGTCCTTTTCTTTGGGTCCGAGATCATTATTGGTAATTCCATCTACCACATGAGACGCTTCAAGGTGCTAGAGCACAGATCGCCTCATAAATGCAAGAGGAGATCGCCGAGGTCAGCCCACTGATCTGAGAATCAGAAGAGGAGAAGCATAGCCCCGGAGAGGAACATTAAGGACCGGTGAGTGTCGAGGAAAGTCACTCAGACCGGCGCACTCCTAGCGGGCTATGCATAGGCAATCAAGTGATGTATGTGTTTATTGAATACCAAACTGAATTACACTTTAATCCCAGCTGAATTATGTTTATCAAATGACGAATTGAATGAAACTTTGAAATCAAGCTGAATTACATATGTTGAATAGCAAACTGTATGAAAACCTTGAAACAGAGTTAAAGTGAGCTTATTGCATGCAGAATTGAATACAACTTAATGGGCAAAGCTAATAGCTAATGAAAACTAAAAAGGGGTTTGACCATTTGCAAGCAATTTATTGAACAGAGTACAAGTGTGGAAGAAATACGATGGAAAGGTGAGGCGTGAGAAAGACCACCACAAAGTGAACTTTATGAATAAATACAGTGTGACAAGGCCTAAGACTGACAAGAAGTGTGTAACACATTGTGGCAAAGCCAAGAGGCTAAGGGAAACCAAGTGAATGTGAATTTACACACAGAGCCAAGCACAAAATGACCTGTGTGGGCTGGAGAGCCTAGGGCTCCTGGTTGCGCGCCTGTGATGGGTGGACTGTGTGGTCTGAAAACTGTGCCTAGACCAGTGAACCCTAAATGGTGAAAGTCAAAGACATTGTGAAATAAACCAAGGTGAAACACTGTGAGTGAACTGGTAAGGTGAGCCAGAAGGAGGGTCAAGTGGATCTAAAGTTGTGTTGAACTTTGAAAGATTGAAACCAAAACAAGTTGCTGTGTTGAAATCTTGGGGAAGGGAACCCTGAGAATTGATGAACTGCAAATCCTGTCTTGGGGATGGTGCCTCAAGACCCTTGGGCAAGGGAAACCCAAGGAATGTGTGTAACTACATTGCTTTGAACTTGGAAAAGGTAATCTTAAGACTTGTGTGGAACTTTCTTGAACTTGGGGAAGGGGAGCGGAAGAGAAACCTCAGAGCTGGAAGAAGCTCAGGACTTTGTGTTGATCACTATTTCTTTAATTATTGACATCCCTACACACTGTTTAGTTTTAGTTGTGAGGGCGAGGATAGGTTTTGGACATAGACAGGCTTTTATATTGAACGCTTGGTCTCTGACTTTTCTTAGTTTCGTTCAGGTAGGGAAATCCCACCTTAACATAGGGCAAGTTAAATCTTCTATCATCCTGACATTTGGGTTAATAAACCATTTTCTGTTGAACGCTGAATCTGTTGTCTGTGTTTTGTTTCATGATGCCTTCACAACAAACAGGCATGATTTCAAAAATGTTTATTCCCTCTTTTAATTGAAAAGACCTAATCTTTCCATAGCTCTGTGATACTAAGCCTTCCTGTATACAAATGAAGGCAATATGAGGTGCTCCGCAATGTGTCAAGATGGTCAAACATAAATGAAGCCCTCTGTCTGGAAATTCTATTCAAGCCTACTTTCTCTCTCTACAGCTCAAAATTAAATTTTAAAATGACCTAGACATACATTTGGGCCTTACCTAAGGGAAACAAATGGCAGCTGCTTTTCTGACCCCGACCCTTGTGTCCCTTTACCATATGCCCCAGCCTACGTTCACAGCCCAAAACACATAGTTAGTGTACAGCTGCAGTGCTGTGCCGTCATTCCAGCTAGGTCTCTCTGGTACTCTTTGAAGCTTGTGTCTCACAGCCCTTCTTTCTTTGGGGAGATTTTTGTATTTTCCCTGCCTGCATTCAGGGTTCTTTCAGAGTCTTCCGCTCCCCCTCTGAGGCTCACTCTTGCTAATTTCCCACTCTGGCTTCCTCAGTTCTTTCACTCACACTAGGCTTCTCTCTGTCTCGTTTCTTCGCAAAAACTGGAGCTTCTTTTGATTCCTCTCCCCACTCAGTGGCTTCTCAGTTTCTTCTCCATACCAGGACTCTTTTTGATTTCTCTCCATTCTCTGGGGCTTCTTGGATTCTTACACACCACTCTGGGGTGTGATCAGTCCCTCTCTGCTCTGGAGCTTTTCCCCTTCTCACTTCACTTCTCTGGAATATCCTTCCTCTGTCTGCACTCAGCTTTCCCCCCTTTTTCCGACCACTCTGAGTCTCTCCCAGTTTCTCTCAACTCTTTGGCATTTCTCCTTCTTACTCCCCACTGTGGGGCTCCTTCCTCTTGCCTTGATGCCTGCCTCCCATTCCTCGTAACCCACTGCGGACCTGTATCTGACGAGCAGTGCTCCCTGGGAGGGCTATGTAGACCGCCTGTCTCTCTTCTTGCTGCAGAACCACTTATGACTCCTCAACTGGACTCTTCGGTGATGGGTGTCTCCTCCTGGTTTCTGCTGGCTCGGTGCAGGTGATTATGGGCGGTTCCTCCTCCATGCTCTGCCTCAGCCCACTGAGGTACTCCATTCTCACTTAGGCTGCCACACTAGGCTCTGATTTCTCGCCTCCCGGGCTGCATTGCACTCTCATAGTGCCAACATCCGGGTGCGATGCTATGTCAGGCATCTTGTCTCACTGAGCGTCTCTCTCCTCAATGTGCGATGTGACATCATTAAAGTCTTTCTATTTTCTGCTGAATTTGCATTAATAATGGCTCATAATCATGTCTGTAATAGCCTATGAGCATTAGTCCTAGCAATTATTTCCAAATATTGCCTACCTCCAAACACCACCAGAAATAACTCACCGTTGGTTGCCTGGCTGACTCTGGTGTCAGTGGGAAAAAATCAGATTTGCTCCAGTTGTTAGCCAATACTGTGTATTGATTGTAGAGGTCTATCGTTGACTACAGGATTTCAATTGGTTAGCGATTAGGTGTGCTTGGAACTTCCCAAAATGTGTCCAGAGGGAAAGTTGAGCTTTTCTGAGTGGCTTTGACTCACCTTGCGATATTCTTTTGTGATATGCAGACCCTGCCATGGGTCTCGCACGCACCTAGGATTGAGGCCCACCGTCCAACTGTAAAGCCAGAGACTCTAGATGGACGTTTGATTAGCCAATTAGAGGCCTTGAACCATTCTAAAACAGGGTTGAGGGCCATTAAAGGTCCAGCTTGTTGCCTGCTTTCTTTGCTGTTTCTGTTTGGCTGTGGACAGGATAGGCTCATAAACTGGCAGTTTAGAAGTACTTTTCATGAGTTTAGGAGAATTTCTGAGTGTTTTGGAGGAGTCTGCTTGTTTTTCAGTTCAGTTTATTGACTTTAATCGACAAAGCGTCATCTAGTCCCAATACATAAATACACATATCAAATATATGCAATTTTTTAAAATGACATTCCCTTTGAGTTCATAGTAAATATACATGACAGCCACAGTGATAATAATCTAAAACAAAGTGCAGTGTATGCCTACGTCAATAGTACAGGCCCATTAAACCTATTTATCATGTGTTGTCTCCTTAACCAAGCTCTGTGGAGAACTGTTGTCACTGTCATTGCAATCAACTCCTTGTCATTTCTGTAGCATAATATCATGGCTTGAGCAGGTCCTCTTATACTATGCGGAAGAAACAAGGGTTTCAAATAACTTTTCGTGAGTCCATGTCCAGCGGGCATATCAGCATGAAGTAGACCAGGCTTCCACATGGTCCAAACAATGACAGCATCTCTCAGTATCTGCACTACTCCGTCTATATGCCAGCACTGCCAGGGGTAAAGTGCCAATTCTGTAACATAAAGTGCACAGAGAAACTTTGTCTTCAAGTCCTCCAAATATAATTTAAACTCCATTGAGGTTTATCCGCCCAGTAATTACTGAGGTTCCTAGAGCTATTTATTTTAGTCACGGGTAGCTCTTGCTCTTTTGTGGCATAGTCTCCCTTCACTATGGGCTAGGTACAATTATTTATTTTATCAGGCTTTCTCCAGGTTTCACCTTTTCCAATCCTACTCAGCGCTTCCCTGTTATAGGAGAACCACGGAGGTGACGTGCCCCCTTCTTGTGCCAACAAGTCAGTAATAACTTCTCTATATTTCTTCTAGCTTTGGAGAGGACCCTACTCTCATGCAATAAGCTAGAGGACACAATTTGACCAGAGATGCTATCCCCTTCAAATTCGTTTCAATAGGGAGTGCTATACTAGGTGAGTTCATGGGTAACCCCAGAATATTTTTCACTAAACCATTTTCAATTATGACCAGATCTTTACAATTCATATTGCCCCATAGTTCTGTGCCGTAGAGGGCCGCCTGTCGAGCTTGTTATATTTATGCCTCTGACGACACTTTCAATGAGCCATCCCCATATATGTAAGGATTTGTGTAAAGAGGTGATTTTCCCTCAATGGTCTGAGGTGATAGCTCCCATAGGTGAGAAGGGGATTCCGAACCATCAGTTTCTTAAATATTGTAATGTTTCTATGTCTTCTCACTCCAATCTCAGTATCCAAAAATTGAGATGTGGGGGTGGGAGGGAGGGGGGGTGGGGGGTGGAGAGAGTGTGTGTGTGTGTGTGTTATTTTTTTTTTGAGGCTCCCTATGTTTTACCTTTACTCCCTTTTTTTTAACTATTAAAAAAGATCCTCTTGTAATTTTCCCTGTTTCTGTTTAAGCCACCTAAAACATTTAAAAATAGAGCAAGTTTCCTGACACCTTTCCTTTCCTGTATTTGTAGACACCTTTGTGCTTGACCCCATAAAGTCTCCCAGTGATGTGCTCAATCACCTTCCCCACTGTTTGTGTTTTGAGAACCCTTTCCCATCATGCAAATCTTGCAAGATTCCCTTTGTTTGACACTTTTGCCACATTAGGCACTATGGTGTTTTTCACATTCAGCCCTTAGGCAACATCTTCATTTATTTGGAGGGAGTGCTGAGGAAAGAAGATGAAGAGCTGGAATACCCCCTCCATGTCAGAGGTTGAGGGAGTCAGCCCGCAGGCTCAAGGAGGAGAGGCAGACCAAGGTGAGAGGAAATGTGAGGTGGAGAGACATTGGTTGAGGAAGTGGATTCAGTGGTGGAGGAAAGGCTGAAGGGGATTAAGGAGGGGGATATGCTGGTTGAGAAGGAGATGGAGCAAAAGCAAGACAGTGTGGCTGAAAATCTACAGGTGATTGTGGTAGGACCAGTGTCACTCGAGGAGCACCTGTGTGGCCATCGAGCTTGGAATTGGTGGCGTGAAGGAGGTACTTCAGGAGAGCAGGGAGAGGTAGCCACAGGGGTGCATGGAGACGTGAAGAAAAGAGAACAGGAGGTGGTGGTGCTTCAGGATGTCGAAGAGCAGCAGGTGGAAAACCAATGGCTCATGGGGAGAAGCTTGTCATTGAAGAGGCAAAGCTTTTGGAGTCTTTTGTGATATTTTGAGATGAACAAAAACGTGTCATCACACTGGACAGGAACATTTAGGGGTATGATATGATATGATATGGTATTTGTAACGCGCCTATACACAAGTGTTTCAAGGCGCGACGAGGCAGGGAGGGAGGGAAACAAGGGGAAGACAGACAAACGATCCTACTAGGCCAGGTGTCATTCAGATCGCGCAAGTGCAGAGGTAAGGGGAAAAGGAGAAAGTGCAGGGGGAGGAGGTGGGGGGGAAAGTGCAGTACAAGGTAAGTAGCGTAAAAAACAAAATAATAATAAATAAAAAGGGCCAGCTGGTGGCAAGTGCGAGGTAAGTGCAGAGCAAGTGCTGGGAAGGGGGCTGTAGGGATACAGTGACAGTCCCACAGTGCATGGGGAGCCAAGGAGGCAGTGCAGGTGGAGAGTGGCTGGGCCCTGGACCGAGGTCGCTGAGAGTGGCCCAGATGCAGGTTTAGTGCAGAATTCAGTGGGGAGTTAAGCAGGTTTAGCAGGGGAGAGGGAGAGAGAAGGCAGAAGCGAAGAGGAAGGTTTTGAGGTGCTTCCGGAACCGGAGATGGTTCTCCTCAAGTTTCAGGGAGGCAGGAAGGCTGTTCCAGAGGGAGGCCCCTGCTGCGGAGAGAGATCTACCCCCAGCTCGTTGCTTCAAGAAGCGGCTGACCATGAGGGAGTTGGAGACGGATAAGCGAAGGGCTCGTGAGGGAAGATATTTAGGAAGAGAGAGTTGAAGGTATTTAGGCCCCAGGCCCCAGAAGGCCTTGTGGACAATGCAGAGGGTTTTGAACTTAATCCTCGCAGCCACTGGGAGCCAATGAAGAGATTTCAGTCCTGGAGAGATACGGTCCCTGGGCTTGAGGCCAAGGACAAGTCTCGCAGTTCTGTTCTGGATAAGTTGCAGAGGGCGGAGAGTGGAGGCAGGCAGATTAAGATAGAGGCTGTTACAGTAGTCCAGCCTTGAGAGAACCAGGGCTCGGGAGACAGTGAGCTTCTGGGGGAAGGAGAGGAAGGGAAGAATACCTCTGAGGAGGTGCAGCTGGTAGTGTGACTTCTTAGAGACGTCAGATATATGAGGAGAGAAGGAGAGTGTGGAGTCGAAGATGACCCCGAGGTTTTTAGCCTTGCAGGTAGGGGCAGGAAGGGGGCCAAGGGAGGCCGGCCAGAGAGCTGCAGGGAAGGAGGGAGTGGGTGTGCCGATGAGTAGAATCTCAGTCTTACTGGCGTTAAGGCAGAGGTCATTGGCGGCACACCATACCTGGATAGCAGACAGACAGTCGGAGATGAGGGAAGGAGAGGAGGAGGCCGAGGGTAGCCTGAAAATGAGCTGGGTATCGTCCGCATAGCACTGGAAGTAGGGGCAGAGAGCAGCGATGCGGTGGGCAAGGAGTGCCAGATACTGGTTGAAAAGCCAGGGAGAGAGGTTGGATCCCTGGGGGACACCGCAGGTGGAGAAAAAGATGTCAGAGAGGAAGGAGCCCATTTGGACCTGGGAGGGTCGACCGGAAAGGAAAGAGGTCAGCCATGCCAGAGCCTGACCCGTGATAACCAGGTTATCACGGGTCAGTTGTTAAATAAGTTGTTTGCATGCTGAGGAATCTGCATGCAAAGATGGTGTTGTGACAAGGCTTGTGGAAATGTGTTATCCAGAATGTTTCTCTGGTCTAGTGGTGTGTGCTGATAGTACAAATGTGTCTATTGCCTGCAGTTGAGAAGTGGTAGTTAACTACCCTATCTCCCTTTACATTTGTCAAAAATGCAGTTGATGCAGGCCCACAAAGAAGGGGTGCCCAAATAGGCACCGACTTCCCTCGCTATACACTTTTCTTGCCTATATGTCAGGTGGCAAGATAAACTTGTTTCTTTTCTGATGTAAAATTACCTCACACTCTTGATTTCTTGAGAGGGTTGAGAAGGGCCTTTATCCCTCCTCTTTCTTGGGTTATGCTTAGGTACTTTGCAGTGGATTCTGTGTTGGTCTTGATGACTGAGGGGCCTGTGCTGTTGATGTGAATGTCTTCAAACTTGTACTACCACTAATGCGTTTTTGGGCCCGTTTTTGGAAATTCCTGTACACTGTACCCTGGGCAGTGTCCAAAGCTTGCTGCCTGAATGCAATACATGCATTTGACAATTGCATGGGTTTGCTAAGGCCTGCATCCTCTTCTCCTGCTTGGTCTCCGTCACTCTCTGGCATTGTCAGAGAAGAGGTGTCTGGGTCTCAATCTTGAATCAGCTGATGAGCTCAATCACTGTCATATTCTTCAATGTCATCATTGGCATCTGTTCCAAGGAAATCAGCAACAGGAAATGTTCAGGAATCACCTCTTCATCCTCATCCTCATCCATTGATTTCACTCTTTGTTGTCAAGCTGATGTCCTATCTTCTCTCTCTTGTACCACAATTGGTGGCAGCTCATCTACCTCCACCCCCTGCACTCCATCCTCTGGCACCTGATGCCTGTGTAAAGTTGCTACATGAACAATCATTTTTTTCCCAATTTACCAGATTATTTTCAAGGGGATTCCTCTGTTTTTTTAAGAGGAAAAGATATGCTGCTACTGATTGACCAGCATGGATTCCACAAAGATTCACTTAATATCCGGGTTGCTCCAGACTGAAATGCTTCTGCTGTAGCAGATGAAAAACACCTAAAACATACAATCTTCAACTCTTACATTATTCCCAACCACATGTGGGTAATGCAGTAGATACAGAAATGTCAATTTAATTCACCAGTTTTTTTCAATAAATGCACATGGGGTTCTCAGTGGTTTGGCCTTCAGCTTTGCCTTGTAAATGCACAAGGCATTCTCAATGTTTCAGACGTATCCAATGCCCAGTAAGTGCACATGGTATTCTCAGTGCTATGGCGTACTGAATGTCCTTGGAGTTCTCAGTGCTTTCGCCTTCTATGGTTAGTAAATGTACATGGGGTTCTCAGTGCTTTGGTTTTCTACTCCGCCAAGTAAATGATTTGGGGTTCGTAGTGATTTGGCCTTCTACATAATGCATGCGGGTTGCACTGCCCCTCAACCCAGTGTGCACACACTCACCCACAAATCGGTTGCCCAAAACCCCCCACAGAAAAAGTCTACCTAATTCCCAAACTTGACCCAGGTCCTGTTATCTACTTAAGTTTAAACTTAACTATCCTACAAATCTCTTTTAACAAGCCTGAACTACTCTTCCCTCTTCAAATGTGATCCATCGACTGTTCCCAGTTTTTACTCACTCACTGTCTTTATATAGATCCAAGTTTGAACCTCTTAACTGAACCCTGAGAATAACCCTGTAAAATGTGACTTGGTCAAACCCCCTGGAAATTCTATAGGTTCAAGTTTTACTTGAACTGTCCTGCCCATGCTTACCAGACATAGTGAAATGTATTAGTACTCTCAGTGTTGGTCTTGCAAACAACCATTTAATCGATCTGACTATTGCAGGATCCACCCAACACCCAACACGCTACAGCAATCTCCAAAAAGAGAACACATCTCGCAAGCAAGGAAAGATGCCCACTGGCTACCCGTGAAGGAACGCATACTTTTCAAAGCCATGACCATCACACATAGATGCCTATCCCTGGATGCCCCACCCTATCTCGCAGAAAGAATCACACCGAAAGCCTCCATCAGACCCACCAGAGCTCACCGCACCAACATGATTGATGTCCCCACGTTTCAAAGATCCAGGGCGGGAGGAACCAGCTTCCAACACCTCGCACCTAAAAACTGGAACTCCTTACCTACCTCACTAAGGAACGAAAAATCATACCATACCTTCCGTAAAAACCTCAAAACCCTCCTATTCCGCTAAAGTCTTCCACATGCACTCTCATGCTTGCATTGTAACCACAGCATAGCATAACCTCCAAGCTCAATGTTTATTACCAATGTGAAATGTACTCGGTAACTCGGTTTACATCTGTAAACACATTCCTATGCTTGTGTTCATGACTAAGTCTGCTGTAACAGCGCCACGATGCCCCAGGGCAGTTCTGTGCGCTTTATAAATGCAAATAAATAAAAATATATAAAGTTCCAATCAATGAGATCAAACAACTTTTCGTTGTCTGCTACAATATCCCTTGCGGAATCCAAAATTGAATCTGTTGTAAAGATATGCAGCAACTTTAATTGTGTAGGTCTGTACATCTTCCTCGGACAAATCCAGTTTGAACTGAATGGATCTTGTTTGCCACACAAGGGATAAGATGGTTTATTACAACCGTTTCTTATAACAGTAGCCAATATTTTATGATCTTTGGCATGGAAAGTTGCCGGTGGGAACCGCATATGTCAGATGGTTAATTTTGTTGCAGCTGGAAAGTATTACTGCTTAGTTCATTATCTGTGTGAGAGAGGCAAGCACCTATTTAAAAGCCTCCTCAAACATGTTTAACATGCAAGGCTTTACTTCTTCTATATGTGCCTTGTGCAAATCTGCTGGTAATACATCAGTTCCTAGTGATTTGTCACTTGACAGATCTATTGTGGCCTATATGTATGTCACCTAACAAAATCGGGTTGTCAAGCTGAGTCGTAACTTCAGCATCTAACAGAGTTATACTTATTTTGGCAACCTGTGCGACCAAATTCTAATCCGTGCAAATGCTTAAGAGGGGTAAAGTTTACTGTAAATTATTTTGAATATCTATTGTTTGGCGATGGCATGTAACCACATAACCTGCATCACCTTTAACTGAATTAATTACCACCCTGTTCCACTCTCTATTACCTAGCAATTCCAACATCTGTTTTGTTCCATCCCTTTCACCATACCTACAGGCTGCAGCAGACCTAGTCATGATTTTTATATCTGACTCTGCTGCCTTAGCACATTTAACAAGCCTATGATCCATCATAGGGCCTCATTACGACTCTGCCGGTCCAGTAACAACGGTGCTGGGAAGATTACCGGCAATGTTGTTACCGGACCAGCAGAGTACAAGTTTGCGGGCCGGATGCCCTTCCGCCCGCCAGGTCTGACCTGGCGGGCAGAATAGCACCCGCTCGCAGACTTTGATGGTAGCACCGGCACCATTATGTTTTCTAGAGGGTACAAGTATGTAGCCTATATGCACTAATGAGTCATGGGCCCCAGAATAGTGTAGTGCAGCGTTGTACTCTCCAGACATCTATCAAAAAATCAAAAAACAGACATAAACTTTGCCACTAATTGAGCTAAACAGCGATCCAGAGTAATGCCCTCCTCAATATTAACATTGCTGACCCAGAGAGTCAGAGATTCTATACTGCCTGCCAAAAGGCGATCAGCAACATCGAAAAAGATTGGCTTGTCCATAATAGTGGCACAAATATTTAGTATCTGTGTCTGTTGCTTTTCAAACCTACCGAAAAAATTGTTAGATTCTCCCTCTGGGGAGCCATTGTTTTATCATGTATAAAAAACAAGGATTTATGTGGCAATACAGTCACTACCATTTCACAGTTAGAATATGAAGCTTCCCGCAAGGATGTGGCATACTTATCCAACTTAGAAGTCAACAGATGTGTTTATTGCACGTAAAGCAAGTACACCCCATGTCTATGTGCATATACCTGGACTTTCTGCATGTCCTGAAATGTATTGAGACCCAGAATATTCCATTACAGGGGGTAGCAGTATTACTCCCCATTCCTCCTCATCAGTATATATGACAGCAGGCATTCATATTTGTGCATTTCCATCCCCTGTACTCGCATTTTTCAGTTTTCCACCATTTTTCACCTGCCGTGTACTTTGTAGTAACCACACACTTAAAATGGCAAGCTACCTAAGAGATACTACGGATGCCATAAACAAAATAGAAAATCTGTCTTTTGAACCTGGACAGTCTTTGCTCATTTGCCTAGACATTCAGTCGCTGTACACAATGATCCCGCAACGAGCCACTCTTGAAGTGATTGAGCAAATACTATTGAACAGGGAGGATGGCCACCCCGTTAACAATGGATTTATGGTGAGAATGGCCAGCAACGGGATGATGAGGACGTGAGCTCCTGGCGCTCTGACGGCCGCAGCAAACAACCTGAATAAATAGCCTGCTACGAGTGGCAAATCCTCCGAAAACACATACCCTCCTGAAGACAAGTGCCCCTGGCACACACGGAGAAAATTCCAGGCCGAAACGCACCGTTTTGAGTGAGATCGGAGTGGCGGGAAGGAGGCGCCCTGCTCGCGGCATCGCACGATCAAGATGGCCGCGCTCACCGGAGTGAAGCGGGACGGCGGGAAGGCGCTTTGAGGGAGAATCGCGACTATCCACTGCGGACCGCACAGCAAACGACCTGTTCGCTATGCCTGCATAAATCAACGGAGCTGTTGGGCGGCAGCCCCTGTGTGGTCTGTGGAGAGGCTCTGGCCGGTGAGGCGAGACAGGCGGGAAACCTACCACACGCCCCGCACGACACGGCAGGGCCAGGGTCGGTGGAGAGGAGCCTGTGAATTGGCTGGGGAGACGAGGCGAGCTGGTTGCCCACCACACACCGCGGCGAACGAGGAGAAACGGCTCGCCGAGTGGAGCACAGAGGACTGCCCCGTTGCCAAGACTGGTGAAAGGATTCCATGACATTAAAAGTGTGCCACCACCCCGCTACAGCAGCCCCGACTGTGATACACTTTGGCATTCGACATGGGCAAAGACAAATCCAGAAGATTGATATCCCAGAGCAGGATAGATCAATTTACTACGCCGATAGCTAACAGCCAGCCAGAACAAGAACAAGACCAAGCAGACGCCATGGCGGGAACGGAGGGCACGATATCCCTAAAGGACATCATGGCGGCCATAGCCGACTTGCGCCTCCATGGAGCAGAAAATGGATGGCATCAGCATGGACGTTTCCCTCCTGCGACATGACCTCCAGAAGCTGACATCGCGCATCGGTGAGGCAGAACAAGGCATCTCCGGTGCGGAAGATGGAATAAGGAACATAGAACAGCAGTTGGCCAGAGTCACAACACATTTGAAAACCATGGAGGAGTGAGTGGATGAGAGCGAGGGCAGATCCAGGCGTAATAACGTAAGGATCCTGGGGCTGACGGAGAAAGCGGAAGGCCCACATATGGAGCTTTTTCTGGAACAATGGCTTACAGACATGTTTGAAGAAAACACGTTCTCCAATTTCTTTTCCATTGAACGAGCCCACCGAGTGCCGACGGGTCGTGCAATTACGGGCGCCCCGCCTCACACAGTGATCGCCAAACTTTTGAACTATCGTGATTGTGATGCGCTGATCCAATCCGCAAGGGCGAAAGGCACCCTCACCTATAATGGATCCAAAATAGCATTCTTCCCAGATTACACCAGGGAAGTGCAAAAGGCTAGACAATCGTTTGACCCACTGAAAAAACAACTACAATCCCTCAAAGTGAAATACGGCCTGATGTTCCCTGCCCAACTTAAAATTTACCATCGAGGCACAACAGTCCACTTCACCAACCCCGGAGAGGCGAGGAGATGGGCGGAACAACACATCGAGGGAGACTGGACGGCAAAAAAGGGCAACAGAAACAGAAACGAAACACCCCGTGCCCGGCCGGGTTCTGAACCGCCAGATCAACAACCGCCTGCACCAGGAATCGCACCACAGCTGCAGGAATAAGAGCACCGAAAAAGATGCGAACAGAAACACTTGAGACCCGACCGTGCGGGGCTTAAGGTACTTTATAACAACCTTATACTGAACATGTATACAGACAAGCCACGAAGAGACACACCGCCAAGCGGCCAGCCCAGACGGAAGCCCCCCCTTCCCCTGGTGTGACACCGCACCGGGACACGACCGGAGCCTACACATAGAGAAACAACTCCAAATAGTTTATTTGTTCATTTGTTAGCGGGCGCAGTCAGCCACGGTTAGCTGAGGTTTGTTGTTTAATGTTCGGGCGACAGATGCTTCGAGTTAGAAGGAGTATAGGGTGGGGAATGGGAAGTTTGTTTAATAAAGGGTTTGTTCAGAAAAGGGTCCAAAGTTCAAATCTAGAACGCTATGCCACAACACTATCAGCAAACGACATGTGTACATGGTGCTATATGCCAGTGATCAACCCGCACTCTTTACCAAATGGCCCCCACTAACACTGATACCAGGACCCTATGACTCCTAACCTGGAATGTTAATGGGATGGGAGGTGGAATCAAGAGACGACCTATCACACAACTCCTAAATTGCCACACACTAGACATAGCCCTCCTAACTGAAACCCACTTAGCAGGCACTACATGTACCCTATTCAAACGCACCAACTACAGAATTGCAATACATGCTGGGTTCACCACAGGCTCCCGTGGGGTGCTTATATTAATACACAAACGATTACCCCTGACCATGACACGGGTGACCCAAGACACTGGCGACAGGTACACACTTATTACTGGAACACTATGGAACCAGACGATAGCCCTACTCGGGGTCTATTCGCCACCGACACTGCTCACCACCCTGCTACAGGACATTACACCTCTGATCTCAGGAGATAACTCAGACCTACTGATAATTGGGGGTGACTTCAACAAAGTCATGGAGGTGGGGATGGACTGCTCACACTTGAGAGGAAGAAACCCCACTGTTCGAACCAAATTAGCAGCGTTCACCACAGCTATGGGACTGCAGGACGTGTGGCGCAACCTACACCCAGACATGAGGGAATACTCCTTCCACTCGGGGGTACACGCCTCCTTATCGCAATTAGACTACTTCTTTCTGCCTGGGCCGGAGACTCACAGGGCCACAAAAGCAACTCTACTGCCGCGGGGCATATCAGATCACTCCCCCCTGCTAATCGATCTTAACATGGCTAGACGACGTCCGCCCCCCTCCTGGCACTTAAATAACTATTACTTAGGCCTCCCAGATTTTCTGGAGCAAGTACAACAAACGACAAAAACTTACTTTGAGTTAAACACAGGATCAGTAGATGATCCGGAGACCCTGTGGGAGGCACTTAAACCGGTGCGTAGGGGTGAGATTTTAGCATGGTCTGCTGCACACCGAAAGAAGCACCAACAGAAATTGGTAGAAGCCGAAGAACAAGTGACCCAGGCTGAACTAAACCACCTGGCACTAGACCAACCAGAAACAAATCGAGCACTAACACTTGCCCAAAAACGTTTACAGAATGTTGCGCTAGACAACGCTAGGCAGGCACATATGACGACGAGAGCTAGAATATATGAGACCGGTGATAAAGCCGGCAAAATGCTGGCATGGCTAGAGAAACGTGAAATAGGCAGCGGCCAGGTCAGGGCGATAAGATCAGAAGGAGCTGAATCCTTACTGACCGACCGCGACATAGCCGAGGGCTTCGCAGCCTACTATACGGAGCTTTACAGGCCACCCACATCGCCTATCAATAGATCGGTACTAGACGACATAGCCCTCCCCACTCTAAGCGCTGAATAGCAGGCTCTACTTGAGAAAGATATCACAGAGGAGGAACTGATAGCGGCCATGTCGGAACTCCAGACGGGAAAGACACCAGGGCCAAATGGCTTCCCGATTGAGATGTGGCGTAAACTCGGTACAAATGAAATTGCCCCCCACCTACTGCGAATGTTCCTACAGTCCAAGGAGAGAGGACGCCTACCGGTGGACCTCCGGAAAGCCACGTTAATAGTGATTCCTAAAGCAGACAAACCGCCAGACCTCTGTAGTTCATATCGACAAATCTCACTTATCAATAGTGAGACCAAAACACTAGCAAAAGTACTGGCCAACCGCTTACAAAAGGTCATCACAACACTAATTCACCCCGACCAGTGCGGATTTATGCCGAAACGGTCGACCCGCATGAACATTCATAGGCTACACACTGTGATAGAGAATGCACCCACCACCCGAGGCCCCCTGGCTGTACTAGCGATTGATTTCGAAAAGGCTTTCGACTCGGTGTACTGGGAGTCAATTTGGGAAATAATGGGCCAGATGGGGTTTGGTCCCCAGTTTCTGAGCTGGGTGCAACTCCTATATGAATCCCCCAAGGCACAAATGAGAGTGAATGGGTGGCCATCGCACACCTTTAAGCTTGGGAAGGGAACTAGACAGGGATGCCCATTATCCGCCATGATATTTGCCCTGGCTGTGGAACCGTTAGCAGAGGCACTGAGAACGTCACCGGCCTGGTCACCGGCCTGGTGTGGTATTCAGTGGGAAGACGGGCGTGAGGAAAGGGTCTCCCTGTACGCGGATGACTTGCTTCTTTACTTAAAAGACCCACACCAAGCCTGCTCCACGATTGTAGGCATACTGGACAGCTACGGTACTTTCAGCAGGCTAAGAGTAAACTGGCCCAAATCAATACTGTTCACAAAATAGGCACCACAACTTTTATACCACCAGCCAACTGTCCCTTCCGCTTAGAAACCGAGCAGTTTGAATACCTTGGCATCCAAATCACTAACGACCTGAGCAGTTACGTGGCCAACAACCTCCACCCGATAACAACCAGATTCACAGAAGATGCCAGACACTGGGTCTCCCTCCCATTGACCCTACTGGGAAGGGCAGCATTGTTCAAAATGATGGCTCTTCCGCGCTTCCTATATATTCTGCAAAATGCTTCACTACACATCCCAGTGAAAGAATTTAAATAGATAGACAACACACTGAGGAAGCTCCTCTGGAACAACGGACATCCACGTATTGCGCTGGGCACTCTGCAGCGCTCCATTTGTGAAGGAGGGATAGGGCTCCCCCGCCTACAGTCCTACTACTGGGCTAGTCAAATGGCAGTGGTCAATGACTTGCTGCATGGGGACACCACGCTGCCACACAATAGACTGGGGAGTGCCAGAGAACGCGCTAGAACTTAAACTGAACTCCTTTACAAACCCATTCGTAACTCAGTCCCACAATCTATGCTATCACACATTGCCCGAGTATGGAAAGACGCGCACAAGTTCCTGGGATGGGAAGGGAAGATCACCCCACTACAACCTTTGTGGAACAACAGGAATCTACCCGAGGTAAACAAGCTGCCGAGATGGCGTACATGGTCACAACGTGATATCAGTACAGTGGGCGATATCGTAGAAGGGGGCAGATTGGTGTCCTTTGAAACCCTGGAGTCCAGATTTCACCTCCCAGGCACTGAACGGTTCCAATATGCACAGATGCAACATGCCCTACAAACCCACCTCCCGGCACTTGTAGACATGCCCGAAAGCACTCCCCTCGAAAGAAACATAGTTGAGGCAAGCATAGAGACTAAAGTAACGTCCACCATGTATAATGTAATCACTTCCTTTGCCACCACTGAACTAACCAGCCTAAAGGGCAAATGGGAAAGAGACATAGGACTCATACAACCAGAGGACTGGGTGGGGGCCCTCATGTACCCTCGGGAGGTGGCCATTTCGGCCAGACTCCAGCTTAAAATACTGCATAGGATTTACTACCCCAGGGTGGCATTATATCGCTGGGGGAAAACATCCGACCCACACTGTCTCCGATGCAAGAGGGAGGAGGGAACCTTCTTCCACATACTGTGGGACTGCAACCATATACAACAATACTGGCAAAAATGTTGCGATGAACTCTCACGGGTACTGGGGAGAACGATACACAGAGACCGAAAGCTACTCCTGCTCGGGATAGAGGAGGAGGGAGAGGCATCTAAATATGAGAAGTTGCTTCTATCGACGGCCTCGGCAATAATTAAAAGGAACATTGTACAACTATGGGGTTCGGAAACAACGCCGCAGTACGAACAATGGGTGACGGACGTCAACATATGCATTGCAATGGAAAGGAGAGTATATACAGCCAGGGGATGTCCGAGGAAAGCAGATAAGATATGGAACAAATGGGAGGAAGCCCAATGACTGCACCAACCTGAACAATGGATGATGGGGCACAATGTGCAATGTGCAAAAGTACTCCAATCTGGCATATAGCGTGAGAAATAACGGACACTGCAAGACCCTTTTTCTTTTTCTTTCTTCTTCTTCTCTCTCTTCTTTTCTTTCTTGTTTTCTTTTCACCTGACATGGGACTGTTCCACTGGTCATACAGGTTGAATGTTTACATGAAGAATGTATGTTTTATGATGTTAAATCGGAAAATACAATAAAATGTGTTATAAAAAAAAACAATGGATTTATCCTGTGGTGTACTGAATTTGCCCTTACTAAGAACTTCTTCCAATTTCAGGGCACCTTTTACCAACAAACAGAGGGCATGGCCATGGGTGAAGCCATGGCTCCAAATCTTGCTAATTTATATGTGGAGTTTTTCGAAAAAAGCGTGATCTATTCCACAGATAATCCATACCAACAGTTCTTGAGAAAGTGGCTAAGGTACATAGATGATGTCCTTATCATTTGGGACGGTTCTAGGGAACAGGCAAATTATTTTGTCAATTGGCTGAACCTACAAAATAGGTTTTTGAAATTTACCCGAGCAATAGAGGAACTACAAATTGATTTTTTGGACATCACCGTGTTTCATCATTTGGGTGTCCTTAAAGTAAAACCTTTTAGGAAGAAGACTGACAAAAATGCCTTGCTACATTAAAATAGTCATCATGCTAATCATCTCAAATCGAATCTGCCTTTTGGGCAGTTCTTGAGGCTAAAACGAAACAGCAGCCTCAAAGAAGATTTTGTTTCAAGTGCCAATATCCTTTCTCAGAAACTGTTGGATACGGGTTATCCGGCTAAACTGGTCAAACCTCTTCAAAAAGGGCCTAAAATAACAACAGAGATGCTCTTCTTGAGAAAACTAACAAAGAACGAAGAGAAGTAGGGACCGTATTTGTTAATACCTTCTCTAATTTGTCTTATAAAATTAAGACCATCATCAGTAAGACATGGAAGAAAGTTTATAACAACAATGAAATACCACCCCCGTTGGTAGCATATAAAAAAGTCAAAACTTGCAAGATATACTCATCAGAAATGATGTTACTATCAAACCTAGTGCACCTGTGAAACAAACTACATTGTGGGGCCTTCCTCCTGTCACGGGGCACTTCCCTTGTGGTCAATGCATCATGTGTGACTTTACTAAAGCTACCAAGTCTGTACAGATTAGTCCTGATATATTATGGAATATGAGCAGTATGACCAATTGTAACACACAGAATGTGGTTTATATGATCACTTGATTGTGGTAAATTTAGATAAAAACTCATGTAGGTTTTCATTGTGCTATGTTTAATGCCGTTGCGATTGACATTCTAACAATACTGTGCATCATAGGGCCAGTTGTTAGTAACATCACTTCACACGCTATTTTCACCCCGCCATTTTTACTTTCAACATGGTGGCGTGTTATTTATAACATCGGGCTTAGTTGAAGTCCTCTTTCTGCTCCTTTGTAGACTCCTACAACGCGGAAGGTGTAGAATCCATTTGTGCTTTCTCCCCAAGGTGACAGCGTGCATTCTCGGCACCTGGCCCGGCTTTCAGTTTTAAAGTAAGTGGTTACCGCTCTTAGAGGATCCATAGCTGGCGTGTGCGGTTCATGAAATCCGCATCATATTCTGATGTCGGCGTTTAGAGGTACCATTGGTGATGGTAGTAGCCCATTGCATAAGGTCCGCATCTGTTTAACACAAATGTGTTCCTTGCACTCATGATGTATGTTTTTTCATCAGCCACTGTGTCAGTGAGGAATATACTTTTACTTCAATATGATGATGCAAATTAAATATTTGAGCCCATACTTTGAATGTAGGATACCAATAGAAGGCTGCCATCATTGTACCTTGTGGTTATGAGCTTTCCCTTCCACTTATATGGGATGTGTATGTACATTTTTTCTAGATCAGTGACTATTGGCACATGGACTGTTAGTGCTTGCCCTCCAGGTCCAGAGGACCAGGTACCTTTTTGTTGTGGAGTCAAGGTTGAAATTGATTATTTTTGAGAGCTTACTCATACCAACTTTGGCGACTTTTCAGGTATTTTTTATGACTTGAAATGTACATGTTTTTAAATGTAACGTCTGTCTTTGGCTTCCGGTGATGGTTTTCATTTCTCTACATACCCTGGGTGACTCGAGCAACGAACATATGGAACTGACCTCAGTAATAGTGGTCAGGCGAACCTATCAAGTGTTATGTCGCCTTTTAAGAGTGGGTAATTAATAACTTTAGTAATCATTGGTATTACTTTTCACTTCAAGGGTGACCCGTTGGACTCTTGAGGAATCTGTCATGGTGATGGGTGTTTACCTGCTCTCACGGTTTAGACTCAGGTCTCAGATTCAGTCTGATCCTTGTTATCTCCACCAACCCCCTCCTCACCTGAAGTCTTTATGACTGAGGTACCGTCTGAATCAGAGTCCCAGGATTCATCCGTTGGTATCTCCTTTCTTCTCTGTCTCCAAGAGTCGCTGGGCTTCTTGGGCGTCCTTGCTCCTGGTTTGGTGCGATGGGTATGGGCTCCACTAGAGGCCACTTTGCCTGAGATGCAATTTGCCTGGCAGTGGGGACCCCAGGGAGCCCACCCCAGACCAGGGAAAAAGCCTTGCCGAAAAAACCCTGGTAGGTTGTGATATCTTGCTGGGACTACTGGTCCCAGAATGCACTGAGATACTGAAGGAGTAGGCAAAGTCCACAATGGCTCCAAAGAAACACCCTAGAGGGCAGCAGCAGGATACTAGGAGTCCGGAGGGCTAGGTTGCAGAAGAATATCAGGTTCCTCGCAAGAACTGCGAGTAAGGAAAGAGGGAGTTCCAAGAAGGTAAGGTAAGCAGTAGACAGCATACAGCGGAACAGCCGTACGAGAACGGCAGAAACGGAAAGGGGAAGCCGTTCGGAAAGCGGCCAGGAGGAAAACAGGAATAACACACGAGCGCTGGGAAACACTTTCCAAAATACTGGAAGTTGCAACGCAAGTGCGTTAGCAACTTCCGGGAATATAAAGTCAAAAGACTAGAACGCGCATAGCGATTCCAGGGAAGGAGTCCGTCTTCTACCTTCTTTCCAGTCTCCATCTTGGGTATAGTCTCCACGGCGGGCGAGTTGTGACAGTATGACCCCTCTTTAGGCCTCCACCCCCTGGTTTTCCGGGATGGAGGTGATGGAATCTCCGTAGTAGACGAGGAGCAGAAATGTTCTTAACTGGTTCCCATGTGCATTCTGACCTTGGGTATCCTTTCCAAAAAACCAGGTATTGTAATACACCTCTTTTGTATCTGGAATCCATGATGTCGGAAACTTCATATTCCTCAGTGGTCTTTGGGGACTTTTGAGGGGAGCTTTTTGTCTTTCGTGAATGAGGGTCCTCAATATATGGTTTAAGGAGTGAGGTATGAAAGACAGGATGAACTCTTTTGAGAATCGGGGGAAGGTCCAGTCTAAAAGCCACAGGATTGATCTTGGCTGAGATACGAAAGGGCCCAAGATACCTGGGTGCAAACTTTCCTGGATGAACCCATCTGGGTAAATACTTGGTGGATAACCACACCTGCCTTCCTACTTCCCACTGAGGATTTGGGCTTCTTTTTTGATCTGCCCATCTTTTACAGTCTTGTCGAGCTTTTGCGAGATTGGATTCTGATACTCGATGCATCCTCTGTATGGTATCCAGTAGATGATCCACTGAAGGTGTGTTTGTAGGAGGGATACCAGAGAGCGGTATATGCTTTGGGTCGTAACCATAGGTGCACTTGAAAGGACTCATGCCTAGGGAGGTATGTCTAGTGTTGTTATAAGAGAACTCGGCCATGGGCATAAGATGGAACCAATCGTTTTGTTCTTGGTTACAAAAACACCGTATGTACTGTTCGAGAGTGGCGTTCAAACGTTCAGTTTGCCCATTGCTTTCCGGGTGGAACCCTGAGGAAAGAGATCTCCTGATTCCTAATGTTCTGCACAGAACTGTCCAGAATTTGGACGTGAATTGAGCGCCTCTATCTGAGACTATATTGGTGGGAATCCCATGAAGCCTGACTATGTCCTTCAGAAAGACTTCTGCAGTCGTGCTGGCAGTAGGGAGTCCTTTAAGAGGAGAAAAGTGAGCTAGCTTGCTAAAGGAATCGATTGTGACCATTATGGCGGTGTGTTCACAGGATTTTGGCAGCTCCACTATGAAATCTGTGGATATCTGTTGCCAAGGTCCTTCGGGCTGTTTTTCTTGTTGTAGAAGTCCTAGGGGTTTGTGGTAATCGTACTTGTTTTGAGCACACACAGGGCAGGTCTTTACATACTCCTTCACATCCTTAGCCAGGGAAGGCCACCAAAATTGGCGAGATGTTAACTCTAGTGTGGCTCTTTGGCCCTTGTGTCCAGCAGAGGGAATATCGTGACACCAGGACATTGCTTGTACTTGGAGTTCTCGGGATGGTATATACAAAGCTTCCTTTTTAAAGAGAAAGATGCCCTTCCCTTTCAAATCCATTTCTGAACTCCTATTGTTCTGTTGTTCCGCTTTTACCCGTTGCAAAAATGTGTTTATGTTGACGATGAATGTCTTCCCTGCTAACATAAGTTCCTGTTCTGGTAGATCTCCCGAATCTTCACCCATACTCCGAGAAAGGGCATCTGCCAGAGTGTTGTCCTTTCCTGGGAGATAGGTGATCTCAAAGTCAAATTGTGAGAAGAAATACGCCCATCTAGCATGTCGTGAGTTGCGGCATTCCATCTTTTGAAGGACTTTAAGGTTTTTATGATCCGTACGGACCAAAAACGGGACTACAGAGCCTTGTAGCAGATGTCTCCATTCCTCACACGCTTGTCGGATGGCCAGGAGTTCTTTTTCTAACACGGAATAGTTGCGTTCACTAGTGGTCAACGTGCGTGAAAAATAAGAGACAGGATGTTCTAAGCCGTCTTCCTCCTTCTGTAGTAATGCTGCCCCGATAGCACCGAGGGAAGCATCAGTTTCCACTATGAAAGGGCGTGTTTGATCTGGTTGTCTGAGGATCGGAGCTGTTACAAAAGATCTTTTCAAGGTTTGGAAGGCTTGTTCAGTGTCGGAATCCCAATGGAATTTCACCCCCTTTTTAAGAAGATTGGTGATAGGTAGAATAATCTCAGAGAAATTGGGGATAAACTTTCTATAGAAGTTCGCTAGTCCTAAGAATCGTTGGATTCCTTTGACATTAGAGGGTACAGGCCAATTTGTAATGGCATTCGTCTTGGCTGGATCCATCTGTATGTTATCTGCAGATAATATAAAACCCAAATATGGTACTGTGGATGCCTCAAATATGCATTTTTCGGGTTTAGCTAGTAGACTGTTTCTCCTTAAACGTTGTAAGACTTCTGTTACCAAGACACGATGTTCAGCCAGGGTGGCAGAAAAGACAAGAATGTCGTCTAGGTAAATGACCACTGAGGAGTAAAGCATATTTGAAAACACATTGTCCATGAATCGTTGGAATTGTGCCGGTGCATTGACTAGTCCAAAAGGCATTACTCTATATTCGTAATGTCCTAGAGGTGTCCGGAAAGCCGTTTTCCACTCATCCCCTTCGCGGAGTCTTAAAAGGTGATAAGCTCCTCTTAAATCCAGCTTGGTGAAGACCCGGGCCCCCTGGACAGCTTCAATTATGTCCTTCATTAATGGCATAGGGTATCTATCTCGCACTGTAAGACTATTCAGACCTCTGTAATCTATACAGGGACGTAGTTCTGTTGTTCCTTTCTTTGGAATAAAAAAGAGAGAAGCCCCTGCTGAGGAAGATGACTCTCGAATAAGGCCGTTCTCTAGGTTGGTGGCAAGGTACTCTTTCAGAGCTTGCTTTTCCGGTAGTAACAACGGAAACATTCTCCCGAAAGGCACAACTGCTTCCGGTGTCAGATCAATCTTGCAATCTTCTCTGCGATGTGGTGGTAGAAGGCGGGGTTGTGTGTCTGTGAATACATCAATGAATTCCTGATAGGGAGCTGGTATCATGTTGACACTGAAGGAATGATGCAGGGTTGCTTGAATGACTGGGGTGATCTTTGTAGTTAAGCAATGTTGACTGCAGTACTGTGATTTGAAGTCTACTGTATTCAAACTCCAATCAATGTGAGGATTGTGCTTTCTTAACCAGGGAATACCCAGTATTACCGGAAAATGTGCCGCCCTGATCAGATCAAATGAGAGGTATTCCTGATGATTAGCCATCTTTATCTTCAACTCCTGTGTTTCGTGACTAATTGGGCCTGATGTTAGTGGGGTACCATCGACTCCTTCCACCGGTATAGATCTGATCTTCGGTCGTCTGGGTAAGAGATGTTCCTTGGCCCACTTGTCGTCCACAAAGTTGCCAGCCGCTCCACAGTCTAACATGGCTATGCACTCCACGGACCCTGTCGGTTCCCATTCTATTAGTATCTGGATCACCATAAGACTGCAACAGTCCAAAGCCGACGGCTGCGCTAAGTGACAGGGATTTATGGTGTTCACCCCTTCCCTTTCCCTGTTTAAGGTTGGGGTCCTTCGTTTCCCTGTCTTTTGGGGGGTACTGCAGGACAATCTCTTAATAGATGGCTGTTCGACCCACAATACATACACAAGCCGAAGTCCCTTCTTCTTTTGCGTTCGCTAGTAGATAGAGGTCCACGTGTGGTTCCAATTTGCATCGGTTCTTCCGTGGATCTCTTTTCAGGCATCGAAGAGGGGTTTGGTCCTGATAAAAAATTGCGTGGTCTTCTTCTTTCTGCCTTCCTTTCTGCCATACGGAACTCTACTTGTAAGACTAAGGAGACCAGGTCTTGGAAAGAACTAGGTCTGGCAACTCTTGCCAGTTCGTCCTTAATGTCTTCGTGGAGTCCTCTTCGGAATATAGTCTGTTGGGCAGTTTCAGGCCATCCTGCTTCTGCAGCTATCCTTTGAAATCTCACAAGGTACGTTTGAACATCCGATGACCCTTGTCGTATGTCGAGTAGATTTTCAAAGGCGGAATACAAGACCTCCGGTCTCTCGAACCTTTCTTTTAGTCGTTGTGTGAATAGACCGTAATCAATGAGAACCGGATCTGAAGTAGTAACAAAAGGCGTAGCCCATGCCAGAGCGTTGCCTGTCAGATTGGATATCAAGAACCCAACCTTAGTTCTGTCTAATTCGTAGGTCCTGGGTCGAAAGGCGAATTGGATTGTGCAGGCATCCAAGAATTCTTTTAATTTCTTTGGGTCCCCATCATATTTCCCACACGACAAGGGAAGAGGGAGTAGTTCTCCTCTGTTATCATCCCGTTGAGGTGCCCGTTGTCCCAACTGTTGAACCTGTTGCTGTAATGCTGTATTGTCAGCTCTTAGGGACTGTACTTCAGCCGTCAGGGCCTGGATGGCATTTACCATTTCTTGGTATTGTTCTAGAGAGGCCATAATCTCTGGGCGTTGCAATCTCTCAGATTCAGTCTGATCCTTGTTATCTCCACCAACCCCCTCCTCACCTGAAGTCTTTATGACTGAGGTACCGTCTGAATCAGAGTCCCAGGATTCATCCGTTGGTATCTCCTTTCTTCTCTGTCTCCAAGAGTCGCTGGGCTTCTTGGGCATCCTTGCTCCTGGTTTGGTGCGATGGGTATGGGCTCCACTTGAGGCCACTTTGCCTGAGATGCAATTTGCCTGGCAGTGGGGACCCCAGGGAGCCCACCCCAGACCAGGGAAAAAGCCTTGCCGAAAAAACCCTGGTAGGTTGTGATATCTTGCTGGGACTACTGGTCCCAGAATGCACTGAGATACTGAAGGAGTAGGCAAAGTCCACAATGGCTCCAAAGAAACACCCTAGAGGGCAGCAGCAGGATACTAGGAGTCCGGAGGGCTAGGTTGCAGAAGAATATCAGGTTCCTCGCAAGAACTGCGAGTAAGGAAAGAGGGAGTTCCAAGAAGGTAAGGTAAGCAGTAGACAGCATACAGCGGAACAGCCGTACGAGAACGGCAGAAACGGAAAGGGGAAGCCGTTCGGAAAGCGGCCAGGAGGAAAACAGGAATAACACACGAGCGCTGGGAAACACTTTCTAAAATACTGGAAGTTGCAACGCAAGTGCGTTAGCAACTTCCGGGAATATAAAGTCAAAAGACTAGAACGCGCATAGCGATTCCAGGGAAGGAGTCCGTCTTCTACCTTCTTTCCAGTCTCCATCTTGGGTATAGTCTCCACGGCGGGCGAGTTGTGACATCAGGTCTGACTTTAGAGGTGAAGTGTGTGATTGATACTCCGGATGGTACTTCTGGGTACTGAAGGCTCCTTTGCCTCTTTTATCTTTCAGTTTGTTTGACAACATCCATTGGTAGATGTTCTTAGGACCCATACCACACACTATTGAAAGAATTTTAAATGAAAAAGAAGTGTTTTCCCCTGAAGAAAGTTTAGCCACATAAAGGCATTAAGAACTGAAACATGTTACATGTCGGGAATATTTATGTTGTCTGTGACACATTTGTTTTATGATGTTGTTATATATTGCTATATTTGTGTCTATGTATTTGTTTAGATTGTGATTTTCCATGAAAATTGAGAAACACAATGGTATTTTTTACGATTAATTATTGTGCTAATTTAGGGTCTTTTTCTGTTCACAATAAATTATATATTTTTGGATATTTTGGTTGTACTTGATCTATTGCCTATATGGACATACGCAAGATTTGGAGCCATGGCTTCACCCATGGCCATGCCCTCTGTTTGTTGGTAAAAGGTACCCTGAAATTGGAAGAAGTTCTTAGTAAGGGCAAATTCAGTACACCACAGGATAAATCCATTGTTAATGGGGTGGCCATCCTCCCTGTTCAATAGTATTTCCTCAATCACTTCTAGAGTGGCTCGTTGCGGGATCATTGTGTACAGCGACTGAATGTCTAGGCAAATGAGCAAAGACTGCCCTGGTTCAAAAGACAGATTTTCTCTTTTGTTTATGGCATCTGTAGTATCTCTGAGGTAGCTTGCCATTTTAAGTACAAAAGGTCTAAGATAGAAATCTACAAACTTAGAGAGAGGCTCCAAAATAGAACTCACCCCCGAAACAATGGGTCTACCAGGAGGATTCACAGGGTGTTTGTGTACTTTGGCAGTATATAAAATACCGGTACTCTGTCTGTTTCCCGAGTTAGAAAATAACATTCTTGTTTGGAAATAATTTCTGATTCAAAAGCTCTCATGACCTTGTCTCTGATTATTTGGCTCAACTCAGACGTAAGATCACACTGTAAAGGGGTATAGCTGTTACCATCCGATAGTAATCTTTCACATTAATTCACATAGTCTGTACGATTTAACAGTACAATGGCTTCATCCCTGTCTGTTTGTCTTACAATTACATCTTTATCCTTGGCCAATTTGGTAATCAATGTGCGTTGGGTTTTGCTGAAATTGGAGTTATAGGATTTCTCCTTTGCCTCCAACTTTAATACCTCTTTCAACACTTGTCTCTCAAAGACTATGGATTGAGGGCTGAAAGAGTATGTAGGAGCACAGAAAGAGGAAGTATTTCGTAAACCACTATGGTTGCTGTTAACATATTCATTACCCTCCTTAAAAAATTAATTTAATCTGACTTTGCGTATAAAAGCGTAAAATTCAGTTGTGAATTCAAATGGGTCATGCCTTTTTGTGATTACATAGTTCAACCCCTTGTTCAAAATATCCTCTTCTTCAGAGGTCAAGATGTAATTGGATAGATTCATTACCATTGATTTCTTGACATGCTCCTTGTCCGAACCTGGTTGTCCCAGTTCCCTCGATTCGGACCCTGCCCTAAAAAAGGCATTTGTTATCTCTGTCAATTAGAGCCTCTTTACATACCCTGGGTGACTCGTGCACCGAACGTATGGAACTGACCTCATTAATAGTGGTCGGGCGAACCTGTCAAGTGTTATGTCGCCTTTTAAGAGGGGGTAATTAATAACTCTTCTTAGTAATCATTGGTATTACTTTTCACTTCAAGGGTGACCCGTTGGACTCTTGAGGAATCTGTCATGGTGATGGGTGTTTACCTCTTCTCATGGTTTAGACTCAGGTCTGACTTTAGAGGTGAAGGGTGTGATTGATACTCCGGATGGTACTACTGGGTACTCAAGGCTCCTTTGCCTCTTTTATCTTTCAGCTTGTTTGACAACATCCGTTGGTGGATGTTCTTAGGACCCCTAACGCACGATATTGAAAGAATTTTAAATGAAAAAGAAGTGTTTTCCCCTGAAGAAAGTTCAGCCACATAAAGGCATCAAGAACAGAAACATGTTACATGTCGGGAATATATATGTTGTCTGTGACACATTTGTTTTATGATGTTGTTATATATTGCTATATTTGTGTCTATGTATTTGTTTAGATTGTGATTTTCCATGAAAATCGAGAAACACAATTGTATTTTTTACGATTAATTATTGTGCTAATTTAGAGTCTTTTTCTGTTCACAATAAATTATATATTTTTGGATATTTTGGTTGTACTTGATCTATTTTTTCAAGATACAAGTACCGGTACATCATTTAGAGAGACGTTTGGGTTCCCAGTTTGATACCTACAATTGTTTATTTATGTTTGTTGTCCTATCTCTTTATTTATGAATATATATCTACACATCCCCTGATGGTAGAGATAGTGAGGAATAGGGGTAATTTTTGTAACCTATTTGAATCATAGCTGTGTCAGTTTCACATGACTGCACTGTTTGATAGGCAACAGGCATAGATCCCTGGTGTCTTTTGATCCTGATATTTTGTATGACTTGTGCATCCACTCATGAATGTGCCCTTTTTAGTTTGGGGTATTAGGTGGCACTTTAGGGCCACCTATATGCTGAAACTATTGCATTACAGTACAGAACAGTACAGATAGGGAGAAATGGCATATGAGGAGCAACACACAACAAGGCGTTGCTTAGTTATTTGCCCACTCATTAACTGCCCATGGCCATGGCCATGCTAATCTCTATGGCCATTCCCATCGTTTCCCCGCCCCTCCCCTCCCAAACCACATCCTCATCGGAACTCTTTGAGATCGTTTTAATGAAGCGTTACCATCAAACTTTACACTCAAAGGGCCTCATTACGACCCTGGCGCTAAGTGGTTAACGGCGCCGTAAAAGGCTGCGGCGCAGTTAACCACTTAGCGCCTTACTACGAGGTCCCTTTGCGGGATCCGACCAAAACGGCTGGTCTGGACCAGCCATTAAAGTAGGGACCCGCAAAGGGACCTCGCAGGCAATTTACGGTACCGCAATTTGCGGTACCGTAATTGCCGCCTTACCCATTCCCATTGAGCCCTATGGGGCAAAAATGGGAATGGGGAAGGGCCATGGGGAAATGGGGAAATACCGCCCCGCCAACCTTGGAATGAAGTAGTATTTCCTTATTTCCCCATGGCAGTCTCGTTACAACACCGGCACCAACCATGGTGCTAATAGCGCCATGGTTTAGCGCCGGTGTTGTAATGAGGCCCAAAGTGTCTGCCAGTGTTTTTTTCAAATTAGTCTTCTGAGAGTTCATGAATTAATTGGAGCTGTAAACTTACTGCTGGTGTAATACAAATGTTTCAACTAGCTGGCTTCAGCCAATTGATTTATAAGCACTATGCATGTCCTTCACTGAAGTCCTGTTAGAAACAAGCATTGGCAAAGCTAATAGTTTTGGCTTGTGTTTCAGTATTAGGTATTTTCCATGCAATGCTATTAGATGCCCAGCTACTCACACCATTTTGCACCTGCTACCATCAATGGACAGTCAATACCACTATTGCAGTGCATATCTAGTGCCTTTCCCATGCCTTCATGCAAACTGTTGACATTGACAATTCTTGTTTTACGTTATTGGCAGGATCATTAAGACAGTTTTCTGTGATGCTTTCTTTTAGCCAGGTTAATCAGAGTAGCAATACTGCAGTGTGTTTGTGGCATTTCAGAATTACAGTCGAGCCAATATGCATCACCTGGCAATATTGTATTTCTGCTCTCTGCGTTTGAGCATGACAGGCTGCAGCTCCTAATATGTAACACTTATGTTTTCAGGGTCAGTGGCTCGTGTAAGGCCCCACCAGTGCAATCATAGTCCTCAATGGATTACCATTTGCACTGGGGCGGGGTGGAGGGGACTTCTAAGGACTTACATGCTCCAAACTGCTTGCACAAGTATTATAGTGCCTACATGTGTTCCTGTGCGGCTGCATGAAGAGATTCTGCAGACCCCCAGCACCACTCTCAATGGGGCAGAAAATTGGTTTTAAATCAAATAGTCAATATTTACGGGTCAATGCAGACTTCGCAGATGCAAACCCACTGATCCCTGGGCCTTTTCTCTTCCTCTGCATTCAGAAGACATCCACCTCCCAGAGCACCGCGCTACTCATAGAAAATCTTCAGACACTTCTTAAACTTCACTGATCCAGCGGTTCCATGTGTTAATATCCTAGCATAAATATCACCATACGAGAATGGCGCCATATTTTTGCGGCAATATTAACCCATTAAACCTGCAAGGGACACCCCTGCAACTCCCATAGTATTTTAAAGGGAGCGGGGACACCCCCGTAAACCCTTCCCCCATTTACCCCAAAAATGATCCCCACTAATAATATCGCCTATGGCCGTTCCCGATATTATTGGTCGGGATAATATTACCTGATACCGATCCAGCCTGGTGTAGGCCAGTGGCGGAGGCAGCTCTACAACCCGACATGTCTCTGTTGTAATGTGCAGCAACACTGCAATCAGCATCTCAGGCCAGTGTCAGCCAGAACACTGTTTGAAATTTCATACCCTGCCGTTCAAGGATTTGGCGGTTGCTAGTCCGGGCCAGGAGGGAGCTCTTACCCACAACATCCAGTCTATGTTACCCCCAAATATTCAAATTTAGACCAAAGAAATATCCCTGTACAGTACTAATCCCAAATCAGCAGCGATATTGTAGGCGGTATGAACTTGCGACGTATAGGAATGCTCTCTAATGTTGCCATTTTCTGGGCATTTTTATTAATTGGCTTCATGAGGAACGAACCAGTAGATTACCCAGAAAAAAGGGCATACATAACACAATTAAAATATATACTAATAATAGCACTAGAAAAGTCTTTATAGACAGAAAACCTAATACGTCCAACATGCTAATTCCCTTTGTAGGTCTTCATACATATAGTTAATATGTTCTGTGTTTTGCATTTGATGAATTCCTTTATTTGTTCTCGCCACTCTTACATTGCGCTAATCACTGATGGGCCTGGGTGGCATGATTGACAATTTGGAGAATCAAGCAAGACACCTACATTTTTGTTTTTGTAAATATTTTTTTTTACAAATAAATACTGACAGGAAACAGAGGCTTTTCTGTTTCTTTTCATAGGGAAACATCAGTAGAAACAGAGGTGAGCCCTCCAAAAATTGCCCTTGCCTGGTCTCAGATGTAAGCACAAGGCTAACAGGAGTCTGCACAGACACCTTTCAACATTTCAGAGAATCTGACTTAAAACAACCTGTATAACATGATAGCTTTCATTTTTATTTCAAAATTGCACCCTTAAAATACAGCAGAAGATAAAGACAAACATAAAGTGAAATAAGAAAGGCCTTGCTGAAAGAGTGAGAGAGGCACCTTTCAAAAATGATGCAATTTCTTTTAGATTTCGGCCTCTTGCAGGCTATCATGATGAAAAGGATGCCTCTAACACAAAATGAAAAATGTGAATGCACACGCACTTAAGAACATTGTTCCACAGTGTACAAATGTGCAACCCTTTCCATGGCCTGTGCATTGAATTTAGGGAGTGGGTCTTCGGTGCTGAAGAGAAGGCTGAGAACTACAAAAGAACTGTGCGCCTGCAAGAAGAGTAGATTTACATCCTACACGAATTCAGCAGATCCAGAATCATTGTTGGAGAACAGTTACACAAACATATAAGACCAGGATTTCATCACCAGTGCTATGTTCCTGGATTCCCAATATAGAAGGAAAATCCACTTCTGTTACAAAATTGTGGTTTATTTGAAATGATTGTGAAAACAACTATTTTGCACATGTTTAGTGTTAATTAAAAAATGTTAAAGATCCAACTGAAAACATATTATTAAATGTCCCATTTTGCTAAAATGAACAGCAAAGTAATCTGTGCACATTCTAATCAAATATCTAATAATTACAAACATCATAACTCTGTGATCATGCTCCAATCGACACAGGAACAGTTGCGAAATCTCTCAGGAGGATAGCTCAGGGGCAACGGGTTTGACCTTGGAAGTAAGAATACGCTGAGCATCACAGGTTCGATGCCCGGGTCTGCGCTTAGAAACCTCTGGGTATTAAGTGTGTTATAAATAAACAATTACAGTTACAGTAAATGTAGATAAAATATTTGTGGGTTGGCATGGAAATATTTGGAGAAAAATTGGAAAAGCATGTATCTAGTGAAAAATGTAACACCTCCCCCGATCAATTTCAATAAAAAATTAAGCCACAAAAAAATCTAAATTGTATTTTCACATTAGGAGTTATTGTCCCCTGCCTTTGCAGTCATGGGACTGGTAAAAAAACACTCCTACTCACAAGGCAGAGAAGGAGGCAACAGATATATAATGGCATGCACACAAAACGTGGGGGGAATAGAGTGGAAATTAAGATGGGAGATGAACACTGAAGATTTGTGGGATTCAACTACAGCCATGTTTGCAGGCAGGATGGAGAGAGAAGCCCTTGCATAGATATTTGATCAGGCGTGGGAAGCAGGCAGTAGAGTGAGGACTTTGCTGAGGGCAAAGTCTGAAGAAAGAGGGACCCAGCTGTATTTAATCAGATATGATTCCCCCAGAAAATCTGGCCTGTGACCCTTCTCATGTGGCCAGGAAAAGGTAGATGCTTTCTGATCCTGACTATGGGGGTGGTGTTCTGCAAGAGGATCACATGAGGGGGACACAGCACAGGAGGAAACGGAAAACCCCTTTTCAACTTTGCCCCAAGACCCCGCCCTTCTAATGGCTCATTGTAAAACAGAAAAAGTTAGAAAAGCAGATTTTTACATTATGGACTTGAAGTCCCATAATCCCCAAAGTATTGGGATGGAGATGAGGGCTGACGAGGCACAGAACTGCAAAGTGCAGCTTATTAAGGCAAACAACCCATATTTGAGGGAGACTTAAAAGGCCCCTTCAGGTGCAGGCCATTAGTAAGAAGAAATAGCAGAGCAGTAGTGGTAGGTGGAGGAGTTGTGAACTTTCCACATTGCAGCAGAAGCAGAATCTAGAGGAGGAAGAGGCCGCCGGGACCACTGTCGAATGTCAAGCAGTTGCGGGTCCTGAGAGGGTTTTTGCCTCCAGAAGCCTTAATTGCAGAGGTCATGCATCAGGAAGCATCCGAGATGGAAGCTTTCTCCCTGGAGACCTAAATTGCAGAGGCTGTGCCGCAGGAAGAGAATGTTTCGAAAGCTTTTCCCATAGTAAGGCTGTCTCTGTTGGCAGGCGAACACCAGGAGAGCCTTTGGAGCGGAATAAGCTCTGTGTGCAAGTGTTGTGAGCCGCAGAACACCTAAATCAGCTGGTTGGCAAACTGCGAGCAGCAGCTGATGCAGATGACCTGGGAGCAGCGAGGTGAACGGATGCGCATGCCAGACCCATTGAGTCCACTAAGATATTGTGACAACGGAGTACCTGTAACAACCTGCTTGTTCAGACCGGGTGCTTTAACACACAGGGAAAGACCTACGCTCCGAACCTCCTCACAGCATTTGAATGAATGATATTGTGTGAATCTCTGAAGTGAATCCCCTTCCAGGTGGTTTCTTGCTGATTGGTGATGTTGTGGATAGTCAATGGCCCTGCAATCCACAGCACTACCAAACTTGGACTGTGAAGAACCTTCGCAGCCTCCAGCCATAGGTCGTCGACTACATGGGGACACATGTGGTAGTATATCCTCTACTCCTTGGACCATGGGGGCAAGAGTGTCGTTTTGCCCCGTGGATATTCTGCATGTATTTGATGGGGGCGACCAAAAACAACAAAAAAAGGATTGACTGCTGTGTGCTTTTAAATTGCATGGCACACCAGGGCTGGACAGGCCAAAGCTGTTTGGCAGGCACGTTAGAAGCAGGGTGAAGATGGCGATCCAACAGGTGAATGCTGAGGAAAGACAGATCAGCGGGTTAGGTGACTGTTGCTGAAATGTGCTCTAACGTGAGTTGTTTCAGCCTGCGGATGGGTACGGCTTCTTCGATTCGCTTGGTGTGGGAATTTCTGTGTCATATCGAAAATCAAAAGTTGGCTCCCACGCCCCCAGCCGCATTGAGTTCAGGCCTTTTGCAGCAGCTTTTGCTTAGATGAGTTCAGGGAGCATACGGGAGCACAGAATTGAATGTTTCTTCTGAATTATAGATGCTCTTTTTCCTGGATGCATTCGTGCACGACACAGAAGAATTTGATGCGGACCGTAGAACTGAGAATATCTCGAGAACATCACCATTTGATAATAATAGCCCCAAGAGAAAAGACAGGTGCCTTTAAAAGGCACCCACTCATGTCTCCCACCACCCCCACCCCCCAGCCACCAGGGGCAGCCTCCACCAGGCCCCCACTCATGTCTCCCTGCACCCCCACCCCCCAGCCACCAGGGGCAGCCTCCACCAGGCCCCCACTCATGTCCCCTATCACCCCACCCCCCAGCAGTGCAGGGGCAGCCTCCACCAGGCCCCCACCCATTTCTCCCTGCACCCCCACCCCCCAGCAGTGCAGGGGCAGCCTCCACCAGGCCCCCACTCATGTCTCCCACCACCCTCACCCCCCACCAGTGCAGGGGCAGCCTCCACCAGGCCCCCACTCATGTCTCCCACCACCCCCACCCCCCAGCCACCAGGGGCAGCCTCCACCAGGCCCCCACTCATGTCTCCCTGCACCCCTACCCCCCAGCCACCAGGGGCAGCCTCCACCAGGCCCCCATTCATGTCCCCTATCACCCCCACCCCCCAGCAGTGCAGGGGCAGCCTCATCCAGGCCCCCACTCATGTCTCCCTGCACCCCCCAGCAGTGCAGGGGCAGCCGCCACCAGGCCCCCACCCATGTCTCCCATCACCCCCACCCCCCAGCAGTTCAGGGGCAGCCTCCACCAGGCCCCCACTCATGTCTCCCATCACCCCCACCCCCCAGCAGTGCAGGGGCAGCCTCCACCAGGCCCCCACTCATGTCTCCCACCACCCCCACCCCCCAGCCACTAGGGGTAGCCTCCACCAGGCCCCCACTCATGTCCAACTCATGTCTCCCTGCACCCCCAACCCCCAGCCACCAGGGGCAGCCTCCACCAGGCCCCCACTCATGTCTCCCATCACCCCCACCCCCAGCAGTGCAGGGGCAGCCTCCACCAGGCCCCCACTCATGTCCCCTATCACCCCCATCCCCCAGCAGTGCAGGGGCAGCCTCCACCAGGCCCTCACTCATGTCTCCCACCACCCCACCCCCCAGCAGTGCAGGGGCAGCCTCCACCAGGCCCCACCCATGTCTCCCATCACCCCCACCCCCCACCCACCAGGGGCAGCCTCCACCAGGCCCCCACTCATGTCCAACTCATGTCTCCCTGCACCCCCACCCCCCAGCCACCAGGGGCAGCCTCCACCAGGCCCCCACTCATGTCTCCCATCACCCCCACCACCCAGCGACCAGGGGCAGCCTCCACCAGGCCCCCACTCATGTCTCCCATCACCCCCACTACCCAGCAGTGCAGGGGCAGCCTCCACCAGGCCCCCACCCATGTCTCCCATCACCCCCACCCCCCAGCAGTGCAGGGGCAGCCTCCACCACGCCCCCACTCATGTCCCCTATCACCCCCAGCAGTGCAGGGGCAGCCTCCACCAGGCCCCCACCCATGTCTCCCATCACCCCCACCCCCCAGCCACCAGGGGCAGCCTCCACCAGGCCCCCACTCATGTCCAACTCATGTCTCCCTGCACCCCCACCCCCCAGCCACCAGGGGCAGCCTCCACCAGGCCCCCACTCATGTCTCCCATCACCCCCACCCCCCAGCCACCAGGGGCAGCCTCCACCAGGCCCCCACTCATGTCTCCCATCACCCCCACCCCCCAGCAGTGCAGGGGCAGCCTCCACCAGGCCCACACTCATGTCCCCCAGCCAACATGTCAACACAATCTAGATCCCTGGCCCTTATGGTCAGCCTCCAAATGCCAAACACCCACCTGAGTATTGCATCCACCCACTTAGAAATGGCAAAAACATGATATAACCACAATTGCAAGTTTGGAAATGAACACATGTCCCTCACATACACCCAATGGGTGTCAGTGAATGTCAAAACCCATATCATGATATGCATGAACCCAATGAGATGATACTGCACATTGAAGTTTGAAGAAAAATATGTATTAAACGCAACATAAATTGAACCAAAAATAAAAAAAACAATAATGGAAATTATTTTAAAAAAAACAAGCAGGTACGTGAAATAATGCAAAACCACAAATCATAATGCAAACGAAAGGTGTCCAAAGTCACAGTCCACAAAAGTAAATCCAATGGAAAATTAAAATCGAAAACCATTGCTCCATGGGGAAATCATAAAAAAAAATGAAAATCCAAAAGTCAACTATATACAGATAAACAATCCAGGGTCCATGATCCCAACAGAAGAAATGAAACCTATCTAATAACACTACCTAACAAAAAAAATAATATATACAAAAATCTGGCCCATTGTCCAAAAGGTCCAAAAAAAATGCCAAACCAAAGGAAACCTAACACTAACTACAGAACTATTTACAAGGGCAGCGGGCTAGTCCGACGGCTCACTTCGGGATGTTCCGGGCCAGGGCATCATCGAACTCCCGCTCAATGTCCCAGAGGCGCTCCTCCTCCATGGCCCTGAGGGTCCGCAGGGCCATCCACATGTTCCCCCCAAACTCCCTGCGGATTGCCTCGAGGCACTCGGCCCACCTCAGGGCCCCCCGCATGGAGTTCTCTGCCCTGACCATCGTGAGCCGTGCCTCTTCCGCCCACTGCTGCTCCGCATCTATGGCGTGGCCCAACCGCTGCCAAACGGAAGACACTCCCGTCCTGGGTCCTCCTGCCCTCCGGCCGATGCCTGCCCCTCCGATGTCGAAGGCCCCGAGCCATCATGGCTCCCACCACGTTGTTGCTGCTGCTGCGCCTCTGCCTATGCACTGCCTCCTGCTGCCTGCACATCCTCCGCTGGCTGGGGTGCAGTCGTTGATGTGGCCACCCCTGCTGGACGTCCGACTCCCGACTGTGGCAGGGATGCCTCCTCCACCAGCCTGGCCGCACCGTCAGAGGCAGCTCCACAGGGCACCCAGGTGACTGATGGGTGGGAAGATGGCACGAAGGACAACTGGCGCTTAGGGGGTTCAGTTGAGGAGGGGGTCTGAGCAAGCCCCATCAAACGGAGGAATCCGGCCTGGGTGACCTGTCCCAGTAGGCCGACGCGGTCAACGAGCCATTTGAGATGACGTGCAGTCTCCTCATGAAAAGACTGCAGGTCACCTCGCATGGCCCGTTGACGCAACGCCACACCAGTCAGGACAGGCTCAACCCGGACCCGGATAGCCACGTCCGCAGGCAGAGGAAGGCCAGTTGTCGTGAGCTTATCCCCTGCCTGAAAACGGGTCTGGACGTAGGCATCCCTGCTGGTGCAAGATGATGCAGTGACAGGATCAGGGACAGGATTGCACACAGGCACCTCCGCGGCGACCTGTGCTGCCTCCTGTCCCTGGTCCTGCACTGCACCACTAGCACCAGTGGAATCCCCACCTCCAGAGCCCGTCTCTGTTGCTTGCACGGCCTCCTCCTCCACCAAATCCCCCACCAACCAGGATGACTCCGTGCCATCTTCCCCCGTTGGGCCCTGTAGGGTCCCAGCTGCCCCTTCTGCTGCCGAGGAGTCCAACTCCGACCTCTGCCTCTTGGACCTCCCCCCGGCAGCTGCGGCCTGGGACGCGGCACCGGACTCCTCACTCCCCGACGAGATCACAACCTGGGAGGGGAGCCGGGCCTTGCGTCTCCGGCTGGCGGTGCGATCCCCGCTGCTGTGCTCCACAGCA
Organism: Ambystoma mexicanum; assembly: GCF_040938575.1. NCBI lineage: Eukaryota > Metazoa > Chordata > Amphibia > Caudata > Ambystomatidae > Ambystoma > Ambystoma mexicanum. Next base: position 374,607,355 of record NC_090928.1, read on the forward strand.
CCTTCTCCGCCCTCTTCATCAGTTGACGCTGCAGACAGGGAGAAATAAAACACAGGCATCAGGGCACTGTACAATGGACAGATACACACATGACAGTTGCACATGAGTGCCATTGGCAAACCTCAGACATGGCATCACAATTGGCAACACACATGTCATTTCTACATGTACACATGAGCCATACCACAGCCACATCGCAACTGCCAGCACCATCCATACACATACAACAGCATGAGCAGGCAAAGGTGAGCCAGACATCACATGCAACACGGAGTGCACTACACATGCACGCACACCACCACACTTGCATGCATGTGTACACCTCAGCCAACTGTCGCAGTGTTCCGATGGGCATCCATGTCAAATCTGCCAATCAGGCTTCCACATCCCGCTGTCACATGCATCCATGTTGCATCACTGTTGCACCCTTGTCAAATACCCACACATGCACATGTACACAGTGCTGATACATGCAGCTGAAAACAACATAAATGCGTGACATCACGAACATGCCTACTTACATACACATTCATACAAACATGTGTGCCCACACAACTGAATTTGGCATGCAAGCCTACACACACAAGCACCATCCATGTCTCACACATGACAGCGCTCGCATGTGTTAGCCTCACAGCCCTGTACACCCCCCCCATACTTGGCCCCATAAAAACACATGTGCAACCGGCACACTACTGGCACACCACCACACGCACAGCTTACAATCATGATGCATGTACACTTACCGCTCGACTCCAGACGGGTCTGCCTCTCAAGGACCTGGACGTGGAGCGCTGGGGATATGCGTTCCAGGACCCTCATCTGATCTTCCGACAAGTGGCCCCGGCGCCCCTTAGCATCCGCTGCCTTCAAGAGGCGCCGGGCCTTGTTCAGGGTCCTGGACCTGAAGTCCTCCCAGCGCTTCTTGACATGTTGGAAGTCGCGGACTGCCACCCCCTCCGCGTTGATGGCAGTCACGATGTCCGTCCAGATCCGAGTCCGTCCTTCCTTGTCGGCGCGCACACTTCCGTAGAGGGCATCATACTGCCCCAGGACTTGCTCCACCAGGACACCAACTTCCCTGGAACTGAAGCTGGTGCTCCTCTGCCTCTCTGGCCGGGGGTTGTCAGTGGTGCCAGATGTTGCAGTGCCCGACATGACAACCCCAGAGGCAGGAGTGGGTGGGCAACTGGGTCCTGGGGCTGGGCTGTGGAGCGATGGAATCTCAGTCGGGAGTCTTCGGTTCCAGCAGGGGTGGTCACAGCAACAGCACCCCTGGCTGATGTGCAGGCAGCAAATGGCAGGGCACGTGGGCAGCAGGCAGTCAGGCAGCAGCAGATGGCAGGTGGGAGCGTGCTCGGGGCTCTGGGGGGCAGTAAATCAGCTTTCTGGGCAGGAGCGTGGTCTTCCGTGTGCTTACGCGTGGCCAGCTTGATATGGAGTGATTTGGCACGTGAAAAGTCCTGCACATTTGCGTGTAATTCGAGGAAAGGCCCTTAGCGCGTAAGCGCGTCTGCACGCATACGCAATTTCATTGGCCCAAAGGCCCCCATGCGCAGCTGTGACGTCACGCGCATGGCTGTAGAGAATGGCGCGTGTAAAAAAAAAGAGATACACGTCCGAGTGTCAAAGTGCGTAATTGGTGGAAATGGCCTCATCGCGTATGCGCGTCTGTGACGTGTGTATAAAACGTACGTGTAGAACGCCATTTCCTTCTACGTGCTTTTCGTGGAGAGCGAGTGGGTGAAATCTGTACTTCTTGTCAGTTCACACGTGATTTACTTCACGGCGTTTCCAGTTCGTACTCCCTGTTACCTCTGACAGCTTTTTCTCTTTTCCTCTTTTTCCTGGGCCTGTTTCCTCAAACAGCGTTCCCTTCTACTGTTGTCCTGTCTCCTCAGACAGCGTACAATTATTCTTTTGGCGGGGGTGTTGCCAACGCGCACACACGATTATTTTTCACGCTTTTGTTCCTGGCAGACGGTGAGTCGCGCACGTATTTCACATCTGTGCTTACCCCGTGTGTCGCGTACCCCTTCAGAGGTCATTCTAGGCTGCGTGTGACACGCATACGTTCATTCTTGTGTTTCTGGGTGCCACATCATAGTGCAGGTTTATTTTTCCACGCATGTGGTCTAGGAGGGGTTGCGTGCACCTTACTTCCCTTTTTTGGGGTGCCTGTGCGTTGCATGACCCGTCATCTTTCCCCAGGGGTGACATACAGCCTTGCTAGAGCACTTGGGTACGATTACCATCTGGTACCCAACCCCTTTGACCCCCAATTGCCCAGGACAATAGTTCACATCGACTCCCATACGCACAATAACATCAGTGCCATGGCTGGGAGGCGAACAAGCCGTAAGGGTGGCAAAGGTGGCCGAGCCGCAAGTGGTGGCCGTGGTGGATCCGGTAGGGGACGTGGCCGTGACTTGCAGGGTGACCCTAGCCCCCCATGTGTGGAGGAGCAGTCAGGGACACCCATGCCCCTCCCCTGGTTGAGGTTAACGTGGCTGACACCATCCATGCTCAGCCCTTGTTGGACCAGCCCACTGTGGAACCAGACCTGGCACAGAGTGACTCCATGGCTGACTTCCAGGTCAGCAGGTCTAGGCCACGTGCGCCGGTGAACGTTGGTGTCATCAGGCCACGTGGATCAGGGGCAGCTAGGTCATCTGCTGCCCCGCGTAGGCAGGCTGGGGAGGCTGCAGGGGCAGCTGCGGCTCCATCCACCCCACCTCTCACACACCCAGCCAGGACAGTGTCGGTCCAAGTCCATCATGCTGATATTCCCCCTGACACCATCACACTTGAGCTAATGCCTGCACCAACTCCCATGCTGAGTGTGCAATCCCACACTCCTAGTACAGAGTCCACCGGGGCTCCTGCCCCTAGTGTCCAGAACGGCGTAGGACACTCAGGATCCCCACCACCTTCCAAGCGGAAGAGGAAGAGTGCTCGTCCAGTAGAGGCTGATGCCCCAGACACGGCTACACAGTCCGGCCGGTCAAGGAAGCCCAGCTTCAATGAGGCCGAACTGAATGCACTTGTAGAGTATGTGTCCGCACATGACCGCGAAATGGTGATTGTTGCAGGATCCAAGACCACACCTGCACAACGTCAGGCACACTGGCAGACCATTGCGGACATCATAAGTGCCCTTGGAATCGTGAGGGGCACAGCTACTGAATGCTACAAGCGCTGGAATGACCTGAAGCGCAGGGCAAAGAATAAGCTGGCCTCAAGTCATGCCGCAACTCTAGTGACTGGAGGTGGGTCTCCAGCAGACGACATAGAACTCACTCCACATGAGCAGGTTGCTGGGACCTACGTCACGGAGGAACAGATCCAAGGCGTGGGAGAACTGGCAGATTACGAGGCATTGTCCGGTGAGTGCACATGCATGTGTGTGTCATCCATGTGCATGGTGTGTGTGGGAGGGCTTCTGTTTGGGTGCCAGGTGAGGGTGTGTGTGCCTGAGTGGTTTGGGTCACCCATGTGCCTCTTCCTATACATTCTGCGCACCAGCATTTGGGTATAGCAGCATCCCTTCTGCCAACAATAGACATCCAGCCCAACACCACGCCAGTTGCCCTTGGAGTGTCATCTTGCCACAGCATTGTTGCTTATTTACCTCTGTTTATTCAGGCAGATTGTTTGCATACCACCACTTTTACTCGGGATTTCTGAGTCCTATTGTCACATGTCTGACATGGCTATGGTGAAGTGGACTAGCTTTGTTTCCTGGACATGATTTGTTTAGACATGTCCCTGTGCTATAGGACCATTTCGGACTGGCAGCTACAGGTTAAACATTTGAACCATTTCAATGAAAAAATCAATTACATTAGCAAACTGGTCTGAATGAACAATTGGTGACCTCCTCTCCCTCTTCACTTCATGGCTAGGGTACATGGCATCTGTGTGATGGCATGTGTATTTGACCTGCCAATCACTGGCCAATGTGTGATGCCACTGCTAGGCAGCATGCAGCAAATGTGTTCATCTTCCATCTTGGTGTCATCAATGTGTGCCATCTGCCTACCCTTCACACGCAGTGATGGTGCATGCATGGGAGGGTTTTAGTCATGTGGGACATGTGTCAATCAAGTACTGTTTCTGTAGCCTCTCAGCCCTAATTGTGTGCCATAGTGCTAATGCCTGTTTCCATTTGTTTTCTTTTATGTCTTTGCAGGGGATGATGCACTTGATACTGCTGGGGTTGTGGAGATGGTGCAGACCCAGGAGGGGTCTGAGGGCCGACCGACCACCAGTGAGGGACATGGTGTGGTGGTGGGTGAGAACCCACAACTGCTGCAGGTCGTGCTCTCAAGGGGTGTCTCTGGCTGCACCTCCTCCGAGCTGTATTCAGGTGTCGATTCGGATGATGAGACCTATGTGCCGTCGCAGGTGATGTTTCTGGGAGGGATTCTGTTCTGTCCGACCCACCTGCACCAGTGTTAGAACCCTCAATGGGGATTTCAGTGTTGGCAGGTACGCCTTTGGTGGTTACGGATGCAGGGTCACACTCCGCGACATCTGATCCTGTTCCTGGGCCAGCAGATCAGAGGGGGAATGCAGTCCTGCACCCTCAGGCAGTGCCGGCACAGTAAGGCGCAGTTCGCCTTGCCCCAGACAGGTGTCGTGCCCGCCGACGTGGTGGCCGTCAGCCACCTGGCAATACCGCATGGGAGCAATCCATATACAGTATGGCAACCCAAAAGGCAGCATCATCAGAGATGATGGCTCAGGCCATGGATAGGGTGGCCACTTCCATTGTCCCCCCCGAAAGGCTGATGGAGCGACTACAGCAGGCAACCGACTCCATCTTCCAGTCACACAGGGAGGACATGTTGGCGTCCGACAGGGACAGGCGGGCGGCACTGGCGACTCTGCAGGAAGCCATTGAGGGTGGAACTCCTTCACCTCAGGACGACTCTTGTTGAGCTTGAGGCTTCAACAAACAGAAGGACAGAACAGCAGCTGGAGCGTCTCACACGTACGCTCTCAGCTGAGATGCAGGCAACTAGGGTGGAGGTCCGGGCATTCCGTGAGTTGTTGCATGATTACCTCCGCACACTTATCCTCCAGAACGAGACCTACCACACCCGCATGCTTGCAGCCATGGAGGAACAGACTAGGGCTTTGCGTGGGCTGCCTCCGATAGTGCCACAGCCTCCTGATGCAGCTGCAGAGGGTGAGGAGAGCGACAGCAGATATATTCCCACAATAGGGTAGCTGTGTAGGCCATGAGCCCATGGAGGTGTTTTTTTTTCGCAAGATCCACACATGTGGGTTTTGGTGTGCACTCCTGGGTGGCCTCCCCCACCAACTCCCGCCCCCCCCCGGGCCCATTAATGGCCCTTTTCTTTTTGTTTTTGGGACAGTGTGTTGCCTTGTGTGGCTCCCGTGGGCATACGCTGCATTGTGGCTGGGCACATGCAGGCATGTCATGAATTTGGTGCAGATGCTTGGGTTTTTGTGACACACACCCCTCCTGCTTCCCGTTTCCATGGGCTTGCAAAGGGTGTGCCCAAGTGACATTGACGTACATGGTGACATTGGACTCCCATTCGATGTGTGGGCAGTCTGTAGTCAATACTGTGTATACATTCATAGTGCATATTGTTGTTGTATTGTACACTGCATGGTGTATTGATATGTGCCTCTGCATCCATCTCATCCTTCTAATTTGCAGGTCCATTCCTCATGTCTTCACAATGCGGTCCACCTTGGAACTGGAGTCCATGTTGTAAGCAGTGCACCTACACTCTTGCGTGGCGCTAACACTGTATACTTGGAAGTGTTCGGAGGGCTGGCATCATCAGGTAGTGAGGCTAGCAAATTTTTAAGTCTGTAATGTCATGTTTAAGGTAGGTTGGAGGTTGTGTAGGTGATTGGTATTCTTGGTAAGTATTTGGTAATGTGTGTTGTAGGTCCTGCATTACTGTGAGCATTTCATGTGTGGCCATGTTTACATTAGGGACACTGTAGCTGGTGACACTTGGGGCATGTTGTGGGGATTAATTTGTTTCCTCTCACATTGCATGACATGCCATGGTGTGTTGTGTGGCCGTGACGGGGAGGGGTTGGGTGACATGGCACTGTTTTCATGTAGTATTTTGCGAGTGGGTATTCATTTCTGCAGCATGGAAGTGTGTATTTTGATGACACTGCATTGGTGGTGTTTGTGTAGGTAGGGATGCACACATTGTGACACTTCCACATGAACAATCTCAGGCTGCTATGGTTCTGACAGTTGACTGTCCCTTTGGTCGTCTTAATTGTCAGGTCGAGTCATCATTGCTTATCAGATGGTATGTGCCAGGGCTGTGTGCACTCCACTGGGGTGTGATTTCTATGTGAAGTAATTAGCCACCAGCTGCGTACGGGCTGCCTCACCCCGTGCCCTCTCACCTCCCATGCGCAGCGGGCGAGCTTGTGTTTGGGGATGTGGGGGCACCACCAAGTCCACAGCCAGGCCCCGGCGTGTTGCAACATTGTGCAGGACACATGCTGCCACTATGATCCTGCACACTACTGGGGGCGCATATAACAGCTGCCCGCCAGAACGGTCAAGGGAGCGAAAGCGTTATTTGAGCACTCCGAATGTGCGCTCCACTATGCCCCGGGTTGCAATATGGGCTGTGTTGTATCTTACCTCTGGAGGCGTGATGGGGTTCCGAATTGGCGTCACCATGTAGGTGCTCAGAGGGTAGGCACTGTCCACTGGTGAGGAGGTGATGGGTATCATTAGTGGGGTAGTGACATAACTCTGCATCTGACATGCATGCATGTGCAGTGGCATTGATACTCACCAAGCACCATGTATCGCCATGCCGCCCAGCTTCTAGGTCTCGGCTTAGGGTAGACATTCGGTAAATGAAGCTGTCGTGGGTGGACCCTGGATAGTTGGCATATACTGAGGTGATGATTCCCTTGGCATTACATACTACCTGCACGTTGATGGAATGCCAGTGCTTGCGGTTCCTATAGATGTGCTCAGATGCCCTGGGGGGACGTAGTGCCAAATGGGTGCAGTCAATGGCACCTAGCACTTTTGGGAATTGTGCCACACCGTAGAAATCGAGGGCGGCAGCCTGCCTTTCTGCAGGTGTCCTGGGCAGGTATATGTGCCTACGGACTGATGGGCGTGCAGTGATGATGTTCAAGACCTGGTGTAGGCAGCGTGACTGCATTACCTGTGACACCCCGCCCACTACGGCACTTGTCCGCTGAAATGATCCTGTGGCCAAGAAGTGCAGTACATTGAGGACCTTCTCCAGGGGTCTGAGTGCTTGGGAGCACAGGGTGGGTGATGTGAGGTCATCCTCCCACTCACTGACCAGGTCCAGTATTATGTGTGGTGGAAACCTGTACCTCCCATACACCTGGTCATCAGGCATCCCAAAAAGGTTGGTTCTGGGAGTGAAAATTCGGGCCCTCACTATCCTCCTCCTCCTCCTTTGGTAACCCACGGCCACTGCTGCTAGGAACGGTATATTCATTCTGGCGTCTGAGCTTGTTTGTTGTTTGCGCGCATTTTTATGCTGCGCGGGTCGACGTACGCCTGCTTCATGCTGGCGTACGTGTTTCAGGATTGGACCATTTATTTTTCGCCGCGTCGTAGGCGAACGTGTGAATCTTCCCGCCCACCCCAGGAATACACATAGCACGCTCTCCCAGGCCCAGTCGCGAGTAAATATTCCCGCCCACCCCTGGAATACACGTAACCAGGCTAATCGCATGTGGAACTTCCCGCGCACCCCGAACTACACGTACCCAGGCTAATCACGTGTGGAACTTCCCGCGCACCCCGTAGTACGCGTATCAAGGCTAATCGCGTGTGGAATTTCCCGCGCACCCCGTAGTACACGTAGCCAGGCAAATCGCACGGCTGGGGGGTGGGAGTGCAGGGGGACATGAGTGGGGGCCTGGTGGAGGCTGCCCCTGGTGGCTGGGGGGTGGGGGTGGTGGTAGACATGTGTGGGGGCCTGGTGGAGGCTGCCCCTGGTGGCTGGGGGGTGGTGGTGGACATGAGTGGGGGCCTGGTGGAGGGTGCCCCTGCACTGCTGGGGGGTGGGGGTGGTGGGAGACATGAGTGGGGGCCTGGTGGAGGCTGCCCCTGCACTGCTGGGGGGTGGGGGTGCAGGGAGACATGAGTGGGGGCCTGGTGGAGGGTGCCCCTGCACTGCTGGGGGGTGGGAGTGGTGGGGGACATGAGTGGGGGCCTGGTGGAGGCTGCCCCTGGTGGCTGGGGGGTGGGGGTGGTGGTAGACATGTGTGGGGGCCTGGTGGAGGCTGCCCCTGGTGGCTGCCGGGTGGTGGTGGACATGAGTGGGGGCTTGGTGGAGGGTGCCCTTACACTGCTGGGGGGTGGGGGTGGTGGGAGACATGAGTGGGGGCCTGGTGGAGGCTGCCCCTGGTGGCTGGGGGGTGGGGGTGGTGGGAGACATGAGTGGGGGCCTGGTGGAGGGTGCCCCTGCACTGCTGGGGGGTGGGAGTGGTGGGAGACATGAGTGGGGGCCTGGTGGAGGATGCCCCTGCACTGCTGGGGGGTGGGGGTGGTGGTAGACATGTGTGGGGGCCTGGTGGAGGCTGCCCCTGGTGGCTGGGGGGTGGGGGTGGTGGTGGACATGAGTGGGGGCCTGGTGGAGGGTGCCCCTGCACTGCTGGGGTGTGGGGGTGGTGGTAGACATGGGTGGGGGCCTGGTGGAGGCTGTCCTGGTGGCTGGGGGGTGGGGGTGCAGGGAGACATGAGTGGGGGCCTGGTGGAGGCTGCCCCTGGTGGCTGGGGGGTGGGGGTGGTGGGAGACATGAGTGGGGGCCTGGTGGAGGCTGCCCCTGCACTGCTGGGGGTGGGGGTGGTGGTAGACATGGGTGGGGGCCTGGTGGAGGCTGCCCCTGGTGGCTGGGGGGTGGGGGTGGTGGTGGACATGAGTGGGGGCCTGGTGGAGGGTGCCCCTGCACTGCTGGGGGGTGGGGGTGGTGGGAGACATGAGTGGGGGCCTGGTGGAGGCAGCCCCTGGTGGCTGGGGGGTGGGGGTGGTGGGAGACAGGAGTGGGGGCCTGGTAGAGGCTGCCCCTGCACTGCTGGGGGGTGGGGGTGGTGGGAGACATGAGTGGGGGCCTGGTGGAGGGTGCCCCTGCACTGCTGGGGGGTGGGGGTGGTGGTAGACATGGGTGGGGGCCTGGTGGAGGCTGCCCCTGGTGGCTGGGTGGTGGGGTGGTGGTGGACATGAGTGAGGGCCTGGTGGAGGGTGCCCCTGCACTGCTGGGGGGTGGGGGTGCAGGGGGACATGAGTGGGGGCCTGGTGGAGGCTGCCCCTGGTGGCTGGGGGGTGGGGGTGGTGGGAGACATGAGTGGGGGCCTGGTGGAGGCTGCCCCTGCACTGTTGGGGGGTGGGGGTGGTGGTAGACATGGGTGGGAGCCTGGTGGAGGCTGCCCCTGGTGGCTGGGGGTGGGGGTGCAGGGAGACATGAGTGGTGGCCTGGTGGAGGCTGCCCCTGGTGGCTGGGGGGTGGGGGTGGTGGGAGACATGAGTGGGGGCCTGGTGGAGGCTGCCCCTGCACTGCTGGGGGGTTGGGGTGCAGGGGGACATGAGTGGGGGCCTGGTGTAGGCTGCCCCTGCACTGCTGGGGGGGGTGGGTGGTGGGAGACATGAGTAGGGGCCTGGTGGAGGCTGCCCCTGGTGGCTGGGGGGTGGGGGTGGTGGGAGATATGAGTGGGGGCCTGGTGGAGGCTGCCCCTGCACTGCTGGGGGGTGGGGGTTGTGGGAGACATGAGTGGGGGCCTGGTGGAGGGTGCCCCTGCACTGCTGGGGGGTGGGGGTGGTGGTAGACATGGGTGGGAACCTGGTGGAGGCTGCCCCTGGTGGCTGGGGGGTGGGGGTGGTGGTGGACATGAGTGGGGGCCTGGTGGAGGCTGCCCCTGCACTGCTGGGGGGTGGGGGTGCAGGGGGACATGTGTGGGGGCCTGGTGGAGGCTGCCCCTGGTGGCTGACGGGTGGGGGTGGTGGTAGACATGTGTGGGGGCCTGGTGGAGGCTGCCCCTGGTGGCTGGGGGGTGGGGGTGGTGGTGTACATGAGTGGGGGCCTGGTGGAGGGTGCCCCTGCACTGCTGGGGGGTGGGGGTGGTGGTAGACATAGGTGTGGGCCTGGTGGAGGCTGCCCCTGGTGGCTGGGGGTGGGGGTGCAGGGAGACATGAGTGGGGGCCTGGTGGAGGCTGCCCCTGGTGGCTGGTGGGTGGGGGTGGTGGGAGACATGAGTGGGGGCCTGGTGGAGGCTGCCCCTGCACTGCTGGGGGATGGGGGTGCTGGGAGACATGAGTGGGGGCCTGGTCGAGGGTGCCCCTGCACTGCTGGGGGGTGGGGGTGGTGGTAGACATGGGTGGGGGCCTGGTGGAACCTGCAGTATAGTATTATATGGTAATTAGTTACGGTCACACATGAAGTTAACCATCTATTTGAAAAATTCCAAAGGAATTCTAAAGAAACATTTGTTTGGCACACTCCCCTTAATTGTTTCAGGTGGGATTATAAACACGTGCCTGCCTCTTCATTTAAAAACAGTGAATCCTAAAAGCCACTCAAAATAAAGTGTAATCCTGAATAAAGAAGTCATGTGTAGACATTGAAATCTAGTTTAAGGAAGGCATGATTCAGCTTCGACCTTCTGTTGGAGGATGAGACTACAACTCCCATTATTCCTCAGTATTGGCCATGTTGGCTAGGGCTGATGGGAGTTTTATTACAACACATCCGGAGATCCAAAGGTTGCAGACCACTGCCCTTGTTAAATATATATTCAGTGTTTGGTGTTTAATCAACGTAACTGTCATTGTGACATAAAAATCCTTCTGAACTTTGAACTGTTTCTGTTGTAAATATGATACAATAGTTCAACTCCATAATATGAGTTGGTGGTTCTTGCCTTTTAAGGAATGTTTTATTACCCTGGAAGTCCACCCTCCTTCTTCGCAAACTGTCCCCTGCGGGATTGCCAAAAGTCTTGAACTCAACGGACAGGAACAATAAAAGGCTGGTCCATACCTTTAGAAAGTTCTCTGAATCCGCACAAGAGGCACCAGTTCAGCTGCAAATAACACCATCGCAAAAATGGCCTGACTGCAAAAATGATAACCTTCCAATGCATTTTTGCACGAGAACAAAGGACTTGGACTGGGGCAAAAACTACCTTGGTGCAAACATGCATTCAAAGAAGTTTTTTTTTTTTGCACGACAGCAACCTTTGTCCTAGTGCTAATTGTATTTGCAACAGTGCAAATATTCCATAATAGAGCTCCTACTTGCGGCCTCATCTTTGGATCACATAAAAGGCCAGGCAACAGTGGTATCTAGCATATCATATTGTAATCGGTTTGCACCATTTTGAATCACATAGTCTTTGCCTGCATGGAATTTTAGACTAGAAGTACTTTTATTTTACACATGTAAACACTTGTGTATAGGCGCGTTATAAATGCCATATCATATCATATGTTAGTAAGAGATATAGGCCCTTGCTGTGAGTATTGCACATTGTGTGCCCTGCTCTTAACCAGCAGTAAGTACTCTCATGGCAGGTGGAATCTCGAAGATTCGTACATGATGAGGGCTTTGCCTCTCCACCAGAGGGCAAACATATACAGATTTCCGATATCTGCATGTTACATGTTTCTCATTGGTAATGATCCCATTCCCATCCCTGTTTCGAAGATGGAAACACATGGCGTGCATCAGTGGACCAGTACTGCTACTGTCCCATGTGTAAGAGTGGCCCCACATTGTTTCTATTGACCATTCGGTTCCTTAGCTTTTAAAGGAGGTGATACTATGGATATACCTGAGATGGCTTTCCTCAAGCTCGGTGGAAACGTGACCAACAAAACTGTGACCATTATTTTGAATATATGTGCATTCTCTCACTTAATGGGCAACATCAACTTTTAGTGCTGGGGTAGGTGGGGCTAATATTGTACCTTTGCCATTGTGCTGGAGATAAACATTTAGAAAGTATTTTTCGAGGTGTTTGACCTCATAATCATGAGGTATTGACTTTCTGCCCTGCTATCCTGGGATACTGCCGATGGTAAATTCCTCTTATGGTCTAATCAGGCTGCCAGGTTCTAATCAGGCTGCCAGTAAACAAAGACTTCTTTGAAATACTGCCTGCTTTGCGGCTAACACATGTTTATGTTTATTTCTATCGTGCTATATCAGGTTATATAGTCCTTGTTTACTGGCAGCCTGATTAGACCATAAGAGGAATTTACCATCGGCAGTATCCCAGGACAGCAGGGCAGAAAGGACATAAAGAACAAAGAGGTTAAAAAAGAGAAATCTTCATGAAAATGAAAAGTCTCGGGTTTCCTACTAAATTTACTAAGACAATGGTTAGGAAGCTAGTTCCACACTTAAGGAGCCTGAACTGATGAGCTCTTGCCACCAGCCGAATTAAGCCTGGATTCAGGAACGGAAGCTAAATAAAGCTGCGTAGAACGCAGTTTCCATTTTGGTGAGTAGACAGGAACCCTGAAACTCAAAACTAAGGTGGACATTTTGAATGCAAACCTTACTGCCGCAGGGAGCCCATGCAAAGGATGGAGACTAAGGGCCCGATTTACAAAAAGTTGTTCAATGGGATTTTCCCATGTTAAAACATTTTCGTACATCAGGCTCTAAGTGAGTTGTGTGCTTGATAGGTAAAATGGATGGCGATATTGTCCACACAATTGTGAATGCACTGTGACCTGAGTATTCGATATATTGGGGCATCTAATTTGGTATCAGTAATGACCCGTGCAAGTGTACCCAAATGGTGCATTTCCAAATACAGCTGAATGCAATGAAAAGCCACAAAAGAAGCTGGTACTGCAACCACTTAATTTATCTTCTGAGTCAAATGGAGATGAGAGTTCAAGTAAACCCATGCATTTTTAACTTTTAAATAAATAGGTAAAAATTACTCATCAAGAGAAAAGATGGTGTTGATCATAGCTGATGTCCTGATGGGCCTAAGAGTTAATCAACAACAGCTCGTTTTTTTCAGAACCGCGACAGAGGCAATTAGCCTTAATCCATATCTGCGTAGTCCCTAAAATAGACCTTAAATCATGATTGTCATGGGTTGGGTTGGCACTTAGTTTAAGGAAAAGCTGTACACCGTCCACGTAACAGTGGAAACCCACTTGTTAGAATTCCAAAACATCACGAATGGATTCAACAATAAAGGCGTCAAGGCAGATACCTGAGAGACTCATAAATTCATGGCGGATGGATGAAAAAGAAATGTGTCGACCATAACCCAGCTGGGCCATTTCGTAAAACAAATATCAAACCATTTTAAGGCCTTTTTTGACACCCTTGATACAGAACGGAGTCTCTGTAAAAGGATGTCCACCCTTAACACAGAACAGAGTCTCTGTAAAAGGATTTCTTGGTCAAGGGTATGAAAGGCGGACGAGAGGTCAACATTATACTTAGTGGCTCTGAGTGTTCATTTACTTTCCTCAGCAGCTGTTCATAGACATCCATCAGAGCATGTTCAGAAAGCCTGATTGCTCTCGCCAAGCAGATTGTTTAACTCTACAAGCATTGGCAAGAGGGTGATAGTTTTACAGTAGGTTGGGGTTAAGATTATTTCGTATTAACTGTGGAATGATCCAAGTTGACTTAAGGGCTGAGGGAAAGACACCCACATCATGAAAATCCTTTACAAAAATCCATTATTAAAGGAAGCAGATCATTGATGCACCATTTTACAATATGAGTAGAAAAAAGGTTTACTGGACAAGAGGACAGAATCATTTACAACACAATGGAATTTTTATCTCCTCAGCTGTGACTTTAATGACAATCAAAGCTCATAAGAGCAGACCCAGGGTGTGGATCAGGGCTAAAAGGGAACTGAGCTTTCTAGATTGGATAGCTAGGTGAAATAATAGAAGTCCTTAATGAGGACATTTTATTCTCAAAATAATTTTAAATATTTAAGAATCATTCCTGGGAAGGAGGAAAGGAAGAACCAGGTGTATAATTATTTTCTAAAATGTTCAAAGTTTTGAAAACGCCCTTTGAAGCTTTATAAGAAGGTTCAATCTTTGGATCTAGGTCTGAATGCTTTTTAGTCAATTTCCTTTGGGCTTTACAGAATGAGGTCATAATAAGGGCCTTATCTAGTCAATAGGATTATTTTGTATCATTGTCCAAACATGGACATTTTATGTTGGGCCCTCTAATTTAGCCACACCAACTGTCCCAACTACCCTTCCTATAGTGATTATGCCACTTTATGTGACTCCAAATGCAAGATTCCTAGAGAGAGCCAAAGGTGTTTTGATCCTTTATGAATCTGTGACATTCTTTGTGCTGTCCTCTGCCTTAGCTAGATTCCTCTACTCAATCGGCCTTTGCATTACCTGATTTCTTTTAGAGAAAAATGACCTCCGTCTGAATGATTTTGATGCTTTACCCTTAGACATGGATTAAAGGTTCCGAACTCATCATAACACTGAAGCTTCTGAATTGATCTACTCGGTATTTTAAAAAAAAGATTCAAAGGACCAAGTTGCATATTTTGCAATGTTTGAGCAGCTGACCACAGACATTCCTGCCTAAGAGTAAACAACTCTTAGTTTTCTAAAAGGAGTTTAAAGACAAAGTGGCGGATGCCATGTCTTAGTTACCTACATGACCTGCCTGAAATTAAAGTGTGTCTCAGTTGCTTGCTTTTTCTTGTTATTTAATCTTTGCGTTTTCTTTTTCCCGCCCCGGGAGTGCATGGTTATTCCTTCCCTCACATGGACATCTCCACCTTTGTTTTCACTCCTAAGGAAGATGTTTTGATTTTAATGATAAAGGATTGAGGTGACGAGGACTGTCACAATCATTGCGTCATGTATGAAAAAATCACACTCGGAGCCCAATACTGAGACATACCCTGGTTTTAGCCATGGAGTGCTAAGGTAGAGTATGTTCGTCCTGAATTCCCATAGGAAATCATTGTAGGCGCCGCCCACTCTCGCAATTAAGAGGAAGTGTGCTGCCTGCTTGCTTGTCTTCTCTGCATCTTCATGTAATTCCTGCGCTTGTTCAGTGCAAGGCATCTTCAGGTCGCCCTGGTTATCCAAGCTTCTTGGCTGTGCTTCTGTGCTTCTGTGTTTCACAGAGGCAGCATTGCTCTCTGGGCATTTTAAGTTCTGACTGCATTATTAAAGCTGTTTTTCTATCCGCTGTCTCTTGTTCTGTGCAGCGGGTACCGGGCAGAGATTACCCCTTAGGCTTGTACATTGGTGGATAGTGCCAGTCATGTATTATCCAAAGTCTGTGAATAAATCCAACTAGTTAATTTTGGAGATCATTTTGCATTCAGAAACTTTGCATTAAAGAAAGCGAGAGAATGGTAATTGCAGACAGAGCACAGGAGTACGTCTGCAGAATAGTGCTACATTAGGAGGGTTGTGGATAAAATCCCAGAAAAAAAAGTACATTCGATCTGTAATAAAGAAAGGCAAAGGGTCATCTTTGATGAAATGAAGGGACTTTAGTGGCGAATATGAAATGGAGTATAGGCCTCTCCCAGAAAGGCTTGGCTGAAATCCACAATAATGTACTTTCAACTTTGCATTGATTAGAAATGGAACTTACATTTTACTTCACTCGCTGTCTTCTAATTCATTAAAGATGGCCTATCCAACGAGTGTATTTTCCCAACGGAACAAACATATTGACTAGTAAAGTAATTTATTAAAGTGAAAGGCAAATTTAGACAGACACTAAAACAATATCAAGGAATGCTTTGCAGGTTCCAAGTTAACTGTTTGAAAGTAAGACACTCAAGGCATGGTGGCTAGGTTCAGGACGCTATCAGCCTCATTAGATACAGCACAATCGGCCTCATTATGAGTTGGCCGGTACAAAGTAAAAATGTTTACCGGCACTGTTACTGGACCGGCCAACTACAACTTTGCCTGTAGGGGTTAAAGATTTACCTCCAGTTTAGAGCTGGCCAGGCATGTAATAGCAGCAAAATCCTGACATGGAGTATTATGGGACTCCATGGAATGGGATCTACAGTGTATATCGGCACTTGTAATCTGCCAGATTAATAAAGGCAGACAAGTGCCGGTCGCAGTAATTGCATTTGTCGGTATTCCAGCGGATTTACTGCCTGAATACCAGCAAACCTGTAATAAGGCCCAATGTTCGTGCAAAGCCTTTATGAAGAATATAAATAACAATTGTTTCATGTCCACCTCTAACTGAAATAATGTCTCACAAAATGAGAACTGCATTCAGCAAGAAAACAAGATAAGGCTAGTGAGAAACCACAAGAGAATTCAAAAGGACACCATCACTTAACAGAATATCAAAAATATCATTTTTTTTTCCTCCCTTGTTGGACCTCTCAACTGCATTCAATTGCATTAACCATGGCAAACTTTGGGAAGTACTGCGTGCGCTAGGCATGGCAGACGATATCTTGCCAGCCCTGAGGTAAAACAACTAAGGCATTCTAAATCACTCGAGAAGTGAGGCAGGGGTGTGTAATAGGCCCACTCCTCTTCAACCTCTAAAAACTCACTGCCATATGCACTGCTTGACTTGACAAGTGATGCCCCCAGGATGGTCGGCCAAAAGAAGTGTGTACTCTTGTATGCTGACGATGCAGTCCTGATAGCCAGACGAAGCAGGCTCTGCAGACATTGGTCAATGGGTTTAATAATTACATGGGATAGAAAGACTTGAAAATAAATGTGGGGAAATCCAAGGTCATGTACGTCGGTAATTGCAATCCGCAGGGAAACGCAATATCCATAAAAGGTAAGAAAATGCACTGGGTTACTACTTTTCAGTATCTAGGCGTACAATTTCCCTTGACCTGAGATGGGCCCTGCACATCAAGGAACAAACACTGAAGGCCTCCCAAATCAATGGCTCAAGACTGTGCTGCCTTTAGAGCATACCGTTCATATTTACTCGGCAAAATCAGCACCATTGTTGACCTACGGATGGGGCTGTGTGGGGTTACCACCTTGGAAAGGCAGCCCGGGTAAGTGAAAATCAATTTATGAGGAAAACCAAGGGCGTGCCTCAAGGTTTCTGGGGTACCTGCTACACGAAGAACTTTACCTGGTCCACATATAAAATCCCATACTATTAGAACCATTAACCTATTGGATACACCTATGGGGAAACTCTCATTTGTCACTAACTAGAACCTTGGTGAGAGATGTAATGACCTCGAACGTCAGCAGATCCTCTCCCTGGCTAAAGTACATTAAGTTATCTCTCTGCAAGCTTGGCTGTGTGAGCCTGTTGAGTGAGAAACCATTGGTTGGCAAGGTTGGCGAAAGGGAGTTTGTGGACAGCTTTATTTCTAATCGAGCAAATGCCAGGAGTAGAATCCAGTTGCAAAAGCAAAGCTTGCAATTTTATCATAAGAACATCACTGCTGTAGCTGGCAAGATAGGCTACGCTCAGTGGTTTACAAACCCAAGTAAAAGGGAAATCATTCTTCGCCTTAGAACACAAATACATTTCAGCAACAAAGCAGCACCCTTTCCGTAGAATGATAGCACCACCGGGCGGAACTGCGTATGTTCTTTGCACAACACACACCACTTGCCACCATTTTTATTTTTCTGCCCTATCTTTGCAATCCTGAGGAAGAAATTCCTCCCGCCAATATTGAGGGTGTGTGGAGGGAGACATGTTCAATTAGCCCTTAGACTTCTTTTCACAGAACCAGATTTGTTCACAGCGCAGTGCGTTTACTCTTACATTGAACGCGTTTTTCTGTCTCGTAGCCAATTACTGTGAGCAGAATTTTCCATGTATTGCTCTTTTACTGTATTATGCTCATATGCTTTTTTTATTCGATTTTATTTCTTTTACAAATGTACTGATGTGGTTATATTGTGTTTTTATTGTACATCCTTTGTTGAAAATGACTATTTTCTGAATAAAGAAAGATTCAAGTTAAAGTTTTTTGTTTTCACTATTAAATGACACTTTTGCACCACCTTTGAGACCAGACTATTGCACTGGAGTCCAGAGAGGAGAAAGACGGTATGCGAGAAGCACAGATGGGTGCTCTTTGGGTATTTATCTACCCCTTTTCTGTCCATGGGTACATTATACAGTAGCAATGTGTTCTGCTGCTGTATGAAAATATATGGCCATCCCACAAACATGGATGCAAATTGATTATGTTGGGGTGCCCACAGTGAAAATACAGATTTTAAGAAATGCTGCAAGGAGTTTTTTCTATAAAACTGCAAGGGTTACAGCTGCTAGATATTTACAATTATTATTTTGCAGAAAACCTTAGAATTGTACATGCAATCAGGTAATTTCCCAATGCAGAGTGAATGGAAACAATTGATCTTAGGTATTTTAATGTGGGTGTATTGTGCATATTAAACATATATGACATACCTATTTGGAAGTATGTTAAGTTATAAATAGCACCCAGGATCCATCTACCATCCTTGCTATCACAGCTTTCAGAGACTCATCTGCAGACCTTTTTATTCATGGCTCACTACAGCAATTTGCCTTCTAATCCTAGAAGACTGCAAAGGCCTGTTACCATTTGGTGGTGTAGGAAAAAGTGGGGTTATCAAGACAGTAATGGAATTATCACCACTTTACCACCACTTTACCAAACTTTCAATTTCCAAGTTTGGTGGTGAAGTAGAGGCGAATCCTCCATCATATGTATGGGGATAGCTCCTCCACTGTTTCACCAGTTGCCTCATTCATTATTCCGAATCCACCATGGAGACCTGGGGATTCCAGGAATGGGGGTCAAGACTGCCATTGCCCCACTAGTAATCTCGAAGTGAATTCCCCAGGTCGAGTGCCTCTGCAGTAAATGAGTTTGGCAGTATTTCCGCTGAAGATACATCCAGACCTGTAATGATGCCCAATGTCTGCATAGATAATACCACACCCAGCCCACCTGCAATACCAGTGAAGTCTTTTCCAGATGCTTTCTCAATTGCTAAACCTCCACAACATTTCTGCTTTGACCAGATCATTGCCACAGAAAACGACATAATCCCTGACAAAACCTTTACACACCATTTTCTATTTATTTATAGCATTTCTGTAATGCCCCAACCCTGGGCTATTACTGCGTTTGTACTAGCAATTGGCAAATAGGGTTACAGATAGGTGTAGGCATTTTTGTTAAACAACCAGGCTTGTAACCATATTTTTAAGGTTGTGTAGGACTGTTAATTTCTCATAAATAGTGGTAGAGAGTTCCAGCAGGTGGGCACAGTGACACAAAAGCTGACACCATCTGCTTTCTTCTTTCTATATCGCGGAATGAAAAAATAGTGCTCGAAGCTGATCCTAGTGAAAACACATGTTGTTTTGTGGGGATGATGTTTTTCAGGTATTCAGAGGCATCTTTGTATATGCAACAGTGTGCAATAGTCAAGGTTTTAAAATCAATGCAGGCTTCAATGGGTAGCCAATTAACTTCTCTTCTGGTTGTGGAGATGTGGTAAGAGTGGTTTATGCCCAGGGCAGCGTGTAATGCTTTGTTCTGGAACAATTTAAGTTTAGCCAGGTTGGCTGCGGTGTTGCCCATGAGTAGAATGTTACAAAAGTCTAGTTTGCTCAGGATGAGAGCTCTGGCGAGAGTGAGGCAACTGTTGGGGGAGAGAAATTGTCTGCTTAGAGATATGAATTTGGAGGTATGGGTTGTGGCCGATTTAAGGGCATTGATTTGTCTGGTCATGGATAACTCTGCTTCCAGGTGCACGCTGAAGATTTTGACATGTTTGAGGACCGTAATGTCAGAGCCATCAATGCAAAAGGTGGAGAAAATATTTTCAAGGTTTTTTAACTGGAAAGGTGAACCAACAACAAACAACTCTGTGTTGTCATCGTTGAGCCATCCAGTTTTGTATGATACTTTATATTCTGTTAATAGTTGCTGAGTCGCAAGTGTAGTCGCCAGAGATGGGAATGAGGATTTGTGTGCCATCTGCAAAGTAATAGTAGATGATTCCGAGGGAGTCAAGCAGATCGAAGAGGGGTTTATTATTGTCGAGGGTGGGAGGCCAGCATGAGCATTGGGGGACGCCAAGTGGAACCAGCATGTGATCAACAGCCACCTCTCCAATGGAGACCCACGAGGTGCGGTTGCTGAGGAAGGATTTGATCCAGTTTGTGGCCTCAGCCGAAAGGTGGAAGTTAGCAGTGAGGTGCTGACAGAGGTTATCATGGTCAACAAGGTCTAAGGCTGCAGAGAGATTCAGTAGGAGGAGATGTTGAAAATTATTCCCAAAGGAGAAACATTAGCTGGAAGCACTCGCTATAAAATGGGCAATTATTCATCTAAAGTACTAAGTGTTAGGGCAGAAAGTTATACTCATTACAGATCATTCACTCCTGGTATGGATTAGCCAATGAAAGGAATCAAACCCACGAGTTATGCAGTGGCTTTTGGATCTGCAACCATATTGTTTCACTGTGAAACTCTGAAAGCTTTGAGATCAAGGAAACGTGGACTTCCTTTCTCAATTTCCCTGTGAAACATCCAGATCCAACCCACATAGGGGAAGGGTATGTGAGGAACCTGAGGCCATCTTCACTTCTTTCCCCAATACATCCTCCCCTCCATGTGGCCATGGATAGGCCGTCACTTTCGGATCCTGACCCTGGGTGTGGATATGCGAGGGAGTATCACCTAGGTGGAGGAGACTTGGGGAGTGGGGATTGGGGATTTTTAATGCATCTATATATGGCACGTACGCAGAATTAAATTGCATTTTTCATACGAATTGCACCAAGAACGTACGAGTTTCACAGTTGCTACATTACGCCATTGCATCTTAGGACACACGCTCCTATAACATACATATACTCTCTTACGAGACATGCTCCTTCGAAAAGTGTACCTACAACAAACACTCTTATGACAAGCTCTTGGTACACAAGCTCCTAAAACTCGGTTTCCCAAGACAAATGCTATGATGTGCTCCTATGACACATGCTTCTACAACACCCTCTTACCACACACAGCAACGATATGCTCTCCTATAACACCTGCTTCTATAACATACTGTTATAGCACACACTCTTACTATGCACGGTCCTACATGTGCTTCTACGAAAAGTGGACCTTCAACACCTTCTTATGACACGCACTCCTACGACACATGGCAATAAAACAAGCAGTCCTACAACACATTTTCCAATTACGCACTCTCTTACGAGACAAGCTACTACAACACGTGCACCTATGACATCTGCTCATAAGGCATGTGCTCCTATGAAATGTGCTGCTATGACACAAGCTCCTATGATGCACGTTTTATGAGACATGCTCCTGCAACAAGTGCACCTTTGACATTTACTCCTATGACAAGTGCTCCTGTGACATGAACTCCTACAACAGGTGTTCCAACAACACATCCACATACCACACACTCTTATGACATGTGCTCCTATGACACACACTCTTACAACACACTTTTATGACAAGCTCTTAGTACACAAGCTCCTATGATTGACGATCTTACTACATCTGTTATGACATGTTCTCCTACAACATTCACTCCTACAACATCCTTTTACCACACGACAAGCTACTACAAAACGTGCACCTATGACATCTGCTCATAAGGCATGTGCTCCTATGAAATGTGCTGCTATGACACAAGCTCCTATGATGCACGTTTTATGAGACATGCTCCTGCAACAAGTGCACCTTTGACATTTACTCCTATGACAAGTGCTCCTGTGACATGAACTCCTACAACAGGTGTTCCAACAACACATCCGCATACCACACACTCTTATGACATGTGCTCCTATGACACACACTCTTACAACACACTTTTATGACAAGCTCTTAGTACACAAGCTCCTATGATTGACGATCTTACTACATCTGTTATGACATGTTCTCCTACAACATTCACTCCTACAACATCCTTTTACCACACACTTCTATGACAGTCACACATCGCCCTAAAATTCACTTTTACAGCACACACTACCACAACAATTGATCCTATGACATGCACTCCTACGACAGGAGCTATTATGACAAGCACTCTCAGGAGACATGATCTATATGTATTTGGTGCTTTCCCACAATGAATGTGCATGTTTCATAGGGAATGTGCTAAAAATGTATACAAGATGCACTCCTACAACACACCCTCCTACCACACACTCTTATGACACACTCTCCTATGACACACCCTCCTACGATGCACACTCTTGCAAGACAGGCTCCTACGACAAGTCAGCATAGGGCATGTGCACCTACAACATATCCAACTATGAGAAATGCTCCTATGACAAGTGTTCCTGTGATATGTGCTCCTACAACACCCACTCCTACAACAAACTCCTACAACACCTGCTCCTACAACACAAACTCTTATGACACACACGTTTACGACACGCTCTTAATACACAAGCTCCCATGAACCACACTGCTACGACATATGCTATGACATGTGTTCCTATGACACGGTCCTACAACATCATCACCTACAACACATGGTCCTACAACAAAAACACACTGTTACAACCCATACTCTGACAACTGCTTTTAAGACGCACACTGCTACAACATGCACTCCTACAACATGCACTCTGTGACACGCATTCATAGAAGACATGCTCTGTATATTATATATTTGGTGCATACCCAGAATGAATGTGCATCTTTCATGCAAACTGTGCTCAGAACGTATGAGTTTCAGAGTTTAAAAATGATGCTACTCCTACAACACACCCTCTTACCACACACCCCTACGACTTGTGCTCCTATGACACTCACTCTTACAACACACACTCTGACAAACTCTTAGTATACAAGCTCCTCTGACCTAAACTCCTACAACAAATGCCACAACATGTGCTCCTACGACACATGCTACTACGACACCCTCTTACCACACCCCTCTATGACTTGCGCTCCTATGACACATGGTCCTACAACACACTGTTACATCACACACTGCTCCAACAAGTGCTTGTACAACACGTGCTACAACGACATGCATGGACATATAGAGTATGCACGTTATACATGCTCAGAATCAAAGTTCTGCTTTTATACAAAAAGTACACATACATGTACACTATGTACATTGCACAAACTCAAAATAAATGCACAGCTTGGATACCAAATGTACATGGACAGATAGAATATGCATGTTACTTGCGTTCAGAATAAATATGCATCTTCTATACAACAAGCCCATGAACATGTAGAGTATGTACATTACACACACTCAGAAATAATGTACAGTGTTTATAGCAAATGTACACGGATATGGGGAGTATGTCATTAAAAATCAAAAAGAATTGTGTAACCGTAAAAGAAGTTGGAATTCTTTGAAAAAAAAGGTTTACAAAATTGTTAAGGTTAAACCAACAAAAACTCCTACATATTTTTTTAATGAATTGATACAGTTTATTATGTTGTTTCCTCAATGTTATCATTCCTAATGTTCACAGACTATGTTTTGTTGGTTTAACCTTAACTATTTTGTAACTTTTTTCTCCAAATAATATACAGATATGTACACATTTATATTTATATTATATGTCCTTGCTACAAATTTCTCCTTCCATCCTTTTTATCTACAATAATCTACAATTTTGCCTTTTTTAATTAAATACTTTCTGTCTTAATAATAGTTATTCCCTCTAACCATATGTTCTTTCTATAGTGCCTTTGATATGTACACACTTTCTATCTAATTATCTATCTATAATCTATCTATCTATGTATCTATCTGTCTGCCATCTTTATATCTGTCTGTCAATCTGCCTATCTATTTATATGCCTATTGATAGTTCCATCTCTCTATCTATTTAACTATATACACATCCTATGTACGTTTCCATTTATGGTCACTCCTTCCTATCCATGTTTCTAAAGTTCATATATATTCTCTCTATATGTGTATCCAAACTATATGAATTTTAATGTAAAAAGATCTAATCTTTGGGAAATCACTTTATCTCTACCATGGATTGGTCAAATTCTGGAGTGCTTATAACTAGACTGCACTATGTTATCAGTTTCTAAGAAAGAATGCTGTTGTCAACATGGATACAAAATATGAATTAGTCTAATAAAGGTATCGTCATTAATTGATTGCTCACTATTTTTTCATGACAAAGCTACATTTCTGTAGTACCCCTTCTCCCTTCTTTTTGAAGTCCCATTATGTTTGCAATAATGTTTTGCTATTCTCCTTTTTCAGTGATATTGCACAGAGAACAGAACACTGTTGAATTTCTTCACTCTTATGTGCTTTGCACTGGCCAGCTCCCCAACTATGTAGAGTTTCACACAGACCCCTAAGGCTTTGCACTGTGCTTGACGTTAGCGTGCAAGTGGCAAGATGGGACCTCTGGACGGCATGGTTTCTCACTATCATTGTAATTTAAGGAGGTGCACTCAATAATTTGTATATGTTTAAACTGTGGATGCAACTAAAACAAACACTTTATAATTAATTTCATAATGGAGAATTGTATGTGCTCCAAACTTCTGTTTTTTAAAACATGCAAGCTTCCATTTTATAATACTTACATGTGTTTGTTTGCTAAAATGCCCTGGCAGTATTAATCAAAAACCAACCCCCTTTAGAGTGCTTGCAGGCATTTGTTAGTTAGAGGGAGCTTGTGTTTCTTTACTGCCATCAACCCATTGAATTCTACAGAAACTTCTCCCAGACCGAATTCCTAACCAACAGCACAGGACACCTGACATCCATACCTGGCTCTCTGTATTTAACAAAAAACAAGCTTAACTGTCCCAATAAGAGTTGAATCCCCCTTAACCAACAAATTGGGAACTACCCATTGAATATCCCTCTCTGTATTTAACTACAAGGGATTCGCACCCCCAGCTGACCACCAAGCCAAGTCCCTTGTGCTCAACAATGACAGCCACCGCTCCTCGAACAACACATAGCAAGGAAGACACAGATGGCTTCAACTTTCTCTGCTGCATAAAATTAAGCCCATCGTCACAGACAACAGCTTTTGATTTGCTGCCCAAGCCTTGGTCCTCTCCTACCTGAATAGTGGCAATTCCATTTCAGAAGGCCTTTCCACACTTCCCCATGCATCCCTGAGATATGTCCTACATGCTGCATCAAAGGACTGCACAAACTTGACCATATCACCTCAACCCTCATCGAACTGTACTGGCTCCCACTGAAAGCATGTACCATCTTCAAATTCTGCTACATCATCTACAGCACTATCAACCTGAAGTCCCAAAGCTAACTCAATCAGAAACTCAGGATCTTCGGAAGCCTATGATCTACCACCGGTGCAAGAAGGAAAGAAGTAGAAGACAGGTATTCTCTGTCTATGTCCGCAGACTCTGGAACCTCTCCCTGTCAACACCAGGGTCACCCATTCACGTCTACATTTCAGGAAGGAATTCAAGACCCTCCTCTTCAAGGAATGACTCCTCCAGAACATGTAGGTCCACACACATCCACTCCCCACCATACCTGAGACTATGTGATCTGATCCCTTATGTTTCCTCCCCTGGTCACTTGTAGATCCCTTCCTGCCAAATTGCCCGTTCGCCCTCTCCCTCATTGTTAGCTCCCTGCTCCCCTGTAACTCTGATCCCGTCACTGTGTCCTCCCTCTATGACAAACATTAATTATAATAAAAGGCAGGAGATTACATCACACCATATATAGATATATATGTAGGGTTTTCCTAATCATACTCTTTGGGGATATCTTGAAACCCGGATGGACCTTACACTTTGATGGGTGTACAAGTCCAGCTTTTTAAAAGGTTTATTTGTATTGGTGGAAGACCAATACATTGGCTTGATTGGATTGAAGCAAGGTCTTGTGTGTGGAACAGCTTCATGATGTGGGTGTTTCTTTTTGTTCAATTGCAGAAAATATGTATTTTTTCAAAAGATGCATACTTGCAATATTTGCAGGTGATCTACGGATCAAAATGGTTGAGTGGTTTTACTGCTTTTCCTTCTCCTTCCAAGGATATGGCTATGAGAACATCCATGTTAAGACGATGTGTCTCAGAAGTCCCATGTTGTCAGAATTACTTAGGGCAGTGACATTTCTAAGAGAAAAAATAGGATGGAGGTGCTTGGAATATGAATTGGAAACAGAGTTAAAGTGGTACAGGAAAAGGTGTGTCAAAAGATAACCACCTTTAAAGTGGCTGTTTTAATGCTAATACGTTGTGTATTTTTTATAGGATTTAATATACTATTATTATTTATTTATTTGTGTTGGTTTAAACAAACCTTTACAAACAGTGAAGCAAAAAGAAAAAGGAATTAAAAAAAAATGACATAAGATAAATTACACATTCAATTTCAATAGTTAAATTCATATTTCATCAATACATCCCAAAAGCAGTAGTACACTTCATAAAAAGTTACTTTACAACAAATCCCTAAAAAGAAACCATCCATATGATGCTTAAAAACACAAAACTGTTTTTTTTTTTACAAATATAATACAGTGTATTCAAATTACACATCATCATCTCCTGGAGTAACCATCATAGGAACACATAAAGTATTTAAAACCTTTTATAAACATTAGTTGAAAATACTGCAAGCTTCAATGAAACTGATTTGCCATGCACCATCCTCCACCAAAGACTTTCTAAATGGACCCATACTGGAGAACTAACAAATGTATTAAAATAATCAATGCACTGAAGTCTTAACTCTGGACAGTATAACAAGAACTCTGCCAATGGCTCACTTTCAGAATTACATCTGCAGAAACGACAAGTGGGATCACATTTTACCGAGCTATCTCGAATACATTGAATTTCATGTGTCATTAAAACATTCTTTCTAAACTGCATACCATTATTGTGTGAGTTCTTGTTTGGAAAGGAGCATAAGTAAGATTCAGCAGTGCCAAATTCTTTCTGGGAAGAAATGATGTGCCTATAAAGGCAACAGTTGGACAATTCATCAATAGTATCGGTCCAATCCCTACGTTGGATTCATTTATTGGCTTTGTTTGGGTCAGTAAGGAAAGTTTTAACTGAAAGATCTAAAATGCTCAACCTCTGAATACAGTCTGCATGACATTCGTAGTAAACACTTTTGCAAGCTTCCATCTCGCACCTCTCTACTCAGCATAGCATACACATTTCTCTCTGAGTTTGTATAAAATGTCGTGAAGAGAGATTATCTTCACCAAATAACTATTCTCTGAAGAGATTGCAGGCCCATTTTGTATCTAATGAAAGACATAGGCATAAACTTTGAGAAAAAGTGAAAGACAGAACACCATAATATTGCTTCCAAAGTGCAGAGTTCTATACGTATCCAGGTAGGAAATAATTCCAAGCCATAACAAAGCTTAGGTACAGCCTTTGTCAAGTAGAATTTACGAGATGGAAGCGCAGAAAATTGACCATATTTCGCATCCATTCTTCTCAGCTGTCTAGCTAAAGTACATGTGGTATCATTCAAATTATTTCTATCTAAAGACTTTGTGCATTTAGTTATAATCTGATAGCCTAGATATACCATGGACGTTTTTAATTGCAGTTTACAGTGTCCAAGAGACCATTGAAAGGGAGTGCCATGTCCATGGACCTCTCCATGGTTTTTGATAACCTGACACTATGGCCAAAATTGGTAAAATTGGGTATTCCGGAGGCCATACTATGAATACTTACCCATATGCACGAAGGGTTTTGTATTCAATAGCGATTGGGTGTTAATTAGAGGGGGAAGATATATTCCCCTCTTTATTTATGGGTATTACATAGGAAAAATTCATCGATGAAGGCATAGACATAGTGGAGATAATGTCAACCAGAATGACACATTCTCCTTAAAAACTATGTTTACCATAGCATTAGGGCCAAATGCACTGGATGGTTTTTACAGAATAATTAGGCGCTCAATTACTTTCTCTTCTACCAGTTTATTCCAGGCACTACAGATAGTAACACTATCCAGCTTAGTGATCGAAGAAGACATAGGGCCTCATTACGAGGTTGCTGCTAGTCATGGCGCTATTAGCGCCATGACTAGCACCAATAACGGCACCGCGTCCGCCCTCGTTCAATGGGGACTTACCAGTCCAGTCCGACCTTGGCGGGACCGGTAAATCCCCATTGTAAAAGCCATTCCCCATTTGCATTTGAGCCCCCATAGGGCTCAATGGGAAGGGGGAAGGCGTCAATAACGGTACCGCAAATTGCGGTACCGTTATTGACCCCGCTATCCCTTTAAAGGTCCGTCCATAATGCCTGGTAAAACCAGGCGTTAAGGGAGGGACCCGCTAAGGGAACTCGGAATAGGGTGCAAAGGGATTACCGGCACCGGTGTCATTACCGGTGCCTGGTATCCATTTGCGCCCACCTCAGAATGAGGCCCATAGGCTTATACAGTTTTATAAAATGATCTTGTGTGCTTATCAATAACATTTGGTATGGAACATTACACTGGTTTAAATAGGAGCCAAGCATCGATGAAGAGTAAGTGGCCATTTTTATTGCATAAGTGCAGACTTCAAAGTCCTCTAGAAGTAACATGTATAGCTTCCATATATTATTATGATGGCAAACTATGCCAACCTCTTACGGTTAATTTGTACTCTCAACCTAGTATGATCACTATACGTATTTGGTAAAACAGCCAAATCTATAGCCATATTATGGAGATTTTTTAGTAAGAAATACATAATCAATAACAGAAGCCGAATTCCAACTAGTCCAAGTGGGTGTTTTAAGATGATTATCCTCATTAAGCATTCACATTCCCCACCCTTCAAGGAATTGGTGTCATTTCTGACCCTGAACTGCTTTCCTAGTGGACATGCTCAGAGAGTTAAGATGGTCTTGAGGAGAGGTCTCCACCTGCATCTCTATATTGTCACCTGTATTCTGAAAGGTAAGGTAATCAATGTCTGAGAAAGTATTAGACAGGCAGACAAAGTTAAAATCCCCAGCAATAATGATTTCACCACCTAGGAATCTAGCAAACCAAACTTCCAATATATCACTTAAGATCCCCAGAGTATGTGCTAGTTTATGGGATGGAGTCCAATATATACGCAACAAAAGAATCTTCAACCCAGACATCTGGTCTGCCCCTGCAATTGCCACTGCAAGTAAACCCTTAGTGGCTTTCCAAAACCTTAAGGCCCCTCCCCGATTTTATGGCAATTGGATGTCCTCAAGCAGGACGTCCTCTGGGACCGTGTTTGGCTGGTTCAGCTACTAAATCATATCCATCAAAAGTCAGAGTCCCCAGCATCCAGATTTCTTATAAAAAAATCACATCATACAATCCGAGATTACAACAAAGGGAGGGGTCAGAACAGAGGGAAGAGAAACCTCTGGCATTCCATGAGAGCAGAGTTAAGGACCCATATGTACTAAAGAGAACCCTTTACACCTTTAGGTTGTGCACTAGCATTTCGAAGAGAGAGGACAAGCCAGCGCCAGTTGGTGTTCCCATTTCCTTCCTCCGCTAAAGTTGAATTATAGCCTCCCTGTTTAGGCATGACAGAGGTCCTGCATGCTTCATTCAACTCCCCTTGTGCTGGCCTGGAACCCTGATAGAACTTGCCCAAGTAAAAAGGGATCAGGTCATAGCCCAGTCTTTGAAGATGTGGTGCCTCTTTTAGTAAAATCTCATAGATCATACGAGAAGGGACAACCAATCTGACATTATCATATCGTCTAGGGTGGATAAAATCCACCAATTTTATATCATTAGAATTGACAAGTCTGAGAGCCGGGATTTCATCAAAAAGACATAATATATACAAACTGTTTAAGGAATTCGGACCCCCCTGATCAAACATATAGTGAATGATAAGACTAGGTTCTTTTGGAAAAACGGACTCTTGCATCGGTAAATTCCTCTTTGTGAATTCTAAGGGGGTAGGATGATTAAAAGGCAAACCTTGAGCCTGTTTTACAGTAGAGCCAGTATCAATTACAGAATTGGAAAATGGTGTGGGATCCATTATAGGTTGATTAGACCCCTCTAACAGATGTTTCATAAGATCCTTAACTAGGAGCCTTTTATATGGATAAGCAATTGAAGTCGTACTGGGCTTTGTAGTATGAGTAGAATATACAGAT
Source organism: Ambystoma mexicanum (assembly GCF_040938575.1). Classification (NCBI taxonomy): domain Eukaryota; kingdom Metazoa; phylum Chordata; class Amphibia; order Caudata; family Ambystomatidae; genus Ambystoma; species Ambystoma mexicanum. The sequence continues at coordinate 374,637,481 of NC_090928.1, forward strand.
TTGATTGAGATTTTGGGCAGGTTAAGCCGCTGACCATCCTTCACTTGCAGTCCCTGGTCTAAAACCATACTTCCTCTATGTTCAGTAGTAAAGTCAGTCATCTTTGAAGATATTGATTCCTTTAAGCACACCTCCCCTCTCCCCCGCCCGGCCCCTGGTGAGCAGTGTTTCCAGTTAAGAATGTGTACAAGGGATCATGAGCTAGAATGTTTACAACAAGTTCCCTGATCTCAACTTTGGTAAGGTGCACAGAGGCGGACTCTCCGCTTGTGGCTATATCAGGGATGCCTGATGTTTTAATGGCACCATCCCCAATTATGCTAGCTTCAATAGGTAAAGGTTCAGGTTTGCATTGGACTTCATTTAAATCATCTGGGGGAGGCCCTGCTATACAAACAGTGCGATCTGTCCTGAAACGTCCCATTATGTCCCCAATAGAAACCTGTGGAGAAGGTTTGTTAATCGACATAGGGTCAGAGTCAGTCCGCTTAAACATATCAAATACTGTGGGCTGTTATTCGTTCACCCTTCCTTTGGCTTTCATTGCATTGGTCAGTCTAGATTCAGAGTAATGATTTACTGATATTGGGCCCATAGCAGCCTGAACCTCCTGCTCCCTCAGTTTGTCATGATGAACCTGATCAGCTAACATGGCCGAATTTCATTTGGAATCCGAGACCATCCTGCAAACATAATCAATTTTGTCTGCCGATCGAGGGGCTTCGTCAGGGTGCATACAATTCTGCAAATCGGTGAACGCTAAAAAGCGTAGATATTTTTGAGAGGACGTATTGAAACACTTTGGTGGGTTATTTTACTTCTTTTTTATTTTTTTTCCCTTTTTAGAAATGTTGTTGTTCGGGCCCCGCCCACCCCACTAGAGCGGACCCTGTTATTGATTGCAGGGGTAGGTATCATTGTGTCATCAGATGGTGTACTATTGGGCACATTAGCCCAACTTAATGTCATGCTGGGGGTTATTGCTAGTTTGGTTTGCTTCATAGGTTCATCATACACCTCAGGAACCTCAGTGGGGACTCTTAAATGTGTGTTCATGTCAATGATGTTAAGAAGTCTTCTGCTGAATCCTTAAACGTACGAACCAAAGAGGCCAAAAGAACAGATATTTCTTGTAAGCTTTTAAAATGACCTTTTAATTTTCTTAACATGTCCACATGCGTAGTCTGCATAGTGAAGTGGTGTGCATGACAATCAAAATCCCCTTGCCCCCCCTTTCATGCCAAGCAAAGATATCTCCCCCGTCAAAACCAGGGGATGAGTATTCGATAAGGAATCGTTGGAGCATTCTGGTAGAGACTGAGCAATTACCAATCGTTCCTTCCCCAGTATCTGATTATGGACGAATTGTGGTAAGGATCCTATGTCCTCCAAAGAGATCTGATAAGGATCACTAGGTGTATTATTGTGAAGGCCGTCCACAGTATCTTCACAGTGGGTAAAACCCCCTCTCATCCTACGAGACCCAAGATGGTATTTGCAGACTCAGGAGAAGGGGGAAGAGGCAGGGCAATAGCCCGTGACAAACTGTCCGGCTATGATATGATATGACATGGCATTTATAACGTGCCTATACACAAGTGTTTCAAGGCGTGAGTCTTTGCTTAGTTTTAAAAACCAGGGGAGCACTAATAATATCCTTCCTTGAGGATGCTATACTCTCTTTCTTCCACATTCTACTTGAACTAGTATGACGTATCAGACCAAACCGATTAAGCGCAAGTTCCTATGAAAGGATCCAGAGTTAGGTAACCACAGTGCTCCCGCCTGCACTAAAGGCCTCGTGGCTTGTGTGTATACTCACTTCCCAATGGAGTGAAAGTTGGGTTATAAAAAGCCCTGCCACCTGGCCGCCGCACGACAAGCCAACGAACAGCCAACAGCATTCTGGAGGCACTCCGGGATGCACGCGTGCAGATGCACACGGCCTGGGTTTAAATCGATGTGCTCATCGGCCTGTGGGCGGGGCTTCATTCCAGCTGAACATTAAGGGCACAATCTATTTTAAAAAAGAAATAGGAATGGACTTGAGGCTAGTATGTTGAAATATATATAAGCAGTTTAGTATCCAATGTCCTGTGGCCGGTAGACTGTAGAAATGCTCCAATACCTCACGTGCATATGTCCCAGATTCAAGAAGTCACGGGAGCAGCGTTTGGCAGCTGGGCAGCCTACAGCACTCTGGAGGCATTCTGGGATACGCACGTGCGGATGCACGTGTCCGAGTTTATGTTGATGTGCTCAGTGGCTTGTGGGAAGAGATTCAGTCTGGCTGAACGTTAAGGGCTCAATCTTGCATGCATATGTCCCAGATTCAAGAAGTCACCGGAACAGCGTCCGGCAGATGGGCAGTCAACAGCACTCTGGAGCCACTCTGGGATTTAATATACCCTTTCACTGCATCATGAATCTCAAATTAAATCTAATGATAAATGTGGGTTTTTTGACATTGAGTTAGGTAGACTATACCACATTTTTTAAGTAATTGGGAGAAGCTTAGAAATTAATTATTTTTACTTGATGCATTGCGATTGGTGGAGATAATTGAAGGTCACTTGGTTGGGTCGGGAGGTATCTTGGCAGATGGCATAGGCACACTTTTTAAGTGGATTCATAGATACTTCTCAGCACATCTGCTGCATTCAAATGTTACACACATAGAGTAGCATTGGTATATTCAGTGTGCCATCAACGGATATTAGAGAGTTTCTAAATATATTCGATATCCATGACGTGGTTTGGGAGCTAATTTATACAAAACAAATCCTCAATTGATGATCCTGGTGGATGCCTGAGGGATGAGTCTAATGCTGGGGTAGAAATAACACAATGAATACACTGTTTGTTTTGTTTCTCCAGAAGGCATGCTATGATCGGATGTTTCTTTACTAGTAATAAGATCATGAGCATGTTATTGTTCCCTCCTTTCATTCTGTATTATATTTTGGGAAGTGTCATTGTTTAATAGCTTTCATCCATCATATGCTACAGGGCAGGAGCTTCAAAGGATTGACACATGCGTGTTCTACTATTTAATATTAAGTCAATATGTTGTTTGGATAAAATAGTGAAGTAGAATAATGATTATCATTCTGGTTGCCCTTGGGAATCCTCATCCGTGTCTTCTTTCATTTCGCCCTTCCTTTCCTTTCCTTTCCTTTCCTTTCCTTTCCTTTCCTTTCCTTTCCTTTCCTTTCCTTTCCTTTCCTTTCCTTTCCTTTCCTTTCCTTTCCTTTCCATGTGTCAGCCATTTTAATTTAGGTGAGCAAAGACATTCATTTCATTCCATTAGATTACAATGTCTGTATCTAGGAAAACGTGTTTCACACCTGTGTGTGGTTTACTTTTCCCACAGTATGTGCATATTTAAAATAAATATATCACTATTGTAATTTATAGTTATTCGTTCATATGTATGTGCTTCATGGGTTGTGGTGCTTATTATGTATACACATCATATTTCATAAAACAACGACTAAATGAAAAAATACATGTCATGGCTGGCACCACATGATATCCTTTTCCTGCCTCTAGTCTTGAGTTCCTGCATGCAAACATGTGTATAATCACTGGCACACTACATTCTTTTTTGGCAACACACACACAAAAGATCATAACTAAACATTGTTTTTTTAAATCCATTAGTGTAATCATGTTTAAACCATATATAATTCATCGCTAAACATATCAAGTTGAAATTCTAATGGATCCTCCACATGTGTGTCACTGATGGCTTGCCTATGGTTCCATGTCGTTGTCATGTCATCCTGTGAAAACTTCATATCATTATATGACTGAATTATTTTCACAAGTGTGCTCACGGTTTAAAATGTTAAGGTGTATGTTCTTACATAAGCTATCTCTTGCAAAGCAATGTACATTTCTGTCACTTAGAACGAAAGACGGTATGCAGCATCCATAAGGATAGCAGCAATCGCAAGTTATACCAACTCCTTAAAATCTTTTACGGCATTCATTTTTTGGTAGACCTTCAGAATTTAGAGGGGGGTTGATGTAGTAGTGATGGGCATGGAAGTAGATATAAAGCAAATTCAGATCAAAAGATAGTACAGCATTTTAGGGTATTTCAAAATGGTATGTTTTCATGCACAAGACCTTTGCATTTAAGGCTAATGGGGCATCTTTGCAAGTTTGGCAGTAACTTGAAAAATTGGTGGTAAACGATTTACCACCAGTTTTTGCACTGCACCAAATTGTACATTTTGAGCACTTTAGCGGGAAATACCTCCTGGATGTGAATGGAGGTATTTTCTCTTGTAAAACAGAAGAATTAGTGCAAGCAGTTGTACCTCCAGTGCAGGGCCTGTGCTATCACTAGGAAAGGTTAGGTGCTTGCCTATATATGCGAAATGTTGGAGCGGCAAGTTTAATGTGCTGCCTTGCCTTGCCTTGCCTGTGATAGCACCGGCACTGTCTCCTGTACACTGTCTGCAGGCTGGTGCTGGTGGCAACAGCAGCAGCAGAGTCGGAGACCAGGCGGCACAGTGAAGGTTGGGGTCGGGTAAGGCCTGGGTCATGAGTGGCACTGGCATAATGGGCGTGGCAGCGATGGCACCAGCTCATTACGAACTGAGCTCTGCATGTGCTCCTCCGCTCTGTGTGCATCGTTAGAAGTAAGTACCAGGCATCCCACGATATTCAAAGGGATGTTGTGGAGAAAGGGGTGCGGGCAGCTGCTGAACAAGAAGAGTTTCCTGCCAGTGCCTTGGCAGAAGGAGCAGATTAATCAGATGAAACAACCCGCCCCTTCCCCCCAGCTCTGTGTAATACTCTTGCCCCTGTTTCTGTTGATACCCCTCTTGACCACCGTACTTCGGCTGGCTCCTCTGATTTCATAGCATTTTAGGCCTTTAGTTTGCAGCGGACCATCGCCCCAAGGTGTCCAGGACCCATGGGCTCATGAAGCACCTTAAAACTGTGTTTAGAAACACCAGCGCTGATCCTTAACCAGATAAATTCCAAATCCTCTGCAGAGCAGGGATCACAGTCCATCTTATATGTGACCACTGGGGAAGCACCAACGGCAGTGTCGCTAGTCAGTCCATCAAAGTAAACATCACACATTTTACATACATGAGAAGGTAAAAGTCTAGTTGAGAATGCAGATGAGTTTGGCTTTTTAACTTTGAAGGATAAATGCCTATTCACAAGGTTTGTTGGTGGGCTGTTCAGGCATGCTCGTCTCCGGGAAATTAAGTATTTACAGTGCGTAAATATACATAGAACACAGGTACTGGCAAGACCACCCACGGGTGAAGAACTCACTGCAAGTCTCACTAAAGTCATAGATCTCACACTTTTCCACTCCCCTCATTCATGTATTAGAGGAGAGCCACACCTGCTCAGAAGCACCTCCAAGGGCTGTCATTTGAGATTGTTTGCATTTGTGGCCTTGAAGTGGTGTGTACTTGCCTATGGAGCATCACACATTGAAATACACTTAAAAAGACATAAATAAATCTGCCCGAGTCTGCCATAAATGCAGAGTAGGGAACTGCAAGGCTCACTGATTTGTTGGTGATTTACAGAGTGGGCAGTGATCACAATGCATGGATCACCTGGTGATTGGTTTGGTAGCAATTCCTAAATGAATTCGTGAGTAGTGCATTTGCTAAATGGAAAGTGCCTACTGTTCCAAAAAAGCCACTACAACCATTGAACAAGCATTGGCAATGCCAAAAGTTTTGACTTTTGTGTAGGATAAGTATAGGTATTTGTCAGGTACTGCTGTAATGATACTAACTGGCAATTATTGTCAGCTCTTGTAAAATAATGTGAGTACCTGGGCATTTAACAGTGGGGGCTGGCAAATGATATGCAGTCCAAAGCTGTTGGCTTTGGCAATGCTTGCTTTTAACAGAACTTCAGTGAAGGACATGCACACTGCATATAAATCAAGTGGCTGAAGGCACACTTGGTTAAGACATATTTATTACACCAGTAGTTCATGTAAAGAGTCAATGAAGCCATTAATTTGCAGAAGACTAAATTGAAATAACTCTGACAGGCATTTCAACCAAAGGTTAATGCTACTTCTTGATAAAGCTAGCAAAAAGAGATCCCCAGAGCCTGTGCTTACAGCGGCGAGAGGCAGAAAGTGGGTGGAATGGCCCTAGGGACCAGCATGGCCAGGGGCAGTCAATGGGTGGACAAATAACCAAACAGCACCTGCACATTTTGTGTCCCTCAACACATCGCATCATCCTCCTAGCAGTACCCCAAAGCAATAGTTTCAGCGTATAGGTGGTGCTGAGGATCACCTACTAGGAAAAATAGGAAAACTAAAAATGCCAATGCCTTCTTTATTGGCACACCAATGAGCAAACACTGGTTCCTAAATAAGCTCAATTACACTAACTTCTAGGGAGAATGTCACTCCATTTCCCAGTCCTCTCGATCTGCCAATGCTTGCAAGCACAAGATCCAGAACCACCGTCCACATCCGTCCATGCCTAGACTTGAAGTGTGGGCTACACAATTACAATATTCACTGTGGTCCTTTATCAGCTGTTTCCATCAACTACATTATAAATGCTATCCTGTTTTTTTTCCACTGTCAGTTTCCCAGGGTAATGGCAGGAGTAGGGATAACTCTTGATCACACATACCTTTAATACATTTATGCTGCCGCTAAGCAAAATAAGGTGGCCCATTAAAGACCAGCAGGCTGGTGACTCAGGGTGGGCACACCACACCTGGGAAAAGACTTTCCAGGGGTGGCTCCCTCTATAATTAATGTGGTGCCAGCTCGCACTCTGCCAGTGTTATGATGAGGTGCTGGTTGCTAGAGTTTTTAAGTGTGTTATATTTTGATCCTTCCTGTATCTTTTATTAAATATTGTGCCCCCTTGTGCCTGTCGCCTTTATCTTTCCAGGTGTGTCTGAGTGATGCAATAGAGGGTATTGGCCCTTGCATTTGGTGTGAAGAGTGGTACTGTGGTACCCTGTGCTGGGAAAGACCTCAGTCCTCACATGTCACTCTGGAGGGTCTTGATTTGTTGGTGTGATTTTTGCACCCATTGCATGACGTGTTTACCAAGCCACTATGAACCCATTGGCCATCCCATAACCAGGCACAAGCCTCTGGACCTTACCATAGCGCTTGGGAATCATGCAGTGTGGTCATGACTCTCATGTGGGAATGTTTCCCACAGAATTGCCTTGGGTGATTTTTGGATTGTGGGTGGCTGACTCCGCAGATGCTGTGGCAACAGCTGTATGTCACAGTGTGGGTATTATGCCAGTCTCTTGATAGTTCTGACTTATACCAGAGGCACTGCATGCTACGCAAATGAGGTGGTGGGTCTCAGGTTCACTGTATCTGACATGAGTTATGGAGCCAACTTGGTTCTACTGAGGACAGACTCCATGAAAACAGAGCGATGTGTGATCTTGTGCTTTGTGCTGGTGTCACCTTTACAGGCCACCTCTGGAAACTTTACCTGTAAAGGTTTCTGCCCGTTCCCTGGTCACTTTTTAGGTGTTTTAAAAATAATAAGAGACATATTGCAAATTATTGTTGAATGTATACATATCATTATAAGTACGTATTGGGACACGTTTAGTATTTTATACTGCTTATGTGCTTTCAGGTGTCCAGTATGCATTACCAAAATCGTTTTCTTACTGTCTGTATTGCCTATATATAATGTACAGAAAGGAGTAGATCCACATGCTCAGTATTATATTTGTTGTTGCTATAGTGTTTAATAAACCTGTATTTATGAAACACAGATGCTTTAATTTGACTTCTGAAACCTAACACTCTGAGTAGATGTGAGGGTAAGGAAAGTGCAATGGGATCCATCCACAGCAGAAGATGCAAGCAACGTGTTAGGTGGAGGTAATGGGTTTGCGGCAATCGGTAACAAAATGAGGACGTTTGTTTGAGAACAGTTAGGATCTGGAGTGGAGTGGGAGGAGAGGGGGCGCCAATATGACAGTTTGCCTAGGGGGGGGGGGGAAATCCTTGCACTGGCCCTGCTCCAATCCTCAATAATGGAGAATAAGCAGAACTCGTAATTATGCAAATGTACCGTATTTTCCACCTTCAAATACTGCTAAAGTCCTTTCTTTGTAATCATGCATTTAAAAACACCAGGCTGTGCCTTTGTGCATATATTCGTTAATACTGAAGAAAGACCATATGGTAGTAGAGTCGCAATACATCTAATCCGCACCCAGGGAGGGTAAGCCAACTAATCAGGTGGCTGGAACAGCGGGCGAGAATACAAAATGCCCACCCGCTGTTCCAGCCCCCCAAGGCCCTTTGCCAGGTGGCGCTTTTTTCCCTTTTCTTTTCTAATGTGGGGAGGCAACAGGAAAACTGTTGCCTCCCCAACCCACAAATCACCAACTTCCCCTTTCCACCCCCCCCCCACTTACCTGCAGGACAAGCACCTCTTGTCTGGGCACTATGCACACCCCTGTAAATCCCGGGACGCAAATAGCTTTCACTCCACGGCTGAGGAGCGCACATGTGCTTTAACGACCTGAAGCCCTTGCTTCACTCGGGGCTACCAAAGCTACCAAAGCTCAGGCTGGCAGGCCATTCAAGCCCATGTCCGCCCCCCAGCCGGGTTGTGAAAGCTATAATATCGTACTTCATGAAGGCAATATATGAATCAATCTTCATGACATGTCTAAGCCATAAACAACACACTGGGCTGTCTTTATCAACTGGATGATCTATTAAGATGTTATCATAAGTATGGAGGATGCATTTTAAATAAGTGTTTAAATGTTTAGAAAATTAGGTGGGGACAGCACTGTTACATATAGTTAGGAATAGTGTTCTACATTTGGAATTTGGGGTCTCAAAACTTTAAACACTTATATATATATATTTTTTTATGAAGACGCAAATGAGAGATGCTGAGAACCCAAATGTCCAAAATGCTTTAACGAAAATTGTAAACTCCCCTGACAGAAATCGATAATCTTGGCATACTGAGGGCTGTAAACTACTTCTGAAGTGGGGGCTTGTAGATTTTAATATATTGAAGGAAACCACTTAGGTCCACCTAAGATCTGTTTTAAAGCAAAGAGCCCTATATGTTGATCTGGAAGAACATAGGAGAATGGTATGTAAATTTGGATGCCTAAGGCTTTATACAGTGGCATATTTAGGCTTTCTCCTGATCTAGGATCAAATAAGTGCATGCACCCCCCACCCAACTTTAGACCACCACTGCCAGACTCTGCAAATTTACCAGACTCTTTCGCATTGTCTAAACTACACTCCTTCATTCCCATTTTGTCTCCATACATTATAAGGACATTGTTAAAGTTGCATGGATTAGAAAGTTATTGCTTCCTCTCTATTACTTCAAGCCTGACATCTTCTATGTTATGTTAGTTGAAAGAGTATTTTCAGATCTCTGCTGCCCAAGATTGGGGGAAGGCAGTGTGTTCTACAGCTGAGTGCACTAGATGTAATTGCTATGGCTAATTGTCTACTTTCGGTTAGGTCTGAAAACAATCTTCTAGAAGAAGTGATAAGAACATAAGTTGTCTGCAAACTGGACACAAGTGAGCGAAGGTTGGAATGAGGAATATTGCTTTCAATGCTAATATCTGGCATCTCTCACAAATTGCCTGCTGTCACTGGTCTGTAATATTAATGCAACATAACTACATTTTTACATCCGGGCTAGTCAAATGGTAAAGTTTACACATAAAATATATGCAAGTGGTACATGCATATATTATAAAGAATCTAAAAATATATAACTCAACCCCATTCTCATGGTTACAGCTGTGGTGTTAGCAGGGGCAAAATGGAAATAAAGCAAGTTACCTGCTGCAGCCGATGCACCTCCAATCCCATAGGCTCGAACACCATTAAAATATGGCCAAATCACAAGTGAAATGTGTAAACTCTGCTTGGGCAGAAACACCTCTGTAGAGTAAAGACAGTTGGAGAAGGTTCTTGGAATCTTTGGCTGTGTATTTTCACGGTAGAGTAATGGATAAGGGTGACCCTGAACATTCATGTGTGGGAAGCAAAAGCATTCCTCGTAGCTGCAAAATGTACGAACCTTTTATGACAAAGGAAGTGGAATATACTGTTTACATCATTGCTGTTTGTGCAATTGTTCAAAATACCAAACACTCCAAGAGTAAAATTGAGCAATGGATCAGGCATTCCAGCACAATATTACATTATGGATGTGGTTTTGGCTATGGGTCTTGCCGACTTGTGTTTAAGGTCATTTAAAATGTTTTACCTCCTTGGAGTTGGTTGGACTGTTCAATACATACGAACAATTTGAGATCTGTGGGTATAGACATAGATGTCCTGCTGTCATTTCAAGTACTGTTTCACAGTAAAGACATACCTTTTATTTAAAATATAATTATTGTAAATAACAGTTATAAGCATCACGGTTATGTACAAGGCCCAGCACTATGGCAGAAAATTGCCAGAGGAGCAACATTTTATTGGGCCTCATTACGACCCAGGCGTTAAGGGTTAACGCCGTCGTTAACCCTTAACGCCTGATTCCGATTTTAACGGCTGCTTTTAGCAGCCGTTAAAATCCATGGCGCTAAGCTGCCATGATGCTAATTACGCCACCGTAATTTACGGTGGCGTAATTAGCGCCTTCCCCACTCCCATTATGCCCTATGGGGCAAAAATGGGAATGGGGAAGGGAAAATGGGAAATGGGGATTTACCGCCCCACTCACCTTGGAATGGGGCGGTAAATCCGCCATCCACCATGGTGGTAAAGCTGGCGTAATTATCGCCTGGGTCGTAATGACCCCCATTGTGTTTAATTGTAATTTACTGGTTGTCACGTTTTAAACAAATAAAGCCATTTTTGTTTTACTGATTCTAGCTGACAGCGTGAGTGCAGTCATTCCACTCTGACAGCTAAAGTCTGTGATGGCCAAACGAAAGTCTATGATGGCAAAACGTGTATATATGCTTGATATTTTCAAAGGCTTTATTGTTAGGGTGAATTTTGTTTATTACAACAAGGGGGGGGGAACACGTACCAAATAAAGCGTACTTTAGATTTTTTATGATTCAGTCATACAACTCTCACAGGCATATATGACGGATATAAAGCTATTTGGTCATTCTTATCTTCCCAAAATGCTCTTTAGTATGCAAAAAAACCAAAACCTAATTGGTTTTATTGGTGGCGCTTCGCATTATATTTGGAGTCCTTTCTAATCAATGCACACATTCACTGTGTCAAGCAATCATTTTTATATTCAGATAGAAGACATGCATTTTTAAACCCTTGAAAGAATGAAGGATTTCCCGCCAGAAAAGTAAAGGTTAAAAATGATGCATCATTTTACAATATTAATCACATGCCTACGCTTAAGTCAAGCATAGAATTCCCACAAGTGGCACTAAAATGATGTTCATAAGCAAGCACTCATTTCCCTCCCCAACCACACATTTCAGAGGTCTGTGGCCTCCCAAAAGGTGCAAGCATGAAATAGATCATAGGGAAGTTAAAATGGCAAAGAGTAAATCTCAATTTGCAAGTGCATCAAGAAACCTGTGAAAGGATACCAAAGCCATAGAAGGGTGAGAACAAAAACTGTGTGCCAAAGGTAGACACTGTTTCACAGCTGTAAAGGTGTCCCGTAAAGATATCCATTTAGCCATCTTTACAGAAGCTGCTCAGTGCTATGCAGGCAAATGCCATCCCTGCTGGGTTTATTATGTGTGTTCAATGACATTCTGCTGCATGCTCAGTACTGCAAGGAGAACCAACTGCAAAGCATGCCACACAATGCATCAATGATGTATTTAGGACTCCTGCTTCCCTCTGTCCAACTAAGTGCATGCGCCCCCACAACTTAACTACATCTCTTTGCCAGACTATGCACCTTCACTAGACTGCGCCCATTCACCAGACTTCCCCTAACCCCGGTCAAAAGCTTCCATTCACCCACATCTTGCAAGAGGTTGGCCCCAGAGAGTAAAGACATTTTTAAGACTGCAGGGATGAATGAATGAATGAATGAATGAATGAATGAATGAATGAATGAATGAATGAATGAATGAATGAATTAAACAGCATTTATAAAGTTCTACGTTCTCCTGGAGGCATCTTGGAGCTGCTTAGACAGGGGGATGAAACAAGAAGAGCTAGAAAAGATAGGTCTTCACAAAACACCTAAATGACATACAGTCATCCACCATCCAAAGAGCAAGAGGGATAGAGCTCCACAAGGAGGCATCAGCAACTGAGAAGGACCGGCCACCGGCCGCCGACCCGAGCCAGCCTAAATCGAGCAAACTCAACCAAACAGGCCTCAGCTGAGTGCACGTTCTGTCAGGGAACATATACATAAACTTCTCTTGAAGATAGGTAGTTCCTAACTCATGCAGGGCCCTATGCACTCCACAAACTGCTTTAAACTGAACACGCCTTGCCACCGGAAGCCAGTGTAGGCTGTGAAAAATGGAGGAGCCATGAGCGCAGCGCAGAGCAGACGTTGCCACACGAGACGCCCCATTTTTTCAGGATTTGAAAATGCTGAATCAAGTAAGCTGGCTGCGAGAGAAACTTAGAGTTACAATAGTCTGTAAGAGGATTCAATTCAATACTACAGCTAAGTCAATGCCTAGTCTGGGATACTGAATGGAAACCCTTATTGATATATCTTTATGTCCAGTTCATGAGTTCTGGATGACTACCCCTATATAACACCCCTCTCTTAGAATCCCCCTGACCCCACTGAGCCAAGAAGTAGTTCTGTTTTGCAAGTTTAAAAGGTTTATTTGAGAATTTAAACAATATATATATATATCACACTTTATAATAAATTAATATCTGATAGTACACTTAGACATATGATGTTGATCAACAATGGGTAATCTGGCACTAGCACACTTCTTTACAATCAATGAGGAGTTAGTATAGGATGGATAAAGTAGCAAAAATACTTTTATGATTTCAAGGGAAAAGCAATGAGGAATAAAATGCAGTACAGAAATACTTGATATGATTTTAGCAAAAGATAAGATAATCACTTTTTCTCTGGCAATTCACCCCCCTCCCCTATGCAATGTAAGAAATGGAAGGAGATGGAAAGAGGAGCACAGAGTTCTCAGGAATGCAATCAAATACAATATGAAATTCAGTTCCCCCCCAGCAAGCTTAGAGGAAACAGGTAGGAGTTTGAAACACAGGCCCAGAATGCTTTTTAAATGTGATGGCAATGGATGGGAAAATGTGCCAATGATTTTAATTCCCTCTAGAGATTCAGGGTGAGTGAGAGATACTTGGGATGAGCTCAGGCTCACTTTAGCAATGATTCAGGGATGGGTATTAAGAGGCAAACAAATTTTTAGCGAGTGCGTGAATTGTGATTACGGCAAAATTATAAGGAGTAGCAAGTCGCCTCTAGGTTTGTTGGAAAGCTGAGATGCTAAGCTTTCAGAGGAAAGTTAAATGTCGTTCCTAGCCCAAACGGTTCCAGAGAAATGGAAAATTAAATAAAGGTAGTTTTTCGGATTTTTTCGTTCCTAGCCCAAACGGTTCCAGAGATACGGACGATTAAATAAAGGTAGTTTTTCGGATTTAAAGTAAACTCAAAATGACAGGTGACAGCTTGCAGCTGCAGAATTGACAGGTGACAGTTGTGCAGCTTTAAAAATGACAGATGACTCGATTTCTAGGAGGCAGTTCTACTTAGGTTAAAATAGTTTGGATTAGATTATTTTAACTAAGAGATTGGTTCTGCACAGTTCTGCTAGGTACTCGCAATATAAATTTGAAATAGGCCTCGCCACGGATCTGGTAAGGTTTTGGACTGGACTCCGGTTCTGGTCTCGGCACTTCACAGTGATCTGGGTCAGCTCTCTGGTTCTGCTCACAGCGGTCTGGGTCAGCTCTGCTCTGCTGGTCTAGCCTCTCTGGATTCAGCGGCCTCTGGTTCTGGATATTGCTCTGCTTTCCGGTCCGGATCAAGTGGATTCTTGATGTAACACTGCTTTCTGGGTACTGGCAAGAGTTCTTGGCAAAAGAATTCAGACAGCTCGCCCGGCTGTGGAATAGTTCGCAAATGATTTTAAGGTTGCTGAGGCCTGCTGAGAAGAGTTCTCAGTTTGTCGGTTTAGGCCCTTGCTTTAAGTTCTGAAGTAAAGTTCTGGTCTTTGATGATTGATGGATTTGAAGTCTGGATCTCTGGATGTGAAGTCGTCGGTCGGCATGCTCCGCAGCAAATGGAATTGAATGTCTCTATCTGTCCCAGCAGTCTCTTTTTATGTGTTTTGAAAATGGGTGTATGCCTGGGCCTAGCTAAGCCTGCCCCTCTCTACTTGTCATTGGCCCAATTCTCCCCTCTCCCATAATTGGGGGAAGGAAATGGATTGTCAGCATGATGAAGTCTGTTTATGGGTCAGAGGATCCTCCCCTGGTCAGTTTGCCCACAAATCTATATTTGATTCAAATACATCCTTCCCAGATATACAATTTGTTGAAATTACATGTGCACATTATATATTCCTTATGGTCCATGCTTGTCCGCCTCTGATCTTCCTGGGGACTTGCATTAAAAAATGACAACATTTTGCAGTTTTTAACTGGTTTTGCAATATCGGACATTTACCCAAAATTACACACATGTGCGCAAGGAGTATGGACATTAATTGATGAAGTGTCAGATTTTTAACATGCAGACATTTGGAGTGAGACCCTATTTTCCGCTAGCAACCCCCCAGAATACACCACAGGGTCCTAACGCCTCTCAAAATGTTCACAGAAAAATCACAAAAATAATGGGCCTCATTCCGAGTATGGCGGTAAGGGATAGCGACCACCGGTAACGAGACCGGTGGCGGTAATCCCTTACCGCCATACTCCGAGGTTCCCTTTGCGCCCTCGCCCTTAACGCCTGCTTTGAGCAGGTGTTAAAGTCGAGGGCGCAAAGGGGCCTGCAAGCCAATAACGGTGACCGTAATGAACGGTCACCGTTATTTGCATCTTCCCCATTCCCATTGAGCCCTATGGGGGCTCATTTGGGAATGGGGAAGAGCCTTGGTGAATGGGGAATTACCGCCCCGCCAACCTTGGAATGGGGCGGTAATTCCGCCATCCACCAAGGCGCTGCCGGTCCGGGTACGGCGTCAACCAAGGCGTTAATAGCGCCATTGGTTAGAGCCGTACTCGGAATGAGGCCCAATGATATTACTTATATAATTCTGACAAGTCCGCACTATGAGTTATCTATCTTTTTAAAATTATGCCCTGGTCAAAAAGGGGTGTGGCTTCCCACATCACAGGGTGAAATAACTGGTTTATCCACTTCCCCCAAGCTCAGCTGCTAGCAGAGGCACTGCCCCTCCCAGTTTCCCCTAAGAGGAAGCCACTTTACGGCCCCCCCCAATATAACATTTGCCTGAGTCCAGGACAGGCCTTTGTTCAACTCCCTGTAGTCCCCAGCTGCTCCACCCCTAATCTAATCAGAGAGGTGGCAACTCCTTTTGGCAAGGGGAGTGGCTGAGCAGGTTTCAACTCCTGTCAGGGGTAGTTGTCAGGCAGAATCCAGTTTCATTAAGCCAGGTTTCAGCTAAATGTCACTTTCTGTTCCCAGTTTTCTACATTCGAATCAAACTGACAATTTTTACATATACATTAAATAATTACTTCCTTCAAGTCATTTCAGAATATAGTTTTACATTGTATCCACCTCTTAGCATGTCTTCCCTTGGTCTGGTTTTGTTTCATTTGTTCAGTTTTACACAAAAGTCTGGTGGTTTTAAAACGCCGGCTTTCTGATAGTGGTGAGTACTGGTAATGCAACCATTTTTGGGATTAAGAAAATGAATACCCCACAGTTCTGAGTTGCTTTTTTTGGCAATCAGCATTGCCATTCCCAATGGTTTGAGGCTTCTGTGTGTGTAGCCCACTGGTGGTTTTAGGCAGTGCCCTTCTGTGCTCACAACATAGGCAAAAATGGGTGGCAGCCTATTGTTCATGTTTTCCCTGTGCACTCTCTGGGGAGTTCTGGCCATCATGATGTTTTCCATGCCAGTACTGCACAGTTTTATTGTAGGGCTTGGATGCATGGGTAAAAACATCCCACAAGCCTAAAGAAGACAATACCAAGGAAGTGACCACAGGAGCGCGAAGGTGAGAAGGTATAAAAGGGAGAACCCGTCGTAGGATTTTTAATTTTTGATACCCTGCCTGACAGACTGCACTGATCTGGGCAGCCATGGACAGAGAGGACATACATTTGACCCTAGGTCTTTTACCGGCACAGGGATGGGACATTGACCCAGCGACACAGGCCAGAAAAGTGGTAACCAAAGAGCAGCAGCCTCAGAAGAACCCACATCCAGAACCTCTGACTTTCCCGTTCAATTTCAGCCAGTTGTTACACACCATTCCCCCATGGCTTAAAAACAAGTCGTAAGCCTAACAGCAGTTTCGGGCAAACATTTGTGTATAGGCGCGTTATAAATAACATATCATATCATTTCACATATCATATCTTATCAGCCAAACCAAGATCTGGGTATCGTCAGCATATGCATAGCATGATAACTCATGAGAGATGATGAGTTTGGTAAGAAGTGGCTGAACATGAACATTGAACGACACAGGGAATGCAGCGGAGCCTTTAGGGGGACCACAAGAGAGTGCAAGAGGACATGTCCACTGCATAGTGTCAAAAGAAAGGGGTTTTTGCTCTGTTGAGAAGAGTCTGTTATTACAGGTGTGTGTGCTACAACATTGCTAGAAATGAAAAGTGCGTAGGGTGGTCAGAAATAAAGAGTGCTGTGAATGTTTACTTCTTTTGCCCAACTTAAAACCGCTACATGTATTTTAGTTATGCCACCTACAGATTACACTGCCAAATAAAATGGTCATGTCATGTTTTAGAGTGCTGCATTGATTAGCCATGCATTAGTAGCATTCTTAAAGTGACCCAATCATCTGAAGCATTCGCTAGACCTCTGTTTCTCATTACAAGTGACCAGGGGGCACTAGAGATCTGGATGAAAACTGTGCATGTTGTTGTGTTAGAGATTCTATGATCTTCGTTACCAAAAGATGAGCTGTATGTTCAACAGGTTTTTTCAATTTGTGTGTAATGTGAAGTTTCAACAGGAAGGAAAGGTTTTGTGCCACGGAGTAAGATGGCTTGAGTTTTTATCGTTATTGTGTATATAAGGATTTTGTCTAGTATTTAATGGAAAATAAATGATATTCTTTCTGCACACCGGCTTTGGCGTTGGCTTGCATATTGCAAAAGGCATGAGAGAGCATGGGGGTGTTATATGAGTCCAATGCAAAGTTAGTTAAGAATCTAAGTCAATGCTCATTTGCTGTGGTGCTATTGATTGGTGGGGGGTGAACTCCATGCATTACTTGTTGCCCCATAAATATCTTGTACATTAGTGGCCCCTTACTTTCCGTCAAGCGGGGACACATTTCACATTGATCTATGGTTTGTGGAAATGTTTTGTCTGCTGCAGATTTTGCAATCAATCACTCGTTAACGGCTTATAGTTAAAATACACTACTTGATTACAATGGATTAAAATAAACAAATCAATAAAACAAGCAATTATTGCAAAACTTCAAGTCCCATAATGTATCTAGCAAAGAACCAAAAACACATACTGCGTTAATGCTTTTGTGAGCAGTAGTAGCTAGGGAGACCACAACAGAGCATGAGAACACCTATTGCATACAATCGCAGTAGAAAAAATATAAGGGCATGTTACAAATATCTCAGGACACTTATGCCAGGCTTCCTGGCACATAATGGCAATGAATCCCACCGTTGTGTGGTCTTAATTGGTCCGAGACTTGTGACTTACCTGAGATATACTATACAAACTATACAGATTTTAGAAAACAAGCCAATTGTCAGGGGATAATTACTTTTGGTTACTGTGGATATATATGTTATCTTATCCAATTCACTTTAGGGCTAATGAAAAGTATCTTTAACCAGAACTACTTCAATTGCAATTAAAGTTATTTCACCAGCTTACGGGAACAGCCATGGGGGATGACTTTGACCCAAGTCTAGCTAGCCTATATATGCATACAATGAGAATAAATGCCTACTCAATTAAACCAATTAATTCCTACATCGCAGACATATATTGGTGATGTCATCACGATATGAAGGGGGATGCAGAGACTCTCAATGGATCCTATATTGAGATAAACAAGTTAAACTAAATTCTGCAATTTACTATGAATCACAGTAATGAGAGCATCAACTTCTTAGACTTCATTTTTGTTAACGGTGGCAGTTGGGCCTATATCAACATTAGTAAAAAAAAAAAGAAAAAGACAACAATAGAAACATCTTATTACATTATACCAAGTTACCACCCTAGAGAATCATGGGAGAATCTTCCTCGTGGAGAATTCCTTTGAATCCGAAGGCCTTGCAGTGAGATTTCAGACTATGCAAAACATGCAAACGAGCTATGTGAGAGGCTAAAGAACACAGAACAGATAGCCCATGAAATTACTACAATGGTCACACAGAAGAGCAAAATATACCACATGAGAATCCCTGCTTGAGACAAAATAAAGGGAAACAGCAATTCAGGGGATAACCTGTGTTACTACTGTACATCCAAATATTTTGAACATCCAGAGCAGTATTTGCCGTCATAAACACTCTTTAATCAAAATCTTCCACAGTTTCCTTTTCCTTTATTTGCACTCTAACATGCTAAAAACTTAAGAGACCATCTAGTTAATGCACAATATTTGATTATCTGAATGTTACTACACAAAATATGTTCTGGAAACTCATCCCCAGTTAAAAGACACTTTTCGCGTTTGAAGTTGTTAAGTCTGTAAATATACAGAAAATAAATCTAAATTTGACTATCCAAGAGGAAAATAGGAAATATGAAACTTCTGTATTTTTCACAGTAACGTATTACATATAACCATAATGTCCCCATGGGTTTAGGTATGTAGGCAGAACGGCAATCATGGCTAGGATTTGAATACCTATTTGTACAGTGTTCACAATTAGAAATAAGAAAATAGGGGCTCCTCTAGTACAGCACTTTCTTGAAAACACCCATGTTGCAGAAGACATCAAGTGAAGCGTCCTCGATGTTGCACATCCTAATATATAGCCTAAATTAGCAGACCCAGGATCCACGTACACGCAGGCAACCATGTAAGTAGAGCCGCTGCATTGTTGTTGTTTTTAATCTTGGATCACGCATCAGCGCACAACTACCATGGTCCACTAAAACGGCGAATCAGCCATGGCGTCCTTGCTGCTTAGCAACGACTGACTGGCGTGAGCACAGCTCGCCACATGCCAACTCCACCTCAGGCCCTCTCACTTATAAGCTGGATTTCCTACAATACAGAGCAAGTTTTGCCCACAGCCAGCAAAAGAGTCTACCTTGCACTGACATTTTCCATGAAGACAAAATGGCTCTTCAGATGTCACTGGAGTTCTGTAACTGAAACATAATATACATTGCTTTTGGTCAACCCGCACATCATATTTTGTTTTCCTGACATTTTTCTGTGAGCACTGATATTTTTTTCACGTTTACTTTTTAAAACCGTTTTTATTTGCACACGCCTGTGCAGGCCGTTTTTGTTTTCAATGGCCCTCATTACGAGGGTTGCGGAATGGGTTTACCGGCACCGGTAGTGGTACCGGTGCCGGTAAACCCATTCCGCCCTATTACGAGGTACCCTAAAACCAGGCGTCCTTACCGGGTCCCGCGAGGAGACCAGGGAGCTAACAACGGGCCTGTTATGAACGGGCCCGTTGTTAGCTCCTTCCCCATTCCCATTGAGCCCTATGGGAGCTGGAATGGGAATGGGGATGGACCGGGTCTGGGTTCCTCAGACGAGGAATTACCGGGTCCGCCAAGGTTGGCATGGCCCGGTAAGTCCTCATTTGAGGAACCCGGGCCCTGTATGCGGTAAGGAGGCAACCATGCCGCTAAATGCGGCATGGTTACCTCCAACCTCGTAATGAGGGCCAATGTGTACAAATCCTGTTTTCCATGTGACAGGGATCCATCTTTTGTAAATTAAAATAATGCATGTCCATTGGTAATGACAGGTAGGCTCCTTTCCACATGGCTCTTTAATTTTACTTAAAAAACAACAAAGGCCAGGCCAATTTTTGTTACAGCGTTTAAAATCCTGCCATTCATGTGAAAGTGACTTCTGTTTGGGGCTTAGGTACATGTGGAATTATCATATGCAGAAATACCGAATGTTTTATTTCGGCATGTGCATAATGTTATTTGCCAATATTACATTTCATGTACAGAATGTGTGCTATAATAAATGCACGTCTGCTCCAATGTGCTGTGCTATTTGAGTTTGTACCGTGTTGCTCCTGGTCCGTGGCGCTTCACGCTTTTACCTCAGGTGTGCGTGAAGCGTGCCTTAATGAAGGTATTCTTTAGCACAAATGGCGCGATGCCCCGCGCTCTCTGCGCCACAGCACTCTATATGTAAAAGAGCAGCGTCTTGTCGAGGAAGGAAAACAAATGCTGATCCTGACGCCTTGAGAGCAGAGATGCTGAAAACTCTCATCCCAGCATGTAAATGAAACCCGAGATCAAAGGGTCAGAGCTATGCTATAATGCATTAGCCATGCAGAAACAAAGAGCTGAGCGATCATTGAGGCCTTATCAGTACTCCATTAGTAATCAGAGGCCGTCCACCTTCTCTTTCCAAGCAAGGCGGGCTGCCATTAAGATTGGCTTTGATCGAGAGGAGTAGCCTTACAGTAGGAGGGTGAAATTCCTTTTCTAAATCTCCCGAAATGACCAGAGTATGGGAAGGCTTTGGAGCACAACTAAAAGTCACTTGCATGCTAAACTATGCCATAGACCTGTCGCGACACGCTGCCGACATGGAGGTCCAACCCTTCCTAATTGTCATTCATCTCCTTATAAGGGCATCAAAATTGATTTTGACGTTAACATTATTATTTCTTCCCTTTCCCCATTTGCCCATCTCTGGTGTTTATTCGTATTGCTGTTATGTTGCCACTCTTTCCATAAACACTTTTGAAGTTAGCTTTCTTTTTAGTTTGGGCTCCTAGGTGGCACATTAGCACCTCTTATGAGCTAAAACTATTGCCTTAGAATACATGTAGGGAGAAATGGCATACGAGGAGGGACACAAAGCTTGTAGGAGGTGTTTGGTGATTTCCCCACCCATTGACTGCCCATGCCTATGCTAATCCCTATGGCCATCCCTACCCAGTTCTTCGCCCTCCCACCACCCCCCAACCAAAACACCATATCCTTGGAAATCTTTGAGCTTGCTTTACTCAAGTCATACCATCAAACTTTGCACTCAAAGTGCCTGCAAGTGTTTTTTCAAAGTGGTCATCTGAGAGTTAATGACTTAATTGGAGTCGTCAACGTGCTACTGGTGTCATAAAACTGTCTTAACCATAACTGCCTTTAGCCACTTGATGTATAAGCAGACTGCATGTCTTTTACTGAAGTTCTGTAAAAAAAAAAAAACAAGCATTGGCAGCCCAACAGTTTTGGGTGTATACGTATTAGGCATTTGTCAGGCACTATTAGATGCCCAGGTACGACTGCCCCCAATTTTGCGCCTGCTACCATCAGTAGCCAGTTAACACAACTACAGCAGTACCTGGAAAACGCCTTTCCCATACCTACACAAAAGCCTACACAAAAAGGGTGGCACTGCCAATGCTTTTTTACATTAGCTATAGAATACATGTCATTCATGAGAACATGATGGCCTTTGTTGATATAACTGTAACTGTACACTTTTCAAATATGGTGTCATTTTTGCATTTTAATGTGCATTGAATGAAACATGTCTGCAAAGGATTTTCTAGCCAACTTAGCATGCAGTAGTTATGACACATTAGGTAGAGTTCAGGGATCCCGTAACCCTCTCTCCATGTTGAGAAAAAGAGAGCCATGTATCAGTACCCCTCTGAGGTTGCAATATGAATCAGTTCAAAGGTAATAGTTGATCGTGCCAATTTACAATGAGGAATAACAGGAGTAACTCTGAGTAGCTCCTAGAGATAGATTACTTGCTTCACAAAAAAAGGTACTGGTGGTAACTCTGACATGCTCCTGACGTAGTCTTCTCTTTCCAAGAGTAAGCCAGGAGCAAGTTAGGAGCTGATCCTGGCAACTTATTTGTGAGTCAAAGAGCCTCTCGATTGGAATAAGACAGAGCCTCCTTGAGTAAGCTTCCTCTTTGCAAATCAGCGAGGCTAGGTCTGAGTTACTCCTGGAGAGATTCTTTTCGATTTACAATAAACTACTGTTAGTAACTCTCACTGACTTTTCTCTTTCCCGGAGTAAGTCAGGGGCAGGTCAGAGTTACCCCTGGTAACTTCTTATTGAATCAAGTAGTCTCCCCATTTTGGTAAGTCGGAGTTACGAGGAGAAACCTCTTAGACAATCAGCATCTCTGATAAGTCTGGGTTACTCCAGGAGAGGAACCGTTCAATATATAACGAAGTTATTGGTATCAACTCTGACTTACTACTGACCAACTCTTCTCTTTCCAGGAGTAAGACAGAAGTAATTCAGTTACTACTTACCTCTTGGTGAATCACCCCTAACACGGCCAAAGGAAGGTATTCCTCACTAACACATTATAAAATCAGGTACCCACTGCCTGCAGACAGAAATCACATGTTGAACTAAATTGACGTCCTAATAGCATTACAATGTGTACTTGTAATTACATTCTGCTTAATATCAAGAAGTGCATACATTTTGGTTCATGCGTCGCATATTGGTAGAAGTTTACTAGCTCGCCAGATATGTTCTTTTTACTAATTTCATGGTCAGGGAGCAGCATTCGTCCCCATCAACAAAACCTCAAGCACCAGCAGTGAAGCGAACATAATGTCCAAATGATAATGATAACAAAACAATTGTTATGAGCTTTAAAGTTATAATTCTAAGTGGGTTATGTGTCTGCCCTGTAAACTTTTTACATTTTCATTCATTAGAACATTGCTTTTGAGAGATTTTAATATCATGCTGTTGCTGTATTCATTTACAATACCAAGGAAGACAAGAGTGTGATTAAGTGCCAAGGACGAGGTATCTCGTCCTTGGGATTACCTCCCCAGTGCCAAGGACGAGATAGCTCGTCCTTGGCACTTATGGGGTTAATGAAGGAGAAAATGGTAGAAGGCTTTGCATGGTGAAATACTGAAATCACCAAAAAAGGCCTTGGCACTGGGGGGGGAAACCCATGGCAGTTATCCCAGTGCATGCTCTCATTGCAGGAGTAACTCGTTTTCTCTGTTGCTGCAACTGAAATACCTTTGCTGTGTCACAGGTGAAGAGAGCAGGCCAGAGCTTCATCTGGGATCCTCTACGTTAGAATGAAGTGAAAGATGCAATCAATGGGGGGAGAGCATTACATCACTTTCATGGGCACAATCCAAGGGTGCAGTGAAAGTCTGGAAGAAATTCTGTCACTGCCAATTTTAAGGTACTAGCCCACCCCATGAGTGACTCTGTCTCTACCACAACCTCCTCTATATTGGTAACCACATCTTTCTGCTCTTCAAGCTCCATCTCTCCACTGTTATGCTTTGTTTCTCCTTCCTCAACCATCATCTTCCTTTCCTCAACCACTGTCTCCCCCACATCATGTTTTATCTCAACCTCTGTCTGCGCCTCCCCCTAAGGCTTGGTGGCCCCGTCAGGCTGGTCCCCCCAAACTTTACCATAAGGGATTAGTCCAGCTCTGCATCTTCTCCTCCTGCACTCCTCCAAATATTAGGACATATTGCTGATGTAAGATCTCAAAGTCCAAAACACAAAACTAGTGACAAAGACAAATAAAGGTATTCTCACAAAACTCACATGATGGGAAAGGTTTCCTGAAACAGCAACAGTAGGGAAGGTGAATGAACACATCATGGGAAAAGCTTCTCAAGTTCACATGTCCACAAACCTAATACAGGAAAGAGTAAAGGCGTCAGGAAACATATCATTCCGAGTTTGGAGGCAGCCAATGGCGCTATTAGCGCCATGGCTGCCTCCAAAATCGGTCCGACTCCGGTCTGGTGAAGGGAGTAATTACCGGTCCAGTCCGAGGTCGGCGGGACCAGTAATTCCCCATTCACCAGAGCCATTCCCCATTCCCATTTGAGCCCCCATAGCGCTCAATGGCAAGGGCGAAGGCTGCAATAACGGTACCGCAAATTGCGGTATCATTATTGACCCCAGATTCCCTTAATGGGTCCCGTCCATAAGGGACCCGCTAAGGGAACTCGGAATAGGGCGCAAAGGGATTACTGGCACCAGTGTTCTTACCAGTGCCGGTAATCCCTTTGTGCCCACATCGTAATGAGGCCCATTGTTTCTCTAATTGTTAGGGTGGAAAAACGGGAACAGAGAAAAGTACAAAAGGATCTTTAAAAAAAAATCTTAAACGGGATTAAGGGTAAAAAGGAAGATTAGAAACGTAGCCTAAATAGCACACACACAGTCAACATGAGATATAACAGGGATCAAAACACATTAAAAACACCACAAGAATCTAACAGCATGCACCAAAACTCTCTTAAGCTTGCCAAAATCACTCCAAAACTCTTCTGAAGCTACCAGTCTGTGTACCTGCCCTGTCCACTTCTAACTCGACAGCCAAAGAAAAACCAAAACAGGAAGCAGGATGCAAGCTGAGCCTTGTAGAGGACCTCGAAGCAGTTTTAGAACGGCTCAGGGCTTCTAAGTGGCTAGACAAATCCCGCTCTATGGTCTTGAGACTTTAAAATGGACTGCAGGCTTCAACCTCTGCTGTGGGACTCGTGGCCGTATCTGTCCCGCACGGAATCCCATGAGAACACAGTGGAATGGATGAAACCCACCCAAAAAACCTTATCTTTCCCACAGAGCACATTTTGGGACTTCGAACAGTCCTAATTTAATTAAGTGAGGTTTAGAACTTCACAGAAAAATTTCGGTCAAAATGAGAACAGTTACTGGGCAAAAAAGAATGTATCTCATGGACGAATTTGGTATGAGCTGCTTCGCAATTAATTAGAAAGGTGATGTATGTCTAATGTAAGCCTTCTGCCGGTTAAATGATTGAAATTGGTTTAAAATGGTAAAGAAAATTGCCATAGAAATCCCAACATTTGAGCAAGAAAACCCCCTGTAAGCAGTATGTAACTGCCCCCTGAATCAGCGTGAATAGTTTGCTACCTGGAATCAGCATAAAATTGACAATAACACACCATGCTAGCAGTGGTAAGATGGCTTTCTGGGCAGTCTTTAGATTTCCTTTTGGGCCTCCCTGCAATCAGCCTCTACTGCATAGATACTCTGCATGTTTTACATTTCCTCAGGCACAATGGTGATGTGAAAACAAGCACAACTATGTGTACTCAGCAGCAGCTGGTATGACTATGGTATGGTATGGTATGGTATGGTATGGTATGGTACGACTCAGGCGGTAAGGGTTTTACGGCGGCGTAAACAGCGCCGACCCTTACCGCCTGAGTACGAGGTCCCTTAGCGCCATGGCGGATTTAACACCTGCTTTTAGCAGGTGTTAAAATCCATGGTGCTAAGGGACCATGGAATTAATTACGCCACCGTAATTTACGGTGGCGTAATTAACGCCTTCCCCACTCCCATTATGCCCTATGGGGCAAAAATGGGAATGGGGAAGGGTAAATGGGGATTGGGCACTTACCGCCCCGCCAACCTCGGAATGGGGCGGTAAGTCCGCCAACCACCATGGCGTAAACGTAGTTTACGCCATGGTGGTAAAGTCACGGCCCAGGCGGTAACTTACCGCCTGGGTCGTAATGAGGCCCTATTTCTTCAAAATGGGAGATGTGTGGATTGAAACTCCTTCCCAATGTGCAGTCCAGGAGCTGGTATGATATGCATCCCTCTATCAGAGTGCGTTGGGACATTAATTATGGTGAAATGTGCTCTAGAAATGACAAAATGAAATGAATGAATAAAGCGGGTCATGATGGATATACATAAATAGAAATCCAATTTCAAAGAATTTAACCTATTCCTTCAAGAAACACCAACCATAAACACAAGGGCATGTGGATGAACTAAGCGTCTCCATGATGAATGCCGCTCTCCCAGCATGGTAACAGTCGCAAGCGGCAGCATTTATTTATTTATGTATTTATTTATTGAACTGAAGAGTGGAACCTCTAGTTCTATTTGTGGCCATTGACGTTCCTAACCCAGCGGCAACATTGCCCACACTTGCATGCCCCCCAAGGAACTTGCATGACAAGACTCCTGATTTCGTAACGCAAGGACTAAAAGGAACATTTGGAAGGTGTGAGCTGTTTAGCTACATAACTAGGGTGGATAACTCGTTGATGGCACCATTACTGTGGCTTTTTGTCTGGAATAGACGGAATCTTCTGCAGTATTGCACATAACGCCAGAAGTGATGCTACACAAGCCCTGGTTAATGCCGGTAATTTACCAGTACCGCCTTGGAGGAAAGGGGAATTGCCGCCCTATTCCAAGGTTGGGAAGGCGGTAATTCCTTCTTCCTCCATTGCCCTTCCCCATTCCCATTTTTGCCCCATAATGGGGAAGGCGCTAATTACGGTACCGCAAATTGTGGTACCGTAATTACCCCCCTTTGCGGGTTCATTTTTTTAACACCTGCTAAAAGCAGGCGTTAATGTACCAACCCCCAAAGGGACCTCGTAGTAAGGCGGTAAGGGTTTACCGGTACCGGTAAAATACCGGTACCGGTAAACCCTTGCTGCCTAACGTGTTATGAGGCCAATAGCCTTTAATAAATAAGCATCTACAACGGAGTTGGCCCTGTTGAAAAACAAGAAAATATGAATTGATATGCATCTTTAACAAATACGACCAACTGACTTTGTGGTCGCAATGTGATGTAACAATTGTGAGAGTACAGTTATAACTGGTTTTTGCTCATTTTGTCTACACTTTGACATTACTTTGACTCTTGAGGACACTGGCTAATTTCTGTTTCCAATGAGTGTAAATATTGATTGTGTATGTTTTGGTATCACTGTGGTAAAGGGTTCAGCTCTTGGCATTATGATCAACTGGGGAACAATATGTTATTTATCGCCAGCACGAATGCATGTTTTACTAGCAAAATGGTGTTGAATTTCTGTACAGTACTGAGATACATTTTATATTGTGGTTGTGTGGAATAAATTTATTTTGTGTATTTTGGTTGGTGCTTCTTGAAGGAACACTTTTATTTATTTGAAATTGTTTTTGTATATATGTATATCCATCGACACCCACCTTATGTAATCGATACTGGCTCAGGGACCCACTGAATCCTGGAAGAACTCGAGTGTATAGGTCTGCCTCCTTTTTATTGTAGCTATGATATGCATCCCTCTGCAAGGGGCAGGGTGGTCCTCTTCAGATCCTAACTCGCTCAGGTAAGCAATATCTATTGTAGTTGCCCTGCAAGAGAGGATGCCATGAGAGTCAGGCTAGTGAACTGCCGGGTAGAGGTGTGTATGTGAGACTGGAGCACAGGTAGTCATGTTTGATGTTATCTTAGAAGTTACAAGTATTGTACAATTTGAGTTATTTGCACCCTGCTAGTTTATTTTGAGTAACTACACATTCCAGACCCATTCCCTAAGGAATGTATCAGAAAACTGCTTAGATACGTTATCCATGCTCATTGATGGTATTTGGCACGAGACTACGACAACCTCCACAAATAATTAAATCTGCGTACAAGAACAGATATGTGGTCGGATTTGAT
Source organism: Ambystoma mexicanum (assembly GCF_040938575.1). Lineage (NCBI taxonomy): Eukaryota > Metazoa > Chordata > Amphibia > Caudata > Ambystomatidae > Ambystoma > Ambystoma mexicanum. The sequence goes on from NC_090928.1 coordinate 374,665,253, forward strand.
CAGTAAGGTATCATGGTCGGTGTTTGCCCTGGTAAAAAACATGTATTGACCTAAACTGACCGATCCCTGGTAATTGGTCCATATTCCCATTCAAGAAGCCCTAATTGGGAACCACCTGGATTCCCAAAGAATCTTCCCACTTGTCCTAAAAGATGAAAATGCATGTGCGACCCACGTGCCAGCAAATACTTATGGGATCGGAACCCCAAAGGTAACAAGAGAAAAAGAAAGTAGATGCTAGACCTGAAATGTATTACTCTTACTGCACAGTTGCTGAGGTTTGCGGTACAAGAATCCCACCTCTCTGCCAAGGCCCAGAGTTCCTTTGAAAGCTCTGGCAGGTCAGACAGATATGCCCTGAAGCCTGCATCATCTGTCAATCATCATCCACTTTCTCTCACAGACTGACTATTTCACGATGATATAATGGTTTATCAAACCCATCAGCACAGATAGACTCTTTCCGGGCTCCCATTGAAGGTTAGGTCCAGGAATAGCCGACTTTTAGAATCTCTCTTCTACTTACTTCCATTAACAGGCAATGGCTGTAAACACTCTTTCTCTGTAACCTAATTATCATAAACGCACTAAAATGCTAACTCCAGATCCTCTCTGTACTCTCTGCACTCTCTTACCCTTTAGGAGCCTGTGGGCAGGCAGAAGTACTCCACCAGCAAACGAAAATGGATACTCCCTGCTTTTCTGTTCCTACTCATGCTGCCCTCTTCCTTCCCTCTTTCCTCATTACCACGGCCCTTTGGATTAGATTATGTGTTATGACGTTTCCAGTATGCGTTGCTGTCCTTGTAGCAACTAGATGTTAGATTTTACCAAAGTAATCATGTTTTAATCCGCGCATATGGACAAATGTGCTTTGGACCCTTTTTCAAACTGTATTCGTGGAAGAGCTTCCTAATCCCGCCTATGAGGGGTTGGGCTTGCTCAATACATTTGATAGCTTGGTGTGTATGGGGCCATTTTAAACAACATTTCTAGGGCCACTTTGGATTTCCATTTCCCTGCCATGCTAGAGCCACCCATCAGTGCTTTCTATTTGAAGTGTGGTCTTAATTCGCAGTTGTGTAGCTTGAAAGAGTACAGGAAACATATAACACCTTGCTGTGTACACTCCCAACTCGGACGATTATTGATCACATGAAAGGTGGGGTTAACAGTACATCTATCTTGAAACGTAAATGCACAAGTCAAGTGGGCTTTACACACGTCTGCATTAGTGCATAAGTGATAACCAATCGCTTCACGGCGTGTTAATAACTTGATGCCTAATACAATGTGCTTCATGGCAGAGCAGATGGTCTTATTGGTGATGCCACTGTGGAGGCAGCAGGGGGCTGTCTTATATGGCGCCATCAGTGACATCTCAGAGATATCTCTGATGAAGCAAGTATGTCATTCGAGATGTGGATGTAGCTTGCCATGTCATTAGCTATCTAGCTGAGAGTGGAACGATTTGTTGTTACTATATGTGATCAAATTTGTTTTAGGAGTTGAAACATTAATTGGAAAGCAAAGTGTTTTTTTTTCTTTGCTTAACTTTAAATCGATATAGCACATTAATAAAGTTGTATTCAAAGACATCGCTTAGGTGTTGCTACAATGTAAGCCTATTTGGTGTCCTGTAAGATATTAAAGACTGCATTAACTCAAATAATGTAATTGAGAATATATTTATGTAAAAGGCGACTTAGTTGTAAAATCTATAAGTAACTTTTAAAATAAGTTGTGTTCATCTTATTTAAAGTTTTACATTTTAGATTTAAGCAGCAGCATTCAGTTGTTTGTGTTGTTCTCAGAATATCTCTCACTCTCTCTTTCTTGCTCTCTCTCTCTCTCTCTCTGTCCTTCCAAATACATGATTTTGTGTGAATGGAAACTCTGGTCCCCATCTGCTGTTTTTTCACACTGTTCGCACATAGAGAGTACGTTCTGCTAAGGCCAGGCATCTAGCACTTGTCATTTCCACAAATCATTACATTTCTGTTACAATGTGCATGTTTCCAGTTGTATCCCTAGTACATTTTAAGTTCTGCATGTTTAATTTAGCAAACATGTTAACTTTTGCATTTTTGTGGCTTTCAAATCAGGCATTAACAGCTCTGCAAATTCGACAATTTGCATTTGGTAGGTCTCAGAGGAACAGGGAGTATCATCTCTGTTTTTAATGTATTTAAAAATAAAAATTCTGGTGGGTAAATTGATACAATGATTGATCTCAGGCTCAAATGTGTAGATTATGTAGTGAGTGGTGCATTTTATGTTATCTGGACATGTATACAGCATTTGACATGGGATACGGGAGTTGTAGGGATTCTGCATGCAAGACAGTGTGACACACTTACAGCATACTTCAAACACACTAATTGACTGCTTTAATCCTCTCAATGGCCTTGTCCCACATGCATCATTCTAACAGTATCCATGTGTGCCTCTACCAATCATACTATAAAGAACATACACTCATGTGACATTCCTCAACTTAGGAGGAGAATAACTCACCGAATGTCCTGTGCTTTCAAAGGTTTGCATAGGATCCCAATGAAAGCATGCTCAGAATATGGAAGCACCACACAAATAACTGAGTGTGCACCCGAGAGAAAATGTGCAACTACTTTCAAAGCATGTACTTGAATCCAGAGACTGGCTTGTCAATGCTAAGAACATGCATAGGAACATTATACATGTCAGTGCAAAAAGGCCTGATTTCATACCTAAACAAGGCAAATCTAAATCAAATATATCTTCAGCTAGTGCCTTAACGGAATGAGATGACAAGCAGAAAAAATGCACAGGGAAGTTAGAACTGTACCACATGTAAAAGACAGTGTTTGCATCCAAAATAAATTAGCTGGCCTCAAGAAAATGTATTCAGAGTTTTAGGATCCAAATAAACAAGTTCACTATTTTCCTACAGTTAATATTAATGTTAGAGGATATTTGTACTGCGCACTATCACCACCGGAGTGGTCCGTGATAGTTTCAAAAGGGTTGGCAGAAGATGTACTTGAGGATCATAACCACATACATTTCAAAGTTTCATTGTATCTTGCTATAGATTTCACTTAATTTTTACTAACAATGCTATTATTTAACTTGAAATGGAACATGGCTGAAAAAGTTACTGGATTCGGCTTGGAGGGGTGCAGTCCCAACCTAAACAATCACGAGCAAAGATTTTGTTATTGTGTTTCTGTAAGATCCCCCCTGCCTGAATCCAGTTTTTTTTTATATCACATTTTTTTTAATTTCAAACTTAAAACATATGTGAGCACAATGCTAAATAAAGGATAATTGCAATGAATACGTTGAATGAGCAACTCATAAACCTCCCGAATCACCCCCCGCCCCACGGTTCACATTCACAGATTGCAACATTAGCATACATCTTGCCATTTACCCCAGATCTTCGGGAACTTTGCCAGGCAACCCTGTGCTTTGCACCCTCCTTCCTCGTGACATACAGACATCCATGGGCCTCGTTACAAGTTGGGCATTTTCCGGTGGTAAAACTGCTGAAATCCCTCCCAACTGAATTGCTGTTACTGCCACTTGGTCCTGTGGAATTACTGCCAGATTACAAGTGTCAGCGGCAGAGTTAATCCCCATTTTTATAGAGTTAAATTCCGCCACAGTAAATTCTGATGATTTTGCTGATATTTCGGCAGTGAGCTGGAGGATTTACCTCCAGCATGGTGCTGTGTGCTGTAGGAGAATTTGATCTAAGAAATGTCTCCTCACACCTTTCAGCTTCTGTCTCTATTTTCTGTTCATGAGATTTACCATGCGCCGCATTCATGTGATATTGGTTCCCCTCTGAGTACTGCTTTGTAACCTTCCCATAGGTTTACTGGGCTGGCAACTGACCCTTTGTTAAGGTCAAAGTATTCTTCTTTTTTAGCAGTAATGCCGTCAACCACATCTGGGAAACAAAGAGAGCAATTATTTGGGCACCATTCCATTCTTGGTTTAGAGCCACCACCCTTAAGATCAAGAAGAAGTGGTACGTGATCCGAAATTCCTCTCGCTAGAAATTGTGCTGACACCACTGTCTGCATCTCTAGATGGGGAATAAAAAAGTAGTAATTCTTGGACATGGATGCATGTGCTCCAGAATGAAATGAGAAGAAGCAAGTAGGTAGATCATTTGGTGTGATATTGGGATTCCTATCTCAGAGGTGAGTCTTATCTATAATCGGAACAATGACATCATTACAGTCTCCGTCAATTATCCACCTCTCCACTTGCCAAGTCATTAGTAGGGTCTGAATGAGATCAAGGAGTTCCGTGGAGAGTGGAGGCTTGTGTATATAGCGAGGATGCCCAAGATGTCCCCCAAGTTCTCCACTGACCAAGACAATTCTCCTGCATGAGTCATGCTTAATTGAAAGAATTTTGAAGGGTAGAAGTTTATGTTAAAGAATCAGGACAACATCAGACCCATTAAAAAATCTGGCAGGTCTGGCAAGAATTGAAAATCCAAGCCAACCAGGTGTGTTTAGGTAAGAAGGGCTGCATCGGGAGAGTATCTGTTCGGGAGTTGCACCATCACCCCTCCCGTACTGGGGGTACACAGGCCATTGACATTCCATGTCATCAGCTTTACATTAAGTGGAGGCTCAGGTCCCATGTAGGTGTAGAATGAATGTGTTACGTGTACGGTATACATTGTAAGATTCCAAATGAGACAATGAAGCCCCTGTTATGTGGTCTGGTGAATAAGTTGCTCTGAGCCATACTCACAATTAACACACATGTTCCTACTATCTCTCCCCATTCCGATAGTTCACCCCAACTGGAAGCTTATGTGGCCCAAAATGTTTACCAACTGGTCCAGCAGTCTTCATAGAACTAAAAACTGAGAAAAAAAAGAGAAGGCTCAAAGGGGTGGGGTAAGGGCTAGGAGCGTGCTGAGACACATCTGGTGCCTCACTCTGGTCTTGATATCAATAAAGTGATATTTTCTGTATAGCAAAAAAGGTCTGCTCCTCCGACGTGGTCATAGCAGCATATGGGGACTGCAATGACAATGTAGGAGGCAATCTTTCTCTGTTCCTCTGGGGGAGTGCCTATGGTCCGCTCCCATGGACTCCTTATGGCATGTACCTCTAGACGGCGATTAGTGAAGAATTGTGTCATTCCATTAATGTACATCTTAAATTGGGCAGGAAAGAAAAGAGGATATTTGATTCCATGTGTCTGGAGATTTTTCTTGACTGAATCAAATGATTGTCAGGCTCTCTGCTCTTCCCTGGGGTAATCTGGGAAAAGGCAATTCTGTCTCAAAGCTAAAGCAAGTCACAAGACAAACCACAAGTGTATTACATAGAAAATCATAGGGTTTGAGCTTCCTATTGCAGTTTATGGAAAATAGCCCATTTCCCATGCACCGCCAGTGACATCTGCAGGCTGCAATCAGCATTTATTTGACTTTTATTTTTTTTTCAAACTGATGAAAAAGTTATATGTGCACATTTTAAACCCAAAATATAATCATAAAGAAAATCATAACTTCATAAGGGAAGCTTTTAGAAACCTTTGTCTGTGGTGTAATGGAACAAATTGCAGATAAATATAAAAAAAGGATTATCTCTGGAAATACTTAACACATACGGACATTCCACATTTTGAAGTCTTCTTCCTGATTTGTAGACCTTTTTGATCTGTATTTTATTACACTGGCATATGTTAATCAAACGCTATAGTAATTAAACAAAATGCGTCTCACTACCACAAGGAGTGACATTCCCTACCACCTTTGCAGTCATGGGAGTCAGAGGGAAGAGCCCCTCCTTTCATGTCACTATATAAGAGTTGAAGATTATTAGATAGCATGCTCACAGAATTGAGGCATTATTTATTGTTAGGGGTTTTGGGTGATGATCATTGAAGGATATTTCTGGATGCAACTCGGAGGAGATGGCAGGAGAGCTGACACCTTCTGTATGATTCGGTTCCAGGCAGGCTGAGGACAGGAGACATTTCAGAGAGAGATGAGCAAGCCCATATATTGGAAACTGAATTCCAGAAAGCCAGCAGGAAAGGGACCTTGCTGATACAGCAGCTCCAGATTGAGGGCCTAACCTGTGTCCTCAAACTGGAAAGCTGCATTTAAAATATAAATAGAAACACTAGTATAGACCATCAATGGTAAATATGGGGAATCGAGGGCTAGGAGCCAATGAGAATGTAATGTGACACAACTACAGGTGCAGTGGAAAATTTGGTGCCCTTTGTCTCCATTTAAATTTGGGTATGTAGAGGAGTAGGTAGATGTGTTTTCCCAAGCTGCCGTCCCCTCACCACTGTCATATTGGAACAGCAGGAGAAGAGCTCTATGTGGGACCCTATGTTTTGTCCCTATACCACATTGAGTGTCTAAGAGACAATATGCACTCGGCCAACCATACCAAATGTGCCCTCATATTGAAAGTGTGGAAAGATGTCAGCAGGCACCAGTGGACATAATGGAGCGCTGGGTGGAATCTGATGAGGGCAGGGTGATGTCATGAAGAAGATATCCGAGGACATACCGAAATGATATGAAAATACTTAAGAGTAACAATGTAACTGTAGTGACAAGAGAAACATGTATGAAATGATGAATGATCATATATACAAAGAAGTTAAACTAACTTGCTGACCAATAAGTGTAAATACGTAGTAATGCAAGGTAGATGAGACATATAGAAGCTAGCTGTAGAGGAAGATATAATGTGGCTAGGACAGCCATCATAAGAAAATGGATTAAATCTAGCTAGCTCATAGACAGACCAAGGATGCAGAGTGAGGAGATGTTGGAGAAACAGCTTTGTATGCAAAATTAAGAGGAGTTATGTTGGCATGGGATCAAGGGTTCTATTTTAAGAAATAATTGCAAGGCACAAGGGGAGGCAGATGGATAAACTATGTACGTATGACATATTTATCTTAGATAAAAGAAGAAGGAAACATTTACAAGAGCCAAGTATTGGACAGTTAACAGTGGATAATGTCTATACAAGATGGAGTGAGCTGGTTACTAGAGGCCAAGAGTAGTAAGAACGCCCAATATAAGTAAATCAAATGGTAGTAAATAAGAGATCGAAATTGTAAAATTTGCTGTCTCTTCACACGTGGTCCAGATGTTGAAAACAAGGGCTATTCATTACGCTTTGGCTGAAGATAGTGATGTACTTACAATCCCTTGAATGTCCCAGAACAGAGAGCAGACTACAAGGTCAACTACAGATGAGACATTTTGGCTTATGGTTGGACTGATGAGAGATGATGGAATCATTGGGAAAGTGGGGTGTAGTCTGATGTGACTCAAGCACCTGGGTTTTTCATTTCACCTACCTGCTGCTAACAAGCCAAAAGTCAAAGGGTGGGTGAGCACGCCATCCAATCTGCGGGACCATGGGGCAACTTGCTATACAATGTTGCATAGACCAATATGCTACCCTTTTCTCTGCTATAATCAGAATTATACGTTTTTAGAGGTAGTTCAAGGTGTTCCCTACAGATAAGGGGCAGCCAATGAAGTACTAACCCCTATGTATACCATGTATCAATTGGCTTTCACACAGGGGGTCATTCTGAGGTTGGAGGTAAGGGAAAAAAGATGCCGGTAAAGGATTACCGGCATCCCTTACCGCTACAGGCTATTCTGACCAACCAGACCACTATTTACGTCACCGTAAAGTACGATGCCGTAAATGGCAGTCTAAGGTCGCGCGCGACACACCATGCTGATATTAGCAAGCATGCCATAAACCGGAGCTGATCCCAAGTAATGCTGACATGGAAATAACGGCCTCCTAAAGCCCGAAAAGTACCTTACCGGCATGGAGTAAATACCGGCATCTCAGAGAAGGTGTTAAGAACCCTGACAGGTGGAGGCAATGTAGTCTGGAACAGCACAAAAGGAGCACACCCACACACCACACCCCCTCCCACACAAAGATGATACCAATAGTAGCAGCATTACTGGAGCTGGAGGCCCTGCTTGCATGGCAGCAACAACAACAACAACAACCACAGCCCCCACCACAGAGGATACACCGGAGGAGAAGGAGGGTGAGACAAGCCCAGCATGCCCCACCAGTGCAGCCATCGTTACCACGCCGGCAGCCACCAATCCCTCGCATCAGAGCCAGTCCTTTCAACCTAACCCCTGAGCAGATCCACACCCTGTACCGGCTTGACCGTGACACCAAAACCACCATAGTGGACCTGACACATGATGACATAGTGAGCCTCATAGAAATACGCACCGCCATCCCCCCTCTACTGAAGGTAGTGTCTGTGCTCCACTTCCTTGCCACAGGCACCTACCAGCACACAGTGGGGCACATGCATGGCAAACCACAACCCTTATTTTCCCGGATACTGAACCACGTGCTAGATGCCCTCCTCAAGCACACAAAGGACTACATATCCCTATCACGGACTCCCCAGGAGATACTTGATACAAAAGTTGCCTTCCATGCACTGGCAGGCATGCCAAATTGTATAGGTGCCCTCGACTGCACCCACGTGGAGGTGGTGGTCCCGCATGCCATGGAGGTGGCATATCGCAACCGCAAGCAATACCACTTATCAACATGTAGATGGTATGCAATGCGAGCAAGATCATATACATGCACATTAATCAATGCCTGTAAACCCTTTCTTTCTACAGCAAGCTGTACTACCCTGGAAAGAGCACCAAATTCTCTTGAAAATAGACTATTGTAATGCACTTTACCTAGGGTCTAGTAAATACAATATTAATACATTGAAAATACTACAAAATTACGCACTAAGAACTGTGCTAAGCATTCCTAGAATGCAGCATATCTCTGATGCCAGACACAATACTAAATGGCTATCAGTCAAGAATAGAATCAAGTTTAAATCATTAACCCTCACCCACAAATGTCTTTCTAATTCGGCCCTGAAATACTTAGCGGACAAATTCTCTAAACATTCATCAAAAGCCCTACCAGAACCTTGCATTCAGACTGCCTCAAGGTCCCCAGATACAAGCTCAAGAAAGCAGGGGGTAGTAGCCTTCCCATCTTGGCCGCTCAATTGTGGAACTTCCTGCCTGTAGCCTTAAGATCAGATGCCTCATACTATAGTTTTCTCTTGATATATAACATCTATCTACCTGCTATCCATGTTCATATTTATATTACTCTGCCTGTTTGTACATGTTTGCAAAATAACTATGTAATTCACAATGTAATGGAATATTCATAATACTGTCCTGTAAATAATTTCATGTTTTGCTTTACTGTGTAACTTGTGGTAAACTACTATGCAACCTGTAATGCGCACAGATACCCCAGGGCTTGGTGCGCCATATAAATAAATAAATCAAACAAACAAACAAGATAGATTATCTATGCCATAGAAGCATAGTGCCGATTGAAGCACAAGAAAGACTTGAGAAAGAGAGAGGGTCACAACAGCTCCACAGGGAGCCTGCAAGGGATACCAAGGAAACCAACATGGGCTGACGAGCATGAAACAGAAAACGTAGGGAAAGAATTGGGGATTAATATAGGCAAATGAGGGATGAAGAATGGTATAAAACCCAAGAGAATATAGAAGGATATCTTTCTAGGGAAACGGGAGGTACGTCAGATGACATCATAACAGACGAGCACAGAACACTGTCTTTAAGTAGATTAGATCTTGATGATGCAGAGAAAGATAACAGTCATACAAGCTGGGGCATGATGTCAAACGAAGAAAGGGAAGAAATCAAAAGAGCACAACGGGAGACCACATGCAGATTTTCAAAGAATCGAGTGTAGAGAAAGAGGTAAAATGGTTAGATCTAGAGGATCCCAAAGAGAGAACTCCAGAATCGACACCATACACTGAGTGACCACAAGAGCGTTTGCAGAGTCCAGGGGATGTATCATTTCCTTAGGTAAGCAGATTAAGGGCACTATCAGGTCGGAGACAAATGGGCGAGACTAGCCCCAACAGGAAACAAAAAGTGTAGGTGGGTATGATTACGGATCAAGATTTACACAACTCCCATTATTAGAGAAAGGGGGAGCAACCACAATATATTCCATGGCCATAAATGGATTAAAGACAATTTTAAATGTAAATTACTGAGTTTAACTTGCAGTGCAGGACAATGGATTTATGAGCTAGAGAGAATAAAACCAGGAATGATGATAGCCATATGTGACATAAAAGGCTTGCTAGCAGCCATCCCAGCGGAGTGGGCTGACAACATTTGGAAGTGAGCATGAAACGCTGTGTGACTGCACAAAACACGACACATGATGGAGCGCCATTTAATAATTGTAGAACGGATTTAAGGTGAGCTGAGGGTAAAATATCATGATGCACCAGATACAGGCGCGATTATAACTAGGAAAATGGGAGAGGATGAAGACCCTGTTGCCTTTATTCAAAAAATTCAAGTGAGATGGCACCTTGAAAAGAGAGAACCGTGGGGTAAAACGGTAGTATTAGTTTACCACATTTTATGCCAGTGCAATTGCAAATGAAGAAACATGTGGCAATGGAAGGAAAACCATGCCCAGAAATACAATTGACGATCATGCATCACTGCCAATTGTTACAGCAGAAGAATAAGAAGAAAGCAGGAGGAAGCAAAGTTAGTTAAGAAGAAGTTATCCAAATTAGGTATAGAGGGAGTGGTATTGACGAGTAATGGGGGTGTGATGACACAGGAGATGTGACCAGAGCAGCAAAATAATGTAGTATACTCCACAGATCAGGGTGAGTACAATTCTTGGCCAAGAGGAAGAGAGAATGAACCTAGAAGAGGAGGACGATGTGGATTTTAGAACCCTCAAGGGAGACAAGGATTTAATGTTGGACAACCGCAACAATAATGGAATTGAGAAAGAATAGGACACATAGCCAGAACAAGTAGAAGCAGAGTAGGCATGCAGCAAAATTGGCAAACTACAAGAGGAGGGATAGGCTATGTTCTGTAGAGGAGCAGTTGGACCCATTTTTGCTAACTTCCGCCCCCTCACTGCCGTCATACTGGAACAGAAGGAGAAGGGCCCTATATGGCACTATAAGTGTTACGCCTATACTGCATTAAGTGTGAGAGACGATATGCACTCAGACAGCATCATTGAATGTACCCTCACACTGAAAATGTGGAAGAATGTCATGGGAAAGGATGTCAGCATGCACCATTTAATATCATGTAGTGCTCAGTGAAATCTGGCGTGGGCAGAGTGATGGCATAAATAAGCTATACGAGGACATACTGAAACGATATAAAAAATACTGAAGAGTAGCGATGTAACTGAAGTGATAAGAGAAACATGTACGAAATGATAAAGTAATCATGAATGCAAAACAAGACAAAGTAACTTGTTGACCAATAAGTGAAATACACAGTAATGCAAGGTAGATGAGATACATAGAAGCTTCCTATAAAAGAATATATAACGTGGCTATGATGGCAATAATTGGAAAATGGACACCAGATTGTGCTAAGCTCTAATTCAGAGTCAGGAGATGCTGGAAGAACAGCTTTGTGTGCAAAACAAGGAGGAGTCTATGTTGGATTGGGTTTAGGGATACTATTTTTAAGGAATAACTGCAAAGCACGAATGGAGGCAGATGGATAAGCCATGGACAAGACATATTTCTCTTAGATTAAAGAAGAAGAAAGCATCTGCAAGAGCCAAGTATTGATTTATTAAACGTATATAAAGTAAATACAAGGTAAAGTGAGCAAGTCTATAGAGGTCAAGAAGAGCAAAGACACTCAGTTTAGATAAATCAAGTAGACACAGACAATTAGTGATGTGCTTACACTCCCTTGAATGTCCCAGAACAGAGAGCAGACTACAAGGTCAACTACAGATGGGAAACTTTGCCTAATGGCTGGACTGATGAGAGATGATGGACTAATTGCGAAAGTGGGGAGTAATCTGACGTGATTCAAGCACCTGAGTTTCATTTTGCTTACGTGCTGCTAGCCGAGCTGAAAGTCCACGGTTGGGTGAGAATGCCAACCAATCAGTGGATCTATGGGGAAACCTGCTATCCAATGTTGCAAAGACAAATCTGCTGCCATTTTGTTTGCTAAATCAGTACTATACGTATTTAGAGGTAGTTCGAGGCATGCCTCACAGATAAGAGACAGCTATTGGTGTACTAACCCTATGTATTCTATACGTAGACATGTTCCCCTAACCAACCCCTCCCGCTAATAAGTTTTATAGTTTGACACATAGGATGAGGTCATAGATGACACATATTAGGGTATAAGACCTCTGTGCAATCAAGTTTGTGTGTGAGTGTACAAGCATCAGTTTGATGTCTGCTAGTTGACCTTGCTTTATTAAATTGAGAATAAAGTAGTACTTTGCCATATTCTTTGAGTCTTTCCAGTAATTTGGTCTGAGATCTTTATTGGTAATTCCATCTAGCACAAGAAAAGCTTTGAGGTACTAAAGCACAGTTTTGCAATGTAATAGAACCACAGGAGTATTATGCTCAAGATCACATGCAGAATCAATCACATGCACCACATCACAGCAGATACAGCAAGTACAAGCATATTCCAAAGCACCTCCTACCATAGTTTTCCATGGTTGGCTTTCCTAAGGAGATTCTGATGGATCAAAGATCCAATTTCATGAGCACGCTCATGGGTGAAGTCAAGGAGCTGCTCAATATTACCACCTTACAAACTTCTGTTTACCATCCCCAAGCAAACTGATTGGTAGAAAGAATCAACAAAACACTCAATATGATCCTAAGAACATTGGTAGATAAGGACGGGAAGGACTGGTACCATAGGATACCCTGGGCACTATTTGCAGTAAGGAAAACCCCTCAGTCATCTACTGGATTCTCTCCTTTTGAACTACTTTATGGTAGAGAACCTAGATATGTCCTAGACATTCTCCGGCAGATGTGGGGAGAGAGGGAAGAGGCACCCATTACCCTTTTGCCAACTGCTACCAGATTGTGAGAGCAAATGAGGCTTGCTCAAAATCTAGTCTGTTCTCATATGGAAAAAGTTCAAATCCAAAAGAAATCCACCTATGACAAAAAGGTAAACCTAAGATCGTTTTCCTTAGGACAAAAAGTATTGGTCCTCTTACCTACCTAGGAAAATAAACTTGCCTCTAAGTGGCATGGACTATATGAAATATTGGAAATAATAGGAACCTGTTCTTATAAGGTAGCACAACCTGACAGGAAACAAGACCCATCAATATCACATAAATCTCTTAAAAGAGTGGAAAGAAAACGCGTCTGCCACCAATGCCACAATGCTATCCTGTTTGGTACCAGAAGAAATAAATAACTTTGAATTAATTCCTCAAGAGCTATCTAATCAACATCAAGAAGATTTAAAGGATTTAGTTATATAATTTCTGGATGTATTCTCGAAGCAACAAGGAAGAGTGAAAGGCACTTATCACTATATTAGACTACCCAAGGGTAAAGTGGTCCATCTGAAACCATATAGACTCCTGGAAACCTGTAAAGAGATAGTGGTGGAGGAAGTGAATAAAATGTTAAGAGTAAACATTATCAAACCCTCTTCAAACCAATGGTCCTCCCCTAAGTCTTTGCATAGACTTCCGCCAAGTTAATGCCATTTCCGATTTCAATGCCTATCCCCTGCCACGCATTGACGACCTGGTTGATAGACCCATAATGCCACTTTTCTATCAAACCTCGACTTTACCAAGGGGTACTGGCAGGTCCCAGTACATGGACCTTATAAGGAAAAGACAGCTTTCTCAACGCCCCTGGCACTGTTCCATTTCAACGTCCTCCCTTTTGGCTTACAGGCGGCTGTAGCCACTTTCCAACAACATATGGACAGAATATTACAGCCCTACTCTGATTTCTGTGGAGCTTATTTTGACGATATAGTCATTTATAGCAAAACCTGTGAAGACCATCTTTTCCATCTCTTTACTATTATGAGAGCCCTGCGAGAAGCTGGCCTAACTGCCAATCCATCCAATTGCAGAATGGCCCAATCAGCTGCCAAATAACTTGGCGTCTTTGTAGGGAATGCTAGTGTACATCCTCAACCCGAGAAAGTGAAGGCCATCCTAGATACCCCTATGCCTAAAACTAAAAGAGACCTCAGAGCCTTCTTAGGGTTAATTGTTTATAACCGTAGGTCTATCCCAAACCTCTCAGACAGGACAGCTAGGCTGGCAGACAAATTAAAGAACAGCAACCCCAGAAAATGAATTGGACTGACGAGGACGATATATGTTACAACAAACTAAAACAAAACCTGTGCCAGAACCCAATCCTAAAGGTAGTAGATTTCTCGAAGGAATCTGTATTACAAACAGACGCTTCCATTACAGGGCTAGGAGCAGTCTTGTTACAAATTTACAATGGATTGCAACATCCTATCTTATTTACCAGTTGCACACTTTTCCCATGGGAAAACAATTACTCTGTGCTGGAATTATGCCCTTGCCATCAAGTGGGCCATTACGCCCCTTAGATACTACCTGCTAGGAATGAAGTTCACACTCATCACGTATCATTCTCCACTATTTTGGTTTAGCTAATGGAAAGATTCTAACCCTCGTGTTATGCAATGATTCATAGACCCGCAACCCTATTGTTTCAATGTGGAGCACTGGAAAGGCAAAGAACAAGGGAACGTGGATTTCCTTTCTCGGTTCCCTTGTGAAACAGATGTGGCTACATAGCATAGGGGAAGGGTATGTGAGAAAATTGATGGTGTCTCACCCGCCAGCTCCCAGGGATCTGTCATCCAGGTGACCAGTACATGGCCATCACTTTTGGATCCAAATCCTGGGGGTGGACCAGTGTGGGAGGATCACCTGGATGAGGGATCTTTAGGGAGTGGAAGTGGGACACCGGACAGGGAGGTGCGGTCTCCCATTCCCTGTAGCACCCTATCCCCATCCTACCAGGTAGGATACTAAGGAATAAAGCACCCCCCACCTTTTCCTAGACTAACACTTTCTCACGGTCAGCTCACTGCGAGAGAAAATGGACTAACACCCAAGCCATGTACCTGACATGTTCCAATAAAATGGTCAGGCAGGGTCAGGCAATTACTGATCACTATACACACCTGCCTTCCATCACACTGCTCCACATGAATAAAAGGCAGAGCACAAAAGCACACTGTGAGCAAGGCAAAGCACACAAGGAATCAGCAGTTTCAAGATGGCAGTTTACAACAAGGAGAAAGACGGAAAGACTGAAGAGGGTTACAAGGAAGGAAGTGACCTTGACCTTTTCACAGAAAGACTGTTACTTTCATGAGCCTTTGCAAATAAGAAACGTAAGACCTGGAATCAAAGCTGAAGAAACCTGCACTGTGTGTTGGAGGTACCCAGGACTCTCCTGCGTTGATAGCTTAGGAGGGGAGGATCAATTGCCACTGTGGTACTGTCCTTGGCTCCCACAACAAAGCAGCACCTGTGTAGTCAGCACAGCCACTGATTTGGGGTGACTGATACCAGTCTGGCCTGTGTTGAAGTCAAGGTTGCAAGCTGCAACATTGTATAGAGAAAACTGGAGTGAACAGTGTGTGAACCATATGTGACAAGCAACGCAAATATAATTAAACAGCAGATGAGTGAATCAACTTTAGAAGCCAAGACAGATACCGTAAACAGAGAGGTCGAGCACTGGGTGGGTGCGAATTTAAAGGTTTCTTTTAGGTACCCAACTGAAAGGTGGCAATTGTAAAAAGGAATTATGAAATCAAAGTGGTCCTGCAAAGGGTCAAGCCAAACCCTGTGCACATTCGAAAGTCTTCAATACCTGATGCTAACTAAAATTGGTCCGAATCCGGCTGAGGGAGACTAATTGTATTATGAAGGGGATCTGAACCTGGTTGAGGGGGATCCGGGGTGAACTGTGAGTCAGCCGGGAAAGGATATCCTATGAAAATGTTCAAAGAAGATATTAGCCCAGAAGAGGGGGATTGAAAGTGACGATCATTGAATTAAAGAGATCTGAGCCCGGCTGACGGGGGATCAAGGGTGAATAGTGAATAACCTAAATGTAGTACTTGTAAGAGGAAAAAAACATCTTGTTGGTGTTGTATCAGGCCCTTTGCATGAAGAGACTTTGACAGGTAAAGAGACTTGGGCATCAAAGGCCATGATGCTAATGATTGAACTGTATCCTCCTGCTGAAGGAGCCAGAGATTGTGCTACACTCAAGTATACCACCTTGTCCCATGCTGAAAACATGGAGAAGGGAGGCCAATGACCTGAATATCCTGACAAATCATTTTTGTGAACACTTCTTTAATTTCCATAAACACTACTCCATACTTTTTGTATTTATAAATCTTTTTTTATTGATTTGTTAAACAGAGAACAAAAGAAGAAAAAGAAAGGCAGCACGCACAGTCAGCGCACAAAAGGACATTAGGAGACCTATCATCGAGATGACAATAGATAGCAGAGCTTAACATATTCCTTGACATAAATCCGCACCCCCCACCCGGCAGCTGCGTAGGGCTACTATTTGTATTTAGAGGTAAGGATTGGCAATAGGAGTTTTTAGTATAGAACCTATTATTTTGACAAGACACCACTAGGACTGCGTTATTATTATTTGATGGCTGTAGCTTGCTCTGTAGATTTAGGATTAGATAGGCGTTTATCACACCCTTGTTGAAGTTCAATAAACACTCTTGAACTGTGGTCACTTGTGTCTCTCTTACTGTTGATACCATGCTTTCCTTACAGTACTCGAATGATGAATTAGTATTTTTCATAATTCTCACTTATTGGATCAAAGTAGAGAATAGAAAAATACAGCAGAGAATGGAGCTGGTAAAAAAAGAAACCACATTTATTTCAAGACGATTTAGAGAAAGTGCCAAATATTTTATGGAACACACGTCCATATGATGTGGGTCTTTTAAAAGGAGCAGGAGCAGTTAAAATCAGGCTTAAACTATGAGCTCCTTTGCACAAGCAAAGCAATACCCCATGTCTAAAGAAGCGGAAGAAGGTATATTTCAGACCATTTCCACTTTAATGAAGCATGGAATATTGGTGCCCTCCGATTCTCCAAGTAACACAACTGTGCAGCCAGTGAACAAAATCAACGGGGGGGGGGGGGGTCATGGAGATTCATACAGAATCTTTGCCCCTAAATAAATATGGTTGAAGCTGAGTTTCCTTTAGTTCCAAATCCTGTGACAATATTGTGCAACATCCCATCTAAGGCCTGATACTTCACAATTGTAGATTTAAAAAATGTGTTCTTTTAAATGTGATTTTGCCTAGATGTTAGCAAGATTCATGTAGGCGGGGGGGAATTTTGTTTTGTTCACTAAGTGTTTATGAATATATAACACTCTAGTGATTTCCTTGGTTTAATGTTAGAGACCACCTTTTCTTGGAGTTTACTTAGTTGTTGAGTTTTGAGAAATACATTATTTGTTTTTCTTACACAGGATTGTGGGGTGGGATTGTATCGGGAACTTTAACCTAGTTTTGCTGCCCTAGCGGAATCAATAAGTGAATATATATATTTCTACAATGCTTTCCTGTTTGCTTGTGCTTTCGTGTGAGGAGCACTGTGGGCTCCAGTTATCAGCTTGAATTTGTTGGCTTTAACTCCCTTATGTCTTGTTCAAGAGAGGAGTCTGTAATGGGAGCACAAAGCTATCTAAGCACATTGTAGAGCAAACCCTGCTCACGAAAACACAGTAAGAATAAGCAGCCTTCTGAGTTGTCTAGTGATAAGTCCAGTTGGACATTGTAGGCTATTCCCATTTGTGGCAGAAGGGGAAGTGTATGTAACTGACACAAGTCTTGCGGTTGAAGGTAGATCCGGCCTGGCTTCATATAGGAGCAAGCAACACATTACCTTAAGTGATGGCCACAAAAAATTCCCACCACTCATTTTGGAGTGCCACAATGTGTGCCGACAGGTACACCATTCTCATGTGTAAAGCCCCAGTGGGCATTCCACAATAGACACTACCACCACTGTACATTCAATCAGCAGGCATTGCCTCACATTACACTGTTTATGCTTTCTGACATCAATTAGTAAGGGGGGATATCTCAGGCGCAACACCTTTGTCAATAAAACAACACAACACAGGTTTGAATCCCGATCCTGTGCTTAGAAACCGATCTCTGGTATTAAGCGTTTTATAAAAGAACAATTATAATAATTCCTGTCTACACGTACAGGCAACCAGAGAAATCAATCCTGGTATAGCATGCCTCTAGTCATTCTTTATGAATGGAGCTGCTTCATTTGTCATTGGACAACACTTAGATACTACAGAAAAATAAAATGCTAAAATAGACAGCAATTGAGAATGTGTAGAATCTCTGCAGGCTTTGCTTCAAAAGTAACTTTGAGTGTTCAGTATATTGTCTACTTTTCTTTTCCTAAAAGATTTTCTTTCTCTCCATGAAACTATATATATTCAATGAAAAATCTTTGTTAAGGGACATTATGGTTACAATAAAACAGAAATACCCCAGAAATTCGCCAGTTATGGTAAGCTAAGCAACCATAACTCCCGCCACCGCCGTGCACTGCTAAGACTAACACCCAGAACATGAAAGATGACATCACAAATGGTGTTGATGACATCACTGACGACATAACATATCCGGGAAACTTGTTTTTGTTTTTACTGACATGATTAGGCTATTTTTTTGTTTTTACTGATAATGAGAATTTCCAAAATTTAAAAGGTGCTATATTTCTACACATTAACATTTTTATATGTTCATAGTCACAATCCCATCCGTGCTCCACGGCCAGTTGGGGACTGCACACTTTGAACCTCAAAATGTACCCTTGCACAGCTCCTACAACTATTCTTACTCATTCTCTACTAACAATCTACCACACTGCACATCCTTGGAAGAATATTAGCAAAACTGCTATTTAACTTAAAACTGGCATCATCTACTGCCATCCCTCCTCCCAAAGAGCCACCATCATCACTACCAGCTGCAGGACAAGCACAAGAAAATAAAATGCTGCACTTCCAAAGATAAGGAAGAGGACCAAGAAAATTTGGTAGAGGAAGTACCTACCTCTACTACCAAGAGACAATCATGGATGAAGCAGTTCTTTAACACTGTTGGGAATGTACCAAAGGCTGAAGCTACCAAAATGAACTGCACTGAGTGCAACCTTGTTCTTAATCTCGGTCTACCTGGACAATAGTCCTACGGGACCACATCCATGCACCGCCACACTAAATCCAACCACTGCAATGCTCTCAGAGAGGCTGTTCCTTTCTTAGGAAGTAGTAGCTTGTCTTCCTCCACCTCCCCCTACCTTAGATGTAACGTGTGTGCTACATCTTCCCCTGTCCACCTGCCCTCCATTTTAGTGCTTGGTGCCTATTCCATAATGTCCCGCCCCATCTTACATTATGACCTTTTGTGGAAAATAAACGAAAGAAAAAAAAACAAACAAACAAGGTTTCGGTAGGAACCACCTCTCACAGTAAAAAAATAAAACTAAAAAAGTAATCTTATAGAATTCATCTACTTTGCATGTTCAATAAATTATATAAACTCAATAAGATTCTATTGGTTGAACTACAAAGAGCCGAGCAGAACTGAGAAGCTTCTCCCACCCCTAACAGTAACACCACAATACGCTCAAAATGAGCTCCACCTACTTCAATAACATTAGTAGGCAGCGTAGCCAAACGTACACGGTCATCATCAACATCATAAAGTTATGCTATGCAGAACAAAGAAGTTAAACACAAACATCCACATCAAACGGAAAAGATTGGTCTTTATTACAGTAATCATAGAAACTTTTTATTTTGAATAAAACAGCAGTAGTGGGGACAGCAAAATATACTTTTAATTTTGACACAACATTGAAAACACTTAAGTTCACAAAAAGTTTGTTAACTTTTTTTAACCCACTTCATAGTTACCAAACGTTGCAGCGTTTGCATTTTTATTAAACCTCACAACTGTAATCTTCTACTGCCAAATCCATTCATCGATCCATCAATACAAGTCTTTGTGTTCCCCAGCAAAAATTATTTTCCATAAGCGATGAATAATCTGTGCACATGCCGCTCCATTCAGCAGGACAATTTACTGCTTTCCAATTGAAATAAATGCAATACTTTCACATCTGCACTTTTCTTTCAATAATACAATGCTCTTCACTTTCAAACTTAAATCAACCACCAAGGCCGCCTCCACAGTACCATTTCTCTGCATACATTCAGCTTCTAGTTAAAAGTTAGAGGAGGACTATAAAAAGGGCCAGCGCCTTGAAATAAGGGCACCATATGTAGCTAGAAGACTTGGGAACATAAGCGGGGACTGCGGGGACTGCGGGGACTGCGGGGACCCATAGGGTTAGTACAGCGGCACTGAAGCTGTACAATATTAGTACAGCACAATAAGTACAGAACACTGACAGTGGTTGTTATCTCCCCTTTTCTGGCCCAAGTTCCTGTTTTCTTCTCTTTCCATTCCCTTTCCTTGAGCCACAATACAAAAAGGGGTCCAACGGAGGAGCCAAAAGGCAAGTTACAATCTCACACCATGGTGCCAAAAGAGCCCAGGTGTCACTCTGCAGAACAAGAAAGGAAGAAAAGCACGTATGGCATAGGAGGACGGGTGTAACACACGGATATGCTACATTTCCTGGGCCAGCCAGATGGCAAGGGCAGCAATGCCATGACCAAACTAATGGTCTAAGGAGAAAGAAAATGAATAAAGGGAGCCCTGCCAGCAAGGTTCTCCATTTCGCACATAAGTCTGAACGCAAATGAGCCGACTTCTACTTTTTCACCCAACCCACGCACCCGGACAATTAAGAATAAGAAAAACAAAACACAACATCCAAAAAAAAAAGGAAACAAACGTTGTCACACAGTCGTGGGGAAAAAAAGCAGCACGGTCAAAGGTTACCCCAATGCCATTGTGAAAAGGGACTTTTTCATGTTTTTAATGCGAAATGTTATCAATTTAGTGCAAAATGTTATCAATTAAATTTTTGTTATGATATATGTAATTCTGCAGTAAAATCCACAGCCTTTTATTACCAACACTACCTATAATGTGTCAGTAGTCATTGGACAAACAACCCAACAAGGTTGGGAGTAGGGGGTAATAACATAAGAGGCCCAGGGGGCCATCGCTGCTCCTCAGCTTATAGGGTAAGGGACAACATTCAATGGACTCCTACATTGCAGGAACATGGTCTTCAAAGGAGAGTCTGCACATACCAGCACTGCAGTGTCGATTTCCACAATATTCACAGTGCATAAAATATCTTTCTGATGCACATGGTGTAACACACCATCAGCGTCTCCATCCACCCTGCCCCCTTTCGAGCACACCATCCCAGCTGACTAACTGCCATTTATACTAGACAGGGGGTATGTATGGGTAAGACGACTGCCATAGACCAATGTATGTGCTATTGCACACCACTATTTAACACTACGCTTATATGTTTGAATGTGTTGTGCACTTACAAAAGTGTCTGACAGCTGTTTACCTTCAACTATTTATAATACTTGTATTTTATTTTGTTATCCAGTACCATTTTCTTTTCCCTAATGATCATTCTCACCTTACTCCTACTACATTACCTATAATTACAATACCCATACTACTACTATAGTCATTGTGCCCAGTACACATATTTTAGGGGGCATGGCCTGTGACCATGCCCCCAGAATCTAGCCACTGACCACAACACAATTAACTGCATACCAAGTACGTATCATAAACAGTGAACTAATGAAACTCACCCCCACGCCTCTGCAATCGAAATGATATCTGCAAAATGTTCACGGACATCGGAGAAAAAAAACACACCCATTTTTGGACTTAAGGACATAGCCATCCTATCCTCACCACCCCTCACCTTCCCAGATATTGTTTCATTAGTTCGAAAAGTGCTATGCTTATACTGCGATGTCTGCAGACACCAACCAATATCAGCAGATCCAACATGGCGGGCGTCTTCAAAAATCTGACACACCTCGCACTCTTCACCATACAATCAATGACTGCGTCTTGTGTCCGCAGGCATCACGCCCTCCCCCGGCCCGGGCCAATCAGGCGCCCGTCCACAGACGGAAACATGGAAATAATTCTGCGGATCGAACCCAGATATCATTAATTTCGTTCAGCCTACTTTTTGATTGTTTTAAAAAAAAAACACTCGACGGATTTACACCAAATTTACAAAAGCATGCTTTTGAGACAAAGTCGCTGCTCCTGCGGTAAATTTGGTGAAAATCCATCCAGAGGTTTGGGCTGTAGACGTGAGCAAATAATTCTTTCCATTGCGTCTATGGGAAAATCCACACATTTTGGGTCCGCCCCTATAACCTTGCCACTCCCACCCCTCACGAAACCTCACTAAACTTAGCAAGATTGATCTGATGGGGCAATATACTTTATTTTGCAAAGTTTTGTAAGGATTCATCCAGGGTGATATCTAGGTTCGGTCCGCAGACCCACTTCCCTATTCAGTCCATGGACACCCCCCCGGACCAATCAGGGACGGCCTGATGTTCACAGACAATGGACGTGCCCACTGATTGGATGGTGGAAAACGTGAGCTGTGTCAGATATTTTGAAATGGTCGCCATATTGGATTCGCGGACAGCCACCATTGTCTGTCAACATGGTGGTAAAAACATATTAAAAAACACAGCATTACACTTGTCAAACTAATGAAACAAGCTCTGGGGAGGTGAGTGGTGATAAGGATGGGATGGGATATGGCCATACAAAGCCACAAAACAGGTGTTATTTCTCCTCCAAAGTCCGAGAACATCTCAGGTGTTCAGGAACATCCATTCCTATTTCTGAATTACAGGGTTGGTGAACAGCAGTTTTTGGATGGCTAATAATATTGGCACCACTCGATGAAACTACATGACATTTTGCAATATCATTCTAGACCTCACCCTGAATGGTCTGGTGCTATTTTGCCAAGAGGGAGCTAAATTAGAAGGGGCTTCCCAAAATATTTGAAAGGCTTATAAATGTGGTGCCATTTGACGAATCTGCACAAAAGTTTGCAAAAAGAATTTAGACCCAGATTTTTATGTTTGGTGGGATTTATGAGGGGGCAAAATTAGAGGGGGAGTCTCAATGTTTTTGGATGGCTTATAACTTTGTTGCCATTTGATAAATCTGCACAAAGGTTTTCAGTAAGATTATAGACCCCCACCTTGAATGTTTGTGCAAAGTCTGAATGGATTTTGTCAAGTGGAGGCTAAGTTATAAGACTATATTATGTACGCACATTATGACACTTTTCAAAAAATAAAACATGGATGATTTGCAGCAAACTCGTGCAAGGAGCAATGGCAAGGAAATGGAAGCGTGGTTTTGCAAAGGTGTCCATGTTTTATTTCATGAAACATGTCATAATGTAGGTACACAAAATAGTGATAGACCTTTGGTGACTGAGGTATAGCCTATGGCGATGGGCACTGGCAACACTGTTCGGGTCATGTCCAAAGGCCATGAGCCAGACAATCTGGCTACTGGCCATGACCATCAGGGACCGGAAATGGGGTTAAAATGGGCATGGCCACGCTATATGGTAAGGTTTTTCTAAATCGGGATAGGTTTGAATGGGAAAATACATTCTGCTTGTGGCTACAATCTGGAAAAGGATTGCAGCAAACATTCGTGAGGAGCATCAGCAAGGACCTCAAATGTATGATTTTGCAAATCTGTCCTGTGTTTTATTTTTTCTAAAGTGTCAAAATGTGAGTACAATAGCGTTATAAATTTGGTGCCTGGGCAGTGGGCCTAGCCCTTGGCAAGGACAAATGTCTACTCTGATTTGCCTATTGGGGAATGTGGCATGGCCGAAGCCCATGTCCCATGGATTGGGGAAACTGGCTATGGCTGCAAGCCATGAGCACTGGCCACTGGCCCCATTATGAGGGCATAGTGGACACTGAACTAGGACGCAGGGTAGGTGCAGAGGATAATGGGTGTGATTTGGTGGGGCTTGGGTTATGGTCGAGCCGCATGCCGTAGACAATTCAATGATGATTTGCATCCCCAGCATGTACTGCTGATAATGACACACATAAGTATGTGTTGCAAAAATATTTGTTAGAGGAGTTTTATAGTTCTTTCATATATGTTAAAAGAGGAATTGTTAACATTTTATATACAGTGATGTAACATCTTGGATCATTTTCACTTATAAAAACCTATTAATGTTACAGTTAAGATGCACCCCACCCTTGCGACTCCTCCACCCCAACGTGGCATACCTTGACCATTCCTCCTGGGCTCCCATGAGCACTTGCCCAGCCATAATGCCCTTTCTATTTATGCAGTGTTCTTACTGCATAATGCAAGTGTGCATTTATAGTAGCACTGTGTACTTGTGATGTATAAGTAAGGTCAATGCAGATGCAAAATATTTGTAGAATATTAATTGGCAGTTGGTGTGTGAAAGTTTAATATGTTTATAGGTTTATGTGTATAGTTTTAGCAAGTGATTGGTGGATGGACGTGTGACTGTTTGAAAGCAGGCAATGAAGGAGTGTTACACATATAAAAGTAAAAAGGGTAGAAGCGTTGTTCTGTGCAATGGTGTGCACATGCCATCTGGGTCTTT
The DNA here is from genome assembly GCF_040938575.1 of Ambystoma mexicanum. NCBI lineage: Eukaryota > Metazoa > Chordata > Amphibia > Caudata > Ambystomatidae > Ambystoma > Ambystoma mexicanum. Next base: position 374,689,868 of record NC_090928.1, read on the forward strand.
TAATGATGCATGGCCTGAAAAGGGGATTGCAGAGACAACAGATAGTTAAAGGTGCATGGATTATGGTACTCATTGTATGCTAGAGAAAAGTTTTTGACACAGAAAATTGTTTATGTCCTTTTATATTTTCCTCTGGTATTCAATTGCCCATTATTTCCATTAGCATAATATAAAATTCTGATGGAAATGTTAGAGAATCTTATTGAGTCTAACTACATTACTGAGAAATGTAAAGTAGATGGAGTCTATACGATTATTTGTTTTATTTCTATTTTTTACTGTGAAAGTTGTTTCCTAAAAGAACCTTTTTTTTGGTGTTTTTTTTTTTTTCAGGAGACGCCAGGACGTAAGGTGGGGGGAGGAAAATTATGGAAGGGGCACCAGTGAAAGATACGGGGGAGGTTGACAGGGAAAGGTGTTGTTGTGCCTTAAATCCAAGATATGGGGCAGTGTTGATTGCAGCCTCGAACACACTTCAAAACTGCTCCCCCCTGCAGAGTGGTGTGTTGCGGTATATACAGAGTACTGTTGTCTTGGAAATATATAAATCAACAGCCTCTTTTATGGCTTGCAAGGTTGATGGTGGAATCTTTTGCCCCACAGGAGTAGCCTTTGTGATGGCAGTATTGGTTGAAGAAGATGAGGTAGAGGAAGACAGCCTATTGTTTCCTGAAAAAGGAACAGTCTTTCTCAGAGTATCCCGGTGGTTGGATTTGGTCTGGCATCGCATGCAGGTGGTCCCATAAGAGTACTGCCCAGGTTGTCTGTGACTGAGTACAATGCTGCACTCAGTGCATTTAACCTTTGTAGCCTTAGCCTTTGGTACACTCACAACAGTGGTAAAGAACCGCCACACCCTTGATTCTCTCTGGGTGCTGAAGGTAGACATTTCCTCTATCTCATCTTCGTAGTCTTCTTGATTGTTTTCTGCATCATTGTGTTTTTTCCATTGTGGAGACCCTGCAGGTGGTGGTGGCTTCTGGGGAGGAGGGATGGCCAAAGCAATGCCATTTTTGAAGTTAAATTGCAGTTTTGCTAATATTGCTCCAAGCATGTTCTCTCTCCTAGTTTGGCAATGGAAAATCAATAAGAATAGGTCTAGGTTAATGTGCAAGGGAATATTTTCAACTTGAAACTTCCTAGATCAGCTGAAAATGCAGTTTGGAACTGTTCGTGAAGCACAAACTAGTTTGCAAAACACCGACCCATTCATGGACAATGCCGTAATGCCGCGCACGTGCGTCGTCACGTGACACTGTCCGTAAAGTTCATGATGATGCCAGATGTCTGCGAGTGTCTGTGCACAGGAAACGGTGCTAAAAAGTTCATAGAAGTGTTAAAAATGTTTCTAGGAGGTGGGGAATGGCACGGTTTTTACTTGAAACTTTCTATATTGACTGAAAATGCTGATATATTGCAGGTAAGTATGATATTATTTGTAGCAGATTAGGGTGCACTGGTAAAAACCTATGAAATTCATTGAAAAAACTTTGTTAAAGGGATGTTATGGTTAAGTTGCACTAATTAAATATGAAATTCAGTAATAATCTTTGTTAAAAGGACGTTATGCTTACAAGTAAAACTGAAAAACCCCAGAAATCTGCCAGTTATGGTTAGCTAAGCAACCATAACTCGTGCTACCACCTTGCACTGCTAAGACTAAGACCCAGGACATCAAAGATGACATCACAAATGTCATTGATGACATCACTGATGACATCACATATGAAATTCATTTTGATGAAACCTCCTTACAAGAGGTTGTGTTTATAATGTTGGAAACAAGATGTCAGAGATGATCGGGAGCTCTATCATGAACTGTTTAATGTATTAAAACATGTACTTACCATAACAAAAAATTATATTGGAGTGTTGTTGTTAATACTGGAACCTAATCTTACATACACATAGGCAATGGTTCCACCATACACCATAGAAGTACAGCATTTTTAATCTGGTAATATTTGCCAGTAAAATAATAACTTCAATCCTATGACAATGTTGACTAATGTTAATTATGGAATAAATAGCTAACAAATGAAGACTTACTACACACTTGTGTTAGTAGAAACAATACATATGAAGACTCAGAATGTATACAAATGTGAGGTACATACAGAGAACTCCAGTAAGGAGGAAAGAATCACCATCACCAGATAATGTCAATAACATTAAAGTGTATCTTCATGTGTACAAATGAATTGTGTGTTTGAGGGCTGCTCATTGCCTTGTGTATGTGCACAATGAGCTGAGGCCAACATTATTTTAAGAGCATGTAAGGGTAACCTCTATATATACATACCATCTTTTGAATTTTCATATTATGATGTTAGTGAACAAAAACAACCGGCCTAGATATGTCAGTGAACAAAAACAAGTGACCCAGATATGTGATGTAATCAGTGATGCCATCAATAACACATGTGATGTCATCTTTGATGTCCTAGGTGTTAGTCGTAGCAGTGCACGATGGTGGCCAAGTTATGGTTGCTTATCTTACCATAACTGGCGAATTTTTGTGGGGTTTCGGTTTTATTCTTAACCATAACATCCTTTTAACATAGTTATTTTATTAAATTTCATATGTTTTTATTAGTTCAAATTAACTATAACGTCCCTTTAACAAAGTTTCTTCAATGAATATATATATATATATATATATATATATATATATATATATATATATATATATATGCATATATATATATATATCACTGACAAAGAACGTTGTTAAAGGGACGTTATGGTTAAGTTGTTCTAGTAAAAACCTATGCAATTCAATGGACAAACGTTGTTACAGGGACGTTATAGTTACAGGTAAAACCGCAAAACCCAGAAATTCACCACTTATGGTAAGCTAAGCAACCATAACACGTGCTACCACTGTGCACTGCAAGGACTAACACCCATAACATCACAAATGTCATTTATGACATGACTGATGACATCACATGTGTATATAGTTTTCATAAACAGCCTCCACAAGGGGTTGTCATTGTTATGTTGGCACAAAACTATCAGATATCATTGGAAGAACTATCATGAGATACATAGTTCATTAAGGAATGCATTGCTATAAACACCATTGCATTACCGAGTTATTTCCAGTAGTTGACCCCACTCATGTAGAAACGTTGCCATTGTCTACAGCATGCATCATACAGGTGCAATAATCAAATCTTCAGATGTTGGAAAGTAAAAAGATGAATGCTTTCGATTGAGGGTTTTCTGTAGTGTGAAACATGTCATAAGTAGCTAAGTATGCTTCTCAAACTACATCATTGTACTAATATATACAAAGCATAAACAGACCACAAAGCATACACACATGAGCATACACAGGGAATTTAAAGTAAGCAATAAAAGTAGCAGTACTACCAGAAAGTGTTCATACCCTAACTGCTTATCTTCATGCACAGAAATGATTGCTGTGTTTCAGGCTTCTTCCCCTATGCATATGTATCATATGATGTGACTCAACCCTAAGGAAAGTAGTGTACGAACATATGAGAAAGGTAAGGTAAAACAACTTACAACCTTTGCCATTTTTAGTTCCTGACTCCCAGTGAAGAAAAGCACCCAATGTACATATGTCACTGAACAAAGAGAGAGGGAGCCATGCATGTGATGTCATCAGTCGTGTCATGAATGACATTTGTGATGTCATCTTTGATGTCATGGGTGTTATTCCTTGCAGTACACAGTAGTAGCGCGAGTTATGGTTGCTTAGCTTACCATAACTGGCGAATTTCTGGGGGTTTTCGGTTTTACCTGTAACCATAACGTCCCTGTAACAACGTTTGTCCATTGAACTGTATAGGTTTTTACTAGTGCAACTGAACCATAACGTCCCTTTAACAACGTTTTTTGTCAGTGAATTTCATTGGTTTTTAGCAGGATACCCTTAGTGTGCAAAGAAGAACTGTGCACCATAGTGAAACTGCTGGCACCATGTTAATGCGGACAGCAGTCGCGGACTATTCATCTGTTTGCGGAGATCGGGTGGCATCCAACCTGCTGAGGAAGGCAGGTGCTCTCTTACATAGTGGTACCAATCACCAAACGCAAAGAACATAGACAAGCAGCCCATGTGCAAGAATTGCAAGGGAAAATAGAGTAGGTTTGCAAATTGTGTACTTATGAAGCAAACAGGACAAAGGCATAGGGAGTACACCATAACAGAATACATCAACAACAGTAGTGACGTCTGCCTTCAAAAATATTACCACACTGCTACTGTAAAGGGGAACAAAGAACAAATGGCCAGAGTAGCGACTGGAAAGCACTAAGACCTGATTGTCACTACAATGTAGTAAGGACACTAAATTTTGTCTAATAATTGCACAGGTCCTGAAGTATGCAATAGTACAGAAGCATAACGTGTCTTTTTGTAACGCAGCAATGGCAAGCATCTTAGAGTGGCAGGAAGAACATTTCCCTCATGATGCAATGACATTCTGTAGTAACCCCATTGGTAAGCACAGTAGTGTGAACCGTAAATTATGTAATATATATTGCTGCATATACAAAAAACACATTCTCTTTTTGGTAAGAGAACATATTGGAAAGGAAAGCAAGGCAGTACAAGCGGCAACCCTTCCACAACAGTATACGGGCATAGGAAAGGAAAAACGCTCTGTGCATAGGGAAATCGACAGCAAAGTCAAAGTGGAATAATTGGTGAATAATTGTGCCCCTTTAAAGGCTGCATACAAGGATATATTTTTGACAAAATGAAACAGCACTGGCACACCTGCACGTGTACTCCTTCCCCATGTCCGAGCCCGCCATCCCCTCAAAAACCGTTTCATGGGAAACCTTACATTGATACATCAATCTCTTCCTCCCCTCACTACAAAGTTGGGCAAATCCCCATTTCCCCACAATAAGTATCCACTTCTGCTCCCCTTCCCTTTCCTAATGGGGTGTATGCATGTGTACAAGTAAACAGTAATAATGAGAATGTTGCTGAGTGTTTGTGTGATATTCTTTTCTTCCTGCAATGGGGTTCTGACTCAGCGGCACCCAGTTCTTGTTGCAATGACCGCAATTAATAAAAAGATAGGTGTCCTATGGACACCGGAGCTGTCCGGCCTATCCACAATGACAATGGATGCACCTGTATGCCGCCAGCAGGCTCCACATGTCCGCGTGTTGTCCATCACCTATCAATGCGTGTGGGAGCGGACGTTTGTGCGTAGTGCAAGTACATGCATGTGTTTCTGTTCCTCTGTGTCCTGGTAACATTGCCACTGTGCAGCATATGTGAAGGAACGTTAATTAGGTTGGGGCGTCAACCCACGTCCTACAGGTAGCTATACAGATAAACATCCCATCTGCTGTAGTGTTTAAATAGCCAGATTCTCGGAAAAATGGTTGGCACACGTGTGGCGCACTATTAGTCAGTAGAGAAGTAGCAACAGTGTGCATTGGACACCCATGCACATGCACACAACGTATTCAGCTCAAAACACATTCAGCAGACAGCCATCCCAAAGGAAAACAGTGGTGACATCACCATGCGACTGCATCAACGGCTGCGCGTAGCCCCTTATTTCGGGGACAGAAGCCGGACCCTCGAACAGCAGCAAAGTGCAGGGTTGAGCAATGTGCGGAGTGTTTTTCATAAAGTACACACTTACAAACACACTACAATGTGCCGTTGCACATGTATGTATGTTTTGGAACAATGTAGGCCTGCTTTCTGGGTGAAAGTTGTCCACAGCAACCCTACAAAAGGGCACACACAGAGGTGCTGTGCAATCTTTTTGCAGCTTTTTAGAACAGAGTAGGAGGCCACATAGGTTTGCCCTGTAAGTAATGATGCAACAAATCTGCTGTGCTACAGTGCGTCTGCAACTAATAGCAACCATGTCAGTTTGGCTGAGTACGCACATTAATGGAGAAGATTATGAACGGGCCTTGCTGTGACCCACACCCGCAGCAGCGATAGTCCCCATTGTCCCAATCTCATGGGTAGCTAGCCGAAAACTGGAGTATACCAATGTGCGTTTCACCAAGGACGGCGAGGGCCGTGTCCCAATGAAGCAGAAACATTCCTTCTTCCCTTACCAGTTTCTTCTTTTCAGCACGCCGTCATTGCGTGCTGTTAAAAAATTCCACACGATTCCACCAATGACATTGAAGAGCTCTCCATGTAACAGTATCAGTTCTGTACAACAGTCCTCTGCGTACACACGCCCAGAAACGTTGTTGCGCAATTCCTGTGGCTCCACAGTCCCATTTCCATGGCCACCATCCTGAAAATCCCCAGATGTGGCTTTCGTGCTGTGTGCGACCGTGGGGTAATAACTTTCGACCAGGTTAGGGGAAGTTCTTTGTAAGGGACGGCTCCAAAAAGAACCTTTTTTATTTTTTAGATGCTTCTAGAGAAACACCTTTTTTCACTTTTTATTTGATTTTGTGTTTTCTTGTGCAGACATTGTTACAGTAGACTCTTCACTGCATCGTGTAGATGGGCAAACAAAACAGCATTACCAATGGGCAACAAAGAAATGCAATTTTCTTGGAAAAATTCTGCATTTTCACAAATAATGAGGTAATTGTTCCAGAAGACCATCCCAGCAGCGGACAAAAAAGTATACATGCTTCTGTTGATGAGACACCTTCCTGCCTCTGGCTCGGAACAACATCCAGGAGCATTGTCCCATACTCTTTGTGGTGTTATGGATGAGAAAAGCACCTTGGCAGTGGGAAAAAGCCTCTTCACTAGATTTAGCAACATCTTCAGTCGAAGGAAAAAACCTAAACAAGACACGTAACCCATATGCATGCCGCTGTAGTGGATGACGATAACATCGGCCTTGCAAAGTGCATGCATGTCAGCAAAACTGTGCTCATAGACACTGTTCCACAATGCGTCCACTCCTTCCAAACCGAAATTGCCATCAAAGTTTCTTTCCAATGCTTACTTGTGCAGATCTAGTAGAAAGGCATCACCTATAGGCAACACAATGCGTTTCACCATGTCAGCCAGCCTCACTACGCATAGTATAATGTACAACAGTTTGACTGACCCTTCCTGTGAACCACACCCACAGTACCTGATTGGATAATCCCGAAAGTCTCATCTCTATTGGCCAGTAAAGCAGTAGCAGTCTTTCTTCCCTTTCCACTGCCTTTTGTCCACCACTACCTCATTGGGTACGGGTAAATAGGCCACACGTGATTCCACCAATGCCATCCAAGACGTTAGCATCTAACACTGTCAGTTCTGCACAACACTTCGTAGGTACCGTTACAAATTCAGCCTGCTAGTGTGCTGTCGCTGGACAACACGTCCAGTAGAAAGTTCGTAAAAGATTGCAAGATTTGTGCATCCACATTCATCCACATGTGCACCCAACACCACAAAATGGAGGTACGGAAACTTTTTCTGCACTATGTGTATGACTGTGTTATAAGTGCCTCTGTGCACAGTACCTGCCGCTGAGCAGCCATTACATTCTTTAAAAGCATACTGTTTTTTTCCCATTCCCTAGCACGAAGTGGCACTTCAGTGATATGTACTAGCAACATTCTTATTTACGCATATCATACAGTGTAATATCGAAACAGGAACTCTCTGCTTTCCTTCTGACAATGCTACGAAATATTTTCCCCACTAACCCACCTCCTACATAAATCATTAAAAGAAATGCCACCAATAGCAGCATTGAATGTATCGTACCGAGGAAAAGCATCTTTCCAAAGATCACTGTCTGCACAGCTGTACTTCTGTCTAGCCTGCACTAATGCAACAGGCTCTTTTTATAATCTGCCCCCTTCTTCTCTCCACCCTCTGGAACGCATCCAGAAGAGGAATGCGTGACTTAGGTTGGTATCTCTCCTGCACTGAAATGTCGCCAATTGCTCCCAGTGGCTGCGAGGAATAAAGTGAGAAGACTGCATTATGTAGAATACCTTCTCAGCCCTGGGACCTCAATACCTTCAACTCTAACTCCCTATATATCAGCGTTCGCAAGCTCTTCCCTTATCCGCCTTCAACTCCCTCAGGGACAGGTGCTTCTGCAAAAAACCATTTGGTAGTAGATGTGCCTGCCTCCCTGACACTTGAGGGGAACAATCGCCTTTTACGGAAGCACCTCAAAGCCTATCTCTTAGTGTCTGCTTTTTCTGCTCCTCTGCCCAGCTAAGTGCCTGATGAAAATTGATTCTGCACTGGTTATCTGGTGACTCTGTGATGTCGGGGCCATGTCATCTCCCCCCACCAGGTGAACCCCTGCACTGGCTTTCTAGCAAACCCTGCACTTGAGGAATGTTTTCTGTATGACTAACAGTTCATCCACCAGCTGTTGTGTGCACTTATCCATGCACTTGACGCAATTGGCCCGTATTTTTACTTATTGTCATTTGTTCTTCTTCCCATGTACTGTACCTTCTCCTCCCTCCACCCATGCACTTGGGCGATCTAAATCACACTTGGCCTGGTAGAGTTGCTGTCTCTGTCTCCTCTCTGTTTCCCCTCCCTTGCCTCGTTGCATTTCTAGACGTGTGTGTAGGGGTTTTACGAATGCCATAGCATACAATTGTGCATCATATGATATCATACACACAATGCATGCACGACAGTAAGATGCCTGCCACTTACCGTGTACACTGCAAAGTTTTTTTTTGTTTTCCACAGTACCCCACTTACTGCACACTTTTCAAAAAATATTGTGCAAACTCAACACAGCTTACATGTTACTAACTGCAAACAAATACATACAGTGCATGCATACACCCAGGATGCCTGCCCCTTACCTTGCACACTTCCACCATAGCCTTCTGCACTTCTTTGTGCAAAGAGAACTTCTGGCACAGTGTTTGCATACATGCTAGACCCACCAACCTTATAGAGCAGTGTCTTTCGCTCCACAGTTTCATTTCCATGGCTCCCATCCAGAAAACAGCTGGATGTGGCATGTGGAAGCGTCAAAGTACAGCATAATCCGCTGGTTGTTCGTGCTAGGAAGAGGGGTTTTGTGGGGGGGTAAGTGTAAAACAGGGTAGGGGTTTGGGTCTGTAGTACTGTCTCAGAAAACAAAAGGTTTTATTTTATTTCCTGTTTTAGTTATGTATGTGCTTGCATACATTATTTTTTTTATCTCTTTCAATGAGTTTCTGTTTGCTTCTCCTCCTGCCATTTGTATGGACTGAACGTAACGCTTGTCTTACAGTTCTACAGGATTGTCTGCAACGCTTCGTGCAGAGTGGCAAACAAATCAGCATTGCCAATGGAGGTAAAAAAATGCCTTTTCCTTGGAACCACTGCAAATCTTGCTTGTTAATGTTGTCATAGTCGGTGCAGAACATCCCAGCACTGCACATAAAGTCACACATGCTTCTGTTTATGAAACGCCTCCCGACCTCTGGCTGTGGGCAAATTAAACAGGCATGGTCCCATGCACCTCTTGGTGGTATGGAGGAGAACATCACCTTGGCAGTGAGAAAAATCTGCATCACTGCTGTCATCAACTTCTTGAGGTGACGGAGCAAACGTGAGCAAGACATCTACCCCAAATGTAGTGCTTCATAATGCACTACCACAACATCCACAGTACCGACAGAGAACATAGATATACAAAAGAGAACCATGGCACTGAAACCCCACTCATAGACTGTGCCCCAAAAAGCCTCCACTCCTTCCAACTGAAAGTTAGTATCAAAGCCTCTTTCCACAGCATACCTGTGCAGATCTTGCACAAAGGTATCACCCACAATGAGCACTCTGCATCTGTCCATCTCTGTCAGCCTCACTGCATCAATGTTTGGGGAAATGTATCACTACCCCTTCCTGTGAACCACACCCTCGACAACTGATTGGATAATCCCCACAGTTCCATTTGCAAAGGCACCATACCAGAAGGGCAGATTGTAGCACGTGCACCTTCCCGGCTACAGCGAGTGCCACACCCCAGTAGAGCAGAGGCACGTCTTCTTCTGTTTCCACTATTGTATATGCAACACTCCCGCATTAGGTAGTATTCAAAAGTCACACACACATGTAGCATGCACATCCAAGACCTCCGCATCGAACACTGTCATTTCTGCACTGTACTGTAGACGTACCTTTACACACTCACAGTACAGGTCTTGTGTTATGTGAAAGCACCTCCCGGTAACAGCTCTCCAAACTGATCCACGCTTAGAGTGTCCACATTCAAACAGAGCGGCACCCAGCACCAGGAACTGCAGGTAGCCACATTTTTCCTCCCACCAACTCCAATGATACAATACTTCAAAGTGTAGTACAGTAGTTAGTAATCTGCGCAATGCACACTACTCAAGCACATACACTATGCAGTTGAACCCTATGCATTGGTACACACACACTTTCTCACCACAGCACTCAGTGATATGGTAGGTTATTTAATATGATAAGTTATTTATAACACGCTTTATGCAAGAGGTTTCGAAGCGCGGACCCGGGGATCGAACCTGTGTTGCTCCATGTCACCTTGCTTCCAAGGTGAGCACAATGCCCCTGTGCTATCCTCCCGAGACACACTGCAGAACTGTTCACTCCATAAGCTCCTGCCATGTACTGGAAAATGTACCATGTGCAAACAATGAGCACACCCATGGAATCAACAATGAATGCACAACTCACAAACCACACACGAAACGCAATAATCTGAGGACTAGTTGCAAGCATCCCACATAGCTGTTTGTTTAAGGCTTCCCGCCATGCATCCAAGATGCTAGGGCCTCACTACACACAGCACACCCTACTGCACCCCAAGTTTCACTCCTCATGTCATGTGGAATGCATTCCCCATCTGCAATTGCGCCTGTCACCTTTCACCATGGCCACATCTTTGCATGCATGCCTCCATGATGTTGTGTTGGCTGTTCTGAACGGTATGTGAGTGGCTCTGTACATTGTCCATATTGCAACTTTCTTATGCTGATGACGTCCTTTCATGGCGCAATATGTTACAACATTTCCTCAAGCAAGGGTCTTGTAAAGGGCATCCCATAGCAAATGGAAATGCTAACATATGGCTCCCTTATGTGCAACACATGCAATGACCTACACCATATGCTTGTGAAAGCATTGCACCTCACTTTGGTTTTTCCACCAAGTGTAAAATTTTCTCTGCACACATTATTCAAAGGTCACCATCCTCGGAGAGATACAGAGGCAACTCTGCATGGCAGCATTATGGTGTGCTGGCTGTCGTTAAGGGATAGGCTCTTGGGTGCATGGCCAACGGCCTATGACCTTTGGCCATGTACCCAATAGTCTAGGCCTTCCCACACCCATCACAACATAATGGCCTCATGAAGGGGAACATTTGCCACATATCACAATCCACAAACGTAACATAGGATGGGTGGTGCAAAGGGCAACTCATGCCAAATGCAAATAGCGCCATGTGCCTCCCTAATATCCAATGTGGTGGCATAATCTACACCATATGGTATTGGGCACATATCAGGTCACTTGTGCTGTTCTACCATATCTACAAGATCCTGCAGAACCATTTTTTGAACGTCACCACCATCGGAGACAAGCATACTTCAAACTGGATGTCTGCTTTATGGTGACATGCTATGGTGAAGGCTTAGGCCCATCGGTGGCTGGCCTATATTTGCCTTCAGCCATGCACCCAATGGTCTAGACCTGGGCCACACTCACCGCAACATAACAGAGCCATGCAGGCGACCAACTAGGCATGTGCCAGAAATCACAAAGGCAATTCCACCCGACCGCTGCACCACTAAACCGGGAGTCCTTACCGTAATGCAGAAACATATTGCTTACAATTACCACACAAGATTGTTGCCTGTTGAGGTATCCGCGCATTGGCGTTGCATGCACGGATAGCAATGGCACACCACCGTCTTCTTCTAATGAGATATCACATGAAGCACTTCTCACTCCCCACTCCACACCCTTTGCATCCCTTCTTCCCAATACCAGATGCTGTACACTATGTTTTTCAGGCCCTTTTCGCCACTGCATTTTCCTCTGATACAACCTGCCGCCATCATGGAACACTTTTGACACACATCCCATCAGCGCACACTGCAGTGCAATAAAAATTTGGACTGTGCAGCGAACAGGGAAATGGGACGCTGGAGCGGAGCCAGATATGACTAATTTTAGTGCACACACTGCTACGTACAAGAGGCCCAGCCATGCACACAATGGCTTAGAGCCTTGCCACACACAACACTATCCTGCGATACACCATGGCGGCGTTTCCCAAAAATGTTGATGCACAGCACCCTTCCCTCCAGCCAACCACCGGGCGCGTCCAATGTTCTCCGACATCACAGCGTACTGCAGGCCAATGAGACTTCGGTCTGCGGAGTGAACAGGGAAATGGGTCCGCAGAGCGAACCCAGATATCACACATTTTTTGGGACATAGATTTCAGTTCTTTGAAACAATAGTACTGGTTGGATTTCCACCAAACACACAAAAGCACGCTTTCTGACCCAAGCACCCGCTCCTGCTGCAAATTTGGTGAAAATCCGTCCAACCATTCGGCCTGTAGCCATGCGTAAAGTTTTTCCCCATTTAGTCTATGGAGAAAAAAAAAATCTTTTGGGACCCCCCACCCCTATAACTTTGCCACCCTGCACGAAACCTCACCCAACTTGGCGAAAAAATTCAGAGACGGTCATATACTTTTTTTGGTGATGATTCCTCCAGGGGGAGCGAAATTATAAACCACTGAAAAAGTGCTGTTCCTATGAGTTTACCAACTTACTGCGGGCCGTGTGATATAATGTTTTTTAGAATCAATTATATTCGCATGAGCGAAAAAAGGGTAATTAGCTCTATGTGCTGCCGCAACATAAAAATGTCATGAAGCACTGCAACAAAAAAAAAAATCGAATTCAGTGGATTTTAAATTAATCATATAAATTATGCTTTCCTCTTTCATTTATAAGTCTGACTGCAGCATGTTTGAAGGCTGATGATCACCATATTCTTTAGAAAAGACAATTTTGAAATTGTATTCATGAAGAAATGAAAATAAGTATTCAAACCACTCAATAAGGGCTAGCTTGAAACTCATTACATTCGCGAAGCTTGAGATTTGATTATTTTAAATGGTTTCATACTGTATAAAGGAGCAGTCTTCTATCAAATACTGACTATTGTTTTAATGATTGGTAAGGGATATTTAATGTGTTGGGCGTTTGGTATTTTGCAGCCCATGTTTACTGTTCACAGTTCACCTGAAGTCTTACTTGAAGATGCGTTCCTGAAGAGTAATGGGTGGAAGATTGAATTAATCATAACCACGAGTATTACTCTGAGTAACCCTCAATAGTAGTATATTTGCTCAGTCTGTCTGGATTTACGAAAAGGACAAACTGGAGGCAAATCGGGCTCAGTCCCACTGCAAAAGGGGGAAGACAATTATCTTTTACAGGGAGGTGTGTCAAGAGCTATCAGTTCACTGTGGACGTCATGGCAACATTTTACTATCACCTTTTTTAGACTTAAGATGGGTAGATGAGTCAACATTATATGTGAGCATTGCCACTGTAAATGATTTGTGTGATGCCCTTGCCCACAACATATGCCAACATTGCATTATAAAACAGGTTTTCATGCAGCAACAATAGTTCCGCTTTGCCTTGAGCACATGCATGCATGCACACATGCACACATTTGAACACATGCATGCACCCTGGTAGACACCTGCTCACTAACACACATCTCTCTCTCTCTTTCGCTCCCTCCCTCCCTCTCTCTGTCTGTCACTCACAAACACACACACACATATACACACACAAACGTTTTTATTATTGTGTATTATCTGCCTGGACCAACGCCAGGAAACACAAATTATTGGGTGTCTAAAAGCTTCACAGCACTTGGCATGACGATACTGCACAGCTTGTGCTCTGAAAACCTAACACCACGTATATTTTATTAGGCTTTGAGGTGGCAGCAAAAGAGCCGCCTTCTGTGTGCACGGACCACGCCAGCTTTCGCAGTGCGCCACGCCTGGATGTGGGAGCATTATACCACAGTCTCTCATGGATCACAGGTCTTGTGTGGAAGTGTGGGGTTCCTGCAAGGAGAGAGGGTGCTCGTTTGTTTTTCTCTGCCTGATTATTTTTTGTGCGTCCCTACGGGTCAGCTCCACCATAAAGGCAAAGCCTCCACCCCCTGCACCTTTCCCTTCACCGCTCCCTGCACTTGCGCAATCTCAATTTGACCTGGCCTCGTAGGATCGCTGTCTGTCTTCCCCCTCGTCCCCCTGCCTTGCCTCGTCGCGACTTGAAACACTTGTGAATAGGCACATTATAAATGCCATATCATATCATATCATCACCCATTTACCCATTGCGGGTGAGATTCCGCTGGATGGGGAGGTTTACTACACATAGCTGGCTGTATGCTTAACCATCTTAAGACCAGCCTGGACTTCCTCTGCGTGAAGAAAGTAAAGGTGCACATGTAAGGTGTTGTGAAAGAACAGAACCTCCTGTTCTGGTGATAGAACAAACTGAAGAGCACCAGCAGGAGGAGCCATAGGTGGTCCCCCAGCTGATGACTCATGAGTGGGGGACTGGGGACACTGAAACATTGCCTGCCAGTATGGAGGGTGGCAAGGTGAGCTAATGCTTTCCTCAAGAGATGTCGAAGTTAAGTCAGAAAACATCCCTATGCATGACATCACTACTCATTTGTACACGTCAGTGGGAATATTTCAACTTGTCAGAGGGTGTGGCTGTCAGTACAGAGCCAGGCAGTTTATCCAGGTAAGATTGCCTTGGGCACCTCTTTAATGCACACACAATGAAGGTTGTTGCACAATGATGTGCTCAAGGAGCATATATCACAAACCACAGACATATGCAGGTACTGTAAAGATGACAGTAGCCACAAGGGAGTGCCAGATGGTAATCCAGCTCACCACCAGCCATGCGCTAGCAAGCAAACCCAAGCAACCCAATCACCACATGTCCATTGACCAACCCAACTGTCTCCCCAAACCCCCATGTCTAGTCCAGCACAACCTGACCCAGTAGCACCAGTGACTAGCAGTGCCGCTTCAACACCACTAGCAGTGTATCCTACTGTTGGTGGTGGTAGAATTCATGCTGTGGTACCATTTGGGCAGAACAGGCAAGAGGGAGAGATGAGGAATGCAAACACATGCTGGATGCATTATGTGACCTTTGCAGTCAGTGTGAGCTGGCTGATGAGTTAGTGTTGGACTCCAGTAAGACGCACATGCTCCTCCCATCGTCCCCTTTTCGAGATGAGTGGACAGGAGGGTACTAAAAGCGAGCATTATGCATTGCTGAAAGAAGGAGATCATGGCTCTTCTGTTTGGTAGAGCCAAATAAACGGTTCTAGGTTAAAATAGAAAAAATGAAACACTGAGGCCAAAAACAACTATTTCATTTAGGCCGATATTAGAAAAACAAATTTGTGCCGGGCGACACACCATACCCCTCCCCATATCCACCCACCCTTTTTCATACCCTTATCCAACCCCCATCTATTTTGTTTTAAACGGTGCAGAATTCGTGCACAAATTCAGCCTTAAAAAATTGTTATTTTCGGCCTCAGCATTTTTGTATTCATTTTTTGGGTGGAAACCACATAAACTATGGCAGAACCTGTAGTTTGTGAGTGTGTTACTAGGACTTGGAGAGTGCCTCCACTGGTTTGTAAAGCCAAATGCATTTGTGTGTGTGTGTGTGTGTGTGTGTGAAAGAGAGAGAGAGAGAGAGAGAGAGAGAGATAGAGAGAGAGAGAGAGAGAGAGAGAGAGAGAGAGAGAGAGAGAGAGAGAGAGAGAGAGAATATAAATATACCAAGCAGCACTAAAAACCTGCCAGCACTGCATGCTAACAAACAGTCAGCTTAAACTTTCAACAACTTTCGAAAGCTAATTGAACAAGCACAGATTGTCATACTGACCACTTGCCAAACCAGAATTGCAGTGGAACATCATCAATAGTTCTCAGGTGTTGAAATACCATCTGGTCTTCTTGTGCCTGTTCTATTTTCCTGGGGAGCCTGATGCATATGGCAAGCCAGACTGGGGGAGTATTCTGTCCTTGGTTTGGCCTAGTCTCAAGAATTGTGGAGAATGTATGTGGACTGTCAGATGAACACATTTCAGAGCTTTCGTCGCACAAACTGTGTAGTTGATGTACAACCTTTCTCTTCTTTTATCAGCTATTCTTCTCAATGTCTCTTTAATGCTTCCTTACAAATGAATACTCTCAAAATCAATATCTTCACAACTAAAGTTTTAATCATTGGAGGTAGAACAAGGAAATACATCCCTTTTACATGGACTATCAATCAAAAACCCCAAGAAGTGGTGGAGAAATATATGTAAGGGTTCTGATTAAATGGTGTCCAAAAAGTAATTTTGATTGTGACATTTTCATGCCCAAAGCTTTAAAGGTATAGTCCCAGGATTTATTTATGGCCTCATGGTACTTCCTGAGTCTAAAACGATGTGGTTAGTAAAATTGGAGGGAAGGCTACTTCTTCCATACTTGGATTACCCTCATCGGTTCCTGTGGAAGCATAAAGACTCGAGTTTGAACTATCTTCCCTGAGATCTCTATGGTTACTACTATGAAGTAAATGTATACTCTCTCTACATTCTCCCCAATTGACGGTAGAACTGTTACTGAGTTTAATTGCCAAACAATACCATTTGAACAATCCAGCCATTTGGTATTAGAACTTCAGGCTTCTGTCACGAACGCCCTGTGTAACCTAAGGCTACCTATAGAGCAATTGATTGATCTCCCTAATGCATTGATCATACTTACCAATAAAACCAAAGTTTGGGATGTAGACAATTTGAGAACTCTCCACAAAAGAAAATCGATTTTATATATAGTAGCAAAGATTTTCGTCCCAGTTTACCATGCACATATCTTACTAAGTTACTAAGTTATGTTGTAAACAGCTGAGAATACTCATTACCTACATGCGGTTTAATATTCTCCCGACCCAAGAGCACACTGGCAGTTGGATTGGGACCCCAAATGAGGACCGACTCTGCTGACTATGTAATTCATTGGTAGAGACTTCCCGACACATTCTTACCACTTGTCCTAAACTAAACAGTGTATTTGAAGGGTTATACAGCTCTTGCCCGGACTATAGAGTTTGTACAGATGGAGCAATTTTGGAACAGTATTTATGGAGCAGAGTCTATAGTAATAACAGCTGCAGCCTTTTCTATTCGGAATGAGGCATCGCATCTACTCCAATCGCTCTTTAAACCCATGTATTAAGATTTGTGGATGAGTATTGGGCTTTTGCTTTTAGGTCAATCTATGCACTTTAATGTTTTAACTTGGTGTACATTTTAACACAAATTAATTGTATTCATTAATAGTAATCAAGGATCACATTTCAACAGATATTGTATATTATAGATTTACAATGTTTAAGGTTTTTGAGTAATGATGTTATAACATGTATGGAGTATATTTTTTAAGAGAAGTATTTATTTATTTATGGAATATGTATGGTATGAAATAATTTGTACATATGTTTGAAAGTCTGTTTTTCTATGTGCTAAAGATTCTTCTTGTTTAACCAAATGCACTAAATAAAAAAATAAAAAATAATGTCAGTAACATTCTCCTGCACAGAAAATAAAACATGTTATTGCTCGATGCTGTGAGGGTGTAGAAGAAGCAGACTGACACGGATGAGCCATTTTGAGGGCTCAAATTTTGTGACTCAAAATAACCTATGCCTCCCTACTTCTAAAGGGGCATGCCCTGCCTCAACCTAGTAAAACTTCAGTGAGCTGTCAGAATTCCATCCAAATTAAATGTTCTCTGTCCTCTGTCAAAACCAACTAATCTAACCCTAACAATGTAAATATAAGCTTTAACTAAAGTGAAGTTTGTGTTTCCTTCACCAGGAGAATGACTCCCTTTGCCTGGTTTCATGCATCATTTTTCAGTAGAAGTAACTCCTTCAATGTCCCATCACAAGGGGCCAGGAGAATGACTACCTTCTTCTGGTCCTTCTATAAATGTTCTCCACAGTGGTCTCTAAGCAAAAAACTTGGATTAGTGTATTTAATTCCTTCCAGGAAATAGAACAACTCAAAACCTTATTTGGCTTCCATTTAACACCCTGATTGTGGACACCATTACCAGGCATCTTTGTATCTTTCTTGTCTATCTCTCTATGGGGTACTGTATCGTAATGAGCAGTTTGTTTCCCAAAGCTCTTGGGCTTTTCTATGATGTTTGCTGGACCATAGAGATGAGGGAGACAGCTCCCGATGCTCTCTGTTTTAACAGAGGTATTTGGTGAATCATAGTGTTGAGGGAGATGGCTACTGTTCAACTTTGCTTGAGCATTGGTATTGGATTGACCACTACACTGACGGAGTCTGTTTGATCAGTGGTATTGGATGAACCACTGTAACGAGGGAGAGGACTCCGTTACACTCTGCTTGAGCAGTGGTACTGGCTTGGCTTCTGCAACAAGGAAGATGACTCCCAATGCACTCTGCTTGAGTAGTGGTATTGGATTGGCCACTGTGATGAGGGAGATGACTCCTGATGCACTCTTCTTGGCTTGGGCCTCTTCACGGACCCCACCCAGTCTTCCCTGTCTTCGTGCCATTCCTACTACCTGCGATACCTTGGGGACACAGCTCCAGTTCTTTACGGGGTTAAAGGGGCCTTTCCTCCTTCTTCCTGCTTTGTGCATGACTCTGCAGCAGGCTGGTGGTCTCAGCATTATTTCTGGACCCAACGGTCCACCTTCAGTGGCCACGCCACCACCAAGTGAGTCTGTTCCCTGACGACTACCAGGACACTACAGCAACATTCTGTTCCTCTTGTCTCCCTCCTGGAGAGACACAACTGCTTCAGCTGCAGTGTTCCAACTTTAAACTTCCTAGGCTTTGTTTGCGTACTCCTGGCTTCTGCAATGAGAGTTCCTTAGTCTATTCTTGCTTTTTACTTTATACTGTTAGCTCTGCCTGGCATAACATCAACCCCATCTTGGAAGGTCTTTTTACACTCTTCATGCCTTGAGCCACCTTGTTACAGTACTTGGATGGCTTTGAATATGGTTATTCCATATGCTTCTCTTGTTCTTTTTCGTCCAAGTATGTTTTACATTTATCACAGTCATGGCTTTACAAGAACGCATGTTTCTACTATCAATGGCGGGAGAAAAGGGTGACCATGAGGGTAGGGGGCTATGTGACAAGGTTTGGGGAGGCTTTTCCCCAGGTGGATCTCCTTATCCCCAGGAGGGCAGTCCCTCCCCATGAGGTCCTCCTGCATATTACCACCAACAGAGGGACTATTGGGCAGTAGCCTTACCTCCCTAGCCTCATAGGAAATGGGTTCTCCCTGGGGAGAAGTGACGAGACCTGGTGAATCATCACACTGCCCAAATGCTTGTCCATCACCTGAACCACCATGTAAGAATACTTTTCATGTTGACTTTGCCCTCAATGCCAAAAAGCTACAATAAAGAAACATTTCGTTGTTTGACTGTACAAATGACTCCACCCACCATGTAAGAACACTCACCATGTTGACCTTGCCCTTAACAGCAGCAAAACATGCAATTCCATAAGTGCCCCCACCCCCCCTATGTAAGAAGACACATCATATTGTCCTTGCACCTTATGTGAGTAAGAAATGCCTTATCACAGAATATTTCCAGTCTGCCTGCCCTCTTGCGCTATAACCCCCCCACCCCAAGCCCTCCTCCATGTAATAACATTCATTAAGTTGCTTTGCCCAAAAGTGGCAGTAAAACATGTAAGAAAATATCCATGATCCATTGCCCCTTGCCTGGGCCGCAACCATGCACAAACACATTCATGCCGATTCACCCACCCGTCACTCACCCAGTGGCAGCTGGTGAATGTTTTATTTAGAGGGGCATACACAATTCCCACAACTATGCCATAGTGACCAAGCGAGGAACCCAAACCCACCAAAGGGTACTCTGCCCCCCCCCCAAGAAAAATGTTTGAATAATGGGTTTAAATTGTGCATTACACAGACCAATGGCTGCAGAAAATCTGGAAAACAACCAGTTTTGTATGGTAACTCCAATCCAAAAATCCAATAGATGCAAATAACAAACAGTGTGCAGGAGCATTTCCCAATCCGTTTCCATGATGTCTTTGCCCACAATATATGCCAATATAAAAACATTTTCATGATTAATGTGCCCATGTGCTCATACATTTCCATTCTGTCTGCACCAATATATGCCATTTTTCCCAAATAAGAACATACTTGTTTGTTTTGCACATAATGACAGCAATGATACTATAAGAATGGCCATGCTGGCTCGGCCAGTGTATGGCAGTATCCCCACATGAGGACATACATCTCTTGGCGTTGTCCTTAAAATATTCCATGCCACAATAAGAAAACATGTTCAAACTGGCTGCATAAATTGTACCAATCTAGGCACGTAATAACACTCATCTGGTTTGCTGAGGCCCAGTAAAAAATGCCATGTCACAGTAAGGAAGAGCTACAATGGCCGCACCAAAATGCGAGTCTAGCCACATAACATTTTTCATGTTTCTCTTATCGTAGATGCCCAGAAAAATGTGCCATGCCGCAATAAGAAAAGGTTAGATAGGCTGCACCAAAATGCCAGTATAGCCGTATAACACATATCATGCTTACTTTATTACATATACCCTGTCCTCTCTCCTAATAACCCCTCCCAACAACTCCCAAATCATCTCTTCATCCCAGCATTAAACACAAGCACACACATGTACACACCATTCACTCGCTCATTTACACACTCCAGTTACTCGCTCATTCACATGCCAACCATTCACCATACACTCACTCATTCACAAATGCGCCCAGCCACCCATACATCTGTAGGGGAGGACAGGCCTTAGGGCCCCCCTCTCTTACATTATTCTCCCCTCGGTGAGGACCATGGCTCGCCGGGCGTTCCCTCATGCCACCCGGGCCCAGGTGGAGGAGGGCTTGCCCGCCGATGACATTGCCCCACGTATCCATCGTACACACACACTAACGGTTAGACAGGCCTAGAAGCCTTTTTGCCCAGCAAAGATGGCGTGAGTTCAGCGCGCTGCGGTGCGGCCCCCACCTTTGGAGGGCTTTTTAAGTATCCCTGCCGCAGTAGCCCTGGTAGATCCGCTGCGAGCGCGTTCCCATGAGAAAGTCGGGTATGAGCTAAACCCGAGATGCCAACACTGTAACATTTCATCGTTCACAATGTAATATTGCACCCCGCATGACCTGGTCCGCGAGGCCGGGGTGACGGGGAAAAAGCTGAAGCATCACTATCTGAAGAAAGTAGAAAATAATTCAAGTATTGGTATTAACGAACTACCTCTGTTTAAACAGATCCTGTAAACTGTGAACAAACCATAAAGATGTAACGTTATATGATATCACCCCAGGTCTGGACTAGTGCTGCTATAACCACAGAGAAAGATGTCGACCAAACGTATAGCCTTTATCTGTATAGATGTTCTTTCAATTTTATGTAGAAACCTGAACTCGTATATGTTTTCTTAATCACCCAAAGCGGCGAGTATCAATCTCTGTAGGCCATAATCTAGAACTACCTCATGTAACATTTAATGTACATAAAATAATCAAACTCTGTAGCAAATGTAATGTTAGGTAACGAAAAGATACTCGGACTGAATATAATAACAGAATGTTTAATGAACTCGTAGAATATGTGTATGGTATATTAGTTTAAAGAAGACCAATGATATAAAAGTTTTGTATTCAAAAATTAGACAACACACGAGGAAAATACCTTTTGTGAATATATGCAAGGCCATTCTCCCTCCTATCCTACGAAGCCTGCCAAGTAGAAAAAAAGCTAAGGCCTGTGCCGTGCTCCCCCACCTCCCCCGACCAAGCTGGAACCGCTTCAGAGAGTCAGAGGCCCCAACGCAGCATCCAAGGCCACAGGCCGCCACCTGCGTTATTTACAGCACAGTAATAAACTTACGTTTGAATCCACTGATCTACCAGCCCCCTCTCGTAAATCCCACAATCCCCCAGACCACCCCAAGAAGCCTGACCCCGCACAAAGGCTACCCCCGACAATGAGACAAGACACAGAACCCCCCTTTTTAGTAGAAAACATGTACCACCCGCCACAAGCCCCCAGAGTCCAGCCCCTCGACCTGAAATACCAGACGTCAGAACACCGGTAAATCCAACCGACGACCACCAGACCCCTCACAAGGTGCATTCCTCCTGTGTTGTATTGATTGAAAGATTTACTGTAGAAGTTAGATATGGGGTTTTAAGTAACTGCAATGTGCATGATCTAGGGCACCTAAGTCAGGGAAGGCATTCATCTTGGTCACAGGCTGCCCCAGCGTACCAACACCGCCCGGATGACCTCAAGCCGGCCTGCTAGGCCCAACCCAACCCACGAGGCTGACCAGTGACGTCCTTTCACCCGGACCAACCACGCTGCAGCAACACCTATAGTTAGTCGACGCCACCCAATCCCAATTAACTTGTGCCCCCTATAGTGTGTAGGTTTTGATGACGTTTTTTGTATTAGAAATACGCCTGCCTTTGCGATTGTCAGGCAGAGCGCTCTCGGAGGTTGCAGAGTTCTTTGCATGCCATATTCTTTTGATAAACTCCCACTTACGCTCACCCGCACTCTGTCTTGGCCTTATTCCCATTGCGGGAGTGTCCATTATTGTCTCCCATTGCGGGGAGGATCGTGCTAACTTGGGGGCGCTTCCACTCACATCATACACTAGCTCATCCACACACATATTACATAATATATGTACACATGCTTGCAAGTGACATACATACATACAAAACATAGATCATCAACATACAGCATTCCCGCACGCACTCACACACCCATTTACAAAAAAACGTTTACGTTTTTTTCTCCCTCCCCCCAAATCCACCCTGTGGCACTCCTTTCTCCAGGCAGGAGTGCGCTCCCACAGACAGGAATCAGGAAGAGCTTCTTGTTTATTGTCATGCACAGCGGAGCCAGAAAGGCTCCATCTCACAGCATGCCAACCGGAATGGAAATCATTACTTTTTGAAGTCTGAGGGTCCCCCAGAATATGTGGTGGCAGGGACTTCTGCACCGTCAGTGTGGCGGTGCCCCAAGCTACACCACTGCACGCACATGCTGTTTAAAAGTTGCCACCTTGACTTGAAACCATGGGTAAAGAAAAGATGACAGGTGGTACTCCATATTTGCCTTCAAAAACACAATGGGCCTCATTACGAGTTTGGAGGTAGCCATGCCCTTAATAAGGGCATGGCTACCTCCAAATTCGGGTCCGGGTCCCGCAAAAGGGGATTTACCGGGCCATTCTGAACTTGGAGGGCCCGGAAATTCCCTTTCGCGGGACCCGGACCTGGTACGTCCCCATTCCCATTTCAGCCCCCATAGGGCTCAATGGGAATGGGGAGAATGGCAACAACCGCCCCGTTAATAACAGGGCCATTGCTGCCACCCGGTACTGCTCGCGGGTGCCACTCTGCATGCCTGGTCTGAACAGGCATTCTAGAGCGGCACCCGCAAGCACACTCGGAACGTGGCAGCCCGATATGAATGGCCCAATGTGTGGATACTGTCAGAAGGTTCAAAGGATCAATGGACAAGTCATGATCATTTGTTGGGTGGGTTAGTACTAATTCAACAAATGTACCAGTAGTAGTGCCTCTCTGAGCAATGTTGCATGCAGGCTAACCCAATGGTTGGCCTCTTCAAATGGATAGAGCAAAGAGAAAACATTGTCCAACATTTGCTACAATGTTGGTGTTAATAACCATCATCCAGTTGCCAGCTCTGTTACAGTAGTCGGTCACTCTGTTGCACTGTTTTAGCAAATGCTCCAGCATATCTATGATTGAATTCCACTGAGAAGACATAGCCGGTTTCAGGTGGTTGTAAGGGTGCTGGTGGTGCAACTAAAGCTTTTGTAACATGTTCTGGGAACAGTAGGATTGGGTAAAATATGCCCAAATTTGCTGGTCAAATGTATGTCTTATCTAGAGGCAGGTAATGGCTTACAAAGCGGCTCATCACAAAATGGAGGGCATGTGCCCCTTGGGGCAGTTACAACATTGTCAGCTGCCACAAAGCCCAGTTGTAAACCACAAGGAATAAGGGTTGAACATGTCACTGGAAAATGCGACCAGTGAGGCAAAGCTTTTTCCTGAATCCTAAAAATCCTTCCACAACATATTTTAGGACTTTTGTTATTTACTATTCTAAACTCCAGTCCTAGAATATGTTCAAAAAATTCTTGATTGTGTTGAGTATGCAAATTTGAGAGTGCAGATTTCAGCTGGCTGTAAGGAAGTTGGTGGGGTGACTACACCTTTTGTAACATGTTCTCGGCACTGCACGAGTGAATAAAGTGGGCACAGATATTCTGGTCACACCATTTCATGTAGAGGCAGGTATTGGCTTATGAACCAGAACACCATATAATTGAGCCATGAGCAAAGCAGGGCATGTCCATATGTTCACCTCCCCTCAGGGAAGCTACAACTTAAAAAACATCATCGGCTGCCACAAAGTCCGCTAGTAAACAACATGGAATGAGGGCTCTTTTTTTTAAATTAATTTTTTATTAAGTGCATATGGTTAATTTAACCTTTCACATTGCCTAGAAACATAAAAAGAAATAGCATACACATTTTAAAAGAACACACATTTGTTGTATATAAATAATTAGACAAGCCATTAAAAAGAAGAGACTTTTTTTTACATCAAAAGATAACACAATAACAAAAAGCCTAATCTCTTAATGTGGATTTCACTTTCTCCCATATATTTGGTATGCCCCCGCAGTAAGCACAAGAGCTTCTGCCCCGTACAGAAGACTGTATCAGAGCTTATATTTCGGTAAGGCACGTACCCCGTGTCATACATAAGTCAAAGTCTGGGACACTGAGTCAAGATAAGACAAGCAGTCTCAGCTGTGTCACCACAAAGTATGCAAATTCTAAGTTCACACAGTATTTCCGTCCAGGCCTCAGTGTAAGTAAACACCGGTAAGATATTTAACCTTAGGTATAGCACAAAATTTACCAAACCAGGAGAGCAATATTTAATCAAATCGTTGCAAGGGCTATCCCCGGGCAGACCTTTATGGGTATATTGAACATATCTGGTGAATAAGGGTAATTGATCAGTGGCCAGAGTGCGGTCGTAGACTCTCGTCTCTTCCTCAATTTTGGATAGATGGTATTCGATCATTGACGTAGGGACAACACTCAAACCAATGGCTGAGAAGTGTGACAACACAGTTTTTACCAGCCCAAGGAACCTGCTACTGCGTGTAACCTTCCGTGAGTGCTCCACAGTGTGGTTCAGGAAATTTGGCTCACAATTTACATCAAGAGTCATCTTAGCCCACAACCGACAGAAAACAAGTTTCCACACATGAGGACAGCAACTGTAAACCAAGCTGTAGATTAATTGCCTGCACTGGTACAGAACAAGGCAAACCCAATAATGAGCGTAGAATTATCACCTCAAACCGTTCTAACCAGCCTAAGGAGCTCTCTGGGAGTACCTCCAAAGTGTACATAATCCCATGGATAATAGAGTGGTTCATTTTATGTCACATTATGGATATTTGAAAATGTCACAGGGAAAATGTTGCCAGTGATGCATTGTTTCTTTTCTGAATCCGAAGAAGCCTTCCGCAAATATTTTAGGACTTGTGTTAGTTACTATTTTAATCTACAGTTTGAGAATATTTGGGACAAGGCTTGTTTTTTTCAGGGTGCAAATTTGAGTAAACGTTGCTCATTGGTGACCTTTTCCTTTGTGAAATTATCACTGAACACCGCAATGGGCCGATGTGCCACCAACTTCTTTTTCTTCCTCCCAGAGATCAACACTCGTGTGGAACCTGCTGTCAAATCCTTCAGTGCGCAATGTGTCATGACATTTGGCAGCTTCTTTCGTGGCCTTTACCAAATAGAGGTATGGGGGAAGGTGACAAAGCTTTATGTAAACTTTGACACTCTGTTTTGGGGTTAGCAAAGTCCTAAATCTTTCTTTGTTGATCACTGGGCTTAGTGTCACCACTGCAATGAGGAAGTTCTCCTTGCTCATTCAGTTCCCTTTTGATGGGGTCCAAGACCCTTCTCTTGTGGTCAGTGGGCTGATTACTGCCACTGCGCTTGGGGAGCACTTCTTGGATGCTTGGCTTCGAATAGTTGGGGTCTCCAACCCTTCTCTGCTGGTCAGTGGGCTTATTGTCACCATTGCAATGAGGAAGCTCTCCTCGGATGTTTACTTTGCAATTGTCGGGGTCTCCGACCCGTCTCTGGTGGTCAGAGGACTTATTGCCATCACTGTAATGAGGAAACTCTCCCTGGATGCTCGGTTTACAACTGTTAGGTTCCCTGACTTGTCCATCTTCTACCCCTGTGTCCCCTCCGGGTCTCTCACACCACCTGTTACCTCTGAGGGATTTTAGAACACCACTGGGACTTCCTAGGACTGGGGTTCTTCTCTCCGATGCACCCGTCTTCTCTCTCCAGTTTCCACAGCACTATGGCATCTCCACGCTCTGGTAAGCTGATCGACTCTCCTCTCCTGTATCGCGCTCGGGTCGGCTTCAGCTGGACCCTCGGAGAACTCCTTGCGTGCTTCGCCGACGTACTCCGCTCTTATCCGACTCTGGTCTGCACACAGCGTTTGAAACACAAACTGGTTTCCACGCCTGTTGCCTCTCCAGGTTGGTTTGACAGGTTTGTTAGTCCATCATCTATACTTATACAATGTTGCTAGTCCAGCCGTGGGGGATTGTAAAAGTCCTTTGTTTCTGTTGATAACTAAATCCTCAGGCCTCCTTGGGGCCACCTTACCAGTACTGGCACAGTTAATGACCTTCATGTCTCCTGTGCTCTTCTTCACCCTCATACTTTTGACTTTGTCTCTATCCCCTGTGTTACATCAATACATATGTTTACCTTCAATGAAATGGTTCTAAACAGTGAGAAGGGCTTGGGAATGATGGGGAGAGGCAATACTCAATGGGCTGCAACACAGGTGATCGTCCTTGTCCGCATGAGATCCTCTCACATGAAATCACCCTAAGGCGACTATTGGGTAGTAGCTGCACCTTCCTAGCCTCATGGGGAACGGTTCCCCCTTGGGGAGAAGGGACGCCATCTTGTGAATAGTCACATACCCTTCCCCTAATGCTGCTGGCTTCCCCCCACTAAGGGAAATCGGGAAGGAAATCGGCCTTTCCCTGTTCATTGCTATTTCTGTGTTCTATGTGACAACAGAAAGGCTGGGGATCAAGGAAACAGCACATTATCCATGGGTTTGTCTCTTTGCTCAGACTGACCCAGGTGAGTAGAGAGTGGTTGGATATTAATTTGAACATTCTGCCTTTCAGGTAATATTTTAATTAACCCACTGCCCATTAAATGGCTATGGCTTGAAGTTCGAAAGTGGCAATATTTATTTTTCCTTGGTAAGGGCTTCCAACTGATGTATAAAGCTGGATGTTCTATACCGTCATATTCTTGGGATAAAATGGCTCCTATCCCTACTGTGGAAGCATCCGTCAGACGGACAAACTCTGATTGAAATTGGCACCTTTCAGGAAAGGCTCACTACATAAGATGTGTTTCAATGTATTTAAGCCAGCCTGCTCTCCCTTTTGCCATCACAGTTTTTGTGGCTCAGCATTTTTTTATTTGTCAGAGAGGCAAGATGTTATGGGCATATAGTTAGGAATAAATCTACGGTAATACACAGTAAGCCCAAAAAAAGTCCCCCTAGGTTTGTTTTGTTCTTTGGGGGGAGGAGTTTCCTCCACAGACTGACTTTTTCCAGTTGGGGGTTGGACTAGTACATTTCCCACGAAAAAGCCCACATATTCTACTGCTGACTGTGCTAGATGACACTTTTTGGGATTAGCGGGTAGGCCGGCTGTCCTCAAAGCATGGATGAGTTGAGTTCATACAAGTGGAACAGGTGCTCCACCCAGGTTTTGCTGTGGATCACAATGTCATTCAGATACATGCCACCAAAGTGGATAAAGGTTTGCAGTATCTTGTCCATCAGCCACTGAAGTCCAAAGGGAAGGACTTTGAAGTGAAATAGTCTTCTGGGGTGGAGAAAGCAGTTGCTTCTTTGTCAGGGGGGTTCAGTGGCTCCTGCCAATAGCCCTTGGCTAGATCAGTCGTGGAGATAGTTACAGCCGATCCCAGTCTGTCGATGAGGTTGTCAATCTGAGGCATCAGATAGTTGTCGAACTGGGACACAGCATTCAACTTCCTGGAAGTTTAAGCAAAACCAGAGCCACAGAAGATGTACTTCCCAGTCATATGTTGAAGCACAGGGTCCAATTGGGGCAGGGGGGGAGGGACGAACTAAACAGGAACTAAGAACATTTGTTGGTATGCGTAGAAATGGGCTGGGAGGGTCGCTCATTTCTCTTAAAAGCACAAGAGGTAATGTTGGTCTGCTTTCCAGTCACGTGTGTAAACACAGTATCCAATCCGACTATGGATGAGTGAGGAAATGGGTCGGAGGGGGCTTGGCAAAGAGGTGGATGGGCAGGGAAATCGTTTGGGAACAAGGCTAGCAGGTTATGGGTGGAGAATTGTTTCAGTCATTCAATATGTTCTTTATCTTTCGTATATGTATTCCAATTTCATCTATAATGCTAAGATGAAAACAATATATTATACCTTAAAATAGTATCACATTAAAAAGTCCTTGCTGATTTCAACAATTTACCATGATGGTCCCTGCGTGTTGGACATCTCAACACAAATGTATGATTCTGTATTCAGTCTGTTTTTTTTCTTTTCAAGTTCCCCTTGGATAATTATCCTCTATAATAAAAAAATATATTTATGTTCGTAAAAGTATAGCTACCAACACTGGTTATCAGTTACTTAAAACGAATGGGATATTACAAAAATGGTTCTATATATATATATATAGACTATCGTTTAACATGATAGTCCTAAGTTCCTTAGATTCGACTGGTTCTACTTATTAAAAGTCTTAATGTCATCTTTAGAAATGGACTGTCCCACTCTGAATACTAAAGGTTCCTAGGATGACGGCGTTTCATGTGTTCTCGGGAACGCCGCCATCTTGATACTGTATACATATTCATTATGCGACGACATCATGCGAATTAGATGTCATGACATCCTAAAGCACGATTCTTTAGATAATGAATTATATAAAAAAATAATCAACATTCAATATCAGATGTATCTATTACGTGTGGCTGTATTTATAACACCTGTATAATAAATGAACTGTAATGAATTGTGGAGTTCCAATTGGTTTAATTACTTGTATTGAAGGATTGAATGTATGCCCGAATCATTAGATATGTTTTTGTGTAGTACCAACATTGAATGTTTTATTTCAAATCAGATCATATGAGGCTGCTCTAGCATGCGCCTGTGATAGCTCTGCTGGGTGTGACCTGGCCTTTCATGCAGCAACCATGTCATATTGAGGCAGCTCCATAGTTAATATATGGTTGGAAATTAGAATAGCCTTTTGCACTTTGTTGTTAGTACATGAACCTTATACTTATTATAAGTATTTATATAACAATGTGTGATGTCACTAGGGCTAAGATCATGTGGTTTCATGTCTGTGCTGTCACTGGTGGCAAAGGTCATGTGATGACACTTCCTGTGATGTCATCAGGCATATGATGTCGCTTCTGCTACCCCTGTCATTTTGGTGAATTGGCGTCCCTTGCTGCAAAAGCGTCATCATTCAAATCGACCCATTCTCTAAGCTCTGAAACCAGCTGTCACCAGGGACACGAGCAGCGTTAAAATAAAACTAAATGCAGAGAAAATGAATGGCTTTCCAGAAGTTTCGCTTTTGTCTAACAAAGGTGAACTGGCCGAGCTTATCCGACTCGAAGGACAATGCTCTGCGTATTTGCTTATCCAGTACCAGAGAAGGAAACAAAAAGAACAGTCACGGCGTCTGCAGCAATTTCGACTTTCCACTGGGAAGCAATTACATTCGTGCACAAATAGAACGGTTTGTGATTTTGTACTAAAGTTGTTCCCTGGGTTTCAGCTCTCCTCCACGCTGCCTTCTTTTTGTACTGTACTGCACCACTGCACGGGTTTTTCATCCATTCAGAGCACCTGCATGATGCGGTCATTCGGCAACATCTTGCTATATGCTCCGATTGTACATACTCAGTTTGACTACCATCCCAAAGGTACACGTTTTGGGGTTGCTTACCGTTATGCATTTTGTTTGACTACGTTTGGCCTAGTTTGCACTGGATGTGTGAACGGCCCTGAGGTAATAATACATTCAGAGACAAGCTCTCTCTCCGCGTTTATCTGCCTCTGGGCGCTTTTGCATAAGTTTCCCTTGTTGGAGCAGGGCATGTCTAGGACATCTGCTCCATACGCTACTCCACCCCATGCAGGGAGAAAAACACCAGTGTCACTCTGGCATCTGAATACTGCATCCCAGCTTTATTTTTCAGCCGCCACGAAGAGAAACAACGTCCATGATTCTACCAGAGCCTGCCCCACTTGTAGACATTGCTTCTCTGCATTGTGCATTCGCCACTGGGATGGCCGGCTGGCCATCCCCAGACCACTTCGCAGTGCAGGTTTGGCCCCAGCTTGTGGAGTAACGCTTGTCAAGAGGCAGATCAGACAATCAGAAATCTGGGGTGCTGCCATCGATGTGCCCCTGATTCAAATAAATATCTTTACCCCTTCCCTTTCCTGGTTGTAACACAGCCTTCTGGGGGGAGGGGCAATAACTTTAACCCGAATCTGATCCTATGTAGCTGTACAGAGGGGGGCAGTTGGTGAGCAGGTGCAAGTGGATCTAGGTCACGTGCCCTTAGCCCCACCCACCTGTCAATCGCTGCTAAGCTGTTGGTGCCTTCTTGTTTGGCCGCCCCTTTTCCCTACTAAGCAGCCCTCCAGACACTTTTTCTTTGCGGTTAGTAAGCAGGTGCAAGTAGATTTAGGTCACGGGGCCTAAGCCTCACCCACCTCCTTAACCCTGCCTCTTCTTTTCTGTTCGTAAATCTTAGATCAATGGCATCTCTCACCCAGTTGTCCGAAGTGTAGGGCAGAAGAAGCAAAGGGAAAATAGTGTTTGGACCTGTTCAGACAGGGCGAGCCCAGGATCAGAACCCTTTCCCATTTTAACATCTGCTAGGCTCCCTAAATGTGTGTTTCACCCCTATCTCCCAACAGCCCATTCCTTCCATCACCACTCATCACCAACCTCACTGTTCACCAGCAAAATCATGGAACCCACATTGCAGCAACCTCACCAATACATTCCTTGATCCACCATTACACCAACATTGATGCTGGCAAATGTACACTCAGCAATCAACCATGCAGCTGACATCACTGACCTCACTACCACACATGACTTGGATGCCATCTTCAGTACGGAGACCTGAATGACATGCACCACCTCCCACATCCTAGATGTCCTCACCCCCAACGGCTACAAATTCTCCAACAAGACCATCCAAACAAGATCGCCGGAGGCCTCGCCAGCATTCACAAGGCATCTTGGCCATGCACCCAACTGGACGTCACCACCATTGGCTCTTTCGAAAACCTATCCTGCCACTTCTCACTCTCCCCAATGGACAAAGTCACTTTTCATCTCATCTACAGACCAGCCAAGCCCAACACCTCCTTCATCTAAGACTTCACAGACTTGGTCACCACCGTGTCTCTCATGCATGCCAACAACATCTTCCTCTGCGACTTTAACATCCCTGGACAACCAGTAACCAAGTCAATGAAGGAAGTTCTCCACTGCCTACTGGACAGACTGAACCTCACACATCACATGAAAGAACCACCTCACAGGTAAGGTTATATCCTAAACCTCATCAACACTGCACTGCCCACCCTCCATCACAGCTCTCCGGTTCCGCTCGACTGGTCGGACTATCAGGCAATCTCCTTTGAAATTAGTCACACCACACCTCTCAAGCAAATCCATTGCAAACTAAGCAATCAAGCCATCTGATCATTCAAGAACTACCCACTGGAGGCTCTCACAGAGAAACTCACAAACTCCACCTCACATGGGCTGATGTACCTCTGATGAACTATGACTGCAACTCTCTTCTCCAAGAACTGAACAACACCTTCACAAACAACATCAACCATCATTGCCCGTGAAATGGTGCACCATCATACCTAAACCATCAGCACTCTGTTACTGTCATGCACCAGCCCTGGAAGTTCATGCATAGATGGAAATACCACTAACATGGTTCTGATAGTTCCAGGTTGACGGTCTAGTTTTTATCCAACATTGCCGCCGGAACCTACCTATAAACAACAATGCATTCTGGCGCTCGGCGCGTTGTATCAACTTTGTTACGTGCGCTGCCAGTTCTTTCCCTAAAGCGACTTGCCGTCCAGAGCCTCTTCTCTGTTTAACCTCTCCTACTCTCCTTTCTGTATGTATTTCACCTTTATCTCCTCACGTGGGTGTCTACAGGTTAAGGTAGGGTAACGGTTGGTTCTGTTTCGCTGTTCGTTTGTACACGTAGCGCTAACCACCTTTGGTGTCTGCCGCTATTTCCATTTAAGTGTCCATCTCGGCTATCTCACTCAGCCTCTCTCTCTATATTTACTGCCTTCCTGAGTATCGGAAGTCTTTACATTTTTCTATTTCTTTCTCGCTACCTTCTATCTTCAATTCTTACCTGTTTCTTTCTTTCTCTGCCGGTGTTCCGGTTCCTTTCCGTTTTTTGTGAGAACAACTGGAGTCTGTTTTCCTCTATTCAGCCCCTCCTTTATCTGATCGGAGGAATCATTGGAGACTTTTCTGGTACCCTTCCCAAAGGACAATTGAAAGGTACTACCAAACACTCACCACATCTGAAGACGGACTGCTAACATCTCTCAGGGTATTTTGCCTTTGGGCTTTTTCCCAGCACGAAGGGCGTGTTCCTCGGGTTTCCCCAAGATCTGTAAAACATCCAGATCAAGATGGCCACCGAGGGAGCGCGTCCTTACTTACGTCAGAAAAAAGAGAAGAGGCCAGTGGAAAGCATAAGAACCGGGAAGAAGACGGAAGCATTAAAGTTGGAGGAGATACAAGAAGAAATAGGTGAGGAGGAGATAGGGGAAGAGGAGTCAAGTTTTGACAGTATACAACGCCCAATTACACCCAGGGCGTCTCCGGAACAGATTCAGGAGATGTGCAACACCATACAAGGACTCAGAGTGGAGATGCAAACCCTGCATGCTGATAACCTTCTGCTTCATCAACAGGCTACGGCCAGAACAGAGAGTAGAGATGATTTACCACCTATGCCATTTTCGTATGGTAAATATGAAGGAAATCCTAAGACGATAAAGGAGTTCCTAGATGCCTGTGCGGTATATTTCTCCTTCAGGCCTCGAGCCTTCGAGTCTGGAAGGGCTCGGATAGGATTTATCATTTCTAACTTAGCTGGAAGTGCCCTGGCCTGGGCAACCCCCCTGGTCACTAACCAGGATCCTTTGGTTAATGATTATGCTGTGTTCATACAGGGGTTCAAGGACCGTTTTGAATGTCCAGAGGTCCAGTATACCAAATACGAAGCTTTCCTCGATGTTAAGCAGGGGAAATCAGGACCTACAAGCTTACATTGCGCAATTCCAGAGTCTAGCAGTATCCGCTGGTTGGCCAGATACAGCGCAACAGACAATCTTCAGAAGGGGGTTGAACGAGGAAATGAAGGATGAACTTGCCCGGGTAGCTCGTCCCAACAGCTTTCGTGAGCTAGTTACCCTCTCCCTCCAGATCGAATTTCGTATTCAAGAGAGACGTTTGGAGAGAAGAAGAGGAAGAGGCTATGTACAACGGTACAGCCCCCCGCAAAGAAGAAGAGAACGCCCAAACCTAGAGGAACCGATGCAGATAGGATCTACCAGAGGACCCTTAACCAAGACTGAAAGGAAGAGAAGACAACAACTGAACCTCTGTATGTACTGTGGATCCTCTAGACACAGCCTCAAGGACTGTTCTGAAATTCCCTCCAGAAGACAGGGAAATGACAGATCCCAGGTTTATGCAAGGGAGACCGTGGGGACAACTGCTCAAACCCTTGCAATCTTACCAGATTCAGCCAGGAAGGAATAGAAGACAACCGTTTAATGGTATTTCAGGTCTCGTTTTCCTACAGTTTGAAGCAGAACATCCCTGTACTAGCCATACTAGATTGTGGAGCTGCGGGAAATTTCATAGACGTCAAATGGGCCCAAGAGAACCAAATCCCGCTCCAGAAGAAGACAACACCTCTCCCAGTCGAAGGGGTGGATGGACGTCCTTTATCTTCCGGATTTATTACTATGGAAACGGTTCCTTTCTCATTGGGAATGGGACACCACGCGGAGACCCTTAGCTTTGATGTCATCCGGGCGGCACATTTCCCTCTGATACTAGGTATCTCCTGGTTATGACGTCATAACCCCAGAATAGATTGGACGGCTAACAAACTCAGCTTTGATTCAGACTATTGCGGAGAACATTGCATGAAGGGACTCCAGGTTGAAATCTAATCCAGCATTACTGAAAGACTATCCAACATCTCAGTTTCCTCTATCCCGGTACAGTACCAGACTTTTTCAAAGATGTTTGAAGATGTAAACCCCAGACTCCTCCCACCTCATCGTAATGAAGACTGTAGCATAGACCTCAAGGAGGAGGTTTCTCTTCCATTTGGACGGATGTATCCCTTATCTTTAGCAGAGAAGGCAGCTCTGAAGGATTATCTAGATGCCAACTTGGAGA
The DNA here is from genome assembly GCF_040938575.1 of Ambystoma mexicanum. NCBI lineage: Eukaryota > Metazoa > Chordata > Amphibia > Caudata > Ambystomatidae > Ambystoma > Ambystoma mexicanum. The sequence continues at coordinate 374,724,659 of NC_090928.1, forward strand.
ATGGACTGAACCGACCGTCAAAGTCTTCAGGAGGGGCATCATTGTTCTTTATATCTAAGAAGGACTCAAAGGAATTACGCCCATGTATTGATTACAGGGGTTTAAATAGCCTGACTGTCCGTGACAGATACCCAATGCCCCTTATTCGAGACATTCTCGAGGCTGTCCGGAACTCAAAGGTATTCACCAAACTCGACCTACGAGGGGCCTACCATTTGTTAAGGATTAAGAGAGGGGATGAGTGGAAGACTTCATTTAGAACACCAATGGGGTTGTTCGAGTACTGTGTGATGCCATTCGGATTAGTGAACTCCCCGGCGATATTTCAGAGATTTGTGGACAAGATCTTTGCAGATCTTCTATATACATCCGTCGTGGTATATCTGGATGATATACTGATCTTCTCACCTTCCTTGGAAGAACATCGAGTCCATGTAAGGGAGGTTCCACAGAGATTACTAGAGAATCGTCTCTTTGCCAAGCCGGAGAAGTGCATCTTCGAAGCTTCCGAGGTCTCATACCTCGGGTTTATCTTGTCTGCTAATGGGGTGCGAATGGATCCTAAAAAGACCGATGGCCAGATCCTTCTTCTGTTAAGGAGGTGCAACGCTTCCTAGGTCTGGCAAATTTCTATCGCCGATTTATCCCGAAATTTTCAGACCTGGTTTTGCCCATAACCTCGCTCCTCAAAAAGGGAGTGGTTTTTCACTGGGATACTGAAGCACAGGAGGCATTCAAGAATCTTAAGAAACATTTCACCTCTGCTCCGGTTCTACTACAACCTGATCAGACTAAACCTTTTGTCCTGGAGACAGACGCCTCCGGAGGTGCCTTGGGGGCAGTCTTATTACAAGAGGATCGTAAAGGGGAAGAACACCGCATAGCTTACTATTCCCGCACCTTGACGGGAAGTGAAAGAAATTATTCCGTGCTCGAGAGAGAGCTATTGGCTATGCGAGCTGCCTGTCAAGAATGGAGACACCTTTTGCAAGGGGCAGCGCAACAGTTCACTATCCGTACGGATCATAGAAACTTGAAGGTACTCCAACAGATGGAGTGTAGAAACTCGAGACATGCTCGCTGGGCATACTACTTTTCCAATTTCGACTTCCAAATCACCTATATACCTGGATCTCAGAACAGTGTTGCTGACGCATTATCCCGAAGCTGGGTAGATGAGGAGAAGCCAGAATTACAGAAGGAAAGAATCCTACCGAAGCATCATTTTTACATGATAGCAAATCTTTTCCTACAGGAGGTTCATAGTGGATTGGAGGAATATACACAAGAAGAAAGAGAAGCCTATCAATTACAAGAGATCAACGGACTATGGTTTCACCAGTCTGCACTATTTCTACCTACCTCGACTCTTCGGAACCAAGCCATCAGCTTTTGTCATGATCTACCCTTGGCGGGACATAAGGGAGAAAAGGCAACTTATGAGCTGATATCCAGAAGTTTTTGGTGGCCATCTATGCGAAAAGACATCACCTCCTATGTTTCTACTTGCCCCATCTGTGCCATCAATAAGACACCTCGTAAAAGACCATTAGGACTCTTACATCAAGCCAAGGCACCCACACGTCCTTGGGAAGACCTTTCGATGGACTTTGTAGTAGAGCTACCAACTTCAAATGGTAGAACAGCGATCTTGGTAACGATGGATTCTTATACAAAGCTAGCCCACTTTGTAGCATTACAAGGAGTACCCTCTGCCTCTGAGACGGCTACCATATTCCTCAGGGAGGTAATAAGACTACACGGCTTACCCCGAACCATAATCTCTGACAGAGGAACCCAAATTACCTCCAAGTTTTGGGACTCTCTTTGTCAACAACTAGGAGTTCAATGAGCTCTCTCCTCTGGGTATCATCCTCAATCAAACGGACAGACGGAGAGACTGAACGCCAATTTAGAGCAGTACCTTTGTTGCTTTTGCAATAGAGAGCAAGATAATTGGGCTTCTTTGCTACCAATGGCAGAATTTGCCTATAATAATACGTATCATACGGCAATCAAGATGAGCCCTTTCAAATGTACCTATGGGTACCATCCGCACCACTTACCAGCAGTCCTAGCTCCAAGGTCTAAGATCTCCACGCTAGCCATAGAAGAGATGCTAATGGATCTCAGAGTCTCACACAAAGAAGCATTGCGAGCATTGGAAGACAGCAGGAGGAGATACAAGGTGTCTGCCGACACCAAAAGAAGTCCTACTCCATTATGGAAGCCAGGAGATCGAGTCTTGCTCTCTACTCGGTATTTACCTCGTTGGACCCATATGGGTAAATTTGCAGCCAGATTTATAGGTCCATATCGCATTCTATCCAGGATCAATCCAGTTGCATTCAAATTACAACTCCCCAGCGCCTTAAGAAGAATTCATCCGGTCTTTCATTCTTCGCTTCTAAAGGCTCATAAGGAAGATCCTTACAAAAGAACAAGAAGAAGCCCGATCACTGCCCCTCGCGATGAACCAAAGGAGTATGAGGTGGCCAGATTGGTGGATTCTCGTTACAGAAGGGGAACTCTTCAATACCTAGTCCATTGGAAGGGTTATCCGATTGCTGAAAGAACATGGGAACCAAGATCCCATGTACATGCCCCACGACTTGTTCAACAATTCCACAGACGGAACCCGGGAAAGCCTGGAGGAAGCAAGTATCGAAGGGGGCATACTGTGATGCACCAGCCCTCGAAGTTCATGCATAGATGGAAATACCACTAACATGGTTCTGATAGTTCCAGGTTGACGGTCTAGTTTTTATCCAACATGGCTGCCGGAACCTATAAACAACAATGCATTCTGGCGCTCGGCGCGTTGTATCAACTTTGTTACGTGCGCTGCCAGTTCTTTCCCTAAAGCGACTTGCCGTCCAGAGCCTCTTCTCTGTTTAACCTCTCCTACTCTCCTTTCTGTATGTATTTCACCTTTATCTCCTCACGTGGGTGTCTACAGGTTAAGGTAAGGTAACGGTTGGTTCTGTTTCGCCGTTCGTTTGTACACGTAGCGCTAACCACCTTTGGTGTCTGCCACTATTTCCATTTAAGTGTCTATCTCGGCTATCTCACTCAGCCTCTCTCTCTATATTTACTGCCTTCCTGAGTATCGGAAGTCTTTACATTTTTCTATTTCTTTCTCGCTACCTTCTATCTTTAATTCTTACCTGTTTGTTTCTTTCTCTGCCGGTGTTCCGGTTCCTTTCCGTTTTTTGTGAGAACAACTGGAGTCTGTTTTCCTCTATTCAGCCCCTCCTTTATCTAATCGGAGGAATCATTGGAGACTTTTCTGGTACCTTCCCAAAGGACAATTGAAAGGTACTACCAAACACTCACCACATCTGAAGACAGACTGCTAACATCTCTCAGGGTTTTTTGCCTTTGGGCTTTTTCCCAGCACGAAGGGCGTGCTCCTCGGGTTTCCCCAAGATCTGTAAAACATCCAGATCAAGGTGGCCACTGAGGGTGCGCGTCCTTATTTACGCCAGAAAAAAGAGAAGAGGCCAGTGGAAAGCATAAGAACCAGGAAGAAGACGGAAGCATTAAAGTTGGAGGAGATACAAGAAGAAATAGGTGAGGAGGAGATAGGGGAAGAGGAGTCAAGTTTTGACAGTTACACTCAAGACCTCAACCTCAACAAACAAACCATCAGAAAACAAGAAAAGTGTTCGCAAAAATCCTGCAGCCTATTAGACCTCACTCTGCTCAAGAAACTCTGTGCTACACGCAGGTGATTGCTCAACACTGCCAAGGCCAACTACTACCAAAACACCATAGCCAAGGCCAACAATCAAAGCAGAGCCCTCTTCAAAGCCATCAAGAACTGCATCAACCCTCTGCTCGACCCACCCATAGCACACCATCGAAAAAATCCACCGCCATCAACTCTTTCTTCGTCAACAAGATCCGCCAGACATCAGTGCCACAACTAACAGCACACTACACATCCCATCTTGCAAAGCCACAATGGCTTGGACAACTTTCAAGACACTAACTATGGAAGATCTCACTGCCACATTAGCATCCCTCAAGGCCACATTGTATGCGGACAACATCCTCTCTGCCACCATACTCAACACCCTTCTGACTGAAGCACTCCTCAATTACCTGACAATCATCAACAGCTTCCTAACTCAAGGCACCTTCCCCTCTCCCCTGAAGACTAGACAAATCCTCCCACATCTTAAAAAACCAACACTGGACCCTGACGATCTCAGCAACTACCATCCCATCACCCATCTTCCCTTCCTAGGTATGATCCTTTAGAAAGCTGTAGCCACGCAACTCCTTCAACACATTGAAGCCAATAACTTCCTTAAGTCTTATCAATCTGGCTTCAGACCCAGATGCAGCACAGAAATGACTACCATCAAGGTGATTGACGATGCCCTTAAGATCCTCAATGATGGCCATTCTTTCCTCCTAGTTCTATTTGACCTCTCAGCAGAATTTAACACAGTAGAGACACTCACTGACCATCTATAATGCTGCATGGGGGTCAGCAAGATGGTCCTCAGTTGGTTCAAATTCTTCCTCGCAAATCACCAACAGTTTATACAAAAGGATTCGTACAGATCACCAACTCTACCCATCACCTGTGGAGTCCCATAAGGATCCTTCCTGTTACAGTGAACTTCAAACTTTACATGAGACCACATGGATCTGTCCTCACTCGATACAACATCACCAACATGCAGATGACACACAGATCTACCTCAAGAGATCCTCCATCTAAATCATCCACAGGCTCAAGACCTGCCTCACATTTATCCAGTCTTGAATGTACATTGCTTACCTGGAGCTCAAACCCCCCAGAGTGAATTCCTTCTGCTGACCAATAACACCATACACCATGACATCCAGACCTGGCTCTCTGCTATGAACCTTGAGCGATTCACACCAGAGTGGCCACCTGTGACAAGTCTCTTGTGTTCAACATTGACAGACACCTCACATTCAAACAGCACATAGCAAGGAAGACACAAGTGGCCGGGCACCAACTTCCTCTCCTTTGGGGAAAAAAGCCCTTCATACCAGAAAACAACTTCAAATCTGCTATCTAAGCCTTGGTCCTCTCTCACCTGGATAGTGGCAATGCTCTTTTGGAAGGCTTTCTGGCGACACCCCTTAAATGTGTCCCTCATACTGCACCTAGACTTATTAAAGGATTCCGCAATTTTGACCACATTACCCCGATCATCTTCACATCCTTTTGCATCATGTACAAGGCTGTCATTCTGAAGTTCCCAAGCTACCTCACTGAGAAACTCAGCATCTCTAGAGGAGTGCGATCCAGCAGAAGTAAGAAAATGTGCCGACTTGAATTACAACAGTGCAGGAGGGAAAGAACCAGAAGACAGGCCTTTCTCTGTCTGCGCTCCAAGATTCTGGAACCTCCTCCCTGACAACATCAGACTTGCCCCATCTCTTCTACAGCTCAGGAAAGAGCTCAAGACCTTCCTCTTCAAGGGATGGCTCCTCCTTAACACTTTGCTCCACACACACTGCACTCCCCACCTTACCTGAGACTCAGTGATGTGCTACCTCTGTTCCCGCCCCCCCCCAGTTGCTTTTAGATCCCTTGCTGTCAAGTGCCCACCCTCTCCCTCCCCTGTTGGCTCCCTGCTCTTTTTTCTCTGCTTCCCTCACTGTGATCTTTCCCCTATGATTTAAAGCGCTCCATTGCTTCCCAAACTAGGTCTGCGCTCAATAAATACCCTTATGATTATAATAATAATACAAGGGAGGCATCCTGTCTCATGCTACTCATCTTCCAGGTACAGACAGCATTCCAATGTTTTACATGGGCATATTATTTTCAAATAATGTGGGTAAAGGCATGATAATGATCATGTGCTCTGTTGGGAATTTGGCATCTTCTGGATTTCTTCTTCTGTGATCCTACAAAACCAAATATAAACGTGTGGCATTTTAGCACATTCTTTACAGCTTTAAAATGCACCATTTAACCCATTATTTAAAACAAACTCTTTGAGAAGAGTGTGTTGGATTGCAATTTGGCAAGGATGTAGAAGCCCTTTCTTGATTTGTATTAATGTAATAAAGTGATGCTGAGAATGTCCATTTCTCAAAGGGTAATCTGCAGTTCAGATACCCCTTTCATAAGCTCCATGTCAAAAGTATAGTGTACACCTGTGCACTGCTGCATCAGTAGCCAGATTACAATGCTTGCCCTATGGTGTAACTGGGCAGGTTCAGGTCACGAGTGCCCTCTTGACTGCTCAGGTGGCAGCCAAAGTCATTGCAGAACAGTGGTGGTATTTAACATATACACCCCTGTTCCAAAATATGTTGATTATGTGTAGTCCATGCTAGTAGCAAGGTAAACTCTCATTATAAGCCATACCTGAGTTAGGGCATGATCAATGGTGCTGCTCATAATCATTGCAGCCACTTCCAATTTGATATCACACATGTTGATTCCTGTGAGCAAGCTCAGCTGTGAAAGGTAATGCGTATTTTGGCCAGGCATGCTGATCCTGCCAAATGACAGGACAGCAACCTGAATGGCCTGGCCTCTTCTTTGATCTCTTTGCGAGGTTAGGTAATGCCCACTTTCAGAGACAGCCACTTAATAGAAAGCTGTTCTGGGCCCAGGCATCAAAGAAGCACACCCATTGATAAAGGAGTAGACTCACACCAGGATAATGTATACCAAAAGGGCCTTTGATACTACTGAGAAGGAAGGGGGCGAGGTTAGTGTAGATAGGGAGTGCTCTGTACGGTTTGGGAAAGATTAAACCATTCTGTTTCTCTGTGTCGCTCTCTCTCTCTGCTTCCTGTCCCCTACATCTCCTATAGCACAGCACACTTTTGGTGTGATATCAAAAAGGCAGGGTCCACTCATTTCAAGAGCAGGGATTGGACCGCCAAAGCTGGATAGCTTTAGTCCAATTGCCTGTGGACTTTTACCAAAAAAAGAAGGCGTCTCACACCATCTTTTTGATTCACACTACTAGACCCACCAGATCTGCTTACCTAGGTTCAACCTAAAATAAGCAGGGGGAGCTAGCTTTCCTGTGCTAGTAGCCAAAGCCTGGAAAGCACTACCGATTTCCATCAGAGCGGACATTTCGTTCTGGTCTTTCTGATCTAAGGAAAAGGAACTACTCACATCTCAGCAATATACTGTCATCGACACCTAGCACGGCACCTGTCTTATTTGCATCTTATGCTGCCTGTGTATCAAAAGATGTGACGCATGTATTATGTAACTAATTTATGCCTCATCAAGGACCAACTTGTAACCCGGTCCCTCACACTATCCATTTTATTGTTTCTTCTGCCTTCACATTGTATGAGCAACCTTCTGTAACCGCTGTTGATCTGAATGATAAAGCGCCCAGTTACCCCAGGGTTCGGCTGTGCTATACAAATAAACAAACTAAACTAAACTCTGTGACAGCATCTAAAAAAGATTCTTTAGACCTCTTTTGGTAGAGTTGCACATTCCAAAGCCTTCCACCACTGAGGTGAAGAATGATAAGTACAATGCAGAGGACCTTTGCCCACTACCCATTCCCAGAAGACATTAAGGGTGACACTTGCTGTAGACCAGGAACTGCCACTCTGCACCACACCGGAATCGCCTGAATCTGGAAGGGCAGACACTGAATGGACTAATCTTGTTCTCGAACCCCTGAAGTGGGTTTCAGAGCATCTGGAGGGCCTTGAAACCAGTCAAACTGTCTGCCAGATATGTTTGATGCCAAAGGATCCCATCCATACCAATTTTTGGCACTTCTCCACATCTTCGAACAAGTACTTGCACCTTGAGCCTGCTTGATGCTGCATCGTGCCTTTGCTGAGCCCGTCACCTGCTAGTCTCACATCAACTGTTTGATGCCGAGTACCAACTCGAACCACTGGATAGTCACTTGCCGACTCGAACCAGGGGTTACGGCACAACTTTACCCAACTTGCCCTCGAACTAACACTTCGCGATACCACACATCTTAGCAACAGAATGATACTCACATCCCCTGACTCATACCCTTGGAATGTCACTCATCAACCTTTCCTGCCACTTACAGACCGACTTGACATGGCTCGACCTCAAACAGATCCTGGCTGACTTCCATCAACCTGCTTCACATCAAACAGCACAGAACTATCGCATTCGAACCTGCTTGATGCCTGCTTGCCACTTGGGCACATGATCCAACGTATATGAACTGAGAAAGATCCACTTACATCACTGCTTGAAGCCGGGATCGATGCCTTCAACCTGCCAAAGACTTGAAACAAGGTACTATTGATCAATAACTACCCTCTTGGTTAATTTTGGGCCTTAGTGACTGGGCAAGTCACCTTTTCACCTTTTTCATTCAAAGACATATCCTTTTTGGGGTTTATAATTTGCCTACCATCACTGTATTCATGCTCAGAGTGCTACATTATTCTACCTGCTGCATCTTCTCTGTTCTTTCCAAACGGGTGGGTGTTGTATAGTGCCTTTCTATTTGATCTCCTTGCAGATGATGTGTTTAATTAAAGTATATACATTGTTATAGAATCTTGATTGGGCATTCACTTTAGTTTGGACTGTGTTACTTTGTTGTTTCGGTCACTACTGCATCACATTCACATCCCTCTTAAGAGCATAGCCTTCCGCCGGGTCCACGTTACCACAAAAGGCTACGGAGGTACATCTCTTCACTTTGCCTGTTTTACCTTTATGACCTGGACTATTGCAACAGCCTCTTTCTAAATCTGCCTGCCTCTACTCTCCGCCATTTGCAACTCATCGAAAACAGGACTGCAAGACTTGTCCTTGGCCTCAAGCCCAGGGATCGTATCTCCCCAGGACTGAAATCTCTGCACTGGCTCCCAGTGGCTGTGAGGACTAAGTTCAAAACCCTCATTGTCCACAAGGCCTTCTGGGGCACGGGGCCTCAACACCTGCAAATCTCTCTCCCTAAATATCTTCCTTCTCAAGCTCTTCGCTCATCCACCTCCAACTCCCTCAGGATCAGTCGCTTCTCCAAGCAGCAAGTTGGCAGTAGATCTCTTTCTGCAGCAGGGGCCTCCCTCTGGAACAGCCTCCCTGCGCCCCTTAAGCTTGAGGAGAACCACCTTTGGTTCCGGAAGCACCTAAAAACATTTCTCTTTGCCTCTGCTTTTTCTCCTCCTCTCCCCTGCTGACCTCCTGGCTGAAACCGGAACTGCACTGGCTACCTGGACACCCTCTGATCTCGGACCCAGGTCCCCTCCCCCACCAGTCACACACCTGCACTGCCTTCCTGGCAACCCCTGCGCTTGGGGACTGTTTTCTGTATCCCTACAGTCCCACTACCAGCACTTGACACCCGATGTCTGCACTTACCCTTGCACTTGCCACCAGCTGGCCGTACTTTTACTTATTGTTTATTTATTCTATTATCCCATGTACTGCACTGTCCCCTCCCCCTTGCCTCTTCACTTCCCCCTCCTCCTTCCTTTGCACTTGCGCAATCTAAATGACACCTGGCCTAGTAGGATCGCTGCCTGACTTCCCTCTGTTCCCCCTCCCTTGCCTTGTTGCACCTTGAAACACTGTATATAGACGCATTATAATTGCCATATAATATCATATCATATCATTGTGTTGGCTCTTGGTTTGAAGAGGTGTGAGGGCTGAGTGGTTATTTTACCCTGTACACATCCCTGTACTCATGCTGGGTGTAAGTCAATTCATCAGAGGGAGAACCCCACCCCCCACCCCCACAAACCACCCTTAGTTGTTTCTGGCTTTCTTGCTCCACTGGGTTGCTCAGACACATTCATGGAAAATGCACCCCTAATTTAAAATTGACCAACCACCATTGCCCCATCATAGGATGAATAGTGATAAGTCGACTGGTGGGTGATAAGGAAATGGCGTAACTTAGAACAGGGACAGTTCAGGCTAGTTGTGGAAGGGAGAAGAGAAAAAGGTGTTATAGGGTGGGGGAGGGTTTATATGGGAGTAGGTAGAGGTTGCCCCTTCAAGATTGAGAAGTTGGAGATTATGGGAGGATTTGAAGGAGTAAATCCTAGTTGATGTTTTGATGTGAGAAGGAAGGGAAATTCAGAGCAAGGGGGGTATGAAGGAGAAGCAGCGGAAGTGAGAAGAGGCACAGTGTGTTCGGGGAATGGAGTTATTGCTCAGAGTAGTGTACTGCAGGCTTTGTAGGGGAACCTGTTCTTAGGAAGTGCCAGTAAATAGGGGGTACAAGGCCATGCAGGGGTTTGAACACGACTAGAAGGAACTTGAAGAATGATTAGTTCTTTACGGAGGTAGAATTTCGAGGAGGGGAGATTGTAGAGGGTATTGGTGTCAAAGTTGAGGACTTTGTCAAGCAGGGAATAGGAGAAGAGTGGGGCCTTGGAGGAGGCTGGCTAATTGTCTACATTACGTATTATCAGGGTTTTAATGGATGCATAAGTGTGGAGGGGAGACATTTTCCTAATATTAAGCAGTAGAATTATAGCCACTATCAATGTAGGAGTGATGTAGAAATGATAAAGAGGAGAAGGTTAAGTCAATTGTCAAAAGGTACCCTATGGTTGCGTGATTTTGGGAAAGCGGAATGAGATTGGTGATGGAAGGAGAGGTGGAGCATTACGGGAAGGGAGTTTGATAACATCTGTCTAGGAAGAGCTTAGTATGAGACAATGGACTGCCATCCAGTGACAGATGGCAGATATAGAGTCAGAAACATGAGCAGAGAACTCTGGAGTGAAAGGAGGAAAGTAAATGAAGATTTGTGTGTCATCTACAAATATATGGTAAGAAAATCCAAAGGAGGCGATGAGGCGCACAACGTGTGAACAGCGAATAAGGGCAGAGCCTTGTGCAACACTTAGCGATAGGGGGTCAGGTCAGCACATTTCGTATTCCATGAGATAGAGAGTAGGCTTGTTGAGTGAGATAGGAGGAAAAACATTCAACAAGGAAGAGCCAGGCGGATAGCTAAGGGAAACGCATTTGTCTTGGAAGCAAGACAATGCACAGCAATATAGTTTTGAATTCCGGTCCTGCGCTAAGAGTCTAGAATCAGGTATTAATCATGATTCCCCAGATGCTGTGGCTGGCAAAGGACAGATGGAGCCAGGAAGGGTCAACCATGTCAAGGGCAGTTAAGAGCATGATGAGTGTGATGAGTTTGGTGGATAGTTTGCAGTGGTTTACAGAGCTGAACATTCTCATACATGACTGTGAGCCAATTCGGTTGAGCAGCAACTATGCAGCAGCAACTATATAACCCAGATTAGAGGGGTTTGAAAAAATATTTTTAGAGTGGGTAAGAGGATATACTCTTAAAGACAAGACGTTCATTGATTATTGAGTAGTGAAGAGGGAAAGACACAAGACAGTGTTTGATACGATTTTTAGGGTAAGCCAAGATAAGTGGTAGTGGGAAAGGAGCAGAACGAGGAGGTGGTGGGGATGGGTGAAGAGGTGCAAAAAGGAATAGGGAGGAAGATGGGATAGGGAGACTTTTGAGGGTGTCATAGATTTTGTTAACCTTAGATGGAAAGTAGGTGTCAAAGTAATTTGCCGAAAGCTCAGCAGTGATGGTTACTGGATATGGGGGAGTGAGAAAGCCTTGCAGTCAGGAGGAGAGTGTGTGAGGGGAAAGGCTAGAGCAGAGCAGGATGCTATGGCTGAAATAAGAGACATTGCGGCAGAAAGGAGATGAACATGTAAGATAGAAGAAGAGGAGGAGAGCAGACTATCTTCCTCTTATGAAGGTGCAAATACATTTGGATTTTAAGAAGGCAGATCTGGGGGATGATCCAAAGTGGGGTGTGAGGTGTGAGGGAACAAATGGGTGAAATTCAAAGAAAGAGCGGAGTACAGGGTAAAAATCAGCAAAGGTATGTTCCATGGAGGATTCCAGTGGAGGCACGAGGGAGAGAAGCGAACACATTACCCTGGCAAGGTAGGAGACCAATGAGTAGGGTTTACATTTATGTTTGTTGATGGCATGGAGAGAAGGGAGAGGAATCAAGGGGGTGGCAAGAGTGAAATGGAGAATGGATTGGTCAGAGGGGGAAGGGTCAATAGTGCGATTGGAAGTGGGGCGAGAGGAGGCGAGGAAGAACAGTCCGAGAGAATTGCCCTTTGGGTGACTGGGAAGATTATGAAGGGAAGCGAGGGAGTGATCAGAAAAGAGGAAGTTGAGTTCAAGTTGAAGCTGGTTGTGAATATGGGATGTTAAAGTCACCCATGGATGCTAAGTGCGAGTCCAGGGGAAGGGAGTTGAGGAGAAGATCAAGGAGAAAAGAAGGAGTTGATGTGGCCTTGGTGGTGATACATGATTATAGTGACAATGGGTGGGATAAATTGAGTATTGATGAGTTCAAAGAAGATATGTACGAGGTGTGTGGGAGGGTGTTGGGTAGAGAGAGGCCATGTTCATGATTAGGCCACTCCTCCACCTCTCCTGGAAGAGCAGGGGGAATTAGGTTAATTGTATCAGTGCATAGGGTAGTTGGGGTAGCTGTGTCGGGGAGGTGGGGGTTATCCAGGTTTCAATCATGCCCATGACTGCTAGTGAGCAGATGTGAGAGTCAAAGTGAATAGAAATGAATTTTTGTTGCAGATAGGTTGGGTGTTCCGGAGTCTTGGAGCCTGATTCACAGAAGCGTTTTATAATGGCGCAATCCCGTAGAAAAACGTTCTGTGAATCAGGCCCTTGGTGTGAGAGTAGTGAGCAAGGTCGGAAGAAAGAGGTCATGACAGCAATCTAAGTTAAGGAGTGAAAAATGGAACAGGAACCCACGAACTGCCTGAAATCCCATGCTATTACTGCCCCAGGCAGAACATTTTAATTTGGTTGTGCAGATCACGGATCCCAGATGCATACACAATGTGCTCTTGGAGACATGTGGTGTTCTTCTTGAACATTTATTTTTACATTACATTTTTTGAGTAATTACTCTGAATGGACGTTCTGATTTTGGTAACAACAGTGATATATGTCAGTCACGCACCCCATCTATTTTTTTTTAACGCACGATTGCAATATTTTTGTCATGCTGGTTAAATGTGTTTTCAGAAACGCATACATATAGTTGATTAAAACAACATGAATAGTTTACATATTTAATGACATTGTAGAATGTGACAGCATGTGACATTTGATATCAATAACACGACAGGAAATGATCACTCTTTTTCTTTTTGAGCAAACAGTCACTGCTGATTGTTGTGTCAAACGTATTACTTGCAAGAGGAAATATGGCAATGCCAATTAGTAGGCTAGCATTTGTAAGTGTGTGGCAGGTTTACTTAGGTAGTGTGTTTTGATGTAGGCATAAAGTAAGGCCTTAGGTGATTTGGATACCTTCTTGTAAAAAAAAGGATGAAAACATCTATGCCCTGTACATACAAAAATACAGAGTTTTGTAGCTCCTCTTTCCGTGGCATTCATGATGTGAAGAATGTATCTTTGTGTCTGCCTCTTTTTGTGTCAATGCCACACCACTACAACTTCTTTTCAGGTCATTTGTGCATGATAATGCATTTTTTTAGTTAGGTAGTTAGCTGATCAGATAATGTATCTTTGAGGTATCTTTGATCTTTGATGTTAGTTAGGTGATCAGATAATGTATCTTTGATGTTATCGTGTGAAAGTAGCTACTTCATAGTAGCAATAGTATGTTTGTTTTGTCCGTGATATTCTAGTGTTTTGGCACTACTCTCTGGAACGTCTTTTGGCAAGTCACACTCTTAATTGAGTTTCTCTGTGTCAAATACACGGTTTCTTTTTTTGGTGATTGCTTCAAAAGATCATTTAATCTCTGAATGCCTTTGACTTATCCATAGCTTGTTCCTCAGCTATGACATCAACAATTGCAACAGATAAAATCCTTTTAAGTAGGGTATTTGTAATTGTTAGTGTACTTGTTTACTCTTTGTGCGGCTGCTTTGCTATGATGGTGGCAGGATCAACTTCGGGATTTCAACACGTTTGCTTTTTTGCAGGTAAAAATGCAGAGTTCCATCATCATTAAACAGTGATTGTGGAACAGCAGAGAATTCAGCGACTTCTAATGTCTCACATGAATCTACTTGACATGATCCACTTAAAACAAGTACTTAGGCAAACAGTCTGCTCTTAACTACTCTGTAAAAGTACTGCCACTTTTATATTTATTTTCGTATTGGCACTTAAACACGATTTCGTTTGTTCTTCTGGAAAGGCTCCTGTAAATTACTTGTCCTAGTTTCAGTGATGAATCTGAGTGTTTTAAACTCATAATGCAATCTAATACCAAGAGCATGGAGCTGACCAACATCATTTGTTATACTCTCACCAAAAATTAACTTAGTTGCAATGTTAGTGATACAGAAGGGCAAGATACCCCTACACAACCAGGAACTGGGGGAGTAATACAATAAACACGAGAACTTGTTCGTGTTGGATAACATCTTATGGAATTCAAGAGTTATTTAAATCACAATAAATGTGAACATGTTGACCAGTTCAGCTCTTCAAATGAAAATGGATCTCCAATCCAATTCAGTTCAATAAGCAACTTGTTTATTGCAATATCCTCCCTGTTTCTAAAGAGTGTTCATATAGACTTATAGACTAAGTAGGGGTCATTATTGCAGGATAATGACCCACAAACCAAGTTATGGCCCGCGGCGAAGTTAGGGAAGGGTCATTATCCCAAGCGATAATGAACCCTCTCGATGTCTATAAGGCCATTATCGCATAGTGGTAGTAGCGATACATGTTTTGGTGTTTTGGTGATGAATTAAAAATATTACTTTAATACTGGATAAAGTAAATAGATAACTGAGTTAGTAAATTAAATGTGATTTTATTTTTTATTATTGAATAACATAGCTGTTCTCATAAATTAGGCATTTTAATTTCAAACGTGGTTCAACTGAAACAGGTTTAACATGAGTGTATTTGTTGTCATGTAAAAAATAAACGGTTTCGCCATAAGAAAGAGACATCGTTTTCTTCCATTTTAGCTTTCTCTTTCGTGTGTTAAATAGGAAGTTGCAGCAAAAAAATGTGCTCTGAATGTGCTCTGGGTGAGGAAATAAATATTGTTGAAAGAACTCTTGCTGGGAAATTGCATTGTTATTTCCCTGTCTGGGTCTGAATGCAGAATGTTCAGAGCTCGGCCAATAGCACTCTAACCATTCGGACACGCTGAGAAGAGGTCAATAAAGATCTCCATGTGCTAATAATGTTTGTGTGATGCTGCTTGCTCTGGTATCCCTGTTATGCACAATGTCTGTTCAGATACCTGGTCATAGACATGTGCTGTTATACATAGCATGCAGGCGCCCTGGAGAGATGTAGTTTGCCTCCAAGACATCCACTAATATTCACCCTAATATTCAGTTCTGTTTTGATTTTCAAGCACTTCACCAACCCCAAGAGCACAGAATGGAGCATTAGTTTTCCTCACAACCCAGTTTTTTTTTTGTTCAGACTCGTCCCATATTTCAGGATTTGACTCTTTCTAAACACTAATTTCTGCAAAACAGTAGGCCATCATAACAAAGTAAATATGAAAATGCAATGCAATTAAATATCCAACAATTGTTTCCACTGATGAAAAGTATGCAGTCCGGTGAGCACATCAAACACACCTTCCAACAAAGATTTCACCTTGGCTAAGGAATCCTGCATCATTTCATTGTCGGGTCAGGCTATCCTTAAACATGTTCAGACATATTATTTAGCCATAGTTGCTAGCAGCTCTTGAACACAGTAACGCGTAATGTTTTTGGTTAGAAATTCTTCTACCTTGTTAAGTATGCCTGCACCTGGATCCTTCTTGAAGAACACTTCCAGGTAGCAGGCTTACAGTGCAACATTTGTGCCCTTTTGTACTTCCTTGGCAAGTCAAATGTGTTTGTCCATTATGATTTGTTGTAGAGTGATCTTGCTGTACCAGACACCCCGGATTTCAGATGTGCCAGATCCATCATTAGGAGAACCATTATCACAAAGTAATGCTATACATATGTACAGTTTACTGGGCCGTCAGACACATCAATCATGAAGACACTGTTGAGACATTATTAGCTATTGCACATGATGGTAGAGACATAAAACTAATGTCATATCACATTTTGAATCTGTTACATATACGGTTTGTTAACTTTTCACGATATGTTAAGAAAGTCAACTGAGTGCATGTAGTCGTTTGACAGCAGCTCTCATGCTGAGATTTGCTAAGACTCCCAATCAGTATCTCAGGATCTTTGGAGGGCTCAGAAATAGCTCAGTGGGTGTCTTGGGTGAATGGATCCCTGGAACACTTGAATGCATGAGTGAATGAAGAAAGAGTGGCCTCATTTGAAGGCATGAACATGCTGGAGCACATTATGGATGCTTGCTCCCTGACTTGCATCAGAACTAAGCTGACTGGATGGACGTACATCTTAGGGATCTAGAAAAGGTGGCTGACTTCATAAAGACAGTGTGTCAAGGACAAGAGAACCGGTAGGGCAGGTCAAAATGTTCCCTCACTACAGGTCCTAGGGTGGGTAAGGCCCTTTTAGGGTTGATCCCAAAAGAAAGATGGTACCACTAACCCAAAGGTAATTGGTAGACCATCAGCATTTCCTAGACTCCATAGCACTTGCTGGAACTGTGGATAGACTGACTATCAAAGAGGTCACCCTAGATGTCTCAATGAAAGACAGAAGGGCTAACTGCATTATGCATGGTCGCTGACATTAGGGAGACTTTCAACTATGTGGTAGACATCCCAGTGATTTCTTAGACTTGGTTTTAGTGGGAGAATTAAGTCCAAAGAAGGATGTTGTTGATACTCCAAATACTCTACAGTATCATAATCACATTAAAAGGGGTGCCTAGTCTACCACTCGTATAAGAAACACTCCTGCCAGAGAGATTGCTACAGACAGCCCTATATTTGGGCCGGAGGTTCTGCAAAACAGTCCTCTGCAATTCACTAAGCTGCCTACGGGTCTTCCTCAGACATTCCCTGTTGTGAATATCTCCCTTCAGATAGTTGATAGAAATTGTACTTTGCATATCCATTTCCAAGATAATAACCTTGACAAAGCTGAGCTTGAGAATGACTTGAAAGAGGCACACTCTTGTACCAGCAGTTGCAAGGTTAATTTCACTCCTTCCAAGGATCCAAGGGTCATTTTGCTAAGGGGATACCTCTAAGCTAGGAAAGAGTCCCAGATCCAAGAGAAGTATGACTAATCATTCTCCCAACTATTTTCTGGTAAACCATGTGACTGCACCTGTTCCTACAGGAAAGGTGGGTAGGATTGCCAAGAGGGTCAAGGCCTCCTACTGGAAACCTATCTGGACTATTAAGACCCTCTACTGGGGGGTCTGTTGAAAAGCCTTTTTTGGGTTCAGGGGATGAAAATTCCCCTGAGAGTCTTTTGGAATAGACCCCTTTCCATACGAAAAAGACAATTCCGAACCGGTGTTGTAGGTCCTAAAGTCTACACAGACCGAACCTCAACAAGCTAAATTTAGAAACAACTTCAAAAAGTTAGTCTGAACTCACAGGGTGGCTTAATTGACTTCAAACATGTGATCTAGCCACAAAGGGATTACAGTATGTTAAAGTCTGGGACGCATGTGTGTTATTGGAAGTTCTGCTAACCTATTTCATAAAATTCCTTAAAAAAAATAATAATAATCTTGGTGTTCTAGCAACTTTGTCATATATTGTGTGATCAGAGTTGCATACAATGATGTCCCCCTGCCTCTACATTCATGGTTTCCAATGCTCCCCTGTGGTAGCGCATATTGCTCCTATGACAGAGGTGAATTTTAGTCACTGCATTATAACCCTCGGCTGATCGTATCACCCTACCTTAGTATTGTCTAGCAGGCAAATGGCAGCTGTCAATTAGTTTTGGTTTCAGCAGAGATGCAGCCAATGTGTGTGCATTGGTAGCTCAATGTTTTGGAAGCCTTTAGGGTAGTAATGCATTTTTAAGTCTTACCGTCAACCATTTTGTTTCGGGGCATTGTTTTGCATGTGATAACCATGAGAGATGGCTAAAATGGATTTTGTGCAAAAGTGAACTCCCTCTGAGCCCAGCTCTGCACCCTCTATATTTGTTTGGAATGGTTTAGACTAGTTCCCATCAACAGACATCCAATATACAAACTGTATGGGGGGACCTGAGTGTTTGGAGTAATGTAAGGTCCCGGCCGGATTGGCTCCCTGCTAAAAGCTTAGTGTGTCTGCTTTTGTGTAATTGGAGAGCTGGCTTAGGCCAGGGCATAAGTGAATGTGTATATCTAGGGGAGATCCTGGGCCTTCCTCAAGTCTGCTAGAATTCTGATGGTTTACTTATCTGCATTACTAGAGGGTTTTTCCACAAAGCTGGGCTTCTGAATTTTAGGACAAGTTTAGTCCATTTTGGCTGAGCCCTGAGGCCCTTCTCTCTTTTTCTCATTTCCCGTTTTGGCTACTAAACATCTTTCCTTAGGGGTTCTTCATCCTCCTTCAGCTCCTCCTTACTAGCTGGAAACGAGGTCCTGTGTTGGGAATGTTTATGTGCCGATTTCCCCTCTGTCTTTTTGCTTTTATCATCATGGCCTAGTCCATGGAGGTAGTTAGCCTCTGTCATCCGGAAAGATGAAGATGTTCAGCCACCACTACCCCACCTTGCCTCTTCATTGGGACTGTCTTTGATCACCTTCCCTGTTGCTGCCATTATGGGAGCATTTTGTGTTGGCTGGTTACTCTGTATGACTTTCAAGCTATCTGGAACCTTTTGGTAGGGTTCTGACACCTTTTTCTTTTTTTGATTCTGGTTGGTGAATAACCCTCTTGAGAAGGCTGATTCCTCTTCCTTTTGATCATCTGGGTCATAAATTGTCTGAGCTATAAGTCCCTGGGTACTGGATCAGTTAATTCAGCCTGTGGAAGAAGCTTTTCATTTATATTTATTGGGTTGTTTTGCCAGCCCAGAGCCATGTTCTCTGACTATACAACAATGAGTACTTCCCCCTGTGTCCTAGACTGAGCTGTGTATTTACTTTCTTTGGCCCAAATCAGGTTTGGCCTAATTCCTTCCTGATTCTTCCATTCTCAAACCTGGAACGCTTTATGGGGGTCTCTGCTGAAGTATTCTGGGGTTAGTTGCACCTTATTCTACACTTGTGGGGCACACAAGAGACTTACCTGACTATCACATAACCAGAATTCTGCCTGTTGGATTTGTGCTATTAATTCCTATGGGAATTGTGTCAGACTCCATGAAAATTACTTTGGAAGGTGCTTACCTGAGCATTGACATTTTTGCTAGCCCCCTAGGATCCCTGGAGATTTCTACTAGAGACTAAAATGTTAGCCTATGTCACTCATTTTCTGTTAATTTAAAAAACACTGCATTACACGCCTATGCATTGAAATGCACTGAAATGTGTTGCTACATTTTATAACCGCTTGTTACTTTAGTATTTAATTTCTAGGAATGTAAAGAGGTCAAAGGGAGCCTAATTTTATCACAACTTTTGTTAGTTCTCTAAGTGCTACATCTAGCCCATGGTGTGCATTTGTATCCTTAACTCTGCCATGTACTAGAGGTAAGCTGAACTAGTGTGATTATTCATGTGCTGGAACCTTGAGTCCTAGTCATTGTATGGCCCATGCTGCGAGCCTCCTCAGAGCTGGAGGCAGCCATCTTCCCCCGCCCAATCATTGGTAAGTGCATGCTCCCCCATGTCCCCTTTAATCTACCTCTAACCCCCTTCCCACATCTCCTGTCCCCCCTGACTCCGCACCACTTACCACTGTCCTTCTCCTATGCCGGAACACTAGTCACTGACCCAGCAATGGCCACCATGGAATGGAAGAAGGGACTACGTATAGTCCCTTCTCACCCTTCCATGGCAGACATCTTGTTTGTTTATTTTTGTTTTCACTTTTGAATGGCCACTATTGAAAGGGAGAAGGGACTACATTGTCCATTCTCTGGATCCATGGTGGCCATTATTGTTTCAAGTTGTGAAACGGTGGCGTCCTTTCTTAACATAAACAAAAAAACTATTTGTATCCAGTAAATTGTGCTGGATATTAACAGTAATGTTACCCTCATGGGGGGGCATTACCTGGTCTGTTAATGTCCCAGGTAAACGGCAAAGCCCTCGCTTCACTCTGGCTCCTCCCTGGCCCGGAGCATTACCTTGACCAGCATGACCAGAATAACTCATGTCCACTGTACATGTTACACCAATATGTTTCTTTTGGACGTGGTGAGTATACACTATTCACACCATTCTCGATAAATTTTATTTTTTGAATTGTTCCCAAAATTTCCGGTTTGAGGGGGGGCCTTGACAATCCCTTGGTTGATATAAAGACTTTAAGGAACAAGGGGCACCCCTTTCTATGTTAAAACATTTAAAAACTACTGGATGGATTTATCCCAGCTCAGTCAACAAATATAAATCAACCCTTTGAGGCCAATTTGTTTCCTATTTGTTCCAAATTTGGCCAACGGTTTTCACACTACCGATTTTCAAAAACTGAATTTCTTTCTCTATGATTAATGGGCTGAAAAATGTGAAACTGTGGTGTTTTGTTTTCTTAATAAATGTTTTCATTTTATAGTGTTTTGTTCCCAACATTTCCAGTTTCAAAGGGGGCGGGGGTCTTGACAAAACTTTTGTTTTGAAAATGTCATCTAAATCTATACAACAAGTCCAAGGTTATTAGCAATAGAATTTTGGGGAAAAAGGGCTGCTCTTTCATTTCTGAAAATCTGGTCAGCTTTACTGCTGCAAAGCACCATGGGAGGGATCACTATGATTTTGGGAGAAGGTGGCACCCCCTTCTTCATCAAATATTTAAAAAAAAACTACTGGACACAATAACCCCAGACTCACTGTCAGAAATCGTGTCAACGCTTCGTGCCCAAGTTGTTTTGTACCTGACCCAATTCCATCTAGCTGTTTTCACTGTGCGCTCGAGCAAATATTGGACTTTTTCTTCTTTTGGGAAATTAATAGGTACTCGTTGAAACTGCATTTTTTTGTTTTCTAAATAAGTTTATTTTTAACTGATCTTTCCCAAAATTTCATAAATACAATTTTGTTTGCAAAATGTCATCCAAATCTGTCCCACGAGGCAAACATTATTGGCAATTCGTTTGCGGGTTTCCTATGTTATTTGATACTTAACTAAAGTGTGGCGACCGCCACACTATAGTATATAGATAATCAAATACAAAATATTTTTCTAGAAAATGGTCCCGATACTTAATTCGGGATTAAAATATTTACTAATTACTTTAGCTTGGTTTGACCAAAATGTACTTCTAAATTCAAGCATTGCAGTATTGAACAAACATGGCAAAAGAAGAATACATATACCAATTGTAACTTCACTTGTAGGCTGAATTTAATTCAACAGATCTAGTTGGAGAGAAACCTCATCTCAATGGGACCTTCCAATATCTGTGGGTACTCAGATGGGTACTCAGCCGGTCAGATAGCACAGCGAGTAGAGCGCTCATCAGTCGAGAGCCTTTGCTGACGCAGGTTCGAATCCCGGCAAGGCCGAACTCATCCTTTCGAAGTCGATAAATGAGCACCACACACCGTGGGAAATAAGCAGCGCTCAGCTACCTGAGGGTTCGTAGCGCTATATAAATGCACGAACAAACTAAATGTTTAATTCTCTGTTTTAAATAACACCTGCATCATTAGAAACAGCTCAATGATACACGGGAAATAGTTCTATTGCACACTTATCAAACCGTGCAGCAACCTACTGTATTCAATGGGCAAGCAATAGGTTCCTGACACCTCACAAAATAATGTGGAAATCATTTCCACTAAGAGAGGCAATATGTGTTGTTAATATATAGTTATTTGGGAAAATGTTGTTTTAGATGGATAAAGATTCTAGGAATGATTCAGTTTTCCTGGTGAAATATGTGCAAACTCACTGCTAGGAGCTTTTATTTTTTTTTAGAGCAAATAGCATGTATCTTTTAAAATGGAAAAGGAATCAGCAAATTAATTTTAGTTGGCAGTTGGAGTCGATTTATAGCAGAATCTCTCTCTCTATGATAGGTTACTTGGAAAATAAGTTGGTATAATTTGCTTATTTGAAATCTAAGAAAATTAATCAGTTATGTCACACGATGAGACAGATATGCTGTATACAATTGTAGTTTCCAGGGCAATATATGTTTAAATATACTTTCAAAAGGTTTCACTTACGGGCTATATTTAGTGAATTACATTTAGTTACATTGTGGCATCGCTGACGTGTTTGGTTTGGTGAATTCAAACAAACAGCCCCTTTATTTTGACTGATTAATTGAACTTGATGTGTCATAAGTGGATGCCCTAGCTGAAATGTAATTCCCTCTCAAGAATTGAGTAAGAAATATTGAACTGGAATATTCATTTCTCAAAATAATCTCAACATGGACACGTAATATACCATTTATCAGTGTACATATTCAATATGAAATTTGCATTCAATTTTATTACTGAAGTTAAGTAACAGGGCACATTGTCTTAAAAACACACATGTGCTCTGCTTAACCTTCATGCATTTATATAAGTGGTATATTAATGGGTCTGGAGATTCTTGATTCACCGAGAGTTTAATTCATGATTATTTTGCATGAAAGTGAATGTAGGTTTGTAGCTTAAAATGGAGCATGATAGATGCAGTCTTTGCCATGTAATAGACAAATGTGCACTTTACACCATTTTTACTTATAATAGCAATGTGTCAATATGTTGGGCTGTCCATGGATACAATTATACTGCCATTTATAATACACATTCTAACCTTGGAAATAGCTTTGCATTCTTTCCTTGTCCTTACAGAACACTAATATTCACGTTCCACAGTTCATTATATTTTCTTTCAAGTGTCAGTAAACATGCAGAAGCACATTCATAACTGTCATTTTTCTTTTAATAAAGCTCTCACCATCAATGTACTATTATGTTATTGAGGAGTAATGGCATTCCCACTTTAAGTCTCCACATCCTTTCCATTTCACGCACACCGCACCTCAGGAGAAAGCCAGGGCTGCTGTTCTCTTTCCTGAGTGGAAGGATTTTTCCAGCAGCCCACTACATCCAACAGACAAGCACTTAAAAAAACAATGCATTACAAATGAAGGTTGCCCCCCACACAGGTGGTTTCCAGGCACCCAATATCTGAGGCCTACCCCACACAGCATCAGTCAACACACACACATTACCGACCTTTCAGCTTGTATCAGTGCAAGCAAACCACAATGGCAAGCTTTCAGAACCTTTTTCAGGGCACATCTTTTACACAACTTACTAAAAGTGACTATATACAGACAAGATGTATCCAAGGCACCATCCATCCAGACCCAGAATCTGTTTCTGCACACCCCTGAGCTGTGCAGTGAATACACTTAAAGACAGAAATATAATGCTACACAACCATGCCAATGTCAGCGGTGCACTTTACAAAATATATTTGATATTGACATTGACTGGTGAGGGTTCTAAATGGAAAAATAGCATCTAAGAGTGAGACAATAAACACCTGGACCATCCAATCTGTCCATTGCCTAACTAGCTTCAATTCATGGATGCTGTGTAACCTCCTGCTCAACCCAGCATATTCAGTACGATTTTCCTTTCCCTTGTTTCTTTGCTGTGCCTTTGGTACAACCTTCCTCCACACAATTCTCTCTGCGATTTGAGCTTCAGCCCTTCTGACTTTCATCCTCGTACATAACTCTCTAGCATCTTATTCTCTCTACACCTCTTTCGGTCATCCTCATACTTCAAACATAAAACATATTTCTCCTTACCATTTTTGCAATAGCTCTAGATTCGCATTAGTGTGTTTTATCTTTTTATATGATGTGTTTGTTTAGTGTGACACAATTACTTCCTACCCGCAGGGGTACAAGGAAGAGCAGTGGCTAAAACACCTACTCAACCATCACATTTCTATAAAACAAGAGTGATCCCAATCATAAAGGTAAAACAGACACAGCTAAGAGATCTACCTCCTTTTTCTTTTGTGGTAATTTGGGACAGAGACAGGCTATACTCTTAAATTGGATGAGAAACAGCATCAATCCATACAGCAAAGTACAAGAGTCGAAAATAAAGCAATGTCCAATCAATGTTTTATAAAACATATATGTATATATATGTACATACATTAACTAAACAAACCATATGCAATAATAATTAAATTTAAAAACACTGAAAACACCCATCCCTGTGGAAAGAACACATAACATGCAAAGATAGCACCTTGAGTAATGAAAAAAGGTGAAAGGCAATCAAAAACCAGTATGTTTGGAAAATGATAGGTTCTTGTGCAATAAAAGGGATTATGGGTGACCTAACCAGTCTACAGGGCCCGAAGATCGATGTGAGGGGCAGTTAGCAGCCAATAATACCTTCTCACAGTTCTTGCTGTTCTTGCCATTTCGACAGCATTGAACCAGGCTGCTTGACACTGTGCGAGTGGTTCAAATAACATTAATCAGTAGCGATTCGTGATGATTTAGATGGGGGCAGGCATTGAGTTGAGTTCTTAGTGAGGCACGCAGCAGTTCAAATATTTCTACAGCAATGAGGTTCTGGTTTAAGCCGTGGCAACAACATGCTCAGGTGCCTGGGTGCATAAGCAAACTGGTTCTGGGATGTAGCAATAGTGGTCTGAAGAGTTTGAAAAAGTGCCAAAGGCAGCACAACAGGTTCATTTGGCTTGAACGCATGTTCAACACAGTTGAAATGCTGGAGCACAGCTGCTTGGCTTCTTCAGTTACTGTGGTGCCAATACAGGATATCAGGAACAAGATAGGTCTTTGTTCTTATTCTACCACATACAGGGGAGGCTGGCAAACACCTGCAATGATCACCTACATTAATGTCCTGGGTACAGGTGTTGCTAAAAAAGAAGCAGGTCTTGCTCCAGCAGCAGGTTACCCCAATATACCCTTGAGATCATTAGGGAACAGAGTGTGCCTCTGCCTTGGATCACCTGCCTTCACCTCACACCTGTAGGGCTTTGGAAAGGGCTGCTCTCCCATCAGGGTACAACAAATGCTTCTTCAAGGGTAGAAGGCTACAGAGTAATCAAGAGAATGAGTGGGCGGTCCCCTTAAAGACAAAGGCCTAAGGGTGATTGGACAAAAGTAAGCCTGCTTTAAGGGGTCCAATGCCTGTCCTTAATACAAGTGGTCTTTGCCTTCTGACATCATACCCAAAGTATTTATGCTAAAGAAGGTGGAGGGTACAGGAAGCAAAGAGAGGTAAAAAGGGAAACAAGATGGTGGAACCCTCCTCAAACAATGTTGAGCTCCCTCTGTCTACACTAACCCAGCCCCCTTCTCAAACCAATAACATCAGAGGCCCTTTGTTATGCAACAAACTGGTGTGAGGCTAGTCCTTTTGCATAGGATGTGCCATTTGATGCTGGTTTCATAGGACAAACCCTGCAGAGGGGCTGTTTTTCTGTAGAGAGGCATTCACTGATCTCACAAAGGATCAAAGAAGGGGCAATATAACCAGAATACACAAAATGATTCCACAGCTGGCCTGGGCTCACAGTGTTGACACATGTATGATGTGGCTTCTTATAGCTACATGAATTGCCATCCACCATACCTTAAACTCAAGCTTGGATGTATATTTAAAGATTAAACTGCCACCAGAATAGTAATTACTCATAACTATGTGGTTTTGGAACAGAGGTGTCGAATTTAATTGCAGCTTCTGTGTAGAAGAATCGGCTGTCACAGCAGCTTTCAAAAGGGCCCCTGTGACCTCATGGCCTGCTTTGTGCCACTGAAGAGCATGCACTGCATATCAGGAGACTAGTGCAACAAGGCACATACCACTCTACTTTTGTCATAGAGCTTATGAAAGGGGCATCTGGTTAGCAGATTACACTTTCTGAGATTGAACTACCTGCATCATTTCATTAATTACATTTTAAAAAGCCAGGACGTCTACAGCCTTGCCAGATTGCAATTCCCCACATCTAGAATAAATACTGGAAATGGCTGCTATGGTTGCCTTTCTTTTCACACATACTTCTTAAAACAATAAATGCTCATCACAATAACTTCCTTGAGAACTCAACCCATTGTTCAACGTTCCTCTCCTAGACCTTGGGGCACACTATTCCATATCCTGTACGGATTCCGGTAAAGTGCCTGGTTTTCTCTGCACCATAGGTGTTCACCTATATTAACACCAGTAGTGCTATCCCCATTTACAGCACACTGTAGAGATGTCCTTTTGTAAGTGCGCTCTGTGACTTGCTGCATTAGGATTTCCATGTATTGGGAGTCTGTGATAACATTGCTCCTATTTATTTATTTCAGGATCCAAAAATGGGCATTGTTTGGGAATGTTCACACCAAGTTGTAGAGGAGCAGGTAAACACTGTCTTGCCAGTTACCGCCCTCTCACGGCGGTCATATTGGAACAGTCACAGAAGAGCCATAAATGTGGCCCCATGCATTGTTCCTATACTGCATGGAGTGTATGAGAGATGTTATGCACCCAGACAGCCGTATCAAATGTATCCTCGCACTGAAAGTGTGTAAAGATTTTGCATGGAAAGGACGTTGCATGTCAGTGTGTCCGAATGCATTGATGGAAATCATGGATGGATGTTAAAATGAAATCTGATGGGAACAAAGTGATGTCACAAAGAGGATAATGAATCTATGTTGAAACAATATGAAAATACTAAGTAACAATCTAATTGAAGCACTAAGAGTAACATGAACCTAAAGATGAAGTAATCATGGATCTAAAGAAGATGAAGTAACTAACTAGCCAATAACTGTAAATATACAGTAATGCAAGGTAGACCTTTAATGCATAGACGCTTGCTATAGAGGAATATATAATGTGGCAAGGATGGCCATATTGGGAAAATGGATGCTGGCTCACGTTGAAATTAATCAAGCTACCTCAAAGACAGGTCGAAAATGCAACAACCACGAGACGCAGGAAAACAATTCTGTGAGCAGACCCGACGATGAGTCAGGTAGGCCCAAAGCAAAGATGCTATTTTTAAATGGAAAAGCGCAAAGCAAAAAGTGAGTACATGGATACGCTCTGAATGTGCGACATACTTTATAAATGAGGGAAGACAAAAACATCTGTGAGAGCCAAACTGTTAGTCATTTAAAAGTGTACAAAGTTCATATGAGATAGGGTGAACAAGTCTCTAGAGGCCAAAGGGCACAACAGAACCCTACATAATGAAATCAAATAGCAGTAAATGAAAGGTTGAAATTGAAATTGACAAATTCGTGGTCGTTTCACATGTGACTAGAAGTCGAAAACAAAGGCTATTCATTAGAGACTTAAGCTAAGCTAGTGGTGTGCTCACACTCCCCAGTGAGCAGGAGTTACAAACGGAAGACTTTGGCTGCTGGCCTACCAATGACAGATGATGGACTAATTGGGAAAATGGGGAGAAGTCTGACGGGATTCAAACACCTGGATTTCTTTTCATGTACGAGG
The DNA here is from genome assembly GCF_040938575.1 of Ambystoma mexicanum. NCBI lineage: Eukaryota > Metazoa > Chordata > Amphibia > Caudata > Ambystomatidae > Ambystoma > Ambystoma mexicanum. The sequence goes on from NC_090928.1 coordinate 374,752,150, forward strand.
TGGTAAAGTCTCAAAATTCCAAGGTTGGGATAGTATGCCAACCAATCAGTGGGGTTGGGGGACAACCTAACATACGATGTTGCAGGAACCAATCCACTGTTGTTATGTCCATTATAATCAGTACTCTGAGTGTTTCGAGGTAGTTCACGGTAGTTCAAGGGGTGCACTACAGATAAGAGGTAGCCAACGATCCACTAATCCTTATATGTTTTAAGTAGATAGGTTTGCTTTACCAATCCCTAACCTTGATAGGTTTTGTATTTTACCATTTAGGATATTGTCATAGATGACACATATTGGGGTACAAGACCTCTATGTAATCAAGCTGCTGTGTGAGAGTGCAAGCCTTAAACCGATGTCTGCCAGTTGACCCTGCTTCATTGAATTGATAATAAAGTAGTACTTTGCCATATTCCTTGAGTCTGTCCGATTATTTGGTTTGTGACCATTATTGTAATTCCATCTATTACAAAATACTCTTGAAGATTCTACAGCAAAATTTGGTAGTGGTGCAGATGGTTATGGTCTAGTCGACCTAGGCTGGATCCAGGGCCCCGGACGCTCTCCTACTCCCGCCATTAGCCAGACGACCGCAGAGTTTCCCGTCGAGATTGGCATGCTGAGTCATGTGTGAAGAAGATTTGGTTGGCAGGTCCCCCGTTGACAAAATTCCTGTCCGGTCCCTGCAAGTGACCTGTGGATGCAAGGTAAACTGGTCATTTGAGGGGAGAGTCGATGCCGGAGAGCTCAAACTGAGTCACGGTTGTAAGTAGAACAATGACCGTGGCAATAGTAGGGGAGGGATTGTGTTGTAAATTACTATGTGTAAAAAGTACCACGATTCCTGATCCTAAGGGGGCAGAAGGGTACGCACTAAGTTATTAAAGATTCCTTAGCCAGGCCTGCAGAAGAGTGTGTATCAATCTCCAGATTGGAGTGAAATGAAGATGGGATGTATTTACTAAGATGAATATAAAACAATAGTAAAATATTTAAAGAATAGTGAAGAATTTGGTACCAAGAGATTGACATCGATCAGGAAGGAAAAAAATCAAAGTAAAGAAGATACTTGCAATATACTAATATTACAAGAACAATATAATAAAAATTGACAGAAAGTGTAAATAAAGGAGGAAACAAAATATTGCATAGATTTTTAAAAATAAAAGTGAGCAGTTAAAATACATCTTGAGTGGGATTATAAACAGTGATTGCTGGTGCCTGTGCCAATTGATCGGTGTGGTATTCTTGATAAGTGTCACGCCCCCATCCACATCCACGAGCCCTCCTATCGCATCCCGTAATTCCATCAATATACGGCAGAATCATAGTACACAACAAGACACCACACGCACCATTGCACATTCTCGCCTTCAGGTTTGCCGACAAGGGGCTGGCCGAACTCTGCGACGCTGGTCTATGCCTCGCTCTCCATTCCTGCATTGGCGGTTGCCGTGGAGACGCGCCATGAGCATTCCGTGTCTCCGCTGCCGACGCTTGGACGTTCTTCCTCCACGCGTCCAATCGCGTGTGCGCCAATCACGTGTGTGAGTCACGTGACCACTGAGGCGAGCGTTCAAAAGTGACGCGCGAACTCCCATCCGCGCTTCGCAGCTGATCTTGGTGGGACTACGGACGCTGCTATCCTTGATCTTGGATTTTTCCGAACCGCTTCCTCTTTTGTACCTCGCCTGGACCTGCTTCTTCCTGGTTTAGACCTCGGCTACTCCCACGGACTGCTTCTTGGATTTCCCTTGTTTGGCCCTTGTCTTGAACCGCTCCCCCTGGACACGACCTTGGCTTTTCTTCTGGACTGCAATTGGATTATCCTTCGGTTTGAATTCAGCTCTCTGCATCACGTGCCATCGAGTTTGGCTCAGAGTACCAGGTTCCGTATCAGGTGGTGATTCCATCCTTCAAGTGCTTTGCCAGGCTGCAACCTTGTCGTCAACCCTGCTGGCCCCTCAGACACCCTACATCACATTCCAGACAACCACTCAGGGTAAGCTCCTTATAGGTAAACATTTAGGATTGTGCACAGGGTGTAATGGTTATCTAACCCGCGTGTTTGCCTTACAGTGGTCAGGGGAAAACATCTTCCGGCATTCCTGGTTTCGGCTGACGACATTCACCACCTGTGGCCTCAAGGGCTGCTCGGGCAGTATATTGACTGTTTGCTCGAGTGGAACTTGGGGACAGAGGTATCATCGCCTACACGACCATCAAGTCCTGACAGACTGTGAAGCCACTTCTGGTCGTTCAGGCGATGGAATCCGCTGCCGGGGATCCCGTGGCCGCTCTAATGCAAGCGGTTGCATCTCTTAGAACGGAAGTGGCGGCTGCCACAACCGCGATTCATCATCGCTTAGACACCATTCAGAGCAACCGCAACCCTTTACCGCCAGATGCCGAATTTGGGGATCCGGTACCGCCTACCCCGGGGCCCTCTGCACCACTCACACCACCTACTCCTGTGGTATTGCCCTCTCAGTTTCCTTTGGCACCCCCTGAGAAGTTCCAGGGGGACCCCAGAAAATACCGTACCTTTATCAATCAATGTAAGCTTCATTTCCTTTGTCGGCCCTTAGTCTTTCATGATTCCACCACAAAAGCCGCTTTTCTGCTTTCCCATCTGTCCGGGGTTGCCGCTACTTGGGCTAATCCTTTCCTTGAAAACAATCACCCAGCCCTTTATGATTTCGACCTCCTGGTGAGTGAGTTGGCAAAGATATTTGACACCAGGTATAAAGCTCAGTCCCGGGACCTGGAGCTGCTAGAGCTATCCCAAGGCAGACAGTCTTTGATAGAATACATCACACATTTCAACCAGTTGTCAGCTGAAACCTCATGGCCAGAAAACAAGAAAGCCGTGGTGTTCTACAAAGGTTTATGTAACGCTATGAAGGACGCTCTTTCTGTTGTACCTTCCCTTCCTGACACCTATTCTGATCTGATAGAACTAGCCCTACAGGTAGACGCTCGGAAGTCTGAACGCCGGATGGAGTCAGGCCTTTCTGTAAAATCCTCCCCCTCTACCCCAGATGGTGCTGGGGAACCCATGCAAATAGGGGGTCTACGAAGCCCTATTACCCAAACCGAGAGAGAGCGTCGAAGAACCGACAATGCATGCTTCTATTGTGGCCTCAGTGGACATTTTGTCAAGGAGTGCCCTCGACGTCCAAAGAACAAGGCTTCGGGTTTTCAGAAAGCTCGCCCTTGAATACCGGGGACAAGGCGAGCTCGGTTTATAACCCCGGGGTTCCTTCATTCGTTCCAATAAGGCCAGTAGCTGTTCAAGCGGTTCTTCAACCGGCCAGAGAGAGTTCACATGAAGTCCACATCGTCATTGATTCAGGAGCTACTGGTTGCTTTATCGACATATCATTGGCCAAGTCACTGAACCTTCCTCTAGTGACCAAGATACATCCCGAACTGGTCCAGACAGTGGACGGGTCCTCCCTTGTATCCGGTCCGATCAAGCAACAAACCGCCCAAATGGACGTGACCATCCAGGGCAACCATAAGGAACAACTGTCCTTTGATCTGATATCCACCCCTCAGTTCGGGATAATCTTGGGTCTTCCCTGGTTGAAAAAACATAACCCTCTCATCGATTGGGGTACTGGTCAGGTTTCGTTTGAATCTGAGGTATGCCAACATTTTTGCCTACTGGACGACGATGTTCTCAACAGTCCCGCAAGGGCACTCGGGGGGCTACGCATAGTGGTTGAGAGTCCTCCTGAAGGGGCACACACAGTGGGAGCCACTATGTCAGGGGTACCCCCGGAATACCACGATTTCCATTCGGTTTTTGATAAAGTCTCTGCCGAAGTACTACCACCCCACAGACCGTATGATTGTCCCATTGATCTGATCGATGGGGCAACGCTTCCCAAGGGGCGCATATATTCGCTATCACCATCAGAAGGAATGGCCCTGAAGGAATACATAGGTCATGCTCTTCAATTAGGCCACATCAGGCCTTCTTCATCCCCTGTGGCTAGTCCCATATTCTTTGTTCCGAAGAAGGAGGGAGACCTCCGTCCTTGTGTAGATTACAGACGCCTGAATGCGGTCACCATAAAAAACCGCTACCCTCTCCCGCTCATATCAACCTTGCTAGACAAATTGACCAATGCTTCTGTATATACCAAGTTGGATCTACGGGGAGCATACAATCTGGTCCGTATGCGCTCTGGTGACGAGTGGAAAATGGCATTCTGCTCCCGTCAGGGGTTGTATGAGTATATGGTGATGCCTTTTGGCCTTTGCAATGCCCCTGCCACTTTTCAACGGTTCGTAAACGACATATTCAATGATATACTGGACCTATATGTCGTAGCATATCTAGATGACATACTAGTCTTCTCCCAAACCATGGCCGAGCATGTCCTTCATGTTAGAGAAGTACTCACACGACTCAGAAAACATTCTTTATATGACAAACCTGAGAAATGCCTATTTCACACAGCCGAAGTCGAATTCTTGGGGTTTCATATATCCCCTGGGGGGCTGACTATGAACCAGTCCAAGGTCCAAGCTATCATAGACTGGCCGATTCCTGTCACTGTGAAACAACTGCAATCTTTCTTGGGGTTCGCTAACTTTTATCGGAGATTCATCGCGAATTTCTCTTCCATTGTGGCACCCCTAACCGCATTGACCAGTCCCGCGGTGTTTGACTGGACCTCTACGCATCAGGTAGCCTTTGATACCCTCAAAACCTCGTTCACCACGGCTCCTGTCTTGCAACATCCGGACCCAGAACTCCCGTATGTTGTGGAAGCAGATGCCTCTTCATTCGCTTTGGGGGCCATCCTGTCCCAACCATGTCCCTCCACCGGAGCACTACACCCGGTGGCCTACCATTCCAGGAAATTCACACCGACCGAGACACACTATACGGTCACCGAAAAAGAGCTCCTAGCAATCAGGGATGCTTTGCTGGTTTGGAGACATCATCTCCTGGGAGCAAAGCACCAGACCACAGTCTACACTGACCACAAAAACCTACAGGACCTAGCGTCATTGAAATGTGTTAACAGTAGACAAGTTCGTTGGCATCTTTTCTTTTCTGCCTATGATTTCATCGTTAAGCATAGACCTGGGACGATCCATGGAAAAGCTGACGCCCTGTCTCGTTCACCAGGGGGGGTGCCCCTTCCTTCGTATCCTGAGATGCTTCTAGGCGAAGGCCATGTAGTTTGTGCTTGCACACCACCCCCACCTATGTTGACTGCTATTCGACAATGGGTTGCACAATGTCCCCAGATACTAGCTGATTGGGATCCTGACATACAAGACGGCTTGCCTTTTGTTCAAGGGAAACTATTCCTACCCACCAACGATATACGTAACCAGGCTTTGGAGTGGTCCCATAATGCTCTCATCAATGGTCACCCAGGTCAACGACGAACTCTGGAATTGTTGAAACGCTGGTGCTGGTGGCCATCGATGCGACGAGACGTGGACACTTATGTCAACACCTGCTCTATATGCGCACAGTGCAAAACACAGAGAGGCCGTCCGTTGGGATTACTACAGCCCCTGCCCATACCCCCAAAACCTTGGCATACGGTGTCCATGGATTTGATAACAGAATTACCACGTATTCGGGGTTATGACACAGTTTGGGTAGTAGTGGACTCATACACCAAAATGGCCCGCTTTATACCATGTAAAGGCATCCCCACCGCTCCTTCCTTGGCTCAAATGTTCTTCAGGTCTGTTTTCTGTCTGTTCGGTCTGCCATGTGTCATTGTGTCGGATCGTGGAACACAGTTCACGTCACGCTTCTGGGTGGCCCTTACCAAACTACTGGGTATCGAGGCACGCTTCTCGTCGGCCTACCATCCCGAAAGCGATGGTCAGACCGAGAGAGTAAATCAGGCCCTGGAACAGTACCTACGTTGTTTAGCCTTGCAATTTCAATACACCTGGCTTGATTCACTACATTACGCAGAATTTGCCTACAACAACACCTGCATTCATCCACTAGGTTCTCCCCTTTTTACTCGCTCTATGGCCAGCATCCACGTACTCTCCCTTTTTCTGATTCTGACTTTTCCAATACCCCCGTACTACGGACCGGGAATCTGGCGGCAAATGACTGTGCCCGGGATCTCGCTTCCATACATGCACAAACCCTTGTCCATCTCCGGGAAGCACAGGAGTCGATGCGGACAGCCGCTAACAAAAGGAGAAAGGAGGCCCCTTCATACTCACCGGGCGATCGGGTGTGGTTGTCTACGCGTCACCTGCGCATACCAGGTTCACGTAAACTACTGCCCCGTTTCGTCGGCCCATATAGGGTCTCCAAGGTCCTGAATCCGGTTGCTTACCGTCTTGCTGTCCCCACTTCGTGGAGACTGCACCCTGTTTTTCACACGTCCCTTCTCAAACCCTGCCCTGATACCACTCGCATGACGTCCGCTCCCGGTCCTGTTCCACTGGCCTCCCAGGAGGATTATGAGGTTAGCGCTGTTTTGGGGTCCCGGATTGTTAGAGGGCAGTTGCAGTACCTGGTTGATTGGTTGGGCTATGGTCCTGAGGAACGGTCCTGGGTTCCGTCTCCTGACGTCCATGCTCCATTGTTGGTGGCTCGGTTCCACAGGGAGTACCCTTCAAGCCCACGGGGTCGTGGGCCTTTGAGGGGGGGCTCTGTCACGCCCCATCCACATCCACGAGCCCTCCTATTGCATCCCGTAATTCCATCAATATACGGCAGAATCATAGTACACAACAAGACACCACACGCACCATTGCACATTCTCGCCTTCAGGTTTGCCGACAAGGGGCTGGCCGAACTCTGCGACGCTGGTCTATGCCTCGCTCTCCATTCCTGCATTGGCGGTTGCCGTGGAGACGCGCCATGAGCATTCCGCGTCTCCGCTGCCGACGCTTGGACGTTCTTCCTCCACGCGTCCAATCGCGTGTGTGAGTCACGTGACCACTGAGGCGAGCGTTCAAAAGTGACGCGCGAACTCCCATCCGCGCTTCACAGCTGATCTTGGTTGGACTACGGACGCTGCTATCCTTGATCTTGGATTTTTCCGAACCGCTTCCTCTTTTGTACCTCGCCTGGACCTGCTTCTTCCTGGTTTAGACCTCGGCTACTCCCACGGACTGCTTCTTGGATTTCCCTTGTTTGGCCCTTGTCTTGAACCGCTCCCCCTGGACATGACCTTGGCTTTTCTTCTGGACTGCAATTGGATTATCCTTTGGTTTGAATTCAGCTCTCTGCATCACGTGCCATCGAGTTTGGCTCACAGTACCAGGTTCCGTATCAGGTGGTGATTCCATCCTTCAAGTGCTTTGCCAGGCTGCAACCTTGTCGTCAACCCTGCTGGCCCCTCAGACACCCTACATCACATTCCAGACAACCACTCAGGGTAAGCTCCTTATAGGTAAACATTTAGGATTGTGCACAGGGTGTAATGGTTATCTAACCCGCGTGTTTGCCTTACAGTGGTCAGGGGAAAACATCTTCCGGCATTCCTGGTTTCGGCTGACGACATTCACCACCTGTGGCCTCAAGGGCTGCTCGGGCAGTATATTGACTGTTTGCTCGAGTGGAACTTGGGGACAGAGGTATCATCGCCTACACGACCATCAAGTCCTGACAATAAGTTAAAGACTTGAATAAAACAACAGGTAAGTATCGATGATCGAAAACAAGGGAAACAAGTTGCAGAAAAGGCTAGTCATTTTAGAACTTTGGAAAATGTACCAAAGCAAGAAAGAAGATCCAGCATATAGGGAGTGGATGCTCAATCAGCATAAAAGGGGAGGATAAAATGCCTTTGGCTCCCCTTTTCAGTCCTGCAGAGAAAAGTACAGACACAGAGCAGAAGGGATTTTACCCTTTGAAGGAATTAAAAGCATAAACTGGTATGTTAATCTAACGTATGCGCCCCCCCGCTTACAGCAGTGAGGATAATGCGGAAGAGAGCAAAAACAGAGAACGCAAAGATATATCAACACGCAATGAAAGTAAACAGCGGGATGAGAGAAATGACAGACAAGACTGGAGATAGAGGAAGAAGAAGGGCAAGAGAAAGAGATGAAGGATAAAGCTAAGGGAATAACAATAATACAGAGTGAAGAGATGGGAGGACAAATACTGCTTAAGATAGACGATAAGGGCATCAATGGGGTTCAAGAAAGAGAGGAGAGAGAAGAGCAGGCAAAGAAAGAGAAAAAGAAGAAAGAGCATACCAGGAAGAGAGCGATACAGAATGCAAGTGAAGGGAAGAACAAAGAAGATATCAAGCAAGGAAAGAAAAGGAGAGACTAGAAGAGAAGAAACAGGAAGAGCTAGAAGCCCAAAGAATGAGATTACATAGGTTGCAAGGAAGGTGAGATGAGTTTAGGGAGATGAGGATAAGAGAAGGGGAATAAAAGGTGATGAAATAGAATATTTATGTAATTGGAGGAGCAGAGAGGGTCACAACAGCCCCGTAGGGAGCTGCAAGGAATGCCATAATCAACATGGGCTAGTGGGCAGGATACAGAAGACATAGAGACGAGGCTTCGGAAGCTATACAGGCAAATGAAGGACTAGAGGAAGGTAAGAAACCCAAGAGAATATAGAAGGATATTTAATGAAAGGAACTGACGGTAGATCATGTGACCTCATAACAGCCGAGTACAGGACTTTGTCCTTAAATAGATTGGATCTCGATGATGCGGAAAGGAGACAATAGTCACACGAGCTGGGACATAATGATGTCAGACAAAGAAAGGGAGGAGAATGAGAGGAGAATGAGAGGGCGCATGCAGGTTTTTTAAAGAATCGTGTGCAGAAAAAGGGGTAAAATGGTCTGATTTAGAGGACCCTAAAAGAAGGGCAGAAGACTCAATACCCTATACTGAGCGACCTCCAGCATGATCGTGCAGTACAGGGGATATATCCCCGCCATATGCAAGCAGGTTAAGACCAATACCAAGAAGGGAGCAAATGGGTGAGGTTAGCTCTGCCTTGAAGAAAAAGAGCGTAGGTAAATATGATTTTGAAGCAGGATTTTCCCAATTCCCATTATTGGAGATGGGGTGGTGGGAGAACCACAATATATACCATGGCCACAGATGGATAAGGATAATTTAAGGTGTAAATTGCTAGGTTTGACTTACTGTGCGTGAACATGGATTTATGAGTTATGTAAGGAAGGCTGGGTATCAATAGCAGACACAGACACAATAGATGCAAGTTTTGAAAACCTTTTTTTTTGTATTTTGTACGGTTGGGAGAATTCCTCACTTGCCCTAATTCTAGAATGGGAGTAGTCTCGGCCATTAAACAAATAACAAACAAGTCCAAGTCAGTCTAGTCAAAATAAAAAGGCCTATACTAAAAAAAACTAACCTTGCCCTCCTTCTCAAATGAGAAATGTTTAAAGGGGATAGCCAAAGCAAAAATAGTGTCTTAACAGAAATGTCAGAATGGCTTTGGTAACAACCCCCTTCTCCACGGTCAGAAACACCTGGTCTCAGGAATTTCTTAAAAGGCTAGATGCTGGAACAGTTCTATCAGCCTGGCACACTTTGGTTTACTGGCACAATTCAACAGTTCAGGCTTAGCTTCAAACTTTTGACAGTTCCATACATTCTTTAGGCTTTGTCCACCTTGCCATAAATGAAAAGTTCAACTCTTGACTTTTACTATACCACAATTTAACACAGGCTTCCCTCCTCCGGGCTTGAGCCTGTGTTTCTTTTCACACTCAACTTCCACTTTAGCTCAGTTCAGCAAAGGCTTCCCTCCGTTGGGCTCGAGCCTGTCTTTCGTCTTTGTGGGAGTTCCCTTCCCCATGTTTTGTTTCGTCCAACTTTTAACTGTCGAAGACTTTTGAAACTGCAAGGATTTTACGTATACCTCTGCATGACCACTTCGACCGCTCTTTAACCAATTTGAAAAACAATCAATTCCTTCTCTTTAAACAATGTGACAATCAACTGACAACAAACTTGTAGTTCATTAGAATTACTATTTCTTTACTTTGCCCTCTTGACGCCTTTTAAATGTCCATATCTTCGCTTTTCACTTCATCAACTCTCATTCGAGATCACGGTTACTTTCTTGCCCTTGTTTTCTGCCTTATCACAACTTCAAACATTTCACAGAGACTTTTGAATGTGCGATTCCGCCTCACAGGACCACTCGGTTACTTTGTATACTTTCATTACGCTTCAGCAATTGTCCTTTCCTTTACATGTTTTACTGGCACACGCGCAACCTGCAACTCTTCTTACAGTCACTTCTACTCTAAACACAAACCAAGCCTTTGCTGCCTTCATTAACTCACTGATCATGTTAATTGGGTTTCTTTCTTCAATGCCTTTCATGTAGCAATGAACGCCACCATCAATCCCTCAACTGCTCCTCCCCAACTATGCCGTTCACCCAGGAGTACTTTGAAGGTATCTTCTTTCTCTTCACTTGGTTTCAATCTTGGAACGCTTACGGCTTTCTGAAAGTATGGAATTCTCGCCTGGCTCTCCATCATTCTTCGCAAATGCTGATCAGTCCCTTGGCCTTCCAACTTTGATAGCCTGCTTTGCATCAGCTCCAGAAGAGCTGCTCCTTCTCATACCCAGCCACGCTCCCTGTTTGCCTGTGCATGCCACCTTTTATCCTGACATGGAGTGTTGACAAGTGGCAGGTGTTTGTGGTTAGGATTACGTGCCTGACTCTGCCTGGTCTCATTAAAGAGAAAGAGCCATTGCAAGTCAGTAGTGGTAATCTTCTAGGCCCCATTCCTCATCTTCCTCTGCTCAGTAGTGTTGTCAGTGTGAAGTGGGAGGAATTATGAGAGCTTTAGTTTCCCATAAAATAGGTGGGGATAGGGGGTAGATGGGTTGTGGAAATGGGGGTATACATGTCTCACCATCTGGTGCTTCTCCCCCACTTCTTGAGGACCCCCTACCCAGGTGATACTCCCTCACTTGTCCACCCCCAGTCAGGAATGAAGTTAGCTATATGTGACATAAAAGGGCTGCTAGAAGCTATCCTAGGGGAGGGAGCTGATGACAATTGGGAAGGAGCAGGAAACACACATGTGACTGCGCAAAAAATAAGACACATGATGGAGCGCCATTTAATAATTGCATAGCAAACGTATGGCAAGCGCTTAGAATGCAATATTCTGATACATCAGAAAATGGGAGAGGATGAAGATCCTTTTGTTTATATTCATGTTATTCAGGACAGATAGCAGCAGGAGACGCGTGAATCATGGAATAAAACGGCACCAATATTTTACCACACTTTGTGTCAGGAGCTTCCTGAGCCAGTGCAATGGCAATAGATAAAACAGGTGGGAATGGAAGTGAAGCCAAGGTCAGAAATACAATTGACAATCGTACATCACTGCTGATTAATGCAGAAGAAAAATAAGTCTACATGACATCATCACCCTTAATTCTAGCAAAGGGCCTCATGCCGTCTGCTCCTCAAATTGATGATCCTACTCTAACCCAGTTTTTGCATCTTAAAGCGAGCATTTCTAAAGAGCTTCTCCAGTGTCATAGCCTACAGGACCTCTGTTCACTGATGGACACTCTGAATGAGTTTGTTTCGGCCATGTGTCCTGCAACACAGACTGATGTGCAACTTTCTACAGCCATGCTGAGTCAGCCGAATAAAACTGATAAATGGCTGCCAAGCCAATCTACTAGGGGAGAAAATGGACCAAGCCTCCCAATCCAATCTTATTAGAGGGACTCCTCCTGTATTGACTAGGATCTTACCTGCTATTAATGAACAGGCCAGCATCGATGCTAAGGGTCCAGTCATAGAAACACCCTCCGTAACCCTGGTACCTGATTACAATTATGACCAAAATCTTAAGGCACGAGACACAGAAGTCAATGTTGTTCTTAAGCAGGTAGCAACGCGGAATGTGCGACTAAAAAAATCCCAAATACCAAGTATTAAATATACCATCACCCATGTCTTTATTATGGACCAACGCAACTTTGTCATCTTTAACATTGGGAAAGCAGCTGGAAGCGAGACCAGAGAAGCTCTATGCAATAAAGTACTTGCATGGTTGCGTCAACGCACAGGCCCTGGGGTTATTAGATTGTCTGACTTGATGGTCATACACCAAATCAACTTGAGTGATTGATGCTCTGCACCAAATAGTGACTGCGTCATAGTGGGCTGTGGGTTTAGTACATTTCCCTAGAGGGGGTTCAAACTGTAAATTAATACTTTAAGTGCACAGTTAGTTGGTTAATTTACTATTCATGCCTTAATTCTGTTATGAGTATTGTTACAATACGGGGACGATCAGTCTTCCTTTGGCGTTCACCTTGGTTTTTAGGTTTTATTTTTTACTATGATCTATGTTCCATGTTTTATGTTGTATTTTTTATTGTCTGTTTGTATGTACCATTATGCCTATGGGTCCACTGTGTGCGATATATATATATATATATATATATAAATAAATAAATGTAAATGCAAATGTAAGAAGAAAGCAGAAAATAGAAAGCAAGAGAAAGCAAAGTTAGTTCAGAAGAAGTTGTCCAAAATAGCCATTGCGGGACCGGTATTGACAAGTAATGAAGGCGGGGTGACACAGGTGACACACTCACAGCAGCAAAATAATGCAGGATATCCTGTAGATCAGAATGGGTACCATTTTTGGCCAAGAGGAAGAGGGAATAGGCCTAGAGGAGTAGGATGAAGTGGATTTCAAAATCTTCAAGGAATAGGAGGATTTAATGGTGGACAACCACAACAATGTTGGAATTGTGGAAAATTGGGACATAACGCTAGGACATGTGGAAGCATAAGAGGCATGGAACAGAATTGGCAAGCTCGAAAAGGAGGGAATGGGTTATGCTCCACAACGTAGTACAGAACTTCAGGAATATTATGCCCCAGATCACATGTATGCTCAGACATATGTGCTGCAACCCCAACAAATGCAGGCAGCACTGCTGCAAATGCAATTGCTGCAAGGGCAACCAGAGCAGGCACCTATGCAAACACAACAAGCATAACTGAAGCAAACACAGATACAGCAGGCTATGGTACCAAAATGGAGCATGACCACAGGAACACAACAGGCACCCACACCTAAAATGGGCAGTGTCACTGTGATAGGAGGAAGTCCTTTCAAAGGTACAGGGATGCATTTATATACACAATAAGACAGCCCACCGAGTGACAATATGTGCTCAGTACTATTATTGACATCAGACCCCCATGAGGAACCAAGGGTCAAGGTGACGATAGGAGGCAAGACATTTTCATTTTTAGTAGACACCGGAGCCACTCATTCCTGTGTCTTTGAGGGAAAATATCCAATGTCAGGTACTGTCATGAATGCTCAAGGGTTCTCTGGGGCAACAAATTGTGTTCCTTTTACAGGCAAATTGCCAGTTTCCATAGGAGAACATGACCTGTCAATGCCATTATTATATCCAAAGCAGACGCCCGTCAATATATTGGGACGTGACTTAATGACGAAACTTAACATGACAATGGGCTTCATTAAGGGTCTGGCGGTAACCCTTCTGGTGCTACTGGCATGTTGCCGCCGGACCCATAATATATGATGGGCGCTTGACTTCCCGGTGCCTCAGAGAGATTACAACTCTGGTGGCCCAGGAAGTCAGGCAGTGATAAAATGTAAGTCCCCATTCCCATAGTGGGAGTGGGGAAACGGAAGCACCGGCACCGTTTGTAAGGGTACCAGTGCTTCCATGACCGGTCTACCTACCATGGACACTGTGCCCTGCAGGGTCAGACCTGTCAGGCACAGCAGCTCTGGCAGGCAGACTCAGAGTTTGCCGATCTGGAAACAAGGGTGCTGGTGAGCTTACCGGCACCCTTGTTTCCGGACCGGCAAACTCATAATGAGGCCCAATATCTATTACTGACAAAGTGATAATGTGCTCTACTCCAGGGATAAACGATATGAATGTGGCAGAGTTTATATTAGCCTTTACAGGCCTGAAGGCATTACAAGGAGTACCTTTAGAACGGGAAGTATTTCTCTATGGAGTGGCCATTCCATTATCTTGGTTAACCAGGTTGGAAGGTAAAATATTGAGAATAACTGATGAATTTTTGTTCAGACCAGAAATCCCCATGGCAGATGAGGAAGGATCATTCCCTTAGAACTAGAAACAGCAATGGCTAAAGAAGAAATAGTGTTTCTGCATGGAACAGACAATGAGGGAAGGGAATAGAGAACAGTGATAGCCCTCAGTGAAGTATACATGTTTTTATAAGTATCACTTAGTGGATTAAGGTGAAGAATTTCGAAATACCACTGAGAATGGCATTGGTAAAAAGAAAACCACCATTTTTTTAGGAAGACTTAGAGAAAATGCCAGAGGTTTTATGGACTAAGAGCCCATATGATGTGGCCCTATTAAAAGGAATAGGTGCAATTAAAATTAAATTAACACTAGGCGCTCTTTTACCATGAGCAACGCAATACCCCATGTCTCATGAGACGGAAGAAGGTATATTTGCAACCATTTCCTCTTTAATGAAGCAAGGCATAATGGTGCCATCAGATTCATCATGTAACAGGGCCATGTACCCTATGAAAAAATCAGAGCGGGGTTGTGGAGATTTATTCAGGACTTTCACCCCATAAACAATATAGTTGAAGCTGAGTTTCCTTTGGTTCCAAACCCTGCGACGATATATTCAACATCCCATCCACAACCAGGTATTTCACAGTTGTCGATTTGAAAAATGCATTCTCTCGATTCCCCTTCATGAAGACATACAGGATTTTACCCCTTTTTCATATAGAAATACATGCCTGAGCATACAAGGATGCCTCAAGGGTACTGTGAGTCCCCTTCGATTCTTAATAGAATCCTTCAGATGGACTTGGCCATTGTCCAACTCGAAAGTGCGATACTTCACTACGTGGATGACATGTTGGTGTGTAGTGAGAGAGAAGAAGATGCAGAGAAGACTCAGTTAAACTCATGACCATACTCTCAGAGAAAGGATACAAGGTAGATAAGGGGAAACTACAATGTTGTCAAGAAGAAGTCTTGTACATAGGACAGTTGATCTCTCGTGAAGGGAGAAAAGTGACACCTGAAAGATCAGAAGCAATCATGAAAACCGAAGCACCTAAAAGTGAGGGACATGTAGCAGTTGTTTCTAGGATTATGCAATTATTGCAGGGCCTGGGTCTTTGATTACAGCACATATATTCAACCACTTTTAAAAGGACTTAAAGAAGCACAGGTAGATAAAAGTACAATAAAATGGACAAGATGACTGAAGGGTTTGAAGAATTGAAAAGAGCAATCAGCACAGTTGGGGATCCCGGATTAAAATGAAGAGTTTTATTTATTCTCCCATTCAAATAGAGAAGTCATGACAACAGTTCTTACACTGAAGACAACATTAGGACATGGACACAAACCATTGGCATATTATAGTGGGATTTTAGATCCAGTAATGAAGAGAGATTATCCCTGTGAGCAATCTTTAGCTGCTGCGCATTTGCATTTGAAAAAGCTTCAAGTATAACAATGAGCTGCTCAGTAACGCTATTTGTAGAACATTCATTATTTGCAATTTTATAGAAGCCTAAAAGTACATTGACCACACAAAGAGCATCGGGGTACGAGGTGATTATTTCCAACCCCGCAATTAAAATGGTCAGATGTAAAACAGTGAATCCAGCAATGTTTATAGCAGATATAGGAGCTGTTGACTATGTACATGATTGCACAGCCTACATTGAGAACTATAATGAGATCCCCCAAGTTACAGAAAATGCCATTGGGAGGGGGAAAGTTGTTTTTATTGATGCTTGTTCGAAAATTGACTTAACAACTGGGGTAAGGCATATGGGATCAGCGGTAGTGAAACTGAATAAAGAAGCTGAATTTGAAGTAGTAATGAGCATGAGATTGTCTTTGTATTATTCAAGACAGGCAGCAGAATTTGTGGCGCTATTTAAGTGCTGCAGAGCTTTGAGGAAGTGGCGGTGTACTCGATGTGACATCAACCGTGCATACATGTTTGTCACATTGGAAAAGGGGGGACTTTCGCCACACAGACGGTACTCCAGTGCAACTTGCGGCCCTAATGGATAGGTTTATTGAAGAATTGAGTCTTCCATTAACTCTAGCAGTTGTAAAATGCTCAGCACATTCCAATCGAGATTTTATTTCCTGCAGAAATGAAGCTGCAAACGTAGAGGCCAAAAAAGCGACCTATTACCCACCAACATTCCATTTTGAGAAGGAAGATGTTAAACATATAAGAGAATGAAGCATGTTGGTAAAGGAGGGCTTTACCATTTTGTTAAGAACAGGATTTATGGAAAAAGTGAGAGTGTTCTCTATCCCCCACTGAAACAATTTGGAGGCAGGATAGCACTGGAAAGGCAGTTATGCCTCTAGCATTATTGAGTATACCGCTGGAGCAGCTTCACTACCCAGCACAGATGACAAGAGAGAGTTTAGCTGCAACAATTGCGGGAGAATGGTTCTTACCTAATCTCCTGGAACATGTGGCACAGTTCATTATGAATTGCATTGTGTGTCAGAAATTCATTACGGCAAACACTTTGCAAACAGTTAGAGGAGCAATCCGTAGACCCAATGGCCCATTTCAGCATTCACATATAGATTACGTAGATATGCTAAAAACATGCAATGGCTATAGATATATGCTGGTGGTAGTATGTCCTTTTTCTAGTTGGCTAGAGGCAGGTTCATGCACACACCCTGATACCTTGTGCACTGCCAAGTTCTTTGTAAGCAAGGTGTTCCCCAGGTGGGGAGGGTACAAGGTTTTGTGGTCTGAAAATGGGCCGCATTTTGTAAATGAGTTGTTTGAGCAGATAGTACTTCTGTTAGGTATAAAACACACATTTTTGTCAACTTATCACCCACAGGCCAATGTTTTCTGGGAGAAATTAAACAGACCCTCAAAGAGAGGATAGCAAAATCAAGATTACATTAAAAAAGGGTTGGCTGCATTGTCTGCCTCGTATTTTGTTTGCATTGATAAACCAGCCTGGTTCAGATCACCCTCTAACTCCTCATGAGTTGGTAACTGGATTCTGAATGAGAACCCCATTGACTCCTCCAGCTAGGGTAAGAACTGAAACCCACAGTTTAGCTTGGGCATTGGGTGATGAGATGCATAATTATTTAATAAAAATGATTGCATGTGTTTCTTTCATGTCTCAACATATCCAAAACAGAAGGGAGGGGTTAAAAAGAAGAAGACAATCAATCGCATGAAACAAAATATTTTCTGAAACCTCTGAGGTTGTATCCAGGAGACCAGGTGTTAGTGTGCAA
This sequence comes from Ambystoma mexicanum, assembly GCF_040938575.1. Taxonomy (NCBI): domain Eukaryota; kingdom Metazoa; phylum Chordata; class Amphibia; order Caudata; family Ambystomatidae; genus Ambystoma; species Ambystoma mexicanum. The sequence continues at coordinate 374,769,460 of NC_090928.1, forward strand.
ATTCATAGGCACTTGGAGTATGCCCCGCTTTGAGGGCGCCCTTGAGGTAGAGGAAGCTGCCCCACTGCAATAAAATTGAAGGGGCAAAGAGCATGGCTACATCTATACAATGTCAAACCGTATAAAGGCGAAACATTGTCCCCCCCCGAAGACATCCCAAGAGAAGCAAGAGAAGTAGTTCTGCATGTGCTGATCCATCGAAACAAAGCAAGAGAAGTAGTTCCATGCATGCAGACTCGCCAAATGGCTAGGAATGAGAATAAGGAGGATAAAGTGCACACAAGCACTATAGGTTAGGTTTAACATTTTGTAAATCAACTGAAGATCCTTAGTTCTGAGTTTAACAAGGATAAAGTAGAATTGCAGTAACGTTGGAACACTCCTTTTAGGCAGGATTCAAAGAAAAATGTGAGAGTGCTCAGACTTTGAAGAAGAAAGAAGAGTACTGACCATCATTTATGATACCAATCGTTACACTAGTATATACATTTGTATCTGTTATTTTCTCCTACATATTGCAGACTTATCCAGACTTAATTCAAAGTGGTATAAACATTATTACATTTTTGGAGAACCCCAAGAACAACTGTATTGTATGGAGAGTGATACTTTGAATAATACTCCAGTTGTAAGTGATTACAAAAGATATAACACATTTTCATATTAAAGTAAATACAAATGGAGAGTCTTCAACATTTAAGAAGTTCATTGCCATCCAGAAATACAATAGGTTTTCATGGAATAGTGATGATGATATCAGTTGTTATTATGATTTATGTTTTTCTCCTTATTAATTTATTTATTTATTTATTTGCATTTGTATAGCGCACTTGCAGCCCCGGGGCATCGAGGCGCTGTTACAAGGATTTTGTAGGATATTTGATTAAAAGGAACATGCGACCAGAGGTCTCTTGGTTACAGAAACAGGCTGTGTGCCATGCAGATGTTAACAGTGTTAATACAAATGAATATCTCAACAGAGTTACACACAGAAAAGTAATACATACTGATGTTTACATTTTGATGGTGGAGGTCTTCAGACAAACAAAGAGTTTGGTGTTGATAGCTTTACGGAAAGCTTGGTGGGACTCGATCATTCGCAGGTGGGTGGGTAATGCATCTCAGTGTGTGGCGGCAAGCGTAGGAAAGCTGGAACCCCCAGCGCGAACTTTGCAAGTTTTAGGCGTGACGATCATGTTGGAATAGCCCTTCCTAAGAGGTCTTGTGGCGGTGTGCTTGGTGATTCTTTGAGCCAGGTACGGGGGTGCCAGTTCGTGGAGGCATTTGTGGGCGAGGGCAAGGGTTTTGAAGACAATTCTCGCTTTGACAGTTTTATTATTATTATGGCAGTTCGAAAAGTGGCAAAAGGTAGTACAAATATAGAAGGTATTAATGAAACTTTTATTATTGTTCCCACTAAAGGCACTGACAGCCTTTTTTATAATATAACTAGGAGTTTATTTCCATTTAAAAGGGATGTAGAGGAAAAACAAGGAAGATACAAATACATATCTTGATAATTCGGCTCATTTAAAAAAATAACCTATCATACCAGCACATGGAAAAAGAGGGAGGAGAATGTCAGACAAAAGTTGATATGTGTGTTCCCTTACACCTTATGCTTTGGGAACATCCAACATATTCATAGCTACAGAAGTATCAGTGAAAAAGGCACATTGCCTGAGGCACCTTGCGCTTTGACTAACCAGAGGACAATTCCAAGGCAGGAGAGCATCCATAATATGGGTGAATAAAACAACATCACCAAGAGAAGACAATTATGTAAAATATATACAGTCAAGAGAAAAACAAGAAACAAAGCACTAAATAATAAAATATGCTGGAATAAATGGAGCAGGTATTAAGACAGAAGATGATAAGGTGCTCAAATGTGAAGACAAGACTGGGAGGAAAGTCAAGAATTCTAGGAAACAAGGCCAGCTACGAATTAAAGGAACAATGCTTACTCTTGATTGATGGGCTGAAGGATTGATTGTGTGCAAAGCACTAGCATTAACCAGACAATGGGATGCAGTCTTGGTGAATGCAGAAAAAGAATGCAAAGATCAGTAGCCTAAGACTGCAAGATTGTTGACATGGGTTGATGATGATGGGGGACCCCTGCAAATACTACCTCTGAAAAATGCTTTTTTTATGTTTCAGAAACAATGGCACAATGAAAGCAGGAGAAAATCTCAAGTGTGGTTGATTTTTTGATGTTCCAGGCATGAAGAAAGGAACAGAAGTGCTAATGGATCACTATTGCGCCTGAGGATCTAGAGCATATATGAAGTTACCGCCAAAGTGAAGAGGAGAGTGCTCATTAGTACTAATAAGTATACCAGCCTTGGTAGTACATCAACAATACTTGCAGACAATACATTTTCCAAAATGGATTCACACCTGAGGAAGAGAAGATCATTTAACACACACTGACAAAAGACAGAGTATTATTTTTCAGCAAAATCAGAAGATGCATATTATGACATTTCAGATGCACATAAACTGTTTAGCAAGACAGCAGTGGTTTTTACATCTATATTGCTGCCAGGACTCCAGGAGGCAATGAATGCCAAATGGTTACAAATAACCAGGTGTGAGCTGCTGCAAACAATAAACACGATGATAAAAGGATTTAATGCAATTCGAGAAGAAATGAGGATGATCAGGCTTATGGCTCTCCAGAACAAGCATGTCCTGAACTTAATTACAGCAATGGAAGGAGGCATGTGCGCCAAGATCTGGCCTTCTTGATGCACATTTACACCTGCCCATGATGGCGAGAATGGAATCCTGACAGAAGCAATAGCCATGTTGTCAACTTTGCACACAAAGATGGTGTAGGAAGTATACAAAATTGAAGAGGATGATTAATTTGCATCTGTGTTCTCGTGGATTTCAACCTGGCTAGCAAACACTTTCAAAATTCTTGGAGCAATACTAGTGTTCATATTACTAGGATTCTGTCTCATAAGGATCATTGTGTGACAATGCAAGAAGACAGCCGAGAAAGCTAGTGGGATGAAGATAATAAGTGACATCGATGCTGGAACAGGTGAACTGATGCAAAATTAAGCCAGTATCCATAACAATATAAAGAAAAGTACACTTGCACCTGCAGGAACCAAGTTTCAATACTCTGAGGATTGGAAAAGATATGTAGGCCATTGGATATTCTGTTCACCATCTGAAGAGTGCTGTCATATGACCGGGAGTGTGGATGAACACATGAAAAATGCAGGCCACTTGCGTGGGGTCACAAAGATTTGGATCCCAAAAAAGAAACAGGATGGAGAGAAGATGCTGACAAATGATAAAGAGGAGATCAGGATAATGAAAGAAGAGAATTTGGTCCAAAAATCAATCAGAAGGGGGAATGTAAAGGAGTAGGTAAACGCTTTCTTGCCAATTCCGCCTCCTCACCGCTGTCATATTGGAACAGTCGATCAAGAGCCATAAATGTGAACCCCTGCATTGTTCCCATACCGCTTCGAGCGTATGAGAGATGTTATGCACTCAGATAGCCATACAGAATATACCCTCACACTGAAAGTGTGCAAGGATGTTGCATGGAAGGATGTTGCATGCCAGGGTGTCAGAATGCATTGATGGAAATCATGGATGAACGTTAAAATGAAATCTGATGAGGACAAAGTGATGTTACAAAGAAGATATATGAACCTATGTTGAAACAATATCAAAATACTATGGCCCTCATTACGACCCTTGCGGAAATCAACCGACCGGACCGCCATAGCGTAAATAGCGTTTCCGCCATTGCACGACGGAGCAAAGTGCGGCTCATTCCGACCCATCGGGCACGAGCACCACGCCATGGCGGAAGTGCAAAGTCCGCGATGGCGGAAATGACCCCAAAACGGCCAACACCGCCGCCGTACGGCGCCCTAGGTGCAATACCGCCACCCATCTTAGCGGTCACCGCAGTGAGCGCCAACCGGAAAGTACGGTGACCGGAAATATACGGAAACGGAAGTAAAAGCATGGTCCCGGAACGGGAAACATCACGCCGTACACCTATAAAACCACAATTTCCACACAACCATTAAAAATACTACCCTGAGACACATCCCAACCCGTCATCCACCCTAGTGAAACCAAGAAAAATGGGAAAAGTAGCGAAGAAAGCGTGCGACCGCAAGCGGCAGGTCCACTTCTCCCGTGAGGAACTCACCGTGCTCACAGAGACCCTCCAGGAGAATGCTGCCGCCGTCTTCTCCACGCAAATGACCAGGACGGCACTTGCGAACAAGAAGGCCATATGGGCCCTGGTGGCACAGCGGGTAAGTGCGGTGGGGACCGCACCCCGCAACCCACAGCAATGCAGAAAGCGATGGGACGACCTGCGGATACGCGTCCGTAGCATACTTTCTGCCAACCGCAACATTGCCACAGCTACCGGGGGAGGATCGGAATCACCCATCAAGTTGACCCCCTGGGAAGAAATCTGTGCCTCCACCATTGGAATGGAGAGCATAGAGGGAGTCGGAGGGATGGAGAAAGGAGTGCAGACATCCGAAGAATCAGGTAGGTGTCCCAAATAAAACAATGCCAAAACCACAATGTCCAATCATGTGAAGTACCACGTGTCCACATAGTGCAACAGTAACACATGTCCAGGAGAACGTCCACATACATAGGCCTGATAGCACACTTTAAAACTCACATCAAATACATAAATAATTAAAAATCCTAAAAACACCCTCTACACGTGCAGCAGGCACACCCTAACTGCAGGCTGCAAAACAACTGCACCCTCACTCCACACACAAATGAAACCACCTCCAAGGCCCCGACCCAAATCACCCTCAGGTACCACCCCAATGCATGTGATACATTGCCATTCCAATTTCCACAGACCCATTAATAACGCTCGCCCTCCTTTACTCCACCACAGGGTCCGATTCAAACGACGAGCTCCAGGACACCCCTACCAGCACACCTGCAAAGAGGGCCAAGACCAACGGCCAAAGACCCTCCACCTCAGCTGCACGCATCAAGACACGGCAGCAGCACAAATCAAGTGGCAGCACAGAGGAGGGAACTCCAACAGGCACCCCAGCAGCCAGCATGCCCACAACAGCACCACCACAGGTCCCCCCAATGGATGCCACAGTAGGCACTGCTTCTGGTGGCAGCAGCACCATAGGTGACACTGCATTAATGGCAGCATGCTCCGACACAGAAAACGGGGATGTCGAAGTTAGATCCATCCATGACCTGTCTCAATCCCCCTGTCTGTTCCATCCCGTACACCATGAGGATACCACGCAGGGGCACCCACAAGACGACGACTGGCCATCCCCCACAAGCCCTGTGGCAAGGCAACATGAGGTGACCAGCCACTCTGTGACACCACCGCAAATGGCCATGGCCCAGCAGAGGCAACAGTCCCTCGACCAGGTAATCGTGCAACAGCAGCAACTGGCCACGCTCCTCAAGGACCATGCCGATGAATGTGGGGGCACTAAGGCAGACATAGAAACATCAACTGAGACACTTAGGGCAGAAATGGAGAGAAGTACAGAGACACTAAGGGCACAAATGGAGAGTAGCACCGAGAGCCTGAGAGTACAAATGGAGAGAAGCACCGAGAGCCTGAGGGGGGAACTGCATGCGACGTCCAAAGACGTATGTGCCGAACTTGCCGCAGTGCGCCGTGTGCTCACTGAGCTCTCACAAACCCTTAGGGACATGCATGGACGTGAGCAGGCAGAGACATCATCCGTTGCAAGTTCCGTCCAGGGCAGCCCCCAACGTAGATCTGGGAGGAACCTGCGCTCCACAGGCAGGGGTGCCCCTGATACCCGGAGAGGGGGCTTGCAATAGCGACTGCCCACTGACAATGAGCATCTTTGGACACTGGTGTTCGGGGGGGAGGTAGGAGGGTGGAGGGGGTGTGTTGGGCTCACTTGGGTGGCGGGTCGATAGGGTGTTTAACATGATATCACATATGCCATAAACAATGCACGATCATCCAATGAGATGTGTGGACATTGATCTTTGTGTACGAGGCCATTATAGGCGTACAGTCCATAGTGTGCATGTTCCAGACACACACAGTGCCACGAGTCCCGTGTCCATGTATCAGCCACCAGGCGTGAGTGCTAGAAGCACGCATCTATGAGATGCTGACGAATGTCACGGCCCTCCTGTGCCTCGCAGACTCCTTGAGGTGCTGCCACATCCCCACCCTCATCATGACCATCTTCAGGTGCTTGCAGTTCTGCGTCAGGGGGCATGGGCACATTTCTACGTACGCACATGTTGTGGAGCATGACACATGCCATGACCATCTTTGCAACCTTCTCATGGCGGTACAGGAGTGCCCCGCCAGACCTGCTGAGGCAGCGGAAACGAGTCTTCAGTAGGCCGAATGCCTGTTCTATGACTACACGGGTACGTGAGTGGGCATGGTTGTAGTCCTCCTCATGCTGGTCCCGTGGGTTCCGGACTGGTGTGAGGAGCCATCTCTTCAGTGGATACCCGGCATCACCTGTATGTGGACAATAAAGGAATTTTGAGGAATGCCATTGCTACGTACGCACCCCCCCCCCTTCCTGCCAGGTCATTGCCGCATCACATACCCCACATCATCATGCTTGAAATGAGACTCACCGAGTAGCCAGGATCTGTTCCCTGCGTGTCGCTCCATGTAGCGTGGTATTGTAGAGTTCCTCAAGACCATAGAATCATGGGTTGATCCCGGGAATCGGGCACAACAATGTGTAATGATCCTGTTGGAGTCACACACCATTTGTACATTCAGAGAATGAAATTGTTTTCGGTTGCGGTACTGGGCCTCCATGGCATGTGGGACGACCAATTCCACATGGGTGCAGTCGATGGCACCAATGCAACCCGGTATGCCGGCAAGTGCATGGAATCCCACTTTTGTGTTGGTAATTTCCTGCTCCGAGCGTGGTAGAGAGATGTAGTCGTCTGCGTGCTGCAGGAGGGCATCGAGCACTTGCAATAGTGTCCGTGAGAACAGTGGCTGTGATATGCCATGCAACTGTCCGACTGTGTGCTGGTAGGTGCCTGTGGCCAGGAAGTGGAGTACAGACACCACCTTCAGTAGGGGTGGGATGGCGGTTGGGCTATCTATCATGCTGACAAGGTCAGCCTGTGTCATGTCCACAATGGCGGTTATGGTGTCCCGGTCCAAACGGTAGAGGGTGTGGATCTGCTCATCAGTGAGGTTGAACGGATGTGCTCGGAGGCGTGGGATTGCGGGCTGCCTGCATGGTGGTAGTGGCTGTGCTGGCGGCCCTTGCTGGCCCTGCCTTGCCCTCCTCCTCCTCCTGCGTCTCCTCCGTGCGGCCGGTTGTAGTTGGTGTTCGTCTTCTTCTTGAAGTTGGAGTACTTGCAGTGCTATCAGGTCCCCCAGGGCCAACATAGCTAGTCCTGCCGGTAGCATTTCGGAGTGGGTGTGGTTGTGGGAGGAGGCTGGGTGTGCAATTTATGTGTTTTCAGGCTGTATGGCCTCCACCTGTGGTGATTCATTCCACCTGTGCAAGCTGCTCTCCCCTTTGGGCGAGCACGTCCCGCACACAACGCTGCAATTCGACGAATGGCATCTTGCTATTACAATCATGTATTTGTACCCGATGGCAGTGTAACATTGGTTGATATGTTCATTCTGCTATGGTCCCATTGTTTCACATACTATCTTTGCAGTCGCGAACAGACTTGTGAAGGGTCAGTGGAACGTAGTACTCGAGTAACGGTGGACCCTCATGCAACACTGTACCGAGGTTCACCGACGGGCGGGGCGTCCCATTTGTGAGTGAAGGCAGTTGCCATTTTCACACACAGCCGCACTAGATGGATTAATTTGTGATTTCAAGCGGCCACAGATGCCTTTTCGACGTGATGTTGCAAATGAGGAATTCGAAGGGCGGCGCTTTCGGTTTTCAGCTAGCGGCGAGGAGATGCCCACAGGTCTGACTGCAAATATAACGTTCTATTGTTCAATGTCCTTGGGACAGGGGCCATGGCGAGGATGCAATGATTGATATGAATAGTTTGGGATGCGCAATAGCGAAGTGGGCGATAAGGCCGGACGTTCCCAAATACATGTTACTTCACAACACTGGAATTACGGGCTGGGGCACAGTGGATTTTGCAGGCTGCATAACGCACAGACTCAATGGAAATTTCACATGTTATGTGAGTATGGAAACAGGCGTTTTCATTACGGGATGAGGGAATGATGTATGGATGCATGGACAGATGATTTGTTACAGAGTTTGCCATGTACAGGGCTTCTTGGAATCTATCCACCTCCCCTGCGCTATGTGATGCAGGGCTGCCATAGTGGGACCATCGTCTATCTGGCCTTGTTGAGCCCTCCCTGTCTCGACGCGCCTTCAGACACTTGTGTCTATGCACGTTACCAATCCCATCTGATGGATTCTGTTTTAACAGACGCATGCACAGGAACACTCGTTTGTGATAGTGTTTTCACCTCGATATAGATAGTTATGATTCGCAAGTGGTTTTTGGGTGGTGATGATCCTTTTGAGTGGGCTAGCATGCATATGGCTGTGGATTTGGTGTGATCATTGAAGTGAGTAATTCAAATGAAGTTCTGATGGCCATACTATTCTTTTTCATTTCATTTGGGTGACAGGTATCTCCTCCCCTTTTGCCACTGCCATCTGTATGCCACTCCTGCAGATGGATTTTACTCCCGACACCTGCTGCTTCGTGTTAATCAGTGGAGCAGCATTACGATCTTATGGGACGATCGCCAATGGGCCACATGCCCTTACGCAGTACTAGTGGCTAGGAGCAACATATCAACCTTTCAGCTGGACTAGTGCCTACCTAATGGGACGGCCCTGCGGTTCTAGGCGCTTCCATGTTGCCTTTTCGTACGAGAATGTAGCCCCTGTGTACCATGAAGGAACAGGGCGTCACACAAGAAGTAGCTGGTCATTTATTGCGGATGCAGCCCACAATGGTGAAATGTATTTTGGAGTTCATGGCCTAATGGCTGTATGGGCTTGGTGAATTTGTTGTGCATTAAATTTCTATTCTGATATGAACCGTGTAGCGTTCTTCTTTGCAAGTGATGTGGCATATTCCTATTTGGGGAGCGATGTATTGTGAGGAGATCTGCATTGGGTTCCAGCTTCGGAGTATAGTTGCGTGGTACTGTGCTGGGCGCGTTTGCCTACGAAGCCCAGTGAGGTCAGGGATAAGGGCTGCCAATATGACTGTTTTGATGATGTCATGCTCAGGGGCGGGGGATTAGCTTTTGTGTAACAGATGCCGGTCAGCCAGTTGGATTGGTGGAATGATGTGATTATCGGAATATGGCTGGTCACAGGTGCCTGTGTTTGCGTGCGTTTCTTGGTGGGAGACTGAGGTCATGTCCATTTGTATAGCTTCTGTATTCGTGCCATCTGTGCCCTGCAGCTCCCATTGGCCCCTCTTGAGATTCATTTGTTCGTTGGCAGGCATGGATGACTAGTACATTTCACTGGTTGCATTGTGTGACTTCATTGCACCTACGGGGAGTTGTACAATGTGGCCAGGGAGCGGTGTACAGGCACTCAGTAGGGCCGTTTACGGTTGGTTCGCGATGCCGTACTTCTCACCATGGCGGAATGGTACTTTCCGCCGTGCTTGATGGCGTTAGGTGCATGTCCGCTAGGGTCAGAATTCGCGTACCGTTGCGCCATGGTGGTAATTACGGTTTGGCATGGCGCGCGCACGCGTACTTGGTGCAGTTAGCGTTGGCGTTCACTACGGTGTCGCTAATGGCATTGTACTTTGCGGTGACGGGTCATGATCGCACCGAGCGCTATTCGATGGCGGTATTGCATTTCCGCCATCGTTTTTCGATTTCCGCCAGGGTCGTAATGAGGGCCTATGTAATTATATAATTGAAGTACTAACAGTAACATTAACCTAAAGATAAAGTAATCATGGATCTAAAGAAGATGAAGTAACTTACTGACCAATAAATGTAAATATGCAGTAACGTAAAGTAGAAATATAACGTATAGAAGTTTGCTATAGAGGAACATATAATGTGGCAAGGACGGCCATATTCGGAAAATGGACGCTGGCTCACATTGAAATTAACCAAGCTACCTCAGAAACAGGCTGAGGCTGCAAGAATCAGGAGATGCAGAAAAATAGTTCGGTGAGCAGACCCGACGATGAATCAAGATAGGCGCAAAGCGAAGATGCTATTTTTAAAGGATAAGTGCAAAGCACAAAGGGAGTACATGGATACAATCTGAATGTGGGACATACTTTATAAATGAAGCAAGATGAAAATATCTGTGAGAGCCAAACTGTTGGTCAATTAAAAGTGTACAAAGTTCATATGAGATAGAGTGAGCAAGTCTCTAGAGGCCAAGAGGAGCAACAGTACCCTACATAATAGCAGTAAATGAAAAGGTGGAAATTGGCAAATTCATGGTCTTTTCAGATGTGACTCAGAAGTCGAAAACAAAGGCTATTCATTAAAACCTTTAGGTAAGATAGTGGTGTGCTCAGACTCCTTTGAATATTACAGGACAGTGAGCAGCAACAAGGACACCTATAAACAGAAGACTTTGGCTGCTGGCCTACCAATGACAGATGATGGACTAATTGGGAAAATGGGTGGAGGTAGTCTGATGAGGTTCAAACACCTAGGTTTCATTTCACGTACGTGCTGCTAAAAGAGCCAACAGTCCAAGGTTTGGATATAATGCCAACCAATCAGTGGGGTTTGTGACAACCTAACATACAATATGCGGGAACCAATCCACTGTTGTTATGTTCGTTATAATCAGTTTTAGCGGAGTGGTGTGAGAGTGGGCAGTCTGTGGCAGTCCCTCTCAGTCTTTCTACAGTGGCTACAGTGTTTCTTTCTGGCGCCATTTCCTTCAAAACCAGAAGGCAGCAGCGAAGCGTAGCGGGGTGATGTGAGAGTGGGTAGTCTGTGGCAGTCCCTCTCAGTGTTTCTACAGTGGCTACAGTGTTTCTTTCTGGCGCCATTTCCTTCAAAACCAGAAGGCAGCAGCGAAGCAGAGCGGAGTGGTGTGAGAGTGGGCAGTCTGTGGCAGTCCCTCTCAGTCTTTCTACAGCGGCTACAGTGTTTCTTTCTGGCGCCATTTCCTTCAAAACCAGAAGGCAGCAGCGAAGCGGAGCGGAGTGGTGTGAGAGTGGGCGGTCTGTGGCAGTCCCTCTTAGTCTTTCTACAGTGGCTACAGTGTTTCTTTCTGGTGCCATTTCCTTCAAAACCAGAAGGCAGCAGCAAAGCGGAGCGGAGTGGTGTGAGAGTGGGCAGTCTGTGGCAGTCTAATGGCGGCCGGGGCGGACGGGGGAGTCTCCATGGACATGGATTTGAGACTCAACACTTCTGGCGGAGATGATGAACCTCGAAGGTTACGGAGTGTCAACAGCCCCTCTTGTTACCCTCCTCACTCTCCAATGACGCTTTCTTAACTTCACAATCTTTACAAACAAAAAACCTAGCCTGTGCAGGCTCTCTAAAGCGGCCAGGAGGTAAATTGAAGAACATTCCATTGAAAAAATTGGCTAAACTAACAGCCAAACTACATACGGCGAAGAGTGATCATCTGACTCAGAAACAAAATCTCTTACCAGCGGGGTCGTTCGAGCCCACGTCCGGACCTACTTCAATGGGGGATGCAGTCACGAAAAAGAAGCACATGGAGGAGTTTGGTGCCCTCGAGTCGGAGTCGGAGGCTGTCTGCACCAACAGGGGAGCCGCGGCGCCTCGGCCCCAGTCTCTGACGGCGGACAATGCGGGGGGGTCGCCCTCGAAGGAGGGGAGGCCACCTGTGGTGAAAGCCAGGAGGAGCTGGGGACAGGCTTCGCGTGCGCCGTGTCATCAACGGAGGCCAACTGCAGCCCTGTGGGGCAAGGGAGCCGCAGGCAGGCTTCGCCTCGGCCCCACTCTGAGGACGAGGCCGAAGGCGTGGGGGTTTCTGGTGGAGCTGCGCGGCCTTGGCGCTGGCCCCATTACCTGGTAGACGACGCAGAGGAATCCTCCCTCGAAGGAGGGGGGGCCACCCGGGTCGGTCACCTGGGGGGGTCGCGGACGGACACCGCAAGCTCGCCTGCACCCCTGGAGGAACTTAATTCACCGACGGCGGAGCAGAGCTGTGGGGATCGGCTCCTATCTCACCATCCTTGTGAGCAAACCAGAGAGTCTGGGGCAGAGAATGCCTTTAACTCGACGACTCCTGGCATAGTCGTCCCACACTGCCACATGGTGGCCAAAGACGCTATTACAGCAATTTCTCCTACAAATACAATAAAGACACAAATACATAACACTCTGCCTTTGTCACCAGCCGAAAGTGCCGAAATGGCCATCTTGAAAGACACAAAACACATGTTCTTGAGGGGGATCCTAAGATTGCGAGAAGTCTTGGTGAGCCTACTACAATGGCTCCCACATCATCCTCTCCCTCCTCGGGCCCTTTGCCCATTGAAAGCCCTGAAAGTGAGCTGACCAAGGCTAGAGCCCTGAGAGAAGGCATCAAACAAGGGGTGCCCAATCGACACCTACATGGAATTCCATTCAGGCCGCTTACAAAAGAAAATGTTGATCTTCCTACGTCCAATAAGTGCACAGTAGCCAAAAAACCCTCGAGATCTAGCAGTGCGGCTATTCCATCGGCGAGTTCACGACTGGAAAACTAATTGAAAACGCTTTTCCAAAGACAAGCTAAAAAGAAACTTCACCATTCTGGGCTTGGGGAAATTTCAGACGCAGACTTGCTTGAAGCACTCCTCGAACCCTTACTCACAGCTTCATCGGGCTCTCAAAAGCACACCTCTGGTAGTGGGACTCAAGTAACGATACCACACCAAAAAGAGCAAGCTGATGACATTTTCAATCCCGGACCAGCATCTTTACCAATTATTGTGGAAACACAAGAAAACCGACCAGATAAAAGTTCAACCTTACCTTCTTTGCCATCTCACAACGAGTCTCACAGAGAAGATTCAAACTATTGGGAGCATGACCAGATACTCCAACCCCCACTGGGAAGCTTGGAATCAAATCCCCAGTCAGACTATACAGGGACGCAATCCGCCTCACCAGTGCCATTGGGAAATAATAGCCTGCCAACTGCCCTACCACCATCATCGTAAAAAAGAGCCTAGACTCACCCGACATCGAAAGGCCATCGCACCATAATTTTGAGAACAGGATCTTAGCGAATAAGTCTATCGACCCGGCAGTGCTCCTTGACATAGAGGCACACGTGAGAAATGGAAATAAGGAGGCTTCACCCGATCCCCAAGAGGGCCCTCTTCCGAGGTTTCCCACCCATCACCCCAAGCCCAAAGAATGGCCAATGATACGCCCGCCTTCAACACCAGCGAGTTCTTCATCTAATAGAAGATCAAGTGAGTCATCCTTCAGCATCCCAAAAGAAACACCAACAAAAAAGGCAGACTTCATATACATTATGTCGCCGGTAACAATTGCACTTGCACCTTTCTGTAAGCTATATGAGTCAATCAACGATTCTTTGAATGATCAAACATCTATCTTTGCGATGAGGAACTCAAAGCTCATCTATCTAGAAGGCTATATCAATGTCTTGGAGAGGAGAAAAAACGACTCAGCTGGCACTTCCCATCTCCATCAATCTGAGCCCATGGTTTCTTCAACAGTTTTAAGTAACAATAACAAAGACAGGCCAAGGAGGGACGCAAGCTCTCAAACAACAACACAAGATTCCATGTGGCGTGAGGCTACTTTCATGGATTGTGGGACAAGACCAAAATCTAGTACAAGTAACTTGTCAAGTCTTCATAGCTCATCACCAATCAGATTAGACCCGACACTTAACAAGCCGGGAGATGATGATGTGATGTGTTTAGATGACACCCTCCCACACAAAGATCAGCCAAGAATAAAACGAATCCAGGGACCAAACCTAAAGCCATCGGGCTTAGGGGTGACTTTTGATGGGAACCTAGACACGAGAACTAAACATCATCTTACCAGCTCCCAAGTATGCCTAAAAACGGCACCTCTGTTTAAACTGATCCCTGTGCCTCAGCAACCTGAACTATGTCAGAAGGAATCCTTACCAAAGAATAATCAAATTCTGGGGGGGAAAAACCCAGCTCCAGTAATTGCCACAATCACTGATACTCTACCAGAAGTTCTACCTCAGTCACCAAAATCAGTAGATGATTTTCTCGCAAACCAAGACTTGATGAACTTAAGCCAACATCTCCAAGTCAACGATGATAGTCAACAGAAAGGTGTGAACTCTCATCTTCCTAAGCTGTCACCCAGCCACCAGACTGTCATTAGGGACCTTTCAGGTTTCACTTCACTGGATGACCGTTTCAAATCCTTACAAAGTAATAATTGGGATCATACTACCAAACCAGCTGAAAAGCGCACTGAACATGACTTTCATTCGGACCCAATTCTTCAGCGGCCACAGGCGAAATATAGTTCAAGAGTCCATACCCAAACAAAAGCTGACTTATCGGACAAGACTAAGGACACTAAACACTCGCAGCAGAGAAAAGATGCCCAGGGCCCCAAATATCAAGAAAGAGTGCCTTATAACCCTCTTCACCAGAATAAGTTGTGCCAAGATTCTAACAGCCAAAAGTTGAACCCTCTGTCAAAATACGACAACGGTCTGGCAACCAAAAATATATGGTCTTAATCAGACGTACTGTAATGAATCTGTTCCACAGTATCTCCACCTTAAGGAACTTAAAATCAGAAGATCTCAAAATGGTGGAACCCTCCCATGAGAGCCATAAGGCCTCTTGTTTGCTTTACATATCATCAGGCAGTGTGATCACTCTGCTCTCAGCAGCAGCGGAGGTACTATATAAACAAGGGTTTGAGCTAACCCTACTCAGGCCACTTAAACCAGATCATGAGAAGATAAAGGACAGCTCAACGGAAGACAGCAATAGAAACGAAAATCAACTGTACACTAGCTCAAGTGCCGACTTGTCAAAGAAATCATCTGCAACATTCCGGGCGGTCACGACTCAATCGCCACCTTCTGGGCATGACATCTCCCCTCGCAAGCCACTTAACCCAAAGGCGAGCAATTTACTAGAGGGGAACCAAAACGTGACCCAGGGCAGATCGATTTCCAATACTTCTACATGGGCTTGGTTACCTAATGTTCTGTCTACACGTCTTCATAAATAGCCACCAGATACCAACGAAACTGATAAAGAGCAACAATCACTCTCTGTCGCGAGCTGGAATACAAGAGGCGTTCCTACATTTAACAACACCTGGTGACATTAATTTAGGGGAATACGACATTCTATGTCTCCAAGAAGTCTGGTTAAAATCTAAACCAACACTGGACGGCTTTGAGATCGCCTTCTCAGAAGCTTTAGCCGGAAACAAAGGAAGGCCCTCTTCAAGATTAATTATTGCAGTCCGAATGGGTGTGGGCCTAGAAATAACTAAAATCATCCTGAAGTCCCCTTCTGTCATTGCGGTACTAATCTCTTGGCTGCGAAGGGAGTCAGCGGGTGACCAGGAAATGCGCACTCTCTTGCTGGTGCTGTCCATTTATTGGAACCATAAAGCGATTCAACAGACCTCTCTGTTTGACACAGTCACTTCTATACTAGATTCAGTATATCTGGAGTTTGGGTCATGTGAGGTCATTATATGCGGAGACCTAAACATCAAATGCCCAATGGCTGGCTCTGTCTCCATAGGTCCTTTACAGAACAAACCCTGCAAACAAGGTACAGCTTGGAACAAATTGATGACGGCCAGGCAACTTTACAACACTGCATGTGTACTTCCTGATTCCATTATTCTACCTTCATGGAAGCGAGGCATGGCCCATTCCACAATAGACTACATTTTTGCTTCTGAATTTCTCCTAGCTCGGCAGATAGAATTCAGGGTTCAACAGACAAGTCAAAGCGACCATAATCTTTTGTCCATCAAATGGGCATCTACAAAACCAGCATCAACCCATTACTCTGGAAGAATCGAACCGAAAGGTAAAGGCAACCGGGTAAGGGTCACACGAGCAAACATCCAAGCAATCACATCTCCATATGGAAACAGGCAATCTGTTGCAGAAGTCAACTATAGACCGCTTCTAGAACCTTACAGAGCCATGAAGAAAATCCTGAAGGGGACAAACTCAAAGCAAACATCTCACGCACACAATTTCGACGCCCGGTTGGTGGCACAGCATAAAATCGTTCGCAGAGCGAAAAGGACGGCTGCAAGAAATAACACGCCCTCCAACAGAGCCCATGTAAAAGAGGCTACAAGAGCTTATAAAAGCTGGCTACGGTGCTATCGTCTAATATTACACCAACAGGACTCCGAGGCTATGTTAGAACAAATCTAAAAATCCAACTCCAGAGAATTTTGGAGTCTAGTCAACCCACGGGCCAAAGAAGCAACCACAATGGTGCTGAACAGTATCTCGGAAGCAACGTGGATTGGGTTTTACGCAACACTGTTTAGATCTCCAGACTCGGAAGTGGGGCCTTCACTTTTGCAGTCGACAGCCCCTTGGGTTTACCTCTCTGATAAAATCGAAATCTTGTACAAAATATCCAAGTTAAAGAAATCAAGGGCACCTGAGCCAGATGGTCTGTCTAACGAAAATTTGAAATCTGCCCCAGAAGGCTGGACTAATCTCCTGAGTCTAATTTTTCAGAAATGCACAATCTTCAGCACAATCCCGCCTTCTTGGACCTCAGCGGTCATCATCCCAATATTTAAAAAAGGAAGAAAGGATGACCCTAGGAACTTTCGCCCAGTAGCTCTCCTTGACGTTATTGGGAAGGTCTATGGGTCCCTTTTGTTAGACCACTTCAATCAATGGGCAAAAAGTGCACCCTGTAATGACCCTCGTCAATCTGGGTTCAAAAAGGGAGTAGGAACTAGTATCAACATCTTTATTCTCAGTCTACTAAAGGCAAAAGCCCATGAAACCAGTCAGAACTTATACCTGGCATTCATAGACCTCACCCAGGCCTTTGACCTAGTCAATAGCAGGAAACTTTGGGAAAAACTCATCAATTGGGATTGTCCTCAGGAGATCTTGAACCCTATTAAAGCACTTCATGCTTCTAAATCAGTGCAGGTGCAATTGAACACCAGTGGTCTGCTCTCATCATCTATAATAACCGATAGAGGGGTCAAACAAGGCTGTCCCCTAGCTCCAGCCTTTTGTCTTTCTTACTTCAGGGACTATGAAGAAATCCCAACCACAACACA
Source organism: Ambystoma mexicanum (assembly GCF_040938575.1). Lineage (NCBI taxonomy): Eukaryota > Metazoa > Chordata > Amphibia > Caudata > Ambystomatidae > Ambystoma > Ambystoma mexicanum. Next base: position 374,786,723 of record NC_090928.1, read on the forward strand.
AGCATTTCCCCCAGAATTGGGCAAGGAGAAGATTCCAAGACACGGACGACCTTATCCAACTCGACCAGACCCCAATCGGTTTACAACGCCAGTTGTCTGCATTGACCACATACACAGCTGCTAATGATTTAGAAGTAAATAAACAAAAAACAAAGATCATGGTGTTTGCAAAAAATCACAAAAAGAAGATCAACTCATGGTTCTTGTCTGGAAATAAAATCGAACAAGTGGCGGAATTTAAATATCTTGGAGTTCTCATTGACTCAACACCAAAAGATTCAGCGATGCAATGCAATCTTTTTGAAAAAATGAAATCTTTTGTCTCACAAGCAAAAACACTGGACAAAAAATATGGGCGCTTTTCATTGATGCCCCTAATCAAATTCTATCGAGGCAAAGTTATCCCAGCTATTACATATGGAGCCGACGCTATGCCATCTCTCTCCAACTCTCTGTGGGTCAGACTTGAGAGTCTCTTCTGGCGTTATGTGCTGAATTTACCATCTTCTACTCCGATAGCCTTGATAAGACGCAAACTCTCTCTTTCATCTTTAGAGTCAACAGTTAAAAGGGCGTCCGTCATGCTATACCGGAAGATCAAAGATCCTTCTTCTCCATCAATTTTCGTGATGGTACAGGCGGAAATGAACAAAAGCAAAACCACATTTCTATCCAAATGGGAATCAATCTGTTTACAGCAACTTGAAATTTGCGGCAGCTCCATGGAAGAACTTTGTTTAATCCAACAAAAACCAAAACCCGTATGGAGGAAAGGGATTGGATCAACACATTGGAAAAAGCATTTGAGTACAATCTGACTAGCCACCTACCTCCAACTTGCAGAAAATTGAATGAAGTTCTACCTTTTCTGTTAAAACATCCTAGTAGAAAAACCCGGAACACTCTTCTACGTGCGAGGCTGAATTTGTTACCGACGAACGAAATACTGCACATAAGATGCCTCCCTCCATCTAATACCTGCCGCTTTTGTAATGACATTGAACAAAGCGAAACAGTACAGCACCTTTTATTAATGTGCCCAGGAACAGACAAATTCAGAACGCCGTATATACTGCATCATTTAAAGAATGCTTACCTGATTGATGAAGCACTTTGGTGGGAGCTTTGGTAGGAGGTTTAAGACCATCTTGGACTATAGCAGCCACGAAAATTCTGGATCAAATCTTCGAATAATCAGCTTTGGAGACTCACCAGTGTGGTCCCACGTGAAGGCAGGCTCAAGGGGTGACACCTCTTGGTGGCGGGAGGGTCGGTTCACTTTGCCAAGATGGTAGGAAACAATCTCATCTGGCGCCTCTACCCTGCCCTCACTTTCAATCTTCAATCTTCACACTTCTCCTTCTTCAAGCTCTGACTTCTGCATTGACTTTATGCTTTGACTTTGGACAAAACACTTTTGTGAAGTTTTCTCTTCAGAAACAATTGAAGTTTTTTTTTTTTTTTTTCTTTTCTGTGTTCATCTCCTTGTAAAAATCACTTCGGTGATTATATACTCGTGATAAAAAAAAATATATATGTATTTGGAGCTAGTTCAAGGCATGCCCTACAGAAAAGGGGTAGCCAATGATGCAGTAATGCTTATAAGTTTTATAAGTAGATATGTTTACTTCACCAATCTCTACCCTTGATAGGTTTTGTATTTTGCCATGTAGAATATCATAGATGACTCATATTGGGGTACAATAACTCTTTGCAATCAAGCTGCTGTGTGAGTGTTCCAGCATCAGTCCGATGTCTGCCAGTTGACCCTCCTTTATTGAATTGATAATAAAGTAGTACTTTGCCATATTCCTTGAGACTGTCCGATTGTTTGGTTTGTGACCATTATTGTAATTCCATCTAGAACAAAAGATGCTTCAAAGTGCTACACCACAAGGTGATCAGAAAAGAAGACAACACATAGTTTATTTTGGAAAGCCTACATTGATTTGTTAAAAACATCTGACGAAGTGCAAAGATCGTGAATTATTTAATTTGCTATCTTTTTTTTATTTGGTAATTGCTGTCTCCGAACGTCATCGCCTTCATTGCTCTGAAACCACATAGAGCTCTTATCTCCACAATTCAGGCCGACAGAGGAAATAGATGCCAACTCCAAAGGACCTGAATGATGTTATAGTGGTCCGAGCCACTTATCAGCCGGGTCAGCTCTGGAATCACTACCTTCAGTGAAGTTAGGAACCATTTAGGGAGACCAGCTAGAACAGCATTGCCCTAATCCAAATGAGAAAGTGCCACGGCTTCAACTAGCAGCTCTGAAAATCAGCCACAGTAATTAACATCTAATCTCTCACATGAGCCAAATGCCTGTATTTCTAATAGCAAGGTGCAAGCAGATCCCATTCACACTCAGTAAGGTGACCCATGGAGCCTTTGCTTTCCATCATTGCATGCACCTTTCTTGCTTAACTGATATCCTTCACATAAAAATCAAGACCTTCTCTCTTATACCCTTTTGCGCACGCTATTCCCTTGAAGCAGGAGCTTAAATAAAGAAAATAGTTCACAATTACCGGAATTTAAAAAAAAATCAAACGAAACTTGGGAAAATACATAAATGTCAACCACATTGGGGTATCCAATTATCATTTTTGGAGGTAGATGGTACTTTTTCTCTTTGCAATCTTTTTGACATTTTGTAATCAGCATGTGTTCAAAATCTAATTAACATATCCCAATGAGTGTGTCATATCACCCAAAGAGAAATTTTTATTTCCAGACACATGTATACTAAGAAAATTACAGCATAGGGCATGATTCACAGAGCGTTTTTCAATGGGATTGTACTATTATAAAGTGCTTCTGTGAATCAGTCTAGAATACGTGTTTTTAAATTGTATATCTGTCCACATAGTCTGTTCACAAAGCATAGGAAAAACTCCATTACGTAACAGTTATACAAGGAGGCAGATATCCACTAGGACTGTGCCTCACCTAGAAAATGAAAGGCCTTTTAATCAGGAGCAAATGGATTTCTGAGCTCACAGAACATAATATCAACGTTTTAGTCACTATAAAAATAATAAGTGTGGTATATACAGGTTGTAGTTGACTGTCATCTTCTATGAGGAACCCAGAAGTCTTGCATACTTAACCAGTCAATTTAATGTGTATTTGTAGTGTCATATTCACCAGTAATCAAAGATTCCTCACAATATTTGACTCAAAATAATATAAAAAGTTGTGAAAATGGCAGCCTACACACTGAATGAGTGCTGCCTTTTACAATCAACATTCAAACGGAACAATTTTGTCTTGCAGGAATCTATCAACAGATTGACGATTAATGGACAGTCTCTTCCCAGAGTTTTCTGTCAAGGTTTGGATGGACAGTGCTTTGAGTACCGAAGGGCATAATCATTGAGGTGAGAAGTTAGCATTGCAGCAATCACTGATTACTTAGTATGATGCATAGCTCTCAAGGCCAGAGTGGCCAAACCCCTCCAGAGACACTGATAGGGGTAATTGTAGACACGGTCGTCCTTTCAACAAAATGCCAGGGGTAGCGCAAGTGACATCATATGACCCTTGAATTCTGATGACATCAGAGGAAGTGATGTAATTTGACCCCACCCCCAAGTGCCTTCATAGGAAGTGGTGGCACACAACCTTTCACCCATTAACAAAACAGAAAGCGGCATCACATAGTATTGTTCCTCAGTACACTAAGAAAAATATGGTTACGATATCAATGTAATATGATATACATTCATAAAAGAATGGATCACCATATGTAGCGTTAATATCAGTGTGTATGGGCCCGTATTACCAAATGACTGTGAATGTAAGCAGACGTCCAACACAATAACTTGGACTATTGTACATCACTCAGGCTAAACTGTAAACAGACAGAGAATCTCAAACCCCAAAGCACAGACATCCAGTGCCTGCCAAGTTTCTGGCCACAGACTGGAAACAGCAACTGACCAAGTCCAACCAGAAAAACGATGGTCTGGGGGTTGCCCATAGCTGTGCCAGTGGTTATGAATGATTTGAAATCAGCCATCAGCCTTCCAGCCATCACCTTTCTGTTTCACTTATCTGGTAAGTAGCCCACCATTTTTTTTGTTAGGTGGGAGATAGAGGGTAATGAAGTGTTGCAGGTCACAGTAATTTCAGGTTTTTTATTTGAAAATGTAAACAGCAGCAGCAGGTCCATGATATCACCCCTAGAAAAGACTGGTTTTATTATATTCGTAGGTACATTATATATTGCTTAATCCAGCTTCTAAGCACTGAAACAGGAACTGAACCCACGTTGCACTTCATACTCATATTCCCAAAGCAAGTGTGTTACCCGTGAGATATCCTTTCAAATATATATTTGTTTTGCTTGAGGAAGCATCAAATGGTTTACTTCAAACGCAGAGGGCAACTTCATGTGCATTAATTATCTCACCCTGCGTCTATCTACAGTGTGCCTGTGACGCAGGTCTGACACATCTTGGTGAGGTCACACAGTGCCCAGGCAGGATTGGTGGCCGAAGCCACTTGGCGCACAACCCTCTCACAACAGGCCCAGTGGCTCACTGGATGTGCAAAGCAGACAACGAGAAACACTGATGAGATTTGCATTCATGCTGTGCTGTCACTGAGTACTGCAGGCTCATCTTTCCCATTTACAACTAGCTAGACCTATCTCCCAGGCCCTTCCTGTGCTGTGTATGAGCTGCACAGACAGCCCCGCCTCTGAACCCAACCGTTCAGACATTCTTCACTAATGGACTGCCAAACTGTTACTGATCCCGGCTTCATGGTTTTCCCTGCATCCCTGTTATTTCTTCAGCTAACATCTGGATTCCAGGTGAAAAAAGCTGTGGCACATGTAGCTGCGTTTACAACCACTGTTTTAAGGTGCAACACAGACATCTGCTCTTGGCACTGCCTCTTTGGGGTAGGAGAGGGGGAGCCAGGGGTAGCGGTTTCTATCCCTGGCTATCCCCAAATGACGTCCCTGATTGTAGATAGTGGAGGGTGCAAAGGATGGATGCAAAACAGGCTTCTGAGTAGCCACAATTTGCACTGGCTAGTCTCTCAACAGGTTCAAGCACATGCATACATTGCCATTGTCTAAGTCTTCCACCCTCAAGGCATGGAGTACACACAACCCTGGCACCCCTTGGAGACACTATTAGCATTATTTGACCACAGCTGTTATGAATCAGAACAAAAACCAAATGAAAGAAAAGCCATAGAAATGAAACAGAAGAAGCCATAGGTAACATAAGAAAACAGTCAGTGTTTACTGAGGTACTGTACCCAGTGGTTAACACTGAGATATAGTACCTGGGGGTGCACACTGAGCCAGAGTCCAGGGAGCTACACCTTGACATAGAGATCTAAAGGATGAAGCTTGCAATAGAGAATTAAGAGGTGTGACCTCAGCGAAAGAGTACAGAGCGCATGCCATGGATGGAGACCCCGAAGGCTATTCTCGTCCAACAATTACAAGGTGAAGCACAAGCTGAGTACCTGAGAGGCGGAAATGAGAATGAAGCATCTTGATGTGTTAGAATGGAAGACGCGGGCTGATTCACCTTGCCAGAACTCTGGCTTCTAAAGGTTCAGAAAGCATGCAACCTAAAACATGTGGTTAGCAGTCTATCTAGGAACCGCCAGGAATGAACCACAGACTAGAGGGTGTAACATAAAGCCACCAGGATCTTGACCCAGAGGCACAGGCTAGGAAAGGCTTGGAAGGGTTCAAACAGTTCTCCTTGGATCACAGCACCATACCGACACACTACTCATCCAGTCTTTCCGCACAGCGGTGACACGAAGACCTGTCAACGGAAGAGCAACGATGAAAGAAGGGAATATGTACCATGCTCCGAGAGAAAACCCCACACTATTGGTGCAGCAAATTCTAAGGACTTTCTTCTTCCACAAAAGAAAGTGCCTGAAGGTACATTTAGGTCTATCAACCTCATGATGATATGTATTCCCCGCTCACCAGCAGCACTACCTATAAGTCGCCATGGTGGTTTCTGGAGCTGTTACCGACACATGTTGGCATTATTGTACAATTACTTGGTGGGTTGCATTTCCCTGTTCATCAGGACGTGGTGCATTGAACCACAGAAGAGCAGAATTCCGTTGAGTCTGCAGAGTGACCAGCAAGCAGGCTAAGACTGTCCTATAGGGCAATAGGTCCATGACAGAACCAAAACTACAACATGCTGATGTCGGGCAGTTTTTTGGGTCAAAGTGGGCCACTTTTCTGGACAATTTGGGCCTGTTTGATGAGTTAATTACTCTCCAGCTAGTAGTTTTGGCCAATGTTGCCGAATAAATATTCTTTAAAATGCACAATTTGCATCACACTTTATCAAAAAACTACTGCTTGGTTACTATTCAAAGAGTGTCCCAATAGGAAAGAATGGCCATTTGTTTCATTGGTGCCCGAGACAATGTTATGACCCAGTCCGACCCTGCCAGAAAGCATATTTAATCTCCACTGGAATTCATTAGGTGTTGATTACTTGCATGCATATTTTGATTGGGGATATCTGCTAATATCTGGAAACACTTAATGGATTCTTCTGCAAGGGGCATCAAAAAGCAAGCCCCTAAAGCTTGTTCGTAATTTCAATGTTTATTGCGCTTCACGCTTCTTTTCATTAAATGTACAATACCAAGAGAATCTTACATTAAAGCCATTATGGTTTTTGTTTAATATATCACCAGCGCATGTAAAGAATTGATGCCATGCCCCAAGACTAAGATCCTTTTTTGATTGTCTTCATTTATTTTAAAAAGTGAATGTATTGAAAAGCAGGATAAATTCACCCTACATTTTCCAAAACTACATCACTGCTCTGTTCCCATCACTGCTACCTGCACAGAATATTTTAGCAACAACCTAACAGCAGTGATCGAAGTGAGCAGAAGCGGTTGGGATCACAGGTCCTCTACTTTTTTAATTAAGTTTTACTGTTCCTTTACTTTTATTGTAAAAAGAAACCATTCACGAATGATTTCGATTTAAAATAAAAGTCTCAGAAGCAGTTGAAACTTGCACTTCAGGAGGACGCGTGGCGATAGGGTTTGTGGTAAACGTGGCATGCCAGCAGGGAACATAGTCCCACTACTTCTTTTCATACACTTCTACCACTGGATAACAGGAGTATTTGTAGAGCTCGACCACTGGATAACAGGACTATTTGTAGAGCTCGACCACTAGATAACAGGAGTATTTGTAGAGCTCGACCACTAGATAACAGGAGTATTTGTAGAGCTCGACCACTAGATAACAGGACTATTTGTAGAGCTCGACCACTAGATAACAGGAGTATTTGTAGAGCTCGACCACTAGATAACAGGAGTATTTGTAGAGCTCGACCACTAGATAACAGGAGTATTTGTAGAGCTCGACCACTAGATAACAGGAGTATTTGTAGAGCTTGACCACTAGATAACAGGAGTATTTGTAGAGCTCGACCACTAGATAACAGGAGTATTTGTAGAGCTCTTGCTCACCCACACTGGGCACTATAGACCGGTAACATTATTTATTGTTACCCAACTTAATGGTACTCATTTTATGAAGCTCAGAAGGATAAAGGCTTGTGGGTACTTGCTGGGATTTGAACCTGTGATTATGCGGTCAAACACAGGTTCTTGCATTTGATGCATTAGTCGGCTGAACCACATACCTGAATTATATTCTCGTTTTGTGGCAATTTCATCCTAGATCCAGGACATTGTAGATTCATAGGAATAACCTTTAAAGTAAAATATTAGCAAGAAGAACAGAAAAGTGTGCTCATATCACTGCAATAGACATAGGGGTTACAAGTTTGAATGTAAGTGTGTAATATGTGAGAAAATATTATTTTGAATTTATTTAGAAAAACAAGGGGCTGACCCGAACCTACCGACTTATTTTTGCCCCGTGTCTCTCCTTCTGCACTACTCTAAAGTGCTTGAAAAGGTTGTGTTCAACCATCTTACCAATTTATTAGACATCCACAACATTCAAGATCCCTTACATGCAGATTTCCGCTCCTGTCGCTCCACAGAAACTGCTCTCATGAATGTGTCCAACTTTTTTGCCTCTGCTAAGCACTCAAAGCTATCCTCTATCTAATTCTCCTTGACCTGCCTGCTTCCCTTGACACTGTCAATCACACTGATCTCCTTAATACACTCATTCTTCTTGGGATGCCAGATCAAGCCCTTGCCTGGGTTGAATCCTACCTTGCACCTTGCCAATTCTCTGTCTCCTGGAGCACCAACACCTCTCAACTCACTCCTCTAACTATTGGTGTTCCACAAGGCTGTGTCATGGATACGCTCCTCTTTATACTCTACACTTCTGCTCTTGTGGCATTAATCTCCTCATTTGGGTTCTGGTACCATCTCTTCATGGACAACACCCACATCTTCTTCTCTTTTCCTGAACTCTCTTCTGATCTCTCTATCAAAATGTCCGCCTGTCTCTCTGTCATTATATATATTGGATGACTTTGCACTCTCTGATGTTATACTCAGGTACTCCTCTTCCCTGCCAAAAGCTCTCTCTCATTTCTTCCTATGCCTATTGAGTTCCCATCTGACACTACCCCCTACACTTCTTCAGCTAGAAAACCTCAGCATCATCTATGACCCTTCTCATACCTTCTCTACTTTCATCTGCAAAACTGGAACAGCAGCTCGCCTCAACCTCCCAATTATTTGGAAAATCAGGCACTTGCTTCCTTTCAACACCACCAAGCATCTCTTAACCACTCTTGTCTACTCTAAACTGGACTACTGTGCCAGAAACCTCTTTGGTCTCCCCAACTATGCTTTCTGTCCTCTCACACGATCATTAACTTTGGTACCAGGACTCTATTTGAACTCGTTCAATTCACACCTACTTCCTCGTACTGTCACCAGGCTGAATTTCTTCTCCTGATTCACAAATCTATCCACGGTAAGTCACCACTGTATCTAGCCTTCTCTTGCCAACTCTATTTGCCTCATCGTAATCTTTGCTCTGCCTCCTCAACTACCCTTGTGGCTCCTCACCCTCCCTGTGCTTCCTCTAGCTGCCACTCTTTCTCTCTTCTTGCTTCACTTGCATGGAATTCCCTTCCCCTGGACATCTGAGAAACAGTCCACACATATTTGTTCAAACTCAAACTAAAAGCCTACCTCCTTGGCTCTGAGTTACCCTCTTAACCTACCACTCATCTGCCTGCTAGCTAACATTGTTCCCTCGCCTCTAACCTACCTCTGTCTCGCACTTCCTCTGCCTCCATTATAGTATTTCAACCATCATGGTCACGTCCCGAGCAGAGCTGGCCCCACCGCCTACCTGCACTTAAAAATGTCCACTATTGGTTGTCCTTATTCTCTGTATGTCTACGTATGTATTGTCCCTAGTGACTGTTCCATTTACTCCCCTCCACAACCTGGTCAGAATGTCCCTTACACTCACCCCATTGTAAGAAGTTCACTGCTTCCAGTCAAATCAGATTTTTTATCTATTGTACGTTCTTTTGTGATCAAAAGAATATTGTTCCTCCTGTATATAAATAAAAAATAAAGAAACTATGAAGGTGTGGCAATTTAGTTTGACATTCCTTTCTCACTTCTTATTCCATGTGAAATAACAAGAGGAACTTTACGCCCCCATTTCCATATTTAATTTGTATGGTAAACTGCAGACCACAACGCACAGTAATGTGCTACCGTTAAAAGATGCCAGCCCAGACACTGGCTACCCACGCCCTGTGCACTGCTCTGCTGCTCTCGCGCTAGTACCATGCTTTAAACAACAAAATAATTTATTTTAAGACCAAACACCCAGAAAAGGTAGCATTCAAAGGCCTGAACAAACTATGAACCAGGGGAAGGCCATAGGGAAGAATAAGCCTTGCAGTGGGACTGAAAATGTTGTATATCTGATGCTCACCTAAGTGGGTTTCTACTTCCCGGGGCAGCACTTGAGGAGGCATGACTGCCAAGGGCTGTGTGCGATGCCCCAGATTTGGTTATGGGTACACTCAGGGAAGTCCTTAGTCTTTAGTTCAACATGACTATATGGGTGTTACAGTTACTTTTCCTGGAGGGTCCAATAGGGCAACCATTGTATTTAACATCTATAATAATCATTGGAGTAACACGACCCCTTCTTCAACACAGATGGCTTGCAAACATCTGCCGGATGGCTCACTTGCTACAAATATAGAGATACAATCTAACACTTTTACTTCTGGAAGACACTAACCCACACTTTGGATATTGTGGGGAGACTATGGTAGATGTACACCTGGAAGAGCAGATAAGGGATATCCCTGACTTACTTATGCCCGCTGACATAAAGAAGAAAAACTACCCAGAATTACAATCAAGCTTAATTAAACATTGCTTCCGATGTTTGGACAGTAGATAAGGGATAAATGTACTCCATGTCTATTATACACATCTAACAGGGGTTTCCATGCTCAAACAGACACCCCTCACCCCACACCCCCGTCCGGGATTGCTGCTTGAGAAAATCAAGGAATACTGTAACTTTGCACAAATCCGAATCAATGTTGACCGCAGTGATAAAATGGCGACAGAAGCACTTGAGGCAATTATTTTCGAGTAAGAGTCAGGACTTGGAGCATATTGTGCATATTGCTTCCTTTGACCACCTAGGAGTCTGCTTTGTGGATACATTAAAGTGGATCCCACAAGTAGACTGTAGTAGGTTAACATTCCAATGCAATGCATTATCTCTAAAAACATCAACACTGACTGTTGGGGTCATATATTCCAACTGTAGTATCCTACTTACTGTGAACAATACTTATTTGAATTCCTTCTTATGTCTAAGTAAACATGCCCTTACTCTGCTGGGTCACTATAAGCTGGGAAATTAGTGGATGAAAAAGATATGACCTTTAAGGTTAAGAGCAGTCTTTCAAATGCCTACATGGACAAACATGTCACTAGATTTCGAAATATAATTGATAGTAGTAAAAAAAAAAGAAACTGAAAACATTGGGCCTCATTACAAGTGTGCCGGTCCTGTAACGACGGTGCCGGAAGGCCTATCAGCACCATTGTTACCGGACTGTCACACTACGAACCTGCGGGTGGCTGCCATCCTGCCCGCCAGGGTCAGACCTGGCGGGTGGAACGGCACCCGCCTGCAGAGTTACACAGAAGCACCGGCACTGTTATTAACGGTGGCGGTGCTTCCGTGGTCCCCATTCCCAAGTGGGAATGGGGACTTACAATTACCGGCGCCTGACTTCCCAGAACGCCTGGGTTGTAATGCCCTGGTGTTTGCGGCAAGCCAGGCACCGGTGACATTTGCAAGTCCAGTGGCTAGTTCAGTCTAGAAAACATGTTTTTAAATTGTATATCTGACCACATAGTCTGTTCACAAAGCATAGGAAAAACTCCATTACATAACAGTTATACAAGGAGGCAGATATCCACTAGGACTGTGCCTCACATAGAAAATGAAAGGCCTTTTAATCAGGAGCAAATGGATTTCTGAGCTCACAGAACATAATATCAACGTTTTAGTCACTATAAAAATAATAAGTGTGGTATATACAGGTTGTAGTTGACTGTCATCTTCTATGAGGAACCCAGAAGTCTTGCATACTTAACCAGTCAATTTAATGTGTATTTGTAGTGTCATATTCACCAGTAATCAAAGATTCCTCGCAATATTTGACTCAAAATAATATAAAAAGTTGTGAAAATGGCAGCCTACGCATAAAAAAACACTGAATGAGTGCTGCCTTTTACAATCAACATTCAAACGGAACAATTTTGTCTTGCAGGAATCTATCAACAGATTGACGATTAATGGACAGTCTCTTCCCAGAGTTTTCTGTCAAGGTTTGGATGGACAGTGCTTTGAGTACCGAAGGGCATAATCATTGAGGTGAGAAGTTAGCATTGCAGCAATCACTGATTACTTAGTATGATGCATAGCTCTCAAGGCCAGAGTGGCCAACCCCCTCCAGAGACACTGATAGGGGTAATTGTAGATACGGACGTCCTTTCAACAAAATGCCAGGGGTAGCGCAAGTGACATCATATGACCCTTGAATTCTGATGACATCAGAGGAAGTGATGTCATTTGACCCCACCCCCAAGTGCCTTCATAGGAAGTGGTGGCACACAACCTTTCACCCATTAACAAAACAGAAAGCGGCATCACATAGTATTGTTCCTCAGTACACTAAGAAAAATATGGTTACGATATCAATGTAATATGATATACATTTCATAAAAGAATGGATCACCATATGTAGCGTTAATATCAGTGTGTATGGGCCCGTATTACCAAATGACTGTGAATGTAAGCAGACGTCCAACACCATAACTTGGACTATTGTACATCACTCAGGATAAACTGTAAACAGACAGAGAATCTCAAACCCCAAAGCACAGACATCCAGTGCCTGCCAAGTTTCTGGCCACAGACTGGAAACAGCAACTGACCAACACAAGTCCAACCAGAAAAACGATGGTCTGGGGGGTTGCCCATAGCTGTGCCAGTGGTTATGAATGATTTGAAAGCTTCCAGCCCTCACCTTTCTGTTTCGCTTATCTGGGAAGTAGCCCACCATTTTTTTTGTTAGGTGGGAGATAGAGGGTAATGAAGTGTTGCAGGTCACAGTAATTTCAGGTTTTTTATTTGAAAATGTAAACAGCAGCAGCAGGTCCATGATATCACCCCTAGAAAAGACTGGTTTTATTATATTCGTAGGTACATTATATATTGCTTAATCCAGCTTCTAAGCACTGAAACAGGAACTGAACCCACGTTGCACTTCATACTCATATTCCCAAAGCAAGTGTGTTACCCGTGAGATATCCTTTCAAATATATATTTGTTTTGCTTGATGAAGCATCAAATGGTTTACTTCAAACGCAGAGGGCAACTTCATGTACATTAATTATCTCACCCTGCGTCTATCTACAGTGTGCCTGTGATGCAGGTCTGACACATCTTGGTGAGGTCACACAGTGCCCAGGCAGGATTGGTGGCCGAAGCCACTTGGCGCACAACCCTCTCACAACAGGCCCAGTGGCTCACTGGATGTGCAAAGCAGACAACGAGAAACACTGATGAGATTTGCATTCATGCTGTGCTGTCACTGAGTACTGCAGGCTCATCTTTCCCATTTACAACTAGCTAGACCTATCTCCCAGGCCCTTCCTGTGCTGTGTATGAGCTGCACAGACAGCCCCGCCTCTGAACCCAACCGTTCAGACATTCTTCACTAATGGACTGCCAAACTGTTACTGATCCCGGCTTCATGGTTTTCCCTGCATCCCTGTTATTTCTTCAGCTAACATCTGGATTCCAGGTGAAAAAAGCTGTGGCACATGTAGCTGCGTTTACAACCACTGTTTTAAGGTGCAACACAGACATCTGCTCTTGGCACTGCCTCTTTGGGGTAGGAGAGGGGGAGCCAGGGGTAGCGGTTTCTATCCCTGGCTATCCCCAAATGACGTCCCTGATTGTAGATAGTGGAGGGTGCAAAGGATGGATGCAAAACAGGCTTCTGAGTAGCCACAATTTGCACTGGCTAGTCTCTCAACAGGTTCAAGCACATGCATACATTGCCATTGTCTAAGTCTTCCACCCTCAAGGCATGGAGTACACACAACCCTGGCACCCCTTCGAGACACTATTAGCATTATTTGACCACAGCTGTTATGAATCAGAACAAAAACCAAATGAAAGAAAAGCCATAGAAATGAAACAGAAGAAGCCATAGGTAACATAAGAAAACAGTCAGTGTTTACTGAGGTACTGTACCCAGTGGTTAACACTGAGATATAGTACCTGGGGGTGCACACTGAGCCAGAGTCCAGGGAGCTACACCTTGACATAGAGATCTAAAGGATGAAGCTTTCAATAGAGAATTAAGAGGTGTGACCTCAGCGAAAGAGTACAGAGCGCATGCCATGGATGGAGACCCCGAAGGCTATTCTCGTCCAACAATTACAAGGTGAAGCACAAGCTGAGTACCTGAGAGGCGGAAATGAGAATGAAGCATCTTGATGTGTTAGAATGGAAGACGCGGGCTGATTCATCTTGCCAGAACTCTGGCTTCTAAAGGTTCAGAAAGCATGCAACCTAAAACATGTGGTTAGCAGTCTATCTAGGAACGGCCAGGAACGAACCACAGACTAGAGGGTGTAACATAAAGCCACCAGGATCTTGACCCAGAGGCACAGGCTAGGAAAGGCTTGGAAGGGTTCAAACAGTTCTCCTTGGATCACAGCACCATACCGACACACTACTCATCCAGTCTTTCCGCACAGCGGTGACACGAAGACCTGTCAACGGAAGAGCAACGATGAAAGAAGGGAATATGTACCATGCTCCGAGAGAAAACCCCACACTATTGGTGCAGCAAATTCTAAGGACTTTCTTCTTCCACAAAAGAAAGTGCCTGAAGGTACATTTAGGTCTATCAACCTCATGATGATATGTATTCCCCGCTCACCAGCAGCACTACCTATAAGTCGCCATGGTGGTTTCTGGAGCTGTTACCGACACATGTTGGCATTATTGTACAATTACTTGGTGGGTTGCATTTCCCTGTTCATCAGGACGTGGTGCATTGAACCACAGAAGAGCAGAATTCCGTTGAGTCTGCAGAGTGACCAGCAAGCAGGCTAAGACTGTCCTATAGGGCAATAGGTCCATGACAGAACCAAAACTACAACATGCTGATGTCGGGCAGTTTTTTGGGTCAAAGTGGGCCACTTTTCTGGACAATTTGGGCCTGTTTGATGAGTTAATTACTCTCCAGATAGTAGTTTTGGCCAATGTTGCCGAATAAATATTCTTTAAAATGCACAATTTGCATCACACTTTATCAAAAAACTACTGCTTGGTTACTATTCAAACAGTGTCCCAATAGGAAAGAATGGCCATTTGTTTCATTGGTGCCCGAGACAATTTTATGACCCAGTCCGACCCTGCCAGAAAGCATATTTAATCTTCACTGGAATTCATTAGGTGTTGATTACTTGCATGCATATTTTGATTGGGGATATCTGCTAATATCTGGAAACACTTAATGGATTCTTCTGCAAGGGGCATCAAAAAGCAAGCCCCTAAAGCTTGTTCGTAATTTCAATGTTTATTGCGCTTCACGCTTCTTTTCATTAAATGTACAATACCAAGAGAATGTTACATTAAAGCCATTATGGTTTTTGTTTAATATATCACCAGCGCATGTAATTAATTGATGCCATGCCCCAAGACTAAGATCCTTTTTTGATTGTCTTCATTTATTTTAAAAAGTGAATGTATTGAAAAGCAGGATAAATTCACCCTACATTTTCCAAAACTACATCACTGCTCTGTTCCCATCACTGATACCTGCACAGAATATTTTAGCAATAACCTAACAGCAGTGATCGAAGTGAGCAGAAGCGGTTGGGATCACAGGTCCTCTACTTTTTTAATTAAGTTTTACTGTTCCTTTACTTTTATTGTAAAAAGAAACCATTCACGAATGATTTCGATTTAAAATAAAAGTCTCAGAAGCAGTTGAAACTTGCACTTCAGGAGTACGCGTGGCGATAGGGTTTGTGGTAAACGTGGCATGCCAGCAGGGAACATAGTCCCACTACTTCTTTTCATACACTTCTACCACTGGATAACAGGAGTATTTGTAGAGCTCGACCACTGGATAACAGGACTATTTGTAGAGCTCGACCACTAGATAACAGGAGTATTTGTAGAGCTCGACCACTAGATAACAGGAGTATTTGTAGAGCTCGACCACTAGATAACAGGACTATTTGTAGAGCTCGACCACTAGATAACAGGAGTATTTGTAGAGCTCGACCACTAGATAACAGGAGTATTTGTAGAGCTCGACCACTAGATAACAGGAGTATTTGTAGAGCTCGACCACTAGATAACAGGAGTATTTGTAGAGCTCGACCACTAGATAACAGGAGTATTTGTAGAGCTCGACCACTAGATAACAGGAGTATTTGTAGAGCTCTTGCTCACCCACACTGGGCACTATAGACCGGTAACAGTTATTTATTGTTACCCAACTTAATGGTACTCATTTTATGAAGCTCAGAAGGATAAAGGCTTGTGGGTACTTGCTGGGACTTGAACCTGTGATTATGCGGTCAAACACAGGTTCTTGCATTTGATGCATTAGTCGGCTGAACCACATACCTGAATTATATTCTCGTTTTGTGGCAATTTCATCCTAGATCCAGGACATTGTAGATTCATAGGAATAACCTTTAAAGTAAAATATTAGCAAGAAGAACAGAAAAGTGTGCTCATATCACTGCAATAGACATAGGGGTTACAAGTTTGAATGTAAGTGTGTAATATGTGAGAAAATATTATTTTGAATTTATTTAGAAAAACAAGGGGCTGACCCGAACCTACCGACTTATTTTTGCCCCGTGTCTCTCCTTCTGCACTACTCTAAAGTGCTTGAAAAGGTTGTGTTCAACCATCTTACCAATTTATTAGACATCCACAACATTCAAGATCCCTTACATGCAGATTTCCGCTCCTGTCGCTCCACAGAAACTGCTCTCATGAATGTGTCCAACTTTTTTGCCTCTGCTAAGCACTCAAAGCTATCCTCTATCTAATTCTCCTTGACCTGCCTGCTTCCCTTGACACTGTCAATCACACTGATCTCCTTAATACACTCATTCTTCTTGGGATGCCAGATCAAGCCCTTGCCTGGGTTGAATCCTACCTTGCACCTTGCCAATTCTCTGTCTCCTGGAGCACCAACACCTCTCAACTCACTCCTCTAACTATTGGTGTTCCACAAGGCTGTGTCATGGATACGCTCCTCTTTATACTCTACACTTCTGCTCTTGTGGCATTAATCTCCTCATTTGGGTTCTGGTACCATCTCTTCATGGACAACACCCACATCTTCTTCTCTTTTCCTGAACTCTCTTCTGATCTCTCTATCAAAATGTCCGCCTGTCTCTCTGTCATTATATATATTGGATGACTTTGCACTCTCTGATGTTATACTCAGGTACTCCTCTTCCCTGCCAAAAGCTCTCTCTCATTTCTTCCTATGCCTATTGAGTTCCCATCTGACACTACCCCCTACACTTCTTCAGCTAGAAAACCTCAGCATCATCTATGACCCTTCTCATACCTTCTCTACTTTCATCTGCAAAACTGGAACAGCAGCTCGCCTCAACCTCCCAATTATTTGGAAAATCAGGCACTTGCTTCCTTTCAACACCACCAAGCATCTCTTAACCACTCTTGTCTACTCTAAACTGGACTACTGTGCCAGAAACCTCTTTGGTCTCCCCAACTATGCTTTCTGTCCTCTCACACGATCATTAACTTTGGTACCAGGACTCTATTTGAACTCGTTCAATTCACACCTACTTCCTCGTACTGTCACCAGGCTGAATTTCTTCTCCTGATTCACAAATCTATCCACGGTAAGTCACCACTGTATCTAGCCTTCTCTTGCCAACTCTATTTGCCTCATCGTAATCTTTGCTCTGCCTCCTCAACTACCCTTGTGGCTCCTCACCCTCCCTGTGCTTCCTCTAGCTGCCACTCTTTCTCTCTTCTTGCTTCACTTGCATGGAATTCCCTTCCCCTGGACATCTGAGAAACAGTCCACACGTATTTGTTCAAACTCAAACTAAAAGCCTACCTCCTTGGCTCTGAGTTACCCTCTTAACCTACCACTCATCTGCCTGCTAGCTAACATTGTTCCCTCGCCTCTAACCTACCTCTGTCTCGCACTTCCTCTGCCTCCATTATAGTATTTCAACCATCATGGTCACGTCCCGAGCAGAGCTGGCCCCACCGCCTACCTGCACTTAAAAATGTCCACTATTGGTTGTCCTTATTCTCTGTATGTCTACGTATGTATTGTCCCTAGTGACTGTTCCATTTACTCCCCTCCACAACCTGGTCAGAATGTCCCTTACACTCACCCCATTGTAAGAAGTTCACTGCTTCCAGTCAAATCAGATTTTTTATCTATTGTACGTTCTTTTGTGATCAAAAGAATATTGTTCCTCCTGTATATAAATAAAAAATAAAGAAACTATGAAGGTGTGGCAATTTAGTTTGACATTCCTTTCTCACTTCTTATTCCATGTGAAATAACAAGAGGAACTTTACGCCCCCATTTCCATATTTAATTTGTATGGTAAACTGCAGACCACAACGCACAGTAATGTGCTACCGTTAAAAGATGCCAGCCCAGACACTGGCTACCCACGCCCTGTGCACTGCTATGCTGCTCTCGCGCTAGTACCATGCTTTAAACAACAAAATAATTTATTTTAAGACCAAACACCCAGAAAAGGTAGCATTCAAAGGCCTGAACAAACTATGAACCAGGGGAAGGCCATAGGGAAGAATAAGCCTTGCAGTGGGACTGAAAATGTTGTATATCTGATGCTCACCTAAGTGGGTTTCTACTTCCCGGGGCAGCACTTGAGGAGGCATGACTGCCAAGGGCTGTGTGCGATGCCCCAGATTTGGTTATGGGTACACTCAGGGAAGTCCTTAGTCTTTAGTTCAACATGACTATATGGGTGTTACAATTACTTTTCCTGGAGGGTCCAATAGGGCAACCATTGTATTTAACATCTATAATAATCATTGGAGTAACACAACCCCTTCTTCAACACAGATGGCTTGCAAACATCTGCCGGATGGCTCACTTGCTACAAATATAGAGATACAATCTAACACCTTTACTTCTGGAAGACACTAACCCACACTTTGGATATTGTGGGGAGACTATGGTAGATGTACACCTGGAAGAGCAGATAAGGGATATCCCTGACTTACTTATGCCCGCTGACATAAAGAAGAAAAACTACCCAGAATTACAATCAAGCTTAATTAAACATTGCTTCCGATGTTTGGACAGTAGATAAGGGATAAATGTACTCCATGTCTATTATACACATC
This sequence comes from Ambystoma mexicanum, assembly GCF_040938575.1. NCBI lineage: Eukaryota > Metazoa > Chordata > Amphibia > Caudata > Ambystomatidae > Ambystoma > Ambystoma mexicanum. Next base: position 374,805,669 of record NC_090928.1, read on the forward strand.
TAACAGGGGTTTCCATGCTCAAACAGACACCCCTCACCCCACACCCCCGTCCGGGATTGCTGCTTGAGAAAATCAAGGAATACTGTAACTTTGCACAAATCCGAATCAATGTTGACCGCAGTGATAAAATGGCGACAGAGGCACTTGAGGCAATTATTTTCGAGTAAGAGTCAGGACTTGGAGCATATTGTGCATATTGCTTCCTTTGACCACCTAGGAGTCTGCTTTGTGGATACATTAAAGTGGATCCCACAAGTAGACTGTAGTAGGTTAACATTCCAATGCAATGCATTATCTCTAAAAACATCAACACTGACTGTTGGGGTCATATATTCCAACTGTAGTATCCTACTTACTGTGAACAATACTTATTTGAATTCCTTCTTATGTCTAAGTAAACATGCCCTTACTCTGCTGGGTCACTATAAACTGGGAAATTAGTGGATGAAAAAGATATGACCTTTAAGTTTAAGAGCAGTCTTTCAAATGCCTACATGGACACACATGTCACTAGATTTCGAAATATAATTGATAGTAGTAAAAAAAAAAAGAAACTGAAAACATTGGGCCTCATTACAAGTGTGCCAGTCCTGTAACGACGGTGCCCGAAAGCCTATCAGGACCATTGTTACCGGACTGTCACACTACGAACCTGCGGGTGGCTGCCATCCTGCCCGCCAGGGTCAGACCTGGCGGGTGGAACGGCACCCGCCTGCAGAGTTAAACAGAAGCACCGGCACTGTTATTAACGGGGGCGGTGCTTCCGTGGTCCCCATTCCCAAATGGGAATGGGGACTTACAATTACCGGCGCCTGACTTCCCAGAACGCCTGGGTTGTAATGCCCCGGTGTTTGCGGCAAGCCAGGCACCGGTGACATTTGCAAGTCCAGTGGCAACCTGCCGGTTTCGGCGCGGTTACCGTCGGACTTGTGATGAGGCCCATTGTGTTCCTTTTGAATGGGTCTCTTAGCTTTAAACACTGTTACATCAAAATGGAAGACTCTGGGGCGAGGGGCAACCTAACTTTGCTCTTGTATTTTTCACCTAAGGAAACGGGCTCTTTTGATGTTCTTGTGCCCATTGTGCCAAACCATGAACTCATCTTTTCTTAAACTCAGGGTCCTCAACAGTAGGATTTGGGAGTTTATACCAGCCTTGCTTTTTTGTAGACAGCCCCTTCAGTGATGAAGTGTGCTGTGGCCCGCTCTATCTTCCAGGAGGTGACTGCCAGCTAATTCTGGCTGAGTACAATGAAAATCCATCTATCAGTACCGCTTTTGCTTTTAAGTTCACATTAGCACAGACTTAAGATCAGTGGGCTGCACGGCCATGCAAAGGCTTCGACCATATTGCAGAAAAAGATTGGGTAATACATTATATATTATATTATACCAAGCTAATATTTACAATAGAACACAGGCAGGAATGTCTTTCTAAAATCACTAGTGTCTGTGCTGGCTTTTGTCAGAGCATCTGCAAAGCAAGCAGAAGAGTGCCGTGGGAAGGGTGTCAGGTCTTATCTCCCAAGCAAATGGAATTATGGATTTAGACTTTAAGGGAGGCCTTTGGGGTCCATTAGGGGTTTGCAGTACAATTCGCTGAGTATCACATTCTCACAAGCTGCACCTTTAGTTGCATACAGCGCATGTTAAATCTGAAGAAAGAGGCCAATTCTGGGCACAGGCTTGAACAATGCCGGCTGGATGTAAAAGTACAGGTTTTGAACCTATAAGGTGCCCACTTAGGGACATTCAGAGGCGCCAGCAAGGGGCGGCCAAGGGGGGTCATGGCCACCCTTATAAAACTGCTGCCACCCCCCCGACCGGCCCGCTGCCTCTTAGAGTGAAATTGGTATGCCACCTCAGTGACCTCATTATGCCACCCCAATGAAAAATCTCTAGGGGCGCCACTGGGGACATTGATGAAATGTTCTATTGGAATATTCTCTAAGACCTATGCCCTGTTTATTTATAATTTCAATGATTTTTCAAGGAGGTTTTCTTTCTATAATACACATATTTGTGAGATTAAGTTGCAATCTTGATTCAAGCGCAGTCATTATATGCACTTTTTGCTCATTAACCCAACATTCCTATGATCTATTTTTCCATACATGCTGTTAACAATTCATATTCATCATGTATTTATTTTGAGTTTAAGCTTCACGGTGACTTCTAATGGGAAATCTGGAACCCTGTCCTATTAGCTGTGCACATGAAATATATACATATATCCTCTATGGTCTTTGCTGTTCCCTCTCCAATTTAATGAAAACAGATCCAAGCTGGTTGAGGTGAACAGAGCTTTAATCTGGAGTTCCAGACGTCTATGGATGGCACTCAGCATGTAAAGTGCTCTCAACAATTCATGATGGCACACACTTCCAAACAGGTCTCCACTGTGTAATCCTTTCCTAGGTGACTTAAAGCTATCCAAGGGATTACACATTAGAACAAGCCAGTGTCAAAGGGGCGAAACCTGAAATCCGCACCCATCCTTTCTCACCTCTGCCTCTTATATGGTCAAAGGATTTAGTTCCACCACCATATCCTTCAACAGGTATTTGCAGTCTCAGTGTATGCATTTTAATGGCACACTTGCCATAGCCAGAGCAGCAACATCACCAAATCTAACAGCTTACAGCACAAACTCGTCAACAAAATTATGCCTTACGTTGCCCCCTCCCACAGAGCCTGCTTCACCAGAGCCATCATTCCCTAAAAATGGGCTCCATAAACTCCATCTACACTGGTCTGCCACAATCCTCCATTTCCAAAATTCAGGCTATGCCACATAAAACCGCCAAACTTATCAATAACCTGGACGCCCATGGTCAAGCTTCCTGGGCTCTATCACAGCTTAATTGGCTCCATGTTTTCTCCCAGATTCTATTCAAAACACTGTGCCTTATTCATAAGGCATTCCACAAGCGAGGCCCTACTTACCAAAATATCTCAAGCTTTACTGCCCACAAAGAACCCTACGTTCATCAGATATTTTGCTACTGTCGAGTCCAAAGTCCTCTGAGCAATTTCTTTGTAGCCAATGAGTCACACAGTTCAGACTCCCATCCTTACAAACCCATTGGGCCTGATTCACAAAGAGTTTTTCAATGGAAGCCTATAGAAAAACAATGTTGAATCAGTCCAATTGACTCTTCACCTTTGGCAGAAACGGCTTCTGACACAAGCTTAAAATGCTTTTATTTATTTGCCCCTCCAAATACTACTTTCATCACTCTTTGCCTTCTTTTCCCCCTGTTAACATACCAGATTGGCTCTGGTAACCTTTGTGCTCGGCACCAATCAGCTCATTGCATAGGCCCACTAGAGGCAACCATTAAATGAATCCAGCTTGCATGATGGCATTAGCACACAGCGTGAAGTCATCATACCCACCCCTCACCCGCATACATCTGCAGCAATTCACTATTCAACTTCATAGCGCACATCACCTCTGCCATTGGAATGCAGCTGATTCCCACGACAAAAGATTTTGTTCAGCTGTGCACATAATCAGTCTCGTTGACTCGCCTACTCCCCTGACAGTCTATCACAGCGGCCATCCACTTGCCAGACCTCCATGGGTCGCAAGCAGGGACTTAGCCACCCCTCCCTACCTTCATGGTGGCTAAAATGCACACGCGCACTCTAAAAATCCTCCTTTCATCAATTCTCATACCTTGGACTTCGGTCCTCAAAGGGCATTCACCCTACAACGCTTTGAGGCCCTAACAATGGCATTGGGCGCTTTGCAAATGCCATATAACATGACATATAACTACAGTGAATAATGCATTATTTACATTGAAAATCAAACACATGCAAAAAGAATGTACCCTGTTGCAAAGTAGTTAAATAAGGGCATAGTTGGGGAGGGAGGAATGCAGCTCTTGAAATGCGGAAGATTAGTGAAGCCGACTGAGGATGAATGCAGACAGACATCAATACGATCACTGCCATAAGCCTGAAGCTGCATGAGTAGAGGGCATACTTATGTTATTTGTACTGTCATTATTTATTTATTTATTTATTAGCATTTATAGAGCACGCATCAGCCCTTGGGCATTGTGGCGCTGTTACTATGATACTTGCTGGTTACATAGGAAAAAGCAAAGAATATGTCATAAAAGTCAATAGGCATGTGCTCAATTATAAATGATAGTTAATGTATATTTCTTTTAATGTGTTATACCAACCTTTTAACAGTAGTCCTCTGTATTCTGTAATGTTTTTGTGTGTGTTATATGTAGATTGTGGCTTTGAGGCAACATGCGGAATAAAGCTGTTGTAAGGTAAACGTCGTGTTATATAGAAATGTAAAAAAAGCGTTTTCATATTGTGCAACATTGCACCCAATGATCACAGGCAAAATAAAGGTCATATTCTGTCGCACGTTAGTTGTTTTGTGTGTTGCAGTCAGTGTTCCTGCTATCAACATCTGATACTTGTCCGTGACTAAACAACGAACTCTGCTCTCGTCGCTCGACACTTGCTTGCACCCAGTACTCTCCTAGAACATATGCCCCAGGCTTGGGATTTGTACATTTTACCATCTTCAATGTTGCTTACACGGAAATGTAAAACACCATAACTATGCCACATTCAACTGGGCCATGATTTGTCTTTCCCAAGTCACTATCATTCCCTCCAGAACTTCCCCTGCACCCACTGATTTGCTTGGTCATTCTCTATGCTCCTGGAACTGCCCCATGTCATGGTTAACTGCCCCATTGGCACTTACTTGCCACACTTCATTCTCATTGCCCCTGGAACTGCCCCATATCCTGTCACGATATCTCATGGTTAGCCAAATGTCAGTCACCATCATTGCCCCCAAAATGGTCCCATTGCCTCCTGATTCGTTTCTGCCTCCATTATCTTTTGCTTGCCCCCATTCTGCTCCATGGATCCATTAACTACTTCATTTCACCCTGTACCTTTCCCATCTCTACACACCAATGCCCTTAAACTCTCCCAAAGCAAGTTTGACCTCCAATTTCACCCTCTCACCACACTTCCAGTCACACACAGGCCCCCAAACAAACCCATTCACACACTCCCACATATACACTCACACACACTCACACACACAAATGCAACAGAGAAGAAATGTTTTTTCCTCCTCCAAACGGCAAGAAGAATTCCACCTTTCCTCTCCTTCACGCACAAAACACTCACAATCGTCAACCTAATCATGTCAAAAATTGACTATGCAAACAGCCTCTTCCTCAGAATACCAGACTACCTCATGAAGAAACTGCAACGGATCCACAATGCAGCAGCCAGACTACTCCTCAAACTATCCAGAAGAGACCACATCACTCCAGCCCTAAAAACACTACACTGGCTCCCAGTAAAACATTGCATCACCTTCAAAACAATGTGCATAACGCACAAGGCAATCAGCGGACAAGGAGCAGAATTCCTACAAAAGAAAATAACAGTCTACAAACCAACGAGACCCCTCCAATCAAGCAACGAAATCCACCTGGAACGCAAACCATACCTTAAGAAAAAACTTGGAGGCACCTCCTTCTAACACTTAGCCGCAAAAACCTGGAACAACAACCCAAAAGAAATAAGAAACCCTGAAGATCACCTAAAATTCAGGAAATCACTAAACACCTGCCTCTTCAACACCACAGACTAAATCTCTAAAACAAAACAGGAAAAACGATGACGAAACCGGAAAGGACACAGACATCTCCGACCCTCGAGGGTAAGTCCCACGGCACCTGGACGGATGACACTGGATATACTGGAACACAGACTGAGTCAACCAGCCCAGACAATCCAACCTAAACTTTCGCCCGCCCCTTAGTTACCGCCAGGTACCACAGTGGTGTGGAATTGTCGAGATATTGGCAATCACCCCACTACCTAAGAGGTTGACATTGGCAGGTGCACTGCCCACAGGAGTACGAAGGGAGGATAAGGGGAGCTATGAGAGAGCTTGTTAGAGGTGGGGGCCAGAGGAGTAAGGAACCTTGTATGCCAGTCGGACCCAGAGCAGGACAGAGACGCATCAGGGGAGACTATGCATGCCGAGTGCCTCAATTCAGGATAGAGACGCAAACTAACCAACCCTACTAACAATTTCCCTTTCTGCATACACCTCTCAAACTCCAAAACAAACACAACCAAAACCTACAGCACAACAAACCGCACAAACTTCACTACATTGCAACAACAACACAAAAACACACATAGGGCCTCATTACACAGATGGCGGTAAGGGTTTACCGGTACCAGTATTTTACCGGTACCAATAAATCCTTACTGCCTTACTACGAGGTCCCTTTGCGGGTTGGTGAATTTAACGCCTGCTTTTTGCAGGCGTTAAAAACCAACCCGCAAAGGGACCAGGGAGCTAATTACGGTACCGTAATTTGCGGTACCATAATTAGCGCCTTCCCCATTCCCATAGAGCCCTATGGGGCAAAAATGGGAATGGGGAAGGGCAATGGTGGAAGGGGGAATTACCGCCCCGCCAACCTTGGGATAGGGCGGTAATTCCCCTTTCCACCAAGGCGTTGCTGGTATTTTACCGGCATGAACCATGGCGCTAATAGCACCATGGTTCACCGCCATCCGTGTAATGAGGCCCATAGTCTTGCACAACAGTACACGACGACTACCGGCCGCAAACATCCTAGGCCCAGCCAACGGACCCACCGGGCTGAGGCTGCCAACAGCACATCACTGCTCTCTTGCACTTTTCCTGCTTCCTCCCGCTAACTCAACCCCCCCTCCTCTTTCAGAGCCGCCAGAGTGCCAGGGGACCACTCCAGTGGTGCTAGTGCGCGGTACAAATGTACTTTAACATTAACATTAACACACATGCATACACATGAACTCTCTCACGCACTGACACACACACATTGTTTACCCTTTCTTGTCAGCAAACCAGTCTGTTTGCTCTTCCTACAGCTCTTCACCCTTGACTCCTACACTTAAACTTCTAGCAGGGAGAGAGAAGTTAACTACCACTTTCCCAGACCAGCCCCTGGTGTGACTCATATTGTATAGCCACTCAGGGGAGCTCGGCTCATAGCCGTAAGCATTCAATATTCTGAGTATACCCTGAGCATTCCATCTTCTGTGCCCCAAACACCTCCTACGGGCCATGGGACTCGCACCACCCTCTGCCTGCAAGGAGTGTAGCCCTGTGGGCTCCCGTGTGTGGTTAGGAGAGCTCTTCCTCCCACCACACATGCAAGCCCATCGACAGCTGATGCCCTTAAGAGTACCCTGCTCTCCCGCACCCAGAGCTTATCTGCCTGGAGACAGACTGAGAGAAGGGTTCTGCTGTTCCTTCTTAGCCTGTTCACAATGGGTGATGGCACATTGACCCACCGTCTATTAGGGGTGGGTCAACACTGTATACATTTGCTTTCAATGGAGATGCAGTTTGACCAATCATTTTTCAACAAGCTCATGCATACCCATTACTTCATGATCCTAGATATGCGTCTGTGGCGCACTCAATAGCTAGTAGGGCTTTGTTGAAATCTAAAAGTGAACATTGAGAAGCCACTTCAATGTTGCTGTGTTTATGTGCATGTGTTTATTGTGGTCACTTCCAGAATGTAGCATATCACAAAACGTTGTGGGTGCTCTTTGTCCTCGGTTTCGCACCATCCAAATTAGCACTGTGCAGGTAGCATCCTTGAGCTCTGGTACTAGCGTAAACAGTCCACGCAACGGGACCTAAAAAACCCCACCAAAGATTCCAAAAGGAAAACGCTGACCAACGTGCAAAAGTTGTTTTAAAGGTTGCTTGATTAGTGTCTGTCTTATAGGTAAGCTTACACGACTGTAAGATGTTCACCACACCATCATTTGTTCCAGATCTTTCTGAAGACTTTACTTCTAAATCACCTCAAGGCACCAGTCCAAGCCACGGAACCGATGTGATCACTGTTCTGTTTGGTGAAAAACCTGTGCTCTGACATCTTTAGGAAAAGAGTCAAATTGTTCCTGGACTTTCCTGGACACACATGACCCACCACCCAATACAGTAAATGTCCAGCTCCCTTGGATGCCAAGTTGATGTTAGATGCCATCAGGAGGGGGCGTGCATGGGTGTTTGGGGGAAATAACAGCCTGAGCCAACTGAGGAGCATCGCTGTTCATATGGTTGAGCACAAATCAGAGGGTGTGAAAGCGGTGTGGGTCTCCCAAACATCTGCCACCAGTTATAACTGGGTGTCATCAGAATATGACAGAAAATCTAACCCAAAGTTTTTTTCTTCGCATGAATCAACAGGGTGACCTATGCTAAGTAGATAATTAGAGTGCAGACCTCTGGGATAATAATATAGCGCTACGAACCCTCAGGTATCTGAGCGCTGCTTATTATTACTCACAGTGTGTGGTGCTCATTTATCGACCTCAGAAGGATGAAAGGCTGAGTTTGGCCCTGCCAGGATTCGAACCTGCACAAGCAGGTTCTGCACAGATATCAAAGCAAGCGCTCTACTCGCTGTGCTATCGGACCGGCTATGGGGTACACCAGACTCTATGGTCTAAGATGTAGATCTGATGATGCCTAAACACACCCAGTGCTATCTCATGGTAAGGAGCGACACAAACCAATGGAAAGACGTGCTTCCCATTTTCAGGAGAATATTATGGTCTTCAGATTTAAGCGCATCAGATAGGCTCAGTAAAATGAGCAGGGGTTTCTCTCCCAGATGTGCTCACCACAGCACATCAGCCCAGAGTTTGAACAATGCCCTCTCCGCCCCGTGCTGCCAGTCTGCTGATGATCTTGGGCTGTGCTGCCAATTTTCCACTTCCCCATTGACAATTGGGAAGAAGCAATAATGAGATTCACAAGCATGATTGACAGTAATTGGTAATCCAAGCAGAAAAGCCCAAAAGGAAAACTACTCTCATGCCGTGGTGCTAAGTTTGGAAGGCTAGGCTACATACCACCAACAGATGTCACTCCCCACTTGTGCTGTTTCTCCTCCCTCCAACTTGTGCTGTTTCTCCTCCCTCCAACTTGTGCTGTCCCTCCACCCGTTGCACTCTCTCCTCTGCCTCCCCTTCCTCCCATGCGCTGTCTCCCCTTGCTCCCTTGCGCTGTTTCTCCAACCTCCCCTGCTCTGTCTCTTCTCCCTTCTTTGTGCTTTCTCCCCCTGACGCTTTCCTTTCTCCTACCCATGTGCCTTTCCTTCTCCCCCTTGTGCTGCTTCCCTTGCGCTGTCTCACCTCCCCCTTGCACTGTCTCTCCCCCTTGCGCTGTTTCTCCTCCCCCACGTGTACTGTCTCTCCTCCCCATTGCGCTGTTTCTCCTCTCCCCTTGCACTGTTTCTCCGACCTCCGCTGCGCTGTCTCTCCTCCCTTTCTTGTGTTTTCTCCCCCTGGCACTTTCCCTTCTCCTACCCATGTGCCTTTCTTTCTCGCCCTTGTGCTGCTCCGCTTGCGCTATCTCTTCTCCCCCTTGCGCTGTCTCTCCGCCCCCCTGCACTGTCTCTCCCCCTTGTGCTGTTTCTCCTCCCCCTGTGCGCTGCCTCTCCACCTCCTTGCACTGTCTCTACTCACCCCTGCACTGTCTCTCCCCCTTGCAATGTTTCTCCTCCCCCTCTTGTGCTGTCTCTCCTCCCCATTGCACTGTTTCCCCTCCCCTCCTACACTGTTTCTCTGACCTCCCCTGGGCTGTCTCTCCTCCCTTTCTTGTGCTTTCTCCCCATGGCGCTTTCTCTTCTACTACCCATGTGCCTTTCTTTCTCCCCCTTGTGCTGCTCCGCTTATGCTGTCTCTCCTCCCCCTTGCTCTGTCTCTCTGCCCCCCTACACTGTCTCTCCCCTTTGCGCTTTTCTGCTATCCCAATTGTGCATTCCCTCCTCCCCCCTTGTGCTAGTCCTCCTTTTCCCCATATGCTGTGCCTCCTTCTCCCCTTGTGCTGTCCCTCCTTCCCCCTAGCGCTGTTGCTCCCTTCTTATGCCCTCTAGCGCTGTCGCTCCTTACACCCTGTAGTGCTGTCACTCCTTCATCATTCCTTCCCTCCTTGCAGAATGCACTACAATAAACAATTAGAAACGCCAAAACTGTTGGCATTGCCAATGCGTATGGTTTTATTATGTGTTTAACTCTGTCTAAAATAGCAAAACACAAGGCAAAGAAATCAAGTCCAACACTATTCAATAACACTGTAAATTATCAAAAAGCCAAGCGTGCCTTTTCACCTGTAAATGTGTTAGTTCTGCTCAAACGACAGCGATTCAATAGAGAAATAGATCAGTTTAAGGCAGGCTGTATTGTCTTCCTTAAAAAACGGACTATCATGGGTATATGAAGAGCTTGCAAGAAATTACTACCAATGTACATTTTATTAACAATACATAGAAGATTTGTCATTCTCTGGCGTTTCAAATGGCTTGGTGTTTTACTATTTCAATGGAATGTTTGGCAGCCTGGTAGCCCAGAAGGCACTGTTTAATTTGTTGCTGTTGGCTAGTGTTTTTGAGGCCACCATCTGTGATTAAAACCAGCCTGGTTGTCGACTGCAATTAGGTAGAGATACCTGCCAAGTAAATTACACTTTATTGAGCAGTCACTGTAGTATAAGGGACATCCTTCATTGTTTATTTTCCCCCGAGAGAGGGGAGAAGATGCTTTTGAACTTAAGTATCTTAATGGTTAACATGTCATGCAGTGGATGGGATGCAGAATAACTCTTACACCATATAATCAAACCAACTCAGGAAGATGGCAAAGTCCAATTTACTGTTTTATTATCAATTGTCTAAAACAGGGAGTTACAACGGACATCATTGGATGTCGCACAGCAATTTCTCTCCAAGCATTTCATAAAAAGCATACTTTTATAGCAAAAATGTGTCATATACGTCACGTCATACTACGTGACAAACAAAAGAAACCTACGGGGGGTTGTGGTTGGCTCAAGGAGAATGTCTAAGTATACCTTCGATAAGGGGTTGGGTTGTGATTGGGAATCTATGATCAGGTGGACAACTCATGCCCACCCCTAGTGCAAGTCATCTTCAACAATTCGTAGAGACTCAGGACCTCATTGGCTCTCAAACTACAAGGCCCTTTGTTATATGGCCCTCTACAATTGTTTGGCATGCTCGTGCCATGTCTGGAACATTCGGTTCACTTTAGCAACACGTAAGCCTAAACCCAGGTGCTAGGAGGTGGACTTGACTGTACCTCCCCACTCAACTAACCCAACATCTATCATCGTCCATGCCTTCTGCCATGATTGTCTTTGAACTTGGCCTTGTAGTGTACTCTTGTCTCTGGGACTATAAGCGAGTGTGAGTACACTCTTACCATAGTTCTGGAACTGCATGCCCAACGCTATTCTCATCCGCGGCTCACATGACAGGAGACCGCAATTGGGCCCATTTTGCAATAATTAAATGTCTTAACTGAAAAAAACTTGGCATGCATGGTGTTCTTTCTTTGCACCTTGACAAGGAGCGTTTCAGTTTCTCACGTTTGCTGCCTTTGAGAATAGATAACCGGCCTTGGCTTGCTCCAACTTTGACAACAGGCCAAACAGCTTCATCATTCGAGTCTGCGATCTTCAGCGGATTCTTTGCTGCTACACACAGCTCTCAATCCTTCTTTCTCCGTGGATCTGAACTTACTAAAGTTTGTGACACCAATGTCCAGCTTCTATATAATGGCGGCTCCACCTCCAGTCTATTCACGACATATAGCCAGCTTCTAAGATCACTTAATCTACCTGCGTTTCTGCATCTGTACAGTTATCGAATTACTTGCATTTTCTGCAGTGCTCTTCACACGTGCAATCGTCTTTTTGCATTGGAACGTTCACCTGGTTCTTTATTTCGTCATCAATTTCTTTAAAGTCCATACATCTTCTTCTTCAGCGACTTTTCTTAGTGTGTCATGCTTGTCTCTTGTGATGTCACCAGCTTCTCTTTCTCTCATTCTCATATTCCTTCGGGGATCTCCTCCAAGAGATTCTCATCTCTTTCAGAATACATCTGACAGGGCTTTCTTAACGGATACCTTTCCTCAAAGATTCTCTGTGGAAGAGTCAAAACCGCTGGTATCAAGCATGGCATAATTTCAGGTTCCCAGCATACAGCAGGCAGTAGGGGGGCGGGACTTCCTTCAGAGGCATTTGGCAGCTCCTCTACACTGTTTTCTCCATGAAAGGAAAACCTTATAAGCTACACCCTCCTCCATCAGGCAGACACACTACCCTATACAGAGTTTGCTCTTTCCGCCACATGTCTGCTTTTCAAAGTTATGGCAACGGTTTCCAAATTATGCCATACAATCTACTACAAGTGTCAGAGAAAATCAGGAGAGAAGTTTGCTAAAGAGGGGCCTGAATATATAAGCAAACCATAGGGCAGGCGTGTTGATGCTCTTTCTATTGACATGGTGCGCGATGCATGATCGCCAGTGGTTCTCGCATCAAAAAGGTGGGCATTCCAGGTGCTGCAATCAGAAAAAAGCCCCTTAATCATGTCTCACAACTATATGAAGAGCTTTACATTTGAAAAATAAGTATATTATAAAGGGCTCCCTGCTTAAATCACCAAGTACATAACTCACACTGGGCTTCTTACACATTTGATTTTTCACAACACTCGCTCTAACATTAAAATGTTTGAAACATTGAAGTCTATATACTAATTCGGACAGCCAGGGGGCTTGGATGTGAGGGTTGTAGGACAGGGGGCATCAGTCACTCCCTTGGGTGTTTTGGGAGGTGAAACACTGCATAGAAATGTGGCTTTAGTTGGGTGTCAGGGTAAACATCCCTTTGCGCATGCTCACTTCGCAATGCAGAGACATTCTAAAAGAACTGTAGGAATAGGGTGCTGACACGCAGGCAGGTCTTACTTAAGGAGCCCGAATTTTAGCACATGTTGGTTTGGGTGAGAGGGGACAGGAGACAACTCATCGTACCAGCAGTATTCACGGGTCTGGTTTAATCATGGAAAGGTAGGTTAGTGTTTAACGTAGAAGCTTCAGCTGAAGAGTCTCACTAAAATACATACAAAAGCGTGATGCCTTAACACCACATGAGTCAGGAAGGGCTAAAGCAAGAAGGTGAATCACAAAATAAAGTTACTATTTAAATCTTAGTTTATACACATGATGGCTCCGAGTTCAACACGCAACATGTTTCCAGATGCCTCAGGGATAGGTGCGCTTTACAAATGTCTAAATAAATAAATAAATAAATAAATAAAAGGATTTACACACTGTCAGGTTGATTTACTTCATTGCATAGTTTGAAGTAAAACCTATTAGACCATATTTTTCCAGTTCTTGGAAGCCAAAACTTAAATATATGGGAAATTGTCTTTATTGCAGAGTGGGTTAAAATTTCAGCGTCAATGCTTCAACAAATTGTTAGATCTTGGGGAAGTAATGTAATCTTGCGTTGCCTTAACTGAAAAATATTGCAGTCTATAGAAGCAACTCAATACACACTATTAAAAAAAAAGCCTCCCATAAAGTGGGACCAATTTTCAGAATAGAGACAAAACAGTGTCCCCTCGTAATCTTCTGGTGGTGGCCCCTGAGGCCATCACCTAGAATTGCATTACGGGAGCACAAGCCTCCCCTCAGTCCCACATCACTTAATTTCACAAGGGGATATATGTTCTCACCAGCCACTCAGTGCACCAGAGATTCTACTGTAGCAAACTGGCTGTGGCAAAACCAACGTTAATTTCCTCCCCTGTTGCTGGACATTGTCTCATAGGGAAGGCTGCTCCAAGACCCACCACCCTATACAGTAAAATGTCTGTCTCCCTTTGAAACCAAGATGGGTTTAGATACCATCAGCAAATTGTACCATCTGTGCCAACGTTCACTTCCTTCATGGGGAGATGGTGGCATCCTGTGTGGAATAAAGACATTTAGCATAACATCCTTCTACAGAGTGACATTGGTGCATCGTATTTTTAAAAAAATACTTATAATTGGTTATTTATGATGCACTTAATACCCAGAGGATTATAAGCACAGACCCGGGGATAGAACCTGTGGTGCTCCACGTCATCTTGTTTACAAAGCGAACATGTTGCCCCTGAACTAACCTCCGAATTGCCACTTGGGCTGCCCAGAGCTTTACCCCACAGGAGAATGAGTAGGATTCTTTGCTATGCCTTGTCACTCTATCTATCGGAGTCGTGAATAGTACACCCCACCCCATCTCATGGTTTCTTTGTGTTTCAGGATCTTCAAGAGGAGGGGAAGAGGACTAACGCAGGAGCAGAGGAAGCAAGGTTGCTTTGTTGCAATGCTGTGGGCAGATCTAACAAGACAGTGCTGTCTGTGGTGTGTACATTTACGATATTGTGGGAGTTCCCTTGAGCAGTGGTTATTGTGAAGTCGAGGTTGCTGATGTAAATTGTTTGTGTGGTTCTCTGTGTTGCCTGACAGAGTGTTGATGTATGTGTGGTGGGTCAGTGTGCTGTTTGGTGAAATTGAGTGCAAACAAATGGCGTTTCGGGTGGAGTACATTCCACTGTTTTAACTGTGTTGTTTTGGTGCTGGAGTTGTGTGTCAAGATGTGTTGTTGGTTAGGGTTACAATGATTTTGACATGGTTGTTGTAACTTTACCTTGACCAGCAGACCACTCAAAAACAACTGGGGGCAACCTTTTTTCACATTGGAAATTTCATTGATGGTCACATGTATTTGTTTATCCCCATGTAAGCCCTTCTTTCTCCAGCTATTTTGCCTCCTTATGCTACACAAGGTGATGCTAGGACGAATACGGCCATGCCAGGTTACACAGTTGCCTGGGACCTCCCTTCCGACTGAACACTGACACCTGAAAGACACCCCAACCGTAGTGCCACTCCGGCTGAAATGGCACAATGTAGGTGGACTTGCACAATGACCTAGCATCTGACAAAACCAACCACACTGTGCATCATGACAAAAGAGCATTTGATGTGGTGTTGTCCTTAAATCCTAGCATGTTGATGAGCAATGCCAGTTAGCGACCCAATATGCTTTAAATTGCACCATTTGCTGATAACTTGACACTAGTTCCTACAAACATTCCTAGGAGGGAGCTAGCCAGTCTAGCAACAAAGTGTGCCCCGCAGCACAAATCATCTGAAGGTAGCCCTCCTGCCACCATTTGAAATATTAGTCTGCGAACCCCCCCCTTACCCCCACCCCCGGGCCCCCCAAGATCCCCCTGAAGTTTTGGGTTAGTTGTGCCCTTGGTATCTACAGTGTCAAGATGGTCGCCTGGTGGTGGGCGAGCACGCACCCTGCACGTATTCCTGTTGGAAAAGATTCTGGCGAACGTTGGCTTCATCTGGCAATTTCATTATCACAAGTATGCCGCGAGAGCACTGCCACACAGGCTTCGCTTATGTCGAACCTTTCGAAAGGTAAGGAGCTGTCTAATGACAAAACATGCTCAAGCCACGCTACTCTCTTTTGTATAGGTACTAGTCCAGGGAAACATTATACACACTCACACCACTAACACACATTGAACTCGTTTCTTATATCAAAACTAAAGGCTCTTTAAAATGTCCATTGTTTATTATGGAGGATGCATGTGAACCGTGTGCTCGGGAAAGATAACGAAATTGCACTAATTATACAAGATACGCAATTTAGGGATTGGAAAGAACTATCAATTAATACCCGTGGACACCACAGAAAGAAAATCAGGATGGGGATTTCAATCTTAGATCAATGGAGGGAAAGAAATGAGCACATATAAGGTTCCAGGTCTGTGAATCAATGGGGAATGTAAGGGCTACGTGCAGAGGCGTTGCTAGGTGGGGGCTAAGGGGGCTATAGCCCCTGGTCTTTTGGTTGTAGCCCAGGATAGAATCTCAGGAGCTACAGCCAAAAGGCTAGCTAGCCCCCGGTCCCAACAGTTCTGACATCAGCGTAGCCCCGGGTCTTTTCCAGACCTAGCAACACCCCTGGCTACGTGAGCCGCACCATGCACCGGCCCTTGGTTTGAAATACAGAACTGAATTCAGTGCATGAAATACTTTGCTATCATAGCCAGAGTGCTGAGCCTTTTTCGCAAACTTCAAAGCGCAGACGGGTGGGCCCGGCGTAGCCGGAGAGAGTGGAAGCTTTTTTACAATCAAGAAGAGAACATTAACATCGTGACTCGCGGGGTTGGTGAGTCAGAAAGCGTGCTTCTCCATGAGGATGAAAACATGCCATGCTGCGCCTGTGGGTTTCCTCCGGCTGCCATATACTATAGAGTCTGCAGAGGAACGCAGAATTAGGAATAAGGTGTTTTTTACAGCAGAATCGCTGACGCCATTGCAGCAGAATCATTGCAGCGGCCGAGGTGAGAGCCCACACTCTCTGACCACCTGATTAAGTAACGCAGGTGCCATCAATTTACCTTCCACCTCAATGAAATAACAGTAAGTGACATCACACAGGCGCAGATCCTGATGTAACCAAATACACTGGACGAAAAAATCCCAGCAACAAGTGTCAACCTACTACAAATCTCACAGAAGTGTTACAAGTCAGGCATAAGAATTACAAGAGCAAACGTCCGGGTGACAAACACAATAACCTTGATCACTGAAAGATGTCTTTGCCATCAACTTGGTGGGTCAGCATTCTCTTGCCTAGCAGCACAACTTGAAATTCCCCCGCCATCCCCCCCTAACCCCCCCACCCCTCCGAGAGACATTCGAAACACAAAGGACCATCTAAAATTTAGAAAACTCATAAAAACTGGGCTGGTCAAATCAGAACTGGACGAAAACGAATAAGCAACACCCACACCACTTGGAAGAAACACACACCTCACAAGACGGAGGGTTAAGGTGTACCACAACAAGTGCATAGAGCTGGAGAGATTCTCAGAGTGGGAGGAAGACCCGGGGCCCCATGGAGGGCCCAAAGTGAGTCTAAAGAGGAAGATGGGAGCGTCCCAGTTTGAACCACAGACAGAGGGACACAGGGACCTGCTAGGTCACGAGCACAGGGAAAAGATCCCACCGGTACCCCTAACACGACGCACCCCTGAAGGGGCTGAGGAAAGTGGTGGCAGGTGCACTCCAGCATAGGCCAAAGGGCAAAATGGGTGCAGATATATACCACTCAGGACACTATATGGAGGGGAAGAAGGGGAGGACACACTGTCTCTAGATAGCCCTGCAGACAACCCTCAACCGTACACAGAATAAAGAAGGAAGACCCTGCCATCACCCCTAAAGCACCACAATACGCGACACTAGCAGGGACGTATATCACAGGCGGCCATAGCGTAGGAGGTACGATAGAGGGCCACCACTAACCAAACCCCACTATCAGTCTCATCCCTCTGCTCACACCTCTCAAAGTCGAAGTGGGCGGGAGCGCTTGGGAGCGGTGCTTCTCTACTTTTCTTAATTAAGTTTCACAGTTCCTATACTTTTATTTTAAAAAGCAACCATTCCAGAACGTTTTTTTTTAAATAAAAGTGTAGGAAGCAGATGAAACTTGCACTTCAGTGAACTGCACTGAACTTCCCTTAAACAGCAGGCGCATGTGTTGGGGGTTTGTATTGTGCGTGGGAGGGTGTGTGGCTATGGGGCTTGTGGGGAGTGGGCCAGGCCCACAGGGAACATATTCCTCTACTTTCTTTCATGCACTTCGACCACTACCTTTAACATAACATAAAATAACATAACATAACATCAATTCTTGTGCACAGAAAAGCTCGCCACTGGGATCTTGCATTAGGGTGGTGATGGCATTTATGTACATTCCTTAGAGAAGATTAAGTGCTTTGAAGCAGCTCCAGTAGATTATGTGGGAAGCTAAATGCAGCGGGGGCTAATGAGAGCCCCCCTTTAGGCCACCCCCTCTAACGGGTACCCCCCCTCGCCAATGGGTTTAGGGTGGCTGGTGAAAGCAGGGTAGCTGGGGCGCACTGGCATTACTAACTTTAGTGTGCCCAGCCCCTTGGGACTGTGCGCACCAAAGGTGTTACACCAGTGTGCCCTAGATCTCACACAGTCAAGGCACCACGGTCAAGGCACCACGTGGTTAAAAACCACAGGTTCCTTTAATGAAAGAGCTGCCTGCTGCATGATGACTCTGCACTCCTAAACAGGGGAACGGCTGAAGGGCCCATGCTCTTCTTTTGTTTCTGACTAAAGAGCCATCACGCATCATGAACCCTCGTTTAAAAGGCTTTCTGATGCATGATGACTCTTTACTCAGAAACAAAAGGAGAGACTGGGCCCTCCAGCTGTCTGTAGATGTCAGTACTACCAAAGTGACACCTGCAGGAAGTCCATCTAAGTGTGCAGTGCTTCCGCTACACGGCTAAATAGAGACTCGAGAGAAGACTCTTTCTCAATGTGCATGTTGAGTATACAGGATCCAATGGAGAGCCAATAAGTCTGAGACTAGAAGTGAAGCAGCACATGAAGGACATCCATGAAAATAAAGAGTGAAATATACCCACTAAGGTCCTCAGAAGTCGGAAACAGGCCATGTAGTGTCACAGTGGTCACTCCCCATTACAAAATGCCTGCTGTGGGGCAGGCAAAATGTAAGTGCATGGAAGGAATATGGGAATTTGAATGCACAGAGTAATTTATACCGTGTGTGCCCAATACAGTAAAAACGGTACTGGCCATTTTAAAAGCAAATTAACATTTCAGTCCAGAATTTGTGATAGCCATCCAGGCAAGCTGTCAGGTTCAAAAGGAAGAGGCAAGCATCAGTGCCGGAGCAATTTGAATTCCCTGACCTGGAGCTGACCCTCTTGATGGAGAATGTGGCCAAAGTTGAGCCAAGACTCATTGGCCACGTCATGGTCCAAAATTCTCCAACAAATTGGTGGCCACTGCAGAGAATGTGCCACTGACTCTATGCTATCTACACCTACTCCAGGACGGTTGAAAAACAGAAAAGTGTTAACTCTGGATGTACTGTGAACTGGAGGGCTGCAGCAGGGCTGCAGGAGCCAGGACGTTAGGGCTGGATCATCGACAGCTGTAGGTAACTAAATATACAGCACTATCACTGCAAGCATGTACATCTGTAGAACAGTTATTTGTCCTCCGATGTGTCCATGGTCAAATGCCATGTGGAGAGCAACATACTATCCCCAACCAACACTTTGACATGATGTAGCACAATAGGTTCAGTTACTAGACTTGATCATCTTATATCACACAACTTGAGGGGCCTCACAATGCCCATCTATAGCATGGGAATACATGACCAGGATGCAGTGAGGGCTCTCAATCAGCATGTAGTGTACTGCAGACCCAATGCAATTATGTACATCAATTTATCCTGCACAGGCAATGGTATACCAGCAGAGGGAGAAGCTGAGGTGGCAGATAACTACAATGTTCCCAACTCTGAGGACATTGGTGCAGGTAGCAGTGACACACCAGTCACCTTCACTGCACCCATGGCAACCACCTGCACTACTTGCACCACCACCATTGAAACTGCCAACAAAACCACCAAAAGTTCTGCCATCACCACCACTGCTGCTACCACCACCGGTGCACTGGCCATAGAAAAAAAGACATACACTACTTGAAAGCTGGTTGTTGGTACGCAGCCATGCCAACGTTTCCTAGATTGGTGCCAGAGTGGATGCCACCCCCATCTGCTGCCTTGGCTAACAGGACACTTTTGGATGTGGTTGATGATATCCTGCAGCATGTTCAACTTGGGGAAGCATGTCCAATGGCCATGACTGATTAGAAGCCAAGTGAAGAAGGACACACTGGCCAACAGCAAGATCCTCATTGCTCCTTGAGAACATGGATGATCACAATGATGTTGATGATGATTCTGGTCTCCCGATGACATAGAAATGCCAGGCAAAATGAAAGGGGATGAGTCCCAGTGTCAAGAGGACAGGGATGAGTGGCTGGGTTCTGCAGAGAGATATCAGCACATATCTTCTATCAGTGCCAGAGCAGCTGTAAAAAGCGCATATTGTGAAGATGATTGCAATGGAGGCCCAAGTGACCAGTCATACATCTTCATCAGAACATCTACCACTTCACTGTCCACAATGCACTGACCTGCAGCATAGTACTGATGCTTATTGAAAGCAGCAAGACCAAGGTGTCTGAAAGTGGTGCCTCGGTAAGAGCCCCCTATATATGCTGCCTCTGTTAGACAACACCGTCAGATATGACAGATGACATCCTGTAATATTTCCAGCAAGGGGAAGTAGTTTTGAAAAGTGATGGGCCTTATGTAATGGGCCATGATGATGCAACATGTTGAATATGGATGGTAGTAATGGTGGTTCTGGTCTCCCTGGAAAACAGCCACATTAGATGGCATGCCAGGGGATGATGTCCGGAAACGAGCTGTTGAGTTTTGCAGAGGAGTTGCCGTACATACTTGCTGGAATCTAGACAATCAAGGCCCGCTTGGTGGCTCATGAAGACCCAGCTGGGGCTTAGGTACAGGCAATACAGATAATCACTGCCTCCAAGGTCAGTGTGGTTGCTCTAGTGTCAAAGATGGAGAGGAAAAGGGAGTAAGAGCCACGCCCTCCACAGGTCAATGAACCGCCTGGCTGCAACCGTTGCAGTTATGGCGCACTACATCAGCTTGACTCTGATGTCAGTCAAAGGGACCAACACATTTCAGATACATGTTGGACAGTGATTAGTTCCACCTTTAGAGGAGAAGATGGCATCATGTTTTCTTCAGCCAGTGTTTCAATTAATAATCGTGCACCCAGTATCACCTTAAAACACTGCTATTTTGATTGGGCAGGTTCCTTCATTATCTCACACCTATAAAGGACCCTCCTCCTTACTCGAAGATTATAGAAGAACATTCATTACAAAATTAATTTCTTTAAATTTGAACTTGTGAAATCTTGATTTTACACGTGAAAGTACATCAGTAATAAGTTACAAACTCTGTGTTTGAAAGCTCATTTACCTCGATAGGTGGATGATTCCATATGTGGATTAGCTGGCTAAGGAAAAGTTTTAAGCACAATGTACACAATTCACTCTTTTAAAGTATTGGTACATGATGTGCAGATAAAAGCCATATTTCTGGATGGTTTGGCTATGAATGTGAAGGGTTTCAGGGGGGTTGCCAGCTAGTTTCCAAACAAATGGGGTGGAGGGTGGGCTCAAAAGGGCCAGTGGAGATGGTGGATGGGGGCACACATTTGTAGTTTGGTGTTGAAGAGGTGCAGTTTGCCTGCCAGAGTTTTCTGTTTACGTCAATAGCCAAGTGGGAGGGTGTCCTGATGGCTTGTATGAGATGGTTTGTATGCAAGGTGGCTGGTCAATGATACCACTTGCGGCAAAATATATGGGGCTTTGGCAGGATGGGGCAGGATGAGAGGTTACTGAGGAGCAGCAAGAAAAGAGGAACAAAAGCAGAAGCTCAATCTGTGTTAAGGGGACAAGGCAGAGTATTACAATGTAATGTTCTGGGGAGGCTCCCTGTTTTCCTATTAGGCACACCTGCTTAACACACAATAATTAATGCATGGTCCTTCAATGCTAGGGATTAAACTACTATAAGCATCATAGGAGGACCCTGTCAGAGATTATGTCTGAATGTCTGAAGTTGGTTCACTCCAGCTGACTCATCTAACACCATTTGAACGTTATCAGGGTCAAAAAACGGTTTCCTGTCCAGGTGTAAGCAGAGACATCAAATAAGGAGGCAGGGATGTCCATTCTCTGTTACAGATGTTTTTCTTGTGTGAGAGGGGTCTGTTAAGCATAAGGCGGGCAGGCACTACGTTGCTTTGGAGACTTTTGGAAATTACCTTTTAACATTTGTTTTAGTCTATGGCCTGACCCAGGACCAGTAAGAAACTTTAATGCAATTTCCTAAAACTTTAAGTGAACATGCTAAAAGTGAGGTCATTTGTGTGGGCGATTTCAGCTTTACAGAGGACCCACATAGAAATAATCCCAAACCACCCATTGGGGCATGGTAGCCAGTTCACCTACAGTTAAGAAAATAAATAAAAGCAATTGATCTGGGAGGTGCATGGTTGCAGGTTAATCCCATCAATCATGGCTACACTGTCTAGTCTTATGTCCACCAATCATACTTACATATCAATCATATATTTGTCCCTCTCAGGTGGCAAAGGGTGCCTCTGATGTGACTGAAGGACAATTTCATTGTTAGATCATGCGCCTCTCACACTGGTTTGTACTCCATGCAGGGTGAGAGGTTCCCTGGCGAGATGGATGCTGAAGGATTACTTACTTGAAGATCAGAGACTCAGGAAAGAAAGTATGACCTATTAGAGCAGCACTGGAGTGTCAACCGCACTCTAGAGGTTTTTATCTAAACCAAGTGGTTCAATGAAAGCTGATGTTTGGGGCACATTTATGTCAGCTGTGGAATCCAAGTGACTCAGAGACCTAACCGAGGTTTCGGTTCTGAAGTAAAGTAGTGGGACTGGAGACACTGCAGTAACATGATGGCTCCCTTTGTACATACAAAATCGTGCCGAAGGACTCACACTACCGGCCAGGAGAGTTTCTTTTATAGGAATGGTTATAAGCCAGGGCACAATTAATCAGGTTTTTGAAGACGCAGTATAATACATCTCACATTGACATCATAGTCAAAGATCATAGTGAGGCAGTTCACAATGAATGCTGTAAATGCATGGAATTCCAACACTTTTGTAATGCTCTATACAGAGTGGAACACAATGATTCAGACATGCAGAGCACGTGTCTAGAGGGGTTGCATCCGTTCCTGTGTCACAGAGACTCTAATTCGATAAACCAATCAACAAATCAATGGTTTTGGCAACTATTAAGATAATTAAAGCTGATGAGAGCTCCTGTCCAGGTGACTTCACAACCTCACTCCATTAGACATTCTCTCAGACGCTTGTTCCCGTTGTAGTGTGGGATGTATTGACCCATGGTTGCTCTGCTATACTGCATCACTATGTTATGATGGGGCCAGAACCAGCAAAATGGCCGCAAAAATCTTGTGCACGCCAAAACCTCTGAAAATTGCACGTTTTAACACACAAAAAGATGGCTGCCCAATCTGCCACACATGTTGTCAGCGGTGGAACAGAGCTCTCACTGCTGAAATATGTCACTGGGCCCCACAACAATTGAAAGTGGAGTGCAGAAGGAAAAAGCAGTGATTTGCTAAAGGAAACTCCAAATATTGCTTTAAATCACTTTTTCTTTGTTGCTGAAACTTCAGAATGCCGGTACAAAACTCCTTCAAATATTCAAAATTCTTGCTGGGTGCTACAATTCACTTAGATTGAGAAACCATTGTGAACCTACAAGGTTCTGAAAAGATGAAAGCATAAATAGATTTCCACAGCAAAAGTGGCCTGTCTGTGGATCTGTCAAAAAACTCTATGCAGCAGAGGGCTGCTGTGATGATAGCTGTCAGTGGCCTGCCTGATTAAACCTTAACATGTATAAACTGAAAATCAAATGTTTGCAATATAAGAGGCCTGTTACTGATAGTAACCCATATTGTAATTGTTTTGATCCCATGGTTTAAAATCTTGAATGAGAATCCTAGCTGTTATTTGATAACAAGTTTGTTTTGTGCTAAGGAAAAGGCCACAGAATTTAACAATTAATTTAAACCTGGCTGAAGTTGCAGAACTTGAATAACAGGTTTTTCTCTCAGAAGGAAGGTCTTTCCCCCCAGCAGGAAATCATGGAGAAGTTTTAATTACAGGGTAGGAAAGAACCTGGTCTACAGAGGCAAAAGGAACAATGACAAGCTGCAGAGCAGGAAATTTGAAGTGTGAAGACAGTCGTAAATGCCATCTGCAAGGAACAAACATGGGGGATGGCTTCAGGGCTTCCAGGGAGAGACCAAGGGGTGGAGCCAAACAACCATGTGTTGCTTAACATGGACAAAGAACACATTTTAAAAAGACTGATAACTTACTATTTAAAATTGTGAAAAATATAAAAATAACAGAGTTGTTAATGTAATTGTAGGCGGCACGGGTGAAGAGGCACCAGAACTGTGTGACATGTTCGGGACAGCCATGGCAAGAAATGTGATTTTACGCTAAATGTATTTCCGCTAGATTGTGAAACTTTATACACTTATTCCCATGGTAAACACGCACACTTGTAGAAATTTGCTTAAAAATTGGACATTGTGTTCATAGGGAAAAGGGCAAAATTCTGTGCAAAGCGGAGACAAGATCCCACAGCTACGGGGTTTTGAGGACTAGCTGCTATGTAGAATATGTAATCTGTATATGTGATTTTCATAGAGGTTGCACATGTGGAAATATGTATTTTGCCAAAAGTAGATGTCATGTTCCAGGGGCTAAGGGTGGATTCTCAGCCAAATTGCACCATAAAGATGACACTTTGTTTCTCTCCTCCTATCAAGGCAGAGAATAGACTCTGACCCAATCACCTTTCAAAGGGGCAAGCTTGGCTAAACCGGCTCACACACCCCCTTGATGATGTCAATTCATAGCATAAATAGAGACAGCTCACCACACATAAGGACAGATAGATTCACTCGCTATCCTGATGCTGGCAGAGCACCCTGCTGCTGAACTCTACATCTTCCTTGCTCCACTTCCTTGCATAGCTGAACCATTCTCAGCTAGGCCTCAAGTCCTAGAACAGAACCCCAAAAGCCTAAGGGGAAGCATCATAATGCAGCTAGGCTGTGCTGTTACTGCTGGTCTGCTGAAAATAAATATCCTCAGAACCAAGAAGGGCAGATCCGATCCAGTCCTGTGCCATGCTGTGACCAGAGCACCTTGCTGACCCTGGCCAGTCCTGTGCCGTGCTGTGACCAGAGTGTCTTGCTGACCCTGTCCAGTCCGATGTGCCAAGCCGTCTTTCCTAAACCAGATCCAATTCCCTGACCAGAATTGACGGTCCCAGTGAAAAATTTATCCTGTGAGTATCAATAGGAAGAATTGTGTCACTAGCATATGTACTTTGCATAGTCTTAGCCCTATCTTAGACCCATCATATCTTGTATTCAGAACCTGTATTGTTAGGAGTATATTTGCATTGTCTGAAACCTCTCTCCAAACCATCCTATCTTTCCTCCAGAACTAGTATTGTTAAAACTATCTTTGCGCTGATCCTTTTCTCATCAGAATAAGGTGAGTTTCCTGAGCAGGCAGTCACCCTGATCAAGTGACTGTGTTCCTGTGTGGTATTTGTTTTGTTCATAGTCATCCTATAGTGTAAGCAACCCATTTGTCATTTTTAAAAGTGCATTCCTGTTTTCCACACATCACATGCTCCTATCTCGGAAAAAAAGACCTCTACTAAAACGTCTGTAACTCCCTCAGTTTTTGTGATAGAAACAAAACTTCAACTCCTGCTTGCAGCTAACATCCACAGCTTTCCATCACACCTAAAACTGTTTAGCTGTTTAAGTCACCTTTTCTTATTTCTTTCATTTTCTAATGTTTCCTTTTCGAATTTCATTTCTTTGAATTTTGAATATTACAATGTACATGTCACTTAGAGTGATGCGGCTTGATTTGTGTGAAGAGCCCTGCATATTCTATTCTCAAACATTGCCTCCTTATTTTATTGTTTTGTTATTGTTGGCTTGCTTGTTGGGGTTGAAGTATGTGAACTGTCAGAGTAGCAATTAGCCTCACAGCTTGGTAACTGAGAGGATGTGATGGAGCCTCTGCTCAAATGTTGGAGAGGTTTAGGTAATCATTTGAGGGTTCGACATGTACAGGCTCAAAATCCATTCATATCCTGTGCTGCCTTTTAGTGCTCTGTATAGTCAAATTGTCTCTCTTTATTGAAATGTACTCACACAATGGCACCATTTTTAAAGCTCTTTGGTTTGAATTGTTGTTTGGGTTACTGAGGGGTGTTGGCATGCCACTGATATCGAGATGTTAACCTTCTAAAGAGTGCCCAAAACTGACTCTGGCTTCTTGCAACGTTTTTGAACTTTTTCCTGTTTACCTGGGATTGACTATTTCAATGGGTCCTGATTAAGGTGCCAATAATTGATAGGTGCAATTAGGGTGCTACTCTATGAAACAATTAAACTGCAAACATGTGCATGGTTTGTGCTCTCCTCCTCCTCATGTCTGACCCCATCTAACAGACCCAGTTTTGAAGATGACCTTAGAGCTATTTGTTATGCATTGTGCCTTAAGAGCTACTTCACCTGCTGTTCATCGCCAGGTTTGTTTTCGATGAGTGTTTTACAAAAATATATTCAATGGAAAAAACAATTGAAAAATATAGGGGGGAGTGGGTAAGGGGATACAATGGGTACAGGGTTGGTTATAGGGATTAAATAATAGGGAAGGGGAGTTTGGGGGAATCTTTCAATATAAAACATGTTTCAATTCGTTGTTTCATTGAACATTTCTCTGTAAAAAAACTAATAAAAAATAAAAGAAACTGGCGATGAAAGAACATAGAACCGTTCCTGCTGTACCTGCAACATCTAAGTTCATCGGACCGGAGATGTGAGAAAACTGAGGGAGCATTTTGCACTCGTCTTATTCTAACATGGAAATCCAGCAATGGCTCATCACTCCACAATTCCCCTCATGCGGTCGTCCATTTACTACCCCAACAGTGGGAAGAAAACTCAAAGAAGAGAAGAATTGAGGATGAGTAAGTGTTTTTACTGTATATTGCAGCAGATGGTGGTTCTGTGGGCTGCTGTACTGTATACTGTAGTAAAGGAGGGTGATATGGGATGCTGTACTGTTAAAGGCAAGGGTAGCCATACATTACAAGTAGCCCTCTTTACCGAAATAGGTTAGTCTCCTTACTAGTGCTTTCCCCTTCCATTCTCCCTCCATAATAGCACTCACCCCAACACAAATTATTGAGCACATTGGATTCTCGCAGGTTCCCTCTTAAAATATAAAATCAAATCTGTTTGCATGCTTTTGAACACTAACATTCCTGAACAATATTTGTTTCTTGCACTTTTAGGTGCCTGTGTGAGATCATTAACTCCCCAATGAAGAAGCAGGATGAGTAAACCAATAACTAACCCAAGTTTCTGATGTCCCCTCAGTAGAGGAGCACAGTTATGGACAGAGTCCTCTACTGTGCTTGGCAAGCTATCTCTGGAAATGGTGGACTGTGATATGAGTTAGACTTTGCAGTTGCCCTGGCCTGGTGGGAACTGGGGGTGCTGAGGAGTGGGTTGTGTTTGTTTATGTAAAGTGGTTCTATGATACGTGCTAAAAAGACCAGTTCAATTCCCATCTCCAGGCACTTATCCATTCAGTTTCTTTGCTTTTTATTATTGATGTTGAATCTTGATTTTATAATGAGAAAACTGTATCTCGGGTGGTAGGACTTTAGCTTGAAGTGGGAAAAATAACCTTGCATTTTGTGCAGTGCTGACATGCATTGTCTATGTGGAGTAATTGTGAGTTTCTACTATGTTCTAGGCTGTCAGCTATTATTCATGATGTGTACAAGGAGAAGTGAGCACTGGATGCAACACAGGTTTAGACATCTCAGCACATTTACACATGCTGTTTATGTGTTGCTGACAAGGAGTTCTCCCCTTCTCACCTGGGTCTGATGTTTGCCGGTGACTTAGATCGCTGCCTTCTTGCGAACGCTCCTGGTCTTGAACATCGCTGCTCGAGATTCGTCTGGTTCCAGGTTGCGTTTAGTTCCGGGATCACGGAGTACAGGAATCCGGGAGACTGGAAAAGGCTAGAAAGGCTTGGAACCAGGAAAGGGGAAGGAAAAGGAATGGGTAATAGTACTGGGACAAGGGAAATAATACCGCGAGCTACGAACACACGTCTGGGATACTCTGCAATAGCATTGAGACGCGCGGAGCCGCAGAAGGCGTGGTCTATAAATAGACCACGCCGCATTCAGCGCATGGAACGAGCAAGGGCTTCAGCTCTGGACGGCCATGTTGGAAGTAGTACGGAATGCAAGCCCCGTTGAGACAAGGACCAGGAGGTCCAAAAGGGGCGTGATCTGAAGTTCATGACAGCATGCCTCCTCCGAAGGCCTTTCCCTCCAGGTTTACCCGGGTGTATTAGGTGAAATCTTCTGAGCAACCGAGGAGCCTTGATATTTGAAATAGGTTCCCAGGTCCTTTCGCTAGGAGGATATCCTTTCCACTCCACTAGATATTGAAGATGGCCCCGCTTATACCTGGAGTCACAAATCCGGGACACCTCATATTCCAGTTGGTTGTCAACCAGTAGAGGAGGTGGTCTACTGGGATTTCGAGAGGACTGGATGTAGGGTTTCAATAGGGATGTGTGAAAGACTGGATGAATTTTTTTCCAGGAGTCAGGTAGCTTGATTCAATATGAGACAGGATTGATAATCTCCTTGATGGGAAATGGACCATAGTAGCAGGGAGCCAGCTTGTTTGGTCGTAAGTGTCGGGGGAGTAGTTTTGATGACAACCACACTCGGTCACCGACCGTATAGGACGGACCTGGTCTTCTCTTGGAATCTGCATACCTCTTGGTCTGTAATCTGGCTTTCTCTAAGTGTTCTTTAGCCTCCCGGTGAATGTTGATCAAGAGTTTTGATACGGGAGTCAACAGTAGGTACTGGTGTAGGGTCAGGAAGAACCGAAGGTAAGACCGATGGATGGAACCCCTGACTACAATAAAAGGGGCTGGTCTGTAGCGCTGAGTGTTCGGAGTTGTTGTAAGCGAATTCCGCAACAGGTATCAGGAGAGGCCAGTCATCCTGGACCTTGGTAGCGAAACATCGGAGATATTGTTCCAGGGTCTGATTTGCACGTTCTGTGGCTCCGTTGGTTTGGGGGTGATATCCTGAAGATAGGGCACGTTGGATTCCTAATACCCGACAGAGGTGTTTCCAGAATTGTGAAATGTATTGGGGACCCCGGTCAGATATGATCTTGGAAGGAAGCCCATGTAGTCAGAATATGTGTTCCAGAAATATTCCAGCTAGCTCTGAAGAGGAGGGTAGTTTCATCAGTGGCGTAAAATGGGCCATATGGGTAAACAAATCTATGGTGACCATGATGGTAGTATATCCTCGGGAAGGTGGTAACTCCACTATGAAGTCTGTAGCGATGATTTCCCATGGTTTAGAGGGTAGAGTGGGCTGCAGAAGAGGACCCGCCGGTCTCTTGTTATCATGTTTATTTTGGGCACAGGTTATACAAGTTTGGATGTATTGCTGCAAGTCAGACTTCATTTTAGGCCACCAGAAATGTCTCTGTATAAGATGGAGGGTGTTGTTGATACCTCGGTGCCCGGAATGGAGTGTGTCATGACAAAGGTTTATTATCTTTTGCTGTAGCTTGCGTGTAGGAATGAATAGTGCGTTGTCCTTGAAAAAGTAGCCTTCCTTGGCTCTTAATTTCCAGAGATTTTGTGTTGAAATGTCCTTCCATAATTCCGAGGATTGGTTTTGCGATTGGACTTCTTCCAGGAGATTAACTGCTTGGGCTATGAATATTGTGGGAGAGAACATTTTAGGAAATGCTTTAATTTCAGTGGTCACGTAGTCAGGGCGGCGAGACAAGGCATCAGCGATCAGGTTCTGTGATCTAGGGACATGGGTAATGTGGAACTGATACTGGCCAAAAAAGTAGGTCCAACGTGCCTGACGACTGTCCTGCACTCCAATGACTGTAGAATCTGTAGGTTTCGATGATCAGTACGGACTTGGACAGGATGTCTGGCTCCTAGAAGTAGGTGTCGCCATTCAGTGAAAGCTTGGCGAATGACTAAGAGTTCCTTTTCCAGGACGGAGTAGTGCGTTTCACTAGGAGTTAAGGTTCTTGACAGATAAGCAACGGGGTGTTCCAAATCGTGCTCCATTTTCTGCTTCAGCACTGCTCCTATGGCGCAATTAGAGGCATCCGTTTCCACTAAAAAGGGTCGACTTGTATCGGGTTGAGCCAATATGGGAGCTTGTGTGAACTCAGTCTTTAAACGCTGGAATGCAGTTTCTTGTAAAGTTGACCAGACAAATGGGGTGTCCTTCTTTAGCAGAGCCACTATGGGTTGTACAATCTCAGAAAAGGTGGCTATGAACTTCCGGTTGAAATTGGCTAGTCCTCGGAAGGATTGGATTTGTTTCACGGATGTGGGAATAGGCCAGGCGAGAATGGCCTTTACTTTTGAAGGGTCTATGCCAATCCCCTCTGGACTAAGGATAAATCCCACATAGTGCACAGAGGTAACGTGAAACAAACATTTTTCAGGCTTGGCTAAAAGGTGATGTTCCCGGAGTCTTTGTAGAACTGCCTTGACATGTCCTTCATGCTTCTGAGGGTCCTTGGAAAAAATCAATATGTCGTCCAGATAGACAATGACGAAGAGAAACAACATATCAGAGAACACCCTATCCATAAAACGTTGGAAAACTGCTGGGGCATTGGCTAGTCCGAAGGCATGACCAGGTACTCGTAGTGGCCAAAGGGTGTTCTAAAGGCGGTCTTCCACTCGTCTCCTTCTCGGATACGGATCAAATGGTAGGCACCCCTGAGATCCAATTTAGTGAATAATACGGCTCCTCTCACAGCTTCCAGGATATCCGAGATCAGGAGCAGTGGGTACTGATCCTTGAGAGTGCATTGATTTAAGCCTCTATAGTCGAGGCAAGGTCTGAGTTCCTTGGTATCCTTCTTGGGAACGAAGAACAATAAAGCACCCGCTGGAGATGTCAAGGGTCTTATGGTGCCATTTTCAAGATTAGTGTCTAGGTATTCCCGAAGGGCCTTTTTCTCGGGTTCGGAAAGAATGAACATCCTGCCAAAAGGAATTACAGCTGAGGGATCAGTATCTATGGCACAGTCTTCGGGCCTGTGAGGGGGTAAGGCCTGGACTATGGCAGTAGAGAATACACCAGCATATCCCTGATAGGCCTCTGGAACTTGTATGATATTGGAAACCATGAGTGGTGTTACTTGGTCTCTTGGTGGTTCTTTAGGAGTTACCGAGGAGGGATCCAGGGACAGAAGTGGGACATACAGAACTCTGAGCCCAGGAATAATGATCCTGCTGTCCAATTGATATACGGATTGTGTTTTTGTAACCAGGGCATTCCCAAAACCATGGGGTAATGGGCTGACTTAATGATGTCGAATGTAATCCGCTCTTGATGATGGTTTATGGAAAGTTGGATCTCTTTAGTCTGCAGGCTTATGGGCCCTGAAGAGAGTGGTCTTCCGTCTATTGCTTCCACCGGCTGCATGGTGTTTCGGGTCTCATACGGAATATGATGACTAACCACCCAGTCTTGATCAATGAAAATTCCCATAGCTCCGCAGTCCACCAAGGCCAGAATGGGATAGGTCTTGTCTTTGGAGGGCGACAGGAAAGCCTGTATTATCACCAAACTGTTTTGTCCAGGAGAGTTCAAGGATGGAATTGATGTGGAGCAAACATCTCTCTCCCGAATCTCTGCTCCATTTAAGATCAGGAGCTGGCATTTCCCGAACGCCGAGGAGGTGCCAGAGGACATTCTCTGGCCAAATGTTTGTCTGAAGCACAATACATACACAAACCCGTATGGATCCTTCTCAATCTTTCTTGAGGCGATATGGGTCCACGAAAGGCTCCAATTTGCATGGGTTCAGGTTCTGGGGCTGGACTTGGGTTTGCGTCCGATCTGGCTGTGCTCTCAAAGGACATCTTGGGTGGGTTTCCTTTGGATTTCTTTCTTTCAGCCTTCCTTTCCTGGATGCGAAAGTCTATTTGCATGGCCAGGTCCATTAGTGCTTGGAATGAATTTGGTCTGGCCACCCTGGCCAGTTCATCCTTGATCTCTTCATTTAGGCTTCTCCTGAACAGGGTACAACTAGCCTCAGGGGACCAGTCTGCTTCCTTAGCCAATTGTTTAAATCTGGTCACATAAGTGAGCATATCTTGGGAGCCTTGTTGAAAGTCCAGCAAGCGTTCTTGGGCAGTATAGACCTGCTCTGGACGGTCAAACATGCCTTTAAGGGCCTGTATGAACCCATCGTAGTCGTCTAGGAGGGCATCGCTGGAGTTGACAAGGGGTGTTACCCAAGTTAAGGCATTGCCGGAAAGGTGAGATATGATGAAACCCACCTTAGCCCTAGGAGTCGAAAAATAATAGGGCTTGAAGGTAAAGTGGACCAGGCATGAATCCAGGAATCCGCTGAGTGTTTTTGCCGAACCATCATACTTGTCAACAATACTGCCCAACAGGGCACCCTCCTTTGTAGCAGAATCCCGGGATAAGACCAATTGTTTGAGCGCGGCGTTTTCCGCCTTAAGATTTTGAACCTCGGTTGATAGTTCTTGCATGCGTCGCATTAAGTCCTGCACGGCGGCTTCCATCTCGTTTTTAGGTTTGGTCGGGTGTCTTCTCAAACTAACAAGGAGTTCCCCCTTCTCACCTGGGTCCGATGTTTGCCAGTGACTTCGATCACTGCCTTCTTGCGAACGCTCCTGGTTTTGAACAGCGTTGCTCGAGATTCGTCTGGTTCCAGGTTGCGTTTAGTTCCGGGATCACAGAGTCCAGGAATCCGGGAGACTGGAAAAGGCTAGAAAGGCTCAGAACCAGGAAAGGGGAAGGAAAAGGAATCGGTAATAGCACTGGGACAAGAGAAACAATACCGCAAGCTACGAACACACGCCTGTGCTACTCTGCAATAGCATTGAGACGCGCTGAGATGTGGAAGGCGTGGTCTATAAATAGACCACGCCGCGTTCAGCGCATGGAGCGAGCAAAGGCTTCAGCTCTGGACGTCCATGTTGGAAGTAGTACGGAATGTAAGCCCCGTTGAGACAAGGACCAGGAGGTCCAAAAGTGGCGTGATCTGACGTCCATGACAGTTGCACTTGTGCTGTTCAACAGTATGCACCTGGTGAAACTTTATGAGGTGATCTCCAAGAATATCTCAGGTAGCATCCTTTTCTATGAGAGCATACCATGCATACACTTCTATCCAAAATATTAGTGGAAAAAGACGGCGCCGGACATTTAAATAAAAATAAAATGTTCAGTTTGTTAAATAGGTGGAGAGCGCACTGTATATTTTCTGAACACTAAACGCAAGAAAGTATTATAGGAGTTTGCTGCTCTCACCCGTGCCACAGACAGAGCAGTTATATAATAAGCCCAATATATTGGCATTGCCAATGCTTGTTTGAGTTAGTACTGTGCCTGAGTGGAGTGCCAGACTAAAATCTGATCAAAATGGTGCAGGTGGACCCAAGGAATGTTTAAAGTCAGTTCATGATGCCATGAACAAGGCAAAGCTAGTTGATGTCTGTTATACGTCATGGAATCAAGACACTTCCTGTAGGGCAATTTCCCAGACTAAAAAGGTTCTATCAGGGGTCAGCGAAAGGAATGGGGCAGCAACGCATATGATTCATGTGTGTAGTTTGCATTTTGTTTAATACATGCTCTGAGTTTGATTATGTTTCCTGACGTGCAACATTTATGTAAAACAAACATGTGATTGGGTATTATTCTCACTCGGAACATGGTTTCTTGGAAGGCACGGATGACTCTTCACCTGCACAGCTCTTTGAACTGCATCCCAGCGCATGGAGGCCGGGGCTTCCTGCAGGAGCTGGGGTCTTTTGCATGCACAGCTAAGGTATAACGATCACAGTCAGAGATAATAATTTGGGCAAAGTGTGATCGCCAATCATTAACAGCCTATTCTAAGATGCTAGGTCTGCGAGTAAATATACACATGAATATCTTCTTGCAATAGTCACATAACAAATAACAGTGGTGATGAAATCAAACTGCTTCTCACCAAATAAGTCTGTGTGGCAAAAACATAGGCAGAGAGGCAGAGAAACAGGCAGTGAGTTGGAGAGTGAGGCGTCAGCTGTGCTCCCAGGTCGGAAAGTAGCACCCAGCAGGTGTGAATGGGTGGTGGATGGAAGGGGAGTGATGTGGGGGCAGGTTCAGCTGAACAGCCATTTTGATGAAGGTGGTGCTCTGTGGAGGTGGAGCAGGGTTTTTAGGGGTGTTGAGATTGTTTCTGTGTACAGTATGGGATGCCTTTCCAACTGCTCCCGAAGCTATTGTATGAGTGGTACTGTAAATTAAGTATGGAAAAAGTGAGAACAAAATCCATAAATAAGTAACTACAAAGGTAGTATAAAGTGATGTTATATAGCAGCCTTCTGCCATTTTTTTGGCCTCACTGTTCTTGGCCCTGTAAAAACTTCTATGTGTGTTTCCAGTTCCCTTCCTCCTCCCGCCTCCCAGTCCGGCCACTGCCTGTGATTGGCTGTTCATCAAGGTCATATCGGACCTCACCCGGGCAGCCCTCTACCCGACAGCTGCTTCGGCTGAGGGCCCATGGCCAAGGCCGGCACCTACACTGGCGGCTCGAGAGAGTGTCTGCAGATGTCCGCTGGGAAGCCAGTGAAGCCAGCAGTGAACAGACACCAACAAAAACTGTAAGTGTGGCATGGGCAGGGTGTAGAGAAATTACTCTACTCCAGAAAGCCCCTACCACTCTACCTTACCCTTCCATAACATATACTGCCATAGACTTAGCCCATACACACTTAGAAAGATTTGTGACCACCAGTCTGAATCTATTAATGAGAGGATTGTAAATGTTGCCCTGCACTGCATACTAACATACTTGTCAATGTTACCAAGTGCCACACTTAGATGGAATCATGAACATTAGCCTGCGTCCCATCTAATGGAATTGTGGTTATTAACATGTGCTACACCTAGACGTAATCGTTAACATTAGCCGGCCACGCGTCTAGATAGGATTGTGAATGTCAGCATGTTCCACACCTAGATGGAAACACAAATATTAGCATTTACCACACTGAGAAGGAATTGTGATTATTAGCACAGGCCACACTTAGATGGAAATGTGAATATTAGCATGTGCCACACCTGGATGTAATCATGAATATTAGCCAGATTTGGAACTAGATCGGATCATGAATGTTAGCATATGACACACATAGAATTAAGAACATTATCCTGCCCGATATCTAGATAATTATTGTGAAGGTTGGCAAGTGCCACACTTGGACGGAATTGTGTAGATCGGCAAGTACTACACTCTGACAGAACTCTGAATGTTAGCATGTTAAATGTCATATAACCCAACTCCCTGCATACTTATCTCACTCAAAATAACTCACACAACCATCTCTCGCACAACAAGCTGCACACACTTCACCAACCCGCAACAACACATAAACTGCAGCCAACAGCACACATGGACTGACACTGATCCAATACTCGCACCAATGTTCAGCACCCAGTGTCTACCGAGTTGAAGCTGCCAACAGTACACCACTCCTCTCACTATCCTACTCCCTCTTCACCTTACTAACCCATCCCACCTTCTCATTTACAGATCCGCCAGAGCGCCTGGGGACCAATTCCATCAGTGACGGTGTGCTATATAAGTACTTTTAACATAACATAACATATGAAACCTGTGGTGCTAGTGGTCCAGGTTGGGAATATGTGGGTCCTGACCGCCATCCTGGGTCCATGAGTTTAGCAGTGATACTTGGGACTATTTCTACCCAAGTGCAGAGCCCAAGATCTGGTCAATTAAGCATATGCGTCTAGGCTAGAAACGAAATGGAGGTGTGTGACAGGGCTTAAGATGTCACCTTTAAAATATCTTGATTAATGTTGATGTAGAAACCGCTGGGTCTGAGGAAGGCGTGTGTTGTGTAGTGGATGTGTGTGTAGTGTAGGGAGGTAGGGGAGTCAGTTAATCAGGAACAAGAGATGGCAGACAAACAAGTGATACCTGTGTCGGGGTAGAAGAGTTGGGCACCATCTTGGGAGAGTGCTGATTAGTACCTTCCAGTGAGCTCCAAAGGGCACAAAATTGTACGTTTGTGGGAGTCTTTATTCAATTGACATCTGGTTTACAGATTTCAAATGTTTATTATTCCGTTTTCAAATAGCTTTTTTGAGATAAGCAGGGGTTTGTGGTTAATGAATACAACTCCAGGGAGCGCCTTTCATTTTGCTGTGAGAAGTTGTGTGTTTATTTGAGGTTCTGGTGTTGGTCTCGTGCGGGTGTCACTTGAGTAGGGTTTGGTGCTGGTCTAATACTGGTGTTCATTGAATGGACTGTTTTCTATCAGTGTCCTGAACGTAAGGTGGCCTTGTTATATAGGGATACAATTGGACAGAGAGTTCCAGAGTTTGCTTGAGAGGAACGAGAAGCAAAGTTCTGGCTGAAATTTGGCAGCATTAATAATTCATGGATGCAGAATTAAAGCTCTCTCAGTTGTAGTTAGTGGGTGAAATTCCTGGCAATGGATTCATTGTCCTTGAGCAGCAGATAACATGTTTAAGTAATTCCCGGGTGTATTCACAGTCAGTAAACGCAGTACATGCAGGGCTCGGATGGCGGCTTCTACCTTTTCATTCTCAGGAGCCATTTGGCTGCCATATTTTGGGCTCTTGTACTCTGTTCAGAAGATATTACAGGGGCAGAAGGTGGATGTTGTTGGCGACACCCAGCCTTGATAAATGTAAGTGTAATAACTGTTGCAGTATAGAATGCAATCCTTGGTGTTTTGTGCAACACAAATGATTGGTTTAGATAAAAACACTCCCAAAAAGCGTGGATACATTAAAACAACAGATAATACATGAATAACAACAAAATACAGTACAGAGGTACTCTCAGTACTCAGAGACGTTTCTATGGGAGGGCAAAAGGGGCACGTGCCCAGGGCCCCCAGCTTGGAGGGGGCCCCACAAGGCTAGCTGATCTGAAGAAGTAAGATTCCATTGTTCACCAGTCTTAAATAGCACATGTCAGGATACTTTATGGGCTGCTGCTGAGGCTACAAACCCATTGCTAAACCCATTGCCTTTCTGTTTGTGAAGTGCATTCTGCCTTGATCAATTCATCATGTATTGCTTTCTGTGTTCACTGTGGTATACATAGTTTGTGTGTTCCCTGCGGCACAACTCTGTAGCATTCCTTCCTTCCTGTGGGAATTATGTTCATTGTGTGCAATAGGCAATGGTGAAATGCATATTGGCAAATAGAGTGCCACAATGGTCCAGATATTAGCTCAGTGTGTGAAGCACCCATTGCAGAGATGTGTGTTCATATGCGAAATTAGAATATCACATTCCAGCAAGGCTGGCTGAGCCTTTCCTATGTCTGAAGATTATAAACCTTCCTGCATATGTACTTGGTTTTACAGAAATCATCTGCTATTATCAGCAATGTACCTGTACCAAATAGGGGTTGCTATAAAAACTAACATGGCATCCATATTGTGAAGGTCTAGAAATTGGTTTGTTCAGATGAGGTGTTGGAAAACCTAGGCAATCGCCTCCAATGATGGCATAAATTGTTAATCCAAGAGGTGAATAAGTATCCAAATTCAAGACTATGGAACGACAGTGTTCATGTATTTATCCTGGATTTGCCAGCAGATGATACAGTGATATTGGTCAAATCATTGAATATATCTTCCATTAAAGTGTTGTCTTGTGTGAGGTTTGCCTTCTTACATGCTGCTGGTATCGTTTAGCCCATTAATTGTTCTTTCTTCTGATGTAGGCCATTTTCAATGAAAATTCCCAGAGCTCCGCAGTCCACCAAGGCCAGAATGGGATAGGTCTTGTCTTTGGAGGGCGACAGGAAAGCCTGTATTATCACCAAACTGTTTTGTCCAGGAGAGTTCAAGGATGGAATTGATGTGGAGCAAACATCTCTCTCCCGAATCTCTGCTCCATTTAAGATCAGGAGCTGGCATTTCCCGAACGCCGAGGAGGTGCCAGAGGACATTCTCTGGCCAAATGTTTGTCTGAAGCACAATACATACACAAACCCGTATGGATCCTTCTCAATCTTTCTTGAGGCGATATGGGTCCACGAAAGGCTCCAATTTGCATGGGTTTAGGTTCTGGGGCTGGACTTGGGTTTGCGTCCGATCTGGCTGTGCTCTCAAAGGACATCTTGGGTGGGTTTCCTTTGGATTTCTTTCTTTCAGCCTTCCTTTCCTGGATGCGAAAGTCTATTTGCATGGCCAGGTCCATTAGTGCTTGGAATGAATTTGGTCTGGCCACCCTGGCCAGTTCATCCTTGATCTCTTCATTTAGGCTTCTCCTGAACAGGGTACAACGAGCCTCAGGGGACCAGTCTGCTTCCTTAGCCAATTGTTTAAATCTGGTCACATAAGTGAGCATATCTTGGGAGCCTTGTTGAAAGTCCAGCAAGCGTTCTTGGGCAGTATAGACCTGCTCTGGACGGTCAAACATGCCTTTAAGGGCCTGTATGAACCCATCGTAGTCGTCTAGGAGGGCATCGCTGGAGTTGACAAGGGGTGTTACCCAAGTTAAGGCATTGCCGGAAAGGTGAGATATGATGAAACCCACCTTAGCCCTAGGAGTCGAAAAATAATAGGGCTTGAAGGTAAAGTGGACCAGGCATGAATCCAGGAATCCGCTGAGTGTTTTTGCCGAACCATCATACTTGTCAACAATACTGCCCAACAGGGCACCCTCCTTTGTAGCAGAATCCCGGGATAAGACCAATTGTTTGAGCGCGGCGTTTTCCGCCTTAAGATTTTGAACCTCGGTTGATAGTTCTTGCATGCGTCGCATTAAGTCCTGCACGGCGGCTTCCATCTCGTTTTTAGGTTTGGTCGGGTGTCTTCTCAAACTAACAAGGAGTTCCCCCTTCTCACCTGGGTCCGATGTTTGCCAGTGACTTCGATCACTGCCTTCTTGCGAACGCTCCTGGTTTTGAACAGCGTTGCTCGAGATTCGTCTGGTTCCAGGTTGCGTTTAGTTCCGGGATCACAGAGTCCAGGAATCCGGGAGACTGGAAAAGGCTAGAAAGGCTCAGAACCAGGAAAGGGGAAGGAAAAGGAATCGGTAATAGCACTGGGACAAGAGAAACAATACCGCGAGCTACGAACACACGCCTGGGCTACTCTGCAATAGCATTGAGACGCGCTGAGCTGTGGAAGGCGTGGTCTATAAATAGACCACGCCGCGTTCAGCGCATGGAGCGAGCAAAGGCTTCAGCTCTGGACGTCCATGTTGGAAGTAGTACGGAATGTAAGCCCCGTTGAGACAAGGACCAGGAGGTCCAAAAGTGGCGTGATCTGACGTCCATGACAGTTGCACTTGTGCTGTTCAACAGTATGCACCTGGTGAAACTTTATGAGGTGATCTCCAAGAATATCTCAGGTAGCATCCTTTTCTATGAGAGCATACCATGCATACACTTCTATCCAAAATATTAGTGGAAAAAGACGGCGCCGGACATTTAAATAAAAATAAAATGTTCAGTTTGTTAAATAGGTGGAGAGCGCACTGTATATTTTCTGAACACTAAACGCAAGAAAGTATTATAGGAGTTTGCTGCTTTCACCCGTGCCACAGACAGAGCAGTTATATAATAAGCCCAATATATTGGCATTGCCAATGCTTGTTTGAGTTAGTACTGTGCCTGAGTGGAGTGCCAGACTAAAATCTGATCAAAATGGTGCAGGTGGACCCAAGGAATGTTTA
Organism: Ambystoma mexicanum; assembly: GCF_040938575.1. Lineage (NCBI taxonomy): Eukaryota > Metazoa > Chordata > Amphibia > Caudata > Ambystomatidae > Ambystoma > Ambystoma mexicanum. The sequence goes on from NC_090928.1 coordinate 374,845,103, forward strand.
AAGTCAGTTCATGATGCCATGAACAAGGTAAAGCTAGTTGATGTCTGTTATACGTCATGGAATCAAGACACTTCCTGTAGGGCAATTTCCCAGACTAAAAAGGTTCTTTCAGGGGTCAGCGAAAGGAATGGGGCAGCAACGCATATGATTCATGTGTGTAGTTTGCATTTTGTTTAATACATGCTCTGAGTTTGATTATGTTTCCTGACGTGCAACATTTATGTAAAACAAACATGTGATTGGGTATTATTCTCACTCGGAACATGGTTTCTTGGAAGGCACGGATGACTCTTCACCTGCACAGCTCTTTGAACTGCATCCCAGCGCATGGAGGCCGGGGCTTCCTGCAGGAGCTGGGGTCTTTTGCATGCACAGCTAAGGTATAACGATCACAGTCAGAGATAATAATTTGGGCAAAGTGTGATCGCCAATCATTAACAGCCTATTCTAAGATGCTAGGTCTGCGAGTAAATATACACATGAATATCTTCTTGCAATAGTCACATAACAAATAACAGTGGTGATGAAATCAAACTGCTTCTCACCAAATAAGTCTGTGTGGCAAAAACATAGGCAGAGAGGCAGAGAAACAGGCAGTGAGTTGGAGAGTGAGGCGTCAGCTGTGCTCCCAGGTCGGAAAGTAGCACCCAGCAGGTGTGAATGGGTGGTGGATGGAAGGGGAGTGATGTGGGGGCAGGTTCAGCTGAACAGCCATTTTGATGAAGGTGGAGCAGGGTTTTTAGGGGTGTTGAGATTGCTTCTGTGTACAGTATGGGATGCCTTTCCAACTGCTCCCGAAGCTATTGTATGAGTGGTACTGTAAATTAAGTATGGAAAAAGTGAGAACAAAATCCATAAATAAGTAACTACAAAGGTAGTATAAAGTGATGTTATATAGCAGCCTTCTGCCATTTTTTTGGCCTCACTGTTCTTGGCCCTGTAAAAACTTCTATGTGTGTTTCCAGTTCCCTTCCTCCTCCCGCCTCCCAGTCCGGCCACTGCCTGTGATTGGCTGTTCATCAAGGTCATATCGGACCTCACCCGGGCAGCCCTCTACCCGACAGCTGCTTCGGCTGAGGGCCCATGGCCAAGGCCGGCACCTACACTGGCGGCTCGAGAGAGTGTCTGCAGATGTCCGCTGGGAAGCCAGTGAAGCCAGCAGTGAACAGACACCAACAAAAACTGTAAGTGTGGCATGGGCAGGGTGTAGAGAAATTACTCTACTCCAGAAAGCCCCTACCACTCTACCTTACCCTTCAATAACATATACTGCCATAGACTTAGCCCATACACACTTAGAAAGATTTGTGACCACCAGTCTGAATCTATTAATGAGAGGATTGTAAATGTTGCCCTGCACTGCATACTAACATACTTGTCAATGTTACCAAGTGCCACACTTTGATGGAATCATGAACATTAGCCTGTGTCGCATCTAGATAGGATTCTGAATGTTAGCATGTGCCTCACATAGATGGAATTGTGAACTTTAGCCTGCGTCACATCTAGATAGGCTTATGAACGTTAGCATATGCCACACTCAGATGGAATCATGAACATTAACCTGCGTCCCATCTAATGGAATTGTGGTTATTAACATGTGCTACACCTAGACGTAATCGTTAACATTAGCCGGCCACGCGTCTAGATAGGATTGTGAATGTCAGCATGTTCCACACCTAGATGGAAACACAAATATTAACATTTACCACACTGAGAAGGAATTGTGATTATTAGCACAGGCCACACTTAGATGGAAATGTGAATATTAGCATGTGCCACACCTGGATGTAATCATGAATATTAGCCAGATTTGGAACTAGATGGGATCATGAATGTTAGCATATGACACACTTAGAATTAAGAACATTATCCTGCCCGATATCTAGATAATTATTGTGAAGGATGGCAAGTACCACACTTGGACGGAATTGTGTAGATCGGCAAGTACTACACTCTGACAGAACTCTGAATGTTAGCATGTTAAATGTCATATAACCCAACTCACTGCATACTTATCTCACTCAAAATAACTCACACAACCATCTCTCGCACAACAAGCTGCACACACTTCACCAACCCGCAACAACACATAAACTGCAGCCAACAGCACACATGGACTGACACTGATCCAATACTCGCACCAATGTTCAGCACCCAGTGTCTACTGAGTTGAAGCTGCCAACAGTACACCACTCCTCTCACTATCCTACTCCCTCTTCACCTTACTAACCCATCCCACCTTCTCATTTACAGATCCGCCAGAGCGCCTGGGGACCAATTTCATCAGTGACGGTGTGCTATATAAGTACTTTTAACATAACATAACATATGAAACCTGTGGTGCTAGTGGTCCAGGTTGGGAATATGTGGGTCCTGACCGCCATCCTGGGTCCATGAGTTTAGCAGTGATACTTGGGACTATTTCTACCCAAGTGCAGAGCCCAAGATCTGGTCAATTAAGCATATGCGTCTAGGCTAGAAACGAAATGGAGGTGTGTGACAGGGCTTAAGATGTCACCTTTAAAATATATTGATTAATGTTGATGTAGAAACCGCTGGGTCTGAGGAAGGCGTGTGTTGTGTAGTGGATGTGTGTGTAGTGTAGGGAGGTAGGGGAGTCAGTTAATCAGGAACAAGAGATGGCAGACAAACAAGTGATACCTGTGTCGGGGTAGAAGAGTTGGGCACCATCTTGGGAGAGTGCTGATTAGTACCTTCCAGTGAGCTCCAAAGGGCACAAAATTGTACATTTGTGGGAGTCTTTATTCAATTGACATCTGGTTTACAGATTTCAAATGTTTATTATTCCGTTTTCAAATAGCTTTTTTGAGATAAGCAGGGGTTTGTGGTTAATGAATACAACTCCAGGGAGCGCCTTTCATTTTGCTTTGAGAAGGTGTGTGTTTATTTGAGGTTCTGGTGTTGGTCTCGTGCGGGTGTCACTTGAGTAGGGTTTGGTGCTGGTCTAATACTGGTGTTCATTGAATGGACTGTTTTCTATCAGTGTCCTGAACGTAAGGTGGCCTGTTATATAGGGATACAATTGGACAGAGAGTTCCAGAGTTTGCTTGAGAGGAACGAGAAGCAAAGTTCTGGCTGAAATTTGGCAGCATTAATAATTCATGGATGCAGAATTAAAGCTCTCTCAGTTGTAGTTAGTGGGTGAAATTCCTGGCAATGGATTCATTGTCCTTGAGCAGCAGATAACATGTTTAAGTAATTCCCAGGTGTATTCACAGTCAGTAAACGCAGTGCATGCAGGGCTCGGATGGCGGCTTCTACCTTTTCATTCTCAGAAGCCATTTGGCTGCCATATTTTGGGCTCTTGTACTCTGTTCAGAAGATATTACAGGGGCAGAAGGTGGATGTTGTTGGCGACACCCAGCCTTGATAAATGTAAGTGTAATAACTGTTGCAGTAGAGAATGCAATCCTTGGTGTTTTGTGCAACACAAATGATTGGTTTAGATAAAAACACTCCCAAAAAGCGTGGATACATTAAAACAACAGATAATACATGAATAACAACAAAATACAGGACAGAGGTACTCTCAGTACTCAGAGACGTTTCTATGGGAGGGCAAAAGGGGCACGTGCCCAGGGCCCCCAGCTTGGAGGGGGCCCCACAAGGCTAGCTGATCTGAAGAAGTAAGATTCCATTGTTCACCAGTCTTAAATAGCACATGTCAGGATACTTTATGGGCTGCTGCTGAGGCTACAAACCCATTGCTAAACCCATTGCCTTTCTGTTTGTGAAGTGCATTCTGCCTTGATCAATTCATCATGTATTGCTTTCTGTGTTCACTGTGGTATACATAGTTTGTGTGTTCCCTACGGCACAACTCTGTAGCATTCCTTCCTTCCTGTGGGAATTATGTTCATTGTGTGCAATAGGCAATGGTGAAATGCATATTGGCAAATAGAGTGCCACAATGGTCCAGATATTAGCTCAGTGTGTGAAGCACCCATTGCAGAGATGTGTGTTCATATGCAAAATTAGAATATCACATTCCAGCAAGGCTGGCTGAGCCTTTCCTATGTCTGAAGATTATAAACCTTCCTGCATATGTACTTGGTTTTACAGAAATCATCTGCTATTATCAGCAATGTACCTGTACCAAATAGGGGTTGCTATAAAAACTAACATAGCATCCATATTGTGAAGGTCTAGAAATTGGTTTGTTCAGATGAGGTGTTGGAAAACCTAGGCAATCGCCTCCAATGATGGCATAAATTGTTAATCCAAGAGGTGAATAAGTATCCAAATTCAAGACTATGGAACGACAGTGTTCATGTATTTATCCTGGATTTGCCAGCAGATGATACAGTGATATTGGTCAAATCATTGAATATATCTTCCATTAAAGTGTTGTCTTGTGTGAGGTTTGCCTTCTTACATGCTGCTGGTATCGTTTAGCCCATTAATTGTTCTTTCTTCTGATGTAGGCCATTTTCAATGAAAATTCCCATAGCTCCGCAGTCCACCAAGGCCAGAATGGGATAGGTCTTGTCTTTGGAGGGCGACAGGAAAGCCTGTATTATCACCAAACTGTTTTGTCCAGGAGAGTTCAAGGATGGAATTGATGTGGAGCAAACATCTCTCTCCCGAATCTCTGCTCCATTTAAGATCAGGAGCTGGCATTTCCCGAACGCCGAGGAGGTGCCAGAGGTCATTCTCTGGCCAAATGTTTGTCTGAAGCACAATACATACACAAACCCGTATGGATCCTTCTCAATCTTTCTTGAGGCGATATGGGTCCACGAAAGGCTCCAATTTGCATGGGTTCAGGTTCTGGGGCTGGACTTGGGTTTGCGTCCGATCTGGCTGTGCTCTCAAAGGACATCTTGGGTGGGTTTCCCTTGGATTTCTTTCTTTCAGCCTTCCTTTCCTGGATGCGAAAGTCTATTTGCATGGCCAGGTCCATTAGTGCTTGGAATGAATTTGGTCTGGCCACCCTGGCCAGTTCATCCTTGATCTCTTCATTTAGGCTTCTCCTGAACAGGGTACAACTAGCCTCAGGGGACCAGTCTGCTTCCTTAGCCAATTGTTTAAATCTGGTCACATAAGTGAGCATATCTTGGGAGCCTTGTTGAAAGTCCAGCAAGCGTTCTTGGGAAGTATAGACCTGCTCTGGACGGTCAAACATGCCTTTAAGGGCCTGTATGAACCCATCGTAGTCGTCTTGGAGGGCATCGCTGGAGTTGACAAGGGGTGTTACCCAAGTTAAGGCATTGCCGGAAAGGTGAGATATGATGAAACCCACCTTAGCCCTAGGAGTCGAAAAATAATAGGGCTTGAAGGTAAAGTTGACCAGGCATGAATCCAGGAATCCGCTGAGTGTTTTTGCCGAACCATCATACTTGTCAACAATACTGCCCAACAGGGCACCCTCCTTTGTAGCAGAATCCCGGGATAAGACCAGTTGTTTGAGCGCGGCGTTTTCCGCCTTAAGATTTTGAACCTCGGTTGATAGTTCTTGCATGCGTCGCATTAAGTCCTGCACGGCGGCTTCCATCTCGTTTTTAGGTTTGGTCGGGTGTCTTCTCAAACTAACAAGGAGTTCCCCCTTCTCACCTGGGTCCGATGTTTGCCAGTGACTTCGATCACTGCCTTCTTGCGAACGCTCCTGGTTTTGAACAGCGTTGCTCGAGATTCGTCTGGTTCCAGGTTGCGTTTAGTTCCGGGATCACAGAGTCCAGGAATCCGGGAGACTGGAAAAGGCTAGAAAGGCTCAGAACCAGGAAAGGGGAAGGAAAAGGAATCGGTAATAGCACTGGGACAAGGGAAACAATACCGCGAGCTACGAACACACGTCTGGGCTACTCTGCAATAGCATTGAGACGCGCTGAGCTGTGGAAGGCGTGGTCTATAAATAGACCACGCCGCGTTCAGCGCATGGAGCGAGCAAAGGCTTCAGCTCTGGACGTCCATGTTGGAAGTAGTACGGAATGTAAGCCCCGTTGAGACAAGGACCAGGAGGTCCAAAAGTGGCGTGATCTGACGTCCATGACAGTTGCACTTGTGCTGTTCAACAGTATGCACCTGGTGAAACTTTATGAGGTGATCTCCAAGAATATCTCAGGTAGCATCCTTTTCTATGAGAGCATACTATGCATACACTTCTATCCAAAATATTAGTGGAAAAAGACGGCACCGGACATTTAAATAAAAATAAAATGTTCAGTTTGTTAAATAGGTGGAGAGCGCACTATATATTTTCTGAACACTAAACGCAAGAAAGTATTATAGGAGTTTGCTGCTCTCACCCGTGCCACAGACAGAGCAGTTATATAATAAGCCCAATATATTGGCATTGCCAATGCTTGTTTGAGTTAGTACTGTGCCTGAGTGGAGTGCCAGACTAAAATCTGATCAAAATGGTGCAGGTGGACCCAAGGAATGTTTAAAGTCAGTTCATGATGCCATGAACAAGGCAAAGCTAGTTGATGTCTGTTATACGTCATGGAATCAAGACACTTCCTGTAGGGCAATTTCCCAGACTAAAAAGGTTCTATCAGGGGTCAGCGAAAGGAATGGGGCAGCAACGCATATGATTCATGTGTGTAGTTTGCATTTTGTTTAATACATGCTCTGAGTTTGATTATGTTTCCTGACGTGCAACATTTATGTAAAACAAACATGTGATTGGGTATTATTCTCACTCGGAACATGGTTTCTTGGAAGGCACGGATGACTCTTCACCTGCACAGCTCTTTGAACTGCATCCCAGCGCATGGAGGCCGGGGCTTCCTGCAGGAGCTGGGGTCTTTTGCATGCACAGCTAAGGTATAACGATCACAGTCAGAGATAATAATTTGGGCAAAGTGTGATCGCCAATCATTAACAGCCTATTCTAAGATGCTAGGTCTGCGAGTAAATATACACATGAATATCTTCTTGCAATAGTCACATAACAAATAACAGTGGTGATGAAATCAAACTGCTTCTCACCAAATAAGTCTGTGTGGCAAAAACATAGGCAGAGAGGCAGAGAAACAGGCAGTGAGTTGGAGAGTGAGGCGTCAGCTGTGCTCCCAGGTCGGAAAGTAGCACCCAGCAGGTGTGAATGGGTGGTGGATGGAAGGGGAGTGATGTGGGGGCAGGTTCAGCTGAACAGCCATTTTGATGAAGGTGGAGCAGGGTTTTTAGGGGTGTTGAGATTGCTTCTGTGTACAGTATGGGATGCCTTTCCAACTGCTCCCGAAGCTATTGTATGAGTGGTACTGTAAATTAAGTATGGAAAAAGTGAGAACAAAATCCATAAATAAGTAACTACAAAGGTAGTATAAAGTGATGTTATATAGCAGCCTTCTGCCATTTTTTTGGCCTCACTGTTCTTGGCCCTGTAAAAACTTCTATGTGTGTTTCCAGTTCCCTTCCTCCTCCCGCCTCCCAGTCCGGCCACTGCCTGTGATTGGCTGTTCATCAAGGTCATATCGGACCTCGCCCGGGCAGCCCTCTACCCGACAGCTGCTTCGGCTGAGGGCCCATGGCCAAGGCCGGCACCTACACTGGCGGCTCGAGAGAGTGTCTGCAGATGTCCGCTGGGAAGCCAGTGAAGCCAGCAGTGAACAGACACCAACAAAAACTGTAAGTGTGGCATGGGCAGGGTGTAGAGAAATTACTCTACTCCAGAAAGCCCCTACCACTCTACCTTACCCTTCCATAACATATACTGCCATAGACTTAGCCCATACACACTTAGAAAGATTTGTGACCACCAGTCTGAATCTATTAATGAGAGGATTGTAAATGTTGCCCTGCACTGCATACTAACATACTTGTCAATGTTACCAAGTGCCACACTTAGATGGAATCATGAACATTAGCCTGCGTCCCATCTAATGGAATTGTGGTTATTAACATGTGCTACACCTAGACGTAATCGTTAACATTAGCCGGCCACGCGTCTAGATAGGATTGTGAATGTCAGCATGTTCCACACCTAGATGGAAACACAAATATTAGCATTTACCACACTGAGAAGGAATTGTGATTATTAGCACAGGCCACACTTAGATGGAAATGTGAATATTAGCATGTGCCACACCTGGATGTAATCATGAATATTAGCCAGATTTGGAACTAGATCGGATCATGAATGTTAGCATATGACACACATAGAATTAAGAACATTATCCTGCCCGATATCTAGATAATTATTGTGAAGGTTGGCAAGTGCCACACTTGGACGGAATTGTGTAGATCGGCAAGTACTACACTCTGACAGAACTCTGAATGTTAGCATGTTAAATGTCATATAACCCAACTCCCTGCATACTTATCTCACTCAAAATAACTCACACAACCATCTCTCGCACAACAAGCTGCACACACTTCACCAACCCGCAACAACACATAAACTGCAGCCAACAGCACACATGGACTGACACTGATCCAATACTCGCACCAATGTTCAGCACCCAGTGTCTACCGAGTTGAAGCTGCCAACAGTACACCACTCCTCTCACTATCCTACTCCCTCTTCACCTTACTAACCCATCCCACCTTCTCATTTACAGATCCGCCAGAGCGCCTGGGGACCAATTCCATCAGTGACGGTGTGCTATATAAGTACTTTTAACATAACATAACATATGAAACCTGTGGTGCTAGTGGTCCAGGTTGGGAATATGTGGGTCCTAACCGCCATCCTGGGTCCATGAGTTTAGCAGTGATACTTGGGACTATTTCTACCCAAGTGCAGAGCCCAAGATCTGGTCAATTAAGCATATGCGTCTAGGCTAGAAACGAAATGGAGGTGTGTGACAGGGCTTAAGATGTCACCTTTAAAATATCTTGATTAATGTTGATGTAGAAACCGCTGGGTCTGAGGAAGGCGTGTGTTGTGTAGTGGATGTGTGTGTAGTGTAGGGAGGTAGGGGAGTCAGTTAATCAGGAACAAGAGATGGCAGACAAACAAGTGATACCTGTGTCGGGGTAGAAGAGTTGGGCACCATCTTGGGAGAGTGCTGATTAGTACCTTCCAGTGAGCTCCAAAGGGCACAAAATTGTACGTTTGTGGGAGTCTTTATTCAATTGACATCTGGTTTACAGATTTCAAATGTTTATTATTCCGTTTTCAAATAGCTTTTTTGAGATAAGCAGGGGTTTGTGGTTAATGAATACAACTCCAGGGAGCGCCTTTCATTTTGCTGTGAGAAGTTGTGTGTTTATTTGAGGTTCTGGTGTTGGTCTCGTGCGGGTGTCACTTGAGTAGGGTTTGGTGCTGGTCTAATACTGGTGTTCATTGAATGGACTGTTTTCTATCAGTGTCCTGAACGTAAGGTGGCCTTGTTATATAGGGATACAATTGGACAGAGAGTTCCAGAGTTTGCTTGAGAGGAACGAGAAGCAAAGTTCTGGCTGAAATTTGGCAGCATTAATAATTCATGGATGCAGAATTAAAGCTCTCTCAGTTGTAGTTAGTGGGTGAAATTCCTGGCAATGGATTCATTGTCCTTGAGCAGCAGATAACATGTTTAAGTAATTCCCGGGTGTATTCACAGTCAGTAAACGCAGTACATGCAGGGCTCGGATGGCGGCTTCTACCTTTTCATTCTCAGGAGCCATTTGGCTGCCATATTTTGGGCTCTTGTACTCTGTTCAGAAGATATTACAGGGGCAGAAGGTGGATGTTGTTGGCGACACCCAGCCTTGATAAATGTAAGTGTAATAACTGTTGCAGTATAGAATGCAATCCTTGGTGTTTTGTGCAACACAAATGATTGGTTTAGATAAAAACACTCCCAAAAAGCGTGGATACATTAAAACAACAGATAATACATGAATAACAACAAAATACAGTACAGAGGTACTCTCAGTACTCAGAGACGTTTCTATGGGAGGGCAAAAGGGGCACGTGCCCAGGGCCCCCAGCTTGGAGGGGGCCCCACAAGGCTAGCTGATCTGAAGAAGTAAGATTCCATTGTTCACCAGTCTTAAATAGCACATGTCAGGATACTTTATGGGCTGCTGCTGAGGCTACAAACCCATTGCTAAACCCATTGCCTTTCTGTTTGTGAAGTGCATTCTGCCTTGATCAATTCATCATGTATTGCTTTCTGTGTTCACTGTGGTATACATAGTTTGTGTGTTCCCTGCGGCACAACTCTGTAGCATTCCTTCCTTCCTGTGGGAATTATGTTCATTGTGTGCAATAGGCAATGGTGAAATGCATATTGGCAAATAGAGTGCCACAATGGTCCAGATATTAGCTCAGTGTGTGAAGCACCCATTGCAGAGATGTGTGTTCATATGCGAAATTAGAATATCACATTCCAGCAAGGCTGGCTGAGCCTTTCCTATGTCTGAAGATTATAAACCTTCCTGCATATGTACTTGGTTTTACAGAAATCATCTGCTATTATCAGCAATGTACCTGTACCAAATAGGGGTTGCTATAAAAACTAACATAGCATCCATATTGTGAAGGTCTAGAAATTGGTTTGTTCAGATGAGGTGTTGGAAAACCTAGGCAATCGCCTCCAATGATGGCATAAATTGTTAATCCAAGAGGTGAATAAGTATCCAAATTCAAGACTATGGAACGACAGTGTTCATGTATTTATCCTGGATTTGCCAGCAGATGATACAGTGATATTGGTCAAATCATTGAATATATCTTCCATTAAAGTGTTGTCTTGTGTGAGGTTTGCCTTCTTACATGCTGCTGGTATCGTTTAGCCCATTAATTGTTCTTTCTTCTGATGTAGGCCATTTTCAATGAAAATTCCCAGAGCTCCGCAGTCCACCAAGGCCAGAATGGGATAGGTCTTGTCTTTGGAGGGCGACAGGAAAGCCTGTATTATCACCAAACTGTTTTGTCCAGGAGAGTTCAAGGATGGAATTGATGTGGAGCAAACATCTCTCTCCCGAATCTCTGCTCCATTTAAGATCAGGAGCTGGCATTTCCCGAACGCCGAGGAGGTGCCAGAGGACATTCTCTGGCCAAATGTTTGTCTGAAGCACAATACATACACAAACCCGTATGGATCCTTCTCAATCTTTCTTGAGGCGATATGGGTCCACGAAAGGCTCCAATTTGCATGGGTTTAGGTTCTGGGGCTGGACTTGGGTTTGCGTCCGATCTGGCTGTGCTCTCAAAGGACATCTTGGGTGGGTTTCCTTTGGATTTCTTTCTTTCAGCCTTCCTTTCCTGGATGCGAAAGTCTATTTGCATGGCCAGGTCCATTAGTGCTTGGAATGAATTTGGTCTGGCCACCCTGGCCAGTTCATCCTTGATCTCTTCATTTAGGCTTCTCCTGAACAGGGTACAACTAGCCTCAGGGGACCAGTCTGCTTCCTTAGCCAATTGTTTAAATCTGGTCACATAAGTGAGCATATCTTGGGAGCCTTGTTGAAAGTCCAGCAAGCGTTCTTGGGCAGTATAGACCTGCTCTGGACGGTCAAACATGCCTTTAAGGGCCTGTATGAACCCATCGTAGTCGTCTAGGAGGGCATCGCTGGAGTTGACAAGGGGTGTTACCCAAGTTAAGGCATTGCCGGAAAGGTGAGATATGATGAAACCCACCTTAGCCCTAGGAGTCGAAAAATAATAGGGCTTGAAGGTAAAGTGGACCAGGCATGAATCCAGGAATCCGCTGAGTGTTTTTGCCGAACCATCATACTTGTCAACAATACTGCCCAACAGGGCACCCTCCTTTGTAGCAGAATCCCGGGATAAGACCAATTGTTTGAGCGCGGCGTTTTCCGCCTTAAGATTTTGAACCTCGGTTGATAGTTCTTGCATGCGTCGCATTAAGTCCTGCACGGCGGCTTCCATCTCGTTTTTAGGTTTGGTCGGGTGTCTTCTCAAACTAACAAGGAGTTCCCCCTTCTCACCTGGGTCCGATGTTTGCCAGTGACTTCGATCACTGCCTTCTTGCGAACGCTCCTGGTTTTGAACAGCGTTGCTCGAGATTCGTCTGGTTCCAGGTTGCGTTTAGTTCCGGGATCACAGAGTCCAGGAATCCGGGAGACTGGAAAAGGCTAGAAAGGCTCAGAACCAGGAAAGGGGAAGGAAAAGGAATCGGTAATAGCACTGGGACAAGAGAAACAATACCGCGAGCTACGAACACACGCCTGGGCTACTCTGCAATAGCATTGAGACGCGCTGAGCTGTGGAAGGCGTGGTCTATAAATAGACCACGCCGCGTTCAGCGCATGGAGCGAGCAAAGGCTTCAGCTCTGGACGTCCATGTTGGAAGTAGTACGGAATGTAAGCCCCGTTGAGACAAGGACCAGGAGGTCCAAAAGTGGCGTGATCTGACGTCCATGACAGTTGCACTTGTGCTGTTCAACAGTATGCACCTGGTGAAACTTTATGAGGTGATCTCCAAGAATATCTCAGGTAGCATCCTTTTCTATGAGAGCATACCATGCATACACTTCTATCCAAAATATTAGTGGAAAAAGACGGCGCCGGACATTTAAATAAAAATAAAATGTTCAGTTTGTTAAATAGGTGGAGAGCGCACTGTATATTTTCTGAACACTAAACGCAAGAAAGTATTATAGGAGTTTGCTGCTTTCACCCGTGCCACAGACAGAGCAGTTATATAATAAGCCCAATATATTGGCATTGCCAATGCTTGTTTGAGTTAGTACTGTGCCTGAGTGGAGTGCCAGACTAAAATCTGATCAAAATGGTGCAGGTGGACCCAAGGAATGTTTAAAGTCAGTTCATGATGCCATGAACAAGGTAAAGCTAGTTGATGTCTGTTATACGTCATGGAATCAAGACACTTCCTGTAGGGCAATTTCCCAGACTAAAAAGGTTCTTTCAGGGGTCAGCGAAAGGAATGGGGCAGCAACGCATATGATTCATGTGTGTAGTTTGCATTTTGTTTAATACATGCTCTGAGTTTGATTATGTTTCCTGACGTGCAACATTTATGTAAAACAAACATGTGATTGGGTATTATTCTCACTCGGAACATGGTTTCTTGGAAGGCACGGATGACTCTTCACCTGCACAGCTCTTTGAACTGCATCCCAGCGCATGGAGGCCGGGGCTTCCTGCAGGAGCTGGGGTCTTTTGCATGCACAGCTAAGGTATAACGATCACAGTCAGAGATAATAATTTGGGCAAAGTGTGATCGCCAATCATTAACAGCCTATTCTAAGATGCTAGGTCTGCGAGTAAATATACACATGAATATCTTCTTGCAATAGTCACATAACAAATAACAGTGGTGATGAAATCAAACTGCTTCCCACCAAATGAGTCTGTGTGGCAAAAACATAGGCAGAGAGGCAGAGAAACAGGCAGTGAGTTGGAGAGTGAGGCGTCAGCTGTGCTCCCAGGTCGGAAAGTAGCACCCAGCAGGTGTGAATGGGTGGTGGATGGAAGGGGAGTGATGTGGGGGCAGGTTCAGCTGAACAGCCATTTTGATGAAGGTGGAGCAGGGTTTTTAGGGGTGTTGAGATTGCTTCTGTGTACAGTATGGGATGCCTTTCCAACTGCTCCCGAAGCTATTGTATGAGTGGTACTGTAAATTAAGTATGGAAAAAGTGAGAACAAAATCCATAAATAAGTAACTACAAAGGTAGTATAAAGTGATGTTATATAGCAGCCTTCTGCCATTTTTTTGGCCTCACTGTTCTTGGCCCTGTAAAAACTTCTATGTGTGTTTCCAGTTCCCTTCCTCCTCCCGCCTCCCAGTCCGGCCACTGCCTGTGATTGGCTGTTCATCAAGGTCATATCGGACCTCACCCGGGCAGCCCTCTGCCCGACAGCTGCTTCGGCTGAGGGCCCATGGCCAAGGCCGGCACCTACACTGGCGGCTCGAGAGAGTGTCTGCAGATGTCCGCTGGGAAGCCAGTGAAGCCAGCAGTGAACAGACACCAACAAAAACTGTAAGTGTGGCATGGGCAGGGTGTAGAGAAATTACTCTACTCCAGAAAGCCCCTACCACTCTACCTTACCCTTCAATAACATATACTGCCATAGACTTAGCCCATACACACTTAGAAAGATTTGTGACCACCAGTCTGAATCTATTAATGAGAGGATTGTAAATGTTGCCCTGCACTGCATACTAACATACTTGTCAATGTTACCAAGTGCCACACTTTGATGGAATCATGAACATTAGCCTGCGTCGCATCTAGATAGGATTCTGAATGTTAGCATGTGCCTCACATAGATGGAATTGTGAACTTTAGCCTGCGTCACATCTAGATAGGCTTATGAACGTTAGCATATGCCACACTCAGATGGAATCATGAACATTAACCTGCGTCCCATCTAATGGAATTGTGGTTATTAACATGTGCTACACCTAGACGTAATCGTTAACATTAGCCGGCCACGCGTCTAGATAGGATTGTGAATGTCAGCATGTTCCACACCTAGATGGAAACACAAATATTAACATTTACCACACTGAGAAGGAATTGTGATTATTAGCACAGGCCACACTTAGATGGAAATGTGAATATTAGCATGTGCCACACCTGGATGTAATCATGAATATTAGCCAGATTTGGAACTAGATGGGATCATGAATGTTAGCATATGACACACTTAGAATTAAGAACATTATCCTGCCCGATATCTAGATAATTATTGTGAAGGATGGCAAGTACCACACTTGGACGGAATTGTGTATATCGGCAAGTACTACACTCTGACAGAACTCTGAATGTTAGCATGTTAAATGTCATATAACCCAACTCACTGCATACTTATCTCACTCAAAATAACTCACACAACCATCTCTCGCACAACAAGCTGCACACACTTCACCAACCCGCAACAACACATAAACTGCAGCCAACAGCACACATGGACTGACACTGATCCAATACTCGCACCAATGTTCAGCACCCAGTGTCTACTGAGTTGAAGCTGCCAACAGTACACCACTCCTCTCACTATCCTACTCCCTCTTCACCTTACTAACCCATCCCACCTTCTCATTTACAGATCCGCCAGAGCGCCTGGGGACCAATTCCATCAGTGACGGTGTGCTATATAAGTACTTTTAACATAACATAACATATGAAACCTGTGGTGCTAGTGGTCCAGGTTGGGAATATGTGGGTCCTGACCGCCATCCTGGGTCCATGAGTTTAGCAGTGATACTTGGGACTATTTCTACCCAAGTGCAGAGCCCAAGATCTGGTCAATTAAGCATATGCGTCTAGGCTAGAAACGAAATGGAGGTGTGTGACAGGGCTTAAGATGTCACCTTTAAAATATATTGATTAATGTTGATGTAGAAACCGCTGGGTCTGAGGAAGGCGTGTGTTGTGTAGTGGATGTGTGTGTAGTGTAGGGAGGTAGGGGAGTCAGTTAATCAGGAACAAGAGATGGCAGACAAACAAGTGATACCTGTGTCGGGGTAGAAGAGTTGGGCACCATCTTGGGAGAGTGCTGATTAGTACCTTCCAGTGAGCTCCAAAGGGCACAAAATTGTACATTTGTGGGAGTCTTTATTCAATTGACATCTGGTTTACAGATTTCAAATGTTTATTATTCCGTTTTCAAATAGCTTTTTTGAGATAAGCAGGGGTTTGTGGTTAATGAATACAACTCCAGGGAGCGCCTTTCATTTTGCTTTGAGAAGGTGTGTGTTTATTTGAGGTTCTGGTGTTGGTCTCGTGCGGGTGTCACTTGAGTAGGGTTTGGTGCTGGTCTAATACTGGTGTTCATTGAATGGACTGTTTTCTATCAGTGTCCTGAACGTAAGGTGGCCTGTTATATAGGGATACAATTGGACAGAGAGTTCCAGAGTTTGCTTGAGAGGAACGAGAAGCAAAGTTCTGGCTGAAATTTGGCAGCATTAATAATTCATGGATGCAGAATTAAAGCTCTCTCAGTTGTAGTTAGTGGGTGAAATTCCTGGCAATGGATTCATTGTCCTTGAGCAGCAGATAACATGTTTAAGTAATTCCCAGGTGTATTCACAGTCAGTAAACGCAGTGCATGCAGGGCTCGGATGGCGGCTTCTACCTTTTCATTCTCAGAAGCCATTTGGCTGCCATATTTTGGGCTCTTGTACTCTGTTCAGAAGATATTACAGGGGCAGAAGGTGGATGTTGTTGGCGACACCCAGCCTTGATAAATGTAAGTGTAATAACTGTTGCAGTAGAGAATGCAATCCTTGGTGTTTTGTGCAACACAAATGATTGGTTTAGATAAAAACACTCCCAAAAAGCGTGGATACATTAAAACAACAGATAATACATGAATAACAACAAAATACAGGACAGAGGTACTCTCAGTACTCAGAGACGTTTCTATGGGAGGGCAAAAGGGGCACGTGCCCAGGGCCCCCAGCTTGGAGGGGGCCCCACAAGGCTAGCTGATCTGAAGAAGTAAGATTCCATTGTTCACCAGTCTTAAATAGCACATGTCAGGATACTTTATGGGCTGCTGCTGAGGCTACAAACCCATTGCTAAACCCATTGCCTTTCTGTTTGTGAAGTGCATTCTGCCTTGATCAATTCATCATGTATTGCTTTCTGTGTTCACTGTGGTATACATAGTTTGTGTGTTCCCTACGGCACAACTCTGTAGCATTCCTTCCTTCCTGTGGGAATTATGTTCATTGTGTGCAATAGGCAATGGTGAAATGCATATTGGCAAATAGAGTGCCACAATGGTCCAGATATTAGCTCAGTGTGTGAAGCACCCATTGCAGAGATGTGTGTTCATATGCAAAATTAGAATATCACATTCCAGCAAGGCTGGCTGAGCCTTTCCTATGTCTGAAGATTATAAACCTTCCTGCATATGTACTTGGTTTTACAGAAATCATCTGCTATTATCAGCAATGTACCTGTACCAAATAGGGGTTGCTATAAAAACTAACATAGCATCCATATTGTGAAGGTCTAGAAATTGGTTTGTTCAGATGAGGTGTTGGAAAACCTAGGCAATCGCCTCCAATGATGGCATAAATTGTTAATCCAAGAGGTGAATAAGTATCCAAATTCAAGACTATGGAACGACAGTGTTCATGTATTTATCCTGGATTTGCCAGCAGATGATACAGTGATATTGGTCAAATCATTGAATATATCTTCCATTAAAGTGTTGTCTTGTGTGAGGTTTGCCTTCTTACATGCTGCTGGTATCGTTTAGCCCATTAATTGTTCTTTCTTCTGATGTAGGCCATTTTCAATGAAAATTCCCATAGCTCCGCAGTCCACCAAGGCCAGAATGGGATAGGTCTTGTCTTTGGAGGGCGACAGGAAAGCCTGTATTATCACCAAACTGTTTTGTCCAGGAGAGTTCAAGGATGGAATTGATGTGGAGCAAACATCTCTCTCCCGAATCTCTGCTCCATTTAAGATCAGGAGCTGGCATTTCCCGAACGCCGAGGAGGTGCCAGAGGTCATTCTCTGGCCAAATGTTTGTCTGAAGCACAATACATACACAAACCCGTATGGATCCTTCTCAATCTTTCTTGAGGCGATATGGGTCCACGAAAGGCTCCAATTTGCATGGGTTCAGGTTCTGGGGCTGGACTTGGGTTTGCGTCCGATCTGGCTGTGCTCTCAAAGGACATCTTGGGTGGGTTTCCCTTGGATTTCTTTCTTTCAGCCTTCCTTTCCTGGATGCGAAAGTCTATTTGCATGGCCAGGTCCATTAGTGCTTGGAATGAATTTGGTCTGGCCACCCTGGCCAGTTCATCCTTGATCTCTTCATTTAGGCTTCTCCTGAACAGGGTACAACTAGCCTCAGGGGACCAGTCTGCTTCCTTAGCCAATTGTTTAAATCTGGTCACATAAGTGAGCATATCTTGGGAGCCTTGTTGAAAGTCCAGCAAGCGTTCTTGGGAAGTATAGACCTGCTCTGGACGGTCAAACATGCCTTTAAGGGCCTGTATGAACCCATCGTAGTCGTCTTGGAGGGCATCGCTGGAGTTGACAAGGGGTGTTACCCAAGTTAAGGCATTGCCGGAAAGGTGAGATATGATGAAACCCACCTTAGCCCTAGGAGTCGAAAAATAATAGGGCTTGAAGGTAAAGTTGACCAGGCATGAATCCAGGAATCCGCTGAGTGTTTTTGCCGAACCATCATACTTGTCAACAATACTGCCCAACAGGGCACCCTCCTTTGTAGCAGAATCCCGGGATAAGACCAGTTGTTTGAGCGCGGCGTTTTCCGCCTTAAGATTTTGAACCTCGGTTGATAGTTCTTGCATGCGTCGCATTAAGTCCTGCACGGCGGCTTCCATCTCGTTTTTAGGTTTGGTCGGGTGTCTTCTCAAACTAACAAGGAGTTCCCCCTTCTCACCTGGGTCCGATGTTTGCCAGTGACTTCGATCACTGCCTTCTTGCGAACGCTCCTGGTTTTGAACAGCGTTGCTCGAGATTCGTCTGGTTCCAGGTTGCGTTTAGTTCCGGGATCACAGAGTCCAGGAATCCGGGAGACTGGAAAAGGCTAGAAAGGCTCAGAACCAGGAAAGGGGAAGGAAAAGGAATCGGTAATAGCACTGGGACAAGGGAAACAATACCGCGAGCTACGAACACACGTCTGGGCTACTCTGCAATAGCATTGAGACGCGCTGAGCTGTGGAAGGCGTGGTCTATAAATAGACCACGCCGCGTTCAGCGCATGGAGCGAGCAAAGGCTTCAGCTCTGGACGTCCATGTTGGAAGTAGTACGGAATGTAAGCCCCGTTGAGACAAGGACCAGGAGGTCCAAAAGTGGCGTGATCTGACGTCCATGACAGTTGCACTTGTGCTGTTCAACAGTATGCACCTGGTGAAACTTTATGAGGTGATCTCCAAGAATATCTCAGGTAGCATCCTTTTCTATGAGAGCATACTATGCATACACTTCTATCCAAAATATTAGTGGAAAAAGACGGCACCGGACATTTAAATAAAAATAAAATGTTCAGTTTGTTAAATAGGTGGAGAGCGCACTATATATTTTCTGAACACTAAACGCAAGAAAGTATTATAGGAGTTTGCTGCTCTCACCCGTGCCACAGACAGAGCAGTTATATAATAAGCCCAATATATTGGCATTGCCAATGCTTGTTTGAGTTAGTACTGTGCCTGAGTGGAGTGCCAGACTAAAATCTGATCAAAATGGTGCAGGTGGACCCAAGGAATGTTTAAAGTCAGTTCATGATGCCATGAACAAGGCAAAGCTAGTTGATGTCTGTTATACGTCATGGAATCAAGACACTTCCTGTAGGGCAATTTCCCAGACTAAAAAGGTTCTATCAGGGGTCAGCGAAAGGAATGGGGCAGCAACGCATATGATTCATGTGTGTAGTTTGCATTTTGTTTAATACATGCTCTGAGTTTGATTATGTTTCCTGACGTGCAACATTTATGTAAAACAAACATGTGATTGGGTATTATTCTCACTCGGAACATGGTTTCTTGGAAGGCACGGATGACTCTTCACCTGCACAGCTCTTTGAACTGCATCCCAGCGCATGGAGGCCGGGGCTTCCTGCAGGAGCTGGGGTCTTTTGCATGCACAGCTAAGGTATAACGATCACAGTCAGAGATAATAATTTGGGCAAAGTGTGATCGCCAATCATTAACAGCCTATTCTAAGATGCTAGGTCTGCGAGTAAATATACACATGAATATCTTCTTGCAATAGTCACATAACAAATAACAGTGGTGATGAAATCAAACTGCTTCCCACCAAATGAGTCTGTGTGGCAAAAACATAGGCAGAGAGGCAGAGAAACAGGCAGTGAGTTGGAGAGTGAGGCGTCAGCTGTGCTCCCAGGTCGGAAAGTAGCACCCAGCAGGTGTGAATGGGTGGTGGATGGAAGGGGAGTGATGTGGGGGCAGGTTCAGCTGAACAGCCATTTTGATGAAGGTGGTGCTCTGTGGAGGTGGAGCAGGGTTTTTAGGGGTGTTGAGATTGCTTCTGTGTACAGTATGGGATGCCTTTCCAACTGCTCCCGAAGCTATTGTATGAGTGGTACTGTAAATTAAGTATGGAAAAAGTGAGAACAAAATCCATAAATAAGTAACTACAAAGGTAGTATAAAGTGATGTTATATAGCAGCCTTCTGCCATTTTTTTGGCCTCACTGTTCTTGGCCCTGTAAAAACTTCTGTGTGTGTTTCCAGTTCCCTTCCTCCTCCCGCCTCCGAGTCCGGCCACTGCCTGTGATTGGCTGTTCATCAAGGTCATAACGGACCTCACCCGGGCAGCCCTCTGCCCGACAGCTGCTTCGGCTGAGGGCCCATGGCCAAGGCCGGCACCTACACTGGCGGCTCGAGAGAGTGTCTGCAGATGTCCGCTGGGAAGCCAGTGAAGCCAGCAGTGAACAGACACCAACAAAAACTGTAAGTGTGGCATGGGCAGGGTGTAGAGAAATTACTCTACTCCAGAAAGCCCCTACCACTCTACCTTACCCTTCCATAACATATACTGCCATAGACTTAGCCCATATACACTTAGAAAGATTTGTGACCACCAGTCTGAATCTATTAATGAGAGGATTGTAAATGTTGCCCTGCACTGCATGCTAACATACTTGTCAATGTTACCAAGTGCCACACTTAGATGGAATCATGAACATTAGCCTGCGTCGCATCTAGATAGGATTCTGAATGTTAGCATGTGCCTCACATAGATGGAATTGTGAACTTTAGCCTGCGTCACATCTAGATAGGCTTATGAACGTTAGCATATGCCACACTCAGATGGAATCATGAACATTAACCTGCGTCCCATCTAATGGAATTGTGGTTATTAACATGTGCTACACCTAGACGTAATCGTTAACATTAGCCGGCGACGCGTCTAGATAGGATTGTGAATGTCAGCATGTTCCACACCTAGATGGAAACACAAATATTAGCATTTACCACACTGAGAAGGAATTGTGATTATTAGCACAGGCCACACTTAGATGAAAATGTAAATATTAGCATGTGCCACACCTGGATGTAATCATGAATATTAGCCAGAATTGGAACTAGATGGGATCATGAATGTTAGCATATGACACACTTAGAATTAAGAACATTATCCTGCCCGATATCTAGATAATTATTGTGAAGGTTGGCAAGTGCCACACTTGGACGGAATTGTGTAGATCGGCAAGTACTACACTCTGACAGAACTCTGAATGTTAGCATGTTAAATGTCATATAACCCAACTCCCTGCATACTTATCTCACTCAAAAAAACTCACACAACCATCTCTCGCACAACAAGCTGCACACACTTCACCAACCCGCAACAACACATAAACTGCAGCCAACAGCACACATGGACTGACACTGATCCAATACTCGCACCAATGTTCAGCACCCAGTGTCTACCGAGTTGAAGCTGCCAACAGTACACCACTCCTCTCACTATCCTACTCCCTCTTCACCTTACTAACCCATCCCACCTTCTCATTTACAGATCCGCCAGAGCGCCTGGGGACCAATTCCATCAGTGACGGTGTGCTATATAAGTACTTTTAACATAACATAACATATGAAACCTGTGGTGCTAGTGGTCCAGGTTGGAAATATGTGGGTCCTGACCGCCATCCTGGGTCCATGAGTTTAGCAGTGATACTTGGGAATATTTCTACCCAAGTGCAGAGCCCAAGATCTGGTCAATTAAGCATATGCGTCTAGGCTAGAAACGAAATGGAGGTGTGTGACAGGGCTTAAGATGTCACCTTTAAAATATCTTGATTAATGTTGATGTAGAAACCGCTGAGTCTGAGGAAGGCGTGTGTTGTGTAGTGGATGTGTGTGAAGTGTAGGGAGGTAGGAGCTTTTAGAGGGGAGTCAGTTAATCAGGAACAAGAGATGGCAGACAAACAAGTGATACCTGTGTCGGGGTAGAAGAGTTGGGCACCATCTTGGGAGAGTGCTGATTAGTACCTTCCAGTGAGCTCCAAAGGGCACAAAATTGTACGTTTGTGGGAGTCTTTATTCAATTGACATCTGGTTTACAGATTTCAAATGTTTATTATTCCGTTTTCAAATAGCTTTTTTGAGATAAGCAGGGGTTTGTGGTTAATGAATACAACTCCAGGGAGCGCCTTACATTTTGCTGTGAGAAGGTGTGTGTTTATTTGAGGTTCTGGTGTTGGTCTCGTGCGGGTGTCACTTGAGTAGGGTTTGGTGCTGGTCTAATACTGGTGTTCATTGAATGGACTGTTTTCTATCAGAGTCCTGAACGTAAGGTGGCCTTGTTATATAGGGATACAATTGGACAGAGAGTTCCAGAGTTTGCTTGAGAGGAACGAGAAGCAAAGTTCTGGCTGAAATTTGGCAGCATTAATAATTAATGGATGCAGAATTAAAGCTCTCTCAGTTGTAGTTAGTGGGTGAAATTCCTGGCAATGGATTCATTGTCCTTGAGCAGCAGATAACATGTTTAAGTAATTCCCGGGTGTATTCACAGTCAGTAAATGCAGTACATGCAGGGCTCGGATGGCGGCTTCTACCTTTTCATTCTCAGGAGCCATTTGGCTGCCATATTTTGGGCTCTTGTACTCTGGTCAGAAGATATTACAGGGGCAGAAGGTGGATGTTGTTGGCGACACCCAGCCTTGATAAATGTAAGTGTAATAACTGTTGCAGTAGAGAATGCAATCCTTGGTGTTTTGTGCAACACAAATGATTGGTTTAGATAAAAACACTCCCAAAAAGCGTGAATACATTAAAACAACAGATAATACATGAATAACAACAAAATACAGGACAGAGGTACTCTCAGTACTCAGAGACGTTTCTATGGGAGGGCAAAAGGGGCACGTGCCCAGGGCCCCCAGCTTGGAGGGGGCCCCACAAGGCTAGCTGATCTGAAGAAGTAAGATTCCATTGTTCACCAGTCTTAAATAGCACATGTCAGGATACTTTATGGGCTGCTGCTGAGGCTACAAACCCATTGCTAAACCCATTGCCTTTCTGTTTGTGAAGTGCATTCTGCCTTGATCAATTCATCATGTATTGCTTTCTGTGTTCACTGTGGTATACATAGTTTGTGTATTCCCTACGGCACAACTCTGTAGCATTCCTTCCTTCCTGTGGGAATTATGTTCATTGTGTGCAATAGGCAATGGTGAAATGCATATTGGCAAATAGAGTGCCACAATGGTCCAGATATTAGCTCAGTGTGTGAAGCACCCATTGCAGAGATGTGTGTTCATATGCAAAATTAGAATATCACATTCCAGCAAGGCTGGCTGAGCCTTTCCTATGTCTGAAGATTATAAACCTTCCTGCATATGTACTTGGTTTTACAGAAATCATCTGCTATTATCAGCAATGTACCTGTACCAAATAGGGATTGCTATAAAAACTAACATAGCATCCATATTGTGAAGGTCTAGAAATTGGTTTGTTCAGATGAGGTGTTGGAAAACCTAGGCAATTGCCTCCAATGATGGCATAAATTGTTAATCCAAGAGGTGAATAAGTATCCACATTCAGGAGTATGGAACGACAGTGTTCATGTATTTATCCTGGATTTGCCAGCAGATGATACAGTGATATTGGTCAAATCATTGAATATATCTTCCATTAAAGTGTTGTCTTGTGTGAGGTTTGCCTTCTTACATGCTGCTGGTATCGTTTAGCCCATGAATTGTTCTTTCTTCTGATGTAGGCCATTTGGGTGGAAGGGTTGGTAGACAGAAGAGAGCAGACCATATGTTGCAGGCCACAGACATGCATATTTTAAGGTTTGATTGTTTGACACAAAAAACGGTTTGCTTTTTGGTAAAAATCAAAGTTTTTATGCACATTTATAAATGAAAATGTCACAAGCCATTGTTTTGGAAGTATTTAAAGCTTTAAAATACAAAAGACAAACCCAGATTAAATGTGTTAAATCACATTGATTGGTATGCTGGTTCTTACATACTACCCTTGATGATGGAGAGAATGAAGCTATAATAATTCGCATTTTGCTTGACACCCTTCTATAATATTTTGTTTAAACATGGTCATGTTTGGTAATATGTTTTGTGTACTTCCAAGTCTGTTTTTTTTTAATAAAATGAGATTGTTTTAGTTTGTGGTAAGAACTGGAAAAGAAAGTGTTCAAATGCAGAAATTGCAGAGTTGGCACAAATCCCAGCTTCACCCCTCCGCCCCTTAACCAATGTGTGATCCTGGGAATCTCATTTAATCTTGTATTGCCTAACCTCTCAATATTACCAGTCCCTAAACCTTTAAAAAATGTCAGTCCTTCCGAGTGATTTCTTTCTCATGTTATGATCTTCATAAAAGCCTTATTCATGATTTCACTGTGTTAATAGTGAGCATATTTATAACGCAAACAACAGGCATTTGTTCCTTTGATATCTAATGGCAACACTATTTGAAAACCATATCCCACTTCTAATCTCAGTCTGTCTCAATAAAGACACCTTCCTGGTAGCTTCTAATCTGCCTCCACTATCCATGCTACGGTATGTGTAACGTTCTCCTTCCTTCCAATCGGTGGTCTGTATTCATGCATGAGACAGCTAATGCAGACAGCTAATGTGAGTTCTCTGTCTATTATGGGCTACATGTACCTTTTACATAGGGTCCTGCACTAATACTACATCTACCTTCCTGGATGTTATTGATAAAACGTATCCTGTATGTATTAGAACAGTAACCCCTTTGTAGACTGCTAATGTTGGTCTTCAAATGCTACGTGTTTATCATTCTGTTTAGAATGAAGAGGGCAAGGGGACTTAAAGGGAGTAAACATGCTTATTATGCTGCAGGACAGCATATCAACCTATAGGATGTGAGCGCGACTGATGGGGGCCCGACCAGTATTCCTGATTCCTTTGGTTTGGTGTAGGGGGCCCCAAAGATGTCCGTGGCCTGGGCCCCAAAAGTGCTTAAAATGGCACTGTCAGTACTGTCTAGGGTACAGTATGTTTGACCCATGGGTACAGTATGTTTGACCCATCAACAGTACAGTAATTTCTTCACAGTGCACAGTACTGACTCATATACAAATAATAAAGAAATGTATTAAAAGCATGTCTCCATCATGCATCATGACAACGCAGGTGTTAGATGTAGTGAATATTTAACACATTCACTATACAAATACATTCACTATACAAATAGCCAGTGGGTACATTAAAATAAAAAATAGTAATGTCCACCGCATATGACAAAATATCATTGGTGAAGTAGATCGAAACCTAGCCCCTGTCAGGTTACTCATTTGATGAGCTGTTCCCCCAGTTTATGTGGCATTCGCCAGGTGCAAACACGGGCCACAAGTCTTTCAAGGGGAGGCCCGGCTGATGCTCAGTGTTGCACCCACCACTGTTACAGGGAACCAGGTGTGTGAAAACACCTATGTCACACATGCCTGGTTTCCACACTATATTTGTGGCCAGGGCCAGCACATGCAGGTGTGGTGATTTAAACCCCATTGAATATCCAGAAGCCACCTAGTGTTGAAATGATAAACAGCATCTCTGAATGTTTTTTCCTGGCTGATAGGGTAGATACATTTGTCCCAAAATAGCGGTGACATGTGTCAGTCAGACTGCCTATTCAGCCGATAAAAAAGCGTGATACATACAAACATTGCATTCAAGTACATACAGTACTATTTATACATCAGGGATGATGAGAGCGAAACTGTTCTTTGGAGGTGGATATTCATAACATCAGTCAAGAGAAAAATGTGCGTATAGATTGGTGTGTTGAGGTCTCATTACGAGTTTTCCGGTCCGGATACAACGGTACTGGTAAGATTACCGGTACCGTTGTATCCGGACCGACAAACTCCAAATTGTGCTCGCGGGTGCCTTTCCTTCCGCCAGGTCTGACCAGGCGGAATGAAAGGCACCCGCAAGCACAGCATTTCGGATGCACAGGCACCGTTCACAACGGTGCTTGTGCATCCGGCTTCCCCTATAGGGCTCAATGGGAATGGGGAAGAGTTTTTTCCGGCACCCAAGAATGGGCAAATACTGGGTCTGGGAAGGCCGTAATGACCTGGTAATTGCCCATTTCTGGTTGCCGCAAAAAATGCAACTCCGGTGGCAGCCGTGCCTGTTTTACAGGGAGGGCTACCGCCAGGGTTGTAATGAGGCCCAATGAGCTGTGAGTAGGAAGAGGGGAGTCGTCTTCTGACTGGGCTGAAACAAGGAAACCCACAATGAAGGGGGCATCAATGTTCAGCTCTAATGAAAACAAAATGAACAAGTGAAAATGCTTCCAATGCTCATTTCTGCCTGTCAAAAATGATACCTCTGGCTGACCAATGAAATTACATGGTACATGATCACATAGTGTGCACTCGCTTTTATTGATTATGGGTATCCCAGCGGGAAGTCAATATGTCATTATTTCCAAAAAGTATTTGTCTGATTTTAACATGTCCCTGGCATTGCTCTGCTTGTCTTAAATACAAAATCACAACAGTGGAACACGCAATCTGAAACGTATTCCAAATCCTTAGACCAACGTAGAGCCATGCCTGGTCAATATGTGTGTTCTCTGCATGTGGCTTTTATTTAGAGGTACCTAATATGTTAGAGTCCCTCTGAAATATTTCAAATGATGCCGAAACGATCTTAGTTGCAAATATATCAAGGTCAGTTTTGTCAGCAGATCGTGCCTGCATTTCATTTTCTGGAATGGAGGCAGCTTTTACTTCTCGTCAGCAGATCTGCATTGTCAGTATTTTAGGGGAACGGGGTATATTCGTGAAGTGAGTGCCTGCTAATCTCTGAATACATACTGGGCACCATCTTTGAAGGATTAACAATCGTGCTGCGTCTCCCGTGATATCAGCAGCGATGAACTGATCTTTCAGGCTGAGAAAAAGCAGCAATAGACAAGGATGACAAATGACTACTATTGTACTGATCAAGTTCTTACAGTAAATGGTTACGGGTTCACAATCCTGTCATAGATTGGTCTCTGGGTCACATTTTCTTTGAGTCCACATATTGCCAAGGCAGCTGTCTTACCCTTCCTGATGGCATCCAGTCGCCATCCCAAGCGTTAGGTGCATTGGCCCGACTAACACTGGACGAACCCCGTGCCATGGATCTTGATCCACCCCAGCATGTTGTAGGCATCATAGGGTCTAGTATCCCCATTGAGTATCAAGTCTTTTCAGAGTTGTTCGGTAAGGGGTGCGCAGAACACCTCCCACCACATAGGTCATATGACTGCCCTATTGACCTTGTCCCTGGTTCCGTTGTCCATTGTGGTCAGAACTATTCAGTGTCCCCCTCAGAAGACCAAGCCCTGCAGTCCTCCCTCTGTTTGGGTCACATACGGCCTTCCAAGTCATCTGCTGCTAGTCCTATCTTTTTTGTTCCCAAGAGGAAGGGGGACCTGACTCCCTGTATTGATTATCTGTGACTCAATCTCATCACAATCAAGAACCACTACCCCATTCCTGTCATCAGTCCTCTACTTGATTGGTTAACTAATGCCTCCATATTTACCAAACTGGACCTCAGGGGGGCTTACAATCTGGTCCGAGTTCAGAAGGGCGATGAGTGGAAGACCGCGTTTTACACACGACATGGCCAGTACGAATACTTAGTAATGCAGTTCGGGCTGTGCAATGCCCCTGCGTGCGACTTTTCAGCGGTTCATGGATGACATCTTCCATGACATAGTGGACATCTATGTGATCGTCTATTTGGACGATATTTTGATTTTCTCCCCGACCTTTCAGGAACATGTAGCGCATGTAAGTGAGGTACTCAACAGACTAAGGTCACATGCCCTCTTTGCAAAACCAGAAAAATGCTTGTTCCACGTCAGTGAAGTTGACTTCCTGGGTTTTCATATCTCACCTGAGGGTCTGTCCATGAATGCCTCCAAGGTCCGTATGGTTCTTGATTGGCCTGTCCCGACATCTGTTAAGGCTCTCCAATCTTTTCTTGGTTTCGTGAATTTCTACAGATGCTTTATTTCTGGTTTCTCATCCATTACGGCCCCTCTCACTTAGCTCACCAGTCTGCAAAACCCGTTTGTCTGGTCACCCGCTCAGTAAGAGGCATTTGAGACCCTGAAAATGGTGTTTACCTCTGCACCTGTATTACAACACCCAAACCAGAAACTCCCATTCATAGACGAGGCCGATGCCTCTTCCTATGCTCTAGGGGCAGTCCTTTCCCAGACATGTCCCTCAACTGGCCTTTTGCACCGGGTAGCCTATCATTCACGTAAATTCACACCAACCGAAACACATTACACAGTCACAGAAAAGGAATTACTGGCTATAAAAGATGCATTCCAGCCGCGGAGACACCACCTTCTGGGGGCCAAACATCAGATCACGGTCTACGCCGACCATCGCAATCTGCAAGACCTTCCCACCCTGAAGTGCGCCAATAGCCGGCAGGTACGGTGGCATTTGTTCTTTTGTTTTACGATTTTGCTGTCAGGCATCGGCCGGGGAAACCTCATGGAAAAGCGGATGCCCTGTCTCGCTTACCAGGTGGGGTCTCCCTTCCTGTTTTCCCAGAAACCCTACTAAACAAGAAACACATTATCTGTCTATGCACGCCCCCACCTTGTTTGCTGACCTCAGTCCGCCAATGGGCAGTATTACATCCTGAGCTCCTTTCTGACTGGGATCCGGTGTATCACAAGGATTTGCCCTTTGTACAAGACAGACTATTCCTACCCA
The DNA here is from genome assembly GCF_040938575.1 of Ambystoma mexicanum. NCBI lineage: Eukaryota > Metazoa > Chordata > Amphibia > Caudata > Ambystomatidae > Ambystoma > Ambystoma mexicanum. The sequence continues at coordinate 374,873,684 of NC_090928.1, forward strand.
CACCGGACACACGTAGTCTAGCTTTGCAGTGGTCCCATGATGCACTTGTTAATGGTCCCCAAGCCAAAAGCGTACCCTGTCCCTGCTCCAACGCTGGTGTTGTTGGCCTTCAATGCGGAGTGTGTCTATTCCTACATCAGCAACTGCTCAATATGTGCCCATTGTAAGACCCGTAAAGAGCGTCCACTGGGTTTGCTCTAACCACTGCCCGTTCTGCCCAGGCCCTGGCACACGATCACTATGGACTTTGTGTCCGATCTCCCTAGGGTACAAGGTTATGACACAGTTTGGGTGGTCGTGGATTCATTCACCAAAATGGCTCGCTTTATTCCCTGTTCGGGTATACCCTCCGCTCCCACATTGGCTGGGTTGTTTTTTCGCTCTGTGTTCTGACTCTTTGGCCTACCCTCAGTTCTCGTATCTGACCAAGGTTCTCAATTCACTTCTAGGTTCTGGCGGGCTCTCACTAGGTTACTTGGCATTGATGCTCGGTTCTCCTCCTCATACCACCCTGAGATGGACGGTCAAACCGAACGTGTCAACCATACAATCAAACATTACCTGCGCTGTCTGTCTCTACAGAACCAGCATTCATGGTATCAGGTACTGCACATAGCAGAGTTTGCATACAATAACGCCCCTCATTCCTCCACTGGTTTCTCCCCTTTCTACTCCCTATATGGCCAGTAACCATGTACTCTTCCCTTCCCTGACTTGGCTTCTTTTCGATCTCCTGCTGCCTGCATCAGGGACTTGTCCCTTGTCCATGCTCAGACCCTCACTCATCTCCACGATTCCCAAACAGTGATGTGTCAGGCTGCGGACAGGAGGCCCTCCCCGGCTCCTCCTTATGCCCTGGGGAATAGGGTATGGCTTTCTACCCGACACCTTTGCTTGCTCGGTTGCCACAAGCTGCTCCCCCTGTTGTATTGGTCCTTATAGGATCACCAAGGTTGTCAATCCTGTGGTCTACCGTCTCTCCCTGCCATCTGCTTGGCGCATAGACCCAGTTTTCCACACCTACCTTCTTAAACCATGTCCGGTTGCGACTCGTGTGGTTTTGCCTCCTGCTCCTGTTCTGCAGGGTTCTGATGAATACAAGGTCAATGCCATCCTTGGTTCTCATGTTAATAGGGGATGCTTATTCTACCTGGTTGATTGGTTGGGTTATGGCCCTGAGGAGAGGTCCTGGTTTCCCATTTTCATAGGGATAATCCTTCCAACCCATGGGGTTGTGGGCCTTTGGGGGGGGGGGTTCTGTCATGCATACACCAGCTGACTCACATCAAGCACACCAAGACACCCCCCCTCACAGGTCCCAATTACATACAGGGCAGCAGCAGAGGAGTCTCCTGTCGGCACATCGCCGGAACACCCTGCAGACTCGATTCAGTGCATTATTTGGGATGCGGCATGCTGCATGCCGCTCACGTGACTCGATGACCATAGCAACGGTATAAACAGAAGCCGAACATACCACACAGCGCTTCTCAGCTCTTATTTTTCCTGCGTTCGACGTCTTCATCGTCTCAACTCTGCTTACCTTTTTGGATTCAACCTCGGCATTCTGTTTCTGGACTTCCTTTGCTTCTCCCCTTGGTTCGATGATCGTCCAAACCTGCTTCTTTTGAACTGCTTTGACCTCAGCTTATGCTCCTCGGATTGCTACTGCTGACCTCGGATCATGTTTTCTTTGGATTTGTCTTCACTGCAACCACGCTGGAAATCCCGTCTGGTTGAAGGGCTGTGTTCTGTCTTCATCCTCCACACAGGGGCAACGCAGTACATCTCTGCTGCTGCTGCTGACACCATTTACTGGGGGAACATCCAAAAACCATCTGCAAACACAGGGTTTCTGTTTCTTTTCCTCCCTCCGGTCCTTCACCCAATCCCCAACTGGTAGGTGTCCCTGGTTAAGCACTACAACTGTTGTTTGGTAGTTGTTCCGCACTGCATTGTTTGTTTAACCATCCTTTTCCGGGGACCCGGTGTTCCAGTTCCTGTTCTTGTCACCTGTGGCTCCAATAACTAAACAGCAAATCATTCCTGCCTCGCTGTTCCGTGTTTGGGGATGGAGGTATACCTAATCTACGCAGACCTCAAGTCTTGACACAAATAAAGCCAAAACATTCGGAAATGGCAGTTAACTCAAAAACATACAGTAAAGCAGGGATCATTTTAAGATTGTAAAAACTAACCAATGGTTTTAAAGAAAAATGTCAAAATGATTTTTAGATATGCATGATGTGTGCCCTTAATTGTATCCCTTTTCCATAGAGGTTGTCAACCCAGGCAGTCCGAAGTGAGCTTCTAGCAAGCCCAACTATTTCTAAGATCTTTCAACGGTTAGTCCTTTCCCTCCCAAATACCAAGTACAATTGGGAGGTTTATTTCTAGATCCATTGAAGCAGATTATACTTGTTTTCAGAGGGTTTGCTCTTAAACCATTTATTGTCATGCATTCTGAAAATGTCATTAACACCCGGCATGGGGGAACCAGCAAATCAGGTAGCTAGAAACACAGACTAAAACCTACAATCTCAGTTTGTGTTCCAAGCTGCATGATAGCTGGTTCCCCCAGCCGCCATCTTCCACCACCTTCCTTCTCCTCATTATTTTTTTTACCATTTCCAAACCCCCTCAAAATCCCACTTACCTGTTTGTTGTAGCAGACCAGGCCGCAGCTGCAGCTTCCCAGCTTCTCTGGCCGCTATGGAAAGGGAAGAGGTGCTCTGCATGGAGATCTGCCCTTCCCTTTCCATGGTGGCCATCTTAGCATAGTATTTTCGGTCATTGAATGGGACGCACAAGGCGTCCAGTTCAATGACTGAAATTACTTTTTTTTAGCACCCCGGGTTACTGCTTTGGTAATGTGGGGCCTAATGCGTTAAGCCCCTGTTCCAAGGGCTGCAATTGGGGGTAACAGCCCAGAGCCCTCGTTAATGAAGGCCATTAACTTGGGCTGTATCCCTGTATCCCCTGGCCTCCCCCTCTAGCGTCAAGCGGGCTCTGCAGTGCACTCTCAGCAACCTCACCAGCCTCCTGTATGCAGCCCAGTCCTCCCCCCAAAGTTGCTGGGAGTTATCCTGGAACCAATCTACAGGATGCGGGCGCTCCCTGCTGACAAGACCACTGCCAAGACCACTTCTGCAGCCACATTTATCTGGGTGCCTCCTACCCCCCACAGTCTGCTCCTCATATGCTGCTCTGCCTCTGTGCAGAGACCGGGCATCTGATGTCCTTTGGTGGGAGTGGGTACCTCCCCATCCTATCTATTTCCCTCCAGGCCCTTTCTCCTCCACCACCGGCAGGCCTTGCCGTTTGTTTATCTGAGCAGGGGGGTGGTTGGTTTATTCTCCACTGTGCTCCCTTGTATTCCGCCCACAGCTCCTGAGCTTCAACGTGGGTCTTTTCCTGGCTGGCTGTCCTTCACCCCCTGATACCGCAATGATGCCCATAATCTCAGCTGCTAGGGCATCACAGCACATCACATTACAGCACCAGCGGATTCCACAATCCTTCGGGAGGAGCGATCCTCCTCGTGCTGCTCCCAAGGGTTAACACGCAGCATGGGATGTCCCTGCTTGCTCAGCCGCCACAGAGTTAATTTCCACTGTTCCGGCAGCGCACAGCTCCCATCCACTCAGCCATGATTTCTATCGCCATGCTGCACTGACCTGCCCCCTGGGGCCTTGGCAACCTTTATGGTGGGGATGCCACGTCTAGAAGGTGTTCTGAGTGCTTCAGATTGATGCTACATTGAGGACCAAAGAGAGAGCCGACTTCATGTCCTCACCCATTCAGCGGCCATCTTAGTCCAGTCAATGTATTCTTTTGAAGCTGTTTGTTTTTCTTCAGAATGGGGCTCCTGCCCAACCTGTTGCATTGAGACATATTAGTTCCTGGCGAGGGGCAATCAGATTGTAAGAAACGATCTGATTGGCCCTCACTGTGTCATTACCAGGACAAGAAAGATATACCTGATTATGTGGAACGCATGCCTGCGTCTCTTGAGTACCTTCCTTTTTCTTCGACTGGCCACCATGGAAAGGGAGAAGGTACTATGTATAGTCCCTTCAACCCGATCCATGGTGGCCATTTTTTTTTCTTTTTCGTATCTTTTCAATGAGCACCATGGAATGGGAGAAGGGACTACACGTAGTCCCTTCTCGATCCCTGGCAGGCATTTGTTTGTTCCTTTCTTTCTTGAGTTAAGAAACGGTTGCAACGCTGTGTCTCAACTCGAGAAAAATTACTTTTAGTATCCCGGTATAAGGTGCCAAGCAACTAATAGCAATTGAACTATTGAAGGGGGCTTTGAACTAACTGTGTTCCAGGGCACATTACTAAACCAATAATGCCCCCCTCCTTGGGTTCTATTACTTTATTAGAATGTTATTCATGTACATATAGATCTTACTTAATGAAGCTCAGGCATTTGCAGCCTTGTAGTGGAGAGGGGCATTTGGATGAAATCACTGATAAAAACATACTTTAAATAAGTATTGGTGTACTCAATGCATTCCCCATTTCACAGTTTTTCAGTGCAAATTGTGTCATTTTTAAAGGCTTTTGTAAATCAGGCCAAATGTATTGTTTAATTCAGCGATGCACAACATACATCTACAGCCCGTGACAGGAGCAAATCAGTTGGCAGACACGTGGCCCATTGCTAATTGGCGAAGCGCAAACGCTTTTCAGTATTACTTCTTAAGTAAACTACATACGTTTTCAAACTTGCATGAACAGTTTGCTGACGCGAATTGTATACATTTTATGGAAATTGCTAAATCCGCAGGCATAAGACAGCAGGTCAAATAACCCTGTGTGTGTGTGTGTGTGTGTGCGAGAGATTGTGTGTGAACAGCCTCTGGTTTTCTCATTACGTGGCCCAGTGAAGCTTCCACAGGGGCCACTAAGCAGAGGAGTTTAATGTTTCCACAGTGAAGCTGCTCATTTCCTTTTCAGCAAATTCCTGTCCTTTATTGTTCAGCCTTACATTAAATTCAACTCCCCTAATTGTTCAGTCATGAAAATGCTGTTATTTTCCACTGATGTTCCTGTTGTTGGCAGATCACCACCTTTCGGTGATGTTGATCAGCGTGGTAATGGATAGCTGTCAGCCGTTAAGGCTAAAACGTTCAGTGAACACTTAGGGCACCGCCATCTTGCCTACACTCCTTCCTCTGTGAGGCTCTATTACGCCTCAGCTGTGACTGCTAGTGCTTCCATGTCTCTGATGCACCTCATCTGAACCACCTCTGTCTCTGAAATGCCATCTTCCAGTCTGAATATACAATCCCAGTCCAAATTCACAGACTTTCCAAGTTCTTGGTCCTCTTTATATACACATGGGAGTGTATACAAAATAAATTACTCTGTAGGCGAGCTAGGCATTGGATATATATGCCACTGTTCCCATCAGTGAGGGCCGAAAGGGGCTTATTATTTACCTCACAAGCACAAACTTGGAACTGTTAGAAGAAAGAGGGATTGTAAACAGAGGGAGCACGTGGGTCAATAGAAAAAAATAAGATAAGAGAGATAAGGGGGAGCAAGACCGTAGAGGCATTTAAAGATGCTACAGAGGAAATTGAAAAGCACACGGGATTCAAAGCCAACTGTGCTCTAGCACATTCATAGGTCTTTTGTGCTAGAAGGAATTACAAATAATGATCTCAGACCAAATAATTACACAGACTCAAGGAATATGGCAAAGTACTACTTTATTCTCATTTAATAAAGTAGGGAGAACTGACAGGCATCAGACTGATGCATGCACACTCACAACTAACCTTGATTATGCAAAGGTCTGTTACCGCAATGTGCGTCATCTATGACGTCATTCCACATGGAAAAATACAAATCATATCGAGGGAAGGGATTGGTGAAGGGAAAATATCTGTTTATAGGGCATATAAGGATTAGTGCATCATTAGCTACCCTTTATGTGTAGGGAATATCTTGAACTACCTCTACATACATATAGTACTGATTATAGTGGACAAAATAGCAGTGGATTAATCTATCAACATTGTTCATTTCAGCCTTCTGTTTACTGCTATTTGATTCAATTATGCAGGGTGCAGTTACTCCTCTTGGCCTCTAGAGACTTACTCCCTCTATCTCATATGAACTTTGTACACCTTTAATTGACGAACAGTTGGCTCCTGCAGATGTTTTCTTCGTATTCAATCTGTGAGGAATGTCCCACATTCAGAGCTTATTATAATAATGTATTTCTTATGTAGTGCTACACACCCATAGGCCTCAAAGTGCTCAAATAACAGAAGACATTATTATCCCACAGAGTGGTACTCAATTTATCGACCTCGGAAGGATGAAAGGCTGAGTTGACCCTGCTGGGATTTGAACCTGACACAGCAGGCTGCACACAGATATCAGGGGCGAGTGCTTAGCTCAATTTACTCTCTGACAGGTATGGGGAGAAAAGTTAAGGAACTGAAAAGCCTTCAGGATGTTGTATAGATGAAAATCAAATGAGCATAAAGTAAAAGAAATATGAGTAGAGAAAGAAAGACATGAAAAAATTGCCTCAATATCTTTAGTCAATACCTTTGCTACATCGTTTTTGGCACAAAATTTTAATTTTAATTTGCACATCTCGAAGGAAAGGACTGATAAGAGCGTGAGGCAGCCCCTAAATGGTAGGAGCTAAAATCAAGCCAGGCCATACAAATGAAAAATGCATGGGGAGTTGCCTGGATAAATACATTTTGGAGATTGGGTGGAAATGGGGGACTTAGAGGGTCATCACAAGTTGGGCAGAATTAACGCTATTACCTCAGCATTTACTGGTCTGCCCAATCCCGTGTTCTGGTAATTGTGCCCCTCAATCCCATTTGATCGAATGGACCCAAGGGGAATGGGGACTTACCGCCCCCGCAACTCATGATCCAGGGCTAATAGGGCCAGACCGAGTTACAGTAATGCATTACCGTTGGGAGGTATCCCAGCGGTATCCTGGCACAATTATGCATGTAACTCCCTTTGTGCTCTGTGCTTATTCCTTAAAATAGCATATTTAATTCTGGGCCAACCTTATCGTCGGCTCTGCACACAGAGCTTTTCTCTTGTGTCTGCTGATCCTACAGCCTTCGTCTGTCTCTGAGGTAGCTTGGTTGAATTCGACATGAGCCAGCACCCATTTTCCTATCATGGTCATTCTAACCACATTACATATTCCTCTATAGCAAGCCTCTATATGTTTCCTTTCTACCTGGCGTTACTGAGTATTTACAGTTATTGGCCAGTAAGTTCCTTCATCTTCTTTATATTCACGATTACTTTAGCTTCTGTACATGTTTTTTTTAGTGCTTCAGTTACATTGTTACTTCTTAAGTATTTTCATATTGTTTCAGCATAGGTTCATATATCCTCTTCATGACATGACTCTGCCCTCGTCAGATTTTACTTAACGTTCCATGACATCCATAGGTGTGTGCTGACATTTTTCCATGTAGCATCCTTCCACACTTTCAGTGCGAGGGTACATTTGATATGGCTGTCGGAGTGCATAATGTCTCTCATACACTTGAAGAGGTATGGGAACAACACAGGGGGTCCCATTTATGGCTCTTTACATGCTGTTGCAGTACAACGGCGGTGAGGGGGTGGGAACTTGTGAGAACGCCTCTACCTGCTCCTCTACCTAGTAGTGAACATTTCCAAGTACAGACTCTCTCAGTTAGAACTGAAAGTATTACAAAAAGGCCTTTCATTTGTCCCACAACACTTGAGCACTTTATTACACTTTATTACAAGAAAAGATGCCTTTCTTCAAACTACTATGGAAGATGAAACTAAAACTATTTTTTTGACTCATTAGAAGAACAAACTGATATGGAGCCTTCTTCCGGTTTTCTGGAGTTATCACTAAAGAGCACATTCAACCCTCCTACACAGAATCACATCCTGAATAGCTTTGAGAAAAAAGCTTTGGATGCCATTTTGCAAAAGAAATCATGGAAATTTCTCAAAAACAAGGTAGAGTGTTAAAAAGATTACTGGTCAATCAGGACATCATATTTAAACCAGCCGACAAAGGGAGTGCACTTGTCTTAATGGATAAGATTGATTATCTGGAGGAAGAGAACAGACAACTTGGAGATGGAGAAATGTACAAGGAAATAAGTTTTAACCCTACGGCGACAGTACGTGAACTTATTAAGGATGTACTGGAAGAAGCAGAAGAAAGTGGTGTCATCAGCAGAAGAACGCACGCATTTTGTTGGTAAAGGATCATTCAATCATGCCAGTATTTTACATACTTCCAGAAATACATAAGAGCTTAGAGAAAACCCCCAGGCTGCCCGATCATCGCAGTGACCGATATTATCATTGAACAACTTGCTAAATATCTTGATTAAGTACTGCAACCATTAATACAAGACAGCCCTACTTATGTCAAGGATACTATGCACTTTTTTGACACAACTCAAAGATGTGTGTTTTGTGAAAGACTGTGACATCCTTTTCACAATGGATGTCACTTCTTTGTACACAAATGCTGTGCACGAAACTGGCTTGGAGGCCACCAATGGCTATTATTACAGTCAGACTTGTGTCTTGGAGATGGACTCTTTGTCCTTACGCTTTTGAAACTCATACTCACAAACAATTTCTTTAAGTTTACAGATACGTTCTATTTACAGCTATCAGGTACCAGCATGGGAGTGGCCATGGCCCCCAGTTATGCCAACGCCTTCATGTTATACTTAGAAACTGAGCATGTTCTGAATTCCCCTCGCTGGCTAAGGCATTTGTCCCTGTTTGTGCATTATATGGACAATGTCTTTGGGATCTGGACAGCTGCAAAAAAGAATTTGATGACTTTTTCAATATGATGAACAACATGAATTCCAGAATTAAATTCACCACCCAGTCAAGTTACACTACCAGCAATTCTTTGGATGTACAGATATACTGGGAGAATGATCGCCTGAACACCAGAATATACACCAGGATAACAGATGGGAACAGCCTGTTATTGGCAACGAGTTTTCACCCAAAGCAAACACTGGATAGTGTACCGCTCAGCCAATTTCTGAGATACAGAAGAAATATTTCTGATGTGGAGGAATACAGATGCCAGTCTAAGACACTGGAAGCCAAATTCCTGGAGAGAGGTTACAAGCCTACTACCATCACCACAATAGCAACTAAAGTCGAAGCCATACAACGTGACACCTTACTGGAGCCTAAAATCAAAAGATCAGAGGCACAATTGCTATATGTAACCACTCCCTCATTATAAAGCAACAAAATAAAGAACATCATCAAGAAGAATTGGCCGATGTTACAATTAGAGCCCCAGTTACAAAACCTGTTCCCTCGAACACCAACTTTTGCCTATGAGAACAGTAAAGCTTTACGTAATAGCGTGATCAAAGCAGAACGTATGGAAGAACAGACAGGAAATGCAAAATACTGTGGCACTCAACCATGACACAATTGTCAACATTGTAGTAATATCATCATGGCACTCCCCACTCAAATCAGGGCTATCAACTCCCACTTGGCGTTCCGCAAAGCCATCAAAACCAGTCTGTTCATCTGAAATGTTCGTGCCTAGTATTTGCTTGGTACTCAACTGAAATCTATGTCTGCTTACTGTACTTGCAACTGACCGCCTTATGATGTAACTAAAGTAATCGCATGTTCCAAAGTCGTATTCTTGCCTACTTACACCTTCTTGAAAAAGCGCCTCAATGCCCGTGGGCTGTAGTGTGCTATACAAATGTAAAAAATAAGTAAATAAATGGGGACAAAGATTTCACATCCATTTTCTGGAAGGAGCATTGAACTCCACCATTCATGCACTTTTGATGCCCCCAATTTGGTATACGAACTGAAATGCCCCTGCAGGCTATACTATGTTGGGATGACGACCCAGAAAGCAAAGCTCCGATGGACGGAGCATAAGTCCAACATTAGGACGCAGAGGACGAAATCACCAGTAGCAACACATTTTAAAGAGTACCGTCGCACAGTGGCACAATTAAAATGCGTAATTCTTTAACAAATCAGATTAGGACCGAAAGGGGGCAATTTACAAAATAAATTACAACAAAGAGAAATAGTCTGGATAGACAGATTAGACTCATTAAGCCCCAAAAGTATGAACTGTGAATTTGATTTAATGTGCTTTGTGTAATACACATCCTGGTTGGTTCAGAAGACAGATTGTGAGTGGGTAGACACCCGCGAGAATCCATTAGGTTTTTGACAGAATCAATGCCTTCTTTGTTAATTTACACTCTGATGTGTTACTGCAAACAAGCTATGTAAGGAACAGATTGTTAGGCTGGCTGTTTTGTGAAGACGTTGAGGATTGGACACAACACACATCTTCAATTCAAGCACACACCTTTAATCCGGATTGCCCTGTTAGAGATACCGTGTATCCTTCCAAATCTCTCACTTAAGGCGATGGTCAATAGTTCTTACATACTCTCATGTGGAGCACACCTGCCAAGGTTCCTTCATTTAGCCTCTGAATATTTGAAAGCTACACACATTATTTACTCACAGAATACATGGCATTACCTTTTCATTTACATGAGTAGTAGTATGTTATTTTTGTAGTACACAGTTCTATTCTCACACACCAAACGTCTATACCAGTAGCTGGTATAAAGACTTTCGAAAGATGGTACGACCAGGGGTGCACCGGAGGGACCTGGGACACAACCCGGGCTTTCAACGTTTATCCGCACTCTGGGTCGTGTTATCCGTGCATGCGGTCGTAACCCACATCGCACCATAAGCTATGTAAGATGATGATCCCATCTGCCTAAGTAAGTGTTTTTTACCATCACATTCTGAGCATCGGCTTCAGAGAGGCAGTCTTAGAGAGCGGGTGAAAGGGTTTTGTCTCGCAATGGTTGCCTCGGCAACCACTTTGAGCATCTGGCCCACACCAAGATGGCGATTACTCAAAATGGGTTGCTCCACACATGTGCGTGGTCACATTGGTTACCATTAAACTTTCCTGAGCCCGAGGAGAGGTGTTTACTCACTCGGCGCACAGACACTACACTGCGGTAAATTCTTCATGTGTGTAAATTTGTTTATTGACTTCGTTCATCCTAGCATTCAAAATTGCACATGTAAAGACCCCTTTATATAAGGTATGAATCGCTTACACAGATGTCAAAGTACAGGCCTACGTCCTGTCGGCACACGCATCACTAGGTCGATACAGTCACTATATTTATACAATGGAACAGGAAAATACATCTCTACAGCTATTACACTTTATTGGGCTCCCACGAAGCCGCTCACCACATGTTTCCTTGAACGATTTATTAATGACCGAGTAGGACACGTTCTGCAGACGCCTCCTATGCTCTTATTGAGTTTACAAATATAAACATGTTAATTTGAAACACTACTAAATTGATGTTTCACTTATAGCACCACGCGAGCTCACAAGGAATTTGCAGCATTCCCTGCCATACTAGCAGACGCTTGACACCCACCAAAGATCTGGGCCCATGCACAATTCCCTGCATTGATACAAAGATTAAGGTCAGTACACCTTAATATTCCAGAAATGCACAGTATAACACATACCTGTCACATTTACAGAATGAACAATTGAATATGGAACACTTGTCTCAAACGCCCTGAGGATGAACTTTGTCTTCGAAACGTGTTGGCGTTAGTTGTTTTTACAACGTTTTGAATCTATGTGGAAATTTACATGCTTTATCTACTTGAGCTCTACTGATGTTCTTTGGTATAATTTTGCTTGGACGTGACTATAATGCACTACATTGAAGCAGACAGTGAATGGACCCTCACTGTGATGCGAAATGTTTTATGAGGTTTTTGTCCTCAGTGTAAATGTTTTACTTTTGAAATGTTACTTTTGTAAATGTTGTTTCTCTGCATTAGTTCACACTGTCAGAACAAGTCGGTGATTTTCAAATTGACTTGTAGTTGGCTTTCACATCACACGGGTATAGTGTGAAGGCCTGCAATGTTCTAATTTATCTTTTCTTTGTTAAATATATGTTTACACAATTTTTGATCTAGCATTGATTCACTCTCTGCTTGAATACTGTTTGATTGTACTTCTAACAGGTGACTCCTGTAAGAGGAGATGAGGAACGTTGGCCCAGCCACTTTGAAACCTTTGAAACAGAGTAATTGTTTAATTGTTTCATTAGCATTGACATTTGGGCAGCGCCCTAGGAGCAGTGCAAGAAGGTTTCCCAGTTAACAATAACGGGCTAGCTGTTCGTTTAGCATTTTTTCGAGAAGGTCCCTTGTGGCCTACAGAACTTCTACCTTCTTGCACCTCAAACACTATTGAATTTCTTTGAACTACGTATCATTAGAGAGCCTTAGTCTCGCCCATTAAGTAAAGAAAACTGTCATCCATTTAATGTGTAGTGCCCCTCGCCTCCCTCTCTCTCTATGAGTAAACAACACAGAGGGTCCCATTTATGGCTCTTCACCTGCTGTTCCAGTACTACGGCGGTGAGGGGTGGGAACTTGTGAGAACACCTCTACCTGCTCCTCTACAAACCATTGAAGAGAGTGCAGTGTAGATGAGATGGAATCCCAAGGGGACAAAGGCACATGATAACCAGAGCGAAGAGGTCCAAGAGGAACAGCAGGTAGACCAAAGAGAAGGGAAGAACATTAGGAAGGTCAGGAGAAGAGAAGAGAAGAGAAGAGAAGAGAAGAGAAGAGAAGAGAAGAAAAGAAAAGAAAAGAAAAGAAAAGAAAAGAAAAGAAAAGAAAAGAAAAGAAAAGAAAAGAAAAGAAAAGAAAAGAAATAACAGTTTGGAAGCAGAAAAGGTAAGGAAACGACAAGCCTTCTGGATGTTGTATAGTTGGAAATCACATGAGCATAAAGAAATAGATATATGAGTAGAGAAAGAAAGACATGAAAACATAGCCTAAATATCTTTATCAGTACCATTGTTGACACAGTTTTTGGCACAAAATTGTAATTCTAAATTGCACATCTGGAAGGAAAGGACTGATAGAGTGTGAGGCAGCCCCTAAATGGTAGGAGCTAACATCAAAAACTAAGCGGGGCCATACAAATGAAAAATGCACTGGGAGTTGCCTTGAAAGTAAATTTTGGAGATTGGGTGGAAATATGAGACTTAGGGGGTCATCACGAGTTCGTCGGAGTTAACGATATTACTGCTACATTTACTGCTCCGCCCAATCCTGTGTCCCGGTAATAGCACCCCTCAACTGCATTGAGTTAAATGGGCCCAAAGGGAATGAGGATTTACTGCCCCTGTAACTCGTGATCCGAGGCTAATAGCGCCGGACCGAGTTGCAGTAACGCTATTAGCATTGGGCAGTATCCCAGCCAATTAGCGCCGGCACACCACCCAACTCATGATCGAGCCCTTGAAGAGCAACTGCCCACCCCCTCTCTAAAGAACAATAGAAAATAAAATGCATCAATGTTTTGTAAATACATACTTGTCGTTGCAAAATGATCACATGGAACGCTATTGTAAATCCATTTAATTTGGGTTTCCTCTGAAACAGGAAATAAAAAACTGCGTATGGCATTTGTGTTTTTGTAAGGAATGCTGTGGATTAGTATTGCCATGGCAGCAGCAGTATTGGATGATGTTCCAAAGTACTGCTTGATGCTGTCCAGTTGACATTTTGGAACACATTGTAAATTGCATGGAAGCAATTGGAGAAGCAAAGCAATGCAATGTCAGCAAAGATAGAACTGCTACAAATACCAGTTGTCCCTCCATTTAAGACTAGCTGTGTTGTTTACAGTGCTCTGTATCTCTGATTCCTTTCCAGCCTTCGAGGTACACTGACAATCAACAGTTCTCTCTGTTCCCTACACATATCTCAATGCTCACACTGGTAATTTGCACCAAAGGAAAACCCTAAGGGCAATCAAAATGCTTTTTTCATCACAAGAATGCCCAACCTGTAAACGATTCTGTAAGTGCATGAAAGGTGAACAAAAGTGACAACAGGATCATATAGCTCCATAAATGTTGTCAAAATCCCCATTTAAAAAATCCTCATTTTTCAAATTCCAATTGATCAGACTCTAGTTTCACTGCATGGGAGAAAAAAGGTTAATAGCAAGTCTGCTTCTGACTTTCATAAATGAATACAAATCATCAGTCCACATGGTAAACTAGATCAGGGTTCTCCTACTCCAGGCTTTGAAGGCCGGAAACAGGTTTGATTTTCAGGATAGCCCTCATTAAAATTCCCGAAATACATTTGCAAACCATGATTCTAAATATATGCACATTTTTCTCATGAAAATTGATGAGGGATATCCTGAAACCCAATCAGGATTCCAGCCCACGAGGCCTGAAGCTGTACAACCCTGTATTAGATCTTCTGGCAGTCATTATTGCTGGTGTACATTCATGATAGTACAATGTCAAGTGAGGTGGAAACATCTCATGGAACAGACATCATATATTGTATTAAATGGTCTCACAATGTATGATGCTGCTCTATTGCTAAAGTTATCAAGATCACAGCTGATTGTTTGCTGAAAAAGTTAAACTACTTCTAAAGTTTCAAACTTGAATGCTCATCTGTGTAAAATCCATGGTAATGGTAATATTTATTTATAAAGCGCCTACAGACAGGCAGTGTTTCAAAGCGCTCAAGGAGGGTGGGGACACGGGGAAAAACAACAGTTGCTCAGAGCCCTTGAAATTCTGAGACGATAACGGTCTGCACAGGCAGAGTACGTGAATAGGATACATTTAACAGTTGAGATAGAGCAAATAGGCCTGACGCGAGTCTGCAGGATTTTTCAAGTGCACATTAAGGGGTGAAGACAGGGGAGAACAGACAGACGATCTTCAGTGAGAGATGCATTCAGATCATGCAAGTGCAGGTCGGCACAAGGCAGGGCGGGGTTCCAAGTGCACCCAGTCAGTAAAGACTGGGGTAAGTGCAGAGAGTGAAGCTCTTTAGGAATTATTACAAGTGCAGTGAGGGGGTTGCAGTGCAGGGCCCTGACGCAAGTTCAGAGAGGAGTGATGGGGTCCAGTAAAGTTGTTTTCATTTGTGTTAAATGTAAATGGCTGTGCTGTGTTTGTGTATAATTCGAGAGAAACTAGACTGATAATATATCATTTTATAGTCATAATGAAGGTGTTTCCATGCAGGATAGAGTTCTGTGTAGTGTATAAATCCCAGGAATGCTACAGAAACCTCCCCACCCAGAGCTGGGCTGTCTTTGGACATTTTCTTTCAATAGAATTTCAAGAAGAAAATTGAATTCTGTGCCTTGAAAAGTTCATTGGAATCCAAAATGCAAAGCAATTCTTTTCACATGGTAATTTTTAAGAACAAGAGTTTATATTCCATAGACATTTCCGCAGCATGTACTTTTTCATGAATCCTGAATATTGTTCCATTAAAGTGCAGAGCATGTTCTCAGTGATTTAATACAAGACATTCTTATAACATTTGCATTGAATGTTCAAGCAAAAAATGAAATCATTTTGTGAAGAAATGTCGTTAGAATGTGAAGCTTTTGAGAATTCCGTCTTATTTCCACGAGAAATTAGAATGCTATTTACTGCAAAAATGCAAGCTCGATTTTAAGAATGAATGTAATAATGGTTTCCATCCCTTAAACGTTTCAAAACGTTTCAATAAAAACGAAGTCTTGTATTATAAGAAAAATATTTTTTTTGTTGCTTTTAGACAGTTGCTAATGTAACCAACCACCAGGTGTTTTTGTAACCTAGGTTAATAGTACTCATTTTATCGGTTGCATAAGGATGAAATGTTAAGTCATTACACTTGTATTCTGCATGTTGAAAACAGAACTCAGCAGAGAACAGCAGTCTGGGATACCTGACTCGTAATAAGTGGAACATTATTTTATATTAAACTAAAATCTACACAGCATGAAACCAAGAAATAAAAGAATATTGATATGCGTTGTGTTCTGTCCTATTCATTAAACATGGCAAACTCACAAAGGAAAACAGCTCATGTATATGTTGGAACCTTTTAATAGACGAGATTGTATATGTTATTTTAGGGAGTGTTGTACCGTTATCTATTATAAGTACTATAAAAATTACATACACACTAAATAATACATGGCAGTCTGAAAACTCCCTATAACCGACTGCAATGTATTTTCCTTTTACAATCAGCTCTGGCCTCACATCTTGCTTGCAATAAGGAAAACAAACAATGAGGGGATGTAATAACCTATTACAGTTGCATTGAAGTACATTGAAATGTCCCCTGCCAGCTCCGTGAACCTGTACCTGCCTCTCCTGCAGTAATAACGAGAGATGCAGTTCAGTGATGGATAGATAATCTGCTCAAGAGAATGCTGTGCTGTTCAAGGCAGAAAGGGACGAAGGGTTTGGGGGAAAATAAAAATGGTAGAAAGAAAATGGGAGGGAGTAGACATACTAAACTAACAAAAAAGATGCCAGAATTCGATGTGAACTACGGAAAAGGACAGACAATGTGAGATCGGAATTGTGATAAAAGGTAGCTGCAGAAAGAAACAAATGAACTCTACGAGATGCAAGAAATTATACAATACAACAAAAAAACAAAGTTATATAAAGAATATCAAAAGGAGAGAGAGCGAGAGAGAGAGGGAGTGGGGGAGAGAGAAAGAGAAAGAATATTAAGAGAAAATGAGAATGATTGTACGGAGAAGGAAAGCTGCAGTCATACAAGAGAGACAAATGGGCAAGAGAAAGGTAGTGAAATGCTGATAGGAAACATAGAAAGGCAAAAAAGGTGCAGTGCTAGAACAATAGATGTGGAAAAGAGGACAACAAAGAGAAGGGGGAAGAAAACAAAAGACATTGAAAACATCTGGTGAATGGAAAATGGCATCAGGGATTTGGTGCAGGACGAGCTGACATCCAGATGTTGAAAGGATGTCATCCCCTGATTTGTGCATAGAGTACGACGATATTGCACATCTTTCCATATGCCACTATACGCAAGATCAACTTGGAATACCTGTATATTGTACAGTTGGCTGCAGTGGTAGAAGTTTACTGAAAAAGCAGTGGAACTGTGGTCTGGGCAGGGGAGAGGGTAGGTGGAAGCACAGAGCGACATGTGGCCAAGGTGTTGCGGCCGCGGCATTGCAATAGTCTAAGTGACTAGTAACTGAGGCTCCTATTACAACTTTACACTTGAACACGACATGAATGGACAACTCCTCTGTATAGAATGGTGACCATGGTCGTAAAAAGTAGAGGAAAAGTAAACAGAAAAAAACAAAAGTAGTGAAGCACCGTTCCCGGCAGTTCGCGCTTACTTCGATCACTGGTTGGCTGCTGCCGAATGTGTCCATGAAAACTCCCCAGTGATTAGCAAATCCTCATTATGCATGGATGGTAGCATATGTTTGTATTGATAGTCAGGAATAGCTGCCCGGCTGGCCCTTCAGAGGACAAAAAACGAGGTGCTGGGATCTCAGGAAACCAAAGCGTACGAGATGAATTCAACGCTACAAACATGATACAGTCATAAATATGTTTTCAACTCGTCTTTCTGTCTCCGGTAAATTGAGGTATATTGCACAGCTACAGCTTCAGAAGAAAAGACAAAAGGGTAAAATAATCAGAAAATGTTGTAAATCCATTAACCATTTAGGTATAAAGCAACCTAAAAGCATGTAATTGCCATGAGTTGTCGGAAGCGGCCATATGCTGCAGACAGCAGACTGTTGGTGTGGCTTGACGGTTCATTGACGTAGCTAGGTTCTTTCCTTGCGAGTCCTGTATCTGCAGAGGAAGTGAAGGAGAACGTGAAATGAGAGCGAGAGGGGGAAGAAGCAAGCTTGCAGTTGGCCAGCCCTCCAGCCGGCTCTAGGGTATCAGCTTTGCCTTGCTTGGCCCGGTGTCTGTACTCAAGCAGGTTGTAGGCTGTTGGCCATGTGTCGTCGTTAGGTAAACTGGAGGTGGCTTAGCACGCTCAGCGCAACCAGCGTGGTCAGCCACAAAGCCCAACCTAGCCTAGACAACTGAAGGCAGTGGGTGCTGAAGCCCAGAGGCGAATTACACTTGCCCCAAAAAAATAATACCACGTGCCTCTCAGGATAGGAGGGTTGGTCTGGGGTGAGCGCACAGTGACTGTGGGGCATTTTGTCCTTTGAGCTGTGCGTTCAGCATTGCAATTGCGAGATATGCAGTGGATCCCACCTGTGAGTTGAGTAGTGGTTGGTGATATAACATATTATTTTCTGTCTCTAAGTCTCTGGGTCTTTCAAAATTCACCCTATTATTACTGCTTATCAACTCACTAGCAGATACGACCCATTATTTTCTTCCCATTGAGAAGTGGATATATTAGTGATCCTTCTAAGTGTTCCCCTCCTTTGGTTGCCTTCATCTGTATTGGAGTATTTCTTAGGAGACTTGTTAATCATGCCAGGCAAAACAGTGGCCAAAAACAAATACTATCATTTAAGGAGGAAACAAACCTTATGCAAATACAGCTAAATCCTTGAAGGTGACTGTGGCTTCCCAAACCCTGCTTAATATTTCACACATCACCTTGGAAGAAAGGCCAGAGCGAGAAAGAAATCACCTCTTTGTCATTCCGGACCATGCGGCTGTTGGAGTGCATGCTCCACCTACTGTACAGACAGGAGTTGCCTTGATACCCGATGTGGGGGGTGCTATGGGGAGCAAAGAGCAATCCTTACCTATAGATAATAATAACTCACTTAGAGCTCTGTTACTGCCTCCAGAATTCGGCAGCCATGAATGTAAATAGTGCTCAAGCTAGGAATGAGCTGCAGGAACAGGCTGCGGTCACCGCCTCGTTAAATCCGCCTGCTCATTCTAGTCAACGACTAGCAACCACACCTGACTCGTCCCTAATTCGGTACCTTCTGAAGGCGTAGAGTCAATGTCCCTCATTACAAGTTTGGAGGTAGCCATGCCCTGCCATTCCGACCTCGGATGGCCCGGTAATTTCCCTTTCACAGGACCCAGAGCCGGTACGTCCCCATTCCCATTTGAGCCCCCATAGGGCTCGAGGGGAATGGGGAAGATGGTAGCAGTGGCACCGTTCATAACGGTACCGTTGCTACCATCCTGTTCTGCTCGTGGATGCCGCTCTGCACGCCTGGTCTGACCAGGCGTAGCGGGTTCCATGTAATAATGTCCCCTCAAAAAATTCGCCATGCAAAAATATCGCTGGAAAATTGCCGTTTTTTGTGGGGACATTATTGCATGGAACATGCGGGGGACACCCCCGCAACCCCCAAACCCTTTTTTTTAAACTTTTTTTTTTTTTCTGCCCCTGTCCCTTTATATATGGTCACCCATATAATATCGCCACAACCTTTTCCCGGCGATATTATATACGGCGACCATATATATGGGGATAATATTACCTGATACCCTCAGCGGCACTCGCGGGCAGAACTCATAATGTGGCGGTACAGTGATAACGGCACCGGCATCACTACCGGCGCCGTTATCACTGTACCGCCACTATCGTAATGAGGCTCAATGTGTAGTGATTGGGTTGGTCTGGTTTACAATTTGCTGTGAAGATTATATTAAAACTAGGATACATGAGTTAATGGCCATCATTTTACATGTCTCCACTATTGGCTCTGGTTGTGCTCCTCCATAACATGCCTTTACTTTCAAAAGGTTTTTAGTAGCTTACTGTGAATAAATTCACCTTTAAGAAGACCACATCCATTCTACTGGTTTCAATTACAAAGGGAATGCAGATCAATTCCCCCCCCCTATATTTCTACATTCTTGGCAGCCCTCCCCATTAAAAGACCTCTAATTTGTTTCATGTCACTGTGTCCAATCCCAAGCGTTTTTCCTTCTTTTAACACAAAATGATTCTGGTATCCTGGTAGCCTTCTACTGTAGAGCATCTCCATAGTTCCTTTAATGTACTAAAAAATCGCTGCATTACCAACAGTACTTTGTGTTCACCACTGCCATAGAAGTGGTTCTAAGGGAAATTGATTTACGGTGTGGAGTTTGGAAGGAATCAGTTTACAAAAAAGTATTATTTTGAAAATGTCCTTTGAGCAGAGTCCAACTGCCATCTCTGCTTCCTCGGAACTCCGCCCTCCACCAAACTCCATCCCCAGCCCGACCCTTGTGACATTTTTTCCACTTCTACCAGTGCAAGAGAGACTACATGGCTTTCAGCTGGAGAGGCGGCCGAATTTGCTATCATTCTTTTTTGCTGCGCTCGCTACAGAGACAAAGCAATCATCAGACCACCACCTCCCTACTGAACCGTTACCTCGGCTACAGGCCAAGGCATTCTTTTTTTGTAATGCCTGCAGCATTCACGCATATGAGAGAAATCCAATGGGGCTGATGTGATTTCTACCCTCTTTTTTTCCAGTATGTGCTTCACGCAGTAGGAAAAAAGTGCGTTGGCTTGTAGCAGCCTAATTGGCTTGGGATACCGGGGGACTTTAGGGAGGCCTGGAATTGCCCCATCTAAGAGGGACTTTCTGGAGACTGCTGAAGGACTGGCCGAGCTAGCCCCGGCCCACTTAAAGCCTTGGGTAAATACAATTGTGGTGTTACCATGATACTATTTTGCTATCTATTGCACAGTGTTCTGTGTTACAATGTGCAATAGGTAACATTCAAAAGGAGGTTGTTGCATCCGATTACTTATCTGTCAAGACCGCATGCTGATGTGAACTGTTTCTACCCGACCATCTGTCTGACTTTTATACT
The DNA here is from genome assembly GCF_040938575.1 of Ambystoma mexicanum. Taxonomy (NCBI): domain Eukaryota; kingdom Metazoa; phylum Chordata; class Amphibia; order Caudata; family Ambystomatidae; genus Ambystoma; species Ambystoma mexicanum. The sequence goes on from NC_090928.1 coordinate 374,894,416, forward strand.
TAATTGTGTATCATAGACTTATTTCAAAGGCGTAAGGGATGGACATCTGTCCAGCGTGTACATCAAACTCCCACACAGTAGCATCATTTCACACACAAATATTTAAGTGCATATTGAAAAGTACGTGCTGGCCGATACTATTTCAGTGTTCTGCCAGGATTGCAGAAATCCCCTTAATCCACACACCGTGCCCTCCTTCTTGAAGCGAGGAACGGCGCTACATCCGTCTTCTGTTGCTCGCATAACGCTTTCCACTTAGGTCCCAGGAGCTGGCAAGCTGCTCTTCCAGAGACAGTGAACAATCAGACCATTGCAATCGAGTAATGGCGGCCATGAATCCATCTCTGCGCGCACAGCATGTGCTCTACTCGCATCAGGGGGTCTGGCAGGAGCTTGGTCCAAATTCCGGAAATGTTCAGGACACGAACGAAACCCACAAGGTGCCAAACTCTCTTGAAAACGGCTGGGTGTCCGTCTGTCTCTCGAATACTTGACAATTGTTCCAGCCCAGAAAACTGGTCGATAAAGCTGTACTTTCCAGTATAAAGAATACAAGGATATCAGTGCTGCTGTCTTAAGGGAAGAAATGCATCTTTCTTACTAAGGGATGGAGAATTACTTTCTATTCCCGAAGGGCGTATTTTGTATCAAACACAGGAGTGGAAGGAGGAGAAAATTCTTGCAACATGACTATGGCCTCATTATGAGAATGCCGGTCCAGTAACAACGGTGCCGGTAAGCCTATCGGCACAGTTGTTCCCGGACCGGTACACTCCAAGTCTGCGGGCGGCTGCCGTCCCGCCCACCAGGTCTGACATGGCAGGCAGGACAGCACCCGCCCACAGACTTTCCGGGAAGCACTGCAGGTGCTTCCGTCATCCCCATTCCCATTGAGTCCTATGGGACTCAAATGGGGATTAACATTTTTCCGACGCCTGAATTCCAGGAACACTGGGGTCGTAATCCCTGATGTTTCCATGGAGCCAGGCGCTGGAAAAATACACGAGTCCGGCGGCACCCTGCCTGTTTACCGGCACGGCTACCGCCGGACTCGTAATGAGGCCCCTAAATCTGCTTCAAATGCTCAGTGCTGTCAGTCTATAGCTAGAGGCATGGCCGGCCTTAGGGCAGGGCTGCCCGGGTGACCGCCTGGGGCACCATTAGCCCCCCGCCACCCCAGTTCGGGAGAGTCTTTCAAGGAATCCCCCGAGCTCGAGCTAGGGTGCTGATGCTGTTGTATCGGCTTCCTATTCCACTGATTAACTTTCTGCTTTGGTGCAGGGAGTTAAAAATATGTTGCGACCCTCTCCTCCCTTGCCCTCTGGCATTGACCAGGGGTGCGCGTGTGCGCAACGGGTTGGGAAGGTCGTGCCACATTTATTTTCTTTCACAGGCCAACACTGGTTAGAGGAATATAGGGATGAACTACTGCATCAAGACTACTCGCCCTTTAATTAGAATTCCTGCCGATGAATGGGAAAAACTGGAAACGCAATCTAATTCAATGGATTCATAAATAATTGAGCATTCCAAATGCTGAGCAGGATATGGCCTGCACTGCACCTTTTGTCAATCTCGGCAGAATGCTGAGGATCCCTTGATTGGGATCAGGGTCTCCATTTCATTGCATAGAATCCAGGGCAGAGATCGAAATAGGGATCTCATGAGCAGGAGCGAAAAGCTACTCAAGGGTGACAGATTTCACCCAATAAGCCTGAGATACTTTTGGGGATCCCTGCAGCTGCAACATAGCATGCAGCAAATCTAACCTAACCTATGCGTGATTTGCACATCTCTGTGTATCATATAAGTTCCATTATGCTTTAAGCATGCCTTAGAGGACCCACAGGGGCCATATTGCAGAAACTTTTCTCCAGCACCAGTGCAATTTTGCATGGTATCGACACTACTGCCAAAAATATGAAAGGAGATATAAAATATTATTTCAATATATGTTTGCACGTGTGCAATGTTTTCCCCAGTATTAATAAGGAAAATGATTATTTATTTTGTATGTATTTTATCATTTATAGTGCAAACCTAGCTCGAGAGCTCTAAACGCTTTAGTATTGCGGAAGCCATCATTGGCTGTGGTGTTTTTAAACAGACACTCAGTACTGTTGGTTGAAGGGCATGAAACATTGAGATTTATTTGCGCAGGAAGTATTGATGGAAGACCGCATTCACAGTATTAGCAATGGTCAAAACTTTACCCTGTTACAAAACTCCATTGGAACTAGGGCGGTTTTTCTTGTAGTGCTAACACTGCACACATTTGCACTTGCACCTGTGCAATGTTTCTGTAATGTAGCCACTGGGTGATCCTAAACCGTGAGTCCTCACGATGTTGGCCGTTACACCATTGTTCATTTTTCACTTGTGTTTTGGGTCTTTTTATAAAGGAATTCAGCCGTCCTTTGTCTAAAACTGCAACAATAGAAAGGATTGTAAAGCAGACACATAGGGCCAGACAAGAAGGGGGCATTGGAGTAGGCACGCAGTGTATCGCATAGGCATTCTCTGCTGTGGGAAGTTAATCTATACATCACCGCCACGCCACACCACCATACTACACCTCCAAACCCCTATACCCTCAACCACCGCGCAACACTACACAACTCCACACCAACATACGACCACCAGTCCACACCATCGCACTCCCCACACCTCTATACCCTCCACCACCACATCTCCAACTATCACACCGCACTTTACAGCCCCACCCCACTTCATCCCAGACCACTCAACACCACCACACCACCACCAATCAGCAGAACCACCTCAAACAAAACACCCTCATTACCTGCACACTCCCATGCATGTACACCCCTGGACCCCCACTCAACAACACCACCTCTCAACACCACCACTTCATACCACCTCTCCACACCAGTACCACAGATCCACACCACTACACACTACCACACCACCTGATCCCTACACCTCAACACACCTGCATCAACACATCCCAAGCCACACCACCACTCCACACAACCACACCACCACACTCCTGTACTACAATTCTTCACCACCATGCTCTACCAAAACACCACTTCACACTCCCACACCATCACTGGACACCAGCTCTCCACATCACCACCACACACCACACCATTCAATTGCACCATCCCACCCTAAACCACCACCACTCCACACCATCACACTCCCACGCTACACAGTCTCTCACCCCTACACCGCCACACCCCAACCACCACACATCCATTCCACACCGTCTCTCACACCACCACTCTACACCACACTTCTAAATGTAACATGAGAAAAAACAGCAATGTAAAATGCAATAAACAGCACACACCAAAGCTATTGCCTTTGCCAAGTCTTTTAGCACTAACTAGAAAGAGCTGTAACTCTATGTCAGAGATCTTAGAGCAGAAGGCAGAGTGCACTGTGGCCAATCAGCTTCTCTGTAGTGCAGAAACAGTGTGAAAGGATGAAAGGCCCAGGGCAGCATGGACGACGTTTTATAAGAAAGGAAACTCAACATATTGGGGAAATACAGGTCAAATGAGGCTTTTTGTTTTCGTGTTGCTCGGTATATTAATGTTTTTTTTTTCAAATGTATGTTGCACAACTGTATGGGAATACAATATAACAGGGCACCCGCTGCACAAGAATCAGCTGCTCTGTCGCTTTGATTGGGCAACTGCCACTTTACCACTGGGCATCTTGGCATGGCTGCACACGTCTGACAATGTCATGGTGTACATTTGCCTGTCAGCTTTGTGACAATGTTTCTATCTATTTATTCAAATGTGTTTTGGTTTAAAACAAACCATTGACATTCGATGATGTCAAATAAAACATAACAACATTCATCACGTTGCATACAGTATAATGTAACTTATTCAAACAATAAAATATAGCAACAATTTATCACTCATCTTGAAAGAATGTTTCTAGTCGGTGGGTGCTTGCCTTGTGTGGAAAACCATTGAGCTGTGCATGCAGCCATACATTTTAGAGAGTGAATCACTGTTTTATATTTTTCCGCTGTGTTATGACAACCTTGAGCTTGGGCATAATACATCATTGTGAATGACTCTCCATGTTACATTAAAGGGGAACATTTCCACTTATAGATTCATGTGTTTGAAAGCGGTGTCATTGTTTTCAGGATGCTTTGAAAAGATGCTGAGGGGAAGATGCGATGTTCATTGTTTTTGTTAAAGCAGCTTTGGATATTTCTTGCCAGAGCATTTTGATGAACAGGTTTCACAAAGACGAATGTGTGTGTGGGCGTGCGGCACTATTTCTGAAGACCTGTTAAAGTTACGGTGACCATATTGTTCGTTATACCACTGTCCATCCACACAACTCGCTTCACTCGACCCTCTGTATAGCATCGTGTGTGAAAATATAATGTTATATAATCCAAAATAAAACTGAGTGGGTAAAAGCCTAGGGGAGTTGTTTTTGCAGCGAGTGCTCTTACTGATCAAGTGTCGGTGGGGCACCGACCTCCTTACTAGCCAACAACCTCTGCCGCGTGTACCTCCCCGGTTTCCCAGAACTTGGTAGAGTGTCCCAGAACTCACCAAGCGCCCTTATTCTGCATATGCCCCTCCCTGGAATGGATACAAAGGCGCCAAAATCCCCTCAGAAAAATGTATAATATACTTCTCTCTAAGATGGTGAGAACCTCTCTAAAACAACCAGGAAAAGATTCAAGTGAACTCTAAACTCTCAAACATTTACTGAAATGTTAATTTATCTTATGTATCCAAAAATAGTCACATGACTACCAAATCTCCTAGACACGGCTAGAACACCCATCTGCGCGTGCATACACACACACACACACTCTCTCTGACACACACTCACACAAGCCGCATGTTCATAATACTTCCCGCTGCCACAGTGTTCCCAAAATGAAAAAGTCCCAACGAAGGCTGTTTAGGCGTTGAATGCCGAGTTTAAGTGTTTGTGTTGTGTTGTAGAGACACACAATAAAGATAATACATTTGGGGGTTATTGGTGAATGTATTAACAGTTAAGCAATTAAAGCATTGTTTGTAATATCTCAGATACCTTGCTAATATTATTTACATCTTGATTTGAAACGTGCAGTCTAGCTAAGCCAAACTGACGATACAAGTGGAAATGCAGTCTGTACAAAATATTTAAATTGACTTCAAAAAGTAGAACCTCTGTTCAGTTCTAGAGAAAACCCCTTCCCAAGCTGCAGAATAGAATGTGCAAGAATCTAAAGTCATATTTTGCAGACAAGGGGCCTCATTACAAGTTTGCCAGTCAGTTAACAACAGTATCGCTAAGCTTGCCGGTACCGTTGTCACCAAACCGGCAAACTACGAGGTCTGCGAGCGGGGGCCTTTCAGCCCGCCAGGTCTGACCTGGCAGGCAGAACGGCACCCGCTCGCAGACCTCGACGGATGCACCGGCACAATTCATGAATGGTGCCAGTGCATCCGTCCGCCGCATGCCCATTGAGTCTAACGGAACTCAAATGGGAATGGGGAGTAATATTAACCGGCGCGTGGGAATGGGCAATTACCAAGTCCGCCGGGGCTGTAATGCCCGGCAATTGCCCATTCCCGGGCGCTGGTAAATTCATGACTCCGGCTACCGTCAGGGGCATAATGACCCCCAATAGGTCTGGCTTTGTAAATGTAAAGGGTACGATTTTTTCATAAACCCAGAGAAGAGAAATAATGATTAAACTCTTCATTTTCAGAGCATGACCTACTGGCTTTGTTAATGTGTATTCATGTTTGTCTTTTGGCGTCCAGTGGTGCCTTTAATGTCACTACACAGCAAGTTCTTGCAGTGGCATATTGTGGTGTGCTGGTCATGTAAGCCTTGGGCACCATATTGAGAGAAATCTCTGTTTATTATTTGCGGTGCTTGAGTTCCACTTCATGCCAAAACTAGACCAGACTGCATTTTTCATTCGTAAGCCACTGGCCCCATCACTAAAACAATGTATTTAATTGCATAATAACGAAACTAAAGTGATTTATTGAGAGTGCTTAGAGCTCACAACACAATAGAAAGCACAATCAAAAATACAAACATGACAACCATTTCAGCAGTTTAAAACATTTTGTAAGACACAATAAAACCGTAAAGTCACCATGTTGACAATGCAACAATAATATAAAGCTATTTCGAGATGTCAAGTCCTGGTCATAAGCCTTACAGACAAAGATTTCAAGGCAAATACTATTTCTGGATTTGCTATTAATGTCATGTAATTGCACGCCTGCTGCATTGTATATATATAAAATATATCTACAGTTAAATTCAACTAATATATATATATATATCATTTTTCAAGGAAAAAACTTTAGTTGCAGGGACGTTAAGGTGAGAACTTAATGCAACAAACCCCTGAAATTCAGCTAAAGGTCCCTTAACTTCACACCCCATGCTCCTCAACCTATGACACAATGATGACATCACAGATCAAATCACTGATGACCTCACTGGGTATTATACAACACCAACCACCCACTGGCAATGGCATTTGGCCGTGCCCAGTGTTTATTATATACACTAACCTGCCACGAGCCATGGGCTTCAACACAATACCATCCAGTGTCCACAGCCTTTGTCTGTACTGACGGGATATTCAAACACACTAACTGTGACCTTTAGTCATGGCCTCTGACTACAGCTTTGAACGTTGGTCCCTGTATATTTTAAAACAGTGATAGGCTACTGAACATTAACCAACCTCTATCTACAACCTTTGGTGCTGGCCAGTGACCCCAGCCTTTGTTATGACCAAGTCCCATGCCAACATTTTTATTAAGGTAATCAGAGTTTTAATGAGCTAACATATAAATCATGTTATGTCTAATTCCATTATTGATGTAATCATGCATATACAATGTAATTAGTGTTGTCACCAGTGATGTGATTTGAAATGTCATCAGTGATCTCATACACCATGTAATTAATGATGCCATCAGTGATGTGATCTGTGATGTCATCATTGTGGTCATAGGCTGCCCAGTAGGGGGCACAAAGTTAATGTGCCTTTATCTGAATTTCAGGGATTTCGTTGTGTTAAGTTCTCAACATAATGTCCCTGGAACTAAAGTTTTTTCCTAGAATTTCAAGTTTTTTTTTACAATGTATTGCTCACCTTAACGTCCCTGCAACTAAAGATGTGTCCTTGAATTTGAAGGGTTTTGTTATTCCATACATAATTGACATCAATAATACAGACAATGGGGCTAATGAACATGATGTATCATGTCTACAAAGTGAAATAAAAAAGGAATTGTGCAACCACATTCTCCCCAAATAAACCTGTTCATAACAAACTTTGTTTGCATATATGCTTAACCTTTTAAATTATTTACAATTATACGTAATGTTAATTAATAGAAATGTATGAAAGTGTTACCGTAACTGTGTACAAAACCTACACTCAATATATCTTAAAATAAATCAGTACAAGACTAATGCCCATATATATATATTGGATTACCGAGCAATGAACAAAACCAAACTGTTCAAAGGAGAAAAAAACAAACTTTATTTTACCGAAAATAACTTTTGGTTTTCTCTCCCACTGACATTTTGGACTAACCCCTTACCCCCACCTCCCTACTTACCTGTGGGCGGCACACCTCTTGTGGCCCACTGTCTCCTTTTTCAGTTGCGAAATGCTGGAGTGTCTTCAACTGAATAAAGACACTATTAGTGCACCAGGATGAAGTGGATGAAGACTTCTGGCAGAAGCAATGCATCAGAAAGAAAATATCCAGGGAAGGCATCTCGCTCATCCAAGTGAAACTGCTGGAGATAGGAGCAGCACCTCTGTAGACACTTCATGAAAAACCTCCTCTCTAAACCTCTCTAGCCATTCTCAAAACTCTTCAAAAAGAGTGTTCTACTGCTACCATTGCTTGAAGACTCTGAGTGTTGCGAGAAGCACATTTAATGGGTGGAAGTTAATTATGCACAACCACCACTAGAGTGAAAATATAACCCTGTAACACCGTTTCCACTGCCTCACTTCCCAGTGACACCGAGATATTATGGCAGGTGGTAGAAATGGTACATCCTCATTCCAGTGGAGTCTGATAAGACTCCATGGGAATGGAGTCACTGAAGCACTGGCACTGTAGCTAACAGTGCTGTTGCTTTAGTAAAAACACTGCTAGTAGGGGGCTGAACTACCAGCAGATCAAGCCTGCCAAGTGTTACAAACCCTGCCAGCAAACTCTTGGTTTATCGTTCTGGAAAGAGTGCTAGTACATTGCTATCGGATGTGTTGGTACCAATAACAAAGAGAAGGAAAATGGACCCAGACACTCTCATTCATCCCATGTCATCAGAATGGAAGCCACCAACAAAAATAGCTTTGGTTTGTTAACTCAACATCAAACATACACAAATCTGGTACAGTCACACTGCCGTTGTATAAATAATTGAGCTCCAATAGAAATGCAAATGTGTTTTTCATGTTTCCAATATCTATAAGCTGTTGCCAAATGTTTTTATCCTCATTGGCAACACCATTTACTAAAACAAAAAAAACATCTGCAATGTCACAGTCCACTCCTAAAATGTTTACATTTTCGTCCAAATTGAGAGGTAAATTCACAACTTTGCCTCTAACACTGTGCAATAATGATTTTTTAGGAAAGTTTGGTGTCTTTGTTTGCAATCTAACAATAACTTCAAAAGGGATAAACAGTTTGCAATGCAATCACTTCAAACATGTTCAATTTTCAAAACACAACAGAGATATAAGACACTACCATGTCATTCAAAACACTTCTTGTAGGAATAATTGTTTCATTACAAAACCCAACACAGTGTCTACAAACATAAAGTGCATCCGTTGTGTCCATTTTTTCTATGTCAAACAAGTACATATACAGTTTTAATAGCAGCCATGGAAAGGGAAAAGAGGCTGTCATCGAAAGGGTGAATGGACTTCATATCCCTTTCCATCATGTACATCTTTTTTCAGTTGCGAAATGCCAGAGTACCTTACATCCGAATAAAGACGCTATTAGTACTCCAGGATGTAGTGGATGAAGACTTCTGAAAGATGCATTGCATCAGAAAGAAAAGATCCTCGGAAGGCCTCTCGCTCATCCAAGTGGTACTGTTGGGCATAGGAGCAGCACATCTGTAGCCACCTCATGAAATGCCTCCCCTCTGAACCTCTCTAGCATTTCTAATAATGCTTCAAACACAGTGTCCCAGTGCTGCCAGTGTTTGAAGACTCTGGCTATTGCTGGAAGCACCTTTAATGAGAAGAGGTTGATTCTGCACAACCACTGCTTACAGCTACAGTAAAGATATAACACAACATATAAGCCAAAAAAGGCTGCCAGTGAGTATGGGCCAGACTATCTCATGCGATTTCCAATATACATCATCTACATCATCCAAGGAGACTCACACCACATGATTTATCATAATTGATGTTCCCAAGCTTTCTGACTGAACATAAGAAGGGCCACATCTCAGTGTTTTCTTGAACAGTACTAGACATGTTAAAAGGTCCAACTGGTAAGGAAAACATAAAATAACAAAAAGGACAACTCTAAAAAGACAATGCCACAGAAAATGAAACATCCTCTCTGAACCTCTCTAGCATTTATAATTACTCTTCAAAAAGAGTGTTGCAGCGCTGCAGGTGTTTGAAGACTCTGGCTGTTGCTGGCAGCACATTTAACGGGTGCAGGTTGATTCCGCACAACCATCGCTCACAGCTACAGTAAAGATATAACACCACTTATAAAACCAATCACACATATATTTCATGAAATTAAACACTAGGTTTCACAAAACAATAAACAAATGAAGACAATGCATTTTCTCTTATAGATAACAACACAGTAACACACTTCATCAAACCAATTTTTAGTAAAGTACACACATTTTAAAATGACCAAACAGCAAAACAAATATGTTTTAAAACAAACACACTTTCATATCACCCCAAAAAACACTTTAACACACACCATAAGTGATTATAAAAGCATTGTAGATAAAATCACATTTCTACTGCTCTGTGATCATTCTTATATTTTGAGTGCAGGTGTATACTTAATGTATCTACATCATGCACCACACTGAAATTCATTTGCTTTCCTATTAAACAACTTCCAACAATTATTCCCACCCATGTTCTACATATACAGCAGGACCATTTCATTGTTAGCTCATAAAAACTTTAGTTACATTAATAACAATTTAGGCCATGGACTTGAAGGCTGGGGTCACTGCCCAGCACCGAAGGCCATAGCTAGTGGCTGGCTAGTTTTCAAAAACTTCAATGTGCATGTTTAAAAGCCATGCCTAGTAGCCCATTACTGTTTTGAAATACACAGTGTTCAACGTTGAAAGCTGTAGTCAGTGGCTGTGGCTCAAGGCTATAGCTAGTGCCCATTACTATGTTAGAATATACAGTCGACACAGCCAAAGGCTGTGGCCACTGGGTAGTATTGTGTTGAAGACCATGGCTAGTGGCTGGTTGGTGTATATAATATACTCCGGACACGGCCGAAAGCCATAGCTAGTGGCTGGATAGTGTTGTATAATACACAGTGGGCACGGTCGAAGCCCATCACTTATTGCATTTTATTATTTGAAAACAAACATTGAACGTGGCCAAACGATCTACAAACGGCTCAATATCAAAGGCCATGGCTAGTGTCCCATTTACATGTTAGAATATATAGTGGGCCCAACCAAAGATTGTGGCCACTGGCCAGTATTGTGCTAAAGTCCATAGATAGTACGTGATCAGTGTATATAATATAACGTGGACCAGGTTGTAAGCTGTATCCACTGGTAAAGGCCAACATCTATGGTGGGTAGCCTGTTAGTGTTTTAAAATATTCAGTGCAATGTTAGAAATATTGAAATGTCCAAATGGTGACGGAAACATAAAATAACATAAATGACAACTCTAAAAACACAATGCCACAAAACATTAAGCAGCCTCTCTGAACCTCTCTATAGGATTGGTCTTTGATACCAGTGGAATAGACACTAGACTGCAAACAGCCCTGAATTGCCAAACACACTTCTAGTTTCCTGCGCATTTACTGGGCTGAACAGAGGAAACTAAGTACACCTGTCTCTGCACACATTTTGTCTGCAATCTATCTTAGACGCTGCCGCCACACAGACACTGTAAAAATAATTACTAATGCTGCTGTTCTTTAATCAAATAAAGACACCATTACTACTCCAGTACAATGAGCCACAGTCCAAAGAGCAATAAGCCCAAAGCCAAGGGGGCATTCCTGCATCAGATAATGCCCCACAATCTTTATTAAAGCCCTCACATTGGTTGGACCTGCAACTAGGAACATGTTAAATATTCACCTTAACTCCATGGAAGAACAGTGTGCCCAGTAAACTGCCATTCACAGCTGCCACTATTTGTGTATGAAGTAGCAGTAGAGTAACAATAGCATTAAAACAAATCAGTATGTTTCCAATTTTAAACTGTTGCACATGGAAACTTCCAATAAACCATCCTAAAATGTTACAACCTCTAATTTGTGTATTAAAATGGAATTGCTAAGCAGATACTGCACCTGCATTTATTAGGGCAATTTGCACCAAACGAATTGATTCCATTCCTATTTTACATAATAGCAGTATGCACAACTAATGCCATTCCTATTTTCTTTATGAATATATATTTTAAAATAAAAACAATCAAACATATTTTTCTTGAAATGAAACACTAGGTTTCATAAAACAATAAACAAATGAAGAGAATGCATTTTCTCTTGAAGATAACCACACAGTAACACACTTCAGAAAACCAAATCTTTTTTTTTAAAGCCCACACATTTTCTAATCTCCCAACAGCAAAAAATCATCTTTTTAAAACACATTTTCCTATCACCCAAGAAGCATTTTAACATACATAGGGCCTCATTACGACCCTGGCGGTAAGGGGTTTACGCCAGCGTTAGCTGCGCCGACCCCTTACCGCCAATTACGAGGTCCCTTAGCGCCATGTCGCTTTTAACACCTGCTTTTAGCAGGTGTTAAAATCCATGGCGCTAAGGGACCATGGAGTTAATTACGCCACCGTAATTTACGGTGGCGTAATTAACGCCTTCCCCACTCCCATTATGCCCTATGGGGCAAAAATGGGAATGGGGAAGGGTAAATGGGGATTGGGGACTTACCGCCCCGCCGACCTCGGAATGGGGCGGTAAGTCCGCCAACCACCATGGCGTAAACGTAGTTTACGCCATGGTGGTAAAGTCACGGCCCAGGCGGTAACTTACCGCCTGGGTCGTAATGAGGCCCATAATAATTGATTAGAAAAGCACTGTAGACTGCTCTGTGATCATTCTTTTATTCTGAGTGCAGGTAGTATACTTAATGATTGCATATCATGCACCTCACCAAATTCATTTTCTTTTCTAACAGCTTCCAACAAGTGTTCCCATCCATTTTCTACATATACATCAGGACCACTTCATTGTTAGCAAATACAGTAAAAAACAAAAAAAATCAATAGCGCCATTATCAACATATTATCAAATAACACTTTCAACCAACAGTCACAAACAACTGATTAATGCCAATTATATTTCATGCCAGGTAACATGAACTGCACAGTGTGAGTCCTGTGGTCAAAAAGAGATAAGTAGTCAAAATGGTGGATTTCATACTTTCCAAAATCAAAACCAGAAAAATAGGACTATGTTCTAAAGAAAACTAATAAAATGGCCGACACATATTCACTGCAACCTATCACAAAGAAGTACACATTTCAAAAATTAACACCAGCCAATTAGAAACACTGAAACACATACAAAACCCTGCCCACCATCACTCGTAGCCACGGATATTCAACGCAGCTACAAAGCTTCCTTGTAGCCGCGGCTACATGTACATTTTCTCCAAACTAAGCCAACCTTCAAAACTTTAAATAAGACAAGACAACACCTAAGCATACAAAATAACACCCAGAGATAACATTATGTGCTACATCATCCACATAACAATATGATTATTGCACAGAAAGTGTATTTTCCTATACGTGGCTATAAATATAATCGCGCCTTTGGAAAAACAAATAAAAAGAAAAAAGTGTTGACGCGCCTACGCATGTGTTTTTTTATAGACGCGGTTATAGAAAACCCATACATACATGTTTTACTCATAGCCGAAGCTATTCGCAAAAACTATGACTTACAAAAATGCATTTCCACTCCTCCAAAGTCCAAACAAGTGACCCTAACACAGGTATACGCCCACCCTCCATTCCCCATGGTCCTCCTCCACTCCCCTGGTCTCTTCCAATCCCCAAAACACTCAATGTATCTATGATGCTACCCCACCCACAATGTCGAATAGCTGTGGCTACCACACGTCCACAAACACACAACGTGCCATTTGCCGCAATATGGCCGCAGCTGCACAGGGTGCCAAATCTACCCACGGGTAGCAATGCCATGCACTGAGTGACTATTAGATATCTGTGGATACATTAATGGAACTATTTCCTCACATCATCTTTATCTTTTCCAATCTGACTCAGAGGCAAAAATGAGATGGACCACCAGATTTAATGCTAAAATTGAGAAATCCCGGAGAAATTTTAATAAATCAGTTTCAGCATTTATGACAGACCACAATCAATGATGCATTTCTAACAACAACATACAGTTCTACATGGCCAATTTCTACAGACATGACGAAGTACACCTAACTTTTGAAAGTAATGCAGTGTTCCATAAAAACATCAAAACAGTACTCCAGATGTGCTACACTCAGAGTACCCCCAAACAGTCCTTTTAAGGACTACTTATGACATGTAAATACATAAATACAATAAATTAAACAAAAATATGTTTTGTTATTATACCAACGGTTACAGTTGATTGACTTTTATCATGACCGCGATTACATGAATTGGCTAAAAAGGGGGCTCACTTCAGGTTTTATACTACAATACAACTTAAAAGATCAATACAGTACAACATTACTCATGTGCGTATGTAAAGTAGCTAAAGATAAAGAAAGCAGAGAATAATACATAACAGTAAACTGGGTAAGTAAACATTTCCCAGCCACACAATATAATACCATGAGTGAGAATACACAACCTAAAATACATTGCATGGGGCAACTAAAACTAGAGTATGTTTCCTCCTTTTTATATTAATTTTTTCTAACTATTTTCTTCTCTTTTTCTCCAAGTCTCACATATGCAAAACTCTAAAAAAACACACCCAAAATAAAAAAGGCTCACAAATACCTACTAGCACAGTGACCATGGGCAGTTATTTTTCACCCCAACGTCACTATACGTATAAAAATAACATTAAAAAATATAAAACACTGTCACCCCAAAATGTATAGTAGCCACGGGCACATAACTACTCCTACCCGCGGATATCAGTAGTCCTTACACTGCATGAAAATGATAGTTTACAAATGTTCTCAGATTGGTAAACCATTGCGTAACCTCAACTTTGCAACAGTTTACACAGCTATCGTAAACAAATTGCAAACATAATGTCTACTTGCAGTTTACACAACATTTGAATAAGTGTACACTATGTTTGCAAACATTTTACAATAATGTAAACTATGTGCAAAACCTTGCGTTTACAATAGTTTGCTTGTTTTTAAACCATACCGAACCTACGGTTTGAAAGGTTTACAAATGCTTTGCAAACCATTAACACAAGATTTACAGCAGTTTACAACAATGTTGCATACCTTTTGGTTTAATGGTTCACGAAAATGGGTATTCCTTTCAAACCATACATTTGGTTAGGTTTACAAAAGAGCAAACATTGTAAATGCAAGGTATTGCATTCAGTTTACATTTTTGTAAGTAATTGGCAAACAAGGTACACACTCACATAAATATCATGTTAACTTAAGTAACCACTAAGTTTGTGCAATGTTTAAAGGAGCTTTGTAAACAGTTGCAAAGCGGAGGTTATTCAATGGTTTACAAATCTGACAACATTGGATAACTGATGTTTTTATTGAAAGGCAATGTCCTTTTGTTGGTTTTAAATTAAATCAACTGACAAAGAGTGGCATAATTCACATGCTAACAATGTGCTGAAGTAGCCGGTGGCAGACCTCTCGTTGGTGTACTTCGCAGTACTCATAAGCCTTAAAAAAACGTAGAGGGAATTCTATTGATATGAGGAAAAAAGTATTGAATACAAAGGTTATGTGTTTATGGGGCTGCAGAATTCTCAGGTGTTACCAGATGTGACGATTCACAGCATCTTGTCACTTCTCCCCAGAAGGTAGCCCTTCTCCGTGAGGCCAGGGAGGTGAACCCGCTACACAATATTCTGCTAGGTTTGGCGGTAGGTGGGACCTCACAAGAGAGACTCCCCTCTTGGGGACAAGGACTCCTGTTCCCCCTCTCTCAAAATGATTGCCCTCACTGAAACCTGTGTATCTCCCTCCAATTCTGCTACACTTGCTGCTCTCCACAACCCCCTATATACCTTCTGCCACTCTCCCTGCCTCACGGGTATTGGTGGTGGAGTGGCTCTATTTTCATCTTCCAAACTCCCTATGTCTACTTCATCCCAATCCCCTACCAATTCTCCCTCATTCAAACAGACTACCGCTAATATCACTGCACTTTACAATTTTAACATCATCTCTCTTTACCGGCATACTGGTCTGTTAGGCCAGTTCTTTGACCATCTCTCGCAACTAATCAACTCACTCTCTCGAGATCAGCATCTCATAGTCTTTGATTACTTTAACCTTTCCTCTCACTCCGCGGCCACATCCACTGACGTTACCTCCATTTTCCATCATCACTCTTTCTCTTCCATCCACTCCCTGCCCACCCACGCTAATGGGAACTATCTCAATCTTATTCTCATCTCATCTCTAGTATCAGCCAGCAGAATCTCTACTGCCCCCTCTCCATCTGGCCACTCAGTAGTCTTTGCCTCTATCCTGACACCCTCCTTCTACTCCTTCCTCCGCCCTCTATGACTGTTACTAAGTGCAAATGTCCTACCTCTGAACTCCTCATCTACATCTTCGACCTACAACACTTGCATTCCTCATTTGCTGAACTCACATTCCCAACCCCCGATGACGCTTTCTCCAAATTCAACACTGCTCTTCAGGCTCCCCTCTGCACTCATTTCCCTCTATCCACTTTCAGCCGTAAACCCTCCCTGCCGTGACCATGGATCACACCTCTCATCTGCACCCTGAAAAAAGCCATGTGAAGAAAACGTTGACCTGGCAAATATCTAGACTCACCCCTTATCTCTAAATCTACCTCTCCACTCTTTCTAACTACTCCTTGGCTCTTGACACTGCCAAACATGAATTCTACCGCTCTCTTATTTCCTCTCAATCCTCCTAACCCAGACGCCTCCAAAAACCTCTAAACTCTATTTTCTATCCCCTTAAATCCTCCTCCATCTCTTGCTCTCTCTCTGTTAATGTTCTTGCTGTCTACTTTGCTTTTAACATATCTACCATTCGAGATACCCTCATAAATTACCCTCTAGCCCCCTCCTGCCCACTCCACTCCACCACCCATATCCTCCACTCTCGCCACCATGTCCACCTTCGATCCCACTGACACTGAAGAAATGTACACCCTTCTCCATAAAGCCAACACTTCTTGTCCCCCCACTGACCCGCTTGCCCCTCAACTAGTGGAACTTATAGCACCCACTGTTTTCCTGTATCTTACGTCCCTCTTCAATGCCTCCCTTGACACTGCCACTTTCCCTTTATCTTACAAATCAGCCACTGTTATCCCCATTCTAAAGAAACCCAGCCTTGACCCTAGCAATCCTGTAAATATTCCTCCTGTCTCCCTCCTACCTCAATACTCTAAAATCCTCAACAGAATTGTATTTAACCGATTCTCCAAATTTCTGGATACACAGAATATTCGGACCCAGTGCAATCTGACTATAAACCCATCTACTCTACCGAAACAGCCCATCTCAATGTAAACAACTTAATTTCCTCCACTTGCCATGCCAACCTGTCTTCTATTATTCTTCTTGACTTCTCAGGCACCTTTGATACTGTCGACCATTCTGACCTCCTAGTCACACTGTCTGTCCTTGGCATCAAAGATAAATCCCTTGATTGGATACCCCTCTACCTACGCTATGAATTACCGACCAATATTGACCTTTCTGTATGAATGTGTCCATTGTACATGCCCTTGGAAAGACATTGCATGACTAGGTAGCAGAGAAAACAAAAAGGCATGTAACAAGCATCAAAACTCACTTAGCATTTCAGCTCATGCCAACACATCAGACAAAGGGCCTCATCACGAGTTTGGCGGTAAACCTTAAATCGGCGGTCGTGCTATTACCGCCGGATTTAAGGGTCCACCAAATAAGAGCGCGAAAATTCCCCATTGAGCCCAATGGGGAATGGGGCATTCCCGAATGGGCTCAGTGGGGAATGGGGAATTCCATTACCGGCAAACCCGTGTTCTGGCGCTAATAGCGCCGGGGGGGTTGGCGGTAGGGCTAATAGCGCCGGCAGTAATACTGCCGGCGTTACCCCCCAACTCGTGATGAGGCCCTAAATTCAAGTAATCATAGAAAGAATGAACTGAGAAGCAACCAGTGAGTATATGCTTTCTACTCTTGTTCGGATGGGGGTTTGGTTGGCATCCCTGGATCTCCAGGATACCTGTTTCTGTGTGGCGCTTCCCCCTTTCCAGAGACTTCCAATTTACTGCGGGGGGCCAGTGTTTCAGTTCCTGGGTCCCCTAGTGCGCACATTCACCTGCAAGGGCTTAAGTGTTTTCCCTATCTGGTCGACTGGCTGGTCTCAGTGGATCTATGTGGGGAAGGTCCTGTCACATCTTTGGGGCCACTCTGGGATTATGGTTGGCTCAGGAGTAGTGGGCCCCGGATGGACATCTCTGTTCTTCCTTCTAGAAGGAGTTATCTGCCAATCCTCAGGCACTGTTTGCTTTACGGGTCCTTGGTGGGCCTGTCTGTGGTGGTCTGGATGAACGACTCACCTGCCTGGGTGTCTGTGACCTGTCAGGGGGATTTTGGGGGTCTCAGCCCCTCATTGCTTTGGCCTCTCGATTAGCTACCTGGGGATAGGGGTGTCTTATCTCTCTGGAAGCCACACATATTAGGGGGGTGAAAATGTCTGGCCAGGGCACTTCAGCAGGTGGTGTCTCTCCTCGCAGGACCTTGACTTGTCAGACTGGGTCTTTTAAGACATTTGTCACAGGTTCGGTGTCCAAGTCTGGATCTCTTTTCCTCCCCATCTTCGGCAATGGTCCCCCTCTTCTGCTTCAGCGTTAGAGGCTTGGGGGTGGATGCCCTGAGCCTGGAATGGCCGCAGGGTCTCTTGTATACCTTTTAGCTCCAGAGTCAGGACCAAAGGTTCATTCAGCAGTGGCCTTGCCCTTGCCTTGCGGGGCTGGGTGAGTTGTCCGGATGATTCGATAGAAAGCCTGTAAATTGTGACGTCTCAGTTGACTGCTGTGGGGTTTTAGGGTCCAGTGATTGACTCTGTACTCTGTGCCAGGCGGCCGTCTCCCTTATGGCGCTATGAGTGGCTCTGTTTTATTTTCTTCTGGTTTGGTGTGGGTGATCCAGCACCTCCCCTCTTCCGTGTGGGCTTCCTTCTGTGCTGCAGTCTCTCTAGCGGGCAGGGGGAGATTCACCAGTGGCTTACAGTGTCCCTCTTTGCTTCCTGTCGGCTTCTGTTACGGCCTTTAGTGAGATTTGGAGGGCATGATGGAAGGGGTTGCCCTGGTAGGGCGGTTCCTTCTGAAGCTGGCTTCTTCTCGCCCCAGTTTCTCTATGGGTCTTCCTCTGTGGTGCTTGGCCCTCATGTTGTGGTTTCTCCAGGGTCCTCCCTTTGCTCCTTATGCGGATGTCCACATGCGGCACCTAATGCACAGGACTGCATTCCTGTTCGCTATCACCTTGGCTTGTATATTGGGGTAGGTGGGGGCTTTGTTGTGTCACCCTCTTTTTCTGTCGGTCCTTCCAGATGCCTTTGTCTTGCACTGTGTCCCCCACGTCTATGGATCTGGTTCTCCTGGCGTTTTTCAGACCCCTCAGGGCCCTGAGGAGGTGGTTGGGCACTCCTTGGTGTCCGCAGGGCCGGTCCTGCACTACCCCCATAGAGCTGAGCGTTTCTGTTGGTCGAACTGTCTTCTTGTTACATTGGGCCTGCTGGGGCTGGATGGAGACCCTCAGTGGTGCCCATCAGCCGTTGGATCAGGCGTGTTTTATGTGTCTACTGGGATGCCCATCCCTGTGCATTTCAGAGTTGCCCCACTTGCGGGGTTGCCTGCTTTCTGGGTGGTCGCCCAGGGGGTGTCTATGTGGAAGTTTTGCAGGGCCGATTCTTGGGCTGATGACAGCAAAATTGACAGAAAATTCTGGCTAAATGTGCTTCACCCCAGCGATGGGTCCTTTGGGGTGTGGGTTTTAGTCTGTGGAAATTGTCTGCTTGTTTTAGGGGCAGGAATGTGTAGATGGTATTGCAGCACTTCAGTCTCTGTGTCTCATTGGGGCCTCTCCTTGTTGTCTAGATTTGGTACACCTGAGTTAAGTACCGGGATGAGCAAGAGGGATGTGAAGGTAATGCTCTGATTACTTACTGGTAATTGTCATTACTCCTAGTCCTACTCTTCCTCATCACAGTACTGACGACCCTCCTCTCACTCCCTGCGGGAAGCATCCCATGTTCAAGCTTGGAAATAAAATAAATTGAAAAGGGGTTCCTGGAATGGAGGCAGGGCTTCCGAGATAAGTGCTGTGATGATGGAGAGTAGGACTAGGAGTAATGATAATAACGAGTAAGTAATCAGAACATTCCTGCCTCTCCCTGCCCATAACTCCTCCTCATGAGAAGTCTTTGAGCGCTGAGCTCGCTTTAAAGAAGGCTTTTCGTGCAGCATGCTGAGTTAATGTGCATGCTGTCTGGTTGTATATTACCAACTGTCCCCACCCTTGCTCCAAAGAACTCTAAGCAGTGACGTGAACTTGTAAATAAGGCCTGAACGTAACATTATTGTTTATGTGAGCACGCTAGTCATTTTGGAAAGGTAAAGACGTATGGTGCTTACTATGGCAGCTACCAGTAAAGTATACTTTGGCTTTTTTTTTTTTACAAAATAATATGCAGCCTAACAATTTCCATAACAAATCTGTCTTACGTGGCTCAATTGGACATGTTATGATAAACAGTAACACTTCTGTATACCTATGAATTTGCAACTGGTTAACTAATGTTAATTCTGCATAAAAACAAACTTTAATAAAAGATGTTTCTGTTTTAACTAAAGTTCCAGTCTACCTACTATATAAATGATAAATAGCTAATCCAACATGGTGTACCTAAATCACCCCTGTGTGCGTACATGTTGCCTTCGACATTTATATTTTGAATGTTGTCCTTCTTTTATGTTTATAAATCGCTTTTCTGAACCCGAAATTGGCATGTACAGAGTAGGAAGTTATTCCCTTGTGAGTTATGTTTCAGGGGCTCCTCACTCTCCAGAATATTCTGGAGCACAGGAAAATAGGTAGTTATTTTCCCGTTAACTTTGAGGGGGCAATAGTATTTTTTTTTAAATCTTTTTTTTATCCCCCCGAGGGGGCAAAAGTATTACCTTGTGAGGCCTCCAGCTGTTCTATAGTTGAAGCAGTCTTCCCTTTTGCTACGCAGACTGTATTGCGGACATGTTAGAGTCTTTGTTCACTTTGCTCATCTAAGTGCTGGAGGCACGTGTCCTACTTCTCATAACGTATTGTGCTCCTTTCTTCATCATTGAGGTAGATGAGAATATCTGAGTGAGTACTTAATTTATTAGCAGGGTGCCTTGCCCTCAGAAAAGGTTCCAACTCCAGCTCTAGCAGACTACAATCTGTACTCTTTGCATTCACTTACTCGCACGTGCAAAGGGTGTTTAATATGTGAACTTATCGCAGCAGCCATGGTTCTGCAGACTGCTAGCCTTTCCCACCCTTAGCTCACTTGGTACTTTTGCCTAGTATCCGTAACTACCACTTGGCAGTAGCAGATTCAATGCACCAAGAGTCCACCACCAGAACGGTCAAGCACTGGTGCCAGAGATACAGGAACTATAAGAAACAGAGTCAAGTTTGCTTTGCGCATAATACTAGTAACGACACTGTAGGAAAACATGCCCATGCTGGCTCAGCCTAGATATGGCAGCATCTCCACCTATTAAAACACTCCTGTTGGCTTTGCTTTTAAAAAATGCCATATCACAGTGAGAATGTATTTATTTATTGGATATTTATAAGGCACTTATACATCAAGACAGTGTTTCAAAGTGCCACAAGGCACAAGGGGAGGGAACACGGGAGCAAATGACAATGAATAAATAGAACCACACACTGGTCCTACTAGGCCTTGTGACATTTGGAGGTTGCAAGTGCAGTGAAAAGAAAAAGAAAAAAGGGGGTGGGGAGTAAGTGCTATTAGGGTCCCTTAGCGGAGGAAGTGCCAGAGGTGCCCGTTGGGGATGTTCATGTTAGGCAGAAACCTGTGCAGTTCCCTCTGGGACCACTGCAAAAGATTTAGGACTACAGGTGTTTGGCAGTAAACCCACTTGGTAGTAGTCTGTACCACACAGATTCACTTGGTAGCTGTGGCTGAGCAGTCAGACTTCTCTCAAGAAGAGTTAGGCAGTATATAGAGTATTCACAATAGGTCAAGAGAACACAGTAGAACAAGTAAACACTGACCAGGGCTTGGTGTAAAAGAGATATAATTATTTATTTAAAACCACATCTAAAAAAACACACAGGCACTAATACTAAGCAATTCAAAAACACAGTCACTAAAAGATATACACTCCCTTAAAAGAATATTAGACAAGTCTTAAGTAAAGCCCCACTTATTTTCAGGCAGCGGTGAGCGCTTAACGTAAATGGCACTCTAATAGTTTGTTTTAAAAAGGGAGAGAAGAGCGGAGAACAAGTTGAAACAGATCCCAACACTTTTATCGGAACATAACAAGAGGGAAAGGCAAAGTAAAACCGTGAAGTTGAAGTTCAAGCGGCCGGATCCACCTCCAGAGGATCCAAACGAAATGTGTCCAAGGTCACACGGTTGCAGTGCACAAGAGTCTTGTAAAGGTTCAAAAAGGAGTTGGACCAAAAAAAGGGACCAGTTAGAGGGTCAAGGCGGCCAGTCCAGTCCAGAAGGTTAAGGGGTTATTATTATCTTGTAGCAATCTTTAGAAAGGGAGGCCTGGTGGACACAGTACCTTAAAGTGGTGAGAACGCTCCAGCGGGGGCAGTTGTTCCTGGCAGCGGGTGCAAGTCGGTGCTTCGGCCAGGGGAAGAGGGGATCTCGTCGTGGAGGAAGACAGGAGTCCATTGCACTGCCAGGGAAGAAACCAGCCGCAGAGTTTCTCAGGTACAAGGAGCGGTCCGTGATTCGCGGTTCAGTGGTGAGTGGCTATCCGGCCGCCGGGGTGCTTGGCACGAGCAGTTCGACCACAAACAAGGCTGGGGTGCGAAGAAAGGAAGGTAAACTGGTTGTGCCCACCTGCCAGGGGAAGAAGCCTCTCCAGCCGGGAGATCTTCTCTGTCGTCGGGAAGTGGTGAGTCGGTTCTGTAGGGCTCCACCGGTGGTGTCGTCGTGGTAGGTCGGCTCAGCTTCTCCCTCGTCGGATTCTCAGGTCCTGTGGCGACTTCTGAAGTTCCAGTCCCCAAAGCCCTGCTTTTATGCAGAAAACCCCCATTCACTCAGCCTAGCTGTCACTCAAACATGCTAAGTGGTGAGCCGGCCGGCTCACCACTTGGGCCAGTCACACAAGAGTGTGACTTGAGTTACCAAGGTAACTCAGTCCAGGGTGCCTAAACCCCCTCCCACACCCCCTGTGGTACCCAGACAGAGTGGCACCACTTTTGGAGGCTTCTGTGGAGAAGCCTGCCAAAAAGTGGAACAAAAGGCTCGACTTGGGTTGGAGTCACAGAAGAGAACACAAACGCCATTTTAGAATCGAGTCTTGGCAAAAAATACCAACCGGCGAATTAATATTAATTAAATAAACCGGCGGTATGTTCGAGGCTATGAGAATCAAATAATTAAAGTTGGTAGCCTCGAACAATGGGAAAATCCCATAGGAAAATATTTGCGGTCGAATATAAAAAGTAGTTTCCACTGCCACCAGCCAAAACTTGATCAGGGTGACGGAGACGTGCCCCCTCGACTAACAGACCCCGGGGCAATCGAATTGCCCCGACCAGTACGTCCACAATATGAGGGTTTGTACTGGTTTCTGTTAATAATTTGGGACTAGTAGAGCCAATGGTGACTTTACATGTCCTGGGAGACAGTAGTCAGTCCCAGGGTATGGAGTCTATGGTGGGGTGTCACTATGACACCCCTGTGTTACTGCACGGAGGGTGCTGTGTAACACACATAGGAAAAACACACGAGACCCTATGGAGTAAAGGACCCCATAGCCCATAAAACACATTACCAGTCAAAGGAATACCATGAATCATGTCCAAGAGTGGGAGAAAAAGAGTCTCACTCTTGGCAGGAGGAAAAAAACAACTCCAGAAATCCAGCAAAGCTGCTGGGGGACACACTAGGTTAGGAAATTCATGGGCACAGGCATCCCAGGCAAACAGAGAAGTATACCACCCAATAGGCAGGTGCATGGTAGAGGCAAACCACCCGACAGGCGGGTGTGGGCCCAGATGGCAGTGCATAGGGAGGGATGTTGGGGCGATTAGGCAGAAGGCCAGGACCCTTTCAGACTCTTGAGCAGGCCGCCAATCTCAGCATCAGAGGGGATGGTTAGCACAGGAGGGGGAGAGGGAAGGAGGAGGAGAAGAGAAAGGTCTTGAGTTGTTTGCAGAAATTGAGGTGGTCTGGTTGAACACAGAGAGAGAGAGGGAGACTGTTCCATAGGAGGGAGCCGGCTGAGGAGAGAGATCTTCCCCCAGCTCTCTGCTTGGAGAAGTGTTTGATTAGCAGAGAGTTGGAGCAAGAAGATTGAAGGGATCTGGAAGGAGAATATTTAGTAAGTGAGAGTTGCAGGTAGAGTGGTCCCAGGCCCCATTCAGCTTTGTGGATGATGCAAAGGGTCTTGAATTTGATCCTTGCAACAACCAGGAGCCAGTGGAGAGATTTTAAAGCTGGAGAGATACGCTCCCAGAGCTTGCGGCCAAGGATAAGGCTTGCAACTCTATTCTAGATTAGTTGAAGAGGATGGAGCGAAGAAAGTGGAAGGTTGAGGAAGAGAAAATGTGTCCAAACTGGTTGCAAAATGTAGGCCAGTCTAGGCACGTGTTGATAATTATCAAGCCAGGCTGAAGATGCAGGGGGCCCATTTCAACAAATTGGTTCGGGGTCCCCTTGCTTAGAGTGGAAAACAGTCTGTGGCACCCACGGTGTACACATTATAATGGAAACACGCAGGTTTGGCAGAACAAATCAAAGTCCACAGCGCTTGTACACTGACAAAATTAGGGAAGCACTAAAGCTGCAGGTGGCTGAGGGGTGTGGGAGCACTGCCAGATGCCACCCACAATTAAGAACCTAAATGAACACAGACAGTTCTCAGTCTCACTGCGCTGAACAGTGCAATAGTGACAGGAGTTCCAAGTAATTCAAAGAAGGAGGGATTTCTCATGAGTCCAGTGAGTTTAATAACGAAGTAGCCTGACACGTGTTTCGAGTCATCATCGACTCTTCATCTGAGGCTGAAAGTTTCAAGAGCTAGCCTAACCAATTAAGTGTATCGTGGCCAGTGCCAGATGCACTCTCTCATTGCTTTGCAATTGCAGAACTCTGTGCAATGCTGCTGAACTGAATGAAATGAAAGTAAGCAAGGCAAAGTTGTTTCTTACTTTTGAGACCTATCCACAGCGTTTTAAGTGTGTGCTTGTTTGATCTACTTATTTGGACAGGAGTCAGCTTGTTTAGGCCTTGTCTTGAAAGGGCATTCAACGTTTTATTTCTTTCTGACCTGGTAAGCAGCAATGGCGGATCAAGAAGATATGGTGGGTGTGCTGGGATAGGAGCGCTAAAAGAAAATGATGATTCCCTGCAGTGCAGAAACTGGGCCCTTGGAACAGGGCTTCGGTGAAAATGGCCTGCAGGGAATCATCATAGAACAAGTATGTTATCAGGATATACCTCTGGATTCCATATAACTTACTAAAGATACCATAATGCATCCAGGACACAGCTGCAAGACCCCTACCCAGGCCCGACACGAGAAAACACATCACAGCAGCTCTCAGAACCATCACTGGCTACCATTCAAGAATAACATACATTTCAAAGTGATCTTATAACCTACCAAGCTCTTCAGGGCCATGGGGTTAAATGTGTCCAAGAGAAGATCATCTCAAACAACCCAAGCAGACCTCTGAGATCGAGTAAATATGTACTCCTAGCAACTGTATGATACATCAGAATCACATCACATCACAATCACATCACAGCCCCACAACATGATACACCTGACATCCACATCCCATAACTATAACAACCACTCCCATAACCACATTGGTACTAACACCCACATCCTGTCCACATCAAAACCACATAATCACTACAGCCACAGTAAAACCTCATCACAACCAAATTCACATCAGAGTTTAAAAAAACCCTATGGAATAACAAACAAAATTGCAAATGTTGCCAACACTGGGTTGATCACTTATTTTTTATACATAGGGAGCTATGCCACGAGTAAACCTTTTCTAAGTATTGAAGAGTGTGAACTGAATCTGTTCTAGGTACTTCTAATTGTGTTAGATAAAGCTCAGTGGGATAAATAGATGCACCTGAAATCTACACAAATCGTATTAAATCACTGTGCCTTATAAAACAATATGATAAGCAAAAGGAATGATTGTAGTGTTATTTTTGCCACTCTTGAATGGGAGACTGGAAGTGCAGAATGCAATGAGGGTGAGGTTAACATCATGGCTTCTGTGTTTTGTAATTGTGCATTCAAGACATAGATGCACATCAAGATACTGTGTGATAGGTTAACGTGGTTGTAGTCAATACTTGCAAGAGTGGATGGGGAAGAGCTTGGATGGGGCGGTCTGAGTGCTAGTGATAGGGCAAGGAGGTACTAGGGGGAGGTTAAGTGGTGGGGTACTGGGATGAGGTTGGGTTTTGGGGTACTGGAGTGAGTTACTGGGTGTTGCAAGGGTGGGCAAATGATTTGGTTTGATTCAGAGGTGTGGTGAGGCTGTGTGTGGATGAGGGTTTGGAATGTACGGGCTTCACGGTGAAGTGCTGGGGTGATAATGTTAGGTGATGTTGGTGTGGGGGCCACGGTGTGACATGCTGAAGGAGGTTGGGTGGTTGGCTTGAGTTGTTGGCATGCTGATGTTAGGTTGGGTGGTGGGGGAGTTGAGGTTGTTATAACTTTGATTAGCTCCAAGGATCACGCAGCACACCAAATGCTTCTTAACTCCTTTATTCCTTACAACATACTAACTTCCCCTCTCATCCTGCCTTCCTCTCCTCCCGCCCCTCCCTTTCCCATTTCTACTTTCGGTTTCCCCTTAAAGGGGTCGGCGTCCTTTTTCCCTTTGCAACAGAGGTTTGGTTGAGTAGTGGTTATTGGTGCTGGGGAGAAGAGGGTTGGAGGTGGTGGTGTTTGGTGTTGTAGTGAAGTTGGATAGCGGGTGTGTTAGGTGAGACAGTAAAGGTGTGGTAAAGGAAACCATCACCAATGGGTATGACGTATATTCCCCAAGATTTGTTTTTTAAATAATAGTGCATTTTACAGCACATTGTCCATAGATGCCAACATTCCGTGGCACCTGGGACGGTGATTTCGTTAGAGAAATCGTGAGACAGCAATGTTCCCATAGCAATGCATTGGGGAAAGAATTATTGTAGGCAGGAGAATGTGAAAAATAGCAACATACTTGCCAACCCTACAGATTTAGGCAGTAGGCTACTGCTTTTTAAGCAATCCTACCGCCTACAGATTTGGGTGACCGATCCTACTGCTTTTTACAGTGGCAGGTAATTTATGTGACTCTAAGGCACGCTGCAGAACAAAGTATGCAACACATTAATTAGTCTGTATGTGCAGTGCGCTAGTAGGTGATTACTTTGATTGGGCTCAGACCAATCCACTGACCTGACAGCTATGTGACTCTGCCCTGCACTCTCGCCTGGACAACCCTTAGGTGAACCACCAGTGAAGGCAATTGGCAGAGCGTAATGCCATCACCCAGCATCTGCCTCTCAGACTGAAGGGGGTATCAGCCTCCACGGCATCCAGTGTTCAACTTGCACTGCAGGAATACTTATGTATTGCCCAGGCTGCTGCTACAGAGCAGTGGCAAACGTTGCCTGCCAGCTCTGTGTGATTACCTTCTGTGTAATTTAATTTGGTCTAAACTTACCATTCAGAATTATACATTTTTAACATTTGAACATCTTTCCATGTTGTGCTGTTTGCTGGGTTGTGTATTTTAGAAGGCTTCAATGGTGCCAACAATGTATGTTTTTTATTTTCCTGTGATGTCATTGTTATGTGAATTATTATTTTTGAAACTTTAAAAATCCTACATCTTTTTGGTCACAGAATGTTGGCAAGTATGTAGCAATATTTTTCACAGAAAAATTGGGAGTTACCTGTCTAAATATGGAGGGTGGGCATGTATGCATTGTCAGAATAAATAGTATAACGACCATAGGAATGACTGTCATTGCTGAGCATGTGATCTCAGCAATAGTGACTTAACCTGTTCAGCTATCTTTTGAGTCTTGTGCCACAATCAAGGGTTAATGTAAATTACATTTTAAAAAGTGAACATTGCAAAGACAAAATACTTTGTAAGTTTGTTCCAATGTTTGCTTTTAATAAAGGAATCCCAATGACCTGCACAGTATTCTTCACGGAGAAGGCTCACGTTGAACATTATTATTTACAAATGATTCTGCAAAACATGAGTCGTCTCGAGCTTGGAAAAGTTATGTGCTGTATGCATACTAATTGGATGTGTTCTGAGCAGACATAGCTTTTCAAAGATTTCGGGACGCTGAACAAAGAGCTTGAAAAATAAAAACCCTATGATTCACTCGAGCTATACATTTGGCGCCAGCATTGCCTACAACTCCCAGTATGCCGAGTGTGCGTGCGCATGCGCCTCCCCGGCCCCTTCCCAGCGTACTTTGCGCACTTCCGCTGGATGCCTTTTTGTAATGGTGCGGCACCAATCAAGGGGAAATGAAATCTCAGTGTTCGTACAGTTTTTTGTCTTGTTTGCAGATGTTCAATTCAAGTAGGTGGATGCCAAATGTTATACGTGTTAATGGGAATCATCGCTGTTAACAGCGATCCCGAGACTCGGTGTGTGCACAACAACGAGTGAGGAGAAGGGGAGGGAGCCTGGACATGAGTTTTGGCTAGTGGAGAAGTTTAAATGCAGTTACCAGCCCGTCATCCAAGAAGGGGGCTGTTGTTGATAAGGGGTTGGCAGTTTGGGGAGAGGAGGGACAGTAGGCGAGAGGGCAGCTGGAGAGAAGCGGAATAGAGGAGTAATTGGGGAAAAGAGGAACGTTTCTGATGTTACACCAGAACATTTAGGGGGGTGTGTGGGTCGTTTGAGAGAGTGAAGAGCAGTTGGGAAACAAGTGGTGGGTTGTATGTTGGGGAGGTGTGGGGGTGGTTGGCTGGAGGCAGTAGGGGGAGAAGTGGTGGGTTAGGTTGGCAAGTGTGGGGGTAGTTGAGGATGGGGCAGTTGGGAGAGAAGATGGGCGCTGATGGAAGGGGAGGCTGTTGGGGAACAGTGCAGATGTGGGGGTGGGGGAAACTGAGGGAAAAGGGAGTGGGACAGTTGCAGGCAGAAGGCAAAGTGGAGTGGAGGGGTGTGGGCATTTGAGTAGATGGAGTGTAAAGGGCAGTTGGGGAGCAGCGAGAATGGGGCCGTTGGGTGAGAAGGGGCAGTTAGGGCATGAGTGGAGTGGGAGCAGTAGAAAAATTGGGGAGGGGAAGTTGGTGGCAGTTCAGTGGAGGGGACTGGTCAGATGGGGAAAAGGGTGGCAGTTGGGTGAACGGAAGAGGTGAGGGCAGTTGGGGGTAAAGCATAGGGGAGCAAGTGAGGTGGGCAGTTGAGGGGGAGGTGGGATGGGGCAGTTGCTGAGTCAGGGAGAATGGGATGGGGGCTGATTGTGTAGTGTGCATGTGAGGGGCTTGGGTGTGTGCATGTGTAGAGGCCCAGGGTGTTGCCTGTGTGTGAGGGGGCTGTGTGGGGGAGGTGATTTGTATTTGGTTATTTATTTTAATTGTAGTTGGTTATTTATAATGTGTTTAATACCCAGCGGTTTCTAACCGCGGACCCAGAGTTAGAACCCCTGTTGCTCCACGTCGTCTTGCTTCCAAGGGGAACGCTTTGCCCAGTGAGGAGGGTATGTGTGTGTGGTGGGAACTGTATGTTGAGATGCTTTTGTGCTCTGTCAGTCTGTTAGCGGTGTCGCTTAGGTGTGTATGTCAAGGATCGCTCTGTGTGTGTGGAGGGGGTCTGTGTGTGTGGTGGCCTGTGTGTGTGTGGGGGGGTATGTGTGCCTGTGGGGGTCTGTTTGGCAGGATTTGTGGCAAAACGTTGTTCCTTATAGAATTCCACACTGTTTCACCTATTCTGCACCACATTCTGCATAGTTACCTTTTAGGACCCTCCGGACATTACTGACTACATGACATTTGTCCACCACGCCTTTCCCCACATTTCAGCAAAAGTCAACATTTGTGGGTTTGTGGCTTGGTCCCAATACAATTCCACTCTGTTTCACCAATCTACACCACAATTACCTGGTAGGACCCTCTGGACATTACATGTTACATGCCATTGGGCCACCCCACCTTGTTCCCTGGATTTTAGCACAAGTCATAATTTGTGGGTTTGTGACTTGGCGAAGCGTTGTTCCAAATACAATTCCACACCGTTTCACCAATCTGCACCAAATTTTGCATAGTTAACGGTTAGGACCCTCTGGGCATGACTAGCTACATGACATTTGGACAACCCACCCCATTCCCTGGATTTCAGCACAAGCCAATGTTTGGAAGTGGGATTGTAGTTTGGCAAACTGTTGTTCATTATACAATTACACACCGTTTCACCAATCTGCACCACATTTTGCATAGTTACCAGTTAGGACCCTCCGGACATTACGAGCTACATGGCATTTGGATACCCCACACCGGTCCCTGGATTTCAGCACAAGTCATCATTTGTTTGTGGTTTGGCGAAGCATTTCTCCTTGTATAATTCCATACCGTTTCAACAATGTGCACCAGTGTTTGCATAATTAACTGTTAGGACCCGCCGGACATTCTAAGCTACATGACATTTGGACACCCAACCCCTTTCCCGGGATTTTAGCACCTTCACGCATGAGCCGGTTGCCTGAAATCAGTGAAACATCAGTGTGTTTGTAGAAGGACTGGTCCTCACCCGAGGAACAAAACTCAAGGTCCAGGTCCTAGGATGCACAGTTTCCAAGATATTTGCACCACAATGCACTGCAACGAACTGCACCATGCAAGGGTGAGGTGACGGGTGAGGAAAGAGCACAGCACGTCCCAGCATGCAGCAGCACACCAACTCTTGCCTCCCCCCATTGTCTGCTCTGGGGTATGTCAGCCAGCCACACATGCCATTTCTCAGTGCAGTTTACTTCAGGGTGCAAAGCACATCAAGCGATAAGGGAAATGGAACAACGACCAACAGGATCAGTGTTATCATGTCCGTCTACAGAACCCATTCGGAGAACAAGTACTTTTTGCTGGTGTTAAATAAAGAACATGAATACATGTGTTACATACACCTTCATGTTAGCTACAGATCACAAATTACATCCCCTGACGGAATTGAACATGTGCTTTAACACACTGCAATTTGAGTGCACCCTTCATGTTACAGGTGTCAAACCCAGCAAGATACCTCAGGAGAATATTACATTTGCTGCTGAGATCAATGAAGGTCACAGGTTCACATTTTGATGGGTAAGTGAATGTACATGAATACACCTGTTGGATAGATGTTGGTAACCTGCAGGTAACTGGTGGCAGTAACCATAAGAAAGCTCACTCAGGTAATGTTCCTGTGACATAAATCTGTGTTGACCTACTTGTTAATGGTTCCAATCTCAATAAAAAAATACATAATGGCAATTCCCCTGTTGAAAGGTATGTTACCTTCAGGCCACAGGTACCTATCCAACAAGTGTTATAAAATACAGCCATCATTATACAGGGGAGCCTAGACAGACAGGAATGTAAAGGCTAAGGGGACAGATTTGTTACCACCTAAATGAAGGAGAGTGAGGTAGATTCAACTGAGAGGAGAGGTGCTGGGCAAGGAATATTCATTCCAGTCCACTTGGCTGCCCCTTGCAAAATTTCCAAGGTAATTTTGTCATTTATTTTAAAGTCTGTTTATTGGCATTTGTGGTTATCACATTACATCAGGATTTAAATGTGCCTCATTCCGCATAAACAAAACTAATACAAACTGTGATTTTGGAAAGATCCCCTTGCCCCAGACAGGACAATGGTAGAGAGGCCCAGTGAATCGTATCACCCGTGAAGTATTCGATAATCGGTTTGAGATTTTCTCTGAGGGAATCCTCATGGGTTCTGTAGATTTCGATGGCTAAATATTTGGAAGAGTTTGGCTTGACCCAGTAGCCATAAGGCATCTTGCGTGCCTGTGATGCTGGAAATGCATCTGAGGGACAGGGCCTCTGAATCCTTGTCCTTTTTCTGTTTTTACCGTGTGTTCTGTCATGTTTTCTGCCCAGGAGTCCATGAGGGACTCCTGGCAGTGCAGCTCTCTCTTTTGGTTTGGTGAACAGACCCATGGGATACCCTTATGGCACCCAGGGGTAGGGGTACAACCCTGTGCCCCTAGTGTATGTTTTTGGGCACCTGTGGGTGGCCCACAGAGCAGGGTATGGGCTGGTGGCAGCTCCATGCTGAACTTGACAGGTGCTCTAGGTATCCTCCATTTTGGGATACCCAGGCCCTGCCATTGGGATCAGTTGATTCCTGATAGAAACAAGATGGCCCCTGTGGCCTCTTGCTTTCTATTACCTGTTGTCTTGTTTTTCCCAAAGTCCTGGGAAGCCCTGACTCTGTCCCTTCCCCCTGACTGGCTGTTGGGTGGAAGTTCCATATATGGTGTTGTTGTGAAGGCCCAGCTAGACTGACTGGAGCCTTCCCAGTGACTGTATGTTATGGGTACCTCCTGTGGGTGGGACCTGGGTGAATGGAGTGTGTGACCAATATACACTCCTTGTTGTGGTTGTCTGGTTTCTGGCATATGAGACAAAGACTGAGACAGCCCTGCCCGAAACTGGCCTGAATGCAGTGTGTAGTGTTGAATGGCTGGGTACTTGTTCCAATCCACATTCCTTGTTGTGAGTGTCTGGAAGGGAGGAGTGTGGCCTGAATGCACTGTGTGCCTGATTGGCTGACTGACTGCATGAATGCCCTGCAGTGTGATTGGCTGCTGTGTGTGTGCCAGCAGTGTGGATGAGAGAGAGGATAGTATATCTGGGGACCTCTCACCACTGGAAAAGTGTTCAGAAGTTCAGAAGTGTCCAGAAGCTGAGTCTCCACTCAAGAGTAACTGGAACTGCTGATCCTCGACGTCCAGCTGGAAGAAGAAGACTTGCTGTGGCATTTGTTTCGACCGATCCGAAGGCTGTCGAAATTCGTCGAGGACTGACCCGAGAGAGGACCTGGTAAGGCGCCCTCTTCCCGTGATACGAGGGACCATCGAGCACCGCTCCATCTTCGCCGAAGCGCCCTGGAAGACAGGTCCTCGAAAGGCTGTCGACCCGAGACGGGACCGCCGAGGAGATCGAAGTGAAGCACCCGGACATCGACGCCGTCGAAGTCCATTGCTGTGGACCAGGGTTCGCAGGTTTGTGGAACCGCTGGAGGCCCGTCGAAGTTGTGTTGCCCAGCCGTGGAACCACTTGACGCCGTGCCGCCGACGACCGGAGCCGTCCGCTCCTTTGCCTAAGAACATCCAATCGAAGGACTCTCTCGACCGCATCGTCGACCGCTTATCCTGCCGGAGAAAGTCGAGGCCGACCAACGCGCCGAGGAGAAACCTGCCGGTGGGTTTCCCGCCACCCGACGACCTCAAAGACCCGGACGACTCGACGCCCTTGCTGGGCTCCCGTCTCTACAATCTTTGCGGTCCAGAACTATTGTCATCGAGGTGCCCCGCACACCTCCGCCTTGCAGGACGCCGACGCCCCGACGCCGACGAGCACCGCTCGGACGAAGCTGCCGCCTCTTCGACATCATTCCACCTCGTTTGTCGATGGACGTTCGACGCCCCGTGCCTCCCGCTTGAAAGGGAAGGCATTCAAGAAGGGCCGTCGATTCCCCGTCGCCGAACAGCGAGTCCCTCGACGTTAGTCGACGCCTCTTCGAGGAACTCGACTCCACCAGGTACATTGGGGGGGTAAAAACATTATAGGGGAAAATAAGACTTGCAGAGCGATACATGGACTGGGCTTGTGCTATATCTTTCTTTACAGGTTGCCCAGGTGGGGGGATCTCCACACAGAACTGTGCCTGGTGGTAGGGGTCAGTATTCTGCCTATTGCTCAACCATCTTATTTTCTCTCCTCTCTCTATTGCTGGTTTCACTCTATTGGTCTGTGTGACATTGTACAGTATTGTTCATGCACTTCAATGAGATCTAGGGTGGTACCACTTTAGGATTGTAAATATTTGTCATTGTAGATTTTGCCGGAGTACAAAGTGAGTTATCATGATGAATGTACATAACCTTAACTATTGATTATATAAAGACTGTGTTCTAACCCATACAGAGTGTGGATATTCCTTTGTGGGGGGCTTGGGGATACACTGTACTTAAGAACCAGCCTGCATCACCTCCTGAGAAGCTAGGCCTTGATTGCTCGACCATTGCTACCGAATAGAGAATCTTGGCTGGGGTCTCCTGTGCCTCTCCTCCACCATATAGGGAGTGGGAGTACAGACACCCCCCACCGGTCGTTGAGATCCGTTCTCTCACACTGGTGGCAAGCGGTGGGATGCTTATGGTTTTAAGAATCAGTGTATAACCGTGCCACTTACAAAGGATATTTGCCCTTTATTGAATTAAAGTTTAGTTGTGTACAAGGTAACTGCATTACAAACAATGGAGTCTATTGCGAATGGCAAATTAACTCGGATGAGCTTGGAGGCTCTCCAGAGTGCTTGTGAAGCTAGGGAGTTAGACTTTGTGGATAAGTCTAGGGCTGAGCTGATAGCTGCCCTGGTGGACTACCAGACTGATAGTGAAACTCTTGATGAGGGGGGGAATGCAACCAATGAGGACTCTGCCCCTGGGGTTTCAGCTGAATCTGTTTCTGGGAATGCCACCATTCCTGCTGCCTCTGTTCCAAACTCTAGCAATTCCTTAGAACTTGAGTTATTAAGGATGAAATTGGCCTTTGAATACCGCAAGTTGGAAATAGATGCTGAGCTTAAGAAAGAGGAATTGGCTCAACAAGTGGAACTCAAGAATAGGGATCTTGAACTCAAAAATAAGGACCTTGAACTCAAGAGCCAGGACACTGAATGTCAGAGGATCCAGCTAGAGAAAGCTAGAGTGGAGACTTCAGCTAGATCCAGTGAGAGTGTCAGGTCCCCAGCCACCAAGTTTATGAAAGATTTGGTTGGTGTATTTGTGGAGGGTTCGGATATCCTCCAATGGATTGAAGCGTTTGAAATGGCTTGTGAGATTCATGATGTGGATAAAAGAGATTGGGCGAAGTGTTTGTTAAGCAGAGTGCCTCAAACCGGGTATGACTGTATTCTGAAGCTGAGTGTGGAAGAAAGGGGTCAGTACGAGTGTATGAAGTCTGCTTTGATTGCCAAGTTCGGCAAGACACCTACCCAATACCTTAGAAGGTTCCGGGATTTTAAGAAAAAGGAGAATATGTCTTGGGTTGACTGGGTGAGTGCTGCGCACATGAACATGATGGGGTGGATCGATGGATACAAGGTTAAGACTTTTGTTGAATTGTCCCACCTCTTGTTTTTTGAGCATTTCTCTGAAGCCTGTTCACCAGAGCTGCGTCAGTATGTGGCTGACCAGAACATTTTGGACCCCTTTAAGCTGGCTAGGTTGGCTGACAAGTGGGTCTCCCACCGGGTGTCCCCTAAGGACTCCAGTGGGAAGGACAAGGATAAAGAGAAGGGGGCCCCTCAGAAAGCTGAGGAGTCCCCCAAGCAGCCGCAGTCGGGTAAACCAAAACCTTCCTCTCCTAAGACCCAAAAATCTAGTGGGGATAAGTCATCTGGGGGTGGGAATAAGAGTAGTGGTCCACCTGCTGCAAAGCAGGCTCCCAGTGGTTCCAGTACCGTACCCCGCACTCCTGGCGCTTGTTGGGACTGTGGGGCTCTGGATCACAGAAGGGGTGACCCCAAGTGTAAAGGTAAGGCACTTGGAGTACAGGCTGTCAGCCTGACCTACCCTTACCCCGTGTCTGAGGTGGAGGCCACTGTCCTCCCCTCCTCTACAGGAATCACATTTGGTGCTCCGGTAGAGATTTCCTTAGTGTCCCTTGGGGCCTGGGACCAGTACGCAGAAGTACTGGCAACTATCCCGCAGAACACCCGTAGGTTTTTGAGAAGTGTCCTCTTGAATGGCCAGCCTTCTACTGGTTTGAGAGACACTGGGGCAAGCATGACAGTGGTGGACAGGACCCTGCTCAAGCCAGAGGACTATGTAGGTGCTCCTCTGAGAACCACCAGGTTAGCTGGTGGGCCTCCCAAATTATCGCCTGTAGCCCTAGTCACACTCATGATTGGAGACAAGACAGCAAAGCTTCCTGTCCTGGTTCAGGACAATGTCCCTGCTAACATTCTGTTAGGAAATGATCTAGTAGAGTTGGGGTTGATCTCGGATGGTCTTCCCCTGACTGCTGCTGCAGTCACTAGGTCACAGGTGACACCGGGTCTGGCTGTGAGTCCGGTACCCGAGCCAAAGGCGAGGCCTAAGGCACGAAGAAGGAAGACCAAGAAGGCCGCCTCTGTGGAGGGAGCACCTTCTCTTCCTGCTGCACCCATTGGGATCCATGCTCCGGACGGGCTGGGTCCAGTGGAAAACCCAAACTCAACTCCTGTGGGAGAAGAGACAGAAGACTCTCCTGTGGGAGAGTTTCTCAACCCGGAGGATCATCCCGACCTTCAATGCTTGTTAGCTGAAGGGGGACCCTCCCGGGCAGACTTCTGTAAGGGACAGAGAGAGTGCCACTCTCTCGAGGGACTGAGGAAACAGGCCCTGTCCCAGGCACAAGGAGAAGTGCCTAAGACATTCCGGATTTATTGGGAGGGTGAGCTCCTTGTTAGTGAGCCCACTAAGCCTGAACCTGGTGCCCGCAAGAGGTTGGTGGTACCCCAGGTTTACAGGCCCTTCCTACTGCAGTTGGCGCATGAGGTGCCCTTGGCTGGTCATCTTGGGACTAAGAAGACTAAGCAGAGGCTCTCTGCCCATTTCTACTGGCCACGGATGGGAGTAGAGGTGGAGTCCCACTGCAAGACCTGCCCCACTTGTCAGTTGTCTGGCAAGACTGGAGGCAGGGTCATTGCCCCACTGCAGCCATTACCAGTGGTTGGCACACCATTTGAGAGGGTGGGCATCGACATCGTCGGTCCCCTTGACCCTCCCACTTCAGGTGGACATCGGTTCATCCTGGTCTTGGTAGATCATGCCACCAGGTACCCTGAGGCAATACCCCTACGGACTGTTACTGCCAAGGTGGTTGCCAGGGCTCTCCTGGGCATTTTCACCCGTGTTGGATTCCCCAAGGAGGTTGTCTCTGACAGAGGATCCAACTTCATGTCTAGTTACATGAAAACCATGTGGAAAGAGTGCGGGGTAACCTACAAGTTCTCCACCTCTTACCACCCCCAGACCAATGGTCTGGTTGAGAGATTTAACAAAACTCTCAAGGGCATGCTAGGTGCTTTGGAAGAGCCCCTAAGGAGGAAATGGGATCTCCTCCTGCCATGCCTGCTGTTTGCTTACAGAGAGGTACCTCAAAAGGGTGTTGGTTTCAGCCCCTTTGAGTTACTCTTTGGACATCCCGTGAGGGGGCCCCTCGCCTTGATCAGAGAAGGCTTGGAAGCCACCCCTCCCGGTCCCGCCAAGCAAGTGGGGGACTATGTGTTAGGCCTCAGGCGGAGGATGACACAAATGATGGGTCAGGCAACAGCAAATCTCAAGGCCAGCCAGGAATTGAATAAGTACTGGCATGACCTGAAAGCTTCGCAAGTGGATTGGACTCCGGGACAGGAAATCCTTGTGATGGAGCCTACCAAACCTAGAGCTTTGGCAGACAAGTGGACTGGACCCTTCAGGATCATCTCCAAGATGGGCGAAGTCAATTATCTGGTTGACATGGGAGCCTCTGGGGTAGCCCCCCAGGTATTCCATGTCAACAGGCTCAAGCCTTTCCACAGGCGAGCAGAGGTCTCATGTCTCTTGCTAGCTTCAGGGCAAGAGGAGGATGAGAGTGAGCCCCTTCCTGATTTGCTGCATAGCAACCCTCAGGATGGCTCAGTGGAGGGAGTACAACTCTCTCCAGATTTGACAACAGAGCAGCAGAAGGTCTGCAGGGCTTTGCTCCAGCAGTATGCCTCTCTGTTTTCACTGACACCGGGCTTTACACCGTGGTGTAAGCACGAAATTGACACTGGTGACAGTGTGCCTGTCAAAAGCAGGAGCTATCGTATGTCAGATACCGTCAAAAACCACATCCAGGCTGAGGTCGCCAAGATGTTGGATCTGGGTGTTATTGAACCCTCAACCAGTCCCTGGTCCAGTCCAGTGGTCCTTGTCCCCAAGGCAAGTTCCCAGGCGGGTACCAAGGATTGGAGGTTCTGTGTGGACTACCGAGGAG
This sequence comes from Ambystoma mexicanum, assembly GCF_040938575.1. Classification (NCBI taxonomy): domain Eukaryota; kingdom Metazoa; phylum Chordata; class Amphibia; order Caudata; family Ambystomatidae; genus Ambystoma; species Ambystoma mexicanum. The sequence goes on from NC_090928.1 coordinate 374,932,339, forward strand.
TCAATGCCGTCACCAAAACTGACGCACACCCATTGCCCCGGGCTGATGAGCTCGTGGACACTATAGGTGCTGCCAAATTTGTGAGCACCTTTGACCTTACCTCAGGCTATTGGCAAATAGCTCTGACGGACCATGCCAAGGAAAAGACGGCATTCTCCACACCTGAGGGACTCTACCAGTTTAGGGTCATGCCCTTTGGGTTGAAGAATGCCCCTGCCACCTTCCAGAGATTGGTCAATCATGCGCTCAGTGGGCTGGAAGCCTTTTGTGTGGCTTACTTAGACGACATTGCCGTCTACAGTTCCACCTGGGAAGAGCATTTGACACATCTGGATAAGGTGTTGCAGGCCTTGAAAAGGGCTAACCTCACTATCAAGGCTACCAAGTGCCAGATAGCTCAGGGGAAAGTTACCTATCTTGGTCATGAGGTAGGAGGGGGTCAAAACAAACCTCTCTCCAGTAAAGTACGGGATGTACAGAACTGGGAGACTCCCACTACTCAAACCCAGGTGAGAGCCTTTTTGGGCCTCACTGGGTACTATCGCAATTTCATGGCAGACTATGGAACCATAGCTGCACCCCTGACAGCTCTAACTTCACCCAAACAGCCTAGGAAGGTTAATTGGACTGAAGACTGTCAGAGGGCCTTTGATGGCTTGAAAGAAAGTCTGTGTAGGGCACCTGTGTTGAGTGCGCCTGACTACAGCCGACCCTTTATCGTCCAGACGGATGCCTGCGACACCGGAATTGGAGCTGTCTTGTCCCAGTTAGATGACAAAGGGAGAGAACATCCTATCATATTCATCAGTAGACAACTCACGGGTAGAGAACTCAGGTGGGCTACTGTTGAAAAGGAATGTTTTAGTATAGTTTGGAGCCTTAGGCGTTTTAGGCCCTACCTTACGGGGTCCACCTTCAAGGTCCAAACAGATCATAAGCCCCTGAAGTGGCTTATGCAGATGAAGGGTGAGAATCCGAAATTGCTCAGGTGGTCGATTAGCCTACAAGGGCTAGACTTCACCATAGAGCACAGACCAGGGAAGAGTCACGATAATGCAGATGGCCTTTCCAGAAGGTATGTTGACCGTCTGGATGAGGGTGTCTATCCCGTGGGAGATTAGACACCCTCCACCTCAGTCTGGGGGGGGCGACTGTGATGCTGGAAATGCATCTGAGGGACAGGGCCTCTGAATCCTTGTCCTTTTTCTGTTTTTACCGTGTGTTCTGTCATGTTTTCTGCCCAGGAGTCCATGAGGGACTCCTGGCAGTGCAGCTCTCTCTTTTGGTTTGGTGAACAGACCCATGGGATACCCTTATGGCACCCATGGGTAGGGGTACAACCCTATGCCCCTAGTGTATGTTTTTGGGACCTGTGGGTGGCCCACAGAGCAGGGTATGGGCTGGTGGCAGCTCCATGCTGAACTTGACAGGTGCTCTAGGTATCCTCCATTTTGGGATACCCAGGCCCTGCCATTGGGATCAGTTGATTCCTGATAGAAACAAGATGGCCCCTGTGGCCTCTTGCTTTCTATTACCTGTTGTCTTGTTTTTCCCAAAGTCCTGGGAAGCCCTGACTCTGTCCCTTCCCCCTGACTGGCTGTTGGGTGGAAGTTCCATATATGGTGTTGTTGTGAAGGCCCAGCTAGACTGACTGGAGCCTTCCCAGTGACTGTATGTTATGGGTACCTCCTGTGGGTGGGACCTGGGTGAATGGAGTGTGTGACCAATATACACTCCTTGTTGTGGTTGTCTGGTTTCTGGCATATGAGACAAAGACTGAGACAGCCCTGCCCGAAACTGGCCTGAATGCAGTGTGTAGTGTTGAATGGCTGGGTACTTGTTCCAATCCACATTCCTTGTTGTGAGTGTCTGGAAGGGAGGAGTGTGGCCTGAATGCACTGTGTGCCTGATTGGCTGACTGACTGCATGAATGCCCTGCAGTGTGATTGGCTGCTGTGTGTGTGCCAGCAGTGTGGATGAGAGAGAGGATAGTATATCTGGGGACCTCTCACCACTGGAAAAGTGTTCAGAAGTTCAGAAGTGTCCAGAAGCTGAGTCTCCACTCAAGAGTAACTGGAACTGCTGATCCTCGACGTCCAGCTGGAAGAAGAAGACTTGCTGTGGCATTTGTTTCGACCGATCCGAAGGCTGTCGAAATTCGTCGAGGACTGACCCGAGAGAGGACCTGGTAAGGCGCCCTCTTCCCGTGCTCCGAGGGACCATCGAGCACCGCTCCATCTTCGCCGAAGCGCCCTGGAAGACAGGTCCTCGAAAGGCTGTCGACCCGAGACGGGACCGCCGAGGAGATCGAAGTGAAGCACCCGGACATCGACGCCGTCGAAGTCCATTGCCGTCGACCAGGGTTCGCAGGTTTGTGGAACCGCTGGAGGCCCGTCGAAGTTGTGTTGCCCAGCCGTGGGAACCACTTGACGCCGTGCCTCCGACGACCGGAGCCGTCCGCTCCTTTGCCTAAGAACATCCAATCGAAGGACTCTCTCGACCGCATCGTCGACCGCTTATCCTGCCGGAGAAAGTCGAGGCCGACCAACGCGCCGAGGAGAAACCTGCCGGTGGGTTTCCCGCCACCCGACGACCTCAAAGACCCGGACGACTCGACGCCCTTGCTGGGCTCCCGTCTCTACAATCTTTGCGGTCCAGAACTATTGTCATCGAGGTGCCCCGCACACCTCCGCCTTGCAGGACGCCGACGCCCCGACGCCGACGAGCACCGCTCGGACGAAGCTGCCGCCTCTTCGACATCATTCCACCTCGTTTGTCGACGGACGTTCGACGCCCCGTGCCTCCCGCTTGAAAGGGAAGGCATTCAAGAAGGGCCGTCGATTCCCCGTCGCCGAACAGCGAGTCCCTCGACGTTAGTCGACGCCTCTTCGAGGAACTCGACTCCACCAGGTACATTGGGGGGGTAAAAACATTATAGGGGAAAATAAGACTTGCAGAGCGATACATGGACTGGGCTTGTGCTATATCTTTCTTTACAGGTTGCCCAGGTGGGGGGATCTCCACACAGAACTGTGCCTAGTGGTAGGGGTCAGTATTCTGCCTATTGCTCAACCATCTTATTTTCTCTCCTCTCTCTATTGCTGGTTTCACTCTATTGGTCTGTGTGACATTGTACAGTATTGTTCATGCACTTCAATGAGATCTAGGGTGGTACCACTTTAGGATTGTAAATATTTGTCATTGTAGATTTTGCCGGAGTACAAAGTGAGTTATCATGATGAATGTACATAACCTTAACTATTGATTATATAAAGACTGTGTTCTAACCCATACAGAGTGTGGATATTCCTTTGTGGGGGGCTTGGGGATACACTGTACTTAAGAACCAGCCTGCATCACCTCCTGAGAAGCTAGGCCTTGATTGCTCGTCCATTGCTACCGAATAGAGAATCTTGGCTGGGGTCTCCTGTGCCTCTCCTCCACCATATAGGGAGTGGGAGTACAGACACCCCCACCGGTCGTTGAGATCCGTTCTCTCACAGTGCCCCCCCGCCCTGTATCGGAAAGAGGACGGTTTTATTCCATTTTACCGATAGGCCGCTACAGTCCTCGAAGACCCCTAGAATTTCTATAGTCATTGTATATAGGTTGCCAGCTCCCCAATAAATAAAAGTAAGTTGTCCGCATACAAGGCCTCCCGCTCTTCATTAACGTTGGGCCACGCCAAGCACAACAAACCTGGGTCTGAACGAAGCCACAGTGCCAGGGGTTCGATTGCTAATGTAAAGAGCAGGGGGGGGGGAGAGGGCACACCTGTCTCATGCTTCTTCCAAATGGGAAAGCCGGAGAGGAGCCGCCGTTGACTCTGAACTGTGCCATTATCCCATGATGGAGGAAGTTCACCAACCCCATATATTCTTCATCGAATCTCATTCCCGACATTACCTCCCATAGGAACTGCCAGGAGATCGAGGCAAATGCTTTCTTGAAGTTGACTGATAGGATAGCCGTTGGGGACTCTATCAAAATGGCCCTTTCTATTGGAATGTGTACCCGACAAATGCTCTTTCTAGTGGAGCGCCTTGCCATTAAACTGCACTGCTCCATATGTGCAGGCATCGCCGTGAGCCGGCAATTTGCTAATGCCTTCAAAAGGATCTTTGCTTCACTGTTAATCAGCGATATTGGCCCGTACAATTCCCTATATATGGAGGGGTCTATCATGCATTTTCCATTCTTAATGGGAGACTACAACTCAGGCTGACATAAATCCTCAGAGACAGGGCTAAAACACTCATTTTATCTTTTGGTGAACAACACCCATGGGATACCCTTATGGCACCCATGGGTGGGGGTACACCCTTGTACCACCTATGTGTGTCTTGGGGCACCTGTGTGTTGCCCACAGAGCATGGTATGGGCTGGAGGCAGCTGCATGCTGACTTGACAGTGGATCCGAATATCCTCCTTGTTGGGATACCCAGACCCTGCCATAGGAATCAGTGGATTCCTGACAGATGGCAAGATGGCCCCTGTGGCAAATGTTCAGTAAACCATTAACAAAATAATTACATAGTTTACAACAATGTTGTATACCTTTTGTTTTAATGGTTCACAAAAATGTGTAAACCTTTCAAACCATAATTTTGGTTAGGTTTACAAAAGAGCAAACATTGTAAATGTAAGGTATTGCATGCAGTTTACATTTCTGTAAAACATTGGGAAACAAGGTGCACACTCATTTAACCCTTTAAGTGCCACCGACGAGCCGGATCGTCAGTGGAAAGCGCTTCAGGTTGCCACCGATGACCCAGCTACATGAGCAGCATAACAACGCAGGGATCGAGCAAAACTGTAATCCAACCCCCGGGCTATGTGAGGGGGAGGTCCCCCCTCACTGCCAGGGGGCTGGATTACCTTCAGTTTCACGTCGGCGTGCGTAAAGCACGTCAGCGTGAAACTGAAAGTAAAATTCACTGCAGCAGCCATTTTTGACTGCTGCGGTGAAGAGAGAAGGTAAGAGACCTTGAGGTTCAAGTACCTCAGTGGGAATCATCCAATGTACTGGCTGTTGTGATGTTTTTTGAAGTGTTTCGACAACAAAGAGTAGTTGTTATATTTTCATTTTCCCAGCAATGAGACCATCCGTCTGAACAGGAGTCCCCTACTTGAAGAAGCATCAGCAGGCAACTGAGTAGGTCAATATTGAGTCCTAATGTCAGGGCCTTTGTAACACTTTCTGGAAACGAATAAGACCCCAGCAACACCATAGCAAACAAACAAAACATGTATGCTTTGCACCCATCTGCTACATGAGCAGCATAACAACCGTGCTGCCTCTGACTCTTGCACCACACGTCCCCCTTGCCCATGCAGATCACTCCACCCATATGTTTGTGCCTTGAGGTCCCTCTTCTCTGGCCTGCACTTTCCTCTCATGCACCTGATCTGTCTGCACCTGTCTTGCTGCTAAGTCGCCTGGTGAGTTCATTGTCTCCATCTCACTCTACCCCTCTTCCATCATCTCCATCCGTGGTACTCTCCATCTCCCCTATTTACTCTAACTGCTACTCCATCACCTATCCTACCTCTTTTCTGAAGCCTGGAAGGATACAGTTCAAGAAAGCTCTCCAATACAGGCCTGCCCATCGCTGACACCTACGTCAACGCTTCTTCGAGGTAGACTATCACTGACATCCTCTTTGTTACTTCAACTCCAGACCTTCGGACTCTTCACCCATTAATGGTGGACCCAGATGGGAAATGTTCTTGGCACATTTTTCATCCTCTAGGTGCATCATTAATGTCTACCAGAATGGCACTGTCATGGCCCAGAACTCTTAGCCCAACCTCCTCCGTCTTGATGGGTGTCTTTCATCTCTCATCAACTTCCTCCTTTCTCCTGCCACTCCTCCTTCTGCTACCCCCCAACACTTTTGCCACCACCGAGGTGTGTACCGCATCCTGTACTCTTCCTCAGAAGACCTTCCAAGGTGGCAACCAGCTTCACTTAGATACCCTCAACTTTTGCTCTGCTGTTGAACATTCCTCTGCTATCTGTCACCTCCTTGAAGACTTTGACCTTGACGTCCTCACTCTCAATGAGACATGGTTCACTGCCAGCTCTGTCACAAGATCCTCTCTAAGTCCAGGCTTTAACGGGCTGTAGGCAGAGTGGCCCTGATATTCCCTGAATGAGTCCCTGGTACTATCATACATACCCGCTCAGTCCTACTCTTACTTCGAATGCATCCTCTGCAGGCGTGGTCTCTTCTGTCCTCTCGCTGACTCTTGCAACCATCTACAGGACCCCTGGTCCAGTCCCTCACTTTCTTTCTGAGTGGTCTGACCTCAATTCTTCTCTCCTGGCCTCTACCTCCAAACTTCTCCTACTCGGAGACTTCAATATTAACTTGACTCTCCTGATGCAGCCACTGGACTCTTCCACAGCCTCTGTGACTCATTCCCTCACGATTCTACCCTATGGTCTGACCGACTCAGCTGAACCCACCTTGGATGAAGGATGAGGATCCGCCCTTCCCTAAATATCTCCCTGCTTGAGCCCTTCTGTTTTCTAGCTCCAATTCTCTCAGATGCTTTTCTAGGTAGAGAGTGGGGTTAGATCTCTCTCTTCGGCAGGATCCTCCCTGTGGAATGGCCTCTCTGACCCTCTCAGGCTTGAGACAGATCTCCTACATTCCAGAAGCTTCTCAAGACCTTCCTTTTCACACCTTCCTTTCCTCTCCCTCTCCCAATGCCCCCCTCTGCCCATGGACTGGCTGCCTGGTCCCTTCTGAGTCCTACAGGGCACCAGGCCCTCCTCGCCCAGTCTTCCCCAGCACTCTGGTCTCCCTAAACTGCACTTGCCCTTCTGGGCCCCCTTCCCCTCACTAGTCTGATAAGTGTGCATCCCTGCCGAGCCTCGTCCACCCCCGTCCTCACACTTAGAATGTTGTCCTCACTCCCTGCATCCCCTGGCACCTGCCCACCTGGTCTCCCCTTGGCATTTGCCTAGTTCAATGGGCACTTCTATTCCCTTTCTCCCCACTTATACTTGTATGCCCCCACTCTACCCCGTATTTCCCTCTTACCCTAGAATGTTCCCTCCCCCCTACCTGCACTCCTTCCCCCTGCAATCCTTGTTACTGCACTTGGTCAATCCAAATGACACAAGGCCTAGTAGTACCGTTTGTATTGTTTTCTTTGCTGTCTCCCCCCCCCCCACACACACACACTTTTGTCTCGAGGCGCCTTGAAACACCATTTGATGTATAGGCGCTACTTAAATAAGCAATACATGATAACATAAAATATAAATTTGACATTGTGGAAAGTGCAAAGCTTTGAGCCAAATAAACAATGTTGGCAGAATGTGCAAGACTGGCCATTTCGTTCTCTTTTGTCCTCCTCAAATGGAATGCAGCAAGTGAAATTGCTAAGAGCTGTTTATCTCATGCTTGTAGATTCAGAGAGCCCAGTTAGCTTGACACCAAGCAATACCAGGAGCTACAGTTTACTCCCTTGTCAAACCGGTACCATTGAACTATACCTATGTGAAAATAAACAGTTATGGGAATATGTTTAAAGGAGCATTATGACACACATTTAAGTAAAATGCAGCATATTAATAATAAAACCTAGTGTATAGCTTAAAATAAACGTTCCACAAAACAATCGCACCATAACATAAAGAAAGAAAAACAAACACAATTTCAATCGCATTACAATGAGGAATATATAATGGACAATAGTTTGGATCTCAAATGAAAGATACATTTGTGGAATGCCATGTACTAGCTGCTAGTTCTCCAGATATGTTTCCTGTATACTAGGTGATGCCAAATACCTTGGAGCTGCTCCCGCCCATCAATTCTTTATTTTTATTAGTAGCACCACGTCCCCACTCAATCTCATAACCTCATTTCTGGTAATAACAGGTAGAAGATGGTCAGATGACTTGAGTTACAAGGCAGATTGCCTTTAACCCAGTCCGTGTTCCAAGAGCTTCTTCTATGCCATTCCAGCTTCCTGGTAAGAGATCTAGACAACCATTAGTGTAAGGATGGGTACTTGGAAAAAAGATGCAATATAGTTGCATGCCAGGGTTTTGACCTGCTGTGTTTTACAAGCATGAGTTGCATTTCTGGAAATCTGATTAGGTCAGAGGGAACAGCAGCACCACACAGACATATGTTGGTGATGGATTTGAATGCTAACGAAGATTGGTAATCCTCTTTATTTTGGGATGTCTGTTCGAATTTGGGTATGAGTTTATTGATAGTTGATTGAAAGCACAATATACACATCTTTCACTGAATGTTTAACTTGAAATGAAGGGGCTAAAGGGAATGTGTTAGATGTTTTTCGACTTCACACGCATACAAAGCAGTAATAAACGGCTATTGTAATACAAGGCTGCTCAATGTCTGACAATGCATAGGCATTTAGGCTTAGTGATGTAAACTTCACTACTGTCTCAAACAGTGAACATTTGTAGACCAGCATTTCAAGCTGGTCTTGTTTGTGCAATTCTCGCTCACCTCCAGCTTGGGATTCTCTGTCCTCCCTCCACTCCCTTGGATCCCAAGTAAATACCTGTCTCTAAGAAGTCTCACACTATATTAATGGTCATCTTCCTCCTTTCTTTGAATCAGAGGCACTGTGGAGGCGCTCGCTCCAAGCGGTCTGCCACTCATTGCTAATGGTTAGCCTACTTTCTTACAATCTGCCATGGAGGAGGCGCTCGCTATAAGCGGTCTGCCACTCTGTGCTAATGGTTGTCTTGCTCTCTCACTGCCTTCTTCTCTTTCTTTCTCCCTTTTTGCTATCTCCCTCTCTCTTTCTTCCTTACTTTTCATTATAAGCAGTGTCACAATTAGCTAATAGTCCCCGTTTTGCTTTTATAGAATTTGAGTTATGCATGTATATGTGGTCATTCTCACCATGTTAATTTCATACCCACGTTCACAAGGGGGATACAGGGCCTCACAAAGTGGCTAAGGGAACCATGGTTCCATGATAAGGGCACAAAAAAGTAAGACCTTCACAATGGGGAGTCCAAACTTTACAAATTGGGTATGGTTAACACATTGTTGTGGACACCTGGTTCTGAAGGAATAAGTGACATACCTCAATAAACTGGAGCATTAGCAGACTTTATAAGTCGCCAACTTGTCAAAACTCTGATCTTGGTCAAATCAATATCGATAATGCCTTTTATGCTACTAGTTGCTTTCTAACAGGAAATATCTTCTGAAAAAACTATTGAATACTCTACAATTTAAGACTCAAGATGGAAGGTTTAGCTATTTCTGCTCTGTAAGTGGTTAATATTAGTATTTGATGAACTCTGTCAAGTAATCAGTGGCTGATGTAGAAGCTAAGATGATGATATTGTTGCTGCTGCAGGGAATTGGTAGAGCAGATGCGTCTAACTTCCCATACATCCATATGTTTGTTTCTATATTTCTAATGACCGCATTCAACATGCCCCAATACCTGGAAGGCTTCATTTGTACAACTACTTGACCACAGTCACAAACATTGTAATTGCCATTATTCTATTTTGAACGTGTGTGCCTTGTAAATTGCTTGTGTTTAAGTCAGATTTTCTTACTCCAAACAATGGATGTGAAATAATGTTGGATACTGTCTGGGATTAGAATTGTGATTTTGATTAAACCTCTGTGTGGCAGGTGCTCTGCATTGAAACAGGGTTGAGGGGCACACCAGTACTATAGCAGGCTAGGAGAAGCATATACTGGACTTGTCTAAATATAGGACCTTGCTTTTCAAAATGCTTTTATTGTGGGTTTCCATTATAGCCTACTTTAGCTTCACCTATAGTTCTCTTCTATGTGCTGTAGGACCTCATTTAGCTTCAGCAGTGTTTTTTTAATTACATTTGCCAGTGGCCACTATATGCCTAATGGTCAGCATACAACAGTTTCTTTAACTTTTAAACCCACTAACCTATTGGTGCATATGGCTGTGACCATGATTTGTTTCTGTTGCTTACATTAATTTGCCCTATGAAAGTTATTTTTGGTACTCTAGCACACTGAGGACTTTTATGACATTTGAGCGACTGGAGAATTTAGATTAAAAAAAGACAAGTAAAGAGCCATAACTGGAGGATTAACCAACAATTCATAAGACATGTAGGTGTTGTGTAGCAAGAGTCTAGTGTCCTAGAGAAATTGCTGGTTACTATTGCAGGGGTTGAAATTAGGATTTCTTGACCAGGAACAAATTTCAGCCCCCTTGTTTCGGGCATCACCAATTAGGCAGTAGCTAGTGCATAGAGTACAGCAAATGTAAACTTTGCGTAAGACACACATTCTAAATGTTTGTCCATTTATACATTATCCAATGAGTTTGTCCATGATTTTCTTTTATACACATGCCCAAACCTACCCTGTTAATATTACAAAACCGTGTTTGTATTGCACCACTTGGTTTCGAGGTAACCAGGCTCTCCTTGGCTATAACCAGCAGCTAAATAGCTCCTAGCTCCTGGCAATTTCGAACCCTGTTATTCTTTTTTATTTTATTTTTTTCAAATGGATTTACATCTTTGATGTCCCCAATGTCATATTAACATGCAGTCACATAGTTGAGAGGCTTTAAATATTTGTGTAGCCTTTTTTAAGGTGAGCTGCCAGTGATGCACAATCAAGCTGTTTTCTTCAAATCATATGTGCCTTTTCTAAGTCACTGCAGATAGGGGAGAATAGCTACTTCAGCAGATTCCAGGTCTGTATTTATGAGGTTTCGTTAGTAAACTCCTAAAACACAACCTGGGAACATTGGGGGTCATTATGACATTGGTGGTAGCCGTGCCTGTCGTACAGGCACGGCTGCTGCTGGTGTCATTTTGTTTCCGGCGCCCGCAAGTGCGTAATTACCGGGTCATTACGGCCCTGCCGGACCCGTTAATTGCCCATTTGCGGTCACTGGAAAAAAGATGCTCCCCATTCCCAGTCGGCACCATAGGGCGAAATGGGCAGCTCGGATGCACCGGCACTGTTAATGACGGTGCCGGTGCATCTGAAATGCTGTGCTCGCATGTGCTGCTCTGCGGGTGCCTTGGCGGGCGGAAAAGCACCCGCGAGCACAACTCGTAGTTTGCTGATTCGGGAACTTTGGTACCGGCAAGCTTACTGGTACTGTAGTTACAGAACTGGTGAACTTATAATGAGGCCCATTGTGTTTTAAGGGGTTTACTAGTTAATAAAGTAAGAGTGCACTTAAAAGACGGAACTGAAAACTATTTGCAAAGGTTTACACGCTTTGTAAATTTGGTAAACCAAATGTTTACTAATGAGAATTTCAGGTGTACACTAGGTTTACAAAGGTTTACAAATACGTTTTCTTGGTAAATGAAATGTTCATTTGTGCATGAAACATTAAGTGTACATTGGGTTTACAAAGTATTCATGATTTGTAAACTATGGCAAACTTCATGATTTGTAAACCATGGCAAACTTAGGGTTTACAAATCGCTGGAACATAAAGTCCAAATGGACTTGCATAACTACATTGGGTAACTTATGTGTAAACGCAATGTAAACCAAAGGTTTACAGAAAAGGTTTCAAACACTCGTAAACCTTTGTAAACTTATAGTTTGCATAGGTTTGCATGCAGTTTACCAAATTTGTAAACCATGATTGTCATGCAGTGTTAATAGCCTCGGATATAGCCGCGAATATTGGCAAAGCGCCAGAAAAACAAAATCCTTTCCTACTCCATAAGGGCCTCACCAAGTGCTTCCCTCATCTGTGCCAGCTCCCCCAATCCCCAGAGGGCCTCCTCACCTCCCCTGCCCACACTCTCTTGCCCCCCACAACAGCCGCTGTTTCTGTGACACAGTTTGCTTTCAGATGTCGTCTATTCCCGGCTATAGAGGAGGCTACAGATAGCTTTGTGTTGCAAACTCAGCCCCTAGACCCCATCCAACTCCCACATTTCATTTCATAAGCTTTAATTCGACAGCAAGTCATGAAAAGCGCCCATACCGTCACACATCACAAAATACATGAAACAAATGGACCATCATAATAAGAATAAAATGCAGGCTCAATTTCAGAATTGGTTGTTAATGCAATCCATACTGTTTTCTTGTGCGTATTCTCCAGACCCACTTTAGAAATTGAATAATCTCAAACACTGACAGAGTGTCTGCTGAGGTTAGGCAGATTGCCAGCGTCCCTTACACAGATCTGCACCCATGCCCCCGAAAAAATGATTTTAAAAAGCACCTACTCAGGGACAATGTCACTGGGCAGGACTATGTCAGATGCTTCATGTCCTCTATTCCATTCCTGCATAACATACAGGTAGGTGAAACATCATTATCCTAGCTAGGCATCAGCTCTGCTGTGAGTAAAATCCCAATTTGGAACTTTCAAATTTAGGGCCAATATAATCCAGTTATGGCTCATAACCCAGCTCAGTTTTAATATTAGTTAGTGCGCTAAAGACTCGGATGATGAGGCTTTGACCATATCTTAGCTAAGGCGGCAGTTTCGACTTGGTTTTACAGTCAATAGTAATAAGACACAGATCCCTCCAGTAGCCACCAAGGCCCAGATACCCCAAGCTCCTCCTTACATGGCATGCCCACTTCAAGTTCATGCCCCCTTGCTGAGCTAGCAGGTCCTGCAATGCTTCTCTGTATTTAAGAAGGTTTGTATTGGTCCACAACCGCACCCAATAGAGGACTGGGTGCAGCTGGCAAATGTATTCTATTCCCGGCATGCCAGTCTCTAAACATACTTGTATGCTTGGGGAGCAGGTTGGCAATTCCAGTAAGTTTTTCATATACTTATTTTCAACAACTGTCAGAGTGTGTGTACTCATCTGGCCGCACAACTCTGTTCCATACATTGCAGCTTGCCGTGCCTGAGCTTTGTATACTTTGAGTGAAACATGCACAGCCCCATTTTCATGTTCTGCAATAAACCTTGCAAGTGCTCCACTAGACCTTGCCATGGTTAACCTGGCCTTTTCTAGCTGCATTGACCAACCGCAGGTTGCCATTACTCTGACCCCAAGGTAATCGTAACATGACACTTTTTCCAATCACCCCTTCGTCCATGCCCAGTCTAAATCCCTTGTGTTTCCTCTTGGCTTTGGTGTTAAAGGCCATCGTTTTGTCCTCATTACATTCAGTCCCAAGCCATTTCTTTTGAAGAATGCAATAAATATATCCAGCTACTTGCTTTCGCCCGCAGGTTTCAGAGATGACAAAACCGTGTTGTCCGTAAACAGCAAGGCCGGCATCCTGTCTCCTGCCACTCTCAGTGCATCCATCTGTGCGGCCAACAACTCTCTGATCACACCATTAATAAACATACAAAAGAGCTTGGGGGCCAGGATGCATCCCTGATGGATGCCGTTATCTATTCTGATGCTGCCAGAATTTCTCCCATCAATACCCCTTCTAACCACTGCTGCATTGCCTGTGTATAAACTCTGAATTGCAGTCAAGAGTGGACCTGAAATGCCCTGCTCAATCAACACCACCCAGGGATGCTGCCTGGGAACAATGTTGAATGCAGTGTGCAAGTCCACCAAGACTGCATACACACTGACCTTTCTCAGTACTGCGTACTTGTTGCACACTAACCTTAGTCGAAGACTTTGGTTGACTGTGCTCAGTCATTCTGAAAACCTGGCCTGCTGGTGGTTAATTATCATCCCTACACTAGTCCAGGAGTCCAAGTGTGTCAACAGGACATATGCAAAAAATGTTCCCCCGTGTTCAGCAGTGAAATAGGCCTGTAGTTCGAGGGCTCCTCTCTGGGGCCTTTTTAGTGTATTGGGACCAACTCCGCCCTTGTCCATGACTCTGGAACCACATTTGTACTCAGGATAACATTGAATAACCTGGTTAGATATGGGACCCAAACAGCTATCTTATTCCTATAGAAATCTATGGGACCCAATCTGAACCAGGTGCTTTACCCAGCTTCTGGGTCCGTAATGCTTTACCAACCTCTTCACAGGTAAATATTAGCACAGGATAATTTAAGCCATCTCCGCCCTTAGAGTACATCCCTCTAGGTCTAACCATGCTAATTGCCACCCCATTATCTCCATAGAGGCTGCTATAATGATCGACCCAGACTTGCTCTGTAATGCAGGCTTCCTGCATTTTGGATCCTTTGCGCTGCCCTGCCCCCATTAGATTCCAAAATCCCTTTGAGTCCCCTTTGTCTATGGCATGCAACAACTTCCTCCAGGTATCCTCATACCAACCTCTCTTTTTGTCCTTCATTACCCTGTGATATTCTGCTCTGGCCAACCTTAGTCCATTGCCAGATATTCAATCTCTTGCATCGCTAGTCAACCTCCACTTGGCCAACCGGCACTCTTTATCATACCAAGGTTTTGAGGCCCCAGCGGATTTATGTACTGCTTTAATGGTTTTAGAAAAGTGAAACCCCCCCTTCACCAACAAGTTCTCATGAATTACCATTATGGCATCCCTATCTAGGGGGTCCGAGGTGGCAAACTCATCCAAAAAGGGAACAATATCTTGGTAAACCAGTGGCCCGATCGCATCAAGATCTAACTTGCACCGCCTAATGTTTCACCTACCATGGCCTGAAACCTCCACTTGGACAGCACCCACCGTGGCTCTAGCCTCTCTCCCATCGGCTGTTGCCCAAAAGTCCTCTATCACCTCCAGGGGCAAGGGGTGAGGGCGCTCCCAACCCTACTGCATATGAAAAAAGACTTCACAGAACCCCAGGCCTCGGTGTTCACCAAAATATAGTCAATGTTACTATTGGTCAAGTTGTTATCAAACATTGGGGCTGCTGGCGTATCCCCTAGGAATCAGCCATTACAAGCCTTAGGTTGGACGACAGAAATAAAATAGCAATCTCTTTTGCCAGCCTGTGCTGCCTCACCAGGTAATTTGCATTTAGGGTCCCCAATCCTCAGTGACTCTCCTCGTCGTCCAAAATATCAGCCACACTGCACAGGGGCTCGTACTGGAGGTTGAGACCCCCACCACCAAGATTTACAAAGGCCCCCACACAGATTGTCTCCACGCCAAAACATTGTCTATTATCTTCCCAACAAGCTCAGCCCCCTTCCCGGGATGATCTCATTATAAAATTGTATCAACAGGATCACTGAGTCATGCCTTAGCTTACGGTGTAGTTCAAGCAGATCTGGGGAACCAGTGTATATGTGCTCAACAGATTTAACAAGAGCAGCATTCACCCATATAACCATACCAGGACCGCGTTTCTTGTAAGCAAATCACCCCGAATTCCTGAACAAGGGACAGCCAGTCGTTATCCATCATATGTTTGTTGACCCCAGCAATGTTCCAAAATAAGACCCACACTCCGGACCCTAACTGAGATGGACCTATGCCCTGAGGGTGGTTTGACAAGTCCAAGTTCTCCCCAGAGTCCAGCTCCTGATCAGAACCCAGAGGAAGCTGACTCTGTCCCTGCCCAGGGTGCCTGAACCTTCAATACCTAGGAACAGTGCCGCCACTCCCACTAAGCTGGACCAACCTCAGTTGAATCCCTGTCGGGTAATTATGAATATTCGCAGAACTCCAGATACAGCCATTGACAACTACGGGCATACTGTCAGGTCTCGATTCATTAGAGACCTGCTTACCGAAACAATCATCTTCTACACCTTCATGGGATATGCCCCTTGGGTCCCAATCACGTCCCCTTCTAAACCTTACCACGGCAGTATCCCACATGGGTGGGAGCATCTTTATGCCAATTTACAGTCCACTTGGAGCCAGCAATCGCTGCTTCATTTCCAGTACCCCCTGAACCAGAAGTGGGTCTTTGAGCTGAATTCTTATTGGGTCTTTGCCATATGGCCTGAATAGTCTCACACAGGACACAATGTTGCTACGTATCACAGAAAGACACCCTCTCTTGGCTCTCAGCCAGTGTATGGCCTGGTTGATGATACCCTCCCCCTGTTCAAATTTGCATTTATTAAATAAAAGTTGTCCATCTTGTGTTCTCCATCCTATTTGGTCCCGCAAGGAAAGGGTTTATTTGACAGCACTGCTACCCCGGGGCTACTTTCAGCCTCCGAGGCAAAATGTGGCTGGAGATCGTTCTTTGCCCGCAGATTCACCGGCCGGCTCTGCTTATTAGCGCCACCTGACCCAGTAAGCATCAAATTCCTCCTGCCTTCGGATCCTGGTGTCGTAGCCCCCTTAACTCCCACTGCCACCGGAGGGGCACACAATGCCAGGCCTTCAACAATCAGAGAAAACCTGCCCAGGTCTCTTCTTAGTTTCTCATTCTCCTTCTGGATTAGAGCTATGATTTCCATAGAGCATCTACAACCCTCAATCCCTTGTGTTATTTACAGCACATGGCTCTTTGCCACCCCGCCCCTCTGGGATGATGGTAAAAAATTCCCGGGGAGCAGCAGTTTCCAAATCTGAATGGTGTGGAAGACCAGTAGAAATGACATTGCAGGAAGCATAGTGCTATGTATCTGAAATGCATTACTGAGGGTGACCTCGGGTGCTTACATAGTGACGGTTTCAGCCTCTGCCTCAGCCTCTGCCTCAGGTAACTCCTCTGCCTCCTCCCTCACTCTCACTTGAACCCAGACTTTCCTTTGCCAGTGCTTGCTTTTCTGCTAATCAGAGCTTGCGTTTGGCGACTAGTCTCTCTCTACTAGCCCTGGCCACACTCTCCTTACTAACTGCCACAATGATGTCATCACTGGTTAACACACTGCAGTTATAAGTCATCCTCTTGGCCCAAGAACCACCCTTAGAACGGCCCAACCTCCCACTTCCTGGCCCTTCCCCAGCGGGATCCATTTCCTTTAGGAACCCGGCTATCTCCTCAATTATTGCGTTGGCCTCATCAAATTTCACGTGGTGCCCTTTAGCCACCCCCACCTCTAGCCTGATGCCAATTGCATAATTTTTGACCTGCAAACAGCTTTTTTCCTGCATTTCATTTGACCATATCCTCGACTGTAGAGGCAGATATCGTTCACATCGAGAGAAACACAAGATGGTGGTTGTTTAATTTCTAAAAACACCTGGTTTTATGTAAATCTCCTTATTATCTCCATCTATTTTTGGTAAGGGGCATTCCCTTCTCCGTCAAATATTTAAAAAACAACTGCACAGAATAACCCCAAACCATGCAAGGTATATGAAAATGAATGGGAAGTAGGCCGCACTTTTGGAATTTCTTTTTTTTATGCTGTATCCCATATTTTAATAAATCTTAATGAAACTGCAGTCTGGGGATGGGGAGGCACAGGTTTTTTATCACTTTCAAAATTTCTGTCAAAACAGTTACTCCAATCAAAAGCTCTTAATCATAGAATTTGGAGGGGTTCCTATGAGAGTCCAACTCACCTTATCTACAGGGCGTCGGGCGATAGCCACCCTATTGTTAAGGTCAGTCGGACTGCCATAGGAACCTCTCAAATATCACTGGTGATGTGGGTCTCCCATCCATGCTGTCACCAGGCCTGACCCTGCTTAGCTTCTAAGCAAGGAAAAGGTCAGTTCCCTCAGGCCTGTTCCTCACTTTGAAGCGAAGCAAGATTGATCCTGGTTACTGCAAGGATGTCAGAGAGTCCACAGTCTGGTGCTGTGTGTTTTCTTTGTTTTAAATATCTCATAACACACTAAGGCAACACATGGCATCCGCTATTTGTTTTTTAAACCGTGCTACTGTCAGTCCTTGAAAGTCTTGCATTTATACACCATTTATTTACCTTTTACTGAATTGAGTTCTTGCATTTGTAAGTCTGCCTGTCAAGAGGGAATAATGGCACAATTGTACACTGTTTGCCTAACATAGTTCAATAAGGATTTGTATATTTGAGTGACACTATGGAATGTGTACTTTTCAAGCTATCTTTATAAAGCAGAGTAGTGTTGAAAGCCAGACATGAGGGTGAGGAGGGAAAATGATGAGAGGGCAAGTAAGTCATGAGTATTTGCCTACAATGTGGCAAGAGGATTTGCAATCCTGGACACTGGTGCAGTTATTCTCCCCTGATTGTGGCTGCTTTTCAGGGCACAATTAAAGGACACATGTGGGTGAAGAGCGTAACTTTTTTCAGAGGGTGGCCACAACACATGGGGTTTATTGAGATTGGCAAGCCTGCTCAAGTATTTGGCTACCAGGATTTTACTCAGGTTGGCATGTTCCCAGTGCAGATGCTTGCCCACAAGACCACAAGCACTTGTTTCGTTTTAGGATTTTGCTTACCTGGGAATATTTCATGACAGATTGCTGGATTTAAGAGGTGAGCACCTGTTATACTTTGCCAGCATATTTATTGGAACATTTCCTCACTCAGGTTAATTTTCTGGTGTTCATTACTTTAAAAAAAACTCCAATGCTATTTTGTCTTGTGCACTTTCTTCCAAGGTGAAGGCCAATGAACTACATTTTAATTTTTTTATTTTTTTATTACTGTATTTGGTTATATTGCAAAACCTTTTACACAAAGCAAAATAGCATGTACACAACCAATGTAAAACATAAACATATATCTAACTACATTACATTTAAAATACTTTACAATAGAATCAGCAAATAAGATCTAGAAAGATTATGATTCAATCTTTAAAAACTCTAAAAATCTCAATGTGTCTAATATTATTTATTATTATTATTTATTAAGAATTCTTATGAAGTGCGTAATGCCCAGAGTGCTACAAAGAGAACACAACATGCAAACAGCACAAAAAACATACAAAGCAAGAAAACAAGGCATAATTACATAAAATAGAACTGGGAGAACCAAAGTTCTGAGTTTTTGAGCAGCAGTCCACTCAGACTACAAGCCCCATATTCGAGGAACCCTTGGGAAAATATTTCCACTGTGTCAAATAGAGGGTTGAAGTACTTGCACCATACCCCACAAGGGTACAATCCCTGTTCCCCTAGGCACACCAATTCACCAATTCAATCCTGTGCAAAAACTTCAGGTCAGAACAACAAACCACCCCAGGTCCGGATCTTATTGCGAAACCAGGCAAGAACTTTATTTTGAAGGGTGTCTCTAGGTTCATTCTTGGAGGGCTTCATAATGTTTTTAAAAATAACATTTCTGTGGTCCAGAACCAAAGCTTTGGTGGCATAATTTTTGGTGTTGGCATATTAGCTTTTCTTAAATGGAAGCTTCTTGAGTTGGCCAGTCTAGGCTGCAAAGATTCACTAGTACCATGTGGGCATGATTTCCCTGACACCACCAAAGGCTGAGGGAAAATAGAGTGAGGGTTCTGTAGTTGTTTGTTACTTGAGGGAGCCTGAGAAGGTGGTGCATCTTTCGTAGCTGCTGCAAATTCGGAACTCTGACAAGCACTGAGGGCCCCTGCAATGTGTACATGATTCTCAACTTCCTTGAAAGGCAGATCTGTTTGAGGTACAGAGTTCAGTTTATTGGTGGACAGATGACTTGCAGATAAAGTGTGAATTTGTTAAGGCTTTTTTCAAACATAAGATAGTGATAGTTCTCAGCAGAGATGTCTAAGGAAACTAACCAAACATCAAAATCCATGGAGGTAGCAGTTATTTAACTCGTTAATGAGAGTAACCTTCGAATCCCACCAAAGTTTCATGGTACTGATACTCTCAGAACCTATCCAGGAATGCAAAGGGGGTTTGGGGTTGGATGTTACAGTCCTACTCACCAAGGGGGAGTTGCCAAAGAAGAAGAGATGGACAGGTCCCCACTACTCTCAGGGTTGAAAGGGGAAACATGGGAGAGTTTAGCAGCTCCCTCCACCCGACAAGGGAATGTCAAAGCAGTGGGAGTTGGCAAGTCCACACTATTATCAGACACATGTGCAGCCAAAGGCTGTTTCACCATGGAGCTTGTTAGATGTTGGCCCAACGCTGACACTTTAGAAGGGGTTATCAGGGCATTAACAAAAGAACTCCTGGAAGCAACAGGTGCTTCATTACATTTAGCCCCAATGTGCTGTATCCTGCAGGCACTTAGGGCTAGAACTTCTGCCAAACGATTCCCTGGGTAAGCAGGGGAAGTGGCCAGAGAGTTGGGCATAGAATTACCCAGATAAAGTGACATTGCAAGACAGAAGCGTTTATTTGATAAACACAAAACTGTTATGACCAAACACACCGCAAGGAAAATGGGGTGAAGAGAAAGCACTCCACGCAGGCCGAGGCCGGCGGGAGCGTACCTGATACTTCTGTCCTCCACTCCGAGCCCAGACAGAAACAATGCCGGTGCAAGGAAGTCCTTGCGGAAGTCAGTGCGCCCCTATAATCAGGGGAAAGGCAGGTGCGAGATAGCACTGGGTGAAAAGTTACTGGCAGCGTTCAGCAAAATCATTCCAGCGGCAGAGACGGCTACTACGTTCTCCAACCTCCAGTTGTCTAGTGCAGCGGGTGAAACAGCACGCAATTAGAAGAAGGCACCACTGCAGGAAGGGAGCAGGAAGGAAGACGTCAAAGCCCTCAGGCCATCAAGCCGTACTGCAGCAAGCAGCCGCTTCCGACAAGCCAGGCAGGATGGCAGACGTATCCTTGACAAACACTAGACTTGACAAACATTAGACTTGTATGTGCTCCTCTAAAAATCATCGACCAGACTGTGTCCATTGTGGGATTAACAAAGTATTTAAAATGTTTCCTTAGAAAGGTATTTCTCACTGTGATTAAATGAGTGCATCCTAATACCAAATGTCTTAGGGATTCCATTTCCATATTATCACAGGTTCAGGCGAATTCTTAAAACGTTTATTCGACTGTAACGACAAAGAAAGCACTGTAAATAACGTGGTACCACTTTCATGGGTTTTATTTCAAACTGGAAGTTTGTGAAAGATTTGTATCTGTTGCATTCTTTGATTGTGTTACACAAGTCATACTTTTAGCCTTACTGAGTCAGGTCTATTAAGTAGACTTTCCCAGGAGGCTCCAATTACATTTAGCCAAATTTCACAGTGGGATTTCCAATTAGTCAGCACTACTGAAAAATTATTTATAGGCTAAAAGTGAGTCCTGCGGGCCAGCAATGATCTTTCTTAGAAATGCCAGCGCTTTCCATTTAACAATTGCTTGCAGGGACAGTAAACCAAGTTCATACCTTAGAATCTGGATTGGAGTGCATTTTGGGACACCCAATAGTTTTTTCCAGAATATATCTTCGATCAGGTTCAAGTTTATTTTTGCCCCTGGCATTTTGGCTTCAGTTCCATAGGTGAGAGTCGGAATCACTTTTTATTTGTGGAAAAGGATGACAGGTAAATATGAGAAAGTGCCGTATTTCTGTTGCATAAGTAAAGCTTTTGATGTAGCCATTCTGATTTTTGTTCTTAAGCTTTCCTCATATGGAGATTCAGTTTGTGTGGCATTGATTAGGATTCCGCGATATTTATATTCGGCCGTTAGCTTTAGCGAAATCTTATCAATCTTCCATATTAGTTTATCTAGTTTCTTTCGTTTACCTGGTGTAAAGATCATAATGTTCGATTCATTAGCATTGATTGTAAGGTTATTTTGGCAACAGTAGTGAGGTGCATTCCACTGTCTCTGCAGCCAGTATATAAGTGTATATTTCACTTTAGGATACATGTTCACTTACTCTGCCTATATTCATGGGTGCCCGCTTTTGATATGTAATTCTTGCAACGGGTAATTACTTTCCTTTTTTCGTGCTGCTTAAATGTGGTTAGGTGGGGTTGCGCGATGTATCACAACAGTCGCCAAGAGACCGGCCATAAAACAAGGGGCTTGAAGCACGCAGATTAACCAAAGTGTCTGGTCCATGGCAAATAATGTTATCTCACTGCGCATTGCCTAAAAATATTGTGAGTTCTCAAAGCCTGCAATCTTTTATACATAACAGTACCACTTTCATAACAGGACAATATCAGTTTGTGATTGATGAACGTCTTTGACTGACGGGTTGCAAGTGTTTTAAAAAATAGAGTGGCCGTGCCCACCGGCCAAAGGACATGGCTAGTGGTTTGTTAGTGTTTGGCCATGGCCACCAGCCATATTGCTTTCTCTGATGTCTCTGTGATAGACACCGAGGTCACCTAGCGCTCTGACACAAGCCCCTTAATCTCCTATGGAAAAGCGCTATGTTTTCAAATAAGTACTGGCGGGTTAAGACTTGAAATCCATTTTTGAGTGATTTTATGGAAAAAGGTTTCCTTTTTATTGTTGTATTCTCAAGTATTCCGAGTTAAAACATTGCCAACCAGAACTTTGGCCCCCAAAAAGTGTTGTTTTTCAAAATAATGTTTCTATAATTAACGGCCAAGTGGAGAGCATACACTTAAGTTAAGAGTGCCCATGGGTGAGCCAGGGCCGGTGCTAGGAATTTTGCCACCATAGGAAAACTGTCAGATTGGCGACCCCCACCACGATCTTTCCGGGGCCTAACCGTTCTCAACCAAACGTCACCATTTTGTTACTGATTCCTGCAACCCATTTCATTACCTTCACCTAACACATTGCTCATGTCTTCTGCTGTGTATGGATTCCAATGCACTTTCTTCACATTAAAGTGCAAGAGCACTAGCATGTCGCTGGTACACTGCATCCAGGCAGGCTGACTTCCTTTATGAAGGCGCTGGATGCGGTTGTGTGTCCGCTGCACATATGCTTGCAGCGGATGATGGCAGGTTGAGAGGTGGTCAGGACCAGAAACCGAGAGCTAATCGCTTGAGCAGTGTTATTATTCAAAGGGACTCTTTCACTGTGCATGGAGCATTCATGTCAGTATGACACTTATTGTACACATGCTTTGCTTGTATTGATGACTGATGCTGGCTGATAAAGTAAAGTAAACACTGTCTGGCTTTCTTTTGTTTTGCTATCACTCAACTTACCCTCCACACTGAATCTGTTGGTTGTCTCTGTGACCATCAGTCTGGCTTTAGAGCATCCAGAGGCACGGAAACTGCTCTTCTGAACACCTGTGAAGACTTGCTCTCAAATCTTGACTATAACTCTCGCTCTGTCCTCATTCTTCTCGATCTCTCCTCTGCCTTCTATATGGTAAACCACAACATTCTGATCATCTGTCTCCGTGATACCGTGGGCATCACATATCAGACCCTGGCGTGGTTCACCTCCTTTTTCTCTGACCGGCCCTCCCAGGTGGAATTTGGGTCCTTTCTCTCCTCTATTACTCTCTCTACTTGTGGTGTCCCCCAGGGATCTAACATATCCCCCTGATTTTTCAATATCTACATGGCCCCCTTGGCCCAGAAGATCTCTACCTTTACCTCTAACTTTCAGTGTTATGCGGATGACACGCAGCTCTCTTTCAAGCTACCCTTGGCCTCCTCCTCGCTCATTCCTTACTATCTATCTGGAGGTCAGTCTTGGTTTGCTGCTAGCGATCGTTGCCTGATTGCCAGTAAGACAGAGATTGTACTCATTGGGACCCCTGCTCGTGCTTTCCCACTCTCACACTGGCTGACCTCCCTAGGTCCTGTGCCCTAATCTACCAATTAAGCAAACAATCTAGGGGTCATCTCTCCTTCTCCTCTCACATCTAAGACATCTCCAAAAAGTCCCACTACCAACTGCACCTCCTGAGAGGTATTCTGCCTTTTCTCACTTTCCCCCAGAGACTCACCACCTCGCAAGCCCTGGCTCTCTCTAGGCTGGACTATTGTAACAGTCTCTTTCTCAATCTTCCTACCTCTACTCTCTTTCCTCTACAACTCATCCAATACAGAACCACAAGACTTATCCTTGGCCTCAAGCCCAGGGACCACATCTCTCTGGCGCTAAAATCCTCCACTGGCTCCCTGTGGCTGCAAGGATCAAGTTCAAGACCCTCTGCATAATCTGCAAGGCTCTCTTCTGAATTACTCTTCCTTTAGAGTCCTCCACTCATCCTCTTCAAACTCTCTGCATGAGCTACTTTCACAAACAAAGATTTGGGGGTAGATCTCTATCCTCTGCAGGTGCCTCCCTCTGGAACAGCCTCCCTTCCTCTCTCTGTGTTGAGCCGGAGCATCTTAAATTCTGTAAACTCCTCAAGACTTTCCTCTTCTCTTGCTCCTTCTCTCTCCCTCTCCCCTGCTAACCGCCATTCTTTTTCTCTCCCAGCTTCTCCTCCCTAACTTAGTTCAGTTTTGCTGACTGGTTGCCTGGTTCACCTCCAGAGCCTTACAGGTCCCAGGCTACCCCTCCCGTCTTTTGTGTTTGTCTCCGGTCCACTGCTATATGTTCAGCATTACTGCACTTTCAGATCACGCTCCATGAGCGTAGCAACATCTTTGCACTTAACTCAGGGCCCTGCTGGACTGGACTCCTTTGTTCCCCCCAGGATCCCCTTCCTCGCACCTCCGTCTGTATGCATGCATGACCTAAATGTACCAGGACTAGTCAGTTTGTCTGTCCTGTCGGTTACATGTAATTATAACAAATCCAAAATAATGAATACCATAATAACGAATACCATAATAGCGAATTCCCAAAACAAATTCCTTTATTGTTTTTGGAGGGTTCCGCCCCAAACCCCCCCCATTTTTTGTTCTGAATACTTTTACCCCAGCCCCAAAACCACTATCCCCTCTCCCAACCGCTTTTTTTTTTCTTTTCCGAATTCAATATTTTGGAATTCGTTATTTTAGGTTTCTTATAATGGTATAAGTTATTTTGGTATTCATGATAATCACTGCATACCGTCCTGCCCCCTCACCCCCTTTTCTGTCCCTTCTCCCTAGCTTGGTCGCTACTGTACCACTTCATGCACTTGCACTAGGTGAAATGCCGTCAGGCTGAGTATGCTAGTTTTTCTGTCAATCACTCGGAAACTTCAAGGCCTAAGAGTGATTACTGTATTTCCTTGTTCCCTTCCCGCCATGAAGCGCTTTGAAGTACTCCACCTGTGTATAAGCACTGTATAAATGAACAATAAATAAGTAAAAATAAATTAGTGTCATGATGTTCCCTTAAATAGGTTACCTTGCACCCCAGTACTAGAGCAAGTGTGATGAGCCGGCACTCCTCACAGCCCCCAACTCCCCTTTTCTTTTTCTTTTTTAAGCAACAACTGTATTTCAAAGTGACCTACTTTAGCTGAGCTGTGACCGAGCAGTAATGAACTGCACTTGCTCAAACATCTTTTGCCGTTGGTGCAGCCTGACGGATAGGGCTGAGGGCTGACTCTGAGATGACCTCTGGCAATATGGGGCTATTGGCTTTAGTAAAGCGAGCTCAAAGATATCCCACGAGTGGATGCGTTTTGGGCAGGAAGTGGGTGGCAATGGCTGGCCATATGAATTAGCATGGCCTTAGCTAGTCAATGGACTGCAAGCTCAAATGGGCACAAGTGTCCAACGAAGGCGGATGGGGCAACTCGGCCCGCCCATGTTCCTTGCATTTGATTTTATCACTAGAACAATGTCAGAGAACCAGGAAGACTCTGCGACCTGCAGGGACACTGAGATTGCCTACATTCCAAGGTCTCAGTAAACCTCCCGTATTTATTCCACGTGGGGCATTCCGTGAATTTCTTGCCTCCAGCTCCAATGGATGCGTTGAAAAGCTATATTCCGAATCCACAAATGGATAGCGTGGAGGACTGGCTACATTATTCGAGGTCCTGGTTCTATCAAGAACAAGTGTTGCCCAAGGAAGGAAATTGCAGCCATGTTATTGATTGACCTTGGAAGGTTGAAAGGTGGAGTCCGTCCTGCTTGCATTAGTGCCATTGCCCGGAAGGGTTTTTCTGCACACAGGCGGGGTGTCTACAGCAGGCTTGTTAACAAAGTGAGCTAAGTTAATGCATAATATATTGCCGACACTGCGTGCTATTTTCCACTGTTATAGTCAGTGCATTTAGATTAAGGGTACAAATAGGCGTGCAACCCAAACTATGTTTTAAAGGTGTTTGCAAGGGACGCACTGACTTTCGTGTAGTGGAGTGTGAAGGAGACACAGGGCACACACAAGCATGCAATCTGCACAGTGTCAGTCTCCTAGTGTTGCATGCTCAGTACAGCAGAGCACACATGTTAACGCAGGTACCAGTTGCTGCTAGGGGGATTTGAAGAGGAGGAGGGAGTGTGCGAAGGAAGCAGGGTCGAACCTATCAAGGCAAGGCAGTATACAATTAGTGTGGAGTCCTCACCTGCGTGACGTCGGACTGTTCTCAGCACAGGCTCCAGTAAAGGCAGAGCCCAGCACTAGAGCTGCTCTCACAGCACAGGGGCCACCGCTTCCAGGTTGGGTGGCCTACGCGACAGGTACTCACTGGCCTGGTGCACTGCACAGCAAAAGGCTGCTGCCAGCCTCCAGCCAGGGTGCGCAGGCCACCACATCTGATGGGCGGTCCGGACGGTGGACCAATTACAGTTAACAGGCTCAGCACAGGGGGCTCAGCCAGGCTGCACATTGCACTGCAGCATTCCCTGCTAGATTTACACCATGACCATCACGATGATTGGTCGAGGCTCGAGGGGGCATGTATGGTGCTTCGTTCATGGCCTGCCACGTGGAGTACAAATGCACAGGTGCCAGACCGTGCCAGCGCTGCCATGCCCATGCTACTCATGATCCTGACCCGACGCCAAACTTTGCGGTGTGGCAGTGCCGCCTGGTCTGCTGCTGCTGCAGCCCAGCTGAGCTTGCAGACAGTCAGGGCTGGTGCTATCACATGCAAGGCAGTTAGTATACAATTAGTGTGGAGATGTTAAAGCAGCATTTTGCTGCTCTAACATTTCCACATATAGACAAGCGCCTAACCTTGCCTAGTGATAGCTACGGCCCTGGGGTGAGCTAGAATAGCGAGAGTGACACCAATGTTCTTCTGGTTTGTTGAAGATGTCATGGCCTGGATATTAGAAATAATTCTCTGCAGCAGGCACATTAAGCCAGCAGCTGCAGTTTACTAGGATGGGTAATGGCGATCGTTGGGGTACTAGCATTGCTAAGCAGCAGGCACTCGTACACCCCAAGCTACCTTTCAGGGATAGAAAAGTGCATTAACCTATATTCATTTAATTTCTTTTTTATTTGAATGCATTTATTTCCAGAAGAATATTTTGACTGCTGAATCATTATCTTGAATGCGCATTTTTCAAATACATTTCTTGAAATTCAAACAAAGTATTAAGGGCCCGATTCATGGAAAAGTGTGCATTTATCCTGCAAAGGCCTGCGCGCATACAATTATGGAATGTATCCTGCTAAGTAACCTTATACGCAACTAGCAGCCGGAACACCCCCGACACGCCTCCACCCAAAGCAAATCCAGCCACATACACCTACCTTTGTGTGCTCCTCGTCCGTGAACACATGCACCCTGCTAATACTGGGTGAGGTCCCCTGCAACCAAGCCATCAACCTGGTAATACCGCGTGGGATCCCTCAAAACTGTTACCATCATGTGTCCCAATTTCCGTAACTCAGGTAATTCTCTGGTCAATCTGCGTGCGAACACCCGTAAACCGTGGCTGCAACCTGCTACTCTGCATATGCAAACGCCTATCTGAAAATGGCACCCCAATTGCCTGCACGCTCTCCTAAATTCCTGATCAGACCTCACCTTTGCGCTGTGATTCAAATGCGATTGGAACCTTAGGCCTGCTTATACAAGGTAGTGTGATCGGGTGCTTCACATGCTAATTTCCCCAACGTGATGTTGCACGGTCAGAGCCATGAATATGCTTGGTTTTATGTAGTGCTGGGCGTGCAATTTCCTTGCGCAGGTCGTCCCTAAACATGCTCACGTAATGCCTTGTTCTTCCTCATTGTGTGCAGTGAATGGGGAATATGCATGTTCCGCCCCCTATTTGAATCTCTGCGCAGGCCCGGCCCACACACTGTGTGAAGTCTCACGCAAGGCTGTCGAATGCTCGCAGAGGTGTGCCGAACCTGCGCACAGTCCCTGCAAGTTCCGAAAAACTCCTGCAAGGCTCCTGCAGAGTTGATTCCATGAATCGATGGAGGGGGGTTTTGTGTACCGCAAAAGCCCTATTTACTGTGCAAAATATT
Organism: Ambystoma mexicanum; assembly: GCF_040938575.1. NCBI lineage: Eukaryota > Metazoa > Chordata > Amphibia > Caudata > Ambystomatidae > Ambystoma > Ambystoma mexicanum. The sequence goes on from NC_090928.1 coordinate 374,960,284, forward strand.
TCATGAATCAGGCCCTAAATCTCGACATTGTTTGTTAGGCAACCCCTTTATTTGCATAAAACACACCTCTTTTACAGTTCATACACACAAACCGTTTACTGTTCAACAAGGTATTCATAGCCAAGACACTCACTAGGTTCATCCTCTGTATATTTTTCAGTGACTGATTGGGTGTCTACCCGGTTTTCTAATAACACCAACTGCCTTGAGAGCGAAAAAGAAAAGATCAGAGATAGTACCAATTTGACCACACTGTTGTAATTGCTTTATGGTGGTGTTAACAGTGCATGATGGTCTTCACTGGGTGCACACGCGCTCTGATTATTTAATTAGCAGACAGTAATATACTCTATTGCTCTTTATTAGCTATTGAATAGCATGTCTGCAAGGTTGAGTTTACAGCGTGTTGTACCCAGTCAATGGAACACAGAAACCCACATTCTTTCGATAAACAGCCTTACTTTATCTACGTGCTGTTGAGTCCCATGCATGCAATTTTAGACATATACAAGGCAGAAGGTAAAAGAAAAGAGCAAGTGAGGCAAGTTAATTTGTACTCTTTTGTTTTACTCCCCATCTTGTGAAACAATAAACACCATCTGCAAATAACGATTTTCTGGTGGTGTTTACTGATGGATTCCGATGGAGTAGGGGTGAGTGAAATGATCTCATGCACGCAAAGCAAATAGTGTGGAATCAGCACTGGATTCCGCTTCCGCCCGATCCATGAATCAGTATAACTTTTTCGTCACCACTTGTTCAGTTTTGTGCGGTGCGTGGTGTTTCATTCCCATGTTAGATTTGCGTCATGCAACGAGAACCTTCGCACAGGTCTGTTTTTCGATCCGTGCTAGTTTCGCGTTGGCACACGAAAAACTTTGCGTGGTTTTTGTGATAAGTTTGCCAAGCGACACAAGAACATTTGTGCAGGCCTTTTATAGCTCTGTGCTAGGTTCGCAACACGAGAAACTTTGTGCAGGTCTTTTTACAATCTGCACTCATTTCGTGCAGCGGCAAGCGTAACTTTGGGTGGGTCTTTTTCGATCCATGGTACTTTCGTGCAGCGGCATGAGAAACTTTGCACAGCTTTTTTGTTCGATTCATAGTGGGATCACACAGCGACATGAGAAAGCTTGCACACGTTTTTCAAACCATGCTAGGTTTGCGCAGTGACACGAGAAACTTCACACTTTTTTTGTTCGATTCCTAGTAGGTTCGCACAGTGGCACAACAAACCTCATGTCACTCTTTTCGATTTGCACTAGTTTCGCACAGTGGCACAGGACACTTCGCGCAGCTTGTGTTTGATTTGTACTAGGTTTGTGCATGAGAAACTTTGTGCCACCCTTTTTGATTCATACTAGTTTCATTCTGCAGCACAAGAAACTTTGTGCCGCTCTTTTCGATTCATGCTAGTTTCACACAGCAGCACCTGAAACTTTGTGCCGCTCTTTTCGATTTGTGCTAGGTTCACACAGCAGCACCTGAAACTTTGTTCTGCTCTTTTCGATTTGTGCTAGGTTCACACAGCAGCACCTGAAACTTTGTGCTGCTCTTTTCGATTTGTGCTAGGTTCACACAGCAGCACCTGAAACTTTGTGCTGCTCATTTCGGGTAACAAGACAGCACGAGAAACTTCGGCCACTCTTTTCGATACGTGGGGGTGGCGGAATGGTGGATTTTGGTGAAACTGATCAAAATCGTTCAGATTTCATTTCAGTGGTGGGAGGACCGGAATTTCACAATGTCGCCCAGCCCTATTCATGAGCAGGTGTAAAACCAAAGCAGATTCCGTAGGATTCTATTCATTTTCAGCCTGGATGACAATCTCATTCAAGCGTAAAACGAAAGGCACCCGGCTTCATTTTACAAAAGCAGCAATTGCATGCAGAGGACTGCTGTATCGTACATGCATGCAATTTTGATGGTGTATGATGAGAAATGGATAAAGAATAGGTAAAGGCTTTTACTCTATTAATTTCCACTCTGTTTCGTGGAAAAGCAAACACAACATTTTGATGATGGCATTTACTAATGGATTCCTTTGGAATCTGCTGGTTTTTACCATGTGCAAAACTGTGGACAATTCCATAGGAATCCATTCACTTTACTCCTTGCATTAATGTCATTATTTCCTGCTCTGTCTTTTTAAAATAAGAGTCACTAACAAGACAGTAGGTCATGGGAGAGATCTTCCCTCTGCTCCCTCCATGCCCTTCATCCACCTTATCAGTGTTGGACAATGGGGGAAAGAGCTAAATGAAGGCTGAAAGGCATTGCAAATTGCTGATACAAGGATCCAGATTGCATCATTCCTGCGAGTGATGATTTTGAGGTTGTCGTTGTCAATTAGGAGGAAAATAGTAACGTAGCATTTGTAATCAACAGAAGGTACACAAGATGAATGCACTCCTTCAGGTATAAAGGGAATTATATCAATAAGCCATCATTAATTGGTGTCCCACCTCTTCAGCATTCACTTCGTCCGACATGTACTTCTTCGTGCATTTACTACTTGCCATTACTTTGTCTGCGTTTTCACATTGTTAAGAGGGCCATAGACATGGTAAGATTAGCTGTAAGGGTAGCGTTGGGGTCAAGGAGTGGTTAGGGGGAATAATATGGGTTCAAAAAGAAGGGGCGGTACAGGGGATATCCCCCAATAAAGAAGAAGTGAATGTTAGAAAAAGTGAAAGACTGAAGAGGTAAAGGTATAAAGAGGTAAAAGTGGAGAAGTGAATACATCATTATAATGATTTTTCAATGTTTGGAAATAATGTAAATGACAATAAATCACCACCAACAACAACCATGAAGCAATGGCTCAGTCCCTTCAAGATTGCAGAAACTATCTCTGGTTCTGTTAACCCCTACATCACGTCATTTCACCTCCCCCAAGCCTCAGAATGAGCAGGATAGGCAGCATGGGAACTGCTGTCAGTTTTTGGAAAGATACAAAGGGGATGTCATTTTGTCTGAAATCTAAAGAGGGGTATTGGTATATTAAGGACAAGAAGTAAACCAATGTGCCAACAGTTTGATTTGCAACAAACAAAACAACAGGGGTGCAGCAGGGGCGACTGTGGTCATGCTATACTTACACGCCCTCAATATTAAGCAAGCATAAAGAGAGATAGGACCTGCTCTCTTGGCATGAGACCCATTGATGGCCGTCACACAAAGGCAATGAGAATGACATGTCACAAGTTTTCTTTATAGTTTTGAGCATAACACTGTTAGCTAAAGTCTTCAAGGCGCTAAGGGAAATATAGATGGAGAAAAGTTCAAAGTCAATCATTCAATATGGGGGGAGATAAGCTACAATGGATAACAACCATGAGTTCACCTTAAGCGCTTAATGGAATAAATACTTTTCCAGAGCTTAGTGAAAACAGGCCAAGTGCAGTGTTGAAGAGAAGGTTTAGAAGAAGAGAGACGAGAGGGATGAGCATTTTGCATGCCATGCTCTTCCCCCAAAATTCTTGTTATGTCCTAGTTGAGGAGACACCTTAACTTCTGGATGCCTAATAGGACCCCATGTAAAGTATGGGCATGCAGTGGACGGACCTGCTGTAGCTGGCATCCTGTGTCCCTCTTTACGAACCCCACACAACTCCTCCCTTCTGAGCGGCAAAAGGTGACCTGTAAGGGTTCTTTTTTTAAATAAATTGTACATGGCACATAACATACCTTTACAATATTACATAAAAGAGGAAAAACATTTAAATAATAAAGAACAGGAAAAAATAATTTCACATCAGTGGGAGAAACATAGAGAAGGAACCCAAAAAAGAAGAAAGGGGAACATTTGCCTTGACAAAAACGTAACAAATGCTTAACAAATGCAATACTCAAAGACCCTCAACATATTAATATTTAAAAAGTTAAAAAAATTAGAAAATTCCATTATTCGAGTGACCAGACAGTAAATAAAACCATAAAATCTCATAATCTATGTAATCTGGTTTATAAATAAAATGTCTACAATACAACACTCGTTTAAAATACAGCATCAGCCAAATGCTTGAGTGTTTCTACACTATTCATTTCATTACAAAATCTACACTTTATAAGTTCCTTTGGCAACATCTTCCTTCGAACTACAACCTCCCTTGTGAACAGAAAATTTAAGCTCAACCTTAAAAACAGATCTTGCCCTTTCTTATTTGGAAATAAACTTAAATGTGTAGGGTGTCAACCTTTTTATGTTCGAGACCAAGTTGTTTCATAGAGGGATAACTGTGTAGCTTCTCTATTGTATTGCTCTAGTCCCCAACATATAGGGATTTTTTAATTAACATTAATTTCGAGGAAATATCTTGAAGTATATAGCACCGTTTATCTACTATTCCTTTGCAGAGTTTCACACATTGGAACAGGCTATAATTAGTGCCCTTTTTCCTCAGATAACCCATATTCTCATATAGAGAATTTTGGATCTAAAAATGTCCACAAATTTAGGCAAATATTTCCACTCGATCCTAGCTTCAAGGGCAATTAAGCCCAGTTCATAATTGATGCAATGTATCAGGACACAATTCGGAATATTCAATGCCTTCCTCCAAATTATACCTTCCAGATAGTCCAATATTCGGACTACCCACTGCTGGATAACCTCTGAACCGTACAATAATGTTGTCACCACTTTACCCACATACAAACAAATCAAAATTGTAACCGAATATTTCTCATATTTTCTATTGATCAGGCACATCTGAGAGCCGAAACGCTCTGCCTTACTGTTCAGGTATACCATTAACCTTTCTGTTGAGGTTTTATTAAAAAAAAGCGAACCCCAAATATATAAAACTGTCTGAGACTTGCAACTTTTGTGAATCTAAACACCAAGAATAATTGACAGTTTTATTAAAACTACTAAAATCCATAATTTTTGTTTTCGCGGGATTAATGGCTGAAATGTTTTTCTTGGAGTTGATTGCGAATGCAGCGATTAAGTTCTGCAGCCCCCATTGCGTACAAACAGCATAATGCCATCCGTATACACCATCAGAAATAATTGCACTCTAGCTATTCTTGGCCAGGCGAAAGCAGTCAAAAAGAACTCTTCCTCAATATCTGACAGGTAGAGGTAAAAAAGGCAGGGGGCAAGGATGCACACCTGCCTCAATCCTGTATCTGTCACAATCTTCTTTGAGGGTAGCCCCTCTTTATTTAGCCTCACCTGGATATTTGTGTTAGTATGTAGATGTACAATTAGTCTCAACAATCCCTCCGGGATCCCCCAGCTCACCAATTTATGCCAATGAAGATTTCTATTAACGGAATCAAAGGCGGCCGAGATAGCCATGGCGGCAATGAAGATATGACTCTAGGTTTCGGCCCAAACCAAGTCCTGCAGTAGCCTAATAATTAATCTATCCATGGCCGTCCCTTGAATGGGTTCTACCATTTTTGACTGCACCCAATGGCCCAGTTGCTAGATATGACGCCTTTTCTCCTCGTCGTGTCTTCCCAAAAGTTAACCACCAAAGCCGTTCCAGTAGTGCGTAAATGTTAACACCACACTCACTGCTATCTTCACATGTTCACCACTAGTTTATATATGAAGAGAGCAAGATTCAGCATATAGTGTGACAAGGATTGCATACCATGCTATTAGCTACCAAACGAACACATATACTCTGACTCCCCCCCCTGCAAAGGTACTCATGGTAGAAGCAAATTGGCCCTAGTCCATTTTTGCAATTAGTGTAGACCTGTACTCTTGTTATTTTCGGCACAAACCTGAAAAGTGTCACTGGGCCTGATTTACAAAGCGTGTTCAGTGTGAAAATCCCATTGAAATTCACTCAGCAAATCAGGCGCACTGTCACCTATTCCGTTATGAAGCCCTATATGAAACCATGCCTGTCCCTCATCTGGTCCTCATTTTCTGTATATCATCACCATGTGGAAAGCTCTGATTTTGTATTTGGGATGAAAAAATAAGATTGTGTCGCACCTGATTTGCACCATTCATCAGGATGCTCCTTAATAGTGGCATATAGTGGCATATTTTTCAATTCCAGTAGTTATGTGTCTCCTGTAGCCATCGCACCTGTTATAATCTTTTTTTCAGCAAATCAATGTACCCTAAAATAAATGTAGACTATCAGAGAGAATAGCCTAAAGAAATGAGAAGCAACAACTTGCAATATACGCTCAGCAACAGCAGAACATTTTCAATCATGACCAATATGATTACTGTATTATTGACTATGTAATAAAAACTAGTGATTAAGCCCTGGTCAGTGCAAGGATGTCTTTAAAAGTGGCAATTCAACTGGAAAAGGACAGTTCTGACATTATCACGCACTTAAAGCGTGATCCATTCTCCAACTTAATAACTGAATTGTGCTAATACCTCATCAATCCACAATGATCCAACGAGCACGAAAGAATGTGCGGCGTTGCCCTATGCAGTGAGTGTTATTGAAGTAAATGATAATATTGTACCCCATTAGGAATTGGATTATTGTTTATTAACTGCATAACCTGTACTAGCGCTCCACCAATAACCATTTCTGCGCTTTTATGATCAACAATATTTCATATTTTGGAGCAATATTGAAGGAAACGGATAAACGCTGTGCTTGGGTATGCAATAGAGAAAATATCTCTTCTGTGTAGTGGTCGTCTTTTTTCAAACAATACATTTTCAGTGAAAAAAAAACATACAGATATTAGAGTCTGATATAGAGAAATGTGTGCTATGTGCAAATAAATACAAAGTTGGTAACAATTTAGTGTCCTGATGACCGGCGTGAACAAGGCTTATCCTTCTTTAAAAGTCTGTTAAATTACAACTCAGAAGTTTAGAGAGAAGTTATTAATTTTGTAAACTCGAAAGGTTGGCATTACAGCTGATCTTAAAATCAGTCCGGCATGTAACTTGTAAGTACGACTGAACATATATGTAATTCTACAAGTGGGTTATAGGCAAGTAAGAAAGGGTTTGGAGGAAGATAAGGATGGGGAGTTGGGAAGCTACGGAGAATACTGCACCATAAGGTGGGCCTTTCCATGTGAGTGCCATCTTGGTAAATCAAGATTTTACTGACATATTCAAAAAGGTTGACATTGAAAACGTACCCCCTCTTACCCAAACTCTTTATGCTAGTAGGCCTGAACAACCACAGAGTGGTCACAAGGGTTTGTGGACTCGGCCGTCAAATCTGGAATTAACCCATAACTGTTCGCACTGTAACCACGTTTCAGTTTGTCTTATTGCACGATGATCAATTTACATGCATTTCTGATCTACTCTGCATAGGTAATAGACATCACCCTGACCCTGCATAGGTAATATAAATCACCCTTTTCCTACATAGATAATAGACATCACCCTGACCCCACCTAGATAATAGACATCACCCTGACCCCACCTAGATAATAGACATCACCCTGACCCTGCTTAGGTAATAGACATCATCCTTTCCCGTTAGTCATATAGTTAGCAAAAGCTCAGTGTTAATACCTTTTACTAAACTAACTAAATTAACATGTTGAGACGGTGTAATATTTTATTTATTTTTGCATTTGTAAAGTGCGCACGAACCTGCAGTCAACTGAGCGCTGGGTAGCTTTTGAAGTCACACAGCCTTCTACATCCGATAGTAGCAGCAAAATGGGAAGGATACAATGTAATGGGTTTTTTGTTCACTTAAGAGAGCTGACAAACATTGGTGGAGATTCCCATATTGTCTGAATGACAATGCATCTAAAACATAAATTAGCTTCAAAACAGAAAACCTTTATCAGCAATTGGGATGGAACATTAAGAAAACACATAAGGAGGGAACATGTAAAGCTATTTGCTACGTTAATGCCACAATGTGAGCATGTATATTTCTGTATGAAAGATCCCCAAATAACATTATTCTTTGGTCTTTTTCCCAACTTGAAAGTAAGGAATCCTAAAGCAAGACTATTATATATATATGTGTTTTTGTGTCTTATCTTAGATGTGTCTGAGTGATGTCAGGATGTAGGATGTTGTGAGAGCTTCGGGCCTTTGCCCGTTAATGACTACATGTGGAGGTGGGTCACGTGGTGTATGGGGTATACTGAGTTATGGGGGCTCTTTTGGTTTTCCAGCAGTACCGAGCTTAGTCATTGGTGATGATTACACATTGAGGTGGGTCGAGATTGGTGTGTGGTGTTAAGGAGGTGCTATTTAGGGTTCGTGAAATTTAGGAATTTAGGTGAGCAGAGCTCATGCTTTATGACTATGAGTGGTGCACCAGGAATTTAGGAGCATGACGACACATGGACATGGGTCAGGTGGAACCAGTTATAATGGTGTCCATTTTGCTGTATGTGACCGCACTAGATGGTGGGTTACAGTGTGTGTGTGTGTGTGTGTGTGTGTGTGTGTGTGTGTTATTGTGGAGGCAGAGAAGGAGTGCTGTGTGTGTTGCATGCAGGCACATTGGGTATATGTGTGTGTGGAAAGAGAGGATGTGTGAAGTGAGTGTGTTTTGTTCATGTGTGTTCAGTTGGATGTGTGTGTTTGGGAAAGAGAGGGGATGTTTTATATGTGTGCTCTTGAGTCTTATCTTAGCAGTGTATGAGTGATGTCAGGATGTATGATGTCATAAGTGGAATGGAGGCATAGAGGTAGAATGTTTTTAATTGTGCTGACCCTAAGGCTGTAGGGAGACATGGGCCCACATCATGGGACCCTTTTGCTGTGGTACTGAAGGGAGGTATCTAGATTGTGAGGTACCAAAGACCAGGGGAGTTCAGGTACTTAAAAATGTCTGGCCTAAAACACACAGGTTTGAAAACAGAAATAGACTTACCATCGCTACTTCAGTGAACTTTGTGTCCACGAGATGTTAGCAGCTCAGGCATTGTGCCATCTAAACATATTAATCTTAGTTAAAGCATATTCACCAAAATGCCCTCTTATGTGTATCATCAAGGCCACAGATTCTAAATAATATAATTGCTTACTGGAAGTGCAGTACTGGTGACTAGGCCGAAACACGTGTCTGGGGTTGCTGATGGTACTCTTGTTGACAGGAGATTTGCCTAGCATTTCGGTGCTTAAGTGCCCTTGTGGGTGGGACCAAGACTTTATGCAAATGGATATTTCTCCTCTATGAAGGGTGCAGTGAGCTAAAGGTTGGTTGTAGGCCCTCCTGAGTGGAAGCAATTACATAGAGCAGGGTATTTGACCCATGTTTGTTCTCAGTAGAGGGGTTCCCACACTCCTTTGTAACTTTGTAAAACTTGGGGGTTTCACCCTAAGTAAACCTGGGTAATACAGACGTGGATCCCCTGCTCACTGTGTCTCAGAGAGGCTCAGCTCCAACTCACTGATGAGACCGGACTAGGCCGAAACACGTGTCTGGGGTTGCTGATGGTTCTCTTGTTGAGAGGAGATTTGCCTAGCATTTCGATTCTGGGCTGCCCTTGTGGGTGGGACAAAGACTGATAAGCAAATGGATATTTCACCTCTGTGAAGGATGCAGTGAGCTAAAACGTAGTTGTAGAAACTCCTGAGTGGAATACATTCCATACCCAAGGGTATATGACCCATGCTCATTCTCAGTAGAGGGGGTCCCACACTATTGTGTAACCTAGTGATTTTTGTGGTCATTCTCTACACTTCCAAAATGTCTAAATAGTGTTACAATCAAAGAGCATGTGACAGAGAGAGCCTCCCTCAGCAATAAAATGCTTACATTGTTGTTGTCCATCAACATCAGTAGGAGTCAACAATGTCCCATGTATAGCAAGATATAACAATAATAAAAGCAGATGGAAAAAGCTTGTGGAATTTCTCTTTTCTGAGGGTTATTTATTTTGGCTCATTTTATGTTCCCACCTGTTCTTGCAGGATATTGTATCTTCTTTCTTTCAGCATCATCTATTATGATTGGTTTATACCGTGCAGAGGCATTTCTGCCTTGGATTTATGAGGATTAATTATGTTTTTGCGTATATTTCCCAATGTTTCTATGCAACCCATTAGCTAGATATATTTATTATAATTCTGTTTCCCTCATTTTCAAGATCAGCAATTTAAAGTTTTCTACACAGCAGAGATTGCTTTCATGACAATTTTTCTTTGATGCTAGTAGACCTGATCTCCAAGTTTCTCCAAGCATATTAAGTAAAGATTGAGCAAACGCATCTTAGAAATCGATGCACTTTTGTTGGTTTGATGCTGTCATTAACAGTAATATCTAGGGTGAAATAGGATAAACAATTGTTTTCATTTTTTTCAGTTTGTGTGCAATTATATTTACTATCAGACACTTTGTCAAACAGGAAATTATATCGTGCCTCCTATTGCAATGAATATATGTATATTGGCCTACGCCAAGCTGCTTGTAAGCCACTTGCGAAGGAATCCGTGTTGCAAGATCCTGACCTTAGAATCAATGTAAGCCGCCATTTTAGGTCAATCCGCCATTTTAGGTTCTCTCTGCAAAGTGACCCTGTGAGTTAAAAAGGTGGACGATGTCATTCCGAAATACAACATGGCCGTCTTGACCTCTGCGTGCAACTAATATGTAACTTGCCTGCAGGCCACTTGTTAGGGTCATGAACTGAGAACTTGTCCTTCGCTGACCTGTGTGTAAAGGATTACTTGTGCCAATTAAACCAATCCGCGAGCATACGTTAAGAACAAGTTATCCAAATACAGAACTGAGAACACTTGTTTAACTACATTGTATTAATGTTTGAGAAGATTCTATGAGGAATCCTAAAATACACTGTTACCATGTAGACTTGTTGGCGAATGCATTAAAGGCAAACCTTAAGCATATAGATGTGTGAACTCGGCATGAACCCTAGATCAGTAATGTATTAGAGGAATATTAACCTGCATTAGGGTTGGACATCATGTTCGCAAAGGATATAAAAGTTCGACTAATTCTAATTACAGTCCCTCTCGCTGAGCACACCGAACCATGCTGGAGTTCGCTGTGTTGTACTGAGGGCCGATAGCTATCTGAATGTTTTGTTCTTCGAAACTGTTCAGTATAAATTAAAGATCTTTGTATGTTCCTTTGTAACCTGTGTTCGGTGTATTTCCTTTTGGGGTACTCGGCCTCAATATTTTCACTTTGTTTTCACAACATTTCTTAGACTGGAGACTCATAATGGCCTGATGATGGTTGTTACATTTCGGAAAATTAAGCATTTTCTGCCCTCTCATCCTCATGTAGTTCTTTCAGAGAAATAAGAGATATTGGGCCTCATTAAATGTTTGGTTGTTCAGAAATTCTGTTACCGGCACTTTTTTTGCTGGTAACAGAATTATCACTGTTTTCCCTGCACCACTAAATTATAGGTTTTATGCTGACTTACTGCGGGCGGCATTACTTCTCGGTAAATCCACTGATTTTCAGATGAAAAGTGGCAGATTCACCTCTGGCGTGTTGCCGTGGCCAAGCACATGGTAAGCTAAGAGAGCTCTTGGAGAAACAATCTAACTGATGGCAATCGCCCCTATGTAGGGCTTTTCTAGAGGAGCCAAATGCTGAAGACTTTGTCACAGAAAAAGATTGCCTGAGAGGGACTTTGGAAGAGATAGATAGGCTGGAAGCAGAGATGGCCTGGTGGAGCTGCCTGGAGCTGTTGATGTTCCTACCTGCCCTTGACCTTGAAAAAGACAAACCAAAAGTAAATAACCCTCTGAACAACCCATGTGCCTTTTGATATATGTTCCAAAAATTGGTTAAACCCCAGATAGCAAAGGAGGGTCTTTTGTGGGAATCATTTACAAGATACCCCATAAAATGGGGATTGTGGCTGTATGAAAACGTGTGAAAGTATATTTAAAAAGCAATCCTCCAAATTATATACTTATGCAGGCCATGTTAGTCTCTGGCAGTATCCAAATAGTATTTAATCCCCAGGGTTTCTGCAGTGACATTTTATATCTTGATCTGTGAAATGGTGTATTCACAGATTTGCAGGAATTGATAGACTTCTTGACCTGTGAAAAACAAATTACACAAAAAGAGAATCCTTGAATAGAGGTTTATACCCCTTAAAGTGGAAAAGGAAGGAGTTATTTGTATACCCTTTATTCCCAAAAGAATAATGTCATTTTGAAAAAAAATTGATTTTCTAAATAACATTACACAGCAGATAAATTATTCTGCCTTAAGGGGACTCCTAATGCCAATTAAAATTAAATGTTGATTTCTCCTCTATTTCAAATCTATACTCTCATACTTTTGTGACCTTTTAAATGAATCTAGATATCATGATCTCCAAAATAAAAGCTTCTCTCCCGCAACCTTGCCTGTAGAAAAAAAGGTATCTAAATATACAACATATTCCTGCATGTATTTCCAGGCTAGGAACCAATCATGCCCAACATTTACAGTAGAATGTGCCCCAGCATAAGAAAGTTATATCTAAAGCCAATGTTTTTCTCTGATGCAACACTTGTCGGATATGTCAGAGAAAATCAAGCGAGTTATAGATTTCAAGTTATCAGAATGTTTCATGCTGTCTTTGAAATGTGATATCAACAAGCAGTGATAATTTAAATGTTCATATTGGAGAAGGTCACATATTTTTGCCTAGAATATTTATTTGTCCAGGCTTGATTTTACAGGCATAGATGATTTTGTGCCCTCTGAAAATAACACATTAGTTTGATAATAGCAGGCAAGTTGTGTGTTCCTTTCTGTAGACAAGCTGCCTGTGTTTGTGTGGAATATTTCGGATGACTCCCCAAAATTTAAAGTTAAGGACTCAACTCTTAATATGGGTGTATTATTTTAAATAAAAACAGAACATATACATTAAAAGTCATGGTGAGGGAGTTAGATGTGGGGACGTTCCTCAATTAAATTAATCTTCAAAACTGAGATATAGTCCGTACGGTAAAGTAATTACACTGCTACTGCATCTGCTGTTATTGCTGTCAGTTTTACTCCTGGTAGAATACGTTTCTCTATTGCGCGAAGTGTAAGAACTTCTATCACTATTACTTCTAATAATGAATGTACTTTCACAACTATCACTACTTATAGTAATGCCGCTACCCATACTATTAGAAGTAATATTTCTGCTACTTATGGGGAAGGATTACTATATATGAAGACATTTTGGTGTAAAGTAAAAGCAAATGCACATTTTACTTTGAATATGTTCTCATAAAACAGGTATCAGACTGCACCTCCTTCCCTTCTCTGATGTCACTTCTTGTTTCAGGCATTGCAGGGAGTTAACAAAATGGTTGTCAACCTAAGTAAGGAAAGTTGCTATGAAAATGTCAAAACTCAGATGGAATCGTTTGGTTTGTGCATTGGCAGGACATTAATCATTAATAGTAAGCAAAATAATGTTGTATGTTACAACTCTCACAGCACTCCACATAAGGAGCTATAGTGGCAGTACTACAAGCAGGTGATTAAACATTGCGTATTATGCTGAAGACCTTGAAAGGTTTGCTAACATATATTTTGATGTTATATCTTAGGAACAATCAGAAATAGGATTTTCTTTTTATTTTGTTGACATATGTGTCCAATTGATTGTATCTTTCTGGTCCTCGGATTAATGACAGATGGATTCCAAAGTAGCCAAATCTGAGTTTTCGAAATTCCCCCGCTGCCTATCTATTGCTTGAATTGGGAGGCATGTCTGGGTTGTCCTTTTGTGTGGAGGTTTTCTGGTATCCTCTACCTACTTCTGTAATTGGTGCGTGAGCTGTGTTCAATGCCTGTAATCCTCTGGTGCATCCGCCTTTCCTTTCTCAGAAAGAAGGTCCCCAGTTTAGGAATATATTAGAATTCTGGTTAACTTCTTTCCATTGCTTACTTTTTGTTTGCAATTGCTTTGCAAGTCTAATTTATGTGCATTTATTTGTGTTCTGAAAGGAACTTATTTTTCAAAACGTTTTAGCTCTTCACACAATGATGTCCATGTTGTGGCTTTTGACAAAATAATGTACATGCTTTTCATGACATGGACATCTGTAGTCCCTGGTAGCACTATGTAGGTTAATGTCCCTCTTTTTTGTTGAGGGGGGGTGGGTTGGTCTGATGTAGGGACGATATAACATGTACTAAAGGTGATCAGATCAGCTACTCAGCTTTCTCAATCCGCTTGATTCGAGGTGACACTTAGTCATACAAATGTATAAATGTTTTATTAATAAGTATTGCTACAACCATGTTTATTATCGCTATTTTGTGATTTATGTAAAATAGACCAAGTACCATATCTGTCACCTCGAATCAAGCGGATTGAGAAAGGGGGAGTTGATCTGATCACCTTTAGTACATCCTTAGTCCCTGCCATACTGAATATGGTACCCTTTTACACAGACTCCTCTTCACTTACTAAAAGGGGTCATGGTGCTGGTGTGCTGATCGATAATGTTGCCACTATTCACCCCTCTGACTTTACTCTACTTTCTTTCTAGCACATATATGTGCAACGTCTTTTCCCCACACCCCTCACTGCTCCTCCTGTCTACCACCCACTTCCCACCTTCAATCTTTTCTTCTGTGACCTTGAATAACTACTCGAAACTCTCCCAGCTTATGCCCCTGCAATATAATGTATAGCCTCAACCTGACAAACTTTGCCAAAGCCATCTACTACAGCTTAACTCCACCCTCTCTGAACATTTTCTGGTTAACTTACACAACCTCATTACCATCTACTCTCTCTATGAATGCCTCTTTGCCTGACCACCCGGGCATCTACTTCTCCATCTCAATTCCTCCTCCACTCTCTCCCCCTTCCCTCAAATTTCAATTTGAGAAGGTAAACTGGCCTCATGGTGCCTTAACTTGGCCAAGTGAGTACCTCCCTCCTCACCCTCTCTCTACTGGTGACTCATTCTGTCAAGCCCACCTTTTCTAAGTTTAGTAGTACATAAGCTACCCCCCCCCCACTGACAGGCAACATTTAGGGACAAACATGCCCATGCATCTCCACAACGCTGATTTTGGAATGCATTTTCCTCCTCTCTCACTTCTCACCCTCAAAACTCCTCTTGACCCTGCCCAATCTTAGTACAATATTGATAAAATATGATCTCTCCTGCCACAGCATCATGAGGTGCCCATCACTCTTCAACCCATGCTTAGCCCGCTTAAACTGTTCTCAATAGCCTCATACCTCTTAACTGATGATTTTGCCTTGAACTGTTCTTCTACCGTCACCAAAATGCAGGAGTCCAAGTTCACCTTTCTATCCTTCCCCATCCTTCCATATCAAATCTCCATCCATCCCCACTCACTCTTCTCTGTATCACTTTGCTGCTGAATTAAAAGCCATCCTCCTCTCTACCAACCAAACATGTGCTTCTGTTGCTCCATTTGCACCCCAGCCAATCAAAGAGCTTGCTTCTCTCACCTGCTTTCACTCCCTCGTTCTGCCTTTCTGTATTTACTGGAATCTACCTGACCTCCTGTTGGCCAGGCATTTGTGCGTGAGGACCAGAGTTTTTAGAGAGATTCTCTGCTTCACAGGTAACCACTTTAAGCTGGTTCTGGCTTCTTAAATGTGGTGGTTACGAGGGATGTTTAAGGCCGCTCGAATGGCATTATTCTGTGTAGTTTGGAGTTTGGACAGGTTCTCCTGGCTGGTGCCTAAGTAAAGAGCACTGCAGTAATACATTTTTGCCATGATAAGTGTTCTACTACAAGGTGAGCCAAACAATTCCTCTCTTTACCTTCCTGTCGTTCTTCTGTCCTACCACTCCAAATGCCTGATCATGTTTTCTTCAACTGCATTTTCAACTATCTTAATGTGCAGGCACTATCCGAGCCCTTCCAATCTGGATTTTGCAGAAGACATTCCATTGGCACCACTCCTACACATGTCTGCAACTGTCTATTTAATATTCTTCTACGGCCTGCTTTTACTTGATCTCTGTGCCCCCTTTGGAAATACGTGTCACCCTTCCAAATGTATGCCTCCCTTAGCTTCAAGAATACTGTACTTGCAGCCTTAATGACCTATTCCGCCCAACCAGGTATCCTAATAGGGGCACCCATTCGTTCAACGTATGTTTTACCATCTACTGGACACCTATTCACTAGAGAATAATGTTTTTTTGACTACTTGGACCACATTTCACCCATCTTGCTTAATTCTACCTCTATTGTTTTCAATTTTTCCCCTATCATAGGATTGATACTCCAATACTGGGAACAGGGTAAGCCTCTTCCATATCCGGCATCATCTTATGTGTTTTCTACACTCTTCATTTAACACCTTTTCGTCTTGTCTTCTTTCCTATTTCCACCTCACAAGCAGGAACGGATACCAGTTTCTTGGGTTATTACTCCCTATCATCACAATATTCATCACTGATTGATCTACAATCCTTACCATCTCACAACTTACATGAGCACAGGATGATAGCTCTTGGTGGCAAGTCAGGTGGTTTATGTATCTCTTTCTGTGGTCATATTGGGCCTCTAAAACACAACGATGATCAACTTATGATGCTCTGGTCTCAATGCCCAAGTCATATATTTACCTTGGTCTTTGCTTTTGTTTCCTTTGTGAATTCCCCATTTCACTACCTGATTCTGACTTGAAATGCGGTATGTTTGGTCTACATTTCTATATTCTTTCTTTTGCTCTCACTATTATGTTATATGTGCGTATTCTTTGTGTAACATTTCTAATGCTCAATGACGTTTAATACTTTGTTTAAACTTTTGTTTTATGAACGTACTCACATTTTCATTTCATGTTTACATTTCATGTTTTGACAATCACCAGCCTTGAAAACGACCACGAGGTCAAAACACATGTCAGCTGTACATACCATTGAATACATCTTATGCACCATTGGAATTATCTGTTTTTGTATACTTTTGGGACTTCCCTTAACAATATCTATCTGTTGACATAATATCCCGAGCGTGAGTCAACCTTTCCAATTTTTGATCTGTACTTGATTGGATGGACTGCTATATCCGTGAATGCTTCTCCTACATCTTCTGGAACTTGAATACCCCTTTCCATCTCAATCCCCTTTCTGCAGGGGTTCTTCAAAGATCAGCCATGGGCCCACTCCTCTTCACCCCATTCCTGGGTTAAATAATTGATCTTTGGCTTCTAGTACCAGCCTTTTGCTGATGACATCCCAATAGTCTTCTCATTTCTCCCTTTCACTCATAATATCTCCTATCATATCACCAGCTGCCTTTAATCCATCTGCCACTGGCTGGTCATATGCTGCCTATGCATATTAACTCCTGGATCAAAGTAATCTTTCTCATGTCCTCCAATGCCAATCTCACTAACCCCATCTCCTATCTCCTATCTCCATTTCTCATACCCTAACTCTCCATCACCCCAAGGAACACAATCTGAGGATCCCCTTCGATAATGACTTAAGCTCTATCACTCCATCTGTTCCATGGTGACCAGATTTACCTTCTAAACATAAGGAGGATCTGCCACACCTGACACACAACAGTCTAGCAAAGTACTACTCCCTACTCCCTACTTGAGCAAACTACTGTAGCCTGCTTCTTGGCCGTGTCTTCTACTCTTTTGCTCCCCTCAAAAAAGAACATAGGTTTTGCAGATACATCCTATGCACCCTTCCTAGATCCACTCCCACCACAACATGCCGCCACCACACTGACTGTTTAACTCTCATTCAAAGTCGCTTCCTGTTCAAGTTCCTACTCCTTGCCTTTAAATCTATCCCTGGCCTTCCCCTTCCCCCTTACCCCCACTATCTTGTTGGCTGTATCTCTCTGTACTCTCCCTCTCAGGCCATCGCTCAATTCTCAAAAACCTTGATCTCGACACCTGCACTACCTCCTGCTAATGTTCCTTCCCTTACTGGCCTCTCATTGCTGGAACGCTCTTCCCCTGGCATCAAATCAGTTTAATCAGTGTAACTATTCAAGTCAATGCTCAAACCCAGTGAAGGGGCTCCCATAACACCCTCTACACCCTTTCCCAACCAAACAGCCTGCCGTAGCGGATGTAAATCAACAGCAGATGTGTACATTGTATCCATGCAAATACTAGCCCACTGCCTAAATGTGCACCATATTGTGTTGTATTGTATTGTATGTTATTTATATAGAGCGCCAAGCCCTTAGGCATCTGGGCACGTGTACCCTTTGATGTACCAAAACTACACCTGATCATGACCCAGCACTCTTCACCAATTAAATCAATGTAACTCGTGTAAGAGTGACGTGCAAAGGGACTGCCTCCCTTACATTTTTCATGGCCCTTTGTAAGGCTCTTCAAGTACAACTGTCAGACCAAATTATCAAATAAATACAAATAAAAGTAAATTACTAAATTGTAAGAGCCATTTAAAAACAACTTCACAGTTGATTTAATCCCACGCCAGCAGTTTGGCGATACTGCGCTATTACTGATCTCTAGTTTTGGGACTTCACCTCTGTTGTGGGTCTGAGCTGCATGGTGTGTTGGGATAATAAGCACTGATATACATATAAAGGAATGGGTATTCCCAGAATCAAAATGGAGGCTAAGATGGAATATGGCCAGCTTTTCCAGGAGTTTGCCCAGAAAGGCAGTAATGGAGATTGGGCGATAGTTAGCCGGACAGGAAGGATTATCCAACATGAATACTGTGATTGGCATGCACGTGCGCCCTTTTTCTATCACGTTTGCTGTTCCTTCTATCTCTTGCCCAGTCATGTATCTGCAGTCTGGGCGCTTCACCTGACAGCCATCATAAGATGTCCCAAACAACATGAATTTACCCAGTGGACTATCTCGCCTTTCTCTTTACAGAGAATGTGCACATGTTGCTGTACACTGTGATGCTAGTGAGGAACTTCTAACAGAGATATAACCAATGCCTTTCCTCCGAATCTAGAAAATAGAAAACATTTTGCTTTATGAGCACCAGCATATCTCCAAGAACATCTTAACTCCACATCAGTACACGCTGTCCAGAAGATTTGTCAACGCAGCACAACACTTATCTTGCCTATTTGGCATATTGCGTAACTCAAATGCTGTGTGTTGTCTATGTTATTATCCAAAATACATCTGGGGTAGCAGGTCCCACACATCCTAATTTAGAGAGTTAATCTAAGTTCCTTAGTTTGATGGATATACAATTGTGTTTTATTTGGCGCTTCAGCGGTGGTACTTCTCAGAACACAATGCGCTGCGGTTCGGCAGGTCACTCTTTTCTCAGAAGGGATTGGTGTGTTGCGAGAGAGCAGTTTCAATGCATTCAGAGTCAGAAAAGGCGGGTGCACTACAGCTGCAAAGCTCCTCTTATGCAGAGTCCATGCAAGTAATATATGTGACTGTCCATAAAGTGTCACTGTAGCACATTGCTGAGTATGCTGGCAATGAGAAAAAAGTGATTGTTAGATGTCAATTGTTTTTGAAATACTACCTAATTGCAAGTTGGGACTACATGGGTTATTTAGCAAAGGGATTGAATTGAAAGCATTGCATGGAGTTAATATGTGGTACACTTTCTATGTGTTCCATGTAGCTAATAACCTATTGTCAGGCGGTATTATAAAAACAAGCAGCATTTAAAACACATGGTTTTACCATTACCACCTCATACATAGTCTGCCCAAATACATTCTGAGAAGAATAAACTCATGTATCGCCTGCTACTGGAACACTCTATTTCTACTCTCCTTCTGTCTCGTTCTGGTCTCCCTCTCTTTTCCTTTCTATCTCTCTCTCTCTTGCACTCCTGTCTTCTCTCGCTGTCTGCCTTTCAGTTCATGTCCCTTTCACACAAGGGGTTAGTTCGAGAGCTCGAGGTAAGATTTTGAAGTGAGTAAACAGGTCCTTTGCATTCCCATTAGGTTGATTTTGCACAGGAGTACAGATGTATTTTGTATTTGTATTTGTTTATTTATAACGCGCAATCCATCAGGCCCAGGAGCATCAGGGCGCAATTTGTACAAGGTTGCAAGAAAAAAATACAGACACAGAGATTACATTACAAAATTTACAGTAACAGCATATTAACAGTCTTACTAATTACATATATTACATAGGTTACAGTGCAACTAGGATTAACAGAGGATGTCCCCTAGGATGTGCTGAATAGTAACAGAGGTAGTGGGCCAGAAATGGTATCAAAGGAAACGGACCGGAGTATGTAGGACAAAGATGTCGAGCATTTCTTATTGCTGGTCAAAGAGCCAGGATTTGGTTTTGGTCTTAAAGGTGTTGAAAGAGTCTTCTGCTCTGATGGTAGCAGGGAGGGTGTTCCATAGTTTAGAGGCTAGGACAGGGAAGCTGGTGCCTCCCGCTTTTTGAAGCTTAAACCTGGGAATTGTTAGACAGTGGGTCTGAGCAGTTCTTAGTGGTCGGGCGGTAGAATGGCGCGATAGCCGACTGCAGAGATAGATCGGGACCTTGTTGGCCAGGCATTTGTGCGTGAGGACCAGAGTTTTTAGAGAGATTCTCTGCTTCACAGGTAACCACTTTAAGCTGGTTCTGGCTTCTGAAATGTGGTGGTTACGAGGGATGTTCAAGGCCGCTCGAATGGCATTATTCTTTGTAGTTTGGAGTTTGGACAGGTTCTCCTGGCTGGTGCCTAAGTAAAGAGCACTGCAGTAATACATTTTTGCCATGATAAGTGTTCTAGCTAGTGTGACACTGTTGGGGGTGGTGAGAAACGGTCTGCAGGCTGAAATGAGTTTGCACGTGTAGGCAGAGGCAGACCTGACTGCATTTGTTTGTCTGGATAAGGATAGGGTGGAGTCCAGGTAAAAGCCTAATGTTTTGGTGTCTTTCGAGACTCGTATGGTATTGCCGTCTATGGTGAATGACTGATAAAACGGCTCAAGTTTGCTCAGGTATGAGTTACACAAGTACATTTTAACAATGTACTTGTGTAACTCATACTTTTTCACATTGTCATTCATGCACATTAAAATATGCTTGTTGACCTTCATGCTCCTCTTCAGATCATGTAGTAATTATATTCTGTGGCCCTTCCCTAATGGTACCACTAAATGATTATATGCACAGAGCCGTGTGGCGGGAAGAAGGGATCCAGGTGGCTGTGAATCCATTGGATCGTTCATACATTCTATCTTTTTTGTCAGGAGTATTTGCCTAACTCTACCCCTTCCTTGATAACGCTCAGTGAGTAAGGAGGGGAGATCATCTGCCTAGCCTTGCTCATATCTGAAACTGAATGTTCCATCGCCTGTTTCATGTTCCCACAGGACCACAGGTGGTCAGAGGCCAACAAATGTGACTCTACCCTAATCAGATTTGGCCGATGGTGCTCTGTTTGATGGACCAATCAGAGTCATGATCTTGGAGGTTGGTGAACCCTATAAAAGGATGACTTTCAGAGTCTCTTTGTGGGTTTTGTTAGGCTATACGAGCTGGAGTGTGCAGGGAAAAAATACAACTTACGTTTTAACTTTTATTGTTTTTGTTTTGGAGGAGTTTGGAGATTGGTATTTGCCAGTGCAACGGATTTGAGTGTTTTGTACCCAGATTTGCACTGTTTTTGTGTTTATTAGGACCCTTTGCCAACATGCTTTTTACCCCTACTTTGCCTCATAAAAAACACCCGCAAATAATTTTCCTGTCCTTTCACCTTTGTGTCACTACAAAATGTTTACAAAATTAAAAAATCCCCTATTCCATTTTTGTATTCCTAATTCCATTTAGACTTTTGTGTGAACTAGAGAATCCACCCTTTTAGCTTCTTCCCTCTTTGTGTCTAGGGATCCTGTGAGAATCTATTTACTTGCGCTGGTCTTTAATTTCTCTTTGTTATAATGTAGTGTTAGTTCTTGCAAAAAAATTAAATCATGAAGTGGAGCAGGGATTTGTAATTTTGTGAGGGACAGATGGAAGAGGAAGAAGAGGATGACTTCTTGTGGTGCTAATTGCAATTGGCATCTTTAGGTCTCTGAAGACAATGTTGTTTGTGTTGTGGTTATGGTTCCTGTAGTTGCCAGATGCTCAGAATCATGCCAGGCATTGAAAGAGGTGGTAAATTCACTGGGATATGGCTCAGATAGAGGAGATGAAGCAGGCTGACAATTGAGGGTTTTTCCTGCCACAGGGGGAGGAGGAGACAGAGCTGACAATGGTGGGCTTACAACAGCCACAGTGGGAATAGGCAGGGATAACAGGAGTTGTTTTTCCACAGCCACAGGAGAAAACAGAAACGGGGGAGTTGAAAGAAGCAGGGCTGGGGCCAGGAGCCCTTATGAAAAAGGTGTTGGAGATGTACTAAGGGTGAGCAATGATGGCGAGTGTTTTTTAAAAAAAAAATAGTAATAGTTTCAGGTTTGGGTTGGAAACATGCCTAGTGGAGCTAGAGAAATGACATAGAACTAATATCGGGTCAATCGTAAAATTTGTGTCAAGAATGGGACAGCACAAAGTTGGATTTTCTAGGTGTTCCCGGCATGTTAGGCTGCTAATTTCTTCCAACTTGAAACTCTTAAGTCCAATCATATTATGTTCCTTCCTGCCAGGGACACAATATTTATTTTAAAAAAAAGTCCAACGGGTGTGGCCAACACGGAAGTCCAAACCTACTCTTCCTAAGTAATTTCCCTTTGTGGCTGTCCTTATTCTTCCCAAAAAATGTTTTCTTCAATTCTTAACCCAAAAATATAGTTCATAAACCTTAGCAATCAAAGTCCTGCCCTTATCTGTAAACAAGACCACAAGATGATCCCCGAGGAAGTACTCATGATTCTGATCACCTGCTCCCTTTGATTCTTGTCCGGACCAGTCAAATTCTCTTATCTCATTCTTCACTCACAAACCTGTGAGAGAGGCCACAATGCTGACTTCTTCCCCTGCATCTTTGGTTTAGGTGGGTGGGTCTCTTCTCTGGCCACTCGACAGTAACCTTTAGTGAATCTTAAGAGAATAGCTTCCCCCTCTGTCTTTGTCCTGGTAAGACTGTCGATGTTGTGACCCTCCTCATAGGGGTCTCTCTGTCTCAGAATTCGTTCAATTTATGATTATCTGGGAAGTGCTCATCACACCGGGCCTTTCATTTCCTTTCAGGTTTCTGGGGTACCCCCTTGCTGTGGTTCCCATGATTCCTGATGGTGTGATACCTAACTTGGAACTGGCAGAGATTCTGCTGGACTGCCACCAGCAGCTTTGCTACCTCGATCCAAGTAGCAGTCTAGTCTCCCTTTCTTCGCAGGGAGTGATGAGCAGCACAATTGTTTCCTCCTGGCTTAAGTCCATCTTTTATCTTTCCCTCCCCTTTTCATACACCTGGTGCAATCTGTATAATTGTACACTGGTCAGGGATTGGTCATTGCCTTGGGCACATGCTTTGGCAATACGCTTCCCTCTTGTTCATGAATGACTTGACTTTGTGCAAGAAGGATGGAAAATGACATGTTATGCGACTGCTCCAGAGCCAGAAGAATAGTCCCCAAAGGTTGTGTGAGTGACTCTCTACCAGTGTGAGTGGGCCCTAATAAGTTGCAGACACTGCTTAGCTCCACTACTGTCTGCAGAGGTGAAGAGAGAGTTTAGAAAGTTGAGAAAGGACTTAAGGTATTAATTGTAATTGATGGAGGTAATCCAGAGCAGAAACAAATTAAAGGGTCAAATCTTGGCTCCTGTGGTTGCGATTTTTACACTTGCAACACTACCATAAAATCCCCTGCAGGCAGAAATAAAATTATTCCGCCCGTGCATTTTTCATTGGTGTCATGAAAAAATCTCCCAGCTAGGAATAGGCCCCATGCATTGCTCAATGTTCTGTCATGGATAGACCAAATGACCATTTTTATTTGATAGGGTTGTGAAACGTAAACAATGTATCAAGCCACCACTGAATTGGATGCCAATATTACCCCGACTGAAGAGAATGGGACGAGGTATTACAGGCCAGACAGACATGATGATTGGTTAGTCCTGCAAATTGGTCATCTTCTTGTCATTATGGGCCTGTGGCTGATGCTGTGTTTTCTAAAGTAACTGTGTTGAAGTTTGCAATTTAGAAAATCAAAAGAAAGCATTTAATGCTTATGACCTGGAACTGCACTGCAGCTGATTACTACGGTTTATATTTGAGAATGTCCATCTGTTGTCCTCTCATGTAGAAGGAAGTGAAGTAGCTAAAATGTGGTATTTTATTTTTCTCTTATTTCACATGTAGAACAGAATAATTGTCAGGGGTACTAGTGTATGCCCTGCTGGATGGTGGCTCTCTCAGCATTACTTTGGATATAAATTAACAGGGCCAAGAAAAGAACTGAACAGTAGCAGTACAAACGCTAAAGGCATCTATACCTATATGTAGGGGCTAATAAAGGAGAAATGGAGACTGGATTCTTCTAAAATGAGAGGCACTGAATTAATGCCTCGCTCCATTTGCATGTTCTACTTTTCTTCAATTAATATGAAAAGGGTGCACCTCCTCTGGGATGTAGGGGATAGCACCCGACAAACGGTGCAGATTTGTCACACACCAGGAACATTCCTTTGAACTGCATCAGAGAAAATATGTTGAAAGCCAAACAACTGGGTTCTTATGCAGCTTTAAACTAACAGCAAGACATTCTGAAAGCATTTTTAGAAAAATAAAACGTTCTTTCTGCAGTAATTCAAAATGGTGCCTTGCTGCACTGGAATAATTTCACTGAAAGCCAAAGGACTGGCACCAATTGTCATTTGCCATTGTATTACTAAGGTTTAGACACATTTATAAATGTCATTATTTGCTATATGGAATTACGGTGTGAACATACTTTCTTTTAGGAAGAATTGCACAGGCAGTCCAATACTTGTTTCTGTAAGCCAATTTTCAAATGCATCGATATTTAGTTGTGGTAATTTACCCAGTATAAAGTTATCAAACCACCTTTCAAGTGAGTTCAATTGAATGAAACAACATCTTTTTTTATAATAAAGCTTGTTTTTGTTAGAGTATTGTGAGGAGGGAGTGCATATCAAGGGGTATTAAAGTAGGGAATGCACACAAGCATCATCTATAATTGAATCTGCACAATATCCAACAGAAGTAAGTCATCGCTGTGCAGACAGCCAGTAGAGGTATGACACACCAACAACAACATTTCTGGGGTTACAGTATGGCCTTGATTTCATATGGATATTGCTGAAAGGGCTTCTTTAGTGGTTGTGTGGCTTCATCTCAATCCTGTGCATGGGAGTGTATCATATGACCCCACAAAGCTGTGATAGCCAACTATGTCCCAAAGAGTGCAATATGTTCATGCTGTTGTTCTTTGCCCTGTAGTATGAAGGCCATCCAGATGTTGTACTTCATTACTAGAGAATTACGACATGTCCTTCGACGCTGTTCTGCATTGAAAGGTGGTGGTGGAGTTGGAACCAGAACCATAGCAGCCACACAGTGCCATTTTGCACTTTCAAATATGAAAGCCACTGAACAAAGGTGAACGGGTGGCTCTCTGCTTCCCTACTAGTCCCAGTGCTCATGAAATTTAATTCTGTTGCAGGAATATATGTAGAATTCAATATATTTCAAAGACATTTCCAAAAACAGGGCTATCATTTTCACTACCTACCGCCTCACTAGAGACCTAAGATCTTCAGACAAAAAATTACCATGTGCCACAAAAATCTTAAAAATACTGCATTGGTAAAAAAAACTCTGGGCGGAATGCAACCAGCGTCTGGAATGAACTGCCAAGACAGTTCAGACAGGAGAGACATTGCATGTAGATTAAGCATTCTTCAAAAGCCCACCTCTTTAAAAACTCATTCACTTAATTCTTATAGCTTGGTACACTCCCCAGGGTCTACACAACAGACCCTACTAACAGTAGAGCAGTCCATTTGCAGTAAATAATCAGATATGTCCCATGCAACGTGATACATTAACCTGAAAGCCTCAAAGGGTGTCTGACCTGATGATATTTGATGATATTCTCATGCAAAGAATGATCTGTGCTGTCAGGCCCTCTGCAGTGCAGACTTCCCTCATAAAGCAAGCAGGTAGAAATCAAGCACTCAGCTTCCCCCGACTGATCTGTTATATCCGCACTGTAGCAAAAGGGCAAAATAAGTTGATGGTTAGCACTTCCCTGATTGTTTTCCCAATAATGTGCTTTGTAACAGCCTGTTGTAAATTCATAAAAATAAATAAATAATAATAATCTATTTAACTGTGGCATTAGCATCCTCATTCTTCTCCTCTTCAAAGCATGCATTGAAGGAGCCTGGACTCAAGTTGGGTGACCACCTTTAGCTTGGTCTTCCTTATTTTGATAATCCTTATCATCAGACGCGTCATCAGAGGATGTGCGTGGTTCTGGATTGGTGGAATAGCCAACATCTAGCACCTCTGTGTAGTTTGTCCCGGACTGCCAATAGATACAATCTGCCACTCATCTCCCCTTCTGTCCCAGACCCAGCAGTCTTAACATTCTCTGCATGTTCCACTCTTTCCTGGTAATTCTGGGTACACAAGACATGTTGGCATTCAAAATGGTCACTTTTCCTGAACTACAAGAAGGTGGGACATTACAGACTCTGCTACGGACACTCAATGCACTCTCTTGCCTAAAAATGAAATCTATGTTTTTTTATTCACAAGTAACTTTGCAACTTGTGACAAGTATTTGGTTTGGCCACTAAAAGATGGTGCGCTGATTGACAGCTAATTAATATAATGCCCTCCCGTGTACCAAAAACATAAGGCTTTTTATCAGCAATGTGATATGTTCCATCTACAACAAGAAGACACACTCAGTTACAACCACGGAATGAACTCTCTTGCCTAAACAGAATTATAAAATGTGTTGTTTGCAAGTTCTCAACAAGTATGTGGCCATGTCACTAATATACGCTACACTGGCATGTTGCCCCTGAATGTAATCTAGCCTTCTGCTTACCTCCAAATGATTATGCCATGTTCTTCTGCTTACATTGATAAGGAATGTGACATGCTTTTATGTCATGCAAGGTAGTCACTGGGATGCATTAGAGAAGAACTAATGACAACAAGTTGCGTATCCCAGTTCTCTTCCCTACATCCCACGCAGCTTAATTGAATTAAATGTTCTTCCTGTCCCTCAACGTAAGCGTATTTGAATTGTCTGCCTCAACTAAAGCATATTCACTGAGCTGCTCTCCTGCCTCCATCTAACAAGACTGACCCCAATATCTAGCCACACATATTCTAGCCTGAACCACCGGAAACTCTTTGCCACACAACAGATTTATTTATTTATTTATTTAGACATTTATATAGCGCACCTAAACCAGAGGTATCTGGGCACCGGATAATATTCAGAATAACCTGATTCCTCAAAAAATGCACAACCTTCGGGTGGTTACGGTTATGTCCGAAAATGTCATCCTGAATTGCAAAGCTTGCCTAGAAAGTATGTTCTATGAAAGAGTGTAGCTACAAGAGATGTCATGCTTCACGTTGGTGCATGTCCCATGTACCTTGCATAAGGTCATGCGTTGAATGTGATTCAGAAGCAATAAGTAACTCTGACCTATATAGTCTTGAAAACACTTGGAAATGAATTATCGCTGTCTGCAGTAATTACCCCCTTAAGGGCCAGGCTATTATGTAAGTCTATGCAAAAAGGACGAGAATACTCGACCTTGGCACTTAAGAGTTAATAATGCCTACTGTAAAATTAAACTGCTCAAAGCGCGGTTGTCATTATGCTCAAAGTCATCCTTGACTTTGCACTGCGAATTATATATTTTATTCAGGTAGTTCTTGTGATCCAATACAAATTAACTGACCGCTTGATAATAACACAATTATACAGTGCAATCGCTTCTAGAAAGATGGAAACGGAATACTGCATTTCTGTACAATTACCTGTGAAGAAATTATTTAAAATTCATGGGATTTCAGGCACGTGTGGCACCTTTGAGCACTATATGCCCTAAATGGACTGCGTTTTATGTGCTCACATTAGAACCACTAGATCTTCTGCTATATTTCCGCTGATAATAATCATAATTAAACAATGTATGCAATTCACCAAGGGGTATCATTAAAGGACAACGCAAGCGCTAATGACTTATAATGACTTCAATTCCGCCAGCCTTCCCCAAAAGAACACTGAATATTGATGCAGATAGCAGAACATGTCAGTGAATAATGTGTCTAGAAAGTTCTTTGTCAAAAATGGGGCCACATCCTACCAGTCTTGTTCACGAGATATGATCCTGCCCCGAAATTGCCTGCACTGTGAACCAAACTCATGAGCTTAAACCCAATGCTTCTGTGAATTGCTAGCCAATTGAAGGATTTGCAAAGTGATGAAAAGTGTCCTATTTGGCGAGATTAATGGCAAACATGTCACACAGCTACAAACTATCTTGTAACCAGAATAATTTCCCTGGGGATGCTGGCATAGCAGAATTACAACAGAAGCCATCTAAAGAAACTGCTGTGAAGCGAAACATGACAACACCATAAAACAAAATTATGTTTGTCGATGTATAAAACAAATCACGTATGTCCCGATAAGCATTTCTCGTGTGAATGAGAAATTGAGCCACGGGCATTGTAATATATCTTGTAATATATCTTGGGAGGATAGCTCAGGGGCAATGTGCTCCACTCGCCTTGGAAGCAAGAGGGCACAGAGCAACACAGGTTCGATCCCTGGGTTCGTGCTTAGAAACCTCTGGGTATTAAGCACGTTATAAATAACATATTATATATATATATATATATATATATATATATATATATATATTGAGAAAAAAAGAGGAAAGAATGAACCGCACTCTCCACTGTCAATTGAAAGACCACAGTCAATGAAAAAATAGCACAGCTCACAACACGGTATGGGTCTAAAGGTCTTTAATGTTATCACGAAAAAACGAAAAGTACAAAAATACGGCTGAAAAGCAGTGGCAAAAACAGAGGCAGGACGCCCGTGAGCACGACCCGCACACAACACGTTTCGCACTCGACTGAGTGCTTGATCACGTGAAGAGAAGAAGGACTGGAGCACCTTAATAGTTTGACAAATGTAGTCCTTTTGCTGTTTCACTGGAGCTCGATGGGTTCCTGGACAAATGGGAAGAGCGGCAGCCATGATGGAATGGAAAAGGAAAAATAGGCAATACTGTGAGCCAAGTGGCGCTGCAGTAATTAAAGCACTATAAGCACGTTTATGGCAAAAATAACCAAGACACATACTCTGATGCACACATTCCATGCCAGGCGGACCCACGGTTCCATGTTGCCACCAATGTAGTTTACAATGTTAATAAAAGATGGTAGTTCAGGATAAAAAAACACAGTTAAATGAGTAAAATAACCACCCACAATAAAAAAATCCATCTAGTAAAGATGGTAATCTAGCAATCGTCTTACGGCCACACAAGAAAACATATGATAAAAATCTGGATCATCATAAAATACAGGTATAGATTTCAAATACCAATAAGCTAAGATAAAGTGCATGTTCAGGCAGTTATAGCAGCAAATTAATGTGCACGAATGCAAGACTAAGGTGACAATAACAATATATGTGCAAAATGCAATGTGCAACATTATGGTGAATAAAGTGCAAGGGCACGCAATAATAGCAGCATAATGGAGCGCAAGTGCGCAAGACCAATATTGCAATATAGAAGTCTATAAAAGAGCATGGTACAACATTATGGCCCCATTAAAAGATGAAATAAAGTGCAAGTGCATAGCAGCATAACAGTGTGCAAATATGCCGGACCATAATAACAGAATCAATAATAGAAAAAATTGCAGCAAAGTATCAGCATCATTAAAATAAGGTATAGCAGCCTCAAAAATGTGCAAACTTGCAAAAGCCAAAATGGCGGCATTTGACATATATAGAATGGCACGGTCCTTAGCTGACTAGGGAAGATGATATAAAAGATACCAGTAATCATGGATCTAACATGGGCTAGAAAAGCATGGAATAACTAATGTTAACAGAAAGTAGGAACAGTTAATGATACTAATGACAACTGTGAAACTACATAAAAAAGAAGGTGGAGCTACAAGAATAGGAAAAGCAAAAGGACAACAAAAAATACTGAAAATAAACAAAAACAATGAGGAGCTCGAGTCCCATCCAATCGTGCTGCAGCAAATAGCAAAGTTAGACAGAGAAAAGTCTGAAAAATAAAAACACAGATGAAGTAAGGTGTAAAATAGAACAGACAGACCAAGGATACACTATATGGGGAGGAGATTCCAACAAAAAACACCTACACCAAAAGGAAATCAAGATGCATTAACGAGAAAAAGACCATCACAGAAATTAACTATATCAACCAGACTTAAGTCCCCAAAAACGTATAAAGCTCCATATATATATATATATATATATATTTTTTTATTATTTTTCTTGGTTTTTCAATTCTACGTGGCGCATGGGTGACAATACAAATTATCGAACTATAAGTAGACAGCGGCATAGACAGTTTGAAGTAGGCAACCATCAGTCCACCACTGCCAAGCATTGATGCCCCGCAGCCCATGGGGCGCCAACTTCACTGGGGATTCACCCTACTGTTGAGGGAAGTCCTGAACTTGGGGCAGTAATCATTGGGCCTGGCAGCGACCTATGCCAGTTCTCTATGTGTGTCCTCTTGCTCATTGCACCAGGTAAGGTCTTTTAACCAGTCCTCTGCAATTGGAGGCTGTTGCAGCCTCCATCTCACAGCTAGACAACGCTCTGATATCAACAATTAAATGCCCAGAAGTCTCCGATCTTGCTTTGGGAAGCACCTAGTGAGTCCCAAGAGACATATCTCTGGGTTTATCTGAATATCAGTCTCGAGCATTTCCCCAAGCTCAGTCTGCATGCAGTCACACCCACGCATTCCCATGCCTATGTAGAAAGTCGGCATCACACATTTTACAGCACAGTCATGCATCCTGAGAGGTCGGATCAGATGTTTTCATTTTTGTAGGAGTGACATGAGCTTGGTCCATAGATTTGAACTGGAGCAGCTTATGTTTGTAATTAATGGAAACTTTCCTGACTTGCCTCCTTACGTATTTCCAGTCTTCGTCAGCTGTACCATGGCCTATGGCGTTTTCCCATTTCCACCTTGCTGTCCTTAACTTTACACATCACCACCCCTGGAACATTCAATGCATTGTTGCAATCATGTGTTGCGACTGATCATTATATATAAGGTGTTGTACAATATTGGAGGGCACACGGGCGAGTACCGGATTGAGTACCGCTTACCCGCACTGTTTCCTGCTTGTGCTTACTCGCACTGTTCCAAGTGCCGGACTATTGGACTGTTAGACAGTGATCCTTGCAGCCGGTGATTCTACTTGGAGTTGAATCGGGCATTTGGCGCCAGAATTGCGTGAGCATTTTTTTCGGCTCCACCCCAGCTTGCAGCGATTGGCTGTACTGCGACCCTGCCTAGCCTTCAAATCTATTGCGCACGCGCACAGCGCGCGCGCACACACGGGCGAGTACCGGATTGAGTACCGCTTACCCGCACTGTTTCCTGCTTGTGCTTACTCGCACTGTTCCAAGTGCCGGACTATTGGACTGTTAGACAGTGATCCTTGCAGCCGGTGATTCTACTTGGAGGTGATGTGAGGAACTGGTCAGAATTGAAAAAGAAAAACTTTATTGCAACTGATGTGAACAAAACTGAAGTGACACTGTGTTGTTTGTTTGTTTGCTATTTCAGTTGAATCGGGCATTTGGCGCCAGAATTGCATGAGCATTTTTTTCGGCTCCACCCCAGCTTGCAGCGATTGGCTGTACTGCGACCCTGCCTAGCCTTCAAATCTATTGCGCACGCGCACAGCGCGCGCGCACACGGGCGAGTACCGGATTGAGTACCGCTTACCCGCTTTGCCGCGTTGTCGGTTGAGGGGGCCGCTTTTACATCTTGACTTATGAGTAAGTGCTCTTTTTAGCCCCCCCTCAGACCTCAATTTATAAACAGCTCTGAAGACTTAGCATTGGTGTTATCTTGCCGTTTTATTTTGTTATTATCAGCCTTCTTGAAATGTTGAAGCGGGGTCGGCTTTACTCACTAAAAACCGACATGCCATCAATGGTACATGCTGACAATAGTTTTAATGGTAACCAAAATAATTTACACAAAACAAAAAAAAACGTCTTCCAACAAATCTATTGTTTTGACTCCTTGCCCCATGACCCCAA
This sequence comes from Ambystoma mexicanum, assembly GCF_040938575.1. NCBI lineage: Eukaryota > Metazoa > Chordata > Amphibia > Caudata > Ambystomatidae > Ambystoma > Ambystoma mexicanum. The sequence goes on from NC_090928.1 coordinate 374,992,368, forward strand.
AAGGGCCCAGTACTACCATGTTTGATCCTGTGTGTCTGTCAACTCCTAATCAAAGTGTTCAGTCGCACACCCAATTTCCACGGTCACTTAAGTCTCTTAAGTCTAATAATAATTATGACCTACCACATCAGCGACCACTCATTAGAACAGTGGCTGATCTAAAGACACCATGTGAACTCTCAGATAACACTATGTTAAACTCACCCTGTCACGCTCAACCAGTTATAGTAGACCGAACCATTCATTCACCTTTGTCTACCAATTACAGTGCAGACTCTATTGACCCTAATGAGAATCAAGAGGTCTCTCTCTATGCGAGTCAATGTGATTCCCCAATACCGATCCTCAACTCGCAGATTTCTCACCAAATATCTAATGTGTCACTACCAGCTCATTCCGTGTCTGCGATATCATATGTACACCCTACACCGCGCCGTCCCTGTGCACCTCCTCAAGGTGATTCTGCAGTGGCTCATTCTCTGTTGTTACAAACTACATTGACAGCCATCAATACCACTCTAATGTCTCTGTTTAAATTATTTGAAGTATTGAACTCTAAAATAACAAACCAAGAATCTAAGTTAGATGGTTTGCTGTTATGGACACAACAAGTAAAACTGGCACCTCCGCTTCATTCATGCCCAACAGAAGGGACACAGTGTGGTGATTCCTCTGGCACTCGGATGGTAGCTGACCTAGTCCCTTTAACACCATTGCCCACGCCTTACCCGGCGTTGCCCTCTATTGCGCAGATTATTACAGTAAGTCCTCCAAAACCGGCTGTTCCCCTAGTTTCCTCTAATCAATCGTGGGTGAGTGTGCAAGACTCACCAATTCCTAACTCTATGTTGGAAAACGTCCTGCCTGTAATGAATCCTACAGCCCCGGATGCATGTCCCTCTGTAGTCTCTTCGAAAGTTAGGAAGAGTGTCAAAACCAATGCCAAAAAAAAACCAAGAACATGCCTGCTGCACGAATGTCCAAAGCCTCAATACATGCTTTTTTAAAAAAAATTACTATGGACCGTCCTGCAGCTGCAGAAATAGTAAAACCCCCTCTAGCCTGTCCTGTATCTATCAATCTTGATGATCATGCTCCACCTAAAGTACCTGTGACTTATGACCCATTAGACTCTCTAGTTGAGGCTCTTGAAGCTGACCATACCGATAACATCGATGTTCCGATCTGGACTGACACTCGGGCTACATCTTCTGCTCAACAGTTACCAACTTCTAGCAATCAGGATTCTGAATCACAACGGTCTGTTATATTGAGTGAAATGCGTCGCGCTTTGGACGCCTATATGGATGAGCGTTGTCTGTCAGTGAATGATCATGCTTCAAAGCCAGCAGTGGATTCCCAAACTAAATCAGTCTCTTGGACTTCCCCGGTGGTTCAATCTAAAATTCCTCTACATCGACCTAATAATAGAGGTCTGTCTTTATCTAAACACGTTTCATGTCAGTCTCTAGAACATCAAAAATACACCGTGGAAAGAAATAATGTCTCATTCAATAACCTTGAGACGAAAAATGTCAGCAATAGGCAATCTCGCCACCTTACTACTACTGCGCCCGCCTGCCACACGCTAATTTTGAAATGTCGCGATGGCCCCTACCCTAAATTCAATCTAAACAGGCAAAGTGTCTTGAATATTTTTGGCGACGTACTTGAACTAGAAGACCTAACATCACACGATATAGCTCAAGTCGAATATATTTCTGACACTACTACAGCAATTGTGAGACTATGGATCCCCTCAGGTTTAGTCTTAAATACTATATGGCTTGCCAAAATGTCTCTATTTGAAATGGGTTTCTTGCTGACGCAAGACCCGGAGCGTATCACAAAACACGCAGATGCCCCTTTAGTTCATCAACCTCAAATTTACATGAGTTCCCGAGATGACATGCAGACATCTAGATATTAACCATCATCCACATTACAGCCTCATGTCATTAAAATAGCTTCCTGGAATACTCGTGGCCACTCACATTTACACACCTCATTAAAAATTCTAGCAGACTATGCCATAATTGCTCTGCAAGAGACTTGGTATTTAGAACCTCCAACCTGGGACAATTTTGATTATCTGCAAAGTTGGGAGCACGTGGTCGACCCTCATCAGGGCTATTGGTGGCCGCTAATAAGAAATTGGGTTTTAAAGTTGAAGCCTGGAAGCATGTAGGTGACTATATGAAATTGGTGAAAATTACCTGTAAAAATCATATAATAGCCCTTGTCAACATCTACCGTAATCCGGTTGGAATATCAGACGTGGCTTTCTTTGAGGGTCTAACAGGACTCATTGATTTGATAGCAGTCACGCCCGGCATCATTGATTCCCTTATTATGGGCGATTTAAACATGGATTGTTTATCCCTGGCTAATAGAAATAAGACGAGGGCCGTTACCACGTGGTCCCACATCATGTCTGACTGCAACATGTGTATGGTAAATGGTTCTGTAGATAGTGACATTCCACCGAATCCAACATGGCAGCGAGGCATTAGTCAAAGCATCATTGATTATATATATGTTCAGCGAACCATGCTTACCCGCATTCGTCTGTTTGAGATAATACAGGGGTCTGTAAGTGATCATAACCTTCTCTCCCTTCAGTTAGCTTGGACGCCTATGGATCCTTCTAGACAATGGCTTGACCAGCACTTTATGGTCAATAATACCAAAAATCGGCTTAGATGGACGCATGGAAATCTTATGAAGTTCACGAATGCAATTCATCAACACGATAAATCATCTAAACTGATTGAGTATACTGTTTTTCTTGATCCGTTTCGGCACACAATTGTCCCAAATCCAAATATAAAAACTCATAAGCATACATTTGACTCTGCAATTAAAGCTCGCAAGGCCGAATATCGCAAGGAAAAAAGAGTAATACTTATGACAAATAACGCTAACATTAATGTCAACCTAAAAACAGCTAAATGCAAATACATGAATTGGATTCGAGGACACCGAGCCAAGCTTTTTCAACAAGACAGTGAAGCGATGCTATCTGCAATTTGCTCTAAAAACTCAGCAGAAATATGGCGATATCTTAACCAAAAACCAATTGTAGCTCAAGCCCATGTGCAATCAAATCCTGTAACAGAGGCCGCTTGGGTATCACATATTTCTGATCTCTATAGCGATCCAGAATTTGATCCGAACGATCACCAGATCCAGTCCTCTAAACCCTGGGACATTCATTGCTCCCCTTATCTTCTTGAAGCAATGATTAAAAAATTAAGCACATCACGAGCTGCCGGTCCGGATGGCCTCCATAATGTCATCTTGAAGGATAATCCAGGACTTTGGGCTTCAAACCTTCATGCAATCTTTGTACAAGTGTTGACTAATCGCAGACTTCCAGCCTCCTGGCTAAATTCTGTGATAGTCCCTATCTATAAGAAGGGTGTCCGCTCTGATCCTCGTAATTACCGGCCAATCGCCCTGCTAGATACCCCAGGCAAACTGTTTGCAAAACTAGTATTGTTAGAGTTCAATTAATGGACCGAAACTTGTGGTAAACGTGATCTTTTTCAAACGGGTTTTGTTGGGGGCATGGGCACTTGTGTCAATCTCTTTACGTTGAACACAATTAAAGCCCTCTGTCAGTCTCATAAACAGTCAGTTTATTTCGCGTTTATTGATTTGCATGCTGCATTTGACTCTGTTTCTCGTCCATTATTATTGGCGAAACTAATAAGAGATAATTGTCCATCAGATCTCTTTGATATCATCCATGCATTTCATGGTGCAACCTCTATTCGCGTAAGGCTTACTTTGGAGGGGTTGCTATCTGCTCCTATTAAGACTGCGCGAGGCTTAAAACAAGGTTGCCTATTAGCGGCAGCAATCTTTAACTATTTCATACACGATCTGAGTACTTCCTTCCTACAGATATGTTCGGATGCCCCTGTCTTGAAAGGGTTTAAAATCACTAACTTGAACTATGCTGATGACATTGTCCTAATTTCTAAAACACCGACAGGCCTACAGAATCTTTTAGATGCGTTTAACCTGTACCTACGTAAGAACCAACTGGGGGTCAACACTAAAAAAACACAGATTGTAGTCTACCAAGCTAATAAACTTAGTAGGTCTAGGCTAGTGTGGTCAATAAATAATACACCATTAGATATAGTACCAACTTACACCTACCTAGGCGTTGTTTTTGATGGCCTAACCAATTCACGCAGCCAGGTAGAGCGCATGGAGGCAAAGCTGACCGCGGCCATTTCGCAAACTAAAATAATATTGCATAAATTTGGAAAATTTTCCATTAAATCGGCAATAGTCTACTGGACTGTTAAAGCCATCCCATCGATTATATATGGAGCGGAATCCATCCTGAATTGTCAAAATCTTAGAAAGTTTATTTTTGATAGATTCGAGGGTAAATATTGGCGAGCGGTGCTATCATTGCCGAACTGTGTCCCCGGTCCCTGGCTGTGTTATGAATTGGGTCTTGTCTCAATGCATGCTATCTATACATGGCGTTGCTGTATGTTTCTGCGTAAATGCATAATGGCTTCTCAAAAAGTTACTATTCTGTCGATCCTCTCTGGTTATATATTAAAATCAGATAAATTGTTTGTAAAACTATGGATTGACTTCTGTTTAGAAGCTCTTGCGGCCGCAAGCATACCAATAGCCTTGTTAATATCTAATCCAACAAAGGCAAAAAACCTTTTATACCAACTAGACTGGATTAAGACCATAGAGAAATGCCAAAAATACCACCAACCATGCAAGTATCGATTCTGGCCTAAACCGGTTAAAAGTCCAGAGTCTTATCTGCTAAAATTTCCATCAGTAGCATTAAGATCAGGAATAATAAGGGCACGATTTGATCTATGGCCCACTCATCAAGTCCTAGTGAGACGCAATTTGAGGCCTCGAGCTCTTATGTCATGCAGATTCTGTAATGATTCCACAACGATTGAATCTCTCGAACACTTGGTTTGCAATTGTGCCCAACTATCTATCTTAAGATCAAAACATTTTTCAAAGGTGATGAGTACGTTAACAACCATTGCTTATGATATGCGCTGGTCTTTTCTACTGTGTTCTAACAATCACTCTGTCAAGGTGGCCTTAAGTAATTTTTTGATGGCCATAAACTGGGACATTACTACCTGAGAGGCGGTTCCAATCTCAAGCAGCGATTGATTTAAAAAAAGGGTAACTGTCTGATAAATTATCTATTAGATAAACTGTGTATATGAATGTTCTAATTGTGATGTTATAGCTACCGGAGGGGTATAAACTGAATGATATGTATCAATTTGTTTTTGTGATGTTAAAACAATAACTGTACTGTCGTTGTTTGAGATTGTCTGAGTTTGTATGAGTTTGTCTGAGTTTGCATAGCCTAAATGAATTCTAAATTTTAAATTTTAAATTTTAAACTTTAAATGAAAATGATTGTTAGGTTTTAAAAATGCTAAAATGTTTGAATTTTGTATATTGAAAAGTTGTTTTTAACAGCTAAATCAATAAAAAAAAAAAAAAAAAAAATATTGGAGGGCTAGGGCATGTGCAGGAACGTGTGATGCGCTGCATTTACTTCCCCTTTAACCTCATGATAGCTCATCTGCTGCATGAGAGTTACTCCCCATAGTCCCCTATATTCCCCCGCAAAGATGAACTTCCCCGGAGGATGCTTATTCTGTTGAAGAATATGTAGTTGGTATGGGGTGAGTTGGTTGTGTTTTGTATGGAGGTTTTGCAGTGCCACCAGAGATGTAGGAATCGTACATATCTTGTTTTGTGGTGCAAACTCACAACTCTCCAGTGAGCCTGTTCGGAGGCACAATAGCTCTTTTCAAGGCCACTTGTGGGGCATACAGGGCTACCCCATACCAATGCTTGATGTGAATTGCCTGTGCTATCTGGTAATACACCTTGGGTTCTGGGTCCTCCAACCCAGTCTCCTCAAGTGGGAGCATGAGGACCTCCGATGCTACTCTTGCCTGCCTGCCCGCCCAGATGAATTTTAGTAACGTGTAGTGTAGTCTATTGAAGTATGCTCTAGTTGGCTTAATCGGCACATTCAGGAATACATAATAAAATATGTAGCGGACTACCATTTTGATGACGGAAATGCGTGTAGCCAAGGATAATGGAAGTCTACCCCCTTATCTAACCTGGCTTCCATTACAATGCAAGCAGCAAGGTAGTTGTCTACAAACAGTGGTGGGGGCTTGAGGACACCTGAATGCCTAGATACCATACCCCATCCGGTCACTATCGAAACCCCCATCAGTCGGGAAGTGGGACGTACTGGGTGTGAGTGGCAGTAGTGCAGTCTTGGCCCAGTTTATCCGAAGGCCAGAGTAGTCCACAAACTGCACTACAGTTTGTACAATAGGGTCCATATTGGTGGCTGTATCCAATACATACATCAAAAGATCATCTGCATAAAGCAAGACCAACACTCTCTGGGTGTAAAAACTAAGACCACTATGTATGTGTTCTGTAGGTAGGATTCAAACTAGGGGTTCAATAGCCAGAGCAAACAGGAGCGGTGATAGTAGGCAGCACTGTCGCATGCCTCTGCGGAGGTCAAATACAGGCAACGGGATGCCATTTATCATCGGTTTGGCGTAAAGTAGCTTGATTAATGAAGGTATATACATGCCTGTACCCATTCTCTTCAAGAATGTGAAAAAGATGGACCATCCCAGAGAGTCAAATGCCTTCTCAGCATCCAGTACCATTGCCACTGCCTGCATTTCTGGGTCTTTTAAAGAGAGGATCGTAAAGAGTTTGCAGAGATTAAATTGGGTAGACCTTCCCCATATGAATCCCGATTGTTCAGGGAGAACAGGTTTACTCATTAGGGGAGGCAGCCTGTTTGCCAGTAGTTTGGCTAGAACTTTGTTATCTATGATTAGCAGGGATAGGGATCTGTAAGATGCACACAGTCCATCATCCTTTCCAGGCTTTGAAATCAGTATGATGGCCACATCCCTAACTGTGGGAGGTAGTATATGCTAGCTCAACAATTATAGATACATTTCAGCTAACAGATGAGCCACAGATGAACACAACTCCTTATAGTGTTCTATTGTGATACCATCAGGGCTTGGGGCCTTACCATTGTGAAGGTCCCAAATTGCTCTGTCCACCTCTTCCACTGTAATGGGGGCATTCATCTTGGTTCGATGATCTTCAACTACCCATGCCAGTTCGATTTTGTAAAGGTATTGTATCAGCCTGTCATCTGATGTTACCTCTAGATCACCATAGACAGTCAAATAATATCATATAAATACATCCCCAATTCCCTCCTGTTCCATATTGTGCTCTAGTACCTTGAAGCTTTTCTTGTGCTAGATGGGTTTACCAATAAAGAACTCAGTCCAAATAACCAGACAGACTCAAAGAATATGGCAAATTACTACTTTATTCTCAATTTAATAAAGCAGGGTAAACTGGCAGACATCGGACTGATGCTCGCACACTCACCAACAAACTTGATTATACAGAGGTCTTATACCCGATATGCATCAGCTATCACATAATCCTATGTGGCAAACTGTAAAATCTATTGGTGGGAGGGATTGTTTAGGGGATCATATCTACTGATAGATCACATATGGGTTAGTACTTAGTTGGCTGTCTCTTATCTGCAAGACACACCTCGAACTACCTTGAAATACGTATAATACCGATTATAGCTGACAAAATGGCAGTGGATTGGTCTTTGCAACATTGTATAGCAGGTTGCCCCATAGACCCACTGATTGGTTAGCATTCCCACCCATCATTGGACTTTCGGCTCGGATAGCAGCACGTAAGCAAAATGAAACCCAGGTGCTTGAGTCACGACAGATTGCTCCCCACTTTCCCAATTAGTCCATCATCTCTCATCAGTCTGATCATAAGCCAAAGTTTCCCTTCTGTAGCTGACCTTGTAGTCGTCTCACTGTTCCGGAACATTCAAGTTAGTATGAGCACATCACTATCTTCCATCAAGGCTTAATGAACAGCCCCTGTTTTCAACTTCTGCATCACATGTGAGGAGACCGCAAATGTGCCAATTTCATCCTTCGATTTACTGCTATTTGATTCAATTATCCTGGGTGTTATTGCTCCTCTTGGCCTCTAGAGACGTGCTCACTTCATTTTATGGGAGCCTTATTCATTTTTAATTGGCCAATTCTTGGCTCTTGCAAATGATTTCTTCTTCTTTAATCTAAAAGAAATATGTCTCATGTTCATGGCTTATCTGTCTGCCTCCCTTTGTGCTTTGCAGCTATTCCTTGAAATAGCATCCTTGATCCCAGGCCAGCATAGACTCCTCTTCATTTGCACACAAAGCTGATTTGCAGCGTCTCCTGACTCTGCAGCCCTTGTCTGTTTCTGAGGTAGCTGGAATGAATCTCTGCACAAGCCGATGTCCATTTTCCTAACATGGCCATCCTTGCCATTTTATATTTTCCTCTATTGCAAGCTTCCATATGTCTCATCTACCTTGCGTTACTGCGTATTTACACTTACTTGTCATCATGTTACTTTATCTTCGTTTTGTATACATGAGTGCTTTATTATTTCATACATGTGTCTCTTGTCACTTCAGTTACATCGTTTTCTCTTAAGTATTTTTATATTGTTTCAGTATGTCTGTGTATATCTTCTTTATGACATCACTGTGTCCTCATAAGATTTTTCTCATTGTTACATAATGTCCAAAGGTTTGTGCAGATATCCTTCCACTCTCTCAGTGCAAGGGTACATGTGATATGGTTGTCTCAGTGTATATCGTCTTTCGTACACTTGATGCGGTATAGGGACAACACAGGGGTCCCACACACAGCTCTTTTCCTGCTGTTCCAGTATAATGATGGTGAAGGGACAGGAGTTCGGGTTTTGTGCATCTACCTGCTCATCTAAAATATCTACCACCCTAACATCAATTATGTCCAATATCAGCACCGGGGCATGTTCTGAACGTAGTGGCCAGGCCAGCAGTCTACCAGGTCTATCACATTCACTGTACCTCCTAGCTGAGACCCTGCACCCAATGAATCTGATCTCATTGTGGGCTACATCCTGGAATTCGCCCAACCTTTCCATGATCTTGGAAAGTGCATTCATGTCTTGATCCCTGGTGTATGCAACCTCTAGCTCCTTGAGATCACTTTCTGTTCTATTAAGAGTGCCTGTCAGTGACTTGGGAACTCCATTCTCCTTTGATATACACCCCCCTCAATTATGCTTTGTATGAATCCCAAAGTGTCGCTATTTCATCCACAGAGCCTACATTTATATCTAAATGGATATCTGCCTTAAACGCTACATCTGACATGGAATCTGTCTTGAATCTTCAATTGCTTCTCAGCAGTTTGACATTAAGGAGTGGTAGCCCTACAGTGACAGGGGAATGGTCAGACAGTGTGCAATGTAGGATATTGCTCTGCTTCACCCAGATCACCATTTGTTTAGAAAGCATCCATTTATCAATGCGAGAATGAGTGTCATGGACTGTGCAGTAGTACCTATTTTCCCAATGTGATTTGTGATCTTCCCTCAATATTTCTAAGAGGGTGTGCTTGTCACTTAATTCTACTAGTGCCTTCACAGCACTTCCCAGAGGCCTTGTCTTGTCCAAGGATCTATCCAGCTGGAGGTCTGTGACAGTAAACAAGTCACCAGCCATAATTACAGCATAATCTAGGAACTCCTGTATCTTAATGAAAATACTGTTAAAGAAGCTGGGGTCATTCACATTTGGAGCATACAAGTAAACTACAACTACATAATGACTAGCGATGTATCCTCCCAGGATGACATATCTCGCTGCAGCGTCTATTATTGTCTTGTGCAGCTGAAAGCCTATGAGTTTTGACTGATGGTTATGACTTCCCAGGAGTAAGTGGTGTAGGAGGAGGCCCAGCCAGTGTATATTCTAGATTTCCAAAACGTGTTATGCCCTGCTAGCATGAGGTGAGTCGCTTGCAGCATAATCATACTGCTCTAGTTACTTTTTCGGCACACCATAATCTTGCGCTGCTTTATGGGATTATTTAAGCCATGACAACAATGTAATATTGGCCCTGCTAATCATATCAATAGGAGACATCATCGCTGTTTGCACAGCACACTAGTCCTGGGCGGGGTCATTTCCCCAATGGCCACTCTATGCATAGTACATGTGAATACTTTCTGCATATTACTGCACTCATTTTCTCTGCTACTAACATATTTTTGTTAACCATTCTCCCTGAAAACAACCCTACCCTCCTCCCACCAAACTCACTAGAAAATCCCCAATCTCCAGTACAGCTCTCAACTATATAACCAGCATCCTCCTAACAGAGAAGAGCAAACTTAACAATAACTACCCTGTCTTGCTATTTGGGGGCGCTTGATACCGTGGACCGCCTGGGGAGCCACAGTGAGACATCACTGTGAGACATTGTCCACTATTGGACCAGCATTGTGGGCTGTCAATCTAGCTTCTGGGTGTGGTGTAGTTTCCCTCACAGTGAGTCAGCGAAGTTAGATGTTTCCTCTGATGAAGTGTAGAAACGTGATATATCCCCATAGGGTGCTTGCAGCTTCGCAGGAAAAGTAATTTGATGCTTCACGTTTTCTTCCCTCAATCGCCACTTAGAATCCAGGAATGTCCTTCCCTCTGCCTGCATGGCTATGCTATAATTTGGGTAAAATGACATACACACATTATTAAATGTGAGCTCTCCTTTTTCTCAGGCTACCTTCAGGATCAGGTCTCTGCAGTTAAGGATCATGGAGATGACCGTGCGTGGGGGGCAGTCCGGATCTGGGCGCATGTCAGGAGTGCTGTGCGCTCTCTCAACTAAGAAGTGGTTGGAGAATCCGAGTGCCCGAATATTTCAGGCAGTCTCTTCTAAAGGAATACTTCAAGTGGGCCCTTCACAGCAGACTCCGGGAGACCAACTATGTGTATGTTATTCCGCCGGGATCTAGATTCTAGGTCATCATTCTTCTCTTGCACCATCTTCATGTCCTTTTCTAGACATGACACTTCACCTTCAAGGGTGGTCAATGAGTCTTCTGCACACCCCATGAGCATTTCTGACTCTGTCATACATATGCATAACAATTCTGTTTTATGCTGCAAACTTTCCCATCTACTGCATAGCGTATCTATTTTCTGATCCATGCACCGCAGTGTAGTTTTCACTTCCAGCAGGATGGCGTGAAGCTCATCAGGTTGTCGCTCCCCTGCTGATACCTCTGAGGCATTGCTTGAACGCAGCATAGGAGCCTCCGTCTCCTTAGTGGCTTCCATGGCGAATGTGTCAAGGTGTGTTTGTTTTTTTGTATTAGAGCATGACATGTTGTTGGGTGCCTGCAGGAGGCAGACCGTGTCATCTTCCACCCAGGCAAGTCTGCCCAAGGTACCTTTCCCCACGTGTTTGCACTGTTAATCAGCAGGCTGCAGTGGTTTCCACTGGGAGGTGGCCCAGGGTTATGTCCATGCAATCCACTTGGACCATTTTAAGCTGCTGCATGGGGTCTAATGTTAACAGGCAGCCCAGCAGTCCAAGAGCATACAGGAGGATCCCAACGCGAAGGGCAGGCCACCAATATGTGCAGTGTGGGTCCCCCCGCCTCCACTAGCCAGCAGCTGCTTCAATGGATCGGTCCGCTCTGGGCCTTGCAGCCATGTCTCTGCTCAATTCAGACAGGGAAGCAGACTCCAGCAGCCATCACACACCTCGTTATGGTGCTACAGCACTGACGGCGTAGCGGTTTCCCCAGTTTCAGCACATCCCACAGGGCCTCAGGCTGGGAGTTTCACACTCCCGCATGATCCTCCCCTCTAATCACTGGATTTCTCAACCCTGTTGGGCCAGCAAGCAGGGCCGCTCCGTTTCAGCGCCAATTTAGTACAGGGGGGTGGTCAAGACCTCAAACATTTAAACTAAATGGTTTGCTGTAGAAACAATTATAACACATCTCCATATTAAGTCAAATACATCTTCATAAGTATGCATCATAGGAGGGAAACGTACAAATCCAAATTCTGGAAAAACTGGAAAACCAGTTATTGAAAGCTTTATTTGTTTAGGTCACATATTTCAGCATGGGTAATTCAATTTTGCTAGCTGAAAGACTTACATATAAATGATAAGCAATGAACATAGTCACCTGCTTGCTGAGTTTTGTAAAGCAAGGACACAAATGTTTAACACAGAAGCCACAAAATGCTGCCTGTTATACTTAAAGTCGTACAAAAATCTGAAGTGACTTTTTATAGGCACTCTCCCAACATTTCAAAAAAGAACACATTCGTAAAATAAGTATAGTGTGTTGTCTCCATAATACTATATTGTTGCTCTGTTGTGTTGCCTGTGTGTTGTGCTCCAAAATATTACTTCATATTTGTCAACATTTTTGCAACCTGTACTTCGTACAATGCAATGTTTACTTCAAGAAACCTAAAAATAGGGTCTGCTAAGAGGCGACGTCAACGCTGAAGGTGGTAAGGATGATGTAGGTCATTGGTCTCTATGATGTAGGTTCAAGACACGATGACGTGGGACGTTTCGGCTGTGAAAGGATGGCAGCCTTCTTCTGGGGCCAGGAAAAGCAGGTCTCCCTATGATTAAAATACAATATTAAAGATATTGTTGGATGTTCCAGAAAATGGACCATGTATGCAAATGTTAAAAATGCCCTTGAGAGGCTACAGTCTGGGGAAAGCCCTCCGTCCCCAAGCACTGACCTTGCATTCGGAGGTTTTTAGGTGTATGAGCTGATAGTAGCAGTGCTCATGGTAACAGGATGGTTGCCTGCTAGCTGAGGGATGCTGGGTAAACACTGTGGAGCGACCTGAAAAATATGTGGTGGATTAAGGCATATGTGGCTGGGGAGCCTATTAGTTGCTGACATGATGTAAAAGTAACAAAAAGAGGGGGGTACCTGTTAGACTGGGTACCGCTGGTCGAGGTGCTACGTGAGTCCCTCAGTGTGAAAAGAGTCTTGGTGGCAGGAGAAAAGTTCCTGTCTGTAAGGTCTGGGTGGTCAGAAGATCGAAGCTGCTGGGCAGGGGCAGGGGGGAGAGACAAAAGAACCAAAACAGGGAAATGAAGAGACCGTAACAGCCTGTCAGTGAATGGTGCAGGCTGTGAGGTGGGGCCCTGAATGGGAGGCTGGTTCCCTTTGTCAGGTAGAACTCACCTAAAGGCATGGATCTGTTGGCGTGCGGCGGATTCGCACAGCAGTGGCGCTCGCGTTCAGAGGAGAAGGAGCTGTGCGAGCAATCTGAAGTACGCATGCGGGTCGAATGAGCGTCTCTCCCTCGCGCATGCGCAAGGGCGCAGCAGTCTGGTCTCCAAGGAGACATGGACGCGAAAGGACGCCTCATTTTGAATTCAACAGTTGGTGTTGTGGATGCAGCTAGGTTCAGTGGGCAGGCCGACTGGGTGATTTGGATGTCGGTGCTCATGTATGTGAAGGAAAGAAATTGCTGTAAATGGAAGGACACAGCATAATATGCAAATTTTGGAATGAAGCTGCTGAGCAGTCAAAGGCTGGGTGTTACGTTGCACTGGGTGTAGCACCGGCTGGTCGGGGTAATCAGAGTAACCAGTTGAAGCAGGCTGTGGGGGGTCGGAATGTCCCTAAAAAGAAAAGATACAAAGAATACCAGCGAGTGAGGTGCATAGTGGCTGGGAGAGAGTGCAGCTGGTTACAGATATTCAACCTGTGCGAGTTCATTGAGACCCTGGGCAATGGTCTGTAGTTTATAAATCCACCAGGATTCTTTGTAGTTGAGAGCATTGGTGGTATTGGAGCAGTCCATCACTTTGTCCACCACCCACCATTTGAAGGAGTCACAGTTATGTTGGAATTCGAGAAAGTGTAAAACCAGGGGTGCATTGTGAGTCTTGCATCTTATTCTAGACTTGTGTTCCCCTATTCTCTTGTTCACTGGTCTCGATGTTTGCCCTATGTATCGTAAGTGGCAGGGGCATTCAATCAAATAGATAACATTGGATGTCTTGCAGTTTGAAAAATGACGGATTTCCCATTCTTTGCCGTCTACCGGGAAGGGTCGTAGTTTTTTAGTTTGGCTACAAACTGAGCAGCTACCGCAGGGATGGTGACCGCGGATCTCCCGCATGTTCCACAGAGTCGATCTGGAATCTTTGCGTTTGTTTCTAGCATGCGTTAAGAGATCTTTGAGATTTTTAGATCTCTTAAGGGCCATTCTGGGTAGATGTTCTTCTGGCAGGCTCAGCTGTACGATAGGCCAGAGTTTTTTGATGATGCCTCTGAGGTTGGATGTATTAGCATTGAAGGTGGTTACACATGCCATAGGGTCTTCGGAGTTATGGTTGCAGACCTTGGGAGCCAATAAGACATCTCTAGGTGTGTAGAGTGCTCTTTTCTTGGTATCCTTGAGTAGTTTTTTGGGGTAACCTCTGTTTTCAAGTTTGTGTTGAAGTTCTGATGCGTGTGCTTTGAAGTCCTGAGTATCGGTGCAATTGCCTCTAATTCTGAGAAATTGTCCATAGGGCAAGTTGTCCCGGAGGCTTTTGGGATGATTGCGCCTATAATGCAATGTAGTATTGCGGTCAGTCTCCTTTTTGAAAATCGAGCATGTGAGCTTCCCGTCCGAGGCCTGTATGTTAAGGTCAAGGAAGTTCATTTTCTTGTCATTGTGGCTCATCGTGAATTGAATTTCTTGTGTTAAATTGTTGGTCCAGTTAAGAAAATTGTCCAGTTCTTGCTTGTTGCCGTGCCATATAAAAATAACATCATCAATGTATCTATGCCAGAGGCGGATGTTATTATGGAAAGGATTAGCATCATTAAATATATAGGTCTTCTTGTATTCTGCCATGAAAATGATGGCTAGGCTGGGTGCGAAAGCTGTGGCAGTCCCAAATGTTTGTTGGTAGAAGATGTCATTAAATGAGAAATAGTTGTTGGTTAGTGCAAAGTCAAGAAGTTCAGAAATTAAATTGGCCGGCACTCTCCTCTGGGTCATATGAAGGGCTAGATGTTGTCGCATACATTCAACTGCTTGTTCCTGGGGGATGCTGGTATATAGGCTCTTGATATCCATGGTGACTATTTCTTCAGTGGTGGGATCAAAGGGTTGATTTTCGAAAATGGTAATGGTCGTCATGGTGTGCTTGAGATATGTGGGTGTATTCTGGCATAGTGGTTTTAGGAAAAAGTCGATAAATTTGCACAGAGGTTCGAGTATGGAGCCGCATTCCGAGACAATGGGTCTGCCTGGAGGGGAGGTCCTGTTTTTATGAATTTTGGGTAAGGCGTAGAACGCCGGTATCCTACCCTCAGTGGTGTTGAGAAAAGCCTCTTCTTTGTCTGAGATCCAGTTTCTTTCGGCTGCAAATTTTGTCATTTCTTGTATTTTTTGTTTCAACATGTTGGTGGGGTCTTTTTTAAGTTTTTTGTAGTTATCTTCATTCAATAATGCCATGACCATCATCGTGTATTGTTCTCTGCTTTGTATTACAATACCACCCCCTTTGTCCGCCATTTTGATCACAGTGTCTGGGTTATTGGACAAGGTTTTGAGTGCTTTTTGTTCCCCAACCGTTAAGTTGTTTCTCTGGTGGTTTTGTGTGGACTTGAGTTTGTTCATTTCTTGTCTGAGGCATTTTTCAAATGCAAGAAATGTGGAAGGGATATCACTGTCCCTCGGGCAGAATTGACTTCTTGGTTTTAGTCCTGTATCGTCTATTTCCAAGGGACCGTCTTTGTCCTTCAAGAAAATGTTCCTTCTGATAGTGCGGAGGAAGGTCGAGAGTTCTCTGTCTAGTTTAAACCAATCAGTTTTGTTTGTGGGTACATAAGAGAGGCCTTTCGCCAGGAGAGAGATTTCATCTCTGGAAAGTGGTATACTAGAGAGATTGAATATTGGGATTAGGTCTGGCGTCTTCGGTTGCCCCTGCGTCTCCTGGGGGAACACAAGTCTAGAATAAGATGCAAGACTCACAATGCACCCCTGGTTTCACACTTTCTCGAATTCCAACATAACTGTGACTCATTCAAATGGTGGGTGGTGGACGAAGTGATGGACTGCTCCAATACCACCAATGCTCTCAACTACAAAGAATCCTGGTGGATTTTTAAACTACAGACCATTGCCCAGGGTCTCAATGAACACGCACAGGTTGAATATCTGTAACCAGCTGCACTCTCTCCCACCCACTATGCACCTCACTCGCTGGTATTCTTTCTATCTTTTCTTTTTAGGGACATTCCGACCCCCACAGCCTGCTTCAACTGGTTACTCTGATTACCGCGACCAGCCGGTGCTACACCCAGTGCAACGTAGCACCCAGCCTTCGACTGCTCAGCAGCTTCATTCCACAATTTGCATATCATGCTATGTTCTTCCGTTTACAGCTATTTCTTTCCTTCACATACATGAGCACCAACATCCAAATCACCCAGTCGGCCTGCCCACTGAACCTAGGTGTATCCACAACACCAACTGTCGAATTCAAAACGAGGCGTCCTTTCACGTCCATGTCTCCTTGGAGACCAGACTGCTGTGCCCTTGCGCATGCGCGAGGGAGAGTCGCTCACTCGACCCGCATGCGTACTTCAGATTGCTCGCACAGCTCCTTCTCCTCTGAACGCGAGCGCCGCTTCTGTGCGAATCCACCGCATGCCAACAGATCCATGCCTTTAGGTGAGTTCTACCCGGCAAAGGGCACCAGCCTCCCATTTAGGGCCCCACCTCACAGCCTGCACCATTCACTGACAGGCTGTTACGGTCTCTTCATTTCCCTGTTTTGGTTCTTTTGTCTCTCCTCCCTCCCCCCGCCCAGCAGCTTCGATCTTCTGACTGCCCAGACCTTACAGACAGGAACTTTTCTCCTGCCACCAAGACTCTTTTCACACCGAGGGACTCATGCAGCACCCCGACCAGCAGTACCCAGTCTAACAGGTACCCCCCTCTTTTTGTTACTTTTACATCATGTCAGCAACTAATAGGCTCCCCAGCCACTTGTGCCTTAATCCACCACATATGTCTTTTTCAGGTCGCTCCACAGTGTTTACCCAGCGTCCCTCAGCTAGCAGGCAACCATCCTGTTACCATGAGCACTGCTACTATCAGCTCATACACCTAAAAACCTCCGAAAGCAAGGGCAGTGCTTGGGGACGGAGGGCTTTCCCCAGTCTGTAGCCTCTCACGGGCGTTTTTAACATTTGCATACATGGTCCATGTTCTGGAACATCCAACAATATCTTATATATTGTATTTTAATCATAGGGAGACCTGCTTTTCCTGGCCCCAGAAGAAGGCTGCCATCCTTTCACAGCCGAAACATCCCACATCATTGTGTCTTGAACCTACATCATAGAGACCAATGACCTACATCATCCTTACCACCTTCAGTGTTGACGTCGCCTCTTAGCAGACCCTATTTTTAGGTTTCTTGAAGTAAACATTGCATTGTACGAAGTACTGGTTGCAAAAGTGTTGACAAATATGAAGTAATATTTTGGAACACAACACACAGGCAACACAACAGATTAACAATTTAGTATTATGGAGACAACACACTATACTTATCTTACAAATGTGTTCTTTTTTGAAATGTTGGGAGAGTGCCTATAAAAAGTCACTTCAGATTTTTGTACGACTAAGTATAACAGGCAGCATTTTGTGGCTTCTGTGTTAAACATTTGTGTCCTTGCTTTACAAAACTCAGCAAGCAGGTGACTATGTTCATTGCTTATCGTTTATATGTAAGTCTTTCAGCTAGCAAAATTGAATTACCCATGCTGAAATATGTGACCTAAACAAATAAAGGTTTCAATCACTGGTTTTCCAGTTTTTCCAGAAGTTGGATTTGTACGTTTCTCTCCTATGATGCATACTTATGAAGATGTATTTTACTTAATACGGAGATGTTATAATTGTTTCTACAGCAAACCATTGTAGTTTAAATGTTTGAGGTCAGTACCACGCCCTGTACTAAATATCATTTCAGCCTTAACGTCCTGCCCGACCACAGGCTATCCCTTAGGTTACAAAAACCGTTTCAGCGCCAAGACTGCAATTGTATATTCACAGCACAGGCAGATCAAGCCCTGGCGAAAATCCTAAGGCGTTCATGCTATCATGTGACCTCTACTCCGAGTGTGGGTCATAGGAGGCAGAGGTCCCTGCGATGGGTGCATGGCCACTATCCTACACTCTTGACAATGTGACAATGGTGGGCAGCGGTCGTTTCTGTGGCTGCTGCTCGCTGGCTGGCTTCCCAGGCGGAGCACACAGCTCAGGCGGCCAATAGCAACCTCTAGCACCCCCTCACCCCCCAGGCACTGTAATATTAGCTACTAACATGGTAGGTGTCTTGCTTATGGAATATATCTCAAACTACAAATAAAGATTCAGAGTTCTGACCAACATTATCAGTAAAGTGCATCAATTCTGAAAGCCCTAATTTTGAACACTATTAGCGAAGACAATGTTCTATCATTTACACATGCACTTGTACATGCGCAAGTAGAATAGTGAGCACAAGTGCACAATTTAAATTTACAAATTCACTATTGAGAAAGATGCATTTCACATCAGGGAGCAAAAACATTATAGATGGCCTGGTGACCGGTAGTGGTGAAAGTGACTGCCTTCTAAAATTCCTATGTATACACGTCTACTATCCTCGTAAAACACATCCTGCCAAAATATTATCACACTTTGACAAGATTGGCCCACAAACATGTATAGTAGACAGTGATACAGAGATGTTAAATGACACCTGTGCATAATGGTATTCCACCTACAGCAATGCAACATACAAGGCATAAATGGGCAGCATATTTGGTAGGATGCCATTTACTTTGCAAGGGAAACCAGCACAATATCCACATCTCCCTCTGATACTGGCTCACTGATAAATGATATATGTTTATCAGTGGCCAAGATTTGTGTGACATAATCTTGTTGCGGTAATACCCCTTTATGAAAAAGTGATCAGTTTAAGTGATCAGTTTTCCCTGCCATTAAGATAGTGTTCCAATAAGGTTACGTCATCTTTATTAGATAGTACAGGGGAAGTACAGGTGCAATGCAGGGTAGTAAAATTACATGGTCTCAAGCGCATTTAAATATCATGGCGCCAATGCTTCAGAAGCATGAAATTAATAAGCACTTAAACACTGGACATAGGGGCATTTAAGATGGTGCCAAATCATTTGAATGTCATGTAAGTGAACTGATAAAGTGTTATGTGATCGGAGATGGTCATCTAAATTAAAACCTGCACAAGACTTGCCAGCATATGCATATATTTGATCCAACCATTTTAGCGATAAGGGCTGCATTAAGAAGGAAATGAAAACGAATTGTGAAATCAGATGATCCATTGTACACACATATTGAAATAATAATTCCGGCAAAGTCCACTGATAAGATTTGATGTAAACTTAATCAAACGTAATCAACGGTCGAATATGCATGAAATTATGAGAACGAATAACGGCACAAAATGCTGGCTGTATGTTCAAGGAATAAATTGAGCCCAGAATCAGGAGAATTGTGTATCAGCCAAAGCCTGCTATATCGCATATCAGAGTTATATAGAAGATCGACTAATCAATCCATTACATGTGAACGATTATTCAGAAGCCTACTGGAATACGCTGGCGAGCTCCATGCAGAAATAAGGATCATAATGAACCTTAACAACTCAAGGACCCTTGGTCCTTATGGACTATGCAGTGCAGTCTTGAATGGATCCCCCATTTTTTGGAGTAAAATACTGCATTGTCTGTTTATAGCCACCTCGACGCACAGCATATATGCAAATAGAGCATTGGCAGTGAGAAAAGATCCTGCCAGTACAGCAGACCCGCTTTCGTGTGAGACAAGCAACCACTACTGGCCCTTTGAATGGTCACTGGAAAAGCGAGTAGAAAGTATACTATGTAAGACGGTGCACATGGCATTCATTTATTAGTCTGCAGCATTTGATTGAGTAATTTGAAGCAAATCATGGCCCAAATAAATTAGTTGGGGAATGCCAACTGGACTGCTTAAAAGGATTGTAGTGCTATACTCTGAAACTACCATAGACGTTAGAGCGAAAACAGATGTGGAGTTGAGTAAGTATAGTCAAGCATACAGTGGATTAAAACAAGGGTGCATTTTGGCACATGTATTGTTCGTCTTTACCTAGCTGATCTAAACAAGATTGTTTCCAAAATAGATACATTTGCTGCTTGTGTAGATAAGGTGCACATATCACAGGTGGGTGATGCAGGTGATTTAGTGCTCCTCAATTACACCCCTAAATGCTTTCATACAATGATTGGTAGTCTGACTGTACATTCAGACCTGGACAATATTGACATAAACTGTGACAAAAAAAAGATCAACAGGTTTTATTGTAGGCATACTGCTAAAAGACATGCTATCTAAACGGTAATATGATCGTGCAAGTCAAATGTTATGAATATTTGGGTATTATATTGAATTCTAGATTCAGATGGAAGGACCAGCCAATTATATAACAATGAAGCTATGAAATTAAATTTGCATTAAGCCACTTTGAGGACAACCATTGTGTTTAGTTTGAAACCACTTAGTAAAGCCTACAAGCTAAAGATAATGCCAGCAATATTGTGAAGTGAAGTGACATGCATTGAGTATACAGATGAAGAGGAGTAGAGAAAAAGCCGTGGGAACAATTACTGAAATTATCCAAAGGAACGCCAACTGAATTATATTGTGTTGAGTTAGGTTTGGCTTTGTGGGGGTTAATCTATCTCATGCCCAGATGTTAAAATGTTATGACAGAATAAAAAATGCAAATAGTGCAACTATCACTTGTATTGTATTGTAATTTTCTTTTACATATCACCTTTCTTACATTATTATAGTCTCAAACAGCTGATAGTGGGAACACCCTCGGTGGACCGAAAGTCCAGAGTGTTGGAGATCACAGAGTAGGATTAGGAAGCGTGTGTGTGTTTGGGCATGATAAGGCTAAGCGGGCTGACCAGGCTCTGATACAAACAACCCTCGAAGATCAGGCAGGTGGATTGGTGCTGAGAGAGGTCAGGAGATGGGGCAAGTGCTAGAGACTCGCTAGGTGTCCAGTGTGCCTGAATGTGTCATAGGTCTTCGCTGCATACTGATGTCAAGGTGTTGAGGCATAGGGCCTCATCACGACCTCGGCGGTAGTGCTGGCGCTATTAGTGCGGGGGCTATTAGAGCGACCGCCACAGCCCCCGGCGCTAATAGCGCGGGATCACGAGTTGGGCAGACTTGGAAGTCCCCATTGAGTCCATTCGGGAATGCCCCATTCCCCATTGGGCTCAATGGGGAAAGTTCGCGCTCATACTGCCGGCGGATTTCCCGCCGGTGGTATTAGCGCAAATTCTCAGCGGATTTCACACCAGCTCAGAGCTGGGTTGAAATCCGCTGAAGCCCTGATTCGGCGGACCCTTAAATCCGGCGGTAATAGCGCTACCGCCGGATTTAAGGGTTACTGCGAGGTCGTGATGAGGCCCATAGTCTGGTGTAAGTAGGCTTAAAAACCTTAAGTGTCCAGCTAGCCCGAGTTTTGTCATAGGTTATAGCTGGATTCTACTGTGATTGGATGAATAGCCATGCGCGGGGCACAATGTCGGTCAAAGAGATGCATTTACACGTACCAAAAGCAACAATGGAGCTTATCTTTGATGTTGCTGTGTCGTCCAAAATTCGGTGGGAAAAAGACCAGCTACCCTCATAGACTCTTCTATGCATCATGGGGGGTCGGGGGCTATCCTCAAGTCTTCTTTGCACAATAGACTGGCTGACCTAGTATATCTCCTAGGCGGCTACCATAGGTTTTAGATAAGTGGGATTTTCTAGGCACCATGGACAGGCTACTTTTATGGTCTTACTAGATATCTTCCTGGTTCTATGTACACTCTTAACAGCCATCTACTAATTGTGATATCAGGATACCAAGGTTGAGTTAGGATCTTTAGGTTTAATGGAGGGATTACCAGCATAGATATGGGGTGTAAAGGCGGATAACCTCAAGGGTGCAGCATAAATGGCCATTCCCAGATAAATTTAATACGCACACTGGCCTTGCAAGTGTCAGCCTAAGTTCTTCAAGAGAAATGAGCTTACTAAAATGACACTGTTTCTTCTAATGCAAGCATGTGGTAAACTTCACATTTTTCAAGATTAACACATTTCCTCTAACAATCCATCTAAGTTTAAATCATTGCCTGTGTTTCATAGATAAGTATAACACATTTCCTGCCTCAGCAACCTAAGTGTAACACAATTTCAATCCCTCACTAACAATCTAGGTATGACACATTCTTCTGACAATCCATCTAAGTATAACACATTGCCTGCCCCAGCAGCACATCTGAGTGAAAACACATTCCTTCCCCAGCAATCCATCTAAGTGTAAGGTATTTCCTGGCCCAGCAGCACATCTTCTGAGTGTAAGCACATTCCTGACCCAGCAATCCATCTAAGTGTAATGCATTTCCTGCCACAGCAGCACATCTGAGTGTAAACACATTCCTGCCCCAGCAATCCTTCTAAGTGCTACACATTTCCTACACCCAAATCCATCTGAATACGACACATTTCCTACCCCCAGAAATCCAACTATATGCACCACTTTTCCTACCCCCAACAATCCATCTAATCAAACATTCTGAGCACTTTTATAATGCACAGCAGTGGGAAAATGCGCCTGGATTCAAAACTACAGTTGTGGGAAAAAGCACCTAGATTCAAAACTCACAATAGTGTGAAAAAGCACCTAGATTCAATACTCGCAGTAGTGGGAAAAAGCACCTAGATTCAAAACTGACAGTAGTGAGAAAAAGCACTAAGATTTAAAGTATACAGTAGCAGGAAAA
Organism: Ambystoma mexicanum; assembly: GCF_040938575.1. Lineage (NCBI taxonomy): Eukaryota > Metazoa > Chordata > Amphibia > Caudata > Ambystomatidae > Ambystoma > Ambystoma mexicanum. Next base: position 375,015,255 of record NC_090928.1, read on the forward strand.
AGCACCTCAATTTAAAATATATTGCAGTGGTAAAAAGCACTTAGATTCAAAACTCACAGTAGTGGGGAAAAGCACCTAGATTTAAAATATATACTGTAGTGGGGAAAAGCACCTAGATTCAAAACTGGGAAAAAGAGTAATCTTCCCTGGAAAGCTCCCTCATAGGACGTAATGTTTGCTGTTGAGTAGAGTGGTTTAACTGACTTATCTGAGAGCTATTTCTTTCCCCGCCATAACTTAGCATGTGTCAATCTGAAAAGAATGTTGACTGATGACAAGCTGAGAAGCCAGATGCAATCCTCTCATGATCTGATGCAGTCTTGCCTATGAGAGCCTTTCAGACTCTGAAGTGGTCTGTGGAATACCTTGAACAGGAAGAGTCTTCTCCCGGCGTCCCCCTTGAAATGCCATCTGCTCTGATCTCCTTCAAGATTGAGGAGCTCACCAACCTTCTGTGCCAAGGTCCAAGTGAAGTACCCTTTACTTTACTACCTCATCCCCCTTGGTCCTTCTCTGATAGGGTTGTGATATGTTTTACCATGGCTCTTACGTAAACTGATATGTCCACTCTGGACACTTTTGTTGCAGACAAAGAAAGAAAACAAAAAAGAGAGGAACTACCAAACAGTACCTTTGGTGTAAAAAGTAATTGGCGTATGAAACTGCATGCCATTCATTGTTCAGAAATAGAAACATTGTAGATGGTTTAATGAACTATGACCATCTGAAATGTAGGATTAATTCCAGTGAATACCTTAAGCATGAGCATGCTGGCAACCCACTGCCAGAGTGTCTTGAACATTTTCCTAACCCCAGGTAGCGTTGTGGATGTATAGAATTAAGATCTAATCTATTGCCTAAATAGAGAGCCCAGGGGCACGGAGAGGTTCGCCCAAGAAGAAAATACTTTGTAGACTATGTGAAAGTGTTTGTGGCCCTGATCCTATCAGGCATCTAATAAAATCCTGCCCATCTATTGGACCAGAGCGCCACTTCCATTTGGGTTTAATTCAGATGCAAACTAGTGAAGAAGAACACATATGGGGTCCTGAACAGTGAAGACTACTGAGTTCTCTTCAGTGCATGACATGCACCGGCTCCCAGAAGCTGATATTTAATGTTTTTATATTATAAATGATTATTTATCCCTATATCTTTTCCGCAATCGCGATTTACGCACTTGCGAAATTTACCGCGATTTGCGATTTGACTCAATTTCTCCACTTGTCAAAATAGCAGCTCCATTCTTTCCTTTGTTAAAATCCGTTTTCAACCTGGTAATAACTCATAGAGCATTGCTAAAGTGAGCCTGAACTAATACCAACAAGCATCTCTCACTCACCCTGAATCTCTAGAGGGAATTAAAATCAGTTAGCACATTTTCCCATCCATTGCCATCATATTTAAAATCATTTTGGGCCTGTGTTTAAAACTTCTACCTGTTTCCTCTAAGCTTGCTAGGGGGAACTGAATTCCGTATTGGACTTGATTGTATTCCTGAAGACTGTGTATGTTACTTCCATCTCCTTGCATTGCATATAGGGGGTGGGGGGTGAATCGCCACCAGGGGAAAAGTGAACGTATTATCTCTTGTGAAGCCATATAAAGTTATTTTCTGTACTGCATTTCATTCATCATTGCGTTTCCTTGAACCATATAAAGCATTCTTTCCCATCTTATTCTTCTGTTCCTATTCATAAGTTTCCTCTTGCTGATTACTTCTCATATTCACAAGTGTAATATTCATTATCAATTTATTTATAGAAGTGTGACATATATATATATTGTTTAAATTTTCAAATAAACCTTTTAATTTGCAAAACAAACCTACTTCTTGGCTCAGTGGGGTCAGGGGGATTCTAAGAGGGGGGTGTTATACAAGGGTTGTCATCCAGAATACTGACCTGGACATAAAAATACATCAATAAGGTTTTCCTCAGCATCCCAGACTAGGCATTGACTTAGCTGTAGTGTTGATTGAATATCGCTTACACTCCAGACACATAGATGGTGGGAGGAAAATGAATAGGTAAGCATTGAAAACGCATGGCCAATACTTGATTCAGAGCTGTGCAGCCTTGAGATACCCACATAGGCGTCAAGACATGGTAAACTACATTTGTGAAGGAGACACCCTGCCCATTTTTTCAGAATTGATCATCACTGTAAAGTAACAACATTATCAAACCTGTACTCAACGCATCACGCTTCATTCCATAACATCACAACAAGCCACCATATCATGCTGTGCCCCGCCGTATCAAGACTTCCCACTGCCTCACACCACAACGTCCTCCACAGCAGCTACATTGCCTCACAGCCTTCACACATCATCCACCTCAGCGTAACAGCCACCGTGCCATCCAGAGCGGCACCGCCCTTGACAGCCCCACCTTCTCCCACAGCAGCACTGCCCCATAGGTTTCAGAGATGGCATCAAATACCATGCCACACAATTCTGGCTCACCCAAGCAGAGCGCTGCTACTATTCACTTCCCCACACCTCAAACACAATAAAACACACTGAGTAGCTACTTCAGGAAAAGCCAAACCAGCTACTTCACACGTCACATTATACACCCAAGGAGGCCACTATACACATTTCAGACACTGCATCATTGTCATCCACTGAGTTCTATTCAGTTTCCACAAAATAGGAGGCCAACCTGTTCCTTTTAAGATAAGGCAGCTATTGTTTACAGGGATGGTGAATGAGACAAAAGTCATCCCACCCTCAAACAACACACCTCCTCCCACCTACAAAGCACCAAATACTGATATCACAGCCCTACCCCGTGGAATTCCAACTACACCCATCCCTCATACATACATTGCCTCAACAAACCATGGCATTACTAAACGTAGGTGGGGAGGGGGCGTACTGATTCCTGCCCTTTTCCTGAATCAGCAAACCAGAGATCACACACTATCTCATAATCACCTAAATAAGCCTGGCCCCATCACATCACACCTCACCCCATTACATCAAAACAACCCACCAGGAGAGAGTGAACGAAAAATGAAACCCCTTGCCAGGACCACCCATCTCAGCATCCAATCACTGGCCTCACTGACTCACAGCATGACATCTTGACTAGTAAGAGAAACCAAGGCAGACAAGAGATGGGGGTGAGGGGCTACAGACATATGATATCCACGTGGACTGCTCACTTCCATGACCCTACAGACCTACAAAATGAAATTCTAACTGCTTGAAAACGAGAAGGGCTACATGTATCCAGCACCCCTGCCTGTGCTCACTGATTAGAAATTGCAGACATTGTTCATACAACATCTGCCCAAAGAGTTGGGGGGCTACAGGTACACGACCCCTGCTTCATCCACTCACCTCATCAACACAAAGCAGAGGCAAATAGGCTGCACGTACATCACCTCGTCAGTATCAGAAAGGCAGTAGTTAGAAAAGGCCTAAAGTTACCGACCTCCCTGACAGGACACATGACTTTGCCGATCCCATAGGCCTATACTATGACTTCCTGGCAATGTCCGTCACTCAAGATGGTCCTTTAGGGCCAAGAGGTTATATAACTGGCAGAGGTGTACTTCACAAATCTCATATAACATAACATCAACTAGAATCTACTGTGAATATTAACTGTCTATGGCATCCATTGATTTCAATTTCAAATCGAAAGTGCCTATGACAGAACTTTGCAGGCAAATTTAAACAGGAAGCCACATTACAGAAGCTTTTATGGCCGAGTTGACCTTCATGCAATTTGCACATTTCTGTGTGATTTCTTTAGCAGAGAAACGTATGCCACGCACGTGTGTGAACACAGATTGCACCGAAAACACAGAGGTGGTACATGTAGTTAGAGTAGTCAGTGTTATGCCCTTGTTAGCAATGGGAAGGTTTTTGTGGCTAGAGAAACCGGGAAGTTTGTGTCCTTCTGCTGTTGCGGGAGCCCTAAAAACTTCTGCTCCACTAGAGCAATGGTGAAGGCCAAGGGTATCCTAAAGGTGATCGTTTGATCTCAGGAGGACACATTTTCTAAAAGAGACCAAGACATGTATGACATTGTTTTCAGACAACTAAGCATCGATACTCGTAAGCAAATTCAACAAATTTGGAATCATGGAAATTGGTGGCTAAGAGCAAAGTGCATCACATTTTCTTTTCAACTAATACAAATAGCATGACTTGGTGTAAAGTAGTCTAGAAAGATACCTATTTCCACAAAGCATGTTTTGTGTCAGCAGACAAGGGGTATTTGCTACAAGCCTCATTCCTAGTCATGCGTCCCTTCCATCTAAGCGTGGGATCAACATAGCTGCGAAGTTCCAAAGAGCTTTTCCCCTAGCCCTTATCCTAGCTCACCTTTCTCAGAAACTCGCTCTGCTCTACTAGTCCTGTGCCCGCCTTACCCCGGGCCACCATCGTCCCTGTTTCCATTGCTAAGCCCCAGTGTTTTGAAACCAGTATGGTGGTGATTAGACTCAGTATTCAATATTTCCAACCTAAGCCGACGAGTGAGTGAATCAAAGTCACAAATGGCCCAGTTGTGAAGTGAGGGGCTGTGTCTGCTTTGTGAGTGAAACACAAACACTTACAGTTGTCCTCACGGGGAATGATGAAAGCACCCTGTCCTACCGACAGGTGATCGTGCACATGGCAGTGCTAGGCGCAAAACACAGCATCGCTACGCACACATTGACTCTACTTGGATGTACCAGGACAGAATTCATCTTCATGTGTCTAACACAGGATGTATGACAATGGCCACTCCACAAAATTTCTTGAATTCTGAAAAATGTCCAGGATACCCAAATCGTGAATCGTCGAGGTGATATTGTGATATTAGTTATAATCAAGAACCAAGACCTGCATTCGATTCAACCATCTCAACAGACATGCTGTGCGACCACAGGACTAAGAAAGATGAGGGCCTGATCTACCAATGGAAACACGCGTTGTGAATCAGGCCTATTGTTTCTCAGCGAGGAGATTCAATCTCGCTACAAACACAGAAAAAGAAGACTAGCGTAATATGTTCAAGGTGGATGATAGTAAAGGGCCGGTCAACAGGCCCCAGTCACTGCAAAGTAAAGCAGCTCACACGGTGTTATCGCATGAAACCTGCCTTAAAGGAATTGCTAAATAATACTGATTCATTGATTGCATGATTGATTAATTGCAATAACTGAACTGGCTGCCAGTGACACAGCAATAGTTCTGACTCTAATGCACAAGGGGCTCTATGGGAAAAGGCCAGCATATTGGAACCACAGTGGGCATGATCTACAAAATGTTTAGCGCTGCACAAAGGGACTTTTCACCGAAAAGGTGTACTTTGTGCGGAGCAAACCTAACTGTGACACTTTGGGCCTGATTCACAGTGCGTTTTCCTATGGGTTTGCCCCATTATAAAACTCTTCTGTGAATCGTGTCTGCGCTATGTTTGCACATTTGTTGTCAATCAGCCCACAGTGCCTTGTTGATGTCGCAGTCAACACCTGCGGGTGAGAGGGAAAGGCCTGGCAGTACTGTTGTAGGTTGAAATCTAATTCCCTGAGAGACATAACGTTACAGTTTAGAGGCCTGCTGCTTTTTTTGGGGACAATTTTGCCAAATGAAAGACAATTAGTACATGTTAGAAATTTTGCAAACGCTTGCGTGCAAAAGAACACCTTTCATAAAGTTTGATTTCTGTGTATTGAGGGACTATTCATTTCAGGGGTCAAGTCCTAAAAATGTAAGTGGGGGGACACATCAACAAACGTAATGGGAGGTGACGTCACCAGAAAATAGCATATCAAGGCAAAATATGCGCATTTCATTAAATTGGCTTTGTATAAACACCCAAATTGAACAGGAGGAATGGCATTTGCCTTTCATAAAATCAACACGCACACAAAACCAAGACAGGATATTTTCTTCTAATAATGTTTTTGAAAACGTTAAAAGGTGTGCATGTTTTAAACTCCAAGAACCAATACAAATGTTTTCCCGGGGACTTGCAGTACCGAGATGATCGGATATTTCACCTTTAGTTGTTTGTTATTTTTCAACAGGTTATATAGTGCAGTGGTGAAGTGCCTGGCCGACAAACCTGATGACTGAGGTCGGCTTGAAATCATGCATTCAAAGAGAACATCCAATGTTTCTATTTTAGCTACGGGGGACTGAGTCCACCCTCTGAATAAAGTGGGTGGACTCCGTCCCCCCCCCGCATGTACCCTCAACTTGAGCCCTGATTAATTTGGTGAGTTGCAGCGATACACACGTACATAAACACGTATATGAAATAACCCAGTATCGTATTTACAATAAGGCCAACTAGGCCCTGGCCTAGGGTGGCAGATGGCCACTGGAGCTGCATTTGTAAAGCCGTTTATTTCAATGTACTCGTCATTTTTTAAAGTACAATTTGTTTCTCCGACTTTAGCTGGTCCGTGACTGCGGGTCTTTTCTGGAACAACCTTTATATACGCTTCATGTTTATGAAAGCTTTATTGTTAGGGTGACTTTTGATTAATTAAAACAAGGAAATGTGTACCAACCCGAGCATGCATGACATAGTGATTCTGTCATACAATTCTCATGGACATATATGAGAGCTGTAAAGCTCTTTGGTCATTCCTATGCTCCCCAAAATGGTCTTTAATATGCAAAACAGCCAGGAGCTTATTGATTTTCTTGGTGCCACTACCCATTATCACTAGAGTTTGTCTAAACAACATATACGTACAGGGTATTAAGCAATCACTTGTATGTTCAGATAAACATGGCATTCATTTTTAAACCATTGCGAAAATGAGTGTTTTCCCACCAGAAAAGTAAAGGTTAACAATGATGCTTCATTTTGCAACATTAAATGCATGCCAAAACTTAGGTCAATCACAGAGTTCTAAAAAGGGCACTAAAATGATGTTCAGAAGCAAGCACTGCTTTCCCTCATGGCCTCACGTTTTGGAGGTCTATGGCCGCAATAAATGAGCAAGCATGAAATGGATTGTACAGAAGTTAAAATGGTGAAGATTAAGTCTAAATGCACAAGTGATATTATTCTTTCTGTGGCATGACATGTTGTATTGGGCATATTTGATAAAGCAAGCATGATAAATGTTAATATCTAGCAAGACTGGCATTTCAATAAAGCCAGTGTGTCTAGCCATTTATTATTGCGGTATGACATTTTGTATTGGGCATCTTTGGTAAAGCAAGCATGATAAGTGTTATTAGGTAGCTCGACTGCCATTTTAGTGCAGCCAGTTTGGACATACTTTCATACTGTGGCATGCATTTTTAAGGGTAAAGCCAGCTGGTGTATGCTCTTATGTGGTGATACTGCCATTTATTGGCAGAACAAACATGGACATGTTTTCTTATAGTATCATTACTAGCATTTAAGGCGCAAAGCAACCATGGGTGTGTTTTCATGTGGGAATGCTAGGGTACAATGGTGCAGTCAGCATGGAAATGTATTGATAGTGGCACATATTGTGGGCAAAGGCATCATGAAAATGTGTTGTAGAAATGCTCCTGTACACTGTTAGTGACTTGCTTCTATTGGATTTTTCGTGTGTTACTCTACAAAACCAATTACAAACTGTTTGGCATTTGACCCTATTTTTCTAAAAAAAAAAAAAAGTGTGCTCTAAAATGCACCCATTATTTTAAAAAATGTCATGGGGGACCCCAACCCCGTCCCCGGAACCTCCCTTGATCGGTTCGGGACCCTGCACTATGCGCGGTTGCTACGGCATATCTAGGAGAATTATTTACGGCCCTCCAATACAAAAACTGCCCAGCAGCCATTGCCTCCAACCTTTCCTCACTCGTGTCGAGTTGGTAGACCACTAATGTTCTGATCGCTTCCTCTAAAAGACTGTTTTCTGACCTAACCAAAAGCAGGCAATTGGCCTTAACAAGTTCTTCTAGTGCACTGAACTGTAGAACACACTCCCTTCTCCAAATCCAGGGGAGCGGATACCTGAAAGCACTCATTCAACTAAGATAACCGAAGATAACAGGCTTGAATTAAAAGAGTGGAAGCAATGGGCCTCATTACAAGAGTGGTGGAATGGGTTAACGGGTGTCACAAAAGGCTGCGGACCCGTTAACACCATTCCGCCACATTACGAGGTCCCCTCGCGGGACCCGCTCTGCACGTCTGGTTTTACCAGACGTGCAGAGCGGGTCCCGCGAGGGGAAGAGGGAGCTAACAACGGGCCGGTCGTAATCAGCCCGTTGTTAGCTCCCTCCACCATTCCCATTCAGCCCTATAGTGGCTGAAATGGGAATGGGGAAGGTCCGGGCCTGGGTTCCTGGAGGGAGGAATTACCGGGCTCTCGAACTCAGAATGGCCCGGTAATTCCCCATTCTGGGAACCCGGACCCGATTTTGGCGTAATCACGCCCAATATCTTACCATTCCCCTCAGCCTTAAAAACATCCTTATGTTGTTAGGGAGACAAATTGGGACAAGATGATGGTGAAGGAGCATAGCTTGGCCATGTAGGGGCAGAATCGGGTGCAAGTGCTGAATGTGGCAGCAGTGGAATAAAGTGGGTGAGTGGGGGAATGCACTTAGTTGGGCCTAGGGCAGCAGAAAGCCTAAATGTGCCACAGTAGGCAACCAAAAACATATATAAAGGAAGAAAACGTAATGATATGCGATAGTGGTGGAATCCCTTATGTCGCTCCAAGTGATTCTGAAGAATGGTAGCTGTCATTGCAAAAGTAGTGATATTATACATAAAAATGTAAAACTTTGAGATTGTGAAAATGAATAATTCACTCATAGTTCAAGACTAAGCTGGACTCCGTGCGATGTTCTGAGACTAAACCCTGGAATTTATTCATATTGTAGATACTGTGTTTATGCTAGAAACATGGAAACCTACAGTAATATGCTCAGAGAGGATATGCATGCATGTATCAAATTTGGTGCAGAATGAATATTGAGAAACCCTCCAAAAGTGTGAAAATGTTGTCATTTCTGAACCCAAGCTCGTAGAAACATGGGACTTGAACATAAATGTACCTTAAGCAATCTGTCATGTAATTACGTATTCTCAACAACTTGTGTATCTGGGAAATATGTTTTTTTGGGGAAAATAGATTTTCTATGTAAAAGCAAAAGGGGGGGATTTCTTTTGGACCATAAACACAGCATCACTCTGACTCATTCTGACACACTGATCCTTTCTCCAATCAGGGGATAGAAATCCTCTAACCTATCAGATCCTTAGAGGGTTGGGCATTGTAGAATCAGCCTTCCCAACCACTTTGGAAATACATAAATAGGGACTGTGAGGACAGATAGGACACACACTTTTCCATTACTCACCGATTTCCTGGCGCAGCACCCTGCAGGAAGACTCCAGACCTAGAACCAACTCTAGAACCAAACTCTAGAACCCTGAAGCGGAGGCCTAACCCAAACTGAACTCTTTGCAGCAGGCCTTCAGAATCTTTTGAAAACTGATTCTAACCCCTAAACTTCCACGGGGCCTAACTAAACCATTCAACAGCCTGGCTGAGCTTTTTTGCTTCTAGCTAAGAACCAGGATCCAGACCCAGAAAGCAGCTCTGTATCCAGGACCCGTTAGATCCAGTTCAAGAGGCCACCCAGACCGCAGTGCAGTGCTGAGAGCAGAACCCAGACTGCCTGCGACCTGTCCGGTGGCGAGAGTGAAGCCAAACCCTTGACCAGATCTTTGACGTGGCCCACTCCATTCTAAAGCCTAGGAGTGAGTATCTAGTCTAGAACTGTGCATAGTCATCTCTTAGTTTAAAGTAATACTATCCCATCCATTCCACTTATCCAGAACTGCATTAGAGAATCCTGTGTCCATTCTGAATTCTTCTCATTTTATTGTTTGTGATAATTGTAGCAATAATCATCTTTGCGCTGATATTTTCTGAAGAGGGACAAGTGTTTTGACGGACAGGGATCAGAGTGGAGGCGCCCTGTTCTGATGGCTGCCTGTTGGGTGTCTTGCTTCTTCATAGCTCCTTAGTATAAGCATATTGATTCCTAATCTTTAAAGCGCAATCTGTCATATTTGAAATCTTGACTTTATTTCTGAAAATCTACCTTCACAAAAACCTCTGTAACTTTTGAACCGTCCTAGAACCGAAATGTAGCTGTCATTTTAAAGCTAAGATCCTAAGCTTTCCAACGAACCTAGAACGACATTCCAATTCATTATAGTTTTTTCGTAAAAGCGTTTCACGCACGTGGAAAAGTTGTTGAAAATTGCAATTTAGCTCCATTTCACCACTTGTCAAAATAGCTGTTTCTTGTTTCCAACTGCTGAAATTCGTTTTCAATCTGATAATCATTGATGAATCATTGATAGTGTTGACCTGTACCAATCCAAAGTAATTATCACTAGTGCTGAATCTCTTTTAGTGAATTAAAATCATTTTAGCATATTTTCCCATTCATTGCAATCACATTCAAAAGTATTTTTGCCTGTTTTAAAATCATACCTGTTTTCTCTAAGCTTGCTGGGGGGAACTGGGATTGAACTGCATTATTGATTGTATTCTGAAACCTGTGTGCCCTCATTTCCATCTCTTCATATTGCATAGTGAGGGGAGTGAGTAGTCACAGGGGAAAAAGTGATTATATTGTCTTTTGATTGAACCCATATCTAGTTTTATTTGTGTGTTGCATTTTTCCTGTCTTGCATTTCCTTGAACCATAAAAGTATTCTCTGCTACCTTATCCTTCCTATTCCTACTCCTTACTGATTAAAGAGATTGTTGAGATTGTAATATTACCCATTGCAGATCATTGTCATATTCATAAGTGTGCTATTTAGAGATTATTCTATTCATAAAAGTGTGATATATACTGTTCCATTCTTCAAATAAACCTTTTAATTTGCAAAGCAAACCTACTTCTTGGCTCAGTGAGGTCGGGGAGATGCAAAGAGAGGGGCGTTATGTAAGGGTTCATCATCCAGATTTAAAGAACTTTGAAATAAAAATATATAAATAAGGGCTTCCATTGGGCATCCCAGACTAGGCATTGACTTAGTTGGAGTGCTGGATTGAAGTCACTTACATACTTGACCAATGGCACACGATGTGAGTACTTGGGCGCATCATTTCACTTCAATGACATATGCTGCAGTTACATGTTTTAAGATTGAAACGTACTGTGTGCATGTTTGTGTGTGTTCCTATTGAAGAGAATGCAACAGTGTGTGTTAGAGCATTGGGGTGTATGCATCATTTTAAATATGTGCATATATGGGTGAGTGAGAGTACTCAAATGTGAAAGGGTTGATATCTGGCCATGTGTTAACTTGTGTTTGTGTTCAAGAGTGAATGCATGTATGTGATTGCATGTGCACGTGTAAGGGCTTGTGTGTGTCCTCAGGAATGAGTGTCTGTATATATGCCAGTGCATGTACATTGGTGTGAGAATATCTGTGAAAGTGCATGGTCGAAGTCCATGGGCATATCATGGCAATGCATGGTAAATGAGGCGAGTACCTGGCCATGTAATGGCAATGCATGATAGATGATGGGAGTACCTGTGCATATCATGGCAATGCATGATAGATGATAGAAGTACTTGGGCATATCATGGCAATACATGATAGATGATGGGAGTGCCTGGGCATGCCTTGGCAATGCATGATAGATGATAGGAGTACCTGGCCATGTCATGTCAATACATGATGGATGATGGAAGTGCCTGGGCATGCCTTGGCAATACATGATAGATGATGGGAGTACCTGGGCATGCCATGGCAATACATGATAGATGATAGAAGTACTTGGGCATATCATGGCAATGCATGATAGATGATGGGAGTACCTGTGCATATCATGGCAATGCATGATAGATGATAGAAGTACTTGGGCATATCATGGCAATACATGATAGATGATGGGAGTACCTGGGCATGTCTTGGCAATGCATGATAGATGATGGGAGTACCTGTGCATATCATGGCAATGCATGATAGATGATAGAAGTACTTGGGCATATCATGGCAATACATGATAGATGATGGGAGTACCTGGGCATGTCTTGGCAATGCATGATAGATGATGGGAGTACCTGGGCATGTCATGGCAATACATGATAGGAGTACCTGGGCATATCATGGCAATGCATGATAGATGATGGGAGTACCCGGCCATGTCATGGCAATGCACGACAGATGATAGGAATACCTGGGCATATCATGGCATTACATGATAGATGATGGGAGTACCTGGGCACATCATGGCAATGCACGATTGACGATAGGAGTACTTGGGCATATCATGGCAATACATGATAGATTATGGGAGTACCTGGGCATGTCATGGCAATGCATGATGGATGACAGGAGTACTTGGGCATATCATGGCAATACATGATAGATGATGGCAGTACCTGGGCATGTCATGACAATGCATGATCGATGATAGGAGTAGCTGGGCATATCATCGCAATACATGATAGGTGATGGGAGTACCTGGCCATGTCATTGCAATGCACAATAGATGATAGGTGTACCTGGGAATATCATGGCAATGCATGATAGATGATGGGGTTACCTGGGCATATCATGGCAATGCATGATAGATGACAGGGGTACTTGGGCATATCATAGCAACACCTAGAATACGAGAGGAATAATACAACATATGACTGCAATACCTGGAATGTCTCTGCCTCTCTGTCTGCTCCCTCCCTCTTCGCTCTCCCTCTCTCGCTATCTTTCTCTATCTGTCGTGTGAGGCTTGAGGCATATTTCCTGAACTCACATTGCACACAGCAATTATGGTGAAGCGGATCTGGGATATTAACACTGACTAATTGGGGAATAAAATAATTTTTTGGAGTTCAATTAAAATTGTCTGCAGCTATTTATGTCTGTTCTAAAAATGAAATACTATTAGGGATTCTGACTAAAATTTAAAATGGTGGATTCTCCTTAAAATCTCTGCCTGCCTTCTCTACTTAGTATTGTTAAGTACCTGGTATGATTTCCGCATTTAAAATTATTGTGTCAATTTAATTTCAACTGTTTGCTTCACGAAAAATAAACTTCTGGATTTAAAACGGTTACTATGTGAAGGACCTGATTATTTAACATTTACAAACGATCTGTGAATACCCGATTAAAGGTATGCAGTGATTATATCAAATACAAAACAAAATTGTTTTTGAGGGCGGGGGAAAAGTATTATTAAAAAAGGTGGGCTTTGGGTTTAACCCCCACAAAAACAACAAAAATTGAATTAGTTATTTAGAAATTAGTTATTTTGTATTCATTATCTTGTCATTAATTATTATTTCATTAGTTATAATTTCATGTAACCCCGATTAATACATTCCTGGGGTTCCAGCCAGCAATGTCCTGTTTTGAAGGATATGATTGATCAAACAACTTGCTGAGGAGAATGTACTACGATTACACAGTCCTAGAAACTACCATATTCAACAAATTGCTGCTGCATTTACCACACTGACGAACGAGTACACACATCTAGCTGCTAGGCAGGAGCTTGTCAAGCAGTAGCATGTCTCAGTGTACGCAAAGGGGAAACAAAGAAGACCCAATTGCAAATATCTTGACAGAATAGGGAAGAGAATAAAAGACGCCACCAGGAACCTGTGTGACAACTCCTAGTCTTTTAGAGAAAGGGGTTCTATTCATTCAATTATGAGTCAATAAATACTCTGAAACAAGGTACCTGATAATAATCGCATTATGCATGCCTCATAGGGGTATCATTAAAACACAAAATAGGCCTTAATGAATTCTACTGCCCCATTCTGCTTCAACCGGAGGCCGAATATTGCTGCAGAAAGGACCACACATCGGTGAACAATGCGTCTAGAAAGATAGTTGTCCACATGGGGCAGGTTGCTTCTAGATGACCTAGCTCTGACTTCTTGGTGCACCATACGCTCAATTCCAAATGAAATGCATCCGTCAATTGCTAGTCCACGTAATGCTTTGCAAAGTCCTGGAATCTGCTCCCATTTTTGGGGATTCATGGCAAATGGGCCATATTCTTACACGTTCTCTAAAACAGCTATAGTTTCCTGGGGGAGTGTGGCTTACAGAGAATTACAGCAGATTGCATGTGAAGCAATGATGTAGAGAGGAGGTTGGAAAAGGATAAAACAGAATTATATTGGCCTGTTTATGTTATACAATCACACTAGTGCGGAACAGCATATAGAGCTGTAGATGGGTAACTATCGGCAAAAGGAATATACTCCGCCCAGGGGCACCGAGCAACACCTGATAGACAAAACTGAACTGACAGAGACCCCCGCATTGTTAAAAACAAGCTACAATTTTTGCATGTCCCCTGGGCATCCCTTTACCACCCGAAGATTGTCATTGTAGGAGGTGGATAAGGAAGGCATGAGGTAAACCACAGGAAGGGACCTACCACATGCAAGCAATTCAAATGTACACATGGGCAACGTGCAGAACTGATGCTCCCTACATTTTAATTTGTATTGTTAATTTATAACACGTTTAATACCAAAGAGAGTTGTTTGTAAGCACAGGATCGAGATTTGAACCTGCATTGCTCCGCGTTGTCTTGCTTCCAAGACAAACACGTTGCCCCTGAGCTACACCTATACCTACTTGTATATTCACAGGCCATCCGTCTGCCAGTCACCACAGAAAAGACACACGGGTAAAAATCTTTTTAAAAAAGATTAATTTTTTTCTGTAATGTTCCGTATTGCAATTCAAAGACGGCTTCAAAGGCTGGTGAAGTTTAGGGATAGTTTAGGGGACTTTCATAGCTCAGCCGGAAGACTGCATTTCAGATCGTGAGGAGGGTTTGGGGGAAGATGACAGAAAGGGGTGACAGGAGCCAGGGTTGTCAGCACAGCCTGAAGGATGAGAATAGTGAAAGGAAAGAGATGACAGAGAGGGTGGCCCAGTGGCCATGTGACATTCCAAGGGAAGCCTCCAGATCCTCCAAAGCAGATCTGCTTCCCCTACGGTGCATCCCTGCACACAGCACTGTTGGTACAGGTGGGGCAGACTCATTGATGGTAAACCTTTCCGCTTAGATGATATTTTCTGGTTTTTAAGTTTTCCCAGCGAATTAGGAAAAGAAACTGTAACTTGAATATGTATTGATTGTCCATTATTCATGTGCAAATAGATATTTTAATACACTGGGCAACTGTTGCAGTCATGGTGCCATTGTCGGTTGTGCCTTTCATAGAGTACACCAGCAATTGTGCAGACTTTGCTTCCACTTTTGCGTAAAAAAGGCACATGGTAGAAGGTTCTGTCAGGTGGGCATCACAAGGAGTGTACCGAAATCAGGGTTATAGCCCCACTTGCCTCTTTATGTACTAATACTCCTGGCAGAGAGAGTTGTCAGGCAAAGTGGATACAAGTTCCACGAGCACAACTAACTGTGGAGACCCTGTGTGACCACTGATCCTTCTCATGTTTATTCCATTCCAATGATTGGCCGGAGGGACAACTCGTTTATGCAATGCTGGCAACAAGTGAAGCTGCGCTCATTGACAGCATGAATCAGGATAACGATATACTGTAAAGCTCAATACATGGTGTACAAAACAGAATATGTATGTAGATAACATAATCACACCTAGATACTCATCAGAGAGATGTGCTATAATACAGTACATAGTTTGCTTTGGACGGGGGTTGGTTTTTGGTGTCTTTTGTGTTACTACTGTACACAGAGCAATTTGGGTTGTCCATGTTTGGAGACACCTTTTTGTGAAAAGCATGTATGAATTGTTTTGCTCAATGGCCAATTGTGTTTGTAAAATGCATAAATTCAAACTAAATCTAGTACATTGCACATGTGAATCAGGGCTCAAGTCGAGGGTGCACGCGGGGGAGGGGTGGGCGGAGTCCACCCACTATTCTTAGAGGGTGGGCTCAGTCCCCCCAGCTAAAATGAGAAACATTAAATGTCCACTTTGAATTTATGCATTAAAGCCAACAACGGGGATCAAACCACAGTCGTCAGGTTTTCAGAGCAGACACTTCAACACTGCACTATTTAACCTGATGACAAATAACAAACAACTAAGGATAAAATGTCCCATTTCTGAACTGCAATACACAATATTAAGACTCTGAAAAAGAGAATGCCACACAAGAATCAGTTATTCACGGCCACTCATAACCATTCATGTGTGATACTCTAGTTTCCGTTTGGTTTGGGAATTACTTTTCTTAATCAAATCAATCAGGAGTAATGGTTTAGTAACGCAGATGAGAGAAAAGTCAGCGCAGGGATAGTTCTAACAATACTATGGTTCTGAATTAAAGATGGGATGGGTTTGAGATTGGGATCATACAATGCAGATGTATTATGGGTCACTGTTCTTCCTATTCATACCTACAGTCCTTTGTAATTAAATTGGACCATCAGTTCTGGTCATTGGATCGGGTCTATCAAGGAAGGCCAGCACATCAGGCGCGGGACTGGATCTGCTAGGCCAGTCACTGGATTCGCACAGGATCTGCCCTTCTTGTTTCTGTTTCTTGTTTCTGGGTATTTCAAATCAGCTGGATAGCGAGTTCCTCAGGCAAGCCTTGTGGTGGCAAGCCAGATAGTTTCAGGATATTAGTTCAGAAGTTTTTCCCACACCACAGCGCTCCATTGGGTTGTGAGAATATGTTTGAAGATTTAGGCCTTGCTGAAAATCAATCGTTTTCTACTGCTTGGCAAGGTTCTGTGCATCTGGATCTGGAAGGATACTAAAGGCTGGATGTAGAATGCTGGAACAAAGTGCTTCACCTGAATTAGGAAAGTGAGTGAATCAGTGAGTCCCTATGTGTTGTCAGCTGTCTCTATTTATCCTTTCAAATGACATCACAAAAGGGGTGTATGGGCCGGCTTAACTAAGCCTGCCCCTGTGAACTGGGATTGGATCAAGACCTCTTCTCTGCCTTGCATCTGAGTGATTGGATAAAGGCCGGATGATGTCACATTTATGGTTTAGCTTTACAGTCCTTAGAAACCTCCCCTCAGCCACTAGTGTCAAAATCGGGTTTTATCCTAAATACATATTTCTACATTGGTCCCCTCTACACAAATCACACACAAAGATTCCATATTTTATGTAGCATCTGTTCATCAAATCCCACAGTTGTGGGATCTTGTTTCACCTTTCTACATACTTTTGTCCTTTTCACCATGAACACAATTTCCAAACTTTCTGAAAATTTCCACAAATCTGTGTGTTTAACATAGGGATGTGTTTGTACATTTTCACAATTCTAGTATTAATACAGTTCACATAAAACCACATATATTGCCATTCCTGTCCAGAATATGTTACACAGTTCTACCGCCTCTTAAAACGTGCAGCCAAAAATTAGACTAACATATCTGTCTTTTTTCATATTTTTCATCACTTTGGATAACAAGTTATGAGTCTCTTAAAATTGTTCATTGTTCATTCTTAACAGAAAATGGTCTGCCCTTTTGTCTCTCCCTGGAGTCCAGGAACAGCCCCCTCCTTTGGGGAATTCCTTTCAGGGGCAGTTTACGACCCTTTCACACCTCTGTTTCCTGGGCTGGAGGATCTGTCATTGTTCCTTCTCTTTCTGTAGACAAAGGTCTGGCCTAACCCACAATTATCATCTATCTGTGAGTTTCTGCTGAGAGGATTTCCCCTCTCCTTTGGAGAAACCTGTTTTTCCACTTCTTGCAGCTCAGCCAGGCTAATTTATTCTTAATTCCTTAAAATCCAACAGAATCCAAACTTGTTGCATCTAATAACATAAATACATTAATTTCTTAGCTTTAAATCTGTGGGATCAAAAACACAACTGAGATCTGTATTCTATTTAGCAACCATCCTTTTAGGTTTGCTAATCCGGCAGACTTTTAGTTTAAATACTTTGAAGTTTCATCAGGAGCTCATCTGACAGAGCTGTCATCCACAGGTAGCCCAGTGTGTTGCACACAGGTTTTGACAGGAACTGTCAGTCACAGACAATTCAGTTTTTCTAAGGAAATGTTTTGCTCTTCACATTTAGGACTTTGTATATTCGAAATGCTTCATTAGATTACATGAATTTTAGCGTCAAGCAAGATTTTGAATGTTGAGAAGTGTTGTGTCTAGGCATTTTGGAGTTTTTAGCAACAAAGTAAATGTCATTTACAGGCACATTTTTGAGTTTTATTTGCAAAGCGCCGCTTCTCTCTCTACATTCTGTTTGCTGGTCATGGAGCCCACTGGCACATTTTCTGCAGTGCGTGCTCTATTCCACCACACATGCACCATGGGTGGCAGGCTGTGCCTTCATCTTTTTGTGTGTTGAAACATGCAGTTTTTGTAGGTTTTTGGCACGCACAAGAGTTTTGCCGCCATTTTTGCTGTCTCTTGCACCATAACCAGCAAAGTGATGCCGCATAGGATAGCGGAGTGGGTCAATACATCCCACAAGCTATAGAAAGATAAACAGAAAATTGTCCACTAGGGAAATGGAGATGGGTATTTGGGTCCAGTTCCCATTACACACCCTTGTCCAGGAAGTCAGCAATGTGGGAGCTAAATGCGGTTGCAACAACAAATCAAGATGCTGAAGAGTGTATAAAGAGATGGCATGGACGAAAAGCGTATGACAAGTTGCTTGAGATGATGGAGCATTCCCATGGAAAGGATGGTGGTTCTCCCTGTGAGCTGAATCTGACCGAGATCCAGGAGAAAGTGCCCGCCATGATGGATGTGGATGTGCAGTTTGGATGGCGTTTATTGTTCAGCTACATCAGGAGACAGCCAGTGTGCAGCACAAAAGCATGGTTGTCTGTTTGGAGAAATGTAGTATTCACAAGAACACTGCACAGTTGTCAGTTCCATTGTAGAGAAGGCAGTGGCAGAGGGTAATAATGGCTGGCATAATCCTCCAGCTCCCATTAAAATTTGATTTTTCTTTTTTTATAAAGCGCTAAACTCGCTCATAGGCCTCAGAGCACTAGACAAACAGACAACAGCAATATTTAAAACATGAGCAAGTAAAAGTGAAGATACATAAAAACAGAAGTACGGCAAGAAGTCCTAAAGAAGCCAGATCAAACTAAAACTAGGACCGAGCTTCACAGCGAGCAATATCGCATTCCAGACAGTCTGTGCGATCTCCTAGTAAAATAAAAAAATTATAAATAAGAAGGCCACAGGAAATATTAAAAGTCCTGCATACGCTCAATTACCAACTTACGGTTAGACAGGCCATGGGGGAAATCTTTGCAGATGCTCAAGAAAAATGGGAGGTTGCGATCGCCGCAACCCACAAGTATAGAGTCCCTGTTTTTCATTGATATGAAATGATAGGTTATTTATAATGCGCTTAATACCCAGAGGTTTCTAAGCATGGACCTGGGCATTAAACCTGTGTTGCTCCATGTCGGCTTGCTTCCAAGTCGAGCAGGTTGCCCCTGAGCTATCCTCCCGAGACATTCTCTGAAGAACCTTAATGTCGGGGGTTCTGGCAACCTCAGGCACAGTCTTCTGGGGTAACCATGCCAGTGCTTTGTTTCTAAGTACATCCTTCGGTTCCAGCCCTGCCGGCTCCTCTACCTCAGTAATTATAACATTTATCTTATCCATAACAAATCCTCTCAAGGTCTGATCCAAAATACCATGCATAAGAAAGTTGATCACACATAGGTTCCTACTACTACAAGATTTGCTATTGGTACTAATAGATCAACAAGAGCATGGAGGTGCTTTTGTAAACTCCATAGCTACTGCAGGCAGTGTAAGTATCAAGGCTTGGGGAACAAATATAATCTCCTGTATTTTAATTGGTTTTTTCTTTGACCGATAGACAGTATTCACCCCAACAGGATCAGTCTGACAAAATGGATCCACCATGTCTGAAACGACATTGCCTCTGCTGCTTTCCCGTGGTTGAATTGTCAGACCAGGAACAGGACATACTGAGGCAGCCAGATGTTCATTGATTTCCTTACTTGGCACTTCCAGGCTACGAATTCCCATCTGGTCGGTTTACAGTCCTGATCTACCCTATTAGGTTTCTGGTCAGTTTTACAAGAGGTATCGACCCAGACCGGGTGGAGCTGTAAAGCACATTTGCCTATATGATCAACCCATAAACAAAAGTCAGTAGCGTTTTTACATTGATTTAGCACGGTATGTTATCTTTGACATGTTGCCATTTGCCAGGACTAATTTGCTCAATATGCACAGTTTGCTCACCATCCATCCCCAAATATCCCAGAGGAAACAGTAAAGAAACCTCCGGAATAATGGTTTCCACCCTTTTTGTAGGGGGCTGTGTTGACATAGTCAAGCATGGGACTAAATTATCAACCTAATTCCAACCATT
This sequence comes from Ambystoma mexicanum, assembly GCF_040938575.1. Taxonomy (NCBI): domain Eukaryota; kingdom Metazoa; phylum Chordata; class Amphibia; order Caudata; family Ambystomatidae; genus Ambystoma; species Ambystoma mexicanum. The sequence goes on from NC_090928.1 coordinate 375,035,567, forward strand.
CGACCTCATTTCAAAAAACTGACAGAGAGGTCGGAAATGATAAAAGATTCTTCCAAGAACCATAGGAAGAACTGAGATCGAATTGCTGAAAAACCATACACAGATAAAGCGCAGAGGAAAGGAACGCTTTCTGTGCAATAGATGGGGTGGTAATTTTTTAAAAACAATAGAGTTTTTGGAAAGCAAAACCTTTCTTTTGAAAAATTAAAACCTGTATGGAATTTATCCAACAGTACGCACTCTCAGCTTTGTGTTGCTCTAAACACCAACACACAAAACGTAACGTTTATGGAATGAATTTTTAATACTTTTTGCCAAACAAAGAAGCTCGATAAAAAATATAAAATTTCATTTGTAAGGTGGACGACACATGCCCTGATGGTCATGACATGTGCCTTTTAGAATAAGCTTGACAGCCATTTTGACGGTGTATACAATAGGCTAGCAACAGGGCAAGTTTTCTCTCGACTATCCCCTCAGCCTAGATAAGCAGAGCAACCGGCGGCTGCCAGGGATAGGAAAGCACAAGGGTTTAGTTCAGTGTGGTTGAAGGGCAAGGAAGACTAGGGCAACATTTGGTGACGAGATAAAATGTTGTAGCAATTTTACCTGAGACTTTGTTGTGTGAAAACTTGATTAGGGAAGCCTCGAGGTACGAGACCCTGAACAGTCCAAGACTTGTGTGTGTTTTAGTACTAAATTATCAATGCCTGCAACCTGACTTCCAGCTGCTACATCCCCTAAAAGGCAGACATGATCTTCCTGATTAGCCAAACCCTTCATATCTGATTCCACACTTGGCATTGGGGTTCCTGTAGGAGATCCAAGTTCATCCTCCTCATCAGAGAGTCTGGCTCTTAATCCCTGGAGTTGTCTCCTCTGAGCGCTCCTAGCTAGAACTTCAGACACTTGACTCCCCCTGGACATAGGAGATGACAGTAAATTACTGTACTCTACAGGGATCGGTTCTGATGGCCTAGATTTAGATTCATCTTGACCAGGCCCTTTTCTTACCCCAAGTCCAGAAACGTAGGCTTAGGAATGGATGATAGAGGGTGGGAAGGGGATAATTCAAGTGAACGCCCAAAAGTTGCTTTATTTGCATTGGCTTTAGTGGTAGGCATTCTATAAGCTCTGAATCGATCTTAGAATCAGATGTTATGTCCCCACTAATATGCACATATGATCAGCTCAATGGCCAAAAAGCTATGGTTACTACGCAAGTGGTCAACGAACATTCCTGCCGGAATATCACCCCAATAGAGCTCCGTCAAGCAAGCAGCTTCTCCAGTGGAACCCTGCAGAGTCAAGCAACCACAGAGATCCCGGCAACAGCCAGAGAGCCTCAGGAGGGGCAAGGCGGGAGCAGGAGTGAATGGGAGTAGGCGACAGAATTAGAATGGACAATGGCAAAATCGTCCGAGAAAGACCTTTCACATATGTGAGGAAAGAAAAGCTAAATTAAAGCATAAACTGCTCACACGTCAAGCTCCTATAATCCAGGCTGTACTGCAGGCTCTAATGAAGGCTCATGACACAAGCCATGGGGTGTGCGACATGCCCCTTGCCTGGGGCTGCCGTACTGTCGAATATTTCGTCTCCATCTCTATCTCTATCCTCCATTGGTGTTCCCCTTCGGCCTTCCGTCCACGATACCAGGGGGTCTGTAATGGCAAGAAGAACGGTGTGACGCCTGCCGCCCGTCAACGGATGAAAGCAGGAGACAGAGAAAAGAGAGGGTAAAGGCTCCAAACAAAAGCCTGCCGCAAGAAGCAGGATAGCAGGAGAGCACTGCTCTAATGAGATGACCCACAATCTCTCTTCAATGTGAAAGCAACCCCATCTTATTGCACAAAAAGATTCCGAAAAGTGTACATTTCGATGCAAACATATTTTGGAAAAATATGCAGTACTAGCTTATCCCAACCTAGCACTCTCTTCCCCTATCCGTCTCTTGCACTCTCTCTTTTTGTCCCTCTCTTGAAATGTCCTGGGGCGGGCAGTGCTTTTTTGCAAAGCAGCTTCGATCAAAACAAATGCGTCATTTATTTGTACTGACTTTGCAAACTTGCTTTTTTTTAAATGTGGCAATGTTTTTATTTAATTTTTTTATTATCTATTTTCAAATATACAGAATTTCAAATATATACAAGAATAATTCGACAGTTAATTACACAATTGAAATCTGCACAGTTTTAGCAGTTAGTCAATCAGAACTATGTACAACAACAGAAATTCATCTAACAAAGGCCCAAATCCACTCTTTAAATTCCCCAAAATCCCCCAGCCCCCACCATAACCCCTCCCCCTCCAAATCCAAATGCGAAACGTATCAGAGTCTAATACAACATTAAAAACCTCGCCCAAACCTTCACGAAAAGTGAGATTTTCTTTTCCCTCCTATATATGACTTTCTCCATTTCCGCAATGTTGGTTTCTAATGTGCCACTACATATTGTATTCATAATACAAAACTACACATCAAAACCTTTTGCATATGAATGTGGTTTCTCTACTGTTGGTTTTTGATCTCTACAAGAATGGACGAACGAGTGGTGTGCCCTGGTGATTCATTTAGAATTCATATAACCAGAACAATAAGTGGAAGTCTCAAGAGCTTATACTTAGTTTGCTGATAAACTCTCCAGCAAAGGTTGTTGCTCAAAGTACATATATATTTAGAGTCATGATTGTAATTCTAATGTAGGTTACTTTGGAACATATAAAAATGCTTTCCTCTGTAACTTGTGTTCCTGTCCTTTAAAGTTTATCAACTTTTTCAGGTCCTTGATCTGGGCAGAGTTGGAACTCTCATGCCAAATTTGACCCCAAGTTTCATCAACATTGTTATGCTGAAACATATTGGTGAAAAACCATAGAAGCTAATGCATTCACCATTTAGCGCACAATTGATCAAGTGTGGAATTAAAGATTGTTTGCGCCCACCTAGGTCTTGGGCTGAAGCAGTGCATGCCATGAACATTTTAAAAATGGCAGCTTTTTCATTCTGAAATGACTCAGTATTGCAATGCACCATGAGAGATACATACAAGATATTGGGGACAAGAGGGCACCTCCTTCTCTGTCTATTTTCTTTTAAAAAACGACTGCACAGTTTTACCTCAAACCAAAAAAAGGCACATCTACAGCGCTTTCTGCCCTAGATGTTTCCTATTGGATGCAAATCCATAGAGCAGTTTTAGAAGCACCATTTTCACTATTGGAAAATGAATGGGGGGTGTTAGTGAGAAGCTGGCATATGGTGATCGCATTTTTGTCATTCCCATTATGACAAGACATGACAATAACAATGACATAAAGAGCCATGATCATGAATTGTGTTACTCTTCTGTGGAATGTGATAGGTTATTTATAACGCACTTAAGGGCGGACCAGGGGATCGAACCTGTGTTGCTCCGTGTGGTCTTGCTTCCAAGGCAAGAACGTTGCCGCTGAGCTATCCTCCCGAGACGAATGTACATGTGCCTGGTGTACGGCTAGGCTGTGGCAGGACCACAGGCCTACAAGACAGGTGCCTGATGAGATGGGCCAATCAGCTATTGTGATCCACTTTCATGTGCCAGTTTGATGAATCGGTGCTCTGTGCAGTAGGCACTTTTAGCCAATGTTACTGAGCCCAAAGGTTCGAGCTTTCTGCCACGTTTTACACATATTTTCGCCCCCGGGGACTATTTGGTTTAGCGCAAAATGTCCCAAATAAAAAGGGCTATTTTTGTTTGGTGCATAGGCCTAATTAATGTCCCAGTGTGACCTGCGGCCGCTATATCAAGTTTGCCTTTTCTTTTGCAGCAATCATAGAGTGTGCTGCCAAAAGGGTAACCTGTCCCCTCTGCAAGGCCATCCACATCACAGGCGGGCCACTCCAATTTCCAATAAGTGTGTTTTACTGTCATATTAACGGGATGTACAAAAGAAGGGTGAGACTCCAGAGGTCACTGTAACAGATCAATTCGACCTTTTCCAGGGCAGTGTTCCCTAGAGTAGTCTATCATTCATACCTTCAATTTATATTGCTGATGTTGGAAAAAAAAACAGAACATTGGCTTTTTGATTTATAGAGGTTGTGGAAGTTTAGCACTACAGTATTTCAATGGATTGATTGCAATTGCAAATTAAATTCTATTCTTTTTAAACCCTGAAATCTGTTCTGCCTAAAGGTACAGAACAAAGCCTGGATAATCAATATAATATGATATGATATGGTATGAGTCATTTATAACGCGTCTGTACACAAGTGTTTCAAGGCACGACAAGACAAGAGGGGTAGGACAAAACAAACGATCTTACTAGGTCTTGTGACATTCAGATCGTGCAAGTGCGATACGCAAAAGTACAGGGAGGAGGGAGAGGGGAAGTGCCAGGGGGAGGGAGGGGAGAAGTGCAATCAAAGCAGCAGTGCTCTAAGTGCAGCCAGGGCAGAACGGCTCTGGGTAAGTGCAAGGAGGCAGGTGGCTGTAGGGCTCCAGATACAGCCCCTAAGTGCGCGGTAGGCCTGGAGGGAGTGCAGGAGCTGCTGGTCAGGGGGAGCCTGGTACCCGTGAGACTCTGTGAGTAGTCAGTCAACCAATCAGCGCAGCATACAGGTTGGACAGCAGGGGAGAGAGAGAGAGAAAGCAGAAGCAAAAAGAAAGGTCTTGAACTGCTTCGGAACATCAGGTGGTCCAGCTCAAATTTGGGAGCGGCAGGGAGGCCGTTCCAGAGGGACGCACCTGCAAAGAAGAGAGATCTACCCCGCACTCTTTGCCTGGAGAAGCGTCTGACCCTCAGAGAGTTGAAGGTGGCTGAGCGAAGGGCTCGAGAAGGAAGGTGTTTAGAAAGAGGATGTAGTGCGGGCCTTGGGCCCATAAAGCCTCACGGACAATACAGAGGGTCTTGAACTTGATCCTTGCAGCCACCGGGACACAGTGGAGCGAGTTCAGGGCTGGAGAGATATGGTCCCTGGACTTGAGGCCAAGGACAAGTATTGTAGTCCTGTTCTGGATTAGTTACAGAGGGCAGACAGTAGAGGAAGGCAGATTGAGAAATAGGCTGTTGCAGTAGTTTAGCCTGGAGCAAACCATGGCTCTGGAGACAGTGAGCTTCTGTGGGAAAGTGAGGAAAAGAAGAATAACTCTGAGGAGGTTCAGCTGGTAGTGGGCCTTCTTAGCAAGGTCTGTGATGTGAGGAGAGAAGGAGAGAGTGGAGTACAAGAAGACACCAAGATTTTTAGCCTCACAAGAAGGCAGAGGAAGAGGGACCAAGGAGGGCGGCCAGGGTTAGAGAGGGAAAGTGGAAGCAGGGGTTTCAGAGGTATTCTGCCTTTCCTCTCCTTCCCCCAGAAGCTCACTGTCTCTCAAGCCCTGGTTCTCTCTAGGTTGGACTATTGCAATAGCCTTTCTAAATCTACCTGCTTCTACTCTCCGTCCTTTGCAACTTATCCAGAACAGGACTGGAAGACTTGTCCTTGGCCTCAAGCCCTGAAATCTCTCCACTGGCTCCCAGTGGCTACAAGGATTAAATTCACAGTTCTTTGCATTGTCCACAAGCTTTATGGGGCCTTGATCCAAAATACCTTCAGCTGTCCCTTCGTAAATACCTTCCCTCTCGAGCTCTTCGCTCCTCTACCTCTAACTCCCTTAGGGTCAATCATTTCTTTAAGAAGCGAGCTGGGGCAGATCTTTGTCCTTGGCTGGGGCCTTCCTCTGGAACAGCCTCCATGCCACTCTGAAACTTGAGGAAAACCATCTCCGGCTCTGGAAGCACCTCATGACCTTCCTCTTTGCTTCTGCCTTCGCTCCTCCTCTCCCCTGCTGATCTGCTCTCTCTTGGCACTGTGCACCTGGCCTACCTTCTGACTTCCTCACATCCCCATACCCGCTCACCTTGCCATCCACCTGCACTGCCTCCTGGCAAACCCTTGCACTGGGTCCTGTATCTACAACCATACAGCCTACCCCCAGACCTCCTTTTGTTCTCTCTGCACTTACCAGACTCACCCTGTCTGTTGCCTCTAACCAAGCACTTGCCACCTGCTGGCTGCACTACTACTGTTTGTTGCTTGTTAGTATTTATTTATTTATTATTTATCTGTGTTCCTTTGCTCTGCACTTTCCACTTCTGCCCCCTTCCATGTATTTTTCTCTCTCCCATGCACTTGTGAGTTCTCAATGGCACTGTGCCTAGTAAGATTGTTGTTTTTGTTCTCCCTTGTTACCCTCCATTGCCTTGTCCCACTCTGAATCACTTGTGTATGAGCGCAATATAAATAAGCTATCAATTCAATTCAATTAAATGAGGAGGATCTCAGTCTTACTGGCTTTAAGGCAAAGATCGTTGGAGATGCACCACTCCTGGATCATGGCTAGACAGTCAGGAATGAGTGAGAGAGGAGAGGAGGCTGAGGGTAGCCTGAAGGAGAGCTGCCATCCACATAACACTGAAAGTTAGAGAAGAGGGTAGAGATAAGGTAGGCCAAAGGGGCCACATAGACATTGAAGAGCCAGGGTGAGAGGTTAGAGCGCTGGGTAACATAATATGTGGAGAAAGAGGTGGTGGAGAGAAAAGCCCCAAGTTGGACCTGGGAGGGATGGTCCAGGAGAAAGGAGGTCAACCAAACCAGGGCCTGATCAGGTTCTGACAGACACAAATGATCATGATTGCCCATGTCAAAAGCAGCAGAGGAAAGATCAAGGAGGATGAGGACAGAAGGAAGGCTATAATCGAGATTAGTGAGCAGATCTTCACGGGTGTTGAAGAGAGCAGTTTCTGTGCCTCTGGTTGCTCTGAAGCCAGACTGATGGTCATGGAGATAACCCACAGATTCACTGTGGAGAGTAAGCTGGGAGATGGCCTGCTTTTCCAGGAGTTTGCACAGGAAAGGAGTGCTAGAGATCAGGTGGTAGTTTGGCAGACAGGAAGGATCGGCAGAAGGCTTTTTCAAGAGGGGCTGCACAACGGAGTGCTTGAGGGGGGATGGGAATTTCCAGTGGCAAAAGAGTGATTGCAGAAATTGGCCAACTTTGGAGTGAGGGTGTCAATGTGGTCCTTGGTGGTTCTGGAGGAGTAGGGGAGCAATTGCTTGGACGACACTGTCATAGATCAGATTTGTCTAGAAACCTCATCACGAGTGGTCGGAAAGAAAGAGGAGAATGGAGGAGGAGAAGGAGACGTTGCCAGAAGTGGGGCTAAGAGAGGTAGAGGGAGAGGAAGAGGAGAGAGAGGACAGGATATCCTGAGTTTTAGTGGTGAAGTGAGAAGCCAGAGCCATACAGAGGGCCTGGGAGGGAACAGGAGAGGTGGAGACTGCAGAAGGAATTGGCCAGCTCCTTGCAGATTTTAAAGAGTTTGTCTGTGTTGTTAGAGGTCACAGAGACATGGGCTTGGATGTGGGCTCTCTTCTTGGTCAGGACAGAGTCTGTATTGCTTTTGGAGCAAGCGGCAGGTGGCAGGCCAGTTTGTCAGAAGATGCGTCCTATGCCCTCCACTTCCTCTCAGCCACCCTACACTTGGGTTTCAGGGTGGCGAGTTCAGAGTCATACCAAGAGTTGCACTTTGAGGTAGGCTTCAGATGGATTCTCATGACAGGGGCAAAGACATCCAGAGTGTTGGAGATGGAAGCTGCAGTTTAGAGAGGTCTGTGTCAGGGTGTGAGTCAGCCACAGGCGTAGGAGGAGCAGAAACAGTAGCAGCAAAGGCCTCCACTGACACACGTTTCATGGGCCAAATGACCGAGAAGGTAGGTGGCAGTGCTGAGGTCGGCTGCACCTGGGGGACAGAGAGCTTCAGGTGAGAGGAGAGCAGAAAGTGGTCTGTCCAAGAGAGAGGAGTGGTGAGAGGGCTAGAGAGGGGGGGTGTCTGAGGAGATGAGAACATCCAGGGTGCGAGAGATTCCAGAGGAGGGATTAGGAGCATCCAGATGGATGTTGAGGTCTGCGAGGAGGAAAAGTTGAGAGGTAGAGAGGCAAGGAGAGAAGAGGAGAGGTCAGCCCACTCTGAGAGGAAGAGGGCGACCTGGCCAGGTGGCCTGTAGATGGTGGCCACAGCAGAGAGAGGCTAGGAGACATAGAGAGCCTGCAGACCACGCATTCAAAAGAGGAGCCGGCCTGCATAGGAATGACAGAAGCAGGGACCCACTCCAGAAAGATCAGAGCGACTCCACCTCTGGGACGGTTGGTTCTAGGTTCAGAGAGGATCTTGTAGCCATCGGGCAGGAGTGTCAAAACTCGTGACAGAGCTGGCCATGTACCATGTCTCGTGAGAGCAAGGACATACAGGTCAAGTTCTTCAAGGAGGTGGCAGATATCAGAGGAATGTTTGACAGGGAGAGTTGAGAGTAGCGACGTGGAGCAGGTTGCCACATTTGAAAGACTTCTGTGGAGGGGTAAAAGCATGAGGTATTCCCTCCGGTGGTGGTAGAGGGGCCTGAGAGTGGGCTGTGGAGGTAGAAGGAGATGGCAAAGTAGCCAGAGAGGATGAGGAGGGTGCCAGAGAGGCGGTGGCAGAAGGAGATGGCAGAGGAGCCAGAGAGGAGCTGAGAGGAGTAGCAGGAGAAGGAAGGAGGTTGATAAGACGCGAGAGACACCCATTGAAAAGGAGGAGATTGGGCTGAGGGCCCTGGACCAAGACAGTGCCATTCAGATAGACATTAATGATGGTCTTGGAGGAGTGGCTGGAGGCCACGAGGACCTCCCACTGCATGCCACCATTAATGGGAGAGGAGGAAAAAGGAGAGAGAACAGAGACCATATGGGGGTCCATAGGTCTGGAGAGGGAACGACAAAGAGGATGCTAGTAAGAATCTGTCTGGAGGAAGCACTGATGTAGGTATCAGCGATAGGGAGGCCTGGGTTGGAGACCAGCATGTCCCTCTTGAACGTCTTCCTTCCTTCCTGACTTAGTGAGAGGGATAGGATAGGAGATAGAGTAGCAGTTAGAGAAAATAGGTGAGACGGAAAGTGGGAGAAGCAGGGATCGAAAGAGCAAAAGTGAGAGGATACAGGATGTGCAGAGGGGGATGCAGGGGGTCACACATTAGGGCACACACAGAAGGGGCAGAGAGGTACAACTCAACAGTACAAAGGGTAACCCCAGCGGAGTGGGGTACTGGAGAGTGATAGAGAGCCTAACGGACACAGATCACAGTACAACAGTGACCACAGTTGGGGGGGACCTACAGAGTGGGAGAGAGCCTAAAGGACACAGATCAAAGTACAGCAGAAACCACAGTTTGGGCGGGGGGCTATTGAGTGGCAGAGAGCCTAAGGGCACAGTTCACAGTACAACAGCTACCACATTTTGGGGAGGGGGACCTAGAGAGTGGGAGGGATCCTAAAGGACACAGATCACAGTACAACAGAAATCACAGTTGGGGGGGGGGGGCTAGGGAGTGGGAGAGAGCCTAAAGGACACACATCATAGTAAAACAGTAACCAGAATTGGGGGGGACCTAGAGAGTGGGAGAGAGCCTAAAGGGCACAGTAACACAGTAACCACAGCTGAGGGGACCTAGAGAGTGGGAGAAATCCTAAAGAGCACAGTTCACGGTAAACAGAAATCACAGTTTGGGAGGGCCTGGAGGGTGGGAGAGAGCCTAGAGGGCACAGGTCACAGTACAAAAATAACCTCAAAGGACCCTAGGATTACACAGGGACATAAGTACATTAAGTTAGATGGTTAGGTGGAAGTACGTGCAAGGCTGGGGACCTAGAGAAAAGACAGAGAACATAAAGTATGACTAACCGCTGGAAGGGGAGAGCCTAGTATGAAGCATGGACAACGTCTTTTAAGTTAGAACGTTAGGTGGAAGTATGTGCAAAGGAAGGGAAGTTTAGTAGAGAGCAGTAGTGGCTGCTCCACCTCCCCACACATTTCTTACCTTTCAGATGCATATTATTATATGGTCAATGGCTGCTTCGCACGATCACACTCTGCGCTGCTACCCCTTCATCACCAAACACCTGCATCGCACAACACAGCAGCCTTGTCCTGCGATGGCTTTGCCGCAGAGGGTCCAATCCTCAGTTCTTAAAGGTTTGGATGCGTGGACATAGGCGCAACACATTATGTATCGACAGGCCGTGTCTCCTGCGCACCTGCATCACACAACAGTGCAGCCTTGTCCTGCGATGGCTTTGACACAGAGGGTCCGATCCTCGGTACTTAAAGGTTTGGATGCATGGACGTAGGCGAAACATATTAGGCATTGACGGGCAGTGTCTCCTGCGCACCTGCATCGCACAATACTGTGGCCTTGTCCTGCAAGGGTTTTGCTGCAGAGGGTCCGATCCTTGGTTCTTAAAGGATTGGATGCGTGGACGTAGGCGCAATGTATTATGTATCAACGGGCAGTGTCTCCTGCGCACCTGCATCGCACAACAGCACACCTTTTTTCTGCAAGGGCTTTGCCACAGAGGGTCTGATCCTCAGTTCTTAAAGGTTTCAATGCGTGGATGTATGTTCAACGTATTAAGTCTCAACGGGCAGCGTCTCCTGCACAGCTACGTCACACAAAGCTGCAGCCTTGTCCTGCGAGGGCTTTGCCACAGAGGGTCCGATCCTCGATTCTTAAAGATTTCGATGTGTGGATGTAGGCGCATTGTATTAAGTATCGACGGGCAGCATCTCTTGCGTACCTGCATCGCACAATACTGCGGCCTTGTCCTGTGAGGGCGTTAGGTACACTTTAGTTCACATAGCAGTGCTACAATCTGGAACTGTTGTTATGGACTGGGCAAAGGAGACAAAGCAGAGCAATGTATGGCACAATGCAGAACAAAGTGACACATGTAATTGATATTAAAAATCCAAGCCAGGGTTTCTGCCAGATTGCACCAGAATGCAAGGCATTTTACAGAACACTGCTTTAGACAGCGGGCTACGGTACACCACCACAATGGCACATGCCATATTATTTTCACCAAGTCACAAAAATCTCCATTCTCCTTTTCTCCTTCCCTCTTGCAAGAACTCACTTTCATACCTCACTTCTGTTCTGGATGCCTCCAAGTCCAGCTACTTTAGAAATCTCTATGCTTGCACCCTCGCAAAAACGTCACTACCCTACAGGTCATGCTGCCAATCCCTCAGCCCTCAGTGCACTTCATGTCCTGCTTTTGCTCTCTGCCAATGCCATTGCTGTTTACTTGTCTTCAATATCTCTATCAGAGACATCCAAACTACTCTTCTTTCTCTCTCTCTCCTCTCCAGCCTCCTTCTCCCCACTGCCTCACTTCTATATCTTATACATCTTGGATTTATCCTCCCCACCACTTCGGCCAAACCAGCACCCACCTTGCCAATCCATCCTGTGGTCCTATGGATCTCTTTGCACAGCTGACTATCCAGGAGCTCACATCTCTCACCTACATGCCAACCCCCTTTAGTCCCATCTGGCCACTAACTCCCCAATGTTCTCGCTACCACTCGAAACTTGAATCTCTGCTCAATTCTCATTCATCCCAAACTTTATACAGAATTTGTAAAATGTCAATCACCCCTCTCTCCTTCATACCATCCGTAAACACAGCAGAAAAGGAACTTTGCCCATGCCTGGATTACCACCTTCATGGCCATCCACTCCATATCTATTTTATTGGAATTCGCAAACTGCCAATTCCACTCTTCTCCAGTTGAGGAACTCAAGTCCCCGTGCTTGCAGCACTGTTCTTTAGCCTCTACAACTATTCTGATAAGCCCAATTTATCCCCTTTTTCATCTCCTACAATCTTCTTTAAGACAACATCCAATTTTCTTCTGCTTTTCCGTCCTTGCCCCCAAACTATCCACACAAATACCTTTTCCTTATTTGCCACTGAATGGCACTTCAGTGTCTCATGCGGAACTCTGCCAAGACAAAAAAGCATTGCAGCACCTGCTTGTCTTCTCCTTATCTTTGACCCCTTACCTAGTCACGCCTGACACTCCTTAGCAATCCCCATGCCCCAAGACTGAATTTTATCTTAATCGTATACCTTAATTCGGTATCAAGCACAAAAAAATGTTAAAACAAATAATACAATTACAGATCATAAAAAGTTAATATCGCAGTAGAGTTAATTATAGTATTATTCATAACAGGCAAATAGTGCAAACACTTAATAAAACACGAGTTAAAAGTGGTGTTATCAAAAACAATAATTGAAGTTTATAAAAACCGCTTGAAATGCAATGTCCAAATTTAAAGACTGAATCTAATAAACATTAGTAAGATCTTCTCCCACATCACCTGCCACTCTGCCAAAGGCACGTTCTGCACCTCTTTTTCTGAAAAGACTTCTGTAGGGTTATGGCCCCATGGGCTTTCTGCTGTACACCTCTGCTCCATTGAAAATGTTTGGAATTTGAGACTCCATTGCACCTTAACCTTGACTACACCCCACTTCTGTGTGCATGGTCTTCATACTGTATCGGCTTTCTATGCTGCAAATGCCTCCCTTTGCATGTCTCAAAGTCTACCGCTCAAAAGAGTGGTATCCATTTTACTATATGGAAGACAGTTTTGGGTACACACTACAGTTCATATTCTAGAACGTGTGTAGGATACATGTCTATTGACAATCTTGGCCATCTGGCAGAGAATATCAGCATGCAAATTAAGAATGGAGAGTCATTTTCTCTCATGAAACATTCTGGCAACTTTCTCACTTGTTTTTGTGCAAGCAGGAAGAGTTGGGAAATGACTCAAACGAGCATCAAACCCTATCTGAAATTCCAAACTGTTTATGTTATGTCACATTTTTGTGAAATGCCCATTGAGTTGAAGTTCTGAAAAAAGGAAACAGAACTGATTTGATAGTCCCGCCATTGGGACTGACGTAAAGACAGTAGAGGATATTTCTAAAACATACTGCCATGAAAGGCTATGTGATGTTAGATGATATGTGTATTGAAAGATTATCCTCATAAAAACGTCATGCAAAATGAGCATACTACCAAGGAAATACATGTTACCTGAAAATGATCCTTTTCCTGAGGATTCAGAAATAAATTATGCAGTATGCCCGAACTAACCACCAGTAAATGCAAGAATATCCAGTAAGCCTTCCTCTTTTGTAATTGGATGGGTGGATGATGTTGAGCACTTCTTGTTATTATTTGCTGATTTACAAGATGCCCGTAGGAAGTGTATAAGGCCATTCAATATAATATGCTACTCCAGAGCCAGGGATGAGGCACAACTGTTACTCCTAAGGTTTGAAAATCTGTCATGCTACTAAGCATTTTCCATGCATAGTGAAATCAGTCTTGGGCAGAGATTGAAATGTTCAGCCCCTTTCCTCCCCTACCTTTGATATGTTGATTTGAGAACATGCCCTTTAGTTGAAATCTGAGTCAGCCCCATCATCTTTTATATTTCTAAGTCTTCTTTTGACACTTGAGTTGGCTTTGACTGTCTGCTTATTAACCTGCTATAATATAATTCATGGTAAGGCAGCAAGAATGATATTGGGTTATGATAACAATTGTGCTAGACTGTAAATTATTATTCACTCTTTTGGAGAAAACAAAGAATGCATAATTGCAAAGGAACTAGTTTAAAGTGTTTTATGTAATGTAATGTTTTTGTATGAAGATGTAAAATACATTTTAAAATGACGCAGTGGAATAAAATGTCTTATTTAGAAATTGACAGACCATTATAATTTAATGAAGTTTACTTAATTTGTAGATCATCATTAGAAAGATTAGGAACATGTATGTGCCTGCCAGGTGTAATTATGGTACTCTTAGCTAAATAGATACTTTTTTATAGCACCACAATTGTGACAGTCTGCTGGCTGCTAATAGTGGCAGCTGGCCCATTAAGGTGTAGAGGGTTTTGCCTCATCTCCTTACAGACCATCTAGGATGGACAATGCCCTTGAGTTAAAAAGCACTGCCTTCCCCAATCCTGTGTTAGAACTGTGTTCTTGACATGTTCTGTATTCATTTTTAAACCCGTAAGAATCAATCATCAATACCTAGGCAAACAGTTATTTTCAGGAAGTGCCGTTTTACTCAGTATAGAAACTGACTTAACTTACAAAAATGTATCTAATATAGATTTTATAAATGGGCAGACCACGGTTTTCATGAAATGCAGTGTTCACAAAAGCCAATCTATATATATCTATATATTTAAAATGCTTAGGTAGGTTTCCTACTCAGCTTATGCAATTTATCAGTGTTCGGTTGCCCTCTGCTGTCCAAATGGCAAAGTGCACCTCTGTATGCCCTTCCACTTTAACAATAGCAATCATTTTAACAAAGCAATTTATCAGTGTTAGGTTGCCCTCTGCTGTCCAAATGGCAAAGTGCATCTCTGTGTGCCCTTTCACTTCAACAACAGCTATCATTTTAATGGCAAATTGCACCTTTGTGTGCCCTTCCACTTCAACAACAGCTATGATTTTAACAAACAGAATGAGCATGGTTCTGCATGGTCACCTTCACATTCTACAATTGCAAACATTCAGAATAATTTCAAATTACTTTTCCACCCCCACTTATCTTCACACAGGGCACGGCAGTTCCAGGGCACAGCGGTTCCAGTGCAATGGACAGTTAATTACTGGCTCAACGTTTCAGTCTCTAATGCGCAAAACACTGTAGGACGAATGACTCCTCTAAAGCTAAAACTGAAAGTAGATGCTATAATTATGCTACTACGCAATACAATGCCATTGCGGGGACTGTGCAATGGACCAAGGTTGACAATTAGGCATCTACAAAGACACATCATAGAGGCCTGTGTAATCAATGGATTAAACTTAGATACTGTTCTTGTACCGCGCATAACTTTCATTCCATCTGATACAAATATGTGTTTCAAATTCAAAAGAAGGCAGCTTACAATATGTTTAGCCTTTTTTTCAATACCCATTATTAAGTCACAGGGACCTTCGACCGCTCCTGGAAATGATCAGTGGTAATTCCTATATTTAAGAAGGTGGACAGTAGTGACCCTATGAAATACTGACCGATATTGACCTTTAAGATATGCTAGAATACAACAGCTAGTGTGACATAAAAGCCCTTTGTCCAATTGAGACAATCCATTGGAGTCTTTTATTAATACAAAAAATAGATATTCCAAAAATGTGCATGTTATTTGCATAATTAATAATGTATGGGTTAGTGAGCAAACTATTTTATAATGGAATAAAAAATAGTTCAACCATTAAAAACAATGTGTAGCATTGGCAGAACAATTCAAAATGATCTGTTTTCAAGGAAAATGTTCCAACAATTCTTACTCAGATTTGAAATTTCACAAGATCACATTTGATCATATGGATAAGTGGGGACACATTAATTGACTTCTAGATACCTTTGTATGTCTTAACAAAGGCTTACTTGTATAAAAATAATGTGGGACAGAAGTGTATACCTGTACCCATTTGAGATGGCTAAAACACATAGGGTCAGCATGGTGTATTGCAACAAGGTTTGGGTCTATTTGACCTAAAATATTTAACCTAATACATTTGATCAAATTTTTTCGACCTTTTTTCTGTCTAAAATGCGGGGGGTGACCCCCATAACCCCTTCACATTCCCTCAACCATATCTATATCCTTACCCACCCCATATATATAGTTAATTAAATTTGACCCCAAAAAAAGTTCAAAAGAATTTGATCAAATGTTTTAAGTTCAATTATGCTAATACATTGCAACAACAACATCTGCATGAGGCTCAGTATAGAGACACAGGACAGTTGTTCTGTGATGCTGTGGGGAATCTCATGGGATACCTGCTTCAAATGGGCACTCACATAACAAAGGCCAGCCACACACCAGGGTGCTGAAAACCAAAGGCCATTTGAAGTACAGGTTTGGGAAGGAGTTAGAGTAGGCAACGAGGGAGAATTGGTGCTGAGAAAAGGTTCCACCATCTTTCCTTTCTGTTGGGTTCTCTTACTTTCCAGTCCCTTGCATTTCCTGCAGGACAAGGCACCCCTGACAGCTGGCTTGCTTCTGTCCAATCCCCTGTGACCTTTTAGCTTTATAAGAAAAGGGTCTTCCACTGCTTCTTTGATTCATCTTGGGACCTTCAAGGGAAGAAGACACGTCCACTTTTGGACTGCTCTTGGGAGTGCAGTCTATTCTAACCTCCTCTGGCACAGAGGTGAAACCCGAAGCCATCCAAGGTAGAGGAGAGCTTTGTCCCCTAATCATTCCCAGACAACAGTGGGTGTGACTGCTGCTGGGCCAAGGCCTCTCTCTGTGGGTTGCGCTGGATCCAGGGTTCTGTCCACTGGAAGTGAAGGGCCCCCTGTAGGTGCCCGGCAAGCTCACTGGAGTGGTAGTGCAACAAAAAGACTTACTTTGTCCCTGGAAGCCCAGGAGTGGGGCTCCCAGTAATCCAGAAGACAATGAACAGCTCTGGGCCTTGATTCCCACATTTAAACACTTGTGAGTTAAAACGACCTGAATATGGCATGCCTGCCCCAAGATTATTTGTGCAACCTGCCATTGCTGCTATGACCTCCCCCTGTGTTGGACTCAGATGACCAGCTCACCAACCCAACTCTGAACCTCCACCACAGGAATTCCCTAGTAGCCTGGCTCAATGCTGTTTAACCCCGAAAGACAAGAATAAGGTACTGCGAAATGGCCCTGTCACTCTGGTCCAATTTCAGGGCCATATTGACTTTGAAGCCCCATCTCTGCATTTTTCTTGAAAGACATCATTTGAACAGTGACATTGCAGCAACTGCTACCCTGATCCCCCTTGCTCAAGTGCTGAGAAAGCTATTGTACGCCAGTTCTGTGTTTTCAGTATTCACTTCACAGTGGTGGGTATTGATTTAGTTAGTTGTTTGCATTTTTGTTTGTTTTATTAAAGTACATACATTTTTATAGAACCTTGATTGGACATTCTTTTATTTTGGGGTCTTTGTGCAATTGTTGTTTTCGTTGGTACTGTTATCGCTTCATGCCCCTCCTGAGAGTATAGCCTGCCCTTGGCGCATGTTACCACAAAAGTCAAAGGAAATCTTCCCATCGGGCTGTACCTGTTTTACCCTTATGATTGGGATTACGTCTGTTTTGTAGTAGTGTGGGGCTGAGTAGGCAATTATAGCAGGTTAGTAGTCATTTCATCACACAATCAATGAATGCAGTTTATTAGGAACCACTAAGCAATCCAGCAAATAATTTATAAAAAATCAAGATCATCTTTACGATAAACCACGACACACCTGGATCTCAATGTTTAGTTAAGGAATACTGTTCAATTTACTTGCTGATACCAGTTCAAAAGAGAATGTGTGAAAATAAATGTTCATTAAATATAAATAAACTGTGATTTTAAAGTTACAGAAAGCAGGTTCATATGGAAATATTCTGGCCAATCTCACTTTTGGTAACCTAGCAACAGCAGAAATGTAAAGTTATTTTTGCTACTATTTGCTATAGCTTGTAAAACCACATCTTTTCATAGTTCGGACAGAGGCAATCCCCTTTTGTGCATTTTTGAATTAAAAACACAACCACAAATCATACATTGATGGTGAAAGGCTGAGCGAGATACAAGGGCAGAGCATGCTGGGAATAAATCAGAGGACATGATATATCCTTGTTATGACATCAACACATTTTTGTGACGCCTTTGAAAACATGTTTGGTCCTTTCTCGCTGTGTGTTAATAGCACTGCACAATATAATATGCAGTGACAACCATGGTTATATTATCAACCTCAAAAAAATTAAATGCTGAGTGGATCTCAAGGTGTTTCAGATCTGAATGCAGAATGGAGCCTCAAAGGGTTTCAGACCTGAATGCTGAGTGGAGCCTCAAAGGGTATCAAATCTGAATGCTGAGTCGAGCCTTAAAGGGTTTCCGATCTGTAACCTGGAGGTTGCATGACCTTTTTTCCAACAGGCACAAGAACCCACATAGCTATTTGACCAATTTGCTTTTGAAGCATCTATTATTGGTATGACATAAGCAATAGGCCTGTAGCATTACCACTTCAGGCCCGAGCGAAAGGGCTTACTGCTTTTAGTACCCCAGCCCGTAAAACAGGGGTACTAAAAGCAAAAATAATGGCTGCCAGGGAAGGGAAAACAAAGTCTGTTTTCTCTTTGCATGGCGGCCATTGAAAACAATAAAAAAAGTAAACAAACAAAATGGCCGCCATGGAAAGGAGAGCAGGGCCTACATCTAGTCCTTCTTCCTTTCCATGGCGGCCTGTCGCAGATCGGGAGCGGACGCACTGGAGACAGAAGTATTTCAAGTGTGTACACTCCTGATGAGGAGCAAAAAAGTAGGTAAATTGAGGAAAGGGAAATCTGTGCAGGAGGAGGGGCGGAGGGGAACACAGCAGCACTTACCTGAATCCCCGGTGGGGAAGATGGCGGTCTCCAGCTGTGAGGAGGCTCGGAGCAGGGGGATTACCATGCAGTAATTCATTGTTCCGTGCCTCCTCATTGGCTGGCGGGCTGCCACCCCCCAGCCCCCTCCCCCACCGGGTACTCATTTTCAATAGTTCATCTGACGTGGGACCTTTTGATGTAATAGCTTAAATGGCAATAATCAACATTTTATAGAATACTAATGATTAAAAATACATTTCCATTTGTGAGGCAAACCTCCAAAAAGTAAATAGCGGGTGCGTTGCTTGCCTCTTTTGTAAACATGAATTATGGTAAAGTTTATTTCTAGTTTTATGCTCCTTTTAAATTGTGTCGCCTGTAATACGATAAGTGCCTCAATTGCGTACAAATGCAAACAGTTATGATATTTGTCAATCAGCATTGCAGAACTGTTTGTTTAAATCCAGCCTTTCTGATATTTCCATATATTTTCAATTATCATGTTTGTCTGACCTCATTATTTGAAGAAGACAGCTGATGAGACTGAAGAGTGTTGTCCTCAATTGTGATATCAGATCAGCGGATAGCGTTCGACTGCTACCGTCTTCAGCAATTCAACTATCTGATGGCAAGGCAAGCCTGGGCATCCTGGAATGCACCATGGTCCTTGGATGGTTTATGGTCTTTCCATCGATGGAAATGCATCAAAATGCAAATCCATCGATGGAAATACATTGAATGCCGTTGCATTGAAATGCTATCTTTTACATGTAAAAGTGCATTTCCATCGAAAACAGTCCACTGAATATATTAATGGACAAGTTTAGACGGATATGCACTTTAAAATGTAAAAAATAGCATTTCGATGCATTTTTTGTAACATTAAAACGTTACATGGAGCTGTCCAGTGCTGAAATTTTGGAACTGGCCAGCTCCTTGTAACGTTTTAATGTTTATTGTATATTGGGGGGGGTTTCCCCCAGCCCCCCGAACCCGAACGCACAGCCCCCCTTAACCCTAACCCAACACCAACCCTAACCCTAAACCTAACCCTAGCCCTAACCAACCCTAACCCTTAATCTAAGCCTTAATGTAACCCTAAATCTAACCCTAAATATAACCCCATATCTAACCCTAGCCCCAACTCTAACCCCTAACCCTAATCCAAATCTAACCCTAAATTTAACCCTAAATCTAACCCTAACCCTAGCCCCAACCCTAACCCTAATCTAACCCTTAATCTAACCCTTAATCTAACCCTAAATCTAACCCTGGCCCCTAATCTACCCCTACCCCTAACCCTAATTATCCATCAAAATTAACCATCGAAAATTATTCAATGAATATGCTTTTCGATGGAAAGGCAATATAATGAATAATTTTCGATGGAAAGTTTTTCGATGAATAATTTTTAGATGGAAATTCCAGATACCTCCTTGGACCTTTGGGTGGGAGTGCTGTGTAGGTGGGTATGTTCTTGCACAGAGGGCACTATCTGTGCATCAGACTCGATGGAGACACTAGGACCAATTTCAGGTCCAAACACCCAAACATTGTGGCCAGAGTCTCCATTGCCATATAGCACACTGATGCTGTTCTTTGTCCGACTGGTGCTGTCCATTCAGGCAAAAGCCCCAGAAGGCTCCACTGAGCGAAGCACCTAAGCAAGTTAGAGTGAGGTTTGTAATGGCTCTCAGCCTTCAATCTAGCATACTAAGAAAGGTGAAAAGAGTACCTGTGTATTTTCAATGGCAGGCAGCTATTTCTCTGAACCAAAAATCAATGGGGATCATTTTACCCAAAGTAGTCATTTCAGGGAGAAAAGCGGCTCTGTCTGCACTTTCGTGTGAAAAGGACCTCTCCATTCAATGTTCATAATTTTTGGCATGTAGTG
Organism: Ambystoma mexicanum; assembly: GCF_040938575.1. Lineage (NCBI taxonomy): Eukaryota > Metazoa > Chordata > Amphibia > Caudata > Ambystomatidae > Ambystoma > Ambystoma mexicanum. The sequence goes on from NC_090928.1 coordinate 375,055,759, forward strand.
CGAAAAAGTGAGCAAATCTGGCGGGCATCGGTTTGACATTTTGTTCCCACTTTTAGAAAAAGTGTGAATGCCTCCCACAATTAATGATTGGTGACTGTGTGACAGATTTTCATTTGGCATGGGTGTTTTATTAAATTAAGCCACATGCCAAAAACATAGTGTGTACATGTGCCCTTCTGCATCAGTATCCTGATCTGCAGTGTCTGATCTAACACTAGCACAGAGCCGGGTCAGAGGTCACAGCTGTCAATTCGAAAACTTCACTGACATCCAAGTGCGCAAGGGGGCACTTAAGACATGCACCCCTGTACCAAAACTCCATAAGTATGCGTTTAGTGTCCTGGTGGCAGATGCATCTTTAAATATAAGGCATACCCGAGTTATGCTATGGTTGATGGTATTTCTCAAAATGATTACATCCACATCAATTTGATATCACATGTGTGTCCACCCTGTGAGTCCAGCTCAGCTCCAAAAAAGATTATGTGTATTCTCCCAGACAGTCTGAATCCTTCTGATAGGACTGTAGCCTTGGGGACTGCTTCACTGTGTTCCTTTGTAAGGGCAGGTAACACCCTCCCCAGGGAGACAGCCACTCGGTAGGAAGCTGTCCTTGTAACAGGAAACAAAGGACACACCCATTCACAAGAGGAAAGCCTTGCACCAGGCTGCTGCATTCCAAAAGGACTTTGATCCTATTGAGGAAGGAAGTGGGTGGGACTAGAGTAGACAGAGGGATCTGCCTCTATCTTGCCTTCCTGTCCCCTCCACTTCCTTCAGCAGAAAGTACTTTGGATGTGATGTCAGAAGGCAAGGTTCACTTGCTCTAAGAACATTGTACCCTTGAAGTGGGTTAGCTTTAGCCCCGATCACCTGGGAGGTTTTGCCTTTAAAAGAAGGGACCTTGCCCTCCTTCTTTGATTCACATTTGGACAAACAGTAAAGGACTCATTCATTGCATCTGTGTTAGGAGAGTTGATGCCTCCAACGTCCTCCACCAGTGAAGTTAAGACTAAGTGTCCAAGGCAGAGGCAAGCTCTGTCCCCTAACCATCCCCATGTACCACTGGTGCTGTTGAAACAAGACCTGCCTCTCTCCCAGTAACAAGGGTACCCAGGAACTCACTGTGTTGATGGACACCTGCAGTTGTGAGCCAGCCTCAGTGTGAAGGAACAACAGAACAAGGACTGAAACATATCTTTGAGACCTGAATTGGGACTCACAGCAACCAGAGTACCAAGAAAGCCAGGAAGGCTGTATTTTTCCCATTGAACAACTTTAAATCCTGAATGAGCCTTTTCGAGGGCTTCGAACATACAGGACCCTTCAAGCTGAGCCTGTCATCATCCCGGGTGGAATTACAAGCCGGCTTCGAACCTCCACTCTCCGCCCCAGCTTCTTTGCTGCTGATCTCCATCGCCATTCGAACTAACCCTGGTGGGCCATTGAGCCACGACCATCGAATGCTGCATCAAACAGCTCAAACCGAACTGTGCAACCAGTCTCCAGCCTCTTTGGTGTCATACCGATTTGTGAACTGACTCTGGTGCCTTTACAATCCACAACTCCTCAATGGCTTAATCAAATCGATCCAGTAGAACCAAGCATCTAGTCACCAGAATCCTTGTTTTTACTTGCATTGCAACCCTGAATCATGACCCAGAGTGCTGCATATTTCAATCTGTACGTATTCTGTGTTCTTTCCACAGGTTTTGTATAGTATTTTCCTATTTCATTCGTTTTTAGATGGTGTGTTTCATTAAAGTATGTTGATTTTTTATAGAACCTTGATTGAACATTCCCTTCATTTTGAACTGTTGTACTATTGCTGTTTGGGTTGCTACTGAATCATATTCACACCACTCTTAACACTAAAGTCGAAGCAGGTATGTCTCTTAACTATACCTGTTTTACCTTTATGATTGGGACTCTTGCTTTGTAGCAGTTTGAGGGCAGAGTAAGCACTTTAGCCGCTACTCAACCTTTTACTCCTGCTGGGCAGCAGTCATTTAGACATTTCTTAGTCAAGGTTCGCAGAGCTAACAAAGATACTTGTGATTTATATTTTTGAAATACAAATTGTTTGCACATTCACTTTTTCAAGCGCAGGGTTGATTGGTTGCCATTGAAGTGAGCAATCACGCGCATTTCGAGGGGATTGGGTCCTCCGACGTATTCCATATCTATGACATGTAATCACCACAGCTGTGCTGCTTCGGAAACTTTTTTCGGCGTCTGCGTCCTGCGTCGATGACGTCGATGCGCCGTCGTCGAGGACCTCCTCTGACGTCCGACGTCATCTGATGTGATAAGTAGGACGCACAACGCCCGCAGCCTCAGTTCCGTTTTTTCCGCGAACGTGTTGCTTCGTGATTCTCGGTTTACGCCTCGACTCTTTGGAGTTCTGTTCTTCTCGGTTCTTCGAACCTGTTCGTTTTGTGAATATCCTTCGTGTGAAGATGTCTTCTACTTCGTCTTCGACCCCGCGTCCGGGCTTCAAGAAGTGCGGGGAGTGTGGGTCCAAGATGTCGGTGATGGACTCGCACAACGCCTGCCTCTGGTGCCTCGGGGAGGCCCACGACACGGATGACTGTATCGACTGCCAGTCGCTCACGTCCAAAGCCTTACGCGAACGTAAGAAGAAGTTGTCGGTAGGTCAGGTGTCCAAGCCCAGGAAGTCGAAGTCTGCGGGGCTTTCGACGGATGATTCGAGGGGTGACTCTCCGCGTCATCGTCGGAAGTCTCGTGGGTCTCCTTCTAGGAGTCGTCTCGCCACTCCTCAGCCTCTTCGAGGCATTCTCGGAAGCGCCGACACCGGTCGTCTTCCAGGTCCTCTTCGGAGGACTCTGCCCAGCACGTCGCTTACCCCACCTGCCGTGCGACGCCGGAGGAATGGGCTTCCTTCGGGAAGAAAATGCTGGCGATTCTTGAGTCGCAGGGTACTAAGCCGTCCGCGCCCCCGAGTGGGGTCGGTCGTGAGAGGTCGAGAGACACCGCTCGCAAGAGTGGTCGGCACGAGTCACGGGAGAGGTCCCGTTCGGACAAGGGGACTCGTTCTCGATGTACCCGTTCCAGGTCCCGGTCCTCGACGCGTTCGAGACCGTGTGCACCTGTGAGGTCTTCGAGGAAGACATCGACGTCTGAGGCGTCGAGGGCGTCAACAGGTTTTCTCGAGGCTCCGGCTCCGAGGAAGTCGTCGAAGCCGTCGACGCTCAAGTCGTCGATGGACACGCTCGGGGCTCCGGCCTCGAGGGCTGTGTCGACGCCGCCGATGCTGGAGGCGCTGCATCTGACGTCGACGCCGATTTCCTCGACGTCGACGCCGATCCTCTCGGCGCCGATGCCGGTTCTCTCGACGCCGGCGCCAATTTGCTCGACGCCTTTCGTGTCGGAGGTACCCCGTGGCACGGGAGAACCCCCTAGGAAGGCTCTGGTTAAGAGCAAGCACTCTCGGGTGCCTTCTTTTCGCCACCTGGACTATATTTCAGAGGCGGATGAGGATTCTGATGGCCTGGTTCCTAGTCAGGTTCCAGATGAAATTGTCTCGGGCCATAGTCAGTTTGACGATTTGAGACAGTCACTGCATGATGCCAGTGGACTGGACACCTCTCCGGAGGTGGAGTTTTGTAGGCCTGAGCCTGGCTCTCATGCCGATTCCTCGTACCGGCGCCTTATGGCTAGGGTTTCTGAGTACTTGGGATGGTCTGCTCCCCCAGGGGAGTTTGTGCAGGATGATCTGACGGACATCCTTGATGTTGGTCCCCCAACTGATCCGGTACTGCCGTTCCATATGGCTTTACAGAGAAGGGTGGCGGCGGCTTGGACTGCTCCGGAGAGTCTCCCGGCGGTGGGCAGATCCTTGTCGCGAAAATACCGTCCAGCCAGTAGCGACCACTGCTACTTGACCAGGCACCCCACTCCGGAGAGTTTGGTGGTGCAGGCGGCCACGGTCCCGGCAAAGCAGGCGTCGTACCCTACCATCCCTCCTGATAGGGACGACAAGCGTTTTGATGGCTGGGCGAAGAAAGTGTTTTCTTCTGGTGGTATGGCGCTTCAGGCGGCCAACTCCATTTGTGCCTTGTCTCGTTTCACACACACTCTGTGGAACTGTGTTGCGTTAGCGGCTGAACATATTCCCGAAGGGGACGAACGGGATGGTTTCCTTGCTATGGTCCAGGATGGTAAGGATGCCATGTGTGAGTCCGTTCAGTCGGGTTTGGACTTAGCTGAATGCGTCAGTAGGTCCATGGCGGCGAGCACCGTGATACGCAGGTTTGCGTGGTTGCGAAAGTCGGGGTTTGCTCCTGATGTGCAGTCTCGGCTCCTCAACATGCCCTTTGACGGTGAACACCTTTTTGGCAGCAAGGCTGACGAGAGCCTTGAGAGGTTGCAGACCTCGAAAGCTGCAGCGAAGTCGTTGGGCGCTGCAGTTCGCCAACCTCCGCCTTTTCGTCCTAGGGGACAGCAGTGGAGGGGTGGTTCCTTTCGCTATTACTCGTCCTTCAGTAAAGCGAGAGGAGCTGGCAGTCAAAGAGGCCAACGCAGGGGTACCAGAGGTGGACGACAGGGTACCCGTGGTGCCAAGGCCGCTCGGGCAGTTGCCTCTTTGCCCTCAGGTAACGCCGCGGCCGCTCCCTCTCAGTCATGAGGCCATGTCCCATGGTTCGCCGGTTGGGGGAAGGCTGGCGCAGCATCTTGTAGAGTGGCATGCCATTACTTCAGATGTGTGGGTTCTGGAGATCATAGCCCACGGCTACTGTCTTCCCTTTCGGCACAGGCCTCGCGACAATCCACAGGGGAACCTCGCTTTGTAGAGTCCGGATCCGCTCCTTGCGCAGGAAATTCAAGCCCTGCTGGAGAAAGGCGCCATAGAACTGGTGCCTGTAGCGGAGAGGAACAAGGGATGGTATTCCCCTTATTTTTTGATTTCGAAGAAAGACGGGGGATTGAGACCCATCATGGACTTGCGCGGTTTGAACAAACTCCTCAGGAAGGACAAGTTCAAGATGGTTACTCTCTCTCAAGTCCTCCAGGCCCTTCAGCTTCAGGACTGGTTGGTGTCACTCGACCTCAAGGATGCTTACTTCCATGTGCCGATCCATCCCAAGCACAAGAAGTACCTGAGGTTCGCGGTTGGCGACTCGCACTTTCAGTTTCGGGTCCTGCCGTTCGGATTGACCTCCGCCCCGAGGGTTTTCACCAAGCTCATGGTGGTGGTGGCAGCGCATCTCAGGCAAGGGGGATTCACGTCTACCCCTACCTGGACGATTGGTTGATCAGGGGGAGCTCTCCCGAGCAAGTCCTGGATCATCTGTCCGTCACCTGCCACTCCCTTCACAGGCTGGGCTTCTCCCTCAATTTAAAGAAGTCCCATTTGACGCCAACACAGCGGCTCCAGTACATCGGAGCAGTGCTCGACACTTCCCTGGGGCAGTGTTTTCCTCCCCAGGTGAGGGCTCTTCACATTCAGCAGATGGTGCACAAGTTTCAGCATGCCCAGACACTCCCAGCGTTCGAGTTCTTGAGGTTGCTCGGCCTCATGGCATCCTGCATTCTTCTGGTGCCAGAGGCTCGCCTGTGGATGAGATCTTTGCAGTGGGCGCTCAAGACGCAATGGTCGCAGTCCTCCGGCAGGATGTCGGACCCGGTCCAGGTGCCGCCCTCGGTCGCCCGGGACCTTCTGTGGTGGGCCGTCATAGGCAACTTGATGAAGGGGGCTCCATTTTGGCTTCCCTGGCCGGAGGTGACGATCGTGACGGATGCATCCCTCACGGGTTGGGGAGCTCATGCCAATGGGCTGACAGTCAGCGGTCGTTGGTCTCCGTCGGAGTCCAGACTCCATATCAATCTGTTGGAGCTGAGGGCCGCCAGGCTAGCCCTGAAGGCTTTTCTGCCGACTGTGCGAGGAAAGAGTGTCCTGATCCTGACGGACAACACAGTGGCCATGCACTACCTCAACAAAAAGGGGGGGGCAGGGTCACTTCCTCTGCGCCGACACCGGTCGTCTTCCAGGTCCTCTTCGGAGGACTCTGCCCGGCACGTCGCTTACCCCACCTGCCGTGCGACGCCGGAGGAATGGGCTTCCTTCGGGAAGAAAATGCTGGCGATTCTTGAGTCGCAGGGTACTAAGCCGTCCGCGCCCCCGAGTGGGGTTGGTCGTGAGAGGTTGAGAGACACCGCTCGCAAGAGTGGTCGGCACGAGTCACGGGAGAGGTCCCGTTCGGACAAGGGGACTCGTTCTCGACGTACCCGTTCCAGGTCCCGGTCCTCGACGCGTTCGAGACCGTGTGCACCTGTGAGGTCTTCGAGGAAGACATCGACGTCTGAGGCGTCGAGGGCGTCGACAGGTTTTCTCGAGGCTCCGGCTCTGAGGAAGTCGTCGAAGCCGTCGACGCTCAAGTCGTCGATGGACACGCTCGGGGCTCCGGCCTCGAGGGCTGTGTCGACGCCGCCGATGCTGGAGGCGCTGCATCTGACGTCGACGCCGATTTCCTCGACGTCGACGCCGATCCTCTCGGCGCCGATGCCGGTTCTCTCGACGCCGGCGCCAATTTGCTCGACGCCTTTCGTGTCGGAGGTACCCCGTGGCACGGGAGAACCCCCTAGGAAGGCTCTGGTTAAGAGCAAGCACTCTCGGGTGCCTTCTTTTCGCCACCTGGACTATATTTCAGAGGCGGATGAGGATTCTGATGGCCTGGTTCCTAGTCAGGTTCCAGATGAAATTGTCTCGGGCCATAGTCAGTTTGACGATTTGAGACAGTCACTGCATGATGCCAGTGGACTGGACACCTCTCCGGAGGTGGAGTTTTGTAGGCCTGAGCCTGGCTCTCATGCCGATTCCTCGTACCGGCGCCTTATGGCTAGGGTTTCTGAGTACTTGGGATGGTCTGCTCCCCCAGGGGAGTTTGTGCAGGATGATCTGACGGACATCCTTGATGTTGGTCCCCCAACTGATCCGGTACTGCCGTTCCATATGGCTTTGCAGAGAAGGGTGGCAGCGGCTTGGACTGCTCCGGAGAGTCTCCCGGCGGTGGGCAGATCCTTGTCGCAAAAATACCGTCCAGCCAGTAGCGACCACTGCTACTTGACCAGGCACCCCACTCCGGAGAGTTTGGTGGTGCAGGCGGCCACGGTCCCGGCAAAGCAGGCGTCGTACCCTACCATCCCTCCTGATAGGGACGACAAGCGTTTTGATGGCTGGGCGAAGAAAGTGTTTTCTTCTGGTGGTATGGCGCTTCAGGTGGCCAACTCCATTTGTGCCTTGTCTCGTTTCACACACACTCTGTGGAACTGTGTTGCGTTAGCGGCTGAACATATTCCCGAAGGGGACGAACGGGATGGTTTCCTTGCTATGGTCCAGGATGGTAAGGATGCCATGTGTGAGTCCGTTCAGTCGGGTTTGGACTTAGCTGAATGCGTCAGTAGGTCCATGGCGGCGAGCACCGTGATACGCAGGTTTGCGTGGTTGCGGAAGTCGGGGTTTGCTCCTGATGTGCAGTCTCGGCTCCTCAACATGCCCTTTGACGGTGAACACCTTTTTGGCAGCAAGGCTGACGAGAGCCTTGAGAGGTTGCAGACCTCGAAAGCTGCAGCGAAGTCGTTGGGCGCTGCAGTTCGCCAACCTCCGCCTTTTCGTCCTAGGGGACAGCAGTGGAGGGGTGGTTCCTTTCGCTATTACTCGTCCTTCAGTAAAGCGAGAGGAGCTGGCAGTCAAAGAGGCCAACGCAGGGGTACCAGAGGTGGACGACAGGGTACCCGTGGTGCCAAGGCCGCTCGGGCAGTTGCCTCTTTGCCCTCAGGTAACGCCGCGGCCGCTCCCTCTCAGTCATGAGGCCATGTCCCATGGTTCGCCGGTTGGGGGAAGGCTGGCGCAGCATCTTGTAGAGTGGCATGCCATTACTTCAGATGTGTGGGTTCTGGAGATCATAGCCCACGGCTACTGTCTTCCCTTTCGGCACAGGCCTCGCGACAATCCACCGGGGAACCTCTCTTTGCAGAGTCCGGATCCGCTCCTTGCGCAGGAAATTCAAGCCCTGCTGGAGAAAGGCGCCATAGAACTGGTGCCTGTAGCGGAGAGGAACAAGGGATGGTATTCCCCTTATTTTTTGATTTCGAAGAAAGACGGGGGATTGAGACCCATCATGGACTTGCGCGGTTTGAACAAATTCCTCAGGAAGGACAAGTTCAAGATGGTTACTCTCTCTCAAGTCCTCCAGGCCCTTCAGCTTCAGGACTGGTTGGTGTCACACGACCTCAAGGATGCTTACTTCCATGTGCCGATCCATCCCAAGCACAAGAAGTACCTGAGGTTCGCGGTTGGCGACTCGCACTTTCAGTTTCGGGTCCTGCCGTTCGGATTGACCTCCGCCCCGAGGGTTTTCACCAAGCTCATGGTGGTGGTGGCAGCGCATCTCAGGCAAGGGGAGATTCACGTCTACCCCTACCTGGACGATTGGTTGATCAGGGGGAGCTCTCCCGAGCAAGTCCTGGATCATCTGTCCGTCACCTGCCACTCCCTTCACAGGCTGGGCTTCTCCCTCAATTTAAAGAAGTCCCATTTGACGCCAACACAGCGGCTCCAGTACATCGGAGCAGTGCTCGACACTTCCCTGGGGCAGTGTTTTCCTCCCCAGGTGAGGGCTCTTCACATTCAGCAGATGGTGCACAAGTTTCAGCATTCCCAGACGCTCCCAGCGTTCGAGTTCTTGAGGTTGCTCGGCCTCATGGCATCCTGCATTCTTCTGGTGCCAGAGGCTCGCCTGTGGATGAGATCTTTGCAGTGGGCGCTCAAGACGCAATGGTCGCAGTCCTCCGGCAGGATGTCGGACCCGGTCCAGGTGCCGCCCTCGGTCGCCCGGGACCTTCTGTGGTGGGCCGTCGTAGGCAACTTGATGAAGGGGGCTCCATTTTGGCTTCCCTGGCCGGAGGTGACGATCGTGACGGATGCATCCCTCACGGGTTGGGGAGCTCATGCCAACGGGCTGACAGTCAGCGGTCGTTGGTCTCCGTCGGAGTCCAGACTCCATATCAATCTGTTGGAGCTGAGGGCCGTCAGGCTAGCCCTGAAGGCTTTTCTGCCGACTGTGCGAGGAAAGAGTGTCCTGATCCTGACGGACAACACAGTGGCCATGCACTACCTCAACAAAAAGGGGGGGGGCAGGGTCACTTCCTCTGTGCAGGGAGGCGATGCAGCTCGAGTTCTGGGCCATCCAGCAGGAAGTTTCGATCTCGGCAGTTCATCTGGCCGGAGACGAAAACGTGACGGCGGACGCTCTGAGCAGGCAGAGCACGATCTCTCACGAGTGGGAGTTGGCTCAGGAGATTCTCCTGGAGATCTTCGCCCTTTGGGGGACCCCTCAAGTGGATCTCTTCGCCTCCAGTGTCAACCGGAAGTGCGAAAGGTTTTGCTCGCGGGAATTTCCTCCAAAAGGAGCCTTAGGAGACGCGTTCGTGGTGGAGTGGTCGTTCCCGCTGCTGTACGCGTTTCCTCCAGTCCCCGTCATCCCGCAAGTGCTGCGGAGGTTACGGAAGTTCGGTTCCCGGATGATCCTCATTGCTCCGGCGTGGGCTCGGAGGACATGGTACCCGGACCTTCTCGACTTGTCCATCTGCCCTCCGCGTCGTCTTCCCTACCGAGACGATCTGCTCTCACGGGAGGGGGGTCAGGTTCTCCATCCAGAGGTCGGATCCCTCAACCTTCACGCTTGGCTTCTGAAAGGTTGAGGTATAGGGATTGGGACCTCCCCGAGGACGTGATGGAGGTGTTGCTTTCGGCCCGGAGGCCAGCAACAAAGTCTCTGTACCGTTGCCGTTGGCGTAGGTTCTGCGACTGGTGCAGAGTTCAGAATGTGGATCCTTTTGCATGTGACATCCCCATGGTTCTGTCCTTTTTACTTTCTTTGGCCCACAGGGGCTTGCAAGTGGGTACCATTAAAGGTTACCTGGCGGCGCTGTCCGTCTTTAAGCGCTCGTCTGAAGAGTATTCTTACTTTAAAATCCCTTTAATTTCACAGTTTCTGAAAGGGCTCACTAATGTGTTCCCTCCGTCACCTTTCCTGGTGCCCGGTTGGGATTTAAACCTTGTTCTTAAGTTTCTTATGGGTGCTCCGTTTGAGCCTTTACATTCTTGCCCTTTGAGGCTGTTAACTCTGAAAACTGTGTTTTTAGTTGCGGTTACTTCCGCTCGCAGAGTGAGTGAGTTACAGGCACTTTCAGTTAAGCCACCCTTCACTGTATTTCACAAGGACAGGGTTGTCCTTAGAGTTCGTCCTTCTTTTCTTCCGAAGGTAGTGTCGGAATTTCATTTGGCCCAGAAGGTTGTTCTTCCGGCATTCTTCCGGCATTCTATCCTCCTCCGCATCCTGGTAAGGAAGAGGAGAGGCTCCATAGGCTTGATCCTAGGAGAGCTTTAAGCTTTTATGTTTCACGCATGTCCCGGGTCAGAGTGGACGATCAACTCTTTATTGGTTACGCTGGGAAGCGTTTGGGACAAGCTGTGACGAAACAGACTTTGTCTCGCTGGATTATTTTGGCCATATCGGAGTGTTACCGCTTGGCGGGTAAGGACCCACCGGCTGGCTTGCGAGCCCATTCTACCAGGGGTGTGGCTGCATCTACTGCCCTGCAGAGGGGTGTTCCTATTCGCAACATCTGTGATGCAGCCACCTGGGCTTCAGTACATACATTTGTACGTCACTATTCCCTAGATTCCATCCGGGGACAGCATCTGGCCTTTGGCAAGGTGGTCCTTTGCTCTGCTATTTGATTGGCTATTCTAAATTTTGATTCTAAATTCTTTCCCTCCTCCTTGCTCTGGTACTGCTTTGGGAGTCTGTCATAGATATGGAATACGTCGGAGGACCCAATCCCCTCGAAGAACAAGTTACTTTCTTACCTGGTAACGTTCTTTCGATGGGATGGTCCGACGACGTATTCCATATCGCTCCCGCCCTGCCTTCCCCGCTGCAGAATTTCTTTTGCGATTGCAGCTTACGTTCCGCAAGGCTTTGTGTCTGACTGGCAGTTGACTAATGTCACACGTTCTGGGGGAAAAAACTACAACTGAGGCTGCGGGCCTCGTGCGTCCTACTCATCACATCGGATGACGTCGGACGTCGGAGGAGGTCCTCGACGACGGCGCATCGACGTCATCGACGCAGGACGCAGACGCCGAAAAAAGTTTCCGAAGCAGCACAGCTGTGGTGGTTACATGTCATAGATATGGAATACGTCGTCGGACCATCCCATCGAAAGAACGTTACCAGGTAAGAAAGTAACTTGTTCTACTATCACAATACCAATCTCTGCCTTCACCTCCAACTTTCAGTGTTATGCGTATGACACAAAGCTCTCTTTCAGGCTACCCCCGGCCTCTTCCTCCTCCTCACTCATCCTTGATTGTCTGCCCACAGTTAAGTCCTGGTGTGCTGCTAATGATCTCTGCCTTAATGCCAGTAAGACACAGATCATCCTCACTGAGACCCCTGCTCCCGCTTTCCCACTTTCACTTTGGGCGGCCTCCCTTGGTCCTGCGCCCTCACCCACCAGTGAGGCAAACAATCTGGGGGTCATCTTCGACTCCACTCTCTCCTTCTCTTTTCACATCTCTGACATCTCTACAAAGTCCCACTACCAGCTGCACCTTCTCAGAGGTTTTCTACCTTTTCTCATCTTCCCTCAGAGGCTCACCGTCTCCGGAGCCCTGGGTCTCTCTAGACTAGGCTACTGCAACAGTCTCCTTCTCAATATTCCTACTGGATCGCCGTGGCTGCAAGGATCAAATTCAAGTCCCTCTGCATAGTTCACAAGGTTTTCTGGGGTCAGGGCCCGCACTGTCTACAACGCTCTCTTCCTAAATATTATCCTTCTCAAGCCCTCCGCTCGGCCTCCTTCAACTCTCTGCGGGTGAGGCATTTTTCCAAGAGATTTGGGGGTAGATCTTTATCCTCTGCAGGTGCCTCCCTCTGGAACAGCCTCCATGCCTCTCTCTATCTTGAGCCGGACCTCCTCAAGTTCCGGAAACCCCTCAAGGCCTTCATCTTCTCTTCCTCATTCTCTCTCCCTCTCCCCTGCTAACCTCCTTTCTCTTCTCTCCTGCTTCCCTCCTCCTTTCTCCTCCTGAACTCTGTTCAGTTTCGCTGACTGGTCACCTGGTGCAGTGCCAGAGTCTCACAGTTCCCAGGCTCCCCCGCCAGTTCTACTCTTGCCTCCGGGTCTCTGCACTCTGCTTGGTATTATTGCACTCGGAATGCATTTCATGAGAAGGGAAACCAATCTGCACTTAACCCAGGCCCCTGCTGGACTGGGCACACGTTTTCCCCCTCCTCGACCCTCACCCTTCCTATAGTGCACTTGTATGACCTTGAATGCACTAGGCCCAGCAAGATGGGTTGTCCTGTCCTCCCTTTGTCTCTCCACCCTAGCTTGGATGCATCTGAAACACTTGTGCATAGGCACATTAGAGATGACCAATCATCAATCAATCTGAATATTGCCAGGCCTAGTACGGAAGTTTAGTTTTCTGTATGTCCCTTTCTCCCCTCTGACCCTCCTTTTCTCCCCAATCTTTGTTATGCACTTGCACTATCTGACAAGTCGTTAGGCCTAGTACGGCAGTTTATTGATGGTATGCTCTTTCCTGCCCCCCCATTCTCTCCTTCCCACCTGTCATGCACTTGCACTAGTAGTAGAAATGCCTCAAGCCTAGTATGGTAGTTGTTAGATGAAATGGGGAAACTACAAGAATAACTACTGTATTCCCTTGTTCCCTTCCCGTCTTGACACGCTTTGAATCACTTCACTTGTGTAGAAGCACTTTACAAATAAACAATTACAATTACTATCATTACTATCATTTATGACAGGAACATTGCAAGAAACATTGCACGATAAGTAACTGAATTGGTGTCCAGTCCATCACAACTGGGATCAATATCACAGAATCCTGTATAAATACAACACAAAACTTGCCACACATTTGTTCCAGTTCTGGAACCTGGCCACTCCTCACAGTGGACTCAGGACATACAAATGAGCCTAGGATGAAGAAAAAGCCAAACAGTGAATAAACATAAAATGGACTATGCCCGCTAGACTTTGCACACATAAGGTACAGAACTGTATGATCATTTATAGATCACACCATGGTATTGTGTCGAATATACTTGAGAAATGAGTACAAGACTATAAATGGCCACTGCTATTTACCACTAGGCCTGTCACATGACAGCACTCATGAAGAGATGTAGAAATCGCAACTGGAACAAGTGTCGAATAATAAAGAGGTTTTCATGACGTACTTAACAATTTAACCAACATTATGGTTGCTGTAACCATAATGAAAACATGTACATCGTAGCATGACTACAACAATAACTTTCATATTTTGAACCCACATTGAATAAACAAAGATATAAAGACAGCTATTCTAAACATTAATTCGTAGATAGCTACTTATGTCCTTCCCTCAAACATTCATTATTAATTATTCAGTTATTGGGCTCAAACCTTGTGATGTTGTTTTGACCTATTATGATTTATCACCATTTCTTTTGTATATACTACCGACGATTATATTCATTTTCTTTTGTATTTTGATCTTTGTTTCTTCTTCTTGGTTCAACAAAGATGCTCCCCTGTTGGCGCTATATAAAGAAAGAAAGAAAGAAAGAAAGAAAGAAAGGTACCGGTAATCCCTTAACACCAGGGTTGTAATGAGGGCCATAGACTGTATTAGAGGTTCTGGTAATATGGGTGAGAAAGAACTCATATTATGGAGAGAAGTATGCCCACTTTGCCTGTCATTTATTGCAGAACTTGAATTGCTGAAGAAACTGCAGGTTTTGATTGTCTGTTTTAAAAAAAGCACCATCTCCAACCCAAAATCAAGTGTCTCTCTTTCAAACATGCTTATTACAAGGATAACATTTCTTTCTCCAAGACTGAATAGTTATGATCACTAGTAGCACGTTTTCTGTAAGAGGCTATGACACGTTCAAACAGATATTCAAGTTGTTGTAACAGGACTGCTCAGATAGTTATTTTTCAAGCATCAGCCTGGACAATAAAGGGCTTTGTGGAGCCAGGTTTACAGAGGATTGATCCTCTGATGAAGGATCTTTTTAAGGAACCAAAGGCTTCTTCAGCTTTGTTGGACTAGACACTCTTCCTTAATGTCTTCAATAAGCGATTAAATGGAAAAGACTGCCTTCTATTCATCGTCTGCCTTAAATCTCGTTAGAAAGAATGCACCTCATGAGTCTAACTTTGTAAAGACAGTGTTCCACATACCGCCTCCAAGATATAAAAAATGAGAGGCAACGGGTACTAATCTTTTATCGTAATTGTGTTCAAACCTTAATAATCCAGACCTGGGTTGAACTCTGTGGCATCGACGTTGGAAACAAAGAAACGAGAATCCCCTACAGGCAACTTGGATATGAAGGTTAGCTTGGAGGTACTCCTTTAGGGCGTTTTACTTAGTGATTGGCAACACATATATCCTACTAAAAGGTATTGTTCTGTTCAGCATGAGATCTATGGAATAAGCCTCTGGTCTATGTGGAGGTAGTTCTCGTTCCTTGTTTACCCTAAAAATAATCTAAGAATTCATGATAGTTACTGGGATTGATGTTTATGTTATGCATAGGTATTTTAGGAAGGGAGATTGGTGACTGTCTTTCTTCACGTGAGGGTCCATGAATATTTAAGGAAAGCATCAGGAGCAAATAAAGATAAGAAACGGCTCCCTCAGTCCCCCCACGCCCTAAATCATGTGTTCTCTGTAGTCGGGTGGGGAGACCAATAGCCACATTAAGATCAGTGAAGTCCTAAAACAAGGAGTGGTAAAAACCAACATCATGCCCAAAACGGGTCTCCACAGTTCCTCCCCTTGTATTTCGGCTGATCCACCCTCCCAAAAATTCTTAACGGAAGCTGTACAATGTAAAAAACCTGACCGTATGAAAATCGCTGGCTTCTTTAAGACGCTTCTGAATAAGGCTACCGACCAGAAGAAAAAAAGGCATGAATAAAACAATACCAGTGGCATCCCCTTCCACGTCCATTCTGATTGACAACAATAATTCTCTCCTAAATGTATGCTTAAACTTGTGGAGGGGTACGATGGAGTCATTGGCCCTCATTACGAGTTCGGCGGTAGCCATGCCACTATTGACGGCATGGCTGCCGCCGAATGCCACTATTGCGGCATGGCTGCCGCCGAAATCGCATACAGGTCCGGGTCCTCAGAATGAGGAATAACCGGGCCATTCCGAGTTCGGAAGGCCCAGTAATTCCTCCCTCCAAGCACCCGGACCCGGTCCTTCCCCATTCCCATTTCAGCCCCCATAGGGCTGAATGGGAATGGGAGAGGGAGCAAACAACGGGCCATTACGAGTTGGCCCGTTGTTTGCTCCCTCTTCCCCTCGCGGGACCCGGTAAGCACGCCTGGTTTGACCAGGGGTTGCTTCCTGGGTCCCGCGAGGGGACCTCGTAAAGAGGCGGTACGGGGTGAATGGCGCCAGCACCTTTTACGGCGCCGTTTACCCCGTACCGCCAGGGTCGTAATGAGGCCCATTGTCTTTGCCAAACACTTTGCCACATACAATAGGTACAAATGGGATACCCAGCACAAACCGTTCACCCGCACCCGATCTAAATAGACTTGCATCCACTTCCTCGGCCTCACCAATTTCAAAATGGAACATCTTTTAAATCCAGTTTTGATGCCATTGCTGCCACAGTGGAAGCAAAATTTGCCCTTTGCTTTTCACTTGCACAAGAACAGTGGGACATCAAAAATATACTGGCAACGGTTGTTAACATAATTTTGACACAAAGTGAGGCCGAGTCCTCCATGAGTGACAGTAATAGTGGTGTACAGCACATGGACTTTATTGATGAAGGGGACTGTAGAACCCCCCTCACAATTCCTTCTATTAGTCAGGAAAAAACTGAAAAAAACAGGATAGAATTGGTATCTCACAATGACGTAGAGCACTGCGTGACTATGGAAGGAAAAATATCTAAGATGACCAAGAAATGAAGACAGAAAAAAAGCAGTAAACTGCAAGAAATGCTGAAGTAGGCAAAAAAGAAAGAACATGGGGGAAAGACAATTTTGGCTCTGCAGATAAATAATGACCAGGCTTTAGCAATGTTCAACCAAGCAGACATTGTCTGTATTGAAGGTGAAACATGTTACGAATTAACACAGCAAAATGATCTTGGCCAGTTAAAAAAATCTAAAAAAAACAAACAACACAAGTGAGCAATACCCTAGACAATTGGTCACACGGCCAGGGACTGTAATAATCCAGAGCAGCAACAAACACATTTTTGGGTGGGAATTTTTTTTTTGGAAGTTGAACAGGTTAGACAAGCACACCTGTCCGAAGTGGTTCAGCAGGCTTCGGCTCCATCTTGGATATTAATTTCAAACAGAAATGATCCATCTGACAGTTTGCAAGCAGGCACCCAAACAGGTCTTGTAGGTACTGGTGCTGGAGGCTGGTATCAAAATGTGTATACCCAATTTGCCCCGGTATCAATAAACAGCTGCACAGAAAAACAGATACTGGGAAACACCATGTGTATAAAGAAAAGGTCTACCACCTGTGACAGTCCGTATATTAACAGTAAACATCTCTGCAGCTATGACATCTATTTCCAGATTTAAAAATAATTTCCACACGAGACCTGCTTAAGGTGGAACTGCCCAGATTGAGTAGTAGCAGTAACTGGGTAAATGCTACATTTGTCTCGCCGGTTGTAGTAGACCGTATTTGTGCTTCAGCAGAGGACCTACATACTTTGGTATTTGAAATACAACATAAAACTATAATTCATCCCCAACAAGTAGTGCCAGGCCCTAAGTTTACTCAGATGGGAGTCAATTGCTATGAACAGTGGCATAATCAACAGTTTATTGCACCCGAAACATCAAAAACCCAGACTATACAGCCAACAATCGTTTGTAATGCTACACAAATTGGAGAGATGAACTGGGCGGCACAGACAAATTCAGGATGGCAAAATTGAATATCCCAGATGAATCAACCTAAAAAAATACTGTCATGGAATACCAGGGGTTATCATTCTTGTATTTCTTGTAGTTACTCTGCTTTTATAAAAAAACGCGGTCCAGAGCGAGGAGTTGGCTTTGGCCATAAGCAATTTACAGGAAAATAGAGTTAGGTGGTCAGTGGCAGACATCAGTGGAGTCAACAATATATTGTCAAGTTATAAAATACAAGGTGGCCAAAAACATCAGGACAACCCTTTAAGTATTTACACTGATGTGAGAAATATCACAACTTTATCATCTCAGGATACATTTTCACAAAATATAGAAGGAAAACATCAGGCCGCAATTGATACTGTAATACATAAGGCCAAGGGAGAACATTGAAAATGTATTTGCACCATAAATATCAAAAAGGACAAAAGCCAGGATATGAAATAGATAGAAATAAATTAGTGTAAAGCAAAGTATAAACAGTAGCTAATGTCCCATAGGTGAAATAAAAACTCAATAAATTGGAAACTGATGTATAGATTAATAAACTCTCATGATGCAAAAGGTTTTTGGCATCTGCACCGGACACATATATCGGCCCAGGTTCCCAAGGAAATCAGTTCCATATCAGAGAAATGTTGGTGCGAATACATAAATAGCCTTTATTGGAAACTACCTAAGGGAGGAAAAATGCACAAGTGAAAGAAGGCCCTAGATGGAGAAAGGTTTTATTTGAAGAGGAAGACATATACCAGATTATCACGATACTTAAATCCTCCAGGGCCCCTGGCCACTTTAACTTGCCCAATGTAGTGGTAAAACTGAGTCCCGCTATTTGGGCAAGGTTGTTGATAATATAATCGGGCAAATTGTTGAGAGTGGGCACATACCAGATAGCTGCTGCAGCTCCATCCTGGTACCAGTTCATGAAAAAGGCCTGTACACTGACCCCAGTAATTTCAGATCATGGGCAATGTTAGAGGTTAGCAGCAAAATCTTTGCCAAAATATTGTTAACACAGCTAAATAAATGATATCCAGTGATTTTAGCGAATACAAAATAACAAATGAATTTTTAACAAATAATAAATACCGAAAAAATACCTAATATTTTAAAAAATATATGTGGGGGTGGGCTAAGGGGCTAAATCTGGCGCGGAAGGGTTGGGGTGGGATTTTAAACAAGGGGAAACCAGGGACATTCGGTATTTTTTTCGGCATTTAAGTTTCAATAAAAAATGTATTCTTTATTTTTGTATTTGTTAAAATCATATAAATCCGAATAAATGGGCACAAGAAAAAAGGTTGCTAAACCCCCAACAAATGGGCTTTAGAACAGGGAGTGGGACGACGCATAGTATGTGGGCACTATAACTGCTGGTGGCAGAAGCAAGTCGTAGGAGGAATAGTTGCTTATATCTATGTTTTGCAGATTACGCCTATGCTTTTGACAGTGACATTTGAGAACGACTGTCGTAAAAACTAACAAAATGGTTAATGATCCAGATCTGCTCTATTTTATTCAGGCCTTATATACAAATGCTAGCGTAGCAGTTAGAACTTCATAGGATGGAGGGTTAACCAACTATTGTAACACAGACGTGGCGTTAAAACAAGGCTGCGTCCTTGCACCGGCTCTCTACAATCTATATGTGTCGGACATGGGCAGGGAGATTGAGAATTGGTCCAACTTTCCTTCAAAGTTGACCGGTAGGAGTATAGGTTGGTTGTGCTATGCGGACAATACGGTTCTGATTGATCTTACCCCAGTGGGACTCTAAAGATCGATTACGAGCTTGAATGGATATGCAAAAGCAAATGGGTTGAGGAGAAATCGCAAGAAGACAAAGAAAATGACCCTTGGCGATAGCAACCATAGAAGTCTACCCTTTGCTGGCATATCGATGGAGAAAAACTGGAGGTTGTAAGGCTGTATGTATATCTAGGATGTCTGATACGCACATATCCTGCACTGTCCTTGTTCAAAGATCTAATATACACAAAGGTTACTGCGCTCTGGCAGTTGTTGACAAATTACATCAAACAAAAATGTGGGGGAATCGGTGGAAGCCCTGATAGAGGTTTACTCAAAAAGCACAGTCCCCTGCATATTATATGTACTTGAAATGGTAGCAGAGAGGAAAATCTGCTGGCTTAAGGCATTGGAGGGGAAATTGCTCTGGTCAGTGTTGGGTTTGCCAAAGTCAGTCCTGGCCTAGAGCTGGGACTGACTTCCTTATGCATGCACTGGAAGATTGCTTGTAGTAAATTATACATCACGCTCCAACAAGGGAGGGAGCATGGCAACACCCTAATGTCCATTATGTTGGATCATGTGAATCATGTTCACACCCCTTTTCTTCCAGCATCAACCTCCCCGTTCTGTGATTTCTGTCTTTCATTCTTCATCAAGCACAAAAATAAGGGACGACATGTGTGTGCCACACAATTATGGTCTCCAACGATTAATCATTCATTCCTGATCCTCACTGTCCTGCCCTTATTTCCGGTTTCTTTGCGAACGCCCGAGAGAAGAAAAGGCATTCCCTCCTGCCATGTGCATGTCTTTGCACATGCGCATTTCAGTTTGAGAAGCTGCTGACACACACACACACACAAACATTAACCTGTACACTAGAGAGCATTTTTTTTATCATGCGGCTATGCAAGACCACAAGAAATGTTTTGACATACATAGGGTCGAATCGGCCCATTGCTTAAAAATACTTTTTGGTTACAGGATACTCATCATTGTTTTGACCAACACATTTATGACCATAACAAACATAAATGGGAATTATAATAAGAAGGATACAGACTTTTCCTGCCACTCCATATTTATGCCAATTCAAATAATCTGCCCCCCCCCCCACCCGTTGCCAAGGGGCCTAGCTCCGCTTAGGTGCTTCAGCTAAATCTTTCAAAATTGGCTTGTGCAAACTCATGAATTGAAATGTCTGAGTTGCCAAAATGTGATGAAACAGCCTAGTGTCAGATAACAACATAGAAGAACACTTGACCCAGCCTGTAAATGATAACACATAACCTCAGTGACCGACAGGAGACACACATTGGATAATAAAAACGAGAGACAAAGGCACCTTTAATGTTGCTTTAGGGGTTCTTTACAATTGAGAGACGGGTAAAGGAAAAGCAAAGAAACCTTGATGGGGATTGTAGTGAAGCGGGATATCTTCTCCTACGGGGTGGTCTTACACCTCCAACCCAAAGAGTTTTCTCCAAGCCACTTAAAGGCACCATTCTCAAAGCTCTTCAGAGCTAGTTGACCCCAAATTCCAACCAAGCATAAGGATGGCTTTCTCTCTTTCTCGAATTGGGTACCATTCTCTGTGTGCAAATATCTTGTCTATTTAAAATACATTCTTGGATTAGTAGGGGAAAAGCCCACAGTTCGAAATTCTTCCCTGGAAGAAATAAACATTATTTTTGAATACATGTATTTGAATTCTTTTTGGTTCTGGTCCTTGAAACACTCACATCTTCTTCTTGTATGTGCACTTTACCTGGCGTTGCTTTGTAGATAGCGGGTAGTCTACTCCATAGCTTTGTATGCACCAGGCTTCCAGCATTAATAAGCAACCACAGGCACATGAGCCGCCTCCATGAGCCGCCTCTTCCGCCAGATGAAAGCCCACCCCCTAGGTTTGGCTGCTTTACTCAGATGGCTTTTACCAAAATCAAGGCTGGCTTAGGAGTATGAGAGGTGAATTCCTAAATTGTGGACCACCAAACTGATTAGGGGTCACGGTGCTACTCTCCTATAGCCCAGTCCCACTTTCCTCCTCACTGCTGAACATATGTGCATGCCTGAGGGACCTTCACTAATCCTACCTTTCAGTTTCACTACTTGTGATCTCCTGGTAAACCACGTGGATGCTTCACCACCTGCTCATTACTCGTTCCTTCCGACTCACACACCCCATACGTGTGGGTCACATGTGCCCCTCCCTGATATACTCCCCTTCCTACCTTTTATCTTACTCCAGCCCTTTCTCCTCCTGTGCTCCTCCTTTCACTCACTCCTCCTTAGCTTCTCCTCTCACCACTGTTCCCTCAGAACCTCCTCTGACCATTGCCTCCTCAGATTTTCTTCTCCTCATATCATTCACAGCTTCTCCTCTCAAAACCTCCTCAACGCATCTCACTTCACCATCCGCAGATTCTCTTCTCACCAACTCCTAGTTTCTCTCTGACACTCCTCTTTTCTTCCTCAAAGCTCTGCTCTCTACAGCCGTCTCCAAATATGTTATTTCTTCATTCACAACTCATCCCGGGGTTGTATTGGCTTGTGATGTCTCTGCTAAGGTTGGGCCTATCACAAGGGTCTGAACCGGGGTTATTGGTTCTAGCATGTAATAGGTTGTTTGTGAATTGATTGACAATTTCAGATGTCCCATATTCACCGTTGTGGTTTAACCACACCGCATGGACCAAGCCTAAGAAAAGCCAGTCCACCATCATGGACGTCATTCTCAATTTGCACACGCCTAGAGGAGTGTGAGTTCAGCTGCATGCACAGGAAGTCGCGAGTGTCTGCAATGCGTTTTGTCTCTCTCTTACTCTCTTTCTGTTTCCTCTATTCAGCAATTATACACTAAGACACAATAATGCCTGGCTCTCATTCCTTGCTCAATCATTACCATTGGGGGTGACTTTAGTGAAGAGGCCATTTCTAAATGGGCCGCTACACTTCCCTGCTTGTCCGTCCTGAAACCATTTTACTCCATCTTGCCCAGCTAGTCTTTAGAGCTTCTCATGTTATAGAACTAGTGACAACAGATACCTTGGAGCAGCTGAGAGAAGCGGCTCACGCTGGACGTGCACGCGCTCCGATTTTGCTCAATCAATTGGTGTCTTTTGACACTGTCAACCATGAAATACTCCAATTAATATATACATACATAAGTGGGAGCTCCCTGATGTTGGTGATTAAATGGGTATTACTCACATTTAAAAACATGTGGCAAGTCCCTGCCACCTGACCCAGGTGTTGTGGTGATGACCACGGGATCCTCCTCATGCCACCCCCGGGCCATGCATCATGGAGCTGGTGGAGGCACCGGCCCCCCTTTGTCAACGCCACACTCACCACAAGGGGGGGTCAGGCAATGGAGATTGTCACAGGCATTGCAAAACATGAATGTTTTACATATTTATACCTATTTGTGCTGGCGAGATGCCTGGCGGTGGGGTACTGAGAAGACAGGATATCTGTGTTTTCCAGCTTGCTTGTTACATTTACATGCATAGCAAAGGCTGAGGGGGTGGGGGGACAGGGGGAGACGGTAGACCCAATTATTAAATAATCAAAGGTGAAAAGTGGAAAGAAATATGGCTACGCTTGTTTTCTGGTTGAAGAAAAAAAAGATTTGACCGATTCTCTCTTTAATTTTGGCTCATGGCTGTCACTCTGCGACACACAGTGTGGCAAAACTATTGGCATGAGAGTGTAAAAAGAGGGGAGGTTTATATGAGGAGGGATACACAGCCTCAGGATGGTGTTTGTATTACACAGACAATAGAGAAGCCTTGTTTGTGTTGATGGTTTCCCAGCCTAACCCAATGGGAGCTTCTCTATCATGAAACATATAACTCAAACAGTTGATATGTTGAGACAATTATTAGTATTATTATTATTATTATTATTATTATTATTATTATTATTTTGGTTTGTTAACATAACGTGCAGTTGCAGCATCTACACATAGTCTCACAAACAATGGTTCCAGCACTGCACTACACACAAACACACAAAGGCTGCCCCAGCACTGCACACACCAACATCACTACACTGCTACCCACACACCATCACCCCCACACCCAATCCCCAGTGCTGCTCACATGAAGCTCCTAGAACTGCACAAGAACTCTGCCCAAAGCTCTACAACTGTTGATGCACATCACCCCAGCGATGAACACACAAACATACACACAATCACACACGCACTGAATCAATCACACAGCACGCCGGCCCTGCAGGAATACGCACGCACATGCTCATGCACACACGCAGACATGCATACCACCACCAGCTCTGCCCCTACACACAGACCTCCCCAGTAACACACACAGACACACACACCAACCTAACACACACTGTACACACCATTCTCAGCACTGCATACATGCAGCAAACAGCAACTTACGTACTCACCATCCCTATCACTACACTTTTCCACCCCCAGCACTGCACATGCACTCATTCTCCACCACTCACACATACAGCGACAGTGGAATCTTATCTTGAAGTGATAACTAAGTCTACTGGAATCTGGAATGACTGGGATTTCTGGGCACACTGATAACTGTGTAAAGGCATTACTGCAGTGACTATGAATATTAGCCTGTGGCCTTGCTGCGCTCATGGACCATAATGAAATCTTGCACTGCTATGCTAACTGGATAACTATGCTGGATACAGCTCATACTATTGCAGTCTTCCTGGTTATTCTTTACCTGTTTTGGGGATTCCGTTCTCCACTGCGATAAGGGGGAGAAGACAGAGCATCACCACCTAAGAATAGGATAAAGGTTTTAGCGTCCAAACAATCCGGTTCATTCTGTTACCTTTTTCACCCTAAGTATAAGCGTTCAAATTCTAGTACTAAATCCCATTCTCTCTTACTTTACAGCATGACACATACCTAGGCGGTATAATTGCTGTTTTGCTCTAATTAGTGTCCTGCCTGCGGTTTAGAACAACTAGGGTGGTGTTTGGGGAAAAAGGTCACCCTGTTTCAGGAGACCCCGGCTGTACAGGGTTCAAGTCAGAAGGGACTAGTACACCAGTCACTGCATATACCTCGTGAGTATACGAATAAGAACCTGTGGTTTCAACACTCAAGCACAGAGTGTTGTTCGATACAATCAGTTTGTCGGTATAGTCTCGGAAAGACTCGTTCCTCCAAATTACTCGCTATTGTACTTAAAGATCTCACAGTCTGCTCAGGATGCATGGATGCTACAATGTATTCGATAGTATTAGAGCCCAGACACGGCACGGAAGCCTCCAGGTCAGCCATTAACTCTGAGCGGACAGCAACAGCTATTGGGCTCAGTTCCTCGCTAGTGGCAAGAAAACGAGTTATCTTAGTGCAACTCTTACTAGCTTCATCCAGATTCACAGCTTTATATGTTTTCTGTGGACACGACCTAGTGGGCCTCGGTAGTGGCACCAGTTGAGTGGCTTCAACCAACTCCACAGCGCATAGCAGCATCTCATCACACGGCTCACAATCCGTCTGTAGTGCCATCACATTGTGTGTGGGTATGCAATTAGGCTCCCCCTCTGCACACTGATCTGCCATGGCGGTAGCGATGCTTCATTTTCCTGGTCGCCTTTTATGTAGAGGGAGCGGTCCAAAGGGTGCAGGATGCTCCGAAGTCACTGCCACAAAAGAGCTGATCTTGGTAGTCAGGTGCTTCTCAGAGATCCTCCCGATTATACGAGTAATATGAGAGTGCATCAATTTAACGCTTCAACGTCCCGGTCTCCGATAATGTCTACTTTTATTTGGAGGAAACGTTTCAAAGGGCAAGGAAAGCCCTGCAGCCATCGCCACAGGATGGCTAGTTTGTGGTCAGTGGTCAGGTATTGTTCACAAGCCCTCGCAATTTTGTAATTATGTGGTAATGCGAGGGTCAATATCCCACACGACCGGCTCCTGGTAGGATGAATAATGTTTTAGACATTGATACAGATTTTGTGGAATTATGGAGGTAATCAAAAAAAAAAAAATAGCTATCACATGTAGTATTTCAAAATAGCAAGTATAGCCTCACGGGGCCGAAGCCCAAACGGTATACCTGCATCTTTTTGTGCCTGTATGGTCAGGAGAGCATAGCAGGAGGCCCAGCTAAGGTCCAAACAGGACACAGAAAATACTGGACAGGTAAAAAACTGTACTCACCATGCACACCAGGTGCAGCACCTGAATGAACCAGACACGTGGACCTTCAGGTCATGAGGATGCCCTTCCAGCTTTAGATCAAGAGTAGGTCAGAGTGGGCTGGCCCTATCACAGCTCAGAAATTGCTGGGACGTCCTGCCATTGTGCACTAGCTGTGGGAAATGTCACACATTTCTGTGGGAATTTGAAAAGGCTGAAATCTATTGTCACGGATGTTAGTGTTGAACTTGCTTTCAGTTGATTGATCTTTTTTGCGACTGAGTGGATTAGTGTGGTAAGTGGCCCGACCTATTTTGGATGTGACAAGACACAGATAGGAAGATTTAGAAAGGCTTTCCAGGCCTAGATCTGTCTTGTGACTGAAAACAATGAAACATGTGTCTGAACATAAACTGCTACACCTCTCACAAAAGCTGAACATCACATGAAAGACTAGAGAACATTCACATGCCATTTGCTGCTGGATCGACTATGAGTGGGTGGTGCCCGGGGAGTTTTAGGGAAATGCCTGTCGGGGTCAAGGGAAGGTCAGTGCTACGTTGGCTCCACAGCCACACAGTAGTGAGCTTTGTAGATTTTCGTAAATGCTTAGGCAATGTCTTCACACACGTATCTGTGCACTTAGTATACGCACACAATTTTCGAAATTGTGCAAAGCAATTCAACTGTCAGAATGTTATCAGTGTACGTGTAGGATTTAGCAACATTCATTAGAAACAATTGTGATATAATTTTAAATAAGTACATCAAAAGATACAAGTCTCAAAACTCTGTTTTGGGTCGCCCTTACTGTGTGTGTGTGTGTGTGTGTGCGTGTGTGTGCGTGCGTGCGTGCGTGCGTGCAACAGTAAAACAGTAACATATAAAAAAAACAAGAAAGGGAATGTTCCATTCTGAGTAGCACGCGCGAACGTCTTCCACAACGATAAGGAAACAGGACTTGGCATCCTCTGAGCTTTCACAGCATCACTCCCTGCACACGAACAGAACATGCTATGCCCTTTCTACTTCACTTCATTGATTTCCCGACCAACGTGGCCAACTTGCAGGGGAGCTCATTTACATTTCAATCTGTAAGAAATATCTGCGTGCAGCAACCCCAGCGCCATCTTTGGAAAAGTACAATTTCCTGTTTCTTGGTTTTATTCGACTCTCTTCTCATCTCGTTGTCGATCCTCTTTCCTTGTTTGGAAGAAGGCGCTCTGGCGTATGCTTAGCATGCCTGAAACTCCAATCAGTTATCTAAGCCGATCCCATATCAAATAGTCTAGTGTTATCCTAATCGGCAGGGTCAAGCTTTCATGACCCTTTGCAGTTCACTGTGCAATATCAGTTACGAGACCAGCGTAGAACAAATTATATTATTATAACTAACTTCTGTATTTAGAATAGAAAATGTGAAACCTAGTGCTAAAAGAAAGGAGCTGCAGTATTGTAAGTGGATATGTAAAGTGTGGGTGTGAGGCGCTTGGGATGTGCTGGGGCAATCCTAAGTATACTGGGGGCAAAGTTTAAGAAGATCATTAAAGGACACATTACACCAAGTTATATGAATTGCAGGCACAAACATTATATACAATAGAATCTATTTTATATGGCACTCCTTTAAAGGGAATGCTCTGTTAAATGACACCCGCCATTTTGGGTAATGAAACTACTGTGGTTAATAAAAAGCCAGATAATAAAGATCTGAAGTCGGGTGACTGAGGTACCTGATGGTGCGGTGCAGTAAACAGAGAAAACGGTCACGGCGCTCCATTGTTAAGGATCTTTTGCCTGTTGTGAAGTTCTGCGCAACCTGGATATGTGAAATTCAATGATCGGCCGTGGTGAATTACCCAGCACCACTGGGTTCCCATTGCTACTGGACAATCGGGCTTTTGCTGTATTAGCCCAGCCAAACCAGGATGGATCTGTTAGCTGCCTTTCAGACAGTCTTCCAGTTCTACCCAGGCGTGTCCTCATTCCCTGGTGCTCCCATAGATTATCACGCTTTTATGAGGGCAGACTCTTTCCGAACTTAAGACAAGGTCCTCTTTGGTAATGTTGTGGTTCTGGATGCGTCATCTTGGTACAGCTGCGTAGCACACAGTTGTACCATGCCCCGTGTGAAACATGGCTGGTGAGTGACACAATTTTGCATCACACAAGCTAGTTTGTGATGAACAATTGCATACAGTAGCTGCCTTATTTACTTAGAGATTGTGACGAAAGGACTACTGCAATGCAGCAGCAAAGTGATAACTAGTGGCTATGCCACATACTCAGCCCCACACTTCTAGTAAAGCAGCGGCGATCCTAATCATAAAGGAGAAACAGGCACATCCTGAAAGTTATACCTCCTTTGCCTTATGTGGTAGCACAGGCCGAGGGCAGACTTTTTTCTTCAGGAGGACTGTGAGCTGATCACAGTAACATACCAAACATCTTAAGTACAATGGTTGCAAAACAAATAATCTGCAATCGAGAATACATAAAAATAAAGACATTTTATCAAAAATAAAAATGTACACGCCAAACTAAAAACACTAACAAAAACCCACCTGTGTAAAAATGCACAGAACATTCAGAGAGGAACTCTGCATAGATAAGCAGGGGTGATCAGTCACTTAAATGGTACAATGTCAATTCAAGAATATCTTAGAAAACAAAAGACAGAGAAGGCTGTCTAAATGTCACTATGGTCCCAAAAGTGGTCAAGAAGGACAGGGCCTATGCATAGCACCTTATTCTTGTCTTTGAGGCACAAGAGCATTGGGCCAGGCTTCTGGGAGCTTCTTGATGCAGTGATTATGCATCTGGTTGGAGCGCTGGTCCACTGGGTCCAACAAGCTGTGTGGTTAAACAGCAGTGGCAGATGACACACAGCAGCTTGGGACAGACAGGCAGTGTCCGAGTTGGTGTAGCTCGCAAGCCGTTCAATGAGGGAATCAGGGCCCAGAGCTATTCCTTGACGTCCGAGTTGCATGGAGGCCCAATACAGGGTCTCGAGGGACATGGTGAGTTCTTCTGTTTTGCACTTCTGCTCCAGGGAGATTGGAGGGCTTCTACAGTGGATCCTTCACCTCCTCTGAATAGGACCCTGGTTCCAGTGCAGCCAGCAGAGAGAGGCATTGGTCCAACAGCAGTCACTCCCACTGTTCCCTGGGGATGGTAAGGGTACAGAGCTCTCCTCTGCCTTGGATGACTTCTGTCATCACCTCTATGGCAGGCAGAGGACTTTGGAAGGGATTACACTCCGAATAGAGGTCCAAGAGTGTGTTCTTCTTTTCTCTTGGTGGTCCAAAGATGAATCAAAGAATGAGGGGGTGCCCCTCTCCTTTTATAGGAAAAATTATGCTGTGGATTATTCAAAAGTAAGCTTGCTGTAAGCGGTTCAATCCCTGTTGTTGTAACAAGAGCCTTTTGTCTTCTGCCATCAAATCACACACAGTGCCTTGCTTGTAGCAAATGCAAGGGAGAAAAAAAGGAAAGAGAGCCCTAACAGAAATCAGAAGGATGGTGTAACCCTTCTTCAGGCCTACCTTCCCTCTCTTGCTACCCTAACTCCACAACCTTCCCATGCATGCTCACGTCAAAGGCATTCCAAACATCAGCATACTGTTGTGAGGCTGGCCTTGTTTTGTCAAGGCCGACTCTGAAGACCCACTCCAAGGAGACCGCCTGGGGGAAGTATCTATGACCTGTGTAAGGTGTGAGTGACTAAAGCAAAAAAATGTCTGGTGAAGATCTCACCAGACCTGTTGATGCCAGTGGTGGTAGTGAACACTATTATGGGTAATTGAAATAATATCATATTCAATTCATATTATATATAGAACAATTATATCCGAGAAACATTTAGTATGTGAAAGTCTTCTTTTTTATTCTTCATTTGCTTAATTAGTTGTGCAGAGGCCAACGTTGTCGATGTATTTCAGACCTAATTCCTTCAACAGGGCTATCTCTACAAATACAATATAGTACATTAATTTAGCATGTGATCAAATCAATTAGAAAAATATGTTAACTGCTTATCCAAATTTATCGGAACCATAATGAACAAAAATACAGCATTATACCTGGCCTCTGTTGGAAAAAGTAGAAATTCCTGGTGATTGATCTTCTCTGTGTGCATCTAGGATTCTTGTTGCTTTCGGGGAGGTGAACTCCTGGTGTCTTTCTTACAAGGTGAGAGCATGTATTTGAACCATGCCCTGTTGCAGCTGTGAGTCAAAACGAATGTACTTTTCTTAAATAGATAGGTACATATCTTAATAATTCCAGTCTAACATAATAAATCATCCCAAAGAAATTGATAAAAATAAAAGCGTCCCTTACGACAATCATCACTTCATGTGGCATTTAGCCGTGCACTCAGTTGTTCTGTGTCTTAAACTAGCCTGGCTCTCGCTCTATTATACACACTGTAAAAAGATATTGAGCCTAATTATCTATTCTAGCTTCACGGATCACTTGACAACCATTAGAAAATGTCTGCATTGCTTGTTCTCTAAACTGGTCTTACCTAGCAGGCATGTGCGGAACAATGCATCGTCTGTGGGGTGGGTTGTGTCTGCTGTGTCTGTTCCTCAAAAGCCCTTGTTGCTCTGACTCAAATGCTACGTGATGCAGCGCATGTCATCAAAAGAGTTAATGGTAAGAAAAATGGCAAGGAGACTACCTCTATACGTTTTGATATCCATAACGCGTGTAAAAATGAGTTGTAGTGAGCAGACAAATCTTGGCGCACTGCCACTGTTCATTGAGTTGTATGCGTGTCCATAGCAACCACTAACTAAAGGGTAGCAGGTTCTGTGAGACTGTGCTGCATGCCATTGCGCTGCAAGATCACGTCAATATTGCATGCGTGCCGTTCTCTGATGTTGTTATGGATACGGCTTTGTTAAACAAGCGTATATGCATGCACCGCTACAGTGCTGGTGTTGAACAATGCGGGAGGTGAGAACATTCGCTACACGCCTTGTTGTATTTCACATCAGCAATAATGTTGCTGCAGGCATTTTATATGCTGCAAGTGTTAGCGTATGTGACTCAAAAACGTGAAGTCATAAAAGCTAGTTATCAAAAACATACAAATGATATGTCAGAGAAGTCAAACAGATAATATACCATATAATCAAACAGATAATATGTCAGGAAAAAGGGGGAGAATCAACATCTATTAACACAAGTGCAATTGTAAATGTACTGTTCTGGTCTTCACCTGTTTGTGTGATTTTCCTTTAAGAAGAAGCATATAAAAAATGTGATGAATTATACATGTTACCATCCTGTTCTAACACTGGTGCTATATCTACAGGTATAGAACAAATTTGAACTAATATACATGTGTGTCAGTCCATTCTTATGAGAGGGAAAAAGGCTTCTCTTGTAAGAAACAGAATAAATCGAACTCCTCACTCAGACTTTGAAGAGAGACCTTGTAAAAAAATATATGTTTGTCAATCCAGAAAGCTTCCCTTTGTTGAAGGCTTTTAATGCTACTGATGGTATGATTCTTTAAGTTGATGACTTTCACATTTTGAAATTTGATGTGTGAATGTTAATGTCTCTCTTGTTGAAAATGTCTGGCGAGATTGTTGGTTTTTGGTACTAATGTTAGATGTGTGTTTGTTCCACCTAATTCTTGCTTTACGACTGGTTTGACCTATATACAATAGACGACAGCGACACTTGATGGAATATATCACGTATTCAGTATTGCATTTTGCGTAGTAGTGAGGTTTGATTTTTTTCACCTGTTCTGGGGTGCATGACTGTTTCTCCTTTAATGATATTATTGCAGTTATTGGAAACCATACACGGGGACGCTACTTTCTTTTTTGTTCGTTAGATATTCTTTTCCTTGGGATAAGTTCTGACTAACATATCTCTGAGATTATTACTCCTTTGAAAAGCAGCAATGGAGTTGTCCTTAAATAAGTCCTGTAGTTTGTTGTCGCACTGTATAATTACCCAATGTTTCGGTATCATCTTTTTAATGAATGTCTGTGCGCTGTACTTGCTCACAAAAACTATTTGTTTTCTATCAGTTAGTTTTGGTTTTGGGTGTCAACAGAGTTGTGCGTTCCTTAGTGGCAACTGTGTCTTTAGGCGCTCTGAGCTCTTCTTCTGTATATCCTCTTTCTTTAAACTTATGGGTCATTTCCTCTTATTCTCGATTGTATTCAGTGTCCATATTTAATATATGCTTCACTAGTAAAAGTTGACTGTATGGTACACTTCTGTATGGTAGGTGGAGGAGGAAAACTCATTCTGTGAAGAAGGTTATTGCGACCTGTAGGTTTGTGATATAACGAGGTGAAAAACCCTGGGGGCGTTCAGAATTATTTGTACATCCAGAAAATGGAGGCCAGGGTTACCAATTCCATGTGAAAACTGTATTCATCTGTCTATCAGGCTAAAGTACCTAAAAAATGCTGCGTGACTGTCTCTACTGGAGAATCATAGGAGGCAGGATTGTGGCCCTTGTTCCACAACATAGTTGTGGAGACATTCAGCCTTGATGCCGAAAAACAGCAGTCTTGCCATTGTTAAGCTCTGCTCACAGAGTTGACACTAGTGAATTATCAAATTGATGTGACTTCATAATTGTGTGGTGTTTATCAATCACTATTATGCAATATGCCTTAGCTTGGCTTATATTTATTTACCCAACACCAGCCTAAATATGGCAGACAATTATGAGAATTTAGATCAGAGGTGCAGATAGTTAAAATGCTACCAATGCCAGCAGTCGCATTGTGCTCCTTTCAGCTGTCAGGGATGCACAAGTGACCTTTAAACCTGCTCTGTGCCACTACAGAGCTGGCCCTGTTACCTCAGTAGACTGCCTATAGCATGGCACCTGTGTGCACTAAAGGTTTGTCATGGAGCATTTTGAAAGGGGAATCTGATTACTTTTGTTGCAGAATCAGAATTACCTGCATCATTTTTTTTAATACAAATCAAGAAAAGATAGGACTTTTACACTCTTGGCAATCCCTCACAGAGATGGAATGACTGGAGTTAGTTTAGACACTATAACCAGGCTCAGGCCCACAATAAGTCTATCAATTTCTGTAAGCACATAAGGCAGGGGGACTCCAAGAGGCAGTAGAATGCCCTCACAGATATCAAATTTGTCTTTATGCATTGGAAGGGATTAGGCAACATAATTGAGGGTTATAAAACTATGTACATAGCTTGACTGCATCCCCTCTGGTTGGGTTTTTCACCCGTCAACCGTCACCCTCCTTTCACTTAGAGAAACAGCCTCATCTGTAGCTCTATTTGTATGCACTTCAGCTCCATTTGCATCACTTCAGGTGAGCAAAAGGTTATTCGAAGGGTGCAACATCTCATTGCACAACCTTCCAAGGAGTTATCACTGGCTTAAATAGAGCATTGTGATCACCCACCAAGGGCACTCCAGGGTTTTAAAGTTTTAAACTACTATCACAGTGGTCTAAACATTATGATGCCAAACTATGGGAGCACAAGTAGATTGTATGCAAAAGGAAAGCAAATGGTTCTGTGGCTGTTCCTTAGCAGGATCATGGATGAGCGCTAATGGTTCTTAAGGTCCAAAGCAGTGCTTAATTTGTAAGAAAAGAAGAGCCACGCCTGTTACACATTGGGGTGGGCGACTTCCCTCTACCTACAGCTGCTCCATACTATATCAACATGTTTGTGGTTAAAGCTGCAACTCCCACCTATGCATTGAGGGTGATGGATCCACTGTGCTATTTACAGATATCAATCGACATAACGCATTAGTTGTGTCTTGACATAATTTAAATGTTTAGGAGTTTCTTTAAAACACGTAATAGTTAACATTTTGCTCTGATCGTATCTGTGGCAAGTGGAACATGTTAACCATCTATCCACAGAAAAAAAGAGCAAGCTTGCTTTTCTCCTATCGTAAATTGATGGACAAATGCAAGCACAATCATTACTTAACTGATACACCTGGCTATTAAAGACTGCAGCAAGATTGTCTTATATAGGTTGTCAATCATGATAGGAATTCCACTTCGATATTGGCCTTTTCACTAACCACCCCCCTATGATGGGGCTACTGGCTGGTGACTGTCCTGTTGTTGTCAACCCACCCTGATGGTTATTGTAGTAGAGAATTAGCAGCAATGTCATGCAAGCTGAGTGGAGCAGTGTGTGGACATGGCCAGCCTCAGTGCACAGCATTGTCACTGTTCAACTCATTGTTATTCACATGAACATTGTTAAATACCCCTGCCAACCTGGGTCATTGGGTTCATGAATAACAATGAGCCAACTCATACAGAGACCCTGGCCAGTGCGCACTGCAGGGCTCAAAATTAATGGTCAATGGGCGGGAGCTAAAACGATCTCCTGGGCGTCAGCATCACCCAGTAAGCAGGAGATATAGCTAGGTAACCAGGAGCGGGTACACAGTGCACCACAAATCTAACTTCCACATGCGATGTACAGTTTAACTTTTTGGCTATTATGTGTTATCCATTATGTTTAAATGTGTCCTTCATATGTCCTAGTTTGTCTTTATTAACATTTTCAAACACTTAATGTCACATGTGCATGTTTGTAAGGCACCACTTGGACTGGTGAGCCAAAAGTATTTCCTGGTAGCTGTTGGTTTTATGGTAAATAGGCTCTCCCAGGGTAGAGGTAGGAGTTAAATAGCTCCCAGAAATGTCAAACCTTGCACTGTTGTTGTCATATTACGATACTACTCTTTGGATCTCTTATTCATCTATACCCCTCTCTCAGCCACTAATACTACTGTCACACCACCCATATCTGATCACTCAATTGTTTCCACCACCATCTCATTTCCACCCTCTGGCCTTTCCTCACCACTTGCTTCATCTCTTCCTAAAAGGAAATGTAAACCTTCTACCATCCCCCCTGTTTCTCTGTCCTGCATTTCTCACTCTCCTCCTTCACATCCAAAGCTACTTCCACCAACACTGCCTTCTCTACCTTTCAATCCCTAATATATGACTCATTCTCCTATCACTTCCCACTGCTTACTTGCACCCATTAGTCTCAGCATCCTCAACCATGTGTCACCCAATTCATAAGCTCTCTCCGCACAGACACATATCGGCTGCTGCACAAGTGGAGGCATACCCAACTCTACCTGAACCCTCTCAAATCTACTCTTGATAGAGCAAAAAGGGAATTGAAGTCTACCTAACCCTCAATAAATCTCACTCTAACCATCCTCACAGGCTACAGGGCACCCTAGACTCACTTCTCACTCCTCTTAAGTCTATGACTATCAAATCCACGCTCACAGCTAATGACCTACCTGAATACTTTGCTGTAAAAAGTTTCAGGATTAGAGACTCCCAGAAAATGCAAGGGGCTGACACGAACCTCCCGGCTAACATTTGCCCTGTGGCTCTCCTTCTGCACTACTCTAAAGTGCTCGAGAGAGTTGTGTTCAACCATCCTACCAATTTCTTAGACATCCACAACCTTTGAGACCTCTGCTAAGCACTCCACCTATCCTCTATCCAAATTTTTATTGACCTGTCTGCCGCCTTTAACACTGTCAATGACTCTGATCTCCTTAATACTCTCTTTCTTCTTGTGATTCGCGATCAAGCCCTTGCCTGAATTGAATCATAATGTCTACCTCCCAATTCTCTGCCTCCTGGCACAACACCTCTCAGCTCACTCCTATAACTGTTGGTATTCCCCAAGGCTCAGTCTTGGTTCTGCTCCTCTTTACACTCTGCACCTCTGCTCTTGGTGCACTAATCTCCTCATTTGGGTTCTCTTACCAACTCCTCGTAGATTACACAAATCTTCTTCTCTTTTTCTGAAATCCTGTCTGATCTCGCTATCAGAATTTCCAACTGTCTCTCTGCCATTCACTTTCGGATGGCTTGCACTATCTGATGTTAAACTCTACCAAATCAGAGGTGCTCTTCTTCAATGCCAAAAACTCTCTCTCATCTCTTCCTCTGCCTATCCAGTTTCCATCTGACACTCTCCCCTACTCTTCTTCAGCTAGAAACCTCAGCATCATCTATGGCCCTTCTAACACCTTCTCTACTTTCATTTTGAAAACTGGAACAGCAGCTCGCCTCAACCTCCTAAACATTAGGAAAACCAGACACATCCTTCCTTTTAACACCACCAAACATCTCGTAACAACCCTTGTCTTCTCTAAACTGCACTTTTGTGCCAGCATCCTCTTTGTTCTATCCAAATATGCTTTCTGTCCTCTCGACAAGATCATTAACTTCGCTACCAGGAACCCCTTAGCTGCCAAGGACGAGCATGCTTGTCCTTTTTGCATAGACTTGCATAATGGCCTGGCACTTAAAACTCGCTCACTTCACTCCTACTTCCTTGTACCATCACCAGGCTGAATGGCTGACGATGAAAAACATGGCCAGATTTAAATATTTTCTCCTGGTTCACCAATCTATACACGGTAAGGCACTGCTGTATCTTTCCTCTTCTATCTCACTCTACAAGCCTTCTCGTAATCTCAGCTCTGCCTCCTCGACAGCCCCTGTAGCTCCTCACCCTCCCTGTGCTTCCACTCGCTTCTGCTTTTTCTCTTCTTGTTCCACTTGCATGGAATGCTTTTCCCTCAGAAATCTGAGAAACGGTCCACGCGGATTTGTCCAAAAGCACACTAAAAGCCCACCTCCTTGTCTCTGAGTAACCCTCTTAACCTCCCTCTCATCTGCCTGCTAGCTAATATTGTTCCCTCACTTCTAACCTGCGTCTGTCCCTCACTTCCTCTGCCTTCACTCTATCACTTACCCATCATGGCTGTACCACCTACCTGCGCTTAGAAATGTCCAATGTTGGTTGTCCTTAATCTATGTATGTCCACTTATGTATTGTCCCCGGTAACTGTTCCATGTACTCCCTTGTACAACCTGGGCAGAATGTCCCTCAAACTCACTCCATTGTAAGAGGCTAACTGCTTCCCGTCAAATTTGGTTCTTATCTATTGTATGTTCTTTTGTGATGAAAAGAGCATTGTTCCTCCTGAATATGAATAAATAAAACTATGACTGACTGCCAGTTAAAATAATAAAGTTGCCAAAACACCGCAACATAATCAAGCAGGAATCAGCAATAAGTGCTGGGGCTCAGAAATAAGTGCCAGGGTTGAGCCCTGGCAAGCCCCCCAGCCACAAATTAAGCACTGGAAAGCCAGTAAAAAGAATTTGAGATTTACACAATGAATAGTCACACACACCATGGATCTGAATGGACGTTTAACTGAACATTGGTCACACAAAAACTTGTCTTTGTGCTGCTCCTGTGCATTGCCAGCGAGAAGCCTTGGCATCATAGGAGGATAAAGGAGGACGTGTCCAAATAAGTAATTTGTATACAAAATGAAAAACATTTGTTGGAGTACACACCCTGCACGACAGTAAGATGTACTAGTGTCTGCCTAGTTGGGGAAATATGATCTATTGTTTTCGGCCTGCTGCCCAGCATGCTAGTTTTCTGAAGCTAATTAAAAAGATGTACAATTTAGTTTACAAAAAAAAACTTTTTACACATTACATTAAAATGCAGTTACAATCCTATTACAAGACAGTTTCAATCATATTAAAGAGAAACAATTTATACAATTTACAATTTATAGAATTTACAACAAATCTTACAGTATTCATAAAACAAATATTTCCAGAGCAAATAAACTACTTAACACAAAGTTCGTCATTCTAAGAATCTAAAACCAATACACACCGTAACTGGCATTGAATTAACAAGATGAATCCACAGAGTTTAATCAAAAAGGAATTATTAGAATTAATCATATACTTTTGCCATAAAGATTCCCTAGCCATAGAGGTAAGCCCAACATTAGCGGCTCCTAAATATGTGATCCTCAAATCTTCAAAAAAGGGGCAGTATATTACCAAATGCTTTAAAGTTTCAAGCGGTAGCTCATTTAAGCAAAATCTATAGGAAACGGAAGTATTTTTTGTCCAATATTGAGTTTGTTCAAGAGTATGAAACTGGTTCATTCTAAACCTCATATACAGGTCTCGAGTCTTATCACAAAAAAACAAAGAATGTTATCTTAATCTAGGGATTCGTTTTTGAGCGTGTCCAGCATATTCTACATAAAGTCGATGGGTCCCAGTATCGTCCATAGATGTGCACCAATCATACTCATACAATTTCTCTTTAGAAAATGCTGGACGTTTCCAAAGATCTTCCCTAGTTATGCCAATTTTTAGCAGGATCACTTCCATCCTTTCTAAAAATGTTATCAACAATATAGGATTAGATTCATTGATCATTTGAGCAAATTCCTGATATAAGGAATTCAATGGAGGATTCAGCATTTTCGAATAAGAATTGAGTTGTCTCCATTGAAAACAGGCAGATAAACTAGATAGGCCCAATTCAATCCGAATACAGGAGTTAGGAATGGAATTAGCGAGCCCCAATACCTGTTTCCACATTGTACCTGAAGCTAATTAAGGGTACATATTGAAGGGAAGGTAGGCTACAGTGCTATTGAGCTAGGCAGCTTAGAGCAATAGTAGGCCCCCAGGGAGATCTTTGCTTGAACTGGACAATAGGAAGGATGCCCCACAGCTGATCAGCACGGGCACTCGCTGCCTGCACAATTCCTCTGCCCTGGACATCGAGGCTAAATCCTTATCAAACACATATGTGCCACTTTCATTGCTGCTGGCATCTTACACAGTGAGCTGGGCCACACCCATGCAATGTGTGATACTGTGCATTTGAGTATTTGCAAACATGTGTAAAGGTAACATACATAATAGGTGATAATACTAACATAGACAATGCATACTTCCGAATTGCAAAAAATGATAATTTCATACGTTCAAGCGATTTGTGCATTAGATATCTTTCCAGCAAAAAGCGGAATATTTAAGGTGTGATTTTCTTGGGATGTGTGCAAGAAATAAAAACCCTTTTTTTCGCATTTTCAAACACGTTAGCTCTCTGAATGTGTTACGTACATTAAGATGTATTTGTTTACTTCAAGCAAGAACGAGTATGGCAACACAAATAATAAGTAAAAGTCACGTGTAATATTGCCTTTATTTACTTTTCTACATTTCCAATGCATTACTTTGTTTATCTGTCTAGCTATCTGTTGTCTGTGCAATCGGTTGCATGAACGCAGGTTCACCACAAAATGGCAGTACACCATACATTGGGGCTCATTACAAGTTTGGTGGTTTCTGGGCATTAAATACTCCAAACTATACTACCGTTACCACCACTTGGTCTGGCGGAATTACAGCCGGATTACAAGTGGCGCTGTAAGACCCCATTAATTTTGAGTCCATTAGTCTCTAGGGGGATTTTTGGTGGAATTATCATGGCAGTAATTCTGCTGAAATTTGGCGGAACGCTGTCAGATATACCTCCAGTTCATACCTGGAGATGAATTCACCAACTTTAGGCCAAACTCATAATTCGGCTCATGCTTTTGTTCAACATTCAGCATGGTCTTCTCTATATTCACACATGCACTAGGCACCCCATCTGCCACCACATTTTCCAGAGCGCGTTTGGAGTGAGTGAGTGCAGGCGATATTGCATTAGGGGAGACAGCCATCAAGTAAACGCTGCCTCATTGAGTTTCCAGCTTAGACACCACTGACCGGTGGGGCACCACGCGTGTTCCCAGTGAGATGACTAGTGACTTTGACGTTTTGAGAGAGTTTGACATTAGAAGAACCCATCAGCTAGCGATACAATGCACACTCACAGACACGCACACTATGTACAGCTCCCTTTGAAACCCCCAAATCTCCCCCACCAAGCTCCCTTAGCCAGCAGATAGACTGGCTACCTTCACGAAGTTCTCTTTGCAACAGGCATAGAACAGGTCACTGCAACACCTACTGCCACTAAAGAACAGAGCAGAGCTGTTTCACTTCTGTAGTGCTGGAGGGATTCTCCCTGGAAGGCTGGATGAGTTAATTAATTAAGGCTCCAAGGAAGTAATCTCTCCCCCACCAAGGTCCCACGGCCAGAGTGACAACTGCATGCCCCTTACTATACTCTCTCTGCCACAAAACAGGTCACAGTTTCACCTAATGCCACTAAAGAACGGGCCATAGCTGTTTCACTTCTGTAGTGCTAGAGGGATTCCCTCTGTAAGGCTGGAAAAGATATTAAGGAAGGTTCTAAGGAAGTGAACTTTCCCCCACCAAGCACGCACAGCCAGCAGACAGACTTCCTACTTCACGCCCCTCGCTAAGCTCTCTCTGCCAGAAGAAGATAACAGGTCACAGCTTCACCTAATGCCACTAAAGAACGGCCCATAGCTGTTTCACTTCTGTA
This sequence comes from Ambystoma mexicanum, assembly GCF_040938575.1. Taxonomy (NCBI): domain Eukaryota; kingdom Metazoa; phylum Chordata; class Amphibia; order Caudata; family Ambystomatidae; genus Ambystoma; species Ambystoma mexicanum. The sequence goes on from NC_090928.1 coordinate 375,095,016, forward strand.
GTGCTAGAGGAATTAGCTCTGTAATACTGGATACGTTAATTAAGGCTCTAAGGAAGTGAACTCTCCCCCAGCAAGTTCGCACAGCCAGCAGGCAGACTTCCTACCGCACGCCCCTAGCTAAGCTCGCTCTGAAACAGGCAGATTACAGGTCACAGCTTCTCTTAATGCCAGTAGGGAGCAGGAGGCAACAGCTGTTTCACTTCTGTAGTGCTAGAAGAATGTTGGTTGGAATATGGATGAGGCAATTAAGGAAGAAACTAAGGAAGTGCACGTTTGCATCCTTAACATTCAATGGCGAAGGCTAATAGCGTGGACATGTCTGCCCTTGGCACTAAAGGGGTTCAATGGTTTTCCCACTTTCACTAAATCATGGTGAACAGAGAATGTTTCATTAATAAGCTTTGGGATTTGCTAGACCAGCGTAAACTAGGCAAGGTAAACTACCTTATTTAAATATGTATTTATTTGTTTGATTGTTTATTTGTTTGGTTTGTGCTTTCTTTTGCCTGCTACTTGTTATGTTTAACAGATCTGTGTTGAATGTAATTCTTCGACATTGGAATGCATTTTATTTACAGTAAGAAAACAGATGAAAGGTTCACTTTATTGTTCTAGATGCTATTACTTGCCAATGCCTAGCACATATCCACAATGCGCAGGACCCTGCTAACCATTAACTCTTACTCGTCGAAAATAAGCTAAAGGTGGAATGGATTTTGAAACAGCAGGAAAATGCCTTCGTCGACTTAACTGAAATAAACTTTAGACATATGATGCGATATGGACGAGATGAACCGCCAACCGAAGAAAAGAAAACAAGCATTGGCAATGCCAACAGGTTGGGCTTTTGTGTAGGCAATGCATTTACCAGGCACTGCCGTAGTGGTATCAACTGGATATCAATGGTAGCAGCTGTAAAATGGTGCAATTACCTCGTCACATAATATCAGTGATCAGTAAATGCCTAATATGTATACACAAGCCAAAACTGTTGGCTTTGCCAATGCTTGTTCTGAACAGGACATCAGTGAAAGACAAGCATAGTGCTTATAAAATGAGTGTCTGAAGGCAGACCTAGTTAAGACATTTTATTACACCAGTAGTGCATTTACTGCTCCAATTAAGTCATTTTCTCTCAGAAGACTGCTCTGCAAGAACATTGGCAGGTACTTTGAGCACACATTATGATGATGAGGCTTGATAAAGCTAGGTCAAAGAGATCCCAGGAGGATGTGTTTTGGGCGGGAGGGCCAGGAAATGTGTAGGAATGGCTATAGGAATTAGTATGACGATGGGCAGTCAATGGCTGGGTAAATAGCCAAACAATACCTACAAGATGTGTATCCCTCCACATATACCATTTCTAATGCAATAGTTTTGGCTTATAGGTGGTGCGACAGATCACTCCACTTAAATGGTATCAACTGCTGTTTGACCAAGAACAGAAGGCACATAGGGCAAATCAATTATATAAAGGCGATGAGCCTCCCGAAGGCTGTTTCTTCCTCCATTTAGAATAGCCCGATCCCACTGCTTTCAGCTGCCTGGGTGATGGCTGTACCCTTCCCCTACCCTTCACTTGTGCCCATTGCTTGCCTCTGTGTTTATGCGAACAGCAGAAGACCACACACAATACTTTCCCTCTGCCGCTCTTCTATGTCTGTATTCAAAGCGATGCTGCTGACTCGAGAACAGGGAAGCAGTTGGCACTGGGCTCTGGTCTGTTGACTCGCGAGCAGGAGAGGGGCGCCATGCTGAGGGAGCAGGGCATGTGTCACATTCTTCCCCCTGGACGAGACCAGTGCTTTCTCTTGAATGGACATATGTGCCTTTTGTGAAGCGGAAAACCATATGTCAGTGAGGTCTTAAAGTAAAAGCTCATTGCAACAACTACAAGTCAGATTTCCTGAGACAAGACAGAAGGCCCTCAGGAAGCAATAGAGCAGGGACGTCATTTTGGGGTCTCCCTTGCTACCCCTGGGGGATCACTACTTGGGTCCTTTTTGAAATTGAAAATGAAGTGTTTGATGTACTGGAATGCCGCTGCGTTGTCTGGCGTGGGTGTGTGGACTAATTGCCGAGTTCACTTTAGTTTATGGATTGGACACTCAGCATGATGGTTTGATGGTGTTCTGACCTCTCTCTGTTTCTTGGGTGACACGTGTTCATGGGGAGAGTGTACTCTAAGCTAATCACCCCGTTCTTTCTGTGCAGGTTTCCTAATGATATATAGGTACCCTTTCCTGGTGTTTGGTGGTTTTTGAATTATATGGCCTGGATTGTAAGTAAAGTTTTTTGTACTTCTTCACATAATTGGCTGTAGACATTGTGAGTTAAAACATGTTATATATATATCACTCTAGGTTTTTGTTTTCCCTGATGAAGAAGTTTTCAAACAACGTATCAACGTCAAAACCCGTCTGTGCTTTTTGAAGTAGCAGGAAGTCAATTATATCAAATTGAACTATTCACTCCTTCCCTGGCTACACATCAATTTATATTTCAATTTATATTTTTTGGGCTTTTTTGTTGTGAATATCACACAATTCCCTTTTTTAGTGCCGTATTTGTCCATGTACACAGTAACTTCTGTATGTGATGGTTGTGATTATTGTATGATTGAACGTGATGAATGAGTTGATTGATTTGGTTTTCAGTCATTAAAAGTAATTAAAGTAATTTTATTGTCAATTCTGTTGCTGTATTTACTATGGATGAGGTATTTATCTGTATGAATTGCAATAAAATGTGCTTTAACATTTGAGTAAACATTCTAATTGATTGTGGATTTAATGTTCCAGACTTGACTTTTTAGGTTTTTTGTCTTTTCTCCCCAGCCAAACTCAACTCATTGCGTACAGTGGGGATGGTTTAGAAGAGCGCTACCACAGCATATCCATGAGTGAGGCAAAGTACTGCCTGCCACTCATGGATGTAGTGAGAGGGGCACCCCACCTAATACTCCAATGTACTAGCCGCTCCGGTTCAAGGAAATAGTGCAGCTTTCAATGAGCGATTTGTAGAGATTATTTTGTTTACACAACATTCAGTTTTCAACAGAATTAACTGGTAAGATTGAATTTTAAGGACATGATATTTTCAAACTCTTGATATATATTTAAATGCTAAGTGTTATACATGTATCCTTTATAATTTGCAGAACAAGAGTTAGATAGCATGAGATGATTTTCAGCTCAACATAAAAAGAGGACTAGAAGAGAGGATTTATATCCACTACCAGGGTTAAACATTTTAAGTTGCCAGCTACTAGCCACCCATAAAAGGTCACTTGCCACCTCAATTCTACACATACACACAGCGCACCACTTCTTACTTGCCATGAGTCAATTATCACTAGCCAATGGCTAGTGGTGAGTACACATTTAGTGCCCTGTCTACTCCGGTGTTTTTTTACTATCAATTTGTCCAGAAAATTAACCCTGAAGAATGACTTTAGTTAGTTTCTTAGGACAGAAACGTGTAAAGAACTTCTGACATATGTGACTGCAACATTTTTGCAATGGCCAACCATTTTTGATGTAGTAAGACAATGAACAATTAATGTGTCAATGTAAAACCTTTTTGTGAATCACATGCATTAATAGCTGGTTAGGGCCTATCTGTGATGGAAAGGTATCTAGGTGTCGTTCAAGGGTACTACACTGCATTGCTTTTAATCCTTTCCATGTTTTGATCTGATGTACTGGAACTGAAGAATGCTTTGATGAATAAGAGATGACAAAATGTTTTAACAGAGAACTTTATAAACCATCATTGCATGTTCTGTAAATCCATTCTGGTTCCCTGCATTCAAATTATAGGTAAGATTCTGTACCATTCCAGGTAAATCATAAAGATAGCTACCTGGAGTCCTGTTACTCAAAATCAATGTTACTGTTTAGGTACCCATGCTGTGGAATATGTCGCAGTGTGACCATCACTGCATAAACAATCACTTGAAACTAAATACAACTTTGAAGAAGGCGGCCCACTTCAACCTATAAAGTGTGTGACTTTTTTAGCCCACTTTCAACCCATTCGATAACACTCTTCTGGATCAGGAGACTAATTGTGAAGTCAGAGCATTTACAAGCTTACTTTTACATAACACCAATAAAGAGGACAATGGTCAACATTTAAAATTGGAAAACGTAAGGTTCAATCAATAACTAAAGTAAACACAGTTGCTTCAACACTTGTCATGTAGTACAGTCCAGATAGTCGTAGTGTCAGGGAATCACAACACTGAAATTCGAAATGCAAAAGGCCTCTCTTCATCTTTCTCCAATTGTTGAACGTGAGGGGTGAGAAGAGAAGCGTGGATGTCTTGCAGTGATGCAAGCAAATCAAACTTCAAAATGTTGCATACATGCATGTTTTCAAAAGTGCTCTGGGTCACACTAACGACATGGATAATATCAGGCTACAATTTGAAAGGAGGGCAATCAAAATAAATCGATTTCCCTTCGACAGCCATTAGGTCTTAAAAACACATTCTAATTTGCCTGGCAAAGCATTTAACTCCTGCTAGTGTTAAATGAGGAGTATAAATGCAGGAAGATGTCAAGAAAGGACCCCCCCCCCCCCCAGATTCAAGACTCCTCCCAAATGCTGGGGCTCTGCAGGGTTTGGAGCATCAACAATGCACAACCATTCTGAATGTTTTTCCAAATGTAAGCCCGGCTCAAGGTCATCGTTGCCACCCCTCCTCGCACGGTTCAGCCTGAATTTGCAGCAGGAACATTAAATATTCATACCACAGAAACATAAAAACATAGACAGCCCTGTTTCATAAGAACCACCAGGCACATGCAATCTGCCGTGCTCATTTCCTTGCCTTTTCCTGCCTTGCCCTTGTGTTCTCAGGGCAATTGCTCCCTAGTGCCTATCCAGGCTTATATGAAATTCGGTTAATGTCTTTGTCGAAACCAATTGTGCTTGGAGGCAGGTTCCTGCATTCACTTGCCTCACTTCCATCAGAGCGCGCTCTATAAAGGCCGTTACTATGGCTCCCCGTTTGGCCTCCTAGCTTGATCACCGGGTGTAAGAGGACACTTCCATTCGACAATGTTCCCTTCCTACGCATTGTTATCTGCTTGCATTTCCGGCCGGCCTAATTAGTGTATGCATATTTACAACATATTCCATATTAGTGAAAAGAAACACATCCTAATGACTGATTCCATTGTGTCAGAATTGTGATCAATATGACCACAATTCTTCACCATTCAAGAAAGCCTTACCTAAATGCGCAAGAGCGGACAATGGATAATTGAAGCATGGCTATGCCACCCACGAGCCATTGGCCGCCCTTACCTGAGTAACCAGGTATACAGAACAATGGACGTTGCATTTTGGTATGTAGCTGTGGGCAGTGTGTGAGAGGAGTTTGAGGCTCGTGGGAGACAATGGGGAAGGCCTCTCGAAGAAATGACCAGGAATGGTGGCCGCCAGCTACAATCCCCACATGATCACCAGAAAACAAGCTGTCCCCCTCCCCTGTCATTGAGGACAAAGGTCCCAGCTGGCCACTGAGCACAATATCGGAGCAATTTAGCATGTGTTTTGAGGTGGCTTTTAGCCTGTCAACAAACATTTTAATGAAAGTGAAATGGCTCCTGTGGCTCTGATTTATCAAGCAGCCCTTTCTCTCAACAAAAAGCCCTTCCCTCCCATAATCCTTAGCATGAGGTTTATGTTAATGAGTGGAGTCACCAGGCTCCTCCCATTCCTAATCTTCCAAAGCCTAGCTCCCTGTTGCACCTATGGAACAATGTATCCATTTTAGAGAAGGAAAGAGAGAGAGAGGCAGATAGAGAGAGAGGAGGAGGGAGAGAGGGGGGCAGAGAGAGAGAGAGAGAGAGAGACTACAGGTTTTGGCAGAAAGTTATCAGGAACTGTCTGAAAGAGTCCAGTGGTAAGCGTGCAGTGAGGACATAGTATTATTTGCCCTGTACGTCAATCTCCCTCTTCTGCCTCAACTGACTGTATCACCTCCTAGGTCTCTTACCACCTTTTGCTACGCACACAACCCCCCCAGAGATGGCGTCACAGCCCCAGCAATTAGCACATCAACACTAATCAAACTATCATTAAGTTCTCCTCTTTAGCCCTATCGTACTGCTCCCCCACCCTCATTAGTGGCTAACCAAACCCAAAGCACTATATTCTATCAGACCTTGGGCTTTCCTCCTCAGGCCACCTACTCCCAAGTGTCTCTGCCAAACCCATAGAAAGCAGACATGCAAAGTACCTCTGACCTATACCCATCAACAGCACAGGTTTTGCATCAGCCTTTCCAGCTAGGCCACACTGAGCCCCCGCCACCTTTTCTCACAGAGACACTTGCAGGGAACGCAGGTGTTTGTGGTGGAAGAGTCTTGTTTTCAAGTAGGTTCAGCTGTCTGTGAGTTATTGCACCCAAGCACATGTTCACTGAGAAGAGCAATGTTTTCCAAGCCCACCCCTCCAGCACTAAATCCACTCCATGTTCTCAGGATGCGCAATATATTTTTAAATACAGTGACTCTAAAGGGGGAGTTATTTGCATAGCCATTGGTTATTTGGAGAATCTGGTGTCTTTGTAGCTCTCGATGACCACACTTGGAGACCCAGCAGAGGAAGATGTGACAGCATAGGTTGTGTCTGTCTCTCATGAGCTTCCCTTCCTGCCAGTAAGTTGTTAATCCATGTAATCAATGTAGAAACTGTTTGGAGTTTTAAAAAAAACTAGAGGAGCTTGCAATGTCTTGCAAAAATATTGAAAGCAGTTTAATACATTGCATCTAAAAGACATGTTGTGGTTTAAAACAAGTGATAGAATGCAGAATGAGCATTGCTCTCATGTCTTAAGCTCCACTACTGCCTATAATAAACATTGCACCATAAACAGTTACTCCACATGTAATGCCTGTGACCTCTAACCTCTGTAACCTGTAAAGCTCTTTCCAAAGAAAGGAATCTGAGAAGCTATCCACATCTTTTGATTTCTCAAAAGGCTTTATGAATTGTACAGCAGATACAAACAATGAAGCAAAAACTATAGGCAATAAAGTACAAAAAAGGTAGAAATATGCCAACAACAATACATCGGTGACCATGTATGGAGAAAGGAAAAGGAGGGGAAAAAAGAAACAAAAGGAAAATCGGGAGGGGGGAAATGAGAGTCAATCATATAGTACATTAAAAGTGCCCCAAATATCCGAATATTTGGCTAACTTCTTGATCTGAAAGGATATCTTTTTCTTAAGTGTTCAGCAGCATCAGGATTTCTGCTCTGTGATGGCTCAAGCATTAGGCATTATGATGTCACAAAGCAACGGTAATAAATTGTTCCACTTGTCATAGCGTCACGTACTAATTACTGGCGAGTAGTGATGTCCCCACTACAATAAGGACATTATTCACAGGCTTTTGTGTATATATATATATATGCGTTGCAGAATTTCCATTATTATACATGAGAAAAATACTCTTCTATACATCATAGGAATATTACAAGTCACCAAGTAATTCTCTGAACAAACAGGAGAGCTGGGTGTAGGCTAAGTTCCTTAATAAGGTCACAGAATTCTAAAGCGACTTGCACTATCCACAGAGTTTAACGTACATGGTGGATTTCTTTGTTCCTTATTAGGTCACGTCATCATCATCCCTTTAAATACTTGCACTGTTGCTCTCCTTGAGACACACGATCGTCCAGATTCTGCAGTGTGGAATAGAGGTACAGTCTGGGTTGAAAAGCACAGCTTGTGATTTGTTGAAAACAAGTACTTGAAGCAGTTTAGTAAACATGCAGCAAATAGTTCAGATAAGGTGGTAAGATGCAGATAGATCCCAGCCCTCTTTCACTAAACCTCAGCAGTACACTAAATAAACAGACTGCCAGGGAAAGGCCTAAAAAGGGAATGTGTTTGCCTTTGAGGGTGCTTAAATGTCTGCAGAGGTGTCGCTCCCATCAGCAGCAATGGCATGAACAGCTGTTTCCTTTAAGGTGAACATTGATCTTAGCTTCATGTGCAGCTCAGCACTGTGACCATCCAATTACAGGCACCCAAATATTCCTTGCAACATGTATTTTACAGATCACAAGATACATCTAATATAGATGGACATGATAACAAAAAAAATCATTAAACTGCGAGCCTTAATTAAATGATGCTACCTTTACATTTGTAGTATGTTACACATGGTATTGTAAACGTGATGAGACACCATATACTCGCTTAAGTAAGCTAGACCAGCTCTATTGATGTCCTTTGTGCTACCTTATGGAGTCCTCGTTGTGTGTCCCTGGACGAATCGCTTCATTACTCTGTGGCCCAGTTCTGTTGTCTGCTGAATGTGGGGCACTGGGAAATGGTGGTGGTTGGCAGGCAGGCACGCAGGGATTATTATAAATCTAAGTGGCCTGACCTCGAACAATGAGGCAGGAGTCACGTGGTCTGGTGGAACAGTTGCCCTGGCCGGGGAATGCTTCATGCTGCTGGAAAGTATGCCACACAGCCACCCAGGCTTCAGCCTGTTAATACATTTAATGTACAACTTATTTTTAGTATTATTATCAAGCACATTGAGAGAAACTTGGTAAGGTCATGCAGAATGCCCTCGATGAGCACAATCCAGGTAGCTGGGCAAGATATCATACAGTCGTGGCGGCATAGTTAAGTTTACATCGAAAGTAAGTTCACTTAATTGCAACTGACCTGGTAAATCCAACCACTCGTGTCAAATTTGTCAAAATGTCGTCGATGCCTAAAAGGATGGCTGAAAAATCAGTTTTTGCATAGGACTATGTATAGAGGCAGAACAGTTCACGACTCAGCCCACAATACCTTCACATTGCCTGCTTTAATGTTTGCCTTTTTTCACATGATTAAGCCTTAGGATAAAGTAGTGCATGCTGCACATTTATTTTAAAGTGCATCAGCCAAATGCGATATTCTTTAATTTTTACAGGTAAAATAATTGTTCATATTTACGAACATGCGCAGTAGGTATGGTGGGGTCAAATGGAATTAAAAGTCACAAAAACACCTGCAGCCACCAACAGACGTGCACCTCCAGTTATGCATAGTAGTGTCAAAGAGATACAAGTCAATGTGAACTGCAGTGTGAATCGAAACATGTTCTGTAAAACGCATGAGATGGTCTGCCGCGCCAAACACCCAGTACCGCTACCATATATGAACACTAGAGTCCTAGGGACAAAACTAAATGAAAAATATACTCAGAAATTAATGATATAATGCAATATGAAAAATATGCCGCAAAACGCACAAACACATCTGCGGACCTAAATACATGCATACCCCTATTTATTCCTGCACACTACGACACAGCAACGTGTTCGAGTCACCAAACAGAGAGTACAACGAAACGAGGAATACATTGCACAATAAAAGCTAAACCATCCAAAAAAAGCACATCCACAACATGGTCGCAAAATGACTCCTAAAAAATAGATTATCATACAACCCGCCATCACAAAATGCCACCGTTATCAATATGGAAACAGAAACATACACACACCCATACACCAGGAATGCACTTACATGCCCTTAATATGCATACGCAACACAACATTGTACACTCATAACCTCTCAGAAACACAAATGACACCGAACAATGAAGAACACGTGCACAGCAGACAGGCAGCACAGCGCTGCATGGCACGCCCACTTCTGCTTCCAGTTACTTCCAGAGCGTTCTAACCAACCATCCAAAAACGTGCGCAGCTTTTAAAAACATGGAAATACAAACAATCTTGATTGGTTAAGCCTCAGACAACGCACTCTAAACACAACACACAAAACAACCCCCTTGCTCCTTGTGTTTCAGAACACAAACAGAAAACATCTGACTCCGCTGAAGCTGTAGCCACTTTAAAAATTTTAAAAACTTGGGCTCCGAAGAAAGACTCAAAACAAGGTAGCTTTCCTCCCCTGACTGTTTGTAGATCCCTTGCTGACAACTTCCCGGCCCTGCCCACCCCTGTTCTTAGCTCCCCGCTCCCTATCCCTCGACTTCCTTCACTGTGTTCTTCCACCTGTGACTGTAAAGTGCTCTGTTGCTTCCCGAAGGTAGGGTCGCTCGCAATAAATAAACAGCCTAATAATATTAATAATAGATATTTGTAAGTCCAGTAAAATAGGGAAACAGAATCTAATATTAACACCCAGGCAGATAATGTACTTTCAATTTGGCAAATGCAGCACAACAAAACTGTAAAATAATAACTGTACAACAGTACTAGCTTACCATAAATGACTGTAATATACATAAGTGCTGCTCGGTAACACAGAATGATCGCCGGTTATAATGTAATTAGGGACAAGCTGTGCACCAGACTTGAAAACCTTCATGCTGTCAGGTATATGGCAGGATCAAATTGCCAGAACAACTCAGAAATGTAGGCTTAAAATGCATTATTCGACAACCTTTACAGTGTGAGGCCTAGAGATCCAAGCTACTCCTCACTGATGAGGCCCAACAAGGCCGAAACATGTTTGGGGATGCTTGTGGTCTCGTGCAGAAGGGATGTGGCATAGCAGTTCGGTCTGGACTGCCCCTTTTGGGATGGGACCAAGCCTGATTTGCATATGGTCTTTCCCCTTCTGTAATGGCCTGGAAGCCGAAGAACGATGGTCTGGAGGGTTGCCCAGAGCAATGCCAGTGGTTAAGATTCATTCTAAACCTTCCAGACATCACCTCTTTGTTTTTGCAGGGTAAAATAATAAACAAGAAAGAAATAAATTGTATCTCAAACGTCAGGGTTAGTCTGATGGCTGTGACCAAGGGAATTTTGAGGAAAGCTAGAAGTACAAATATGGCTTCTCTTAAGCTCCAGGTTGTCCTTCGAGTTCCCTTCCGGGAAAGGTGTTTGCAACAGGAGAAAATATTACCACAAGTCTCTGGACTGGTGTTCTACTGGGCTTTTTGTTCATTCAGGACGAGAGCTAGTTGCACAGGTACATCTCCCATTGATCTCCTCTTCTATGTGTGGGCTTACTAGTTTGCTTCGGTTTCTTTCTCAAGCTTCCCTATTGGCTGCTCCTCAAGAGGGTCTCCCTCAATGGAATCATCCTGCTCCCGCGGCAAATGAGGAAGAGGCCTCTGTAGCGAGTGCGGCGATCCCGCAGCCCTGAATGTGGACATGGAAATCTTGGCAGGATGAGAGAGTGTTACACTACTCTCCTTAGAGTTCTTCTCCCCCTACGATTGAAGCTACTAAGCTCAGCAGGTTACTCCCTGTGCCCTCCTTTCATCCACGCTCCTCCCTCCTTACCTGTCCCCTTGGATCGCCTAACGGGTCAGTTTGCATGTGCATATTTGTTGGTTCAAAGTGTCGATCTCCTCATCTGGTCTTTCTACAAATTCTCTGCCTCTCTCTTCCATTGCTCTCTCCTTGTGTAACCAACTCTGATCTACATACTCTTCTTTATACTCCAAACTTTCTTTATCACCTTCTTTTCGGCATCATTCCTCTCCAAGTCTTCAATGCAAAGTCTCTACATCATCTCCCACCTTCTTCATCCTTGTGGATTCTGTCCTCGTTACTCTTTAGATCTCGTTACTCTTTAGATCTCACCTCTTCCTCTTACCTTATTCACCCCTTTGGGCAGTAGAGTCACTGTTCTCCAAATTACTCTTCAAAGTTCCACCATCTTGACCTCTTTGGATCTGTTGTTTTGAGCCCCTGTATTCCCTTTCTATTCTAAGACGTAAAACCCTTCATGCTTCTTTCACCTTCTTCACTCTTTTGGACCCCTTCTTCGCTCCTCTGAGCATCACCCTCTTCCTTATTGTTTTCACCCTTTACTAGTTTACCCCTTTGGGCATCACTCTTACCCTAGCTACTTCAAATCTCCCCTCCTGCACCACGTTGGGCACCGCCCTCCTGCTGCTTTTCTTTCACAGTCAACACTTTCTATGCCTCTTTTTCCAGCTTCTTCACAAATCTGTGTCCTTTCTTTAACGTTTTGGACACCACCATCTCTCCCTCTACTTTCCAGTTTAATGGTCTCTAGATCTCTCCCACCTTCGCTGACATGCTTAGCCCCTTCTCCACCCTTCGGGGCATTAACTTATTTCTCTATACGTTCACCCTCTTGTGCCACAACTCTAGGGCTCTTTGTCATTGATCCAGACCTCTTGAATCAGTGGTGTGGTCTCCTGGATGTCTCCTCAAGCTTAAAGGTTCCAGTATTGGCCAGCCTACCAGACTTTTACTTCACTCCATCATGTCTTACTCAATCTCGTACTCTCTCCAACCTTTCTTAAAGCAATTCATGTCATCACTCTCCGGTCTCCAGCTCCTACACTTTCAGACTGAGCGTGTGTGCTTGTATAAGGCTTTGGCCCCACTATCTAGACCCTTCTGGTGAAAGGAGAAACAGGTTTGTGAGCTTGGTTGGTTATTGGACTCTGACCCTGGAGAAGGCTTGCAGCCTTGATGTGGGACTTGATATTGACTCATCCCCTCCCCCACCACAGACTGTCCCCTCTCTACCTGCTGCACCCTGGACCTCCCCTCCAACCTCTCTCTGGGTTAAGAGAATTCAGGTTTGCCTCCTGAGGCAACCTGTGGAGGAATATGCTGGGGGCTCAGCCCTGAGGATTGCTCCCAGTTCTGATTAGCAGATTGGGTCTGTCTATTACCACCACTTTCTGGATGTTACGCACAATCCCTTTCCTCAGGATGGACTTCCTTAGCCTAGCCATTCTTTACTGTATGACAGTGGATGCTCTGTGTGATGGAATGCTGGCTGACTGTTGATTTATGTGGAATTTCTGCATCTGCAGAAAGAGAAGGGGTGAATATGCATATGCTGTCGATTCTGCTGGATCATCACTCCTCAATTTGATTAGCTGGAAAGATAGCTCAGTGGGTTGAGTGCTCGTGGCTATCTGTGTGTGGGATCTGCAGGTCGCAGGTTCAAATCCTGGCAAGGCCAACTCAGCCTTTCGTCCTTCCGAGGTTGATAAATGAGTATCAACTTTGGTTGGGTGATACTGCATGTAAATACATTCCCTGTAAAACGCTTTGGCGAAACATCATTATCTTGAAGGGGAAGGAGTGTCTGTAGTAGCAATGAGACTGTCGCCTGTCATGGAATGGGGACTAAGATAGGCTCAACACGAGATCCTCTGCATACCACCTATGGGTCCATATTGCAGAAGATTGGGGAATCATCAGGCACCCATTGGTCACCCCATTGCAGTTCCCCAGAGGAAGGTAGGGGATTTCATCACAATACATAAAAAAGTTCTGGTAGTGGAGGAATAAAAAAACAGTATGCATTAGAAAGATGGTGCTCACTCGTAGAGGAATAAAAATAAATCATTATTACACATATAATGAGTGTTATAACTCATAGTAGAAGCCCACAAACCAATCCAGATATTTGTACAAAGAATAAAAAGACTGGGTCTGATGAAACAAAGATCCACAAGCTTTACAGGAATATAGAAAGGGCTGCTTAAACTGGTGACCTGTACCCTTTGCACAACTACACTGAGCAAACACACTATAATGTGCGAACCATCACACAAAATCAACAGCTAATCACTGTACACTGATCCATTTACTAATTAAACACATCTTCCCCTAAAGAAATTAGGAAATCAGTGGAGAAATAAAGTGTAAGGTTTCCAGCTCTAAAAAGTTATTTTCTTTAAATGTTGGGAATGCCAACATGACGTTTTAACAAATTATTGACCACTAAACATAATATAGATTGTGTGAACCTTAACTCACCCTCTCAACTAACAAGTACACATTTGCATTAGCACGAAAGTATATTTTGACAACGCACACCACCAACAAACCTAAACATTGCAAGAATAAAATGCATCCTAAAAACTCAAATCCTTAGCATTTAAATAAATAGTAATAAGCACCTTAAATTAAATCAACTCATGGTATACACCCACACATACTAAGATAACTGCCTTTAAGCAACATGTTCGCTCACTACCTTTCTATATCACATTTCACACCACACAACTAACAAACACATACTTGCGTACTACAGCAAAACAAAAGGTGCTATTCAGGAATTAAGACTTTAATAATGATACATAAGGTTTCAGGAATATTCGTTTTGTTGTATATTCTGTTTAGTGTTTCATAATTTGTTAAAAACCAATATGCACTGAGGATGTAGGTCTTTACTTTGCTATGATTCCCTTCTCTATCACTTGCTTTGTCTACATTCACTTCGACAGACATGTACTTTGTCATTGCAGGGGGAGATCACCTGTACCCCCTTTGTTTTCTACCCCACAACCTAGATTTTTCGTGTGATCACTAGAGAGACCTCAGACCTACATTTTAGGAATACCACATTTTTCAGTGATAGTGTTGGTGTGCCACCATGGGCGAACTCACTGACTTATTTACGACAGAGAGCTATATATTGTAGTCTTGTGGTAATTTCCACTACCTTATATACGGTAGGGAGCTATGTTCAGAGAGTCTCTCTTCCCGTTGGCTCATGTACCTCCAACGAGCTATGCTACAGTCACTCACAATTATTCATACTGATTCTGACATGCACACATCTGTCTTAAAATGACCATTGCTTTAACACACCTAAAATAGGCGTATTGGATGTGCTATGAATGGGCCTGATTATTCCCCGTGATTCCAAATTTTTAAAAATCTCTGCCAATGATTCTAAACATGCCAGCGGTAGTCTATACTGGCGTACAAACACTGGATTTCTGCTACAACCTTCTGGTAGTGTGGCCACATGTAAATCAGTTAAACCACAATCATAAGCATCTTTTGCAAATACATCCTTAAACTCCATAAATATTTCCCTCAGGTCGTCTCTATCCTTATCGCTGTCACATGCATCCGCTAAGGAGATCTGCTCTTCTACCATTCTGGAAAATTCTGGAAACTCTTCTGGTAAAGGAATCTCAGCGCTTTCCTCTAACTGTGTGGCTGTGTCTTTTTGTAGAGCTGCCACTTTTAAATATTTTGGCATATCAGCTTCCACTTCAATGGGCTGATTTCCTGTTTCATTTTCATTTAAATTAAATATTATGCAATCCTCTTGATGGCAGCACACTGTCTCATTTGAATCATAAGGATACACAGAATGAATTTTAAATATTCCTTTGGACTGAGAGTCCAGGTGTTCTGGCAACTCGCCCTTGGCATCTACATATTTTTCAGGAATATTCCCAATCACCATGTTATTTAAATCTGCCGTATAATGTGACTTTTGTATGGCCATTCCTAATGGGGAGTTTTCCTCTAAATGAATATCCTGACAACCTTTATTATTTACCATGATTTTTACAGATCCCTCACCAATGTCTACCAATGGAATGTATTCATAATCCAGGCCTTGCTGTTTTATGGATTCATTCAGGCATACAAATGCATCAGAGCCTTTCATCTGCTGTCCATTTTTGCATTTCAGTGTTATTGTAAACTGTTTTGTAAATGCAGGAATAATAGTATTTTTCCTCATTTGTAATTCGACTGCATAAGGAACCAGTTGTGCACAATGATAAGCCCTTCTTTTGTCTTCAAATTCAGGTGCCGGACCACCTAGGCGTGACCATATTTTTTGATTAAGGAAATCTAACACCATACACATTCTGTGCATGATGTCATTGCCCATGTAAAATTCATTTTGTGCTCCACTCACTATCCATACATTATGGTAAATTGTTTTCTGCCCAATGCTAATTTTAAGCATGCATCTGCCTGCAATTCGGTTTTCAAAGTCTGGACTGTCCAACCCAGAAACATATTGGTTTTTAATCCTAAATTTCGGGATTTCTTCCCTCTCCATAATTTTTTGCAACAATTTCTCATTAATGAAACTCCTTTCATGTTCAAGTGCTAAAGTGGCTTTTATTGTTTTAAGATAATCATTTATACCAACATGAACCCATGGTTGCTCATCTTCCATGTGTATTTCTGCCAGAGTGGTAATGTGTTTTTCTGAATCTGTTTTAGGAGCAATATTCTGTTTGCATGTTTTCTCTTTTAAATAGAAACGTAATGTGTGCTCATCTATGGCAGTCTGCCAATCTTTCCTTGGGTCCAAGTATATTTGTACAGGTAGTTTTTCATTGTCGCTCTGCATTTTGTCTTGACACATTAATATAACAGTGACACTAGGTATGCAGCTATTCTGGAGATATACCTCCACAGCATCATTTGTTTTGGCAACGGTGTGACATTCATTTATATTACTGTTTTGTGATTTTAGTTTCTTAGGCCTCAATGGTTTTTTGGTTAAGGACCACAGCACTCCATTCACCCCATCTATGAGAGGAGACAATCTTTTCAGGCAATCTGTCCCCATCAGAAATGGAATTTCACAAATAGATGTGATCAATACCTCTTGTTTCATTCTGTGCTTATCTATTTTTATGTCAACCTCAGTTACACCTATGATGGGCACCTCCTCCCCATTAAAGTTATGCACTGGGCCTTGATTTTCCTTCACTGTGATCTGACTCTGTGGAGGCCTCCCTTCATTGATACTCTTTACCAGCTCCTTGGACATAATTGTGGCCTGTGCGCCAGTGTCAATCATAGCAAAGGTGTGGCATTTTTCTTCTACAGTGATGGGTGCATAATATCTGTCCTCAACTTCCTCTAATACACATAAGAAGTGTGAATTCTTACTGAGTTCAGGGCTCACCTTTCTCAGATCTTTCTCACTTTTGGCTAAGCACATTGGTAAATGGAAAGACATTTTTCCCTCCTTTTTACCCATTTCTGCGCGAGAGACTTTATTCATTTCTCCATGATCAGAGGTTTTTTGTAGTGTGGCCACTGTTCACCCATCCATCTGGGTAACATCAGAGACAACATTACAATCCTCCAACTGAACATGTGTAATAACATCATTCAGCAATTTGTCATTTTTTAATTCTGTGTGTTTGTAATCATTTAGTGTCATATCAGCCCTTGCAGCCTCTTCAAGAATATGTAGCTCAAAGAATTCTTCAGGTGATTGACTTGTACCCTCCTTGTGAGTATTTCCTTTTTCTGTCTGTGTTTGGTCATTGTTTTGCTTGCCCAGGGAAGGAGCTATGGCATCCCCACTTACTCCCTGTTCACTGGTATTCCCCATGCATGAGTCATTTTTCTTAAATCTGTTCCTTTGTTCTTTTGGAATTCCTAATGTTTCTTTTTCATTTGTGCAAATCTTTACTGTTTTATTTAGCTCTAAGTTAAACCGTACCTCTTTTTTAGAAGTATTTGCACTTTCTGTCACAATTTCATTTACTGGTACTTTCATTTTTAATCCATTAGGCATCTCAGAGTCGTTATGCAAAATTATATCAGAGCAATCTGTCATTTTGGCACTGCGATTATCATGAGTACTTAGTCACTTTTCAGAAGCCCCCCGGTCATTGCTATGGCCATCAGCCCCCTCTTTGGAAGGTTGTTTTTGCGCTGTATAGAGCTTTCCTATTTGCTCAGCTAACATTTTCACTTGGGCCTCAAGGCACTGGAACCTTTCCATCTCTCTAGGATCCTCTTTCTGTGGCCTAGGTCGATATTGGTTGTTTTCCCCCTGATTGGATCTATTCTGATACCTCTCAGGTGATTGATGTCGGTTGGGATGGTTTCTGAACTCTTGTTTCATTTGTGGAGGGGAGCGGGTTGCACCCATCCTTTGATTATAGTCCCCTGGTGGGGAATCATTGTACTGGCGTGGACTGTAGTTCACGTTTTGCCTCATGTCCTGTCTCTCAGATTGTGGGTACTGGCCCCTATGTTGATTTCCATTATCAGTAAATCGATCCACATATCGGGGCCTATCCTGATTACCATATATCATGGTGTTGGGATCAAACCTACTCTGTGTCCCCAATGACTGGTAGGGACCATCATTTCTTTGATCTTGATTTTGTCTCTGGTTATTGTTCATACCTGCCATATCAGGCCGATATCCTACCCGGGGTCTATCCCCTAAATACCTAGGGCTGATGTAGCTCTCTCTATTACTAGGATCATGTGTTTGGAACATTGGTACAGGAAATGGCGATCTTTGTTGATTACCCCTTTGTTCAGGTGTCACATTATTTTTACCTTGACTTTGAGCATTCTCAAGGGACATTTTGGCTGACCTGATTTCCATTACTGTGGCTGAGGGTTCTTTAGATTTAGGCCTGGTATCTTTCATTTTATCACTTTCTCTACCCTGACAATAGAGTACCTCATATAGCTTTGTGCTTTGATGTACAATCCATTCAAGGGACTTGTCACGGTAAAATTCACGGACCAATTGGGATATGATGTCTTTCTGTAGCCCATAGAAGTATGCAGTTTTAAACTCATTGGAATTTGAGTCAAAAGATACATCAAAGCGAGAGAATGCTCTTTTTAAGTCTTGTAAAAATTGGCGAGGGGATGTATTAGGTCCAGCAGTAATTGTGTACACGACTTTCTTTGCCTCCTGCAATGACTGAAAAGGAGAAAAATGACGCCTAATTTCTTTTTCAAACTCCAGCCATGTCATATTCTGCTGTTCATTTAATCCCCTTATGATGCTGGCCGTCGGGGCATCTAAAGTTAAATGAAAATATTGTCTGTACTGTTCCCTAGGTATCTGGAGTGCTTTAAAAATGTCATGTACCGCTTCTAAGTGATCCTCAATGCAGCATTCACCTCCCTTTTTAAATGGTTTGATCAGGGCTTTAATGGATTTCATTATTTTTATGGGGCTACTTGTTGCAATACATGGAATTGCACTATTTTGTGAGTCAATCCTGTTTTCAGGTGTATGAGATTGGTGACTGCCCCCAATGGGAGTATCAAATCCCCCAAGGGCGCTGCAACCAAGTTCAGTCACCGGCCCAGTCACTGGAGCACTAGCTCTTTGGGCAGAGCTAGAATTCACCTCCACTCCATTGAATGTGGTACCCTGCCGCCTCTCCTGGGACCTGGGAATGCACATTTGCTGTTCTAAGTCCTTACACTTTTTTAAGGAGTCTGTTGGCTTCATCATGCAAATAATTATTTTCATCACTCATTTTATTAATCACCTCCTGCATTTCGCACATTTGCATTTGGCATTCATTGAACTCTTTATTTCTCTTGTCTCTTTCTTGGATCATTTTAATCATTTCTTGTTCTGCACTCTGGAGATCACCTTCTTTTTCACAATGTTCTTTTTGTAAAATCTGAATTTCTGAAACAACCTCATCTTTATCCTGCCTAATGTGATCCACTAAGGCTTTTAAGTGTGCCAATTCTTGCTCACTATCTTCAAATTGTTTCTTGCTTTTGGATAACTGAGTATCAAAGTCTCTGCATTTTAATTGCATGTCTTTTTGGCATACATCCAATTCTGCTCTCAACATTTCCTGATTTTTACTTGCCCCCTCTAATTCAGTCTTTAACCTGTTAATTAGCTGAGTATCATTATCTTGCATTCGCAGGGACTTGTTTAAAATAAACCATATTTTGCCGCATAGCCGTATTAAACAGTCTTTCTCTGCACTTTTATCGGCTGCATTCAATAATCTTGTAAGGCAGACCTGAATTATGCTGCCTTCTGCAAAAATATTGTCTAGTTTTTCTTTCTGCACCTCACCCTGAATGCGGTTACTCCATTCTAACGTGCTATTCGAAGACCAATTCCCATGTGCAAATAACTTTGCCTCTAAATATTGCACTAGATCTGAGAATGTGGTTTCCCTTTGTGACATTCTGAAATTCGTTTTTAGTGGCACACTGCTATTATAAAATGGGTTCCCTTTAATGTGCAAATGGCAGTGTGAGATACGCTTGCCACGCCCAGTAGGTACTCTATGATCACTTTCCCGGCCAACGCACCATAAATATGTAGGGTATTTTGTGGAGATTTGGGGCCTGACGGTATTTTATTACCGCCGAAAAATAACTTAGCAATAATCACTCTTTGTATTCAGATTTGGCCATGTGCAACAATAATACAATGGACATGCATTATTTCAGCACCCAGACCTGCATATTTGGTATACGTGGTTGGTGGTATTTTGGTGAGCATAATTCCCTTGTTTTATTTGTGGCCCCAATGTCCAGAATCCCTTATCTTTGCTTAGATTTTTCGTGTGATCACTAGAGAGACCTCAGACCTACATTTTAGGAATACCACATTTTTCAGTGATAGTGTTGGTGTGCCACCATGGGCGAACTCACTGACTTATTTACGACAGAGAGCTATATATGGTATTCTTGTGGTAATTTCCACTACCTTATATACGGTAGGGAGCTATGTTCAGAGAGTCTCTCTTCCCGTTGGCTCATGTACCTCCAACGAGCTATGCTACAGTCACTCACAATTATTCATACTGATTCTGACATGCACACATCTGTCTTAAAATGACCATTGCACTGTTTAAAAATCTCCCCACATCATCGGCATTGTAATGGTAAATAGTAAATACACCACCCGTCTGTTTTCAAATATTTTTCTGTATTATAAAAGTTGCATTTAAACACGATCTCATTCTTCACAGAAATAAATAAAATGGTACAGTAAAAGCATTGTCTATGACACACTGCAAAGAGAGTGGCGGAGAACAGAACTCAAATTGCAACATTGGTATTTGATTAAGACACGCACAGGAATCCCCTTTCCTACACTGACTGCATATTTTCGTGCACACACGGCTCCCACGCTTATGTAATTACCTTATCTGTTCAGAGTTTTCTTCAGCTGTTCTCTTTCGGAATGTGGTTCCCTTGAAGATTAACCCCAGTAAAAGGATCGCCTTTCCTTTTCAAACCGGGGTCATTGCCTGGAATTCTTAGCTTTTGCAGATAGGAATGCCTCCAACCAGGAAAAGGTCTTCCTCCCAGCTCTGCCAAATCTTGACTGTAGCAGGACGCAGGAATCTGCATTCAGTCAGGAGTCCCACAGCCAGGTCTTCTCCCCAGTAGTGCAGAAAAATGTCTGCCTGTCTTTTTCCCCGATACTGCCCACTAAAACTTTCATCTCAGCCCTCTGTATGACGTGTCCCAATGAAATCCATCATCTCTCATCCTCCTACTCTCAACAATAGCTTCGCTTATACATTTGCAATTGTTGCAAATCTGACTTCCTTCTTCCTGCAGTTACTGTGCACAAAAACATGGAGAAGCAGGCAGAGAAGAGAAGAAAAAAAATCTGCACACACATTTAAATGGCTTTCAGAGTATGCCTAATTCTGCAGTGGAGAACACATTTTATTAGTGGGTTATGTTAAATAAGGTTTTATTAGTCAGGTTAATGGTTAATAGGTTAGCTGTTAATTTTCAAATGTGTCTCTCGCACCATAGGCATTTCAGGTGAAAAATAGTGTGCATTTTTAAATGAGCACATGTGCTTTTAACTGTAAAAATAGATTTGCATCTTATATGTTAAAATCGTTTTTAACTGAATAGCCTGTCTTTCCTTGTTAATCTGGTAACCCATATAGCAATGCACCGCACCCTTGTGGTGGTGCTGCGAAAAAAAATTGCTACCTGTGCAGTAGTGCTGTACTCTGTGCTGTTTGCTACCTGTGTAGTAGTGCTGTACTCTGTGCTGTTTGCTACCTGTGCAGTAGTGCTGTACTCTGTACTGTAACACGCCAAATATCCTTACACTCCCAACCTAACCGTAGACTATCCCTAACCACATAATTACCATCGCCATAATGTGAAGATGCAGACAAAGTAAAGGCATGGCAAAGTACATGTCTGGCAAAGTGTATGTCTGGCAAAGTAAGTGTATCTGGCAAAGTAAAGGCATGACAAAGTACATGTCTGGCAAAGTGTATGTCTGGCAAAGTAAGTGTATGTGGCAAAGTAAAGGGGCGATACCTATACGGACTGTCCCCCAACTGCTAGATACTTGCACATTGGCCAGCAAATACTGGTCCCCACAATGCCATGGTAAATGTTTGCTGGTTGTTAGCATGTGTGGTTGCTCAACAACGGCTGCATGTCCTTCTTGACGTATTTGAAATACCATTCCTTCTTTTTATGGGCCTCTCTGTCAAAACCCAACATTGGATGCTCCCTCGCAAACCCATACTCATCTTCCTTCACCAATAGATCCTTTCCCTGGGCATTTCCCATTGTTTTACAAGTCCCGCTTGCCACACGTAACCCACTTCCTCTGACCTTGCAGCATCCCTCCTAACCTATAACTCACTTTTCACCCTGAGCCTCGTCTATGTTTGAGGCGCGAAAAGGGATAACTAGCCCTCAGTTACCGCCTTTTCGTTACATTGCCCCCACTGAGGGAAACAATAGCTCTTGTGATGCTAAGAGAAGGTTTGTGCAGGTGTAGCCTCTCCCTTGTCTGGCATTCGAAAGCAGATGATCCAGGATCTTGAGTAAAGGGTGTTGTATGGCTGTGCGTTGGGATGGTGGGGTGGAACAGGTGTGTGGAGGCCAAAGAAAGCAGATTATGAGGGAGCGATTTAGGAGTAACAACAGAAAAAAAGAGAAACACAGGAACAGTAATTCAGTGGTGACAGGGGAGGGAGTGGGTTGGGAATATGAGTTTGTGGAGGTACCCCCGATAAACACAACCAAATAGGGCATACCAGGAAGAGGGTCTTTGGAGGGCCCGTCCCAAAAAACACAACAGAATATTTTTTTAATTACAAAGTAAGAGCATCATATCAGTGTGTGGCGGTAAAAGGGGAGGGAGTGGGTCTGAAAGGAAGGTACATGGAGGGGAAAATGTTCGTTGACGTTATCATTTAACTTGTAAAATGCTTTTATTGCAATATAAACTTGCTGTGGAGCCCACACGTTGACTAATAGGCAACGGTCAAAAGTGCATTCACATGTTACGTGCTCTTGTGACATGCAGCAGATAAGGTTTTGTTGACCCGTTCACTTGATGATAGAAGTATGAATATCATTAGCCATACATCTGGCATTGCTAACATTTATAGATTTTAACTTTGTAAAGGTAGTAAACCTTAACATTAAAAAAATAATGTTTTCTCCACTGTACATATATGACACCGCTATCCTCAGATTGGTTGTGCAGCAACATTATTAATCCAAACAGTGCAAACCAGAAAGACAAGCCAGGACTCCACCACTGAACAAACAATGCCACACATTCATTCTCTCCAGAGAGTTTGACAGGCTATAAAGTAAAAACACACTCCGCGGGGTCCAAGGGCGCGGGTGTTGCGTCCCATTTTATTTTCTATTTCTGGCCTCCACTGCTGCTGCAGAACCAGGCCACGCCCCCAACACAAACAAGCACTGCAGTGCAACCCGACAGGGCCAAAGCCCGCTGTGTCCAAGGGCGTAGGTATTGCATCCCGTTTTGTTTTCTTTTTCTGGCACAGGAGGGCCACCGTTGCTGCTGCAGGACTCGGCCATGACCCCAAAACCAACAAGCACTGCAGTGCAACCCGCCAGGTGCGCAGCCCGCGGGGTTCAAGGACGAGAGTGTTGAGCTCTCGCAGGTTTGTTCCGCGACAGCAGGGTGAGCGGTGACCTACCAAGGTGGTGTGATTCCATTATATCTCATCCCCGAGCCCCAAACACTCGGTACAGCAACTGAGTATTCCTATTGGAAGCACACCATGAAGTGAGAGTGGAGAAGCTGTCGGTTGAGATTGAGGGTAACAGTGTTTGTGGTGACTGTTGATTTAACTCCAGCTTGTAGGCCATATTAGCAAATTCCCCACGAAGTCACCTGGAGTTCTTTATCAAACTTTTGCCATATGCAGTCCACCTCTTATTTTAAGTATGGAAGAGCGCCCAAAGTCTAAATTCAAGAACTTGACTGTGAGGCGAAAACTGGGAACTCACCCCCTCGAAAAGGTGCGGAGGGTGAGGCTGATGCAACTTTGCAGGAAAAGACTGCAGCCCTATTAAGTTCACGGGAGAGAATTATTTCTTGATAAAAGGAATTCATCAGTTCCTCAGGTCTAATCAGGATGCCTTGCGGGGGGAGGCGGCAAATAAAATAGGAGTCCATCTTGGCGGAGTGGTCACCAATAGCCCGGGGATTTGATTGGTGCATATTCCGTAGAAAATCCCACTGCCAGAATTCAAGCCAACTCGTTAGCGGATGTGGACTTTTCGATTGCCCCAAGATCCCTTACCTGTTGCATTAAAGATGTAGGCAAAGACAAGGGCAGTGGACATGACTCTCAACCGATAACTGAACCTCTTTTGCCCTACAAACCCTCTGTCGCCCTCCCTGTCTCCACTAATGCAACATCCCTCTATTCCACATCAGAGCTGATCAGCTATGAGACAGTGCCACAACCAGCACTAGTGGTGGGAGATGCCACATCAGCTCTGCTCACAAGCTGTCATCCTTCTTAGTTATTGGGCGGGGCATGCCAACCAAGAACATACATAGGAGCATTTTCCTGGTCCCTGAGAATCTGTCAGTGCCTGGCCCAACCCAAGTGGTTTATACCCTGCCTATACCTGCAGAGAATTCTAGCCCTCTGGAACGTTTGGCTCGAATAGACCTGGAGGCGTCCGATGTACTAGAAGACAGGCCTTCCCTTACCAGTAGTGTTTGGAGTGGGAACACGATGAACTTGTGGTCAGAGAAGAGCTCCTTTCTCAGTTTAAACCCATGAAGGGGCCCTAAGCAAATGGGCCTAAATCCAATGCTGATCTCTTTTATAAAGTTGAAGAGGGGTTTCCTCCTTCTTTGAATTACTGTCCCTGATTGTGACCAGTAGGACTTGGGGGTCATAACCAATCCTGTATTGTTTTTGTTACGCTGTATGGTTAATGTATTGCTCTGCTATGTTACGATGTGATTTGAAGGCCTGACAGCAGAATAAAGTTATTTGACGATGGTGATGAAAAACACAGCAACAGAAAAGGAACACACTAGCTTTCAGAAAATATTTTCCATCTCTTTGTTCATAGCCGTAAAGGTTTATTCCAGCATATATCTCAGTCTGCATTAAATTTGCAATACATATTTTCTCCCCATCATAGTTTTTACATTTAAATAATATATATTGTAGAGCCTCAGTCACACCTCTATAGTTAAGGTTACAGCAATGTTTTCATAGAAAAATGAAAGCATATTTTCCCCTATACCTTCTGAATGCAAAGATGGATAATCGTCAAATTTGTCAGATTGCGCCCAGTTGGATAAAGCATTGCCACACTTGGGATCATACCAAACCCGGGTTCCACGGTTATAAGAAGTTGAACAAAAGGCATTTTTAACTTTCTTAGCATGGGGATGTCAATGGGGAAATTGGATTCCTCCAGATTGTTTGTTTCGATTTTTCATATTTTTACCTTCCAGTTGTTCATAGTGAAAAATTATTTTCTAAATCCCATGAGTCAAACAAGAGATATGAACAGAAAAGCCAAATGTAGATATGTTGTTGACATGGGCAATGTAAAGATGCATGACATCTGTACAAGACATATTCAAATAAATGCCACAGCAATGTTTACTTCACAGTGTAGTCTTTCCTAATAAGTACAAGTACAATTACTACGAGGGATCACTCGTGGAAAAATGTGTACAAATGCACAAACTATATTGGAGACACTTGAAATATATTTGATAAACGCGTTCACTAAATGTGCTCCCTTCATTATGCACCCTTTCAAGTACACATCTAAATGCAATTACTGTGAGTAATCACTCTTAGAAATGTGTAAAATGGTACAAATAGATACACAAAACTTTCAGATATATGTGACAGCCACATTCACTCCACAAGGTACAGTTTACTATGAAGTACAGCACAATTCCTAATGCAATTACCATGTGTAAATACTTTGGGCGTTTGCAGATGTCCATTGATAAACTGATGTTCCTACCTTATTATTATTATAATGGTATTTATTGAGCGTGGACCTAGCTTCGGGAAGCACAGAGCACATAGAAACAGTTGAGAAAGGGAATATTTTCAGAATTTCAGATATTACAGATAATTCGTCGTTTAATTAGGGGCCTTTGTAGCGGAAAGGAGATAATTAGGTCACTATTGTCCTTCAATTGTCTTGGGACATGCAGCTTTTGTTGTCCATTTCATGTGCAATCCATATACAGAGTCTTGTATCGGTTTGGATTGATTCCAAGCACATCACAAGAGTCTTAAAAAAAGGTGATGGTTTTTTGTTGCATTTCTCAGGTGGATGTCCCTGGCTGGGCCTCAGAACACATCATTGCTAGTCAGTGAGTGGCAATGATAACAGTCTGACCTCACACACAGTATCTGAATTCATTTTTATGCACAGGGCAAGTGCTGCAATGAATGTTCCTGCCCTATTTTATTTTGAGGAATAATCTGGCGTATACGGTGCATGACGCGCTACACTGCGCATACTTCTATAAGAATGTTTGAGGACAGACAATCATTTCTAACTTCTGATTACCCTTCTCCCTTTCCTTCATCGAACAGGGAAATCAATCTATATAAACATATAATACAAATATGCACTCTTATCCGCCTTAGTCTTTTCTAAATAATCTTATGAAAATGCTGTAGGAAACAGTTTCGGTCTATTTCTTGTGAGAAGCGGTAACAGTTCAACTGATGGTACACCCAACAAAGTCATGGGTTGGAGGACCCATTGCGTAACATCCAATGGCCTGAAGTTTCACATACCGATGCTCTGCGGCACAAACCAAGAAAGACGGGATTGGTGGCACCTCTTCTAGTGTTGGCCAGCTCCATAATCGCCTCTTGTCTTTGTGCAATCTAGGTCTGGTGTAAAGACAGGGCCAGTGTACACACTTGAGTGGCAACAGCTGCCCAATACTCCAGGGCACTCCGGGCAAGCTTATTGAGTTCAATGCATGTTCACAAGGTGGTGGGGTTGCGTGGGCACCAAAGAGCAGATCTTAATCCCAATCACAAAACAAACAATGGTGCACAATAGATCGGAAGATCCATGCATTGCGAAGGACCAGGCTTTAAAACAATTCCTGGTTAATACGGTTTAGTTAAGTCGTTAAATCATATGTGTACACAGAACATCCGGTCTGAAATAAACATAGCATTTGTAGTGCTGTGACAACAGACGTTTGGGACAACATTGCCTCACAAGAGCTAATACACAGTTGAGTTATATTTGTCAATGGATAAATGAAAGATTGATTAATATAAATGCCTAATGTATTCCATTTCAATGGGATACGTTTATAATTAATTTTGATGTGTGAAAGTTGCACGATAGAATACTGTATAAGTCATGGAAAAGTGCATACATTATGCATTTTTATTTGTTTTGTTTTCCATTTTCAGAGATTAAATTCACTTTCATATCACCCCCGATGAAGTGCTGGTGTACGACGAAACATGTGCTGTCACTACTGAAACGAATCAAACAAAAAGAAGTTTGCTAATTTTGAGTCTGAAGTGTTGTAATCACCCATGCATGAGTTCATGGCTTAAAAAAACCAGACTAATCTACAACAGCTGTTTTGGACTACGATTCTCATGACCCCCTCGCCCTACCATTGACTATGCTAGCTAGGGATGATGGGAGTTGCAGTCCAACACATATGGAGAGCCAAAGATTGCAGACCCTACAACTACATGAGACAGTCTAACGCGCAACAATGCTTGCAGTTCCACACTTTTTGTGCACCATATCTGTTGTACATATTGAATAACCCCAGGCTGTGGTGGTCCTCTGCACAGCTGGTCCTGCGACGTTCCTATCTGAGTACAAATCAGCCACGCACACCCTTACATTGGATACTAATACCCCGAGTGATAGCGTGATTCAACTCAGAATGAGCGTGAGTATTTCTGGACATGTCAGGGGGTGTTCCGCATGTGCGTGAGGCTCCGCCTCCTACAGTCCTCTCGAAGCATACTAAGCTTGACCCCTTTGGGAAATAGCAGTAAGATACAGATTCAAAAACATGCCACAGAACCAGCAAAAATACTGCTTTTTAATTTGGTTTGATCCCAATTTATTTTTTGTAATGGTGCCCGTTCTGTGCAAGAGGACAGCCCAATATTACATTACATGCATATCTCATTAAAGGGTAGCGTCCATGAATCGCTCCCAGGTGCGTTCTTCTAATCGTGCACACCCACTCAATGACTGCAGAAGTAAATGGCCTTCTACCATTGCCCATCCGTGTGCATGTGGAGCTGGTATGCACTAACAGAGTCGCACAATTTGCACAGCCAGGCGGGCACTCTCCTACCAACTCTTCCCATTCATCTGCGAGAGGGGATCCAAACTTCCGGATAAGGCCTTGGCATGTTCTGGGACTGGAACCCAGTCCTCTCTTCCCGACATGTATTCACAGTACCTGCTGAAGCCTGTCTCTCTTCCCGCTTCCAAGTGCTATGGCGCAGGGACACCCACCCACCAGCTGTTGGAATATGTCAGCGAGCGAGAGCGGAAAACCTTCTGTGAGGCACGGTAGACACTTTAGAAAAGCCACATGATAAAGCCAGAACTTAACACACGTAAAATACTTCAGTGCATACCACTATCATTATCAGCTTTATTTATAGTGCTAATCATCACTCGTTAAGGGCAGCGCCAGAGCATGTGACGGAAAGCTGCCAATGACATGACACGGGCTCAACACAGAAACGAAACCCGGATAACTGTGCAACAACAAATACACGTAAGCACTGCAGAGAACCACAGACTAACTTGTGTTGGACAAATTGCTTCAATATAGTGCTCGCTGGCCCCATTGTTGCATTGTAAAGAACCGGCGTCCCGATTACCCAATGTACTGGTCCTCGGTGTGTCAGCCTTGGCAGGATACAAGGCTGATTTGGTCCCATCTGGATCTGTGTATGTACCCTGTGTGCTGTACACAGATCTCAGCATGACTCACTGAGGTAACACGAACATGTCGGGCCGAGCCACACACAGTAGGAAAGGGTATGTACCACAAAATGCACTACATTACACAGCAGATTTCACAACCCCGTCTTCACGTCCGCCCGAGTTGCATTCTCTCACATTGCTTAGTATTCATTATATTGACTGTCATCAAAAGAGATTAAACAAAAAACAAAAAAAACATGACTTTCACTGTGCACCATTTTCATGTGTTTATCTCTGTATGGGAATATCCCTAAGGATATAACTTTGGTCTTTGAACTGATGCCCAGTGCTTAAAGTGGGGTAAGAAATTGAGGGGGCTGGGGGCTCATTTGGGGGCTTGGCCTAATAATTCATGGGTGTGGCCTATTTGATGGACGTGGTCTATTTGGTGGGCATGGCCTAAAACGGACATGTAAAAATGGTGTGGCTTGCATTACTAAGTAAATATTGTATAACAGACTGCTTGCTACATGTCTTGAAGTATAACAAATCAAAGCTCAAGGTCATTATTTATTTTATTGGACCCTTAACTGGGGCCATTGATGAAAGGGTAGGTGTTGAGGTACATTAGCAGGTGCATTCACATTTGTAAACAATTAATTGACAATTTTCCAGAACCCCAGATAATAATCTTCAAGGGAGTCCTTCTTTGCATGAGTTTGCTCACAGTGCCTTTCCTCGGTTGTTCTTCTCCCTTTTGCCTGCCAGCTATTCACAAAGGACAATGGCTTAAAAGCTTTTACTGCAGGGCCATTAAGTTTCAGCCATAAACATGAGGAAATAGTGGCCACATGGACGGATGCTCGGCTTGGCGAAGCAAATAAATTCATGGCGCTGAAGCCCCTGTCGCAATCTGCATTACTTGCGGGCAATATTTCCATGCAAGAAACCAAAACCCTAAATGCTTCAGGGCACCTTTTGCCACCAAAGTCTTTAAAATCCCTGAAAGCATGGTTGGTGTCTCTAATTGGGAGCAGAAATTTCGTACACAGTCTTTGAATCTCATTTTCACCATAAAGTACAATTTCTTCATCATTAGGTAAATTCTTTGCATCCAAGATGCTAAAACTGGCTACAAGTTCTTTATCAGAGTTTGGAGCGCACTTTTGGCAAGGTTAACTGAAACGGCGTTCATAAAATTGCCTTTCATTCAGTGACACAGAGTTTGCCCTTCCCTGGGAAATATGAACGTCCTTCAAGTGTCCACAATCAACTACACTCTGAGCTGTAGAAGCAAACTCCCCAGGAGAGTATTTAATCGCAAGAAATCTCCACACTTGCCCTACCAAGAGTATGTATGCATCCACAATTGTGATATCCCGTCTCTGAAGAGCCAGAGACAAGTCCTTTAGTTCTTGAAGGGCATCGCACATCAGCCCTAAATCTTTCACGAAATGACAGGAGGTAATCCTCCTAAGCAGGCTCTCATATTTGCCACGGTCCCTTATGTGTCTTGAGGGGTCTCTAAAAGCTTCTCCAAAATGCTTATAAAAAGCAAGGAAGCAGTTCCAAACAGCTTGAACCATCCTATATCTTAATGCAACACATCACGTGTCCAGCATTTTCCCTATCTTCTGCAGTTGCAAACCCAGATCACTGGCAGCCATTTCGAGCGCTCTTGTGTTTTTTGGTGACATGCTGTATGTTGCGTACAAAGAGTCCATGAACATTTTAAAATTATTGGCCCCACCAATTTCATCAATTGTGTCCGCTACAGCCAGTTGAAGGTGGTGAGCTAGACAATGCCACGATAAAACAAGATTTGGGAATTCAGCTCGCAATAATGTTGTCACCCCACCTTTGCTACCAAACATTACAGCTGCACCATCAGAACAAATAGCAATCCAGATCTGATGATGCCAACATTCTCAAAATATCCCAGCAGAGCTGCCTTTATGGCCAAGGCATGTGTCTCTTGCAGCTCCACTAGTCCAAAGAAAATGGTGACTGAGTTACCATGAGCCCCAAAAAGACCCTGCAGTTAAATAATCAATGTTGTTTTGTTGCTGACAGTCGTGCTCTCGCCCACAAACACAGCAATCTTTGGCTTGTGTTCTCTGATATAACACACTATCTTCTTTTGTATTTCTGATGCAATATGTCTCATTATCTCAGTTGCAGTAACATTACTGCGCAACACACAACTCATTTCACTGCCATTCACTTCCTGAAGATCCACCAAATCAGGGTGATCTGTGAATGGCCGATTCTTTTTGGCCAGGTAGAAAACAGTGTGAAATACTCTGCATGTGCTTTCCAAATGTTTGCCACTGCTTTGCTGCATGGCTTTTGTCATGTAGTTATTTTTTCGTGCTGTTACAATTTCTTCTGATGCCTTATGAGCACCACTTGACTTGTGCTCCATAATCTTCTTTTGGAGCTGCTTCTACTTAGCATGTTTGCCAGAACCTGAAGGACCCACCTTTCCATCAGCCCATTCTATGCTTATGCGCAAACCTTTCCCACTGGAGTGCACTGATAAACCAAATGTTGCATTCACGTTCGTAAACACAGAGCATCCAATGTGACCTGAAGCCAGAACAATCCATTCATATCACTCCTTAAAATAGCACCATTGCTGAAAGCACCAGCAAACAGGGGTTAGAAGAGACTCTTCTGGCACAGGCTGCAGCATAGCGAGAGATGCAATGGAGCTACTGGCCTCCTTAGTGGAAACATCCTGGTATATTTCCGCTGCCTCACTACTCAAATTGAATGGGCTAGCTTCCTCATCCCCACCACCTTACATCTTTTTGCTGATGGCAAGTAGTCAAACAGCAAAGTCTGCATAGACATGCGCTTGGGAAGTACTGCAGACTTTACCGAAATTGTTAATGGCTGCAGAAAATCTTGGATATATCACTAGCAGATTTGTTTCTAACCTGTGCACGCTCGAAATTCTCAGCTTCCTATTAGTAAAAAATGAAAATGTGGTTTACTGCACTGAATATAGCTTATATGTAAGTTACTATATCTTATTTGTGAAGCAGATTTTATGCTACCCATGCCCTGCTCCCTTATGCTATCCCCATGCATTTTCTATAGAACAAAAATGGGCAATAAGGGAACATTGCTAGTGAGTCACATTGCAAAAGACACAATAGTATTTGCCTGGTGGCATTTTTAAATGTGCATTTGCAACAGTTAAATACACCGTGAATCACTTGTGACAGTTAGAATTTTCGGAAATATTGGGGAAATGTAGGCAAGCAAGTCTTGAGCTCCTTCTCACAAATCAGACACCCTATACAGTTTTCAAATGCAATACAAAATTAAGTAACTTCACAAATTTGCTTTGTTCAAATAAGGGCTGTCTTTTTGCCTTGGCATCAAACGCAAGTGACCCCCAAAGAGCTGTAACGTGCTAGCACTGCCTCGCAGTGAATGCATTTAGGTGCCCAGTCGTCAATCTAGGAACTCAGGCCGTAAAGGGGCCTCTTACAGCATCTGAACTTGAAGCCCTACACAAGAGCCACCATCAGCCTCACATCTGTGTACACATTGTCTTTCTATAAATTGACCCTCTTGCCTCTCCCCAATCTTGCCCTGTATGTTAGTAGTGCAGCCCCACATTTGATGTTTTGGTGGCTCCTAGCTGCAGTAACACGCTTCATTACCTTATTACTGATCAGGCTAAAGTTTGAAAGTGGCACAATCATTTCTGTGCAGCCTTTCTGTGCATTGTTTGTTGGGTCATGCCCAGTAACGCCACATGTTTCACATCTGTCTCTCGTTTATATCTACTCCCCTCTTTTGTTTGGCGGAACCAAATGCCACAAGGCCTCCGCATGTTTCAGAGATGCCCTATGCCAAATCCCTTTACAATACATTATATCACCATTAGGTAGAGTAGTAATAACACTTAATACATCTCTCAGACAAGTGGGGTAGCCACCATGAATCTCTAGATAAAAACGGATATTATTATTGTTAAACTTAAAATAACGGAGAAGGGTTACATTGACCAGTGCTATGGGTTATCTGTTCAAAGAACTGGGTGGGCACTGCCGTGCTGGACAATAATGTGTTAGTGTGGCTAAGCGACAATTCAAGGATGCAGTGGGTTGGACCTTGATAAAAGTACATGACTGTTGGCCAGGGAGGGGCTAGTCATTCATTATTTTAAAGCTGCCGCAACCTATGATGATGAAATCTGTTCAAAGAAAAACACACAGTAAAACAAAACACACAGTAAAACACTTGTAGGACCAAATGCCTTTGAAATATTTTTTTTGCGTCTTTTTTGCAGCCATTTGACATGAATTATGTTGGTTGGTTGGGCTACAAAGGATACCAGAAAGAAATATCTTGCATTAGTTACTTTAATGTCTGTCGGCACACCAGACACAAGGTATACAAATAAAGGTAAGTCTACACTGATGGGTGAGTTGCCCAAAGACACGGACAGACTGACAGACCAAGACCATTGGCCATCCACATCATCGGAACCAGTCCCAGATGTACCTGTCATTTCTAAAAGCCTTCATTCTGATCCACACAGAACATTCCACTCTGACATCACAACCACAGTAGTCACTGGATACCTGAGACTGCAGCACTTCTCCATTCATTAAACCATCAGTACATTGAAATGCATCAGAAACAACCTCACAGAGGCAAACCGGGCAGACTACGAACACACCACGCGGCACCATTTAACATAATGCTTCCACGACAACTCCTTCACCCAAACCAGGAAGAACACAGCCAACGCGATCGCCCCTAAACCGAGGCACACATTTCATCACCCCAGTTCACATGTGGCTACCATATAAGCCAATTCAAGAGAAACTAGATACATCAGGAAATAACAAAAGGCAAACCCACACTGTGTGCAATCAGAACCTTAAAACTCAAAGTGCAACCAATAAAAAACCACTGCCACGCACACAGGGCAATAAAGCAAGCACACTAAAACGACTACACCAATGTGGCCCTTTATCCACTGTGCAGAATGTGGTTCCATCTACCAGATTGAACCAGACAGACTGCACTGCACTGAAGCTATAGAGGGGCATGCTTAGAGATGGGGAGGCAACAAGAAAGTAATGGAAAATAATGCAGTTCAATACCACAGGTTGTGGGATGTTTTAACCCACTAGTCCATGCCCTACAGCATTACTGTGCACTGCTTGCATCGGAAACCCCAGAATGGCCACTGGAAAGCATTATGTGCGCTAAAATCACCCAGAAGTGCGCAGGAAAACCCGAAACATAGGCTGCCAATCCACTGTTGCCTATGTCAGTGGCAACACAGGAGACCACTGCCAAAACCTATCCTTTGGCTACCCACAAAGGAAAATGAAACTATTTGAAAAAGCAGTCCTGCATTGCAAAAGAAACACAGAGCTGTTTAAAAATCAATTTTTCCTTGACTGTGGAAAGTGAAAAAATCATGGTTCCCAAACATCACAAGAGATCCAACCTCCTTGTTGGGTGTTAAACATCACTGTATATAGAGAATTCACCTAAGCACAATGTCAGCAGAAACATATTTGATCAGAAGAAAATCCACATTTAAAGATACTTGCTTGGAAGAATATGTCAAAAATGAGCGCAGTATCACTACTGAACTGTGTCAGAAGCTGAAGATTACTTAACCTGTCATTTAAACTGATACATTGAGATCAAAGTATAAAAAGGAAAGACTTGCTATCAGAAGCAATAGAGGTGGATACAATTCAAAACTATATTTTAAAAAGGCTAAAATTAAGAGATTGGTGGATATATTTGTTATAAATGTAATTTGTATTTTAGGACAAGACTATTTTAAACATTGTGTTAAAAGTTAAAGCCAGCTACACTGAGCTTCAAAGACATTCCACACCTTCTCCCAAACAAAGGAATCTTTTCCCCTGCTCTCTGCTAAGGAACTGACAGGGAGGTGTGAAAGGAAAAGGGAGGAGCACTTTGGCCTGTTGCTCTGCTAGGAGACAAAAGACTCCCTTTGACTCAAAGGAAATAGTAATTCGGGTGTAGGCTGAAAACAGATGCCAAAGTCAGAGAGGCCTGGGACTGCTCTCTAGCCCAGCCAAGAACTTGGAGGCGGAGACAAGCAGTTTTCTTTATATTCAGAAAGCACAGTAAATATCTTTTAGAAAAAGACTTATAAAAATATGGAATTTAGAGGTTATTAAAATGAAAATGTTGCTCACAAGTAGAAACTACTCTGGAACTTGTGCGATATTCAGAGACAGAATTATCAAAATGTGGACTTTGTAGCAGTTGTGATAATGTTAAAAATATAACACTTTACAGGAATATGCCCAGATGGTATGTGCATGTATGTGAAAAAATTGGTACAGAACTGTCATTTGTGAACCAAAGCTCTCCAGAAGATGGGACTTTGACTGATGTGTGCCTTATTTAATTTGGGATGTAAATATGTAGTATTAGTAAATTAGTGATATTGTAAATATGCTTTTTGTGAAAAATAAGATATACTGTACATAAACAAAGGGGGGGGTTCTCCCTGGACCATAAACATGACACATCATGACATATCATGAAACACTGTTGTTTCTCAAATCAGAGGAGAGGAAATTCTCTGACCTATCGGCTTCTTAGAGGGTTGGGCATAGTATAATCAGCCTACCCACCCCCTTGAGAAATACATAAATAGGGACTGTTGAGGGCACAGAGGAACACACACATTCACCCATCACTGATCTACTGGCGAAGCGCTCTGAAGGAGAATCCAGATCCAGAACTATCCAGACTCCAGAACTATCCAGACTCCAGAACCCTGAAGCAAAAGGCCCAATCCAAAAAGCTGAACCCTTCTCAGCTGGCCTTTAAAATCTTGCAACCTGATTTCAACTCCATAACTTCCAAGGGGTATCACAAGTCCAACAGCCTGGCTGTGCTGTTTTGGCTGCTTCTTGCCAAAAACCCTTGCTAGAACCCAGAGATCCAAACCAGTAGAGCAGAGCTGTACCCAGAACCAACCCGTCAGATCCAGTCCAGGAGGCCGTGCAGTCTAGAGTGCCTTGCTGAGAGCAGAACGAAGTGCCTGAATCCTGTCCGGTGGCTAGCAGATTCCAGTCCAAAACCCATGACCAGATCCTGACGGGCCTATTCTATTCCAAAGCCATAGTTGTGAGTATTTAGCATAGAACTGTCCATAGTCATCTCTTAGTTTTAAGTAATCCTATCCAACCCATTCCAACATATCCAGAACTGCATTGTAGAATCTCTTTTGTTTATCCTGACTCCTTCTCTCATCCATATAATCCTGTGATAATTGTAGTGATAATCATCTTTGCACTGATATATATTTGCTGGAGAAAGGCAAGCGTCTCGGCAGATAGAAACCATCCGGGGGCGCCCCTTGATCGGTGGCTGCGCTGTCGTGTAGCTTGTGGCTCCATAGACTCCCTTGTGTTAAGAAATCTTTGTTCCTAATCTTCAAAAGCGCATCTTTCCTTTGAAAACTCCTTATAGTCCTTCTGTAATAGCATTTCTCGCGCGCTGAAAAGTTTGCCGCGATTCTGCATTTGGCTCAATTTCATCCCATATAAAACAGCTATTTCTTGCATTCAACTTCTGAATTCAGTTTCCTATCTGCCAGTCATTCAAACATTATTGCTAGTGTCTACCTGAACCTATCCAAAGCGGCCCCCACTAGTTTTTAATCACATTTAGTGAATTAAAATCCATTTTTAGCATTTTTCCCATTCATTTCAATTCACATTCAAAAGCATTTGACCTGTTTTAAAATCATTCCTGTTCTCTCTAAGCTTGCTGGGGAATTGGGATAGAACTGCATTGTTGATTGTATATTCCTGAAACCTGTGTGCCCTCATTCCATCTCTTCATATTGCATATTAGGGGGGGTTGAGTATTAACAGGGGGAAAGTGTGATTACATTGTCTTTGATTGAATTCATATCAAGTTTTATTTCTGTGCTGCATTAATTACATATCATTGCATTTCATTGAACCCACACAAAGTTATTCTCTGCTACATTATTCTTTTCACCCCTACTCCTATTGATTAAAGAGATTGTTGATTGTTGTGATATCACCCATTGCTGATCAGTGTATAAATATTAATACGTGTGATATCTAGCTGTTGTTCATATTCATAAAAGTGTGATATATATTGTTCAATTCATCAAATAAATCTTTTAACTGTGCAAAAAAAACCTACTTCTTGGTTCAATGAGACCGGGGGGATTCAAAGAAAGGGGCGTTATATAAGGGTACATCGTCCAGAAATAAAATAACTTTTGACATAAAAAGATATAAATTAAGGGTTTAAGCTGGGCATCTCACGCTAGGCATTGACTTAGTTGGAGTGCTGGGTTGAAACCACTTACAGATTGGGGGCTCGTCACGGGATTTTTGGATTAGATATACCACTTGTGACAGCTTAACACAGTGTGCTAACTAATAGGATGCATAAATCCTGTTGGGCTACCACGCTGTGTTACACTGTAAAAGCACCCCTCAAAAGGGAATGCTCTAAGGAAACAGACTGTTTTGCAAAAATAAAATAAAACTTCTGTAAGTCAGGAAGGAAATCAATATTTCCAGAATGGCGACATTGGTAGACATCAATATGTCTAGAGAACACCTTCTGCATAAGTTATTTGTGAGAGGTGAATGGAGAGAGCAGGATCAGAATGTGTGGTTGCAGGCAATCACACAACAGATCACTGTAGCAGGGTTAGATTTATGGAAAGACCAGGGTCCCTTACATGTGGCCCTGGGTGAACTATATATGTCCCCTAAGGCCAAGGATGAGCAAAATAAGATTGCAAAGATAGCGGCATATCTATATTTATCTATTGGAGCCATACATGATAAATATGCTGAAGGCCAAGATCTGGCAAGTAGGCAACTGATGGCATTAGAAAAGGCCCAAATTGATCTGGACTCTTCTGAGCAGAGGCTGCAGAGGAGCCAGGAGTCCGAAAATTAAAGCAGGCAGTATATAGTCAAAGTAAAAGAGGAGCTGGGTATCCTGCAGCAGGAAAAGGCGGAACAGGATACCAGAATTCTGGCCTTGCAGAAGGAGTACCAAGAAAGTTTGGACTCTCTACTGCAGAGCCAGAAAAAGCTGGAGCAACAAATAAACTTTAACAGGGCATGCACAGAGCAGGTAATCATCCTGCAAGGCCACCTAGATAGAGAGAAGGCAGAAAGCAATACATTAATCCTGAACGACCTGGGTACCCAGGCAGAGTTTGATGAAGAGCGCCAGAAAGCTTGTGCGCTTCAAAGACATGGGGACTACCTGGCGGCACAGAGGCAGGCTCTTGCCCAGGAAAGGGACACCTTAGGCCAGGAAGTCTGTTATTTAAAAGAAAAACTGGAAGAAAATTGCCTGGCCCTCCAGGGACTGGGCGACCTCCAAAAAGACCATCAAAAATTGTTAGAGCACCCCCAAGGGTGGAAGAGGCTCTAGCAAGAAAGGACCAGGCCAGTCTGGACGCGACTCAGGAGGTAACCCTCCTGCAGCAAAGACTGGCCCAGTACTCAAAGACAACCCAGGAAGCACAGAGAGAAAATGAGGCTCTCTGTGAGAACAATGACAGGCTCCACAGGAAGGTAGCCATGCAAGAGAGACTGATAGAGACTAGTAAGGCCTTGATTGAGGAACAGAAAGCTCAGGTTCTTGCATGGCAACAGAGAGCAGGGGCTGATAGAGATGAGGTTTGCTGGGAAAGGGAAACACCTGAGCATAACTTCAGGAACCCTAGTACCAGAGGCCTTTATCTCTCCCAGTCCTTGGACTCTGCCACCCCCATGTCCACTGGCGCACATGAGCCCAGGGCCACGGAGATGTAAGATTTCAATCCAATCAGAAGAATGGGGCTCATAGACCAGCACCTCCCAGGAATGGATGGGCGGGCATCTGGGTATGGGTACCCAAGCACTGTGAAATTTAGTGGGGAACTCCAGGAAAGTAGGCCCACTAAGGCCATCCTAAAAACCTCTGCCCAGCTAGGACAGTGGGGGGGTACCCCTCAAATCCTGGGAGCAAGGAGGAATCAGAAGACTCCTCTGAGCGCCCCAGGACACAGGAGACTAGGTCCCCACATTCTGCCAGCCATTCCCAGGCTCGCAGAATCAGGGAGAACCTAGAAGACCAGACGAGCACCTCTGGGAGCAGTGCCACAGAGTCAGAGGAGGATTGGAGCAGGGTTACCCGAACCAAGAAGGCCAATAAGGCAAAAAGGGCCTTGCTTAAGGACCCTTAAAACAAATCAAGGCGATAAGGAGCGCCATCACGACTTATCATAAGAACGCCAAATATTCTGTTTGGGAGCACTTAGAGCTCTTTGAGCAGATGATGGAACATTTCCATTTGAAAGACAGCAGGAGCTGCATTCAGTATGTGAAATGGACCTTCTCACCAGAATACTCCAGCTTCTTTGCTGGGCTGGAGGACCAAAATCATTCTAGATGGTCCACATATAGGGCGGCCATCTTGAAGCATTTTTCTGTTCACAGAAATCCCCAAGAGGCTCGCAAGGCAGCCTAAAACTTACAATGTAGGGAGGATCAGGCCCCACAAGAATTTGTGAAGGAATTAAAGCGTGCCTTTTCTCAGACTACCAGAAGGGTGTGCACGGACAGCAAAGAATTTGTCAATACTTTTTTCCACGTTCTACCAAAGCACATCATGACCCAGCTAGTGAGAGATTTTCATGAGAAAAGATCACTAGACTGGGTCATTGAACAGGCCACCCGAATCTATGAGGTGCAAAAGCCCATAGAAAACAAGAATACTCAAAAAAGCCCCAAACCAACCAACACCCCTGCTGCTGCTAAGGTGGAAGAGGTGAAGGTTGCCCCCATTTTAGATTTGGAGATGGGGGGGCCTAAAAATCCGCCTGCACAAAATCAGAGCAATCCCAAGCCCAGAAGGCCTTCGGGCCAGTCACAGGCAGGGAGCCAAGGAGGGAGTCCCACAAATGGGATCCCTCACTCCCCTGACTATATAAGTCCCTGCTAAAAGGGGACGCAACCCATCCTGGGTTATGTGTGGACTCCTCCAGTCCAAGGGGGGGGGGTATACAACCAATCACCAGCTAACCCAGGGAACTTCCCTCCTCACTTCCCTGAGGAGGGCAGAAATTCCCCAAATCCTGGACAGAACTTTTTCCGCAGGTACTCACAAAACTTCCAACCCCAGAACAATCCATCCTTCTTTCCCCACTTTCCTGAGCCCAGACAACCTAATCCAGGAGAGGGAAGGCCAAGGGTGGAGGGGTACCCAAATCTTCCAAACCCGGGTATTATCAGAGAAGGGATAGCTACCCTTCCCGTGATCAGCCCAGGGGAGAAATGAGAACCCCGTATCAGCCTGAGCGGGTATCACAGCTAGAGTGACAGGTCCAAAACATGGCACAGGATCTGGGTCACATGTTGAGGGCTCAACAGAACCCTCAGATGAGCATGCCGACACAGAATGCCTCAAATTCCGGACTTGGTGCTCCAGAACAATGACCGGGGCAGAACCCCGAGAACCCACCAGTTCCCAAGGAGGAGGCACAAGGGGAAGAGGGGTGTAAAGCCTTGGAGGAAGCTTCCTTCCCCACTTGTAAAAAGACCCTGGAAACCCAGGAACCGGAACCAAAATCTCCTGCCCCTGAAAGTCTGCCACCCAAGGAGCAGGGGGGGGGTAGGAGAAACAGCGGACCCAAACAGACTCATTTTGTGGAGGAGGTACAAATCTTCCAATTTAAAGGAAAGGGATCCTCAGAGGATATTGGGAAAAGGATCCTCTGCTTCAGAGAAGGGGGAACTCCTCCCAAAGAAAAATAGGTCCCAAAGGATTCAAATCCAGGCTGGGTAGATGTGGGGACTGAGCTAGCGCCGCCCATCATCCAACCCCAGCACCAACAACATGAAAATCCCCTGGTTCAAACCCATCTTGGTGACTGCCTCCAAAAAGGGGAAGGCAGCCCAGCACCAGAACCAGCGGAATCCAAAACTTCTCCCATCTCTAGTTGCCACCTTTTCTTTTCAGATTCCCTAGACTCCGAACAGAATTCTGCCCAATCTCTTCTCTATCAGTGTCCAAAATGAGAAAACTAACCCACCAGTTGTCCAAAAATGTACATTATCTGTGCCCCCTTGCAGAGAAGGAGGGAAGTTCTATGTCCCGGTACAAATACAGGGGCAGGGTACAATGTTGGCACTGGTGGACACTGGATCCCAAGCTACCCTTCTGTCCAAAAAGGCCTTTGATAAACTGAATTCAGGAAGGGGGAGAATTACCAAATTCCTCTGGCCCTTCTTCCTGGACAACTTCAGAACTTTGACGGGAAGTAAATTCCCGTCGGGGGGACTGCAGATTTGGACATTAAAATTGGGCGACACAAGGTGAAGCACCTGGTCATAGTTGTTTACTAGGGAATGACCTCCTGCAAAGGTTGTCACCCCTAATAGTTTGTGTAACCAAGGTCCTCTGGACCCAGACTGGCCGACCAATAAAATTAAAACAGAGTGTCAACCATGTTAGTTTAAACAGCACCTGCCACATGGTTGAACAAAAATCTGACCAAGTAGAATTTTACTTCCAGAACAATCAAATTTCAGACGTGGCAGTAATAGCAGCAGGACAACAAACTGGTGATGGTGGGTCCTCTCTAATTCTGAAAATCAACCTTCCTTCAAGTCTTAGGTGGCATTCCACAATGGAAGGAAACACTCTGAAATTCTTTACCAATCCACAATCAGACATTCCCACTCATATCGTCCAGAAAGATGAAAAATCAGCTCAAAGCCTCGCTGATATTCAGCAAATTAGAGAGCCGTTGTTCATCCTTGTTCAGTTAAATGAAGGGAAGGACTCTGTTCTCGCCCGGTTGTGTGTTAACAACGGTAAGAGCTTTATCAGCAAAGCCATGTTCCGCCAACTCCCAAAAGATCCAGCCATTCCCACATTTAGACTGATAGACAAATGGGAAATGGATCTGGAAAAACCCAATTCCAAACATCTCCTGCCAAGCAGGTGTATGCTCAAAATCTCCATAGGCAACAAGAGAATAGTCCATAATTGTTGGGTCATGCGAGACATCACTGCCGCCTTTTACTTAGGCAGTGACATTCTCAATCGCTTTGCCATTAGTTTGGCCCAAATAAACTTCAAAGTTTGGTCCCGATTAGAGGATAATCCCATGGGCTTTGATGACCCAGAGAAAGCATTTAGGTCAGCTCAATTGCTGCCTTATGTTGTTGAAATTCAGATTGGAGAGGAAGTCACTATCCCAGAAAGGACCTGACAATTCTCCCTGGAAATGAAAGTTAAAAGAGGACAGAAATTGAAAAACCCTGATGCCTATATTCATCTAAATGCTTCTCCTCAACAGCAAGGGTTGTGGGTAAACCCAACACCACTAGTCAATATAGAACATGACACCATTCCAATAGAGTTGGATAACAGCGATTTAAAGAGTATCACTCTAGCCACAGGCACCATTATTGGTATGGCGGTTGATGACCAACATTTTTCCATAGATTTAGGTAATGAGCTGTTAGGACCAATCCCCAAGGACTGTTTTGACAGTGATAGTGATGACAACACAACACCAAAAGCTGAAAGAAGTTTTCTTGGATTTTCACGATCTCTTTGCAGTGGACTCAGATGACTGTGGTCGCACTGACATCCACAGAACAATTCCCATGGACCCTGGCATGACTCCAGTGTTTGTGAAGCAATAACGCTTGCCTCTCGCATC
Source organism: Ambystoma mexicanum (assembly GCF_040938575.1). Classification (NCBI taxonomy): domain Eukaryota; kingdom Metazoa; phylum Chordata; class Amphibia; order Caudata; family Ambystomatidae; genus Ambystoma; species Ambystoma mexicanum. The sequence goes on from NC_090928.1 coordinate 375,137,489, forward strand.
AATGGTGTCCCTTACTGAAATACTTAAGAACCTTGAGTCCCGTGGTATAATTTGTCCAGTCCACAGCACCTTCAATAATCCGGTGCTGGGGATATTTAAGCCAAACGGCCAGTGGAGACTCTGCGCCGACCTTGGGGAGCTCAACAAAAGGGTCCATACTTCCCGATGGCCTCTTCCCTACATTGACCAACGGCTGGCCCAGATGCAAGGGTCACAGGTATTCACTGCAATAGACCTGACCAATGGATACTGGACTGTACCTGTCAGTCGGGAGGACCAATACAAGCTGGCCTTTACCTTTGGGGAGCAGCAGTACACATGGGCCCGGACTCCCTTCGGATACATCAACTCCAGCAATGAGTTCAACATTTTTCTACATAAGGCCATGCCCGACCTGGGTGAAAGGGGTAACCTACCCTATGTAGATGATGTTCTCATCAAAACCTCAATTGTGGAGGAACGCATAGCGGAGATCCATTATGTTCTGACACAGTTGAGGGCCGCCGGAGCAAAACTTTCCTTTCAAAAGACGCAGTGGTGTAGAACCCGTGTACATTTCTTGGGGCATGAGATTACTCCTCAGGGTCTCTGTCCCCAGGAAAAGAAAGTGGAAGCACTCCAGAAATTGAAAGACCGCACAACACTGCGGGAACTAAGGAGCCTCCTTGGACTGACTAATTACAGTAGAAAGTTCATTGAGGACTACGCAGAGATCACAAGACCCCGGATTCATCTTTTGAAGGGGGGTCAAGTGGGAGTGGGGTCCAGAACAACCTGAGGCAGTAAGACAACTCAAAAGACGCCTCTCACAAGTGCCTTGCCTAGCTTACCCTGTCAAAAACAAGGAGTTCTTCTTGGAGACAGGGTTCTATATTACATGCTTAACTGCAGTATTATACCAAAAGCATGACAAGGCCAAAAAGTAATCTCCTATGCGAGTAAAACTTTATCCTCTGTGGAGGAAAGAGGAAACATTCAACGACTGTGAGAAGGCACTCCCAGCAACGGTGTGGACATTGAAGAATTACCGCCCGTTTAACCAGGGGGAACACATCATAGTGGAGACTCCACACCAGCCTCTGGAAAATCTCCAAAGTGACAGAATCTGGGCCGGAAAGGTAAGTAATTCCCAAATTACTTCCTGGATTCTTCCAATGCAAGGCTTTCCTGTGGAGGTCAGATATGGCCAAAACAAGAAGAGTCCCCTCACGCAAGGTCTGGCTGACTTGCATGATTGTGCCAAAGAAAACTGTCTCGAGGACAAAAGTCTAAAAATCAAAGACAACATGGAGATATACCTCAATTCCCCACACAAAGTCTTTGAAGAAGAAAAGTGTGAGGGAATGCCCACTGTCTCTGTGGATGGATGCTCTTACCATGTTGACAACAATGGGGAAAAATAACTTGTGGCTGGCGTAGGGAATGCATGGATGAATGAGACCCCAGAACTCTCTGCTGGGTACAAGATTGGTCCTCGATGTAGTCAAGTGGCAGAGTTGATGGCTGTGCATCAAGCCATCCTCACTGCTGTCCAACATCAACTCCACGAACTGGTCATAATCACTGATTCGGATTATGTACGGAACGGGTTCGTGGAGCACCTGGTTAACTGGAAAACCAGAGGCATGTTATGTGCTAATAATAAACCCTTGAAACATGGGAAATTAATTAAAAATATTGATGATCTGGTCACCTTGAACGGGATGACCATCTACTGGAAAAAGATTAAGGGTCATTCCAAAGTAAAGGGACCAGACAAAACTGGAAATGACTTAGCTGATAGGCTGGCCAAAACCAGAGCCACCCAAGGGGATCTACTAGAGATTGAGTTCCTGTTGGGGGAGATCCAGGTCACTGCTATCACTAGGTCCCAGACAAATGCTCACAATGAACTCTCAACTGCACAATGGAGTCAGGAGACCCCAGATGCCGATTTGATTACAGCTCAGAAAGGGATTCCAATAATTGGTAAGTTTTATCAACACATTGAGGACCCTGAGAACTTTCCCCTGACGGATACCGATTACATTGGGAAAGAGGACCTCAGAGAGTTGATGAAATGTCCAAAAATGTTCCGAATCCAAGATGGTTTCTTGGTCAGGAGATCCCTAGCTGGCCATGATCAGTGGGTGGTCCCTACCTCATTCCGAAGCCTGAAGTTATGTCACGCCCATGATGCGGCCACAACCGGTCATAGAGGGTTTCACACAACACTTGAAATTTAAGAGTGGTTGCTTACTGACCACACATGGGGCAGGACCTCGACCAATACTTGAAGGGGTTTCTTGTGTGTGCACAAATTTCAGCCAACATCCCTCACACACCGTGCACCTCTCCAAAAGAGGGGGATGACGCTGCCTTGGTCAGATTTACAAGTCGATTTCATCGGGCCCATGATTCGCTCCTCTAGGGGAAATAAGTACATGTTGACCGTGATATGCTTGTTTACCAAATGCGTGGAATGTCTCCCGGCCCCAAACTGCAAGACAGAAACAGCAGCTGCCCTGATGATCAACCACATCTTTTCACATTTTGGACTACCCCAAAGGATCGAGTCAGACCGAGGTAGCCATTTCACCAGCGAAGTAATGAAAAAGATATGGGAGATACTTGGGGTAAAAAGGAAGCTACACATTGCTTACCAGCTAGCCTCTAGTGGTGCAATAGAGAGATACAACAAAACAATTGTGAGCACATTAAAAACGTTTGTGGCAGATTCTGGGCCAAGTTGGGATATTCGATTACCTCTTGTCCTAATGGCCATCAGATCTACCCCTTCATCTGCAACTAAAATGTCACCGTTTGAGCTGATGACTGGACGAAGGATGGTGCTTCCCCAGCATCTGCTCTACAGAACCCAAGAGCAGACATTGATCAATGCCTGCACAATTTATGAGGATGTTGAAAATCTGAGAAAAAACCTTCAACATGCTTTTGCCTATGCTCAGCGAAATCTAGAGAGATCTGCAGACAGCATGAAGACCCACTATGACTTAAAGACTACCAGAGAAGAATACAATGTAGGAGACCGGGTCTACTTATACAATTTCCAAAGGAACCAGGCCAAACAGCGCAATGTGTTGCCTACCTGGAGGGGTCCTTTTGAAATTGTAGACAAAATCTCACCAGTTGCCTACAAAATCCGCATCCCCAAAGGCAGTTTGGCAGAGGGGGAAGATAAGTGGGTCCACATTAACCAACTAAAGTGCTGCCATCCTAGGCACACTCTGCAGCAACTGGAGGAGTCTTCTGGAACCTCAGAGGTCGGTCACTCCAGCTCCTTAGAATTCCAACAATAAATACTCCATATACAGTCCATAACTTACAAAAAAAGAAATGTGTCCTGATTTATCAAAATGTATGTGTCCGCCCAACTACATTAATAGCGGTGGGGAAATGTATACAAATATGTTTTTGCTTTTTCATCCTAGGATTGGAAACCATGGAGAATCAAACCAAGGAGGACTACCCAGGGACCGGGAGCAAAGATCCAAGGACCCCAGAGTATCACTCAATACTCACATTAGGACTGGGCGAGGAGAACGGGTCAAAAAACCCCTGATGGAGGAAAAGATGATGAACTTTGCCATTTTTGGAACCAAAAGAGATGAAACTGACATCCCAGTCTTGCGAATTCCCATTGATGGACGATCAACACCAAATCGCAAGAGGGGGGCTTGTAGGATGTTTTAACCCACTAGTCCATTCCCTGCAACATTACTGTACACTACTTGCATCAGAAACCCCAGAATGGCTGCTGTCAGTGGCAACACAGGAGACCACTGCCAAAACCTATCCTTTGGCTGCCCACAGAGGAAAATGAAACTATTTGAAAAAGCAATCCTGCACTGCAAGAGAAACACACAGCTGTTTAAAAATCTGTTTTTCCTTGACTGTGGAAAGAGCAAAAATCATGGTTCCAAAAACATCACAAGAGATCCAACCTCCTTGTTGGGTGTTAAACATCACTGTATATAAAGAATTCACTTAAGCACAATGTCAGCAGAAACATATTTGATCAGAAGAAAATCTGCATTTAAAAATGCTTGCTTGGAAGAATATGCCAAAAATGGGCGCAGTACCGATACTCGCCTGTGTCAGAAGCTGGCGATTACTTAACCTTTCATTTGAATTGATACATTGAGATCAAAGTATGAAAAGGAAAGACTTGCTATCAGAAGCAATAGAGGTGGATACCATTCAAAACTATATTTTAAAAAGGCTGGAATTAAGAGATTGGTGGATATATTTGTTAAAAATGTAATTTGTATTTCAAGACAAGACTATTTTAAACATTGTGTTAAAAGTTAAAGCCAGCTACACTGAGCTTCAAAGACATTCCACACCTTCTCCCAAACAAAGGAATCTTTTCCCCTGCTCTCTGCTAAGGAACTGGGAGTGAGGTGTGGAAGGAAAAGGGAGGAGACTTTGGCCTGTTGCTCTGCTAGGAGCCAAAAGACTCCCTTTGACTCAAAGGAAATGCAAATGTGTTCTTCTTTTATTTTTTTTATGTGTATGGTTGATAGTATCAACCTTTCAAATTTCACAACACATCCAAAACAATACAATGCATTTTTCCCCCTTACATTTAAAATTATCTTTCACAGTTGACATTACATGTGCAACAAAATCATATAGAGAACAAAATCAAAATTATAACTACAACAATGACATTGCAACAGACACATTTTGACCTCAAGACTCACTACATACATTTGATAGACAAGGAACTGATTCATAATATGCACCCAAAATGACTGCTGATGTAACACTTCAAATGATAAGATGAAGAATAAATGGGACTAATCAGGAAATACAGCATCCAAATATGGTACAATAGCTACCTTAGAAATGCTAATTCGGGTGTAGGCTGAAACCAGACACCAAAGTCAGAGAGGCCTGGGACTGCTCTCTAGCCCAGCCAAGACCTTGGAGGCAGAGACAAGCAGTTTTGTTTATTCAGAAAGAAGGTCAATATCTTTTTTAAAAAGACTTATAGAAGATGGTGTTGAACTTGTAAAAATATGGAATTTAGAGATTATTAAAATGAAAATGTTGCTCACAAGTAGAAACTACTCTGGAACTTGTGCGATATTCAAAGACAGAATTATCAAAATGTGGACTTTGTAGCAGTTGTGATAATGTTAAAAATATTAAACTTTACAGGAATATGCCCAGACGGTATGTGCATGTATGTGAAAAAATTGCTAAAAAACTGACACTCAGTAACCGACTAAAAGCGCCAAAAACTGTCATTTGTGAACCGAAGCTCTCCAGAAGATGGGACTTTGACGGATGCGTGTCTTATTTAATTTGGGATGTAAATATGCAGTATTAGTAAATTAGTGATATTATAAATATGCTTTTTGTGAAAAATAAGATATACTGTACAGAAACAAAGGGGAGGGTTTAGTCCCTGGACCATAAACATGACACATAATGACACATCATGACACAATGTTGCTTCTCAAATCAGGGGAGAGGAAATTCTCTGACCTATCGGCTTCTTAGAGGGTTGGGCATAGTATAATAACCCTAAGCACCACCTTGATAAATACATAAATAGGAACTGTTGAGGGCACAGAGGAACACATACATTCACCCATCACTGATCTACTGATGAAGCGTTCTGAAGAAGCATCCAGATCCAGAACTATCCAGACTCCAGAACTATCCAGACTCCAGAACCCTGAAGCAAAAGGCCCAATCCAAAAAGCTGAACCCTTCTCAGCTGGCCTTTAAAATCTTGCAACCGGATTTTAACCCCAAACTTCCAAGGGGCATCACAAATCCAACAGCCTGGCTGTGCTGTGTTGGCTGATTCTTGCCAAGAACCCTTGCTAGAACCCAGAGATCCAAACCAGTAGAGCAGAGCTGTACCCAGAACCAACACGTCAGATCCAGTCCAGGAAGCCGTGCAGACCAGAGTGCCTTGCTGAGAGAAGAACCAAGTGCCTGAATCCTGTCCGGTGGCTAGCAGATTTCAGTCCAAAACCCTTGACCAGATCCTGACGGGCCTATTCCATTCCAAAGTCATAGTTGTGAGTATTTAGCATAGAACTGTCCATAGCCATCTCTTAGTTTTAAGTAATCCTATCCAACCCATTCCAACATATCCAGAACTGCATTGTAGAATCTCTTTTGTCTATCCTGACTCCTTCTCTCATCCACATAATCCTATGATAATTGTAGTGATAATCATATTTGCACTAATATAAATTTGCTGGAGAAAGGCAAGCATCTCAGCAGATAAAAACCATCCGGGGGCGCCCCTGGATCGGTGGCTGTGGTGTTGTGTAGCCTGTGGCTCTATGGACTCTCTAGTGCTAAGAAATCTTTGTTCCTAATCTTCAAAAGCGCATCTTTCCTTTGAAATCTTGACTCTTTTCTGAGAAAACTACCTTTACTAAAACCTCTGTAACTTTTTAACCGTATGTGCTAGGAACGAAATTTAAATGTCAAATTGAAGCTACCATCCTCAGCTTTAAACAAACTACGAACCATTTATTTCAAATTGTATATTCCTGAAACCTGTGTGCCCCCATTCCATCTCTTCATATTGCATATTAAAGGGGATTGATTAGTAACAGAGGGAAAGTGTGATTACATTGTCTTTGATTGAATTCATATCAAGTTTTATTTCTGTGCTGCATTAATTTCATAATATTGCATTTCATTGAACCCACACAAAGTTATTATCTGCTGCATTATTCTTCTCACCCATACTCCTATTGATTAAAGAGATTGTTGATTGTTGTGATGTCACCCATTGCTGATCAGTGTATAAATATTAATAAGTGTGATGTCTAGATATTGTTCATATTCATAAAAATGTGATGTGATATATATATTGTTCAATTCATCAAATAAATCTTTTAACATTGCAAAACAAACCTACTTCTTGGTTCAGTGAGACCGGGGGGGATTCAAAGAGAGGGGCGTAGATAAGGGTACATCGTCCAGAAATAAAATAACTTTTGACAAACAAATATATAAATTAAGGGTTCCAGCTGGGCATCTCACGCTAGGCATTGACTTAGTTGGAGTGCTGTGTTGAAAACACTTACAATTTTTAAGAAAAATGTTAAACTCACCCTCACTCTCCACCTCAACAATGGCAACGAGAAAGGCACTGCATATTTAGGGAGCGTGGTAACACTACAGAAACCAGACATTTTGAAACAGGGAAAATAAATGAAAGAAAATGCATGCAAGTGAACAGATAGCAGAAATTAAATGGAACAAAGAAATAATAAAGAACGCAAAAGCAACAGAAGTGTCTATTGCAGTTTCAGCTGGCCTAGGCGAACACACTGAAGTGCGAAGTTTGCCTCGACCAGTTAAAACTGCAACAAAGAACAGCAAAGCCAGTGGCAGCAGTCAATTACTGTGAATGTGTATCTTCTCCTTCTCGTCGGTTGCGTTGTCAGATGGTGGTTGTCGCCGGTCGCAGCATGTGCACAGAATCCAGTGCTAAAGGTAAGTAATCCTAAAATGGGACTGGGACTGTAACTTTCTCTGGTGACCGCTGCGAGGGGTCGCCAGAGAAAGTTACAGTTTATAAGAGTGATGCTCTTCCAGCAGCAGGCAGCTGTGACTGTCAGAAGTGTCAGCCAGTCAAAGCATCGCTCAAGCAGTTTGCGTGATGCTGCGACCTGCTGGCAAGTCTGTCCATCACAGCTTTTGCCTGTTGCCTGACTCTGCTGTGCCTGACTTATTCATGGGCGGCCGGTGGGATCATCTCCCGTCACGGCTGTGGCAGGAGATGCACCCGCTGTGGCTTGGTGGGATCGGTGGGGGGGCCCCACCAGGGCCCTGGCTGTATCTCCAAAACAATGGCTAGACGTTTTCCAAACAATGGCCTCATTTTTAGTTTTGGCTATTAAGTAGCTTTGAAGCACCGTCTATGAGCCCACACTATTGCATTGGAGTACAGCTATAAGAGAGATGAGACGTGAGGAGGGACACCCAGCCTGTCATAGTTGTTTGGTTATTTACTCACCAATTGACTTTCCATGGACATGTTTATCTATATGGTCATACACGGACTGCCCCACCCCGCCCAAAACACACCATCCCGGGACCTCCTTGAACTAGCGTTATTATGCAGTAACATTAAACTTTGCGCTGAATGTGGCCTGCCAGTGTTATTTTTTAGTAATCTGCCGAGTAGCAATGGCATGGCATGGCATATTTAATGCTTTAAATCTCCTCCTGGTGTAATAAAAATATCTTAACCAAGTGTGCCTTCAACTTCTTAATTTATTAGCAATATGTGTGCCCCTGTATCTGTTCTTTGCACTGACGTCCTATGAAAAAGAAGCACTGGCAAAGTCAATAGTTTTGGCTTGTGTATAGGAATTAGTCACTTGCCAAGCACTGACAGCACGGTATCCCGAGAGGATAGCTCAGAGGCAACTTGTTCGTCTTGGAAGCAAGATGACACGAAGCAACATAGGTTCACCGATGGGTATTTAAGCGTGTTATAAATACGCAACTACGACAATAAAACAATTATGCAACTAACAAACAATTCCTGTAACAGCGCCTTAAGGCCAGGTTGTGCCATTATAGCCATACCTGGCGAATGACTGTCCCATGCCTAAGCACAAGTCAAAACTAGTGGCTTTGCCAATTCCTGATCAGATTGACACTTGCACATGTCACATACTGTACAGTAAACAAGCACAGTGCTTCTCACGGCAGACACCATGGACTGTGTAGAAAACAGCAGGATGGACAGGATGCAATAGCGAGCATTCTCGCACCTCATACTTTCTCTCTGCGGTGGTGAGCGTTCAGTCATCACGGCCTCAGTATAACACTATCTCGTGGCGCAGAAAGAGGCTCATTCAGCTGCCCCTGCATATCTCACTCAGTCAGCAGCAGCAGCAGAAACACGCAGCCGCGCATTCCAGTCAGAGCTGCCCCTCTCAGCCCCATCTGCTTTGTTTAAACGGCACAGAGATTTCAAAGTGCCTCCACGTTTGTCATTAACTTTGCTCTGTCGCTTTATTCCAGCAGCACGCAGCCGAAATACAGCCTTTGCTCGATGAGTGGAATTACATGACAAATGCCTAGAGAAATACACATAGTCTCTACGGACTGCGAGCAGACTGGCAACCCTCTCAAAGTAAGCAAATAAATAAAAGCGACTTGAAGGGTACGCGAGGCATCTGCTTACCATCGCCGCACCAGTGTGGTCACCCTTCTGTGGCGTTCAGCAGCAGGCAGGGTTCCTGTGCGATGAGACCGCGGGACTCTCGCGGCTGAGGGAAAGGTATCGCCGCCACTGATTAGGTTTCAGCTCCACGATGACAAGCCTGCGTGTCCTGGAGAGCGGCCAAACCCAGCCATACAAGGGACGGTGGGTGTCAGGAAGGCTCCCACCCTGGGCACGAAGCCAGCAACCCGGGCATAACGCTGTGCTTCTCACCCTGCGCTCATCCTAGGCAGCCCGCGCTTTCCCTGACGCCCCAACTCTGTGCAGTTCACCTGCTCTGTGAGCAGGGCAGGGGAGTGGATGGTCTCTGTGGCTGGCTCACAGTGTAGCCGCGGGTTGCATCTCTATCAGAACCAGCCTTTTGGATGCAGCAGTGTTAAGCTACGATTCTCAAATCCATCGATTGCTTATAGAAAGACGCAGACGGGGCACGGCAGCGGCCGTGAGAGGGGAAAACTGCAACACCCCTCCCGACGGTGCCTTGCGTTAACAGAAGGTGTCAGCATGTTTACCCAGTCAAGAAAACACGTTTCCCTTGCAGGAAATACGGTGAGGTCTTCGTGTCGTTTACCACCATAAGCTATCGAAAGTGAGGCGAACACACGGACATTGAATGCACTGAAGAATTTAGAAATGAAAGTGTAATATGCCATGCACGAGCAAGCCTGCGTTCATTGCTGTCAGCTATGTGTTGGAGAAGAAAGTGATCGCAGCGGGTGAAGAAAAAAAAACAGCCTGCTTCTGCCTGGGAGATGACTAAAACGTGTTCATCTCCAAGAACTAATTAGCTGTTGTGTAGATTTGTCATAGATGTACCAGGGAAGTGTTAGAGACATTTTGCTGTGGGGGCGTGAGGGGAGGGAGCCGTGTGCACATTGAATGGGCAGCACACTGCTCTGCCTGTGCAACTTGAGATCCTTGAGTCAGCTGTCTATTTTCTAGGGAATGCAATGAGTGTGCTAGCATTGCCCCGCCTATGTAAATAGTAGCCCAGTCCCCAAGCCCCGCACTCGGAAATGAAATCACAGGAAGTGACATCAAGAAAATAATACTTGAGCCTCATTCGAAATAAACACATGGCATAACATGCATTGATCGTATATCGTATGCGGGTATCCATGTGAATGCACTCACAGGCAAAAAAGGCAGTAAAAAAAAAAACAACTGTAACTAACTCATGCACTGCTTTCTTACCTGTTTGTATTTAATGCAAAATGTCTAACCTTACAGAATGCGCCCAGATACCTGAGGGTTAGGTGCGCTATATAAATAAATAAATAAATAAATACAATATCAGATTGTCAGTCAGAAAGATGTGTTTACCAGGTAAGTGCATGAACCAGACAGTGCTCCACAAGTAATGCAATGTAATGCAATGTAAGTGTTCGTGTATAGCGCCTGTCTGCCCCTATTGGTGGCCACGCTTTGCTGATGAAAAGCAATCTTTCTTCTTCTTAACATATTGCAGCGAAGGTGAGGTATTCCAGAAAGTAAGACACTCTTAAGCAACAGCGGCAATAACTTGTATGTTGCACCCGCTGGATTATCCATCTTCTCTCTAACACCAATGGTTAATCTTGGAAGCCTCATGGACTTATTGCTTGACCTTCAGCACACCCTTCAGACCAGAATGGTGGTCTTGGTAAGAAGGCAGCAATTCATTTGGGTGGATTACCTTCAGTTGACTATGTTCTGTTGAAATGTGGGTGCGTGTATCAAAGACAAAAGAAGAGGTTGCTCCCATCCCCTGGTCTGATCACCACTGCATTAAATTTAGCATCATAACCCCAAAGGGGGCTCCAAAAGGAGCTACTCTTCTGCCTGCCGCTCTCTCGAGAAGTTCCCGCAAACTCACCAAAGAGAACATCATGCCCTTTCTCGCAGTACCACCCCTCCTGCCACCTTTCTCAGAAGACCCTGAACTCCTTGCCTCAGCCTTCAATGTAGCCATCACCCAAGCTGTTGATAAAGTTGCCCCTCTCACCGTAAAACAACCCCAAAAAACCCAGCATGCCAATGCTTGGTTCACCCAAGAACTAATGGAATTCCGTGCCAAAAAGAGGGCAGTACTTGCCACCTGGAAAAACCACCCTACAGACGCTTCCAAAGAAGCCTTCAAAGCCATCTCCAGAAACTACAAAACCTCCGTCACTCAGGCCAAGGCGGCATCCTTTAACACCAGAATTGCAAACGCAAAATCAGTGACGAGAGAAATCTTCTCCATTTTTGGGGAGCTTGAGTCTCCTGCTCCCCCCCACCCACCATACCAAAAGACACAGCATGGTGCAATAAGATTCAAACAGCCCTGCTGGACAAACTTGAAACATGGCACATTAAGATCCTAAACCTCCAAAAAGCACTCTCTGACCTACTCCCCAAACCTCACGACACGGCACCTCCTACTATCCCAGAGAACCCCACTTCAGTGTTTAACTTCAGGGATATGACTGAATCTGAGGTTTGTGCTCTCCTCAATTCCATCAAAGCCTCCAATTGTGAAGGCGGTGCCTTTCCTGCTCAGGTCATCAAAGACTGCGCATCTGCCCTCACCCCATTCATTACTGCCTTTATCAACTCCTCCTTCCAGACAGGCCGCGTCCCTACAACACTCAAAGAAGCCTGGGTCCGCCCGCTCCTGAAAAAAACATCCCTTGACCCACTTGGCCCTGGAAACTACAGGCCTATTACCACTGTGCCGTTCCTACTAAAAATTCTGGACAAAGCAGCCTATCTGCAAGTCCAAGAATTCATCGAGAACAACCACCGCCTCGGTCTGCGCCAATCCGTTTTCGACCTAGGCATGGCACAGAAACTGCCTTGCTTGATTTAAAAAATCAAATGGACAATCTCAGAGACGTCAGCAAACCCGCGCTCCTTCTCCTATTGGACCTTTCCGCTGCCTTCGATCTGGTGGATCATCAGACCTTATGTCACCACCTCTCCACCGCAGCCAATTTCTCTCTGAGCGCCTGTACCTGGATAACCTCCTTTCTACAGGACAGAGTCATGAAGGTTTTCTCTGAATCTTCCTGTGCCAACCCGAGTCTCATCAAATGTGGGGTACGGCAGGGCTCTTGTATTGCCCGCACACTATACAACCTTTTCACAAGGCCACTTTTCAAAAATCTGGACGCTCTGGGCATCTCATAAACCAACTACACGGATGATACACAGGTATTGATCCCCTCTCAGGTGACTGCCAGACTGACCTTGACACCCTCAATGCCATCTAATCTACTATCCAATCCTGGATGGCAGAGAACTGGCTCTATCTCAATAGTGAGAAGACAGAACTTCTATTAATCGGATCCTCAGGTACCCTAGGAAAACTGGGCAAGCAATACTCTTCCTTTACTATCGACAACATCCCTATTGCAGTCTCGAAAGTCATTAAGACTCTGGGTGTGTACATTGAACCTGACCTAACCATGAACAGGCAGGTCAATGCTGTCACCTCTGCATCAGCATACCACTCCAAACTGCTTATCCCAGCTAGACCCTTCCTCTACCAGGAAAACTGCCTCACTATTGCTAGGGTGATTATTGGTTCCAGGATTGACCACTGCAATGCACTCTTTGCAGGGACCTCTCGCAAAAACCTGGCCAAACTCCAACTAGCTCAAAACAACGCCTTGAGAGCCACTACGGGCACCTGCAGACATGACCACATTGCCTCATATAATGGACCAACCCTAAAAGGAACAGGGAAACTGCTTTAATTATCAGCGAGGAGACAATTTGAAACAGTGGCCCTCATTACGACCCTGGCGGAAAGTGACTGACTGGACCGCCACAGCGTAAATAGCGTTTCCGCCATTGCACGAAGGAGCAAAGTGCGGCCCATTCCGACCCATCGGGCACGAGCACCACGGCATGGCGGAAGTGCAAAGTCCGCGATGGCGGAAATGACCCCAAAACGGCCCACACCGCCGCCGTACGGCGCCCTAGGTGCAACACCGCCACCCATCACAGCGGACACCGCAGTGTGCGCCTACCGGAAAGTACGGTGACCGGAAATATACGGAAACGGAAGTAAAAGCATGGGCCCGGAACGGGAAACATCCCGCCGTACACCTATAAAACCACAAAATCCACACAACCACTAAAAACACTACCCTGAGACACACCCCAACCCGTCATACACCCTAGCGAAACCAAGAAAAATGGGAAAAGTAGCGAAGAAAGCGTGCGACCGCAAGCGGCAGGTCCACTTCTCCCGTGAGGAACTCACCGTGCTAACAGAGACCCTCCAGGAGAATGCAGCCGTCGTCTTCTCCACGCAAATGACCAGGACGTCACTTGCGAACAAGAAGGCCATATGGGCTCTGGTGGCACAGCGGGTAAGTGCGGTGGGGACCGCACCCCGCAACCCACAGCAATGCAGAAAGCGATGGGACGACCTGCGGATACGCGTCCGCAGCATACTCTCTGCCAACCGCAACATTGCCACAGCCACCGGGGGAGGTCCTGAATCACCCATCAAGTTGACCCCCTGGGAAGAAATCTGTGCCTCCACCATCGGAATGGAGAGCATAGAGGGAGTCGGAGGGATGGAGAAAGGAGTGCAGACATCCGAAGATTCAGGTAGGTGTCCCAAATAAAACAATGCTAAATCCACAATGTCCAATCATGCGAAGTACCATGTGCCCACATAGTGCAACAGAAACACATGTCCAGGAGAACGTCCACACACATCGGCCTGATAGCGCACGTTAAAACCCACAATAAATACATAATTAATTAAAAACCCCTAAAACACGCACTACACGTGCAGCAGGCACACCCTAACTGCAGGCTGCCAAACAACTGCACCCTCACTCCACACACAAATGAAAGCACCTCCAAGGCCCCGACCCAAATCACCCTCAGGTACCACCCCAATGCATGTGATACAATGCCATTCCAATTTCCACAGACCCATGAATAACCCTCGCCCTCCTTTACTCCACCACAGGGTCCGATCCAAACGACGAGCATCAGGACACCCCTACCAGCACACCTGCAAAGAGGGCCAAGACCAACGGCCAAAGACCCTCCACCTCAGCTGCACGCATCAAGACATGGCAGCAGCACAAATCAGGTGGCAGCACAGAGGAGGGAACATCAACAGGCACCCCAGCAGCCAGCATGCCCACACCACCACCACCACAGGTCCCCCCAACGGATGCCACAGAAGGCACTGCCTCTGGTGGCAGCAGCACCATAGGTGACACCCCATTGATGGCAGCATGCTCGGACACAGAAAACGGGGATGTCGAAGTCAGATCCATCCATGATCTGTCCCAATCCCCCTGTCTGTCCCATCCCATACAACATGAGGATACCACGCAGGGGCACCCACAAGACGACGACTGGCCATCCCCCACAAGCCCTGTGGCAAGGCAACATGAGGTCAACAGCCCCTCTGTGACACCCCCGCAAATGGCCATGGCCCAGCAGAGGCAACAGTCCCTCGACCAGTTAATCGTGCAACAGCAGCGACTGGCCACGCTCCTCAAGGACCATGCCGATGAATGTGGGGGCACTAAGGCAGACATAGAAACATCAACTGAGACACTTAGGGCAGAAATGGAGAGAGGTCCAGAGACACTAAGGGCACAAATGGAGAGTAGCACCGAGAGCCTGAGAGTCCAAATGCAGAGTAGCACCGAGAGCCTGAGAGTCCAAATGGAGAGAAGCACTGAGAGCCTGAGGGGGGAACTGCATGCGACGTCCAAAGACGTATGTGCCGAACTTGCCGCAGTGCGCCGTGTGCTCACTGAGCTCTCGCAAACCCTTAGGGACATGCATGGACGTGAGCAGGCAGAGACATCATCCGTTGCAAGTTCCGTCCAGGGCAGCCCCCAACGTAGATCTGGGAGGAACCTGCGCTCCACAGGCAGGGGTGCCCCTGATACCCGCAGAGGGGGCTTGCAATAGCGACAGCCCACTGACAATGAGCATCTTTGGACACTGGTGTTCGGGGGGGAGGTAGGAGGGTGGAGGGGGTGTGTTGGGCTCACTTGGGTGGCGGGTCGATAGGGTGTTCAACATGATATCACATATGCCATAAACAGTGCACGATCAACCAATGAGATGTGTGGACATTGACCTTTGTGTACTAGGCCATCCTAGGCGTACAGTCCATATTGTGCATGTCCCAGACACACACAGTGCCACGAGTCCCGTGTCCATGTATCAGCCACCAGGCGTGAGTGCTAGAAGCATGCATCAATGAGATGCTGACGAATGTCACGGCCCTCCGGTGCCTCGCAGACTCCTTGAGGTGCTGCCACATCCCCACCCTCATCATGACCATCATCAGGTGCTTGCAGTTCTGCGTCAGGGGGCATGGGCACATTTCTACGTACGCACATGTTGTGGAGCATGACACATGCCATGACCATCTTTGCAACCTTCTCATGGCGGTACAGGAGTGCCCCGCCAGACCTGCTGAGGCAGCGGAAACGAGTCTTCAGTAGGCCGAATGCCTGTTCAATGACTACACGGGTACGTGAGTGGGCATGGTTGTAGTCCTCCTCATGCTGGTCCCGTGGGTTCCGGACTGGTGTGAGGAGCCATCTCTTCAGTGGATACCCAGCATCACCTGTATGTGGACGAGAAACGTATGATGTGGAATGCCATTGCTACGTACGCACACCCCCCCCCCTTCCTGCCAGGTCATTGCCGCATCACATACCCCACATCATCATGCATGAAATGAGACTCACCGAGTAGCCAGGATCTGTTCCCTGCGTGTCGCTCCATGTAGCGTGGTATAGTAGAGTTCCTCAAGACCACAGAATCATGGGTTGATCCAGGGAATCTGGCACAACAATGTGTAATGATCCTGTTGGAGTCACACACCATTTGTACATTCAGGGAATGAAATTGTTTTCGGTTGCGGTACTGGGCCTCCATGGCATGTGGGACGACCAATTCCACATGGGTGCAGTCGATGGCACCAATGCAACCCGGTATGCCGGCATGTGCATGGAATCCCACTTTTGTGTTTGTAATTTCCTGCTCCGAGCGTGGTAGAGAGATGTAGTCGTCTGCGTGCTTCAGGAGGGCATCGAGCACTTGCAATAGTGTCCGTGAGAACAGTGGCTGTGATATGCCATGCAACTGTCCGACTGTGTGCTGGTAGGTGCCTGTGGCCAGGAAGTGGAGTACAGACACCACCTTCAGTAGGGGTGGGATGGCGGTTGGGCTATCTATCATGCTGACAAGGTCAGCCTGTGTCATGTCCACAATGGAGGTTATGGTGTCCCGGTCCAAACGGTAGAGGGTGTGGATCTGCTCATCAGTGAGGTTGAACGGATGTGCTCGGAGGCGTGGGATTGCGGGCTGCCTGCGTGGTGGTAGTGGCTGTGCTGGCGGCCCTTGCTGGCCCTGCCTTGGCCTCCTCCTCCTCCTGCGTCCCCTCCGTGCGGCCGGTTGTAGTTGGTGTTCGTCTTCTTCTTGGAGTAGGAGTACTTGCAGTGCTATCAGGTCCCCCAGGGCCAACATCGCGAGTCCTGCCGGTAGCATTTCGGAGTGGGTGTGGTTGTGGGAGGAGACTGGGTGTGCAATTTATGTGTTTTCAGGCTGTATGGCCTCCACCTGTGGTGATTCATTCCACCTGTGCAAACTGCTCTCCCCTTTGGCCGAGCACGTCCCGCACACAACGCTGCAATTCGAGGAATGGCATCTTGCTATTGCAATCATGTATTTGTACCCGATGGACGTGTGACATTGGTTGATATGTTCATTCTGCTGTGGTCCCATTGTTTCACATACTATCTTTGCAGTCGCGAACAGACTTGTGAAGGGTCAGTGGAACGTAGTACTCGAGTAACGGTGGGCCCTCATGCATCACTGTACCGAGTTGCAACGACGGGCGGGGCGTCCCATTTGTGGGTGAAGGCAGTTGCCATTTTCACACACAGCCGCACTAGATGGATTAATTAGTGATTTGAAACGGCCACAGATGCCTCTTCGACGTGATGTTGCAAATGAGGAATTCGAAGGGCGGCGCTTTCGGTTTTCAGCTAGCGGCGAGGAGATGCCCACAGGTCTGACTGCAAATATAACGTTCTATTGTTCAATGTCCTTGAGACAGGGGCCATGGCGAGGATGCAATGATTGATATGAATAGTTTGGGATGCGCAATAGCGACGTGGGCGATGAGGCCGGACGTTCCCAAATACATGTTACTTCACAACACTGGAATTACGGGCTGGGGCACTGTGGATTTTGCAGGCTGCATAACGCACAGACTCAATGGATATTTCTAATGTCATGTGAGTAAATATTCAGGCGTTTTAATCCCGGGATGAGGAAATGATGAATGGATGCATGGGCAGGTGATTTGATACAGAGTTTGCCATGTACAGGGCTTCTTGGAATCTATCCGCCTCCCCTGCGCTATGTGATGCAGGGCTGCCATAGTGGGACCATCGTCTATCTGGCCTTGTTGAGCCCTCCCTGTCTCGACGCGCCCTCAGACACTTGTGTCCATGCACGTTACCAATCCCATCTGATGGATTCTGTTTAGACAGACGCATGCACAGGTACACTCGTTTGTGATGGTGTTTACACCTCGGTATAGATGGTTATGAGTCGCAAGTGGTTTTGGGGTGGTGATGATCCTTTGGAGTGGGCTAGCATGCATATGGCTGTGGATTTAGTGTGATCATTGAAGTGAGTTGTTCGGATGTAGTTCTGATGGCCATTCTGTTCTTTTTCTTTTCTTTTGGTTGACAGGTATCTCCTCCCCTTTTGCCACTGCCATCTGTATGCCACTCCTGCAGATGGCTTTTACTCCCGACACCTGCTGCTTCGTGTTAATCAGTGGAGCAGCATTACGATCTTATGGGACGATCGCCAATGGGCCACATGCCCTTACGCAGTACTGGTGGCTCGGAGCAACATTTCGGCCTTTCAGCTGGACTAGTGCCTCCCCATTGGGACGGCCCTGCGGTTCTGTGCGCTTCCATGTTGCCTTTTCGTACGTGGATGTGGCTCTGTGTACCATGATGGAACAGGGCGTCACACAAGTAGTGGCTGGTCATTTCTTGCGGATGCAGCCCACAATGGTGAAATGTGTTTTGGAGTTCATGGCCTAATGGCTGTATGGGCTTGGTGATTTTGTTGTGCATTAAATTTCTATTCTGATTTGGCCCGTGTAGCGTTCTTCTTTGCAAGTGATGTGGCATATTCCTATTTGGGGAGCGATGTATTGGGTGGAGATCTGCATTGGGTTCCAGCTTCGGAGTTTAGTTGCGTGGTACTGTACTGGGCGCGTTTGCCTACGAAGCCCAGTGAGGTCAGGGATGGGGGCTGCCAATATGACTGTTTGAATGTTGTCATGCTCAGGGGCGAGGGATTGGGTTTTGTGTAACAGATGCCAGTCAGCCAGGTGGACTGGTGGAATGATGTGATTTTCGAAATATTGCTGGTCACATGTGCCTGTGTTTGCGTGCGTTTCGGGGGGGGGGGACTGTGGTCATGTCAATTGGATTGGCTTCTGTATTCGTGCCGTCTGTGCCCTGCAGCTACCATTGGCCCCTCTTGTGTTTCTTTTGTTCGTTGGCATGCATGGGTGACTTGTACATTTCACTGGTTGCATTGTGACTTCATTGCACCTACGGGGAGTTGTACTTTGTGGGCAGCGAGCGGTGTACAGGCACTCAGTGGGGCCGTTTACGGTTGATTCGCGATGCCGTACTTCTCACCATGGCGGAATGTACCATTCCGCCATGCTTGATGGCGTTAGGTACATGTCCGCTAGGGTCGGAATTTGCGTACCCTTGCGCCATGGTGGTATTTACGGTTTGGCATGGCGCGCGCGCGCGTGCTTGGTGCAGTTAGCGTTGGCGTTCACTACGGTGTCGCTAATGGCTTCGTACTTTGCGGTGACGGGTCATAGTCGCACCGAGCGCTATTCGATGGCGGTATTGCATTTCCGCCATCGTTTTCAGATTTCCGCCAGGGTCGTAATGAGGACCAGTGTGTATGTTTCTTTCAATTATCACCAGCAGGGAGTAGCTGCGGCAGGCAGGTAGTTACTTGCTTCCATGAAATGCAGCACATGACAAAATGTCTGCAGTTATTTAAAGTGGCGATTGTCACACTGGAAAAATGTACTGGAAACTAAAGAAAACCTGTGCCAATGCATATTGAAGACAACACTAAACTATGTATTCACCTGCAATGCTGCAAATTAAAATGTTGGTATGTGTTCAAAATGAAGCATCACAGTGTACCATTGTTCTATTTTATTGGCAGTGTTAAATTGAGAAATGATTCTTATTCAGGATGTGTTAAATCCAAAGAAGTGAGGTCATTGACAAGTATTTGATTCGAAGGACTTGCACTACGACAATGCAATTGAGGTCAGTGGCCCTTTCATGCATACAAAATCATATGACATTCTGTGTTGGTTTAGCCAATGATAGTTTTGCTGTTTTCTTGCTGAACTTACCATTAGATAAACTCCACTTCAGCCTTACATACATGGTCAAATGTGGAGATGATACGGGTCAGATGAGAAGCCTTGGCCATCTGGAATGAATATGGTGTGTTTGCCTTCAATCATGAAATCCTATTATGCTCATGGAGCAAAAGGCCCCCAGGAACAGGCTCCTGAGTTATTGAGATACCCCCGCCATTGTGAGCTCATTTCAAGGGAATATTTCTAATAAATGCATTGGAATACATTCCACAAAGTATAAATCGACAGTGTGCTCACGTGGTAAGCTTCAGAATGGTTCACATGGCCATCAATCCTGTGTAAAGCCAGGCCTGATTTCAAAGTCTGAGAAACACTTAAGATGTCACCCTTCATAACAGTTTAAACAAGAAAGCCGACCAGGTAGCCTAATGGAAAGCCACAGTTTTCAAATGGGATTTCAGATCCAACACACTATTTTGACTGTAACACCCATATCATTTAGAAACAAAAGGAAAAATGCATTATAACAATTAGGATTTTCGCTTTCAAATGATTCCAAAACACAATTTTCTAACACTTGAACACATCATTAATATTCATATGTTTACGAAAATCTATCATAAAGGCTCAAGTTGCATAGCCAGACATCCGTCTAAACCGGGACATTTTATTGATGTGGCATGGTACTATGATAAAATATGGAATACGCAGCACCACCTTCCTTTTCTTTTCTTGAGATTATGCTCAGCATGTGAAGATTGGGTTCTGGGCATTCTCTCAGAGTGTCTGATCTATAAGCAAGCCAAAAGAAAGATCTGATCAACCAGTGATTTAATCAATGGCTAGTTTAGGAATCATTTCGATTATGAAAACAGAAACAAACAGGGAATATGGGTCTAACTCTGGAATCAAAAGCTGCAGGGATGGAGCTGTGAGAGCCGTGTCATGGAATGGTCTATCAGAGCGTTACTGGAGGCTTAAGCAGTGCTGATCGGCAGTTGGAGTGCTGCTCCAGAGGCAAGTGCGCAGCGAGGGTTCAGTGGGGGGACGCGACCCGTGAGCGCTCACGGTGCCCTGCACTTCACAGGTGATATGGTGCGCAGGGAGTGGGGGCCACCACCACCAACCAGCAGCGTGCCCCGCATAGTGTGGCTGGCCAATGGCGTGCCCCGCACCGCGTTGCTGAGGAAAAGGAGGAAACGGGGCCCCTGCTAGTGAATCAGTAAAGTGCACAGGAAGCCGGTTACCTAGCAACATTCCACAGCCAAAAGCAGCAGCCATCTTAAGGGCAGGAAGCTTGGGGACATTACAAGCAAAGAGATACAAGCGAACATTGCCTTGCCAGGCAAAGCCAAGCAGCATCCTAGCAATACTCCACCGCCCATGACGGTGGCCATCTTAAGGGCAGGCTGCTTGGGCACATTACAAGCAAGTAGATAGAAGTGGACATTGCTTGGTCAGGCAAAGCAAAGCAGCATTGCAAATCCTGTCACAATGAACATCCCTGGCCCAATGTTGTTTCTGCCCCAGCCAGCGGAAACAAGCTTGAAGTAGGATGACTGGAAGGAAGGATTAACAAGATACATACATGGTGTGTATGGTAGCAATTTAGCTAGTGACAGGAAAGACTCCTTACTGTACCATTGTTTAGGGCAGGAAGGTCAAACAATTTTTAAGAAATTACCAGAGCAATGGACATAAGAAGAGGAGGATCTGTCAAGTTTTGAACATAGTATAGCAAAGCTGGACAAACATGTTATCATAAGAGAAAACATGTTCCTGGCAAGGTACCACTTTGCAATATGAGAGCATAATTGTGATGAATCCATTGAGGAGTTTGTGACTGGCCTTTGTGGTTTAGTGTTAAAATGCAACTATGATCACTGCAGAGATTAACACACCAGGGACCAATTAAACATAAGGTGCAGTGATCAAAGGTTAGGGAAGACCTGTGTCGTGAAGGAGGATGTTTTGCGGATATAACTTTAGAAAGAGCTATTTAGATAGCAAAAGTTGTAGAACACACACAAAAGTCAATAAAAGCACTGGATGCAGAAGCTGGGAAGTTAACGCCAAGTGTGAATGTGGTGTAGAAGGTGCAGCAAAGAAGAAAGCAAGTGTAAAAAGATGAAGGGAAAATGGTGGCAACGAACAAGGTGGATGTAAAGAACAAATTTGAAGGAAAGACATTCAGCAAAAGATGTTTTTTTGTATTATTTATTTTCAATTATTCAGATATAAAATACACAAATAAAGCAAGTCAGTACAAGCAAATCATCATAGAAACAGCTTTTAATAAACCTAATGACAGAACTATGTATGTTAAACATAAAAACAGTAAAAAAAACCACCCACACCCAACTGCACCCACTCCTGGCCCAAGACAAATCAAAAAAGAGTCTAGTACAAAAGCATACATTTCCCCCACATCTTATCAAAAAGAGAGACTTTCCTTTCTCTCCTATATATATATAGTCTTCTCCATGCCAGCTTGTGCATTTCATCAATCCAAACATCCATTTTCGGTGAAACAACAGCTCACCACCTCGAAATAACAATTTCTTCTGACAAGTAGTTAATTCCTCAAGTAATTCATCACTTCCCATTATTAATTTCTTAAAAACAAAATCAATTTTCTCTTCCAGTACTTTCTCCCAAATCACACCAAATTCCGACCAAAAGCCTCACAGCCTCACACAATCCCACATCATTTGTTCTAGAGTCCCAACTTGATGCACACAACCCCAAAGGTCACTGGTATTGGATAGTCTTCTCTTACTCAGACGCTCAGGTGTCTGGTAAACCCTGTTTAAGACTTTAATCTGTCAGGACCTTTCACCAAGGCTTAAAGAGCAAAGTTTGACATTTTGACACATTCTCAACCAGACCATTGACGAAATATCACATCCAATTGTCTGACTCCATTCCTCTCTCAGCAGAACAATTTCCTTATACTGTGCAACAATTTGTCGCTAAATCCTGCTGACCAATCCTCCTTCTCCCTT
Source organism: Ambystoma mexicanum (assembly GCF_040938575.1). Lineage (NCBI taxonomy): Eukaryota > Metazoa > Chordata > Amphibia > Caudata > Ambystomatidae > Ambystoma > Ambystoma mexicanum. The sequence continues at coordinate 375,160,134 of NC_090928.1, forward strand.
TGTTGGTTTAGTAGTGAAAAATTCCAGATTTAATCCATTGTTTATCTCCACTTTACTAATTGCTCTCTTGAGTTTACGATAATCGATGTTTGTAAAACCAATAATATTCCAATTTAAATTAACTTCCCTAGCTGTCATCCACTTCCCATCTTTCAGCATGTCGGCAATCCACTTGTCCCCTCCCAAGAACCATTCAGGCCAGAAAATAGTCTTTCTATCCACCTTGATCCCGGCATTCAACCATATCGAAGTTCCTGGATCCTTGAGAGCATCAATCTTCAGAAGTTGACAAAGTTTCTTCCAGGACCTTCACAAATATTCAGTTGCTGGATTCTTCACACAACCAGGTCACGTCATGGTCGTTAACAAATTGAACAAAAAAAATGGTGCCATGAAAGCCAGGTTAAAAACCCAGAAGTTAGGGACTTCTAGACCAACCTTGTCTAGAGGCAACTGCAATTTCCAAAGTTTCAATCTATGTGGTTTATGATCCCAGATGAAATCTTGCATAAGCCCATCCAATTCCTTCCAATAGTGAGGGTTGATATTCAACGTAATCATACCTAGCACATAATTGATCTTCTGAGTTGAGGTCATCCTAAGGGCATTAGCCTTCCCCCATAGAGAAAGATTTAACATTCCCCAACGCTCCAGATCTGTTTAGAAATCTTTACAATGTTTTTTCAGATTCTCATGAACTATGTCTGCAATCTTCGGAGTCAACCATATACCTAAATAGCGTATTCTGTCGGCAAACCATTTGAGCCCTAATATAGTTATATCCTGTTTGCATGTAGACGCCAATGGCATAACTTCAGACTTCGTCCAGTTAACTTTATAACCAGATGCTCTATGAAAATGTGACAGAATTTCCATAAGCACTGGTAAACATCTCTCCAAATCTCTTAAGATCAAAAGCAGATAATCGGCATTGAGCCACAATTTCTGGTCTAAACCCCAGCAACTCACTCTGTGCAGTCTACTTTCTTGTCTTACTGCTATGGCCAAAGGCTCAATAGCAATGATGAATAATAGAGGGTACAGTGGGCAACCTTGCCTTGTACCCCTCTTTAGTTCAAATGTGTCAGATCCTAATCCGTTAGTATATATATCCGCTGTAGTACAGGAATACACAATTTTATCCATTATACAAATTTCTCACCAAACCCCATCTTGTGCATCACTGAATACAGATAATTTCAGTTGACGCGGTCAAATGCCTTTTCTGCATCAAGTGACAACATTGCCATATCTTCCTGTGAGTCTGTGGCACTCGGCATAGTTTGGAACAATTTGAGAATATTGCTCGATGCCCATTTGCCTTGAATAAAACCTGATTGATTATCTTGAATCAAACGTGGTAATAGATTTTCCAACCTTATTGCCAATACCGTTGAGAGAATTTTATTATCAGTATTTATCAAACTAATTGGTTGGTAGCTCGAAGATAGATTCTCATCTTTCCCCTTTTTTAGAAAAACCAAAATCGTAGCATGAGTGGTAGTATATGGTAAAAGGCCCGTCTTCATAGATGCATCAAACATGTCTTTCATTAGAACCAGTGCTGAATGCGGCAACAATTTATAAAACTCCATTGGGAGGCCATCAGGCGCCAAAGATTTGGCCATGTTTAACCTAACGATAGCCCGTTTTATCTCATCTATCGATATTTCTTCTTCTAAAGATTTAAAATCAATTTTAGAAATTTTCAGAACCTCCAATCCCCTAAGAAATCGATCTCCATCACCATTGATTCCCGGCTCCTTTTGATATGATTCCGTATAAAATTTCTTAGAGGTGTCATTGATCTTTTTCAGGTGAAATGTATTGAAGCCCTCCTCGTCCTTTATCGATGTAATAGCTGTTTCGGATTTCATTTTCCTCAACCTGTAAGCCAACCATTGGTCACACTTTTCTCCCTTTTCATAATACGAACATTTTAACTGATAAAGATTCCATTCAGCCCTTTCAGTTATCAGCTCATTAAACATTTTCTTCAAGTTCCGTAACTCCTTCACTTTTTTTCGTATTGCCCTGGAGCATCCGTGACTTTACGTGATAGAGCCCAGATCCGTGAATCCAGTGCTTGTCTGTCTTTTTGTAGCCTTTTCTTCAGTCCGCTAGATAGGCCAATAAGTATCCCTCTCAAAGTACACTTAAAGGCCTCCCATACTGTCTGCGTTTGTATCTCCCCAGTATGATTCTTTTCCATAAAAAATCCACCTCTGCCACAACTTTCTCCACCATTTTCACATCATTTACGATCAATGTATTCATTTTCCACATAAACGACTTATGAAGTGCCAAATCCAATTCCAAGTACATAACAACAAGCGCATGATATGTCAAATGTATATTTTCAATTTTACTAGTACTGTAGTTTTCTGCCATTTTTCCTGCTGTTAACAACATGTCTAATCTAGAGTAAATCGCATGTGCCCCCGAATAGAAGCTATATTTTCCTATTGCAGGCATTCTCCAGCCTCCAGTTGGCTTTAAGATTATGTTCTTTAAGCAAATCAAGTAAAGCTACATAGTGGTTATCATTTTTTCTGTATATTCTGCATTTACTCTTATCCATTTCGGGATCCAACACCACATTAAAATCACCTCCCAATATTATGTCCGGAGAACCCAAATCTTGAATTATTTGTGCCAGTTATCTGAAGAAAGTTCCATCATCAACTAACGGAGCGTATATATTACAAAGAATTATATTTGTCACTTGAACATTTACCAACAATAAAATAATCCATCCCTCTCGATCTGAGACTTCTTTCAAAACTTTTAACGGTGTGTTTTTGCGTATTAGAATCGCAACATCCCTGGGTTTGGAGTTGTAAGACTAACCATATGCCCTTCCAAACCATTCTTTATCCATTTGGCTATTTCCCCTTGCAAAAGATGCATTTCCCGTACAAAACAGATATCACTCTTCAATTCATTCAAATAATTGAAAATCTTTTTCCTTTTAAGTTGATTATTCAAGCCATTCACATTCCAGGTCGTTATACACAATTCTTCTCCAATCTTAGCCATCCTTACCACTTCACTCGATCCACATCCATGAGAAGGTATTAGAGTCAATGAAAAACAAGAAATAAAAAACCCTATCCCCAACCCTCTATAGCAAATGCTAGGCACTAGCAACAACTTTAACCTATAATACAAACAATGCATTTCAAAAGGTCCTATACTGTAGGCAGCTCTCCTAATCACACCTGAACTCTATCACAATGTATAAATAACCCAACTCCAGCCCTTCCCCCACTTTCCTCTTACTGGTATAATACATGTATCTATAAATCCCTAACACCACACTGAAGGAAACTATGTAAATACCTAGTGTAAAATTTGACTATACTAACTCACCCAAAAACCACATGTGTAAGTCCAACCACCAATTGACAGGATATCAGATCCCTAATAGAACTGGCCAATCTAAATAGCCAATCAACCCACAATACAAGACATAATCCACCAATCGCCACATCCACCTTAAACATGAGCACTAAGGCACAAAGCCCTTTTAGCCCAGATATTATCACATTATCAATAATTCTGTGTATCAAATTTAGGTCCACAACTTTAAAACTTGCACACCTTTTACATAAACAAAGTTTTTAAACCACCAAATGTGTTTATTCAAAATCCCCTCAACTTGTCACTTAAGGCGTAAGCCATCCATTAGTTCACTTCTACATTCAACCCATCACACATCAGGATCAAAGTCTGAAATCACCAGGTTCCCCATATACTACAAAAGTAAATGATATATACGTATTTACAACGCAGTATCCCCCATCGTACCCCATCAACAAGAGTACATTTGCCAGATTTGAAATAAATAAATAAATTATTAGTAGCTGAACATGTGACAGATATACATTTTAGAATGATAAGCATACATTAATACACAATAAATCAAACCAAGCTGTAGTAATTCATCATGAATATGTACTGGGTCAGAGTATTATATGACCACCGACATTTTCACAGGAGGAAAGGGGTTAGGTGACTTGCTATAATTATGGAGCACAACTCAACTCAGTCCTCCATCCCAACCCATGGCAAATGAAATAAAACAAGAAACCATCAAAATCTAAAATCGAATCCTTGTAACTCATCATACTCAATATCATTGAGTGATAATGACTAACTTCACCTGTGTAAACTAGAGCATGTTTACACACACCCCCCAGGTAGACAAAGCTTAAATCCCCCACTCAAACCCATAAAATATGTATACCATTAGATACATACATCAAACATCAATATTCAGTATATAAGATACAACCATTAAAAACAATATGAATATGTACTGGACCTATGTTCCATAGGTTAGCCTCAATTACTTCATACATTGAGATACATAAAACATGTGTGTTAACTAGAGATGTATACTTGGCAACTCTATTTCCACAATAGGCTATCATCCATAGCTAAGTACATTAACCCATTACATACGTACACAATCTTTCCAGACCCCTATTAACCAGTGATCAACAAACTGCGATCAAAGCACAGACCCCCACAATACACAAATTAAGACATCCTTATCACATTGAAACAAAAACTAATATCATATTAGCATTATGTATTCAGATTATATTTGCTACTCAGTTCCTTACAGTTAAGTGAAAGTTTGTCGAGAAAGCTGGATCAGTGTCAAGCCTAAATCAAGGCCATCTTAACACCCACCACAGCCACTCACTTAACTAAAAACCCACAAACCAGATCATCCCACTTCATCCACCAACATTTCAATTCATGCAAAGAGGAATTACAATGGATATATATGACACAACCTCGACCCATTTTGTATTCACCATTCCTTTAAACATTTAAATGCATCTATAGAGCCCAATCCGAAATATGCCTGGTGCAATGGACATTGTGGACTGATATATTCCTGGACCTTGTACCAACTAAAACCTTTCCTAGACAGCGAGATCAAACCTAAATACACACATAACCATCACCTTCAGTCAGCAAGAGATGTTATAGATGCAGCAGTCTGGACCATATTGCAAGCAAGCGACAAGCAGTGTTTTGCCCATAGCATAATATGCAGGGAGTGTGGGAGAAAGGGCCACATAGCACAGTGTTGCAAGCACTGGACCAAGCAGCCTGGAGGGATCAACACTTTTCAAGACAGCATAAGCTATTGGCAGCACTGTGGCACTAGTGATGAGGATGAAACATGCGTGGTGAATGCCATTGATGCAAGACCTAGAAGAGTGAAGCCCCACACCGAGATTAGTAAATAATGTCCTGTTGAGTTGCTGATAGATAGGGGAGCGAACTACAGATTGGTGAACTTAGATACCTGGAGAGAGAAGTTCAATTGATGTAAACTTCAAGAGGCCTCATTGAAAGTACGTGCTTATGGAGAACTATCCATAAACATTGTGGGTGAATTCAGGGCACAGCATGGCAAGAGCTGTGCTCAGGGAATGGGAATGGTCACCAACAAGGGTGGAAACCTGCTAGCATGGGATGAACAAGCGGATAGAGGTCTGAGATTGGATCTGGATCATCCAATGCAAGTGATGGTTGTAACGGTTTATTGAGAAGCCACCTTCAACACGGGGAGTTCCTTCCCTACCCACTCAAGTGGTTACACAACAAACTGTTTAACAGATTCTTTTCTTTAGCCCTATCTCAGACACATATCATGCCCCTTGGATACCTCTCCCCTGAGCTAACAATGAGCCAAGAACCAGGCCGGTGTACGGGAAATATATTGGTATTTATGTAAATGAAGGTATTAGAACTTAGCACAAAGATGTGAAATACCACTTCATACGTGGCATAACACAATCCACTTCTCTCAGCATAAATAAATCACAAAAGTGAGTTAAAAAGAACACAATCACAATTCTTCACTTTCTGCAAATTTCACTTCACAAAATAATTACACTGATGAATAACAAAGGCACTTATCATGTGATGTGCGATTTTGATTATCCTGTAGGCTTAAAAGGTAAGCAGTAGGATTTCACGATTGGTAATTATGATTTTGTCCACACTTTTGGTTTAAAATAAACAGAGGTGATTTATTGGTTTGTTCAGACTCCCCTTGCTTTGGCCTATGTTGGGAAGTCAGACAGAAAAATTAGAATGCTTTGGGGTATTTTGAATTTCTGACCCCCCCTTACTTAAAGGTCTGTGTTGGGGAAGCAGGATAAAAAGTTTGGACTGATTTAAGGACAAAAACACCCCTCTTCCTTAAAGAAGTCAGGGACAGTTGGACAACAATGATTACCTAATGAATGTAGAGGGGCATCTGGTCTTTCCATCTAATGCCATTGCATCTAATGACACCTCAAGGACACCTTCTATAGCGACCTACAGTAACAGCAACAGAATGGGCCTCATTCCGACCCTGGCGTTAACCAAGGCGCTAATAGCGCCTTGGTTGACGCCGTTATTTTTCCGACTCCGCCATGGTGAATGACGGAATTACCGCCCCATTCCAAGGTTGGCGGGGGCGGTAATTCCCCATTCACCATGGGCCCTTCCCCATTCCCATTTTTGGCCCATAGGGCTCAATGGGAATGGGGAAGGCGCTAATTACGGCACCGTAAATTACGCTGCCGTAATTAGCTCCTAGGTCCCTTTGCGGGTTGGTTTTTTAACGCCTGCAAAAAGCAGGCATTAAGTACCAACCCGCAAAGGGAACTCAGAATAGGGCGGTAAGGGTTTAACGGCACCGGTCTCGTTACCGGTGACCGTTAACCCTTACCGCCTTACTCGGAATGACCCCCAATAACTTCAACGGACGCAACCGCATTGTAAACTTCTCTGGAAGCTCTGGAACACCTAGCGGCAGCATTCCGAGCCCCCCTGGTGGAAACAGGACCACCGGACCTCCACCACAACACCCTTTTTTTCAGAGGGGAGGGCAAAGGGGCAGAGCAAAGAGGGGCCACAACAGACAGGCCAGTACATGCGGACAAGACAGTGGTATTCCAATCAGCCATGACATCAATCCCCATCTTCAACTTATCATCAAGAACAATTTGGAACAGACACTCCTGGAAAGAGGCCTATCCTTCGTCCCTGCACCCAAAGCAGACCCATTCAAAACAGAAGCAGAACTAAGAAGATTTTTTTTAACCCTTATACTCAAATATTTCTTTGAGATATACCTAACAGAACTCCAAAATGCGATCACGCAGGAACCAGAGAGACCACGAGACAACACTACAGGACTCAGACCTAAATCCAATTTCTTGCCTCCACCACATATCATCCCTGGAGAGTTTGACACCTTTGAGAAAATAGTCACCAAAACCATTACCGCTGGTTTAGCTAAAAAAAACTTCTATCAAGAAAATGTAAGCAGAGAAGAAAGAAAATCCCTCGGTGACCTCAACTCGGACCGATTTATAACTATTAAACCAACCGACAAGGGCGGGGGAATTGTGGTTATGAACACCACAGACTATAACAATGAATGTCTGCGACTTCCAGCAGACACCACCTCGTATAAAAAACTAAACAGAGATCCTACCCAACGACTACAAGAAGAGATCATCAGTCTCACTAGACATGCTGAAGACTAAGGTTGGATATGCGAAGATGAATGCCGCTTCCTCAACAAAACCCACATGAGGCTAAGAGCCTTCTACATCTTGCCTAAAATACACAAACATGCCACAAAACCACCCAGCCGGCCAATTGTTTCAGCTTGTGATTCACTATTAGAACCACTTTCACTCTACACCGACCACTTCATGAAAACATTCATTGGACAAATGAAATCTTATACCAAGGACAGCACAGACACCATAAAAATCCTACAAACCTTAGACCTAACTTCCAACTTGATCCTGGTCACCATGGATGTGGAGGCGCTCTACATCTCAATTCCCCAAAAGGAAGGATTAGAAGCACTTGCTGGCTGCCTAAACAAAAGAATCGTCATCACCTCGACTCCAACTAATATCATTCTCAAATGCATTCGCCTAGCTATGGCAGAGAACTTCTTCCTTTTTGAACACTAAAATCTACCAACAAGTCAAAGGCGTGAGTATGGGTGCCTCATTCGCACCCGACGTAGCCAATTTTTATACGGCCCAATACAAGGAAGATCATGTATACCACAACAACAATCCCTACAAGGACCACATCAAGCTATGGCGTCGCTACATCGACAATGTTCTCCTGATCTGGCAAGGCAGCAAGGAGCTATTGATTGCATTCCACCATTGGCTGAATTTACGAAATACTCACATCAAATTCACCATTGAATGGGACTTCCTAGCCGTTAACTTCCTGGACCTACACATGTACCGCTCTGGGAACTCACTTAAAACATAACTCTTCAGGAAACCGACAGACAGAAACAGCCTCCTTCATTTCTCCAGTTACCACCCCCAAGGACTTAAGTATAATCTGCCTTATGGACAATTTCTCCACCTAGGTAGAAACTCTACTGAAAAAGAGAAATTTGAACATCACGCCAAACAATTGCAGACATGATTGGCAGAATGGGGCTATCCGAAGAAATCTATCAAAACAGCCCAGAAAAGAGCAGCCAACACTGACCGCACCATTTGCCTCATGACAAAAACAAAGGACCGATAGACTGGACTGTCTGTATTACTACCTTCAACCCCGTCAGTAACCTTATAAAGGCTACAATCAATAAACACTGGCACCTGATCAAGAACAAGGGAAGCTTAGCCAAAAAACCTCTTTTCGCTTTCAGAAAAAATAAAAACCTCAGACACACTCTGGTGCATACCTTCCTGGAACCTACCAAAACACAACCAACTTTATGGAACTTACCCCCCGTCATGGGACACTACAGTTGTGGCCAATGTGTGGCTTGCCGATACACTGAGACCAGCAAGACTTTCACCCACAAAGATTTCAACTGGACAATAAAGAATCACACAAACTGTGAAAGCAAACATGTCATCTACGCGATCAGATGTCCATGCAACCTCATCTACATCGGGAAAACTATCAGACCCATCAAGCAGAGGATAAATGAACACAGATCATTTATTAAGAACATCATACAAGACAAACCACTTGTAGAGCACTTCAGCAAAAAAGGACACACCCATGAGCAATTCACTTGGATCGTCCTACAACAACTTCAGCAACAGAAACGAGGAAGAGATATAAACCTAGCCCTCACCCGGCTCGAACAGAAATGGGTCCACAAACTGGACACAGTTAAGAATGTCGAGTGGAAGCATGTGGAAATCTGGGTTCAGGTAGAATGACTCTGACATCATGGTATGGATGAGTGACTTCTTTATTATGTTTCCAAGCATAACATCCAGTTTCTAGAGTCATATTAATCAGATAGTAGATTCCAGTTCACATAGGCAAGCACCGGCATCCTCTCTCTCAGGCTTACATCTTCAACTCCCCTCCAGAGAACACCAGTCATACACAAACATTCCATCCAGTAACATTCCAATGTCACTCATAGCACTCACTCCAGATTCCACTAGGATGCAGGAGAAGACAGATCCTTACATATCTCCCCTCCTTAGAGATATCAAAAACACGACCAGCTAACTCAGCATGACAGCTATATAAAACACCCACACACACAGACACCTACACGTTTAATGCACATGCATCATTTCACCAAACAAAGACATTCTGCTAACAACTTCCCAACACCAATGAACGTCCTCACAGCCGTGGGACACACTTTAAAACAATGCCCCTTCCCCTTTCTGCTAAGTGAAGAAGAGGCACCTCCGACTACTGAAATACCATAACTAAACTTTTCACACATAGAGGCACCCAGACCTCTCATACCAATCCTAACTCCAACATCCCACAATAGAACACACACTTATCTCCCTTGCACCCTACAATCACAAGACCCAGGTGTGCCTAAACACACACCACTTCCAACCAGGCTGAGTATATCTAATACTCGGGTAACTACTTCACAAACTCAGTGACCCCACTACCCCTCATTTGCCCGTGTTGAAAGTTCTCTTCACACAAAAACCTAACTCCGGAAGTACTACACTACATACATACCACTAGTGTATCACATATCACTAGAATCACTCACATTATACTCATTACCTAATCTTCACATATAATGTTCCTAACATTGCACTTAATAACAACATTGTACACACTACTTTAAAACTCTTAGAACTCTAGCATGTATAAACCGATCCACCTGAAAAATTAAAATATTAGTCAAGTCATAGCATTTGAATTTAAAACATCAGTGTTTTCCACTCTCAATTAAAATGTCCATCCTGGAAAAGAAAATTATTAGTGCAGCAAACACGTGTCATATCAACTTGAGCCAGGTATCTCTACCATCCTGGTCAATCAACACTGTAATTCACTTTTGAGACCATCTGTGTGAAGAACAATTTGTTATACACGCCAATGACCTAGAATCATCATTTTGCTAAATACCTATTAAAACCACAGCGGCTACTACATGCACTCTACCTTCACTCCATTTACTCCAATTCATTCACACAGAAATGACCAATTAATCAACAAGCCTCACATGACAATGACATATAAGTCAACAACTAAAATTGACTGCTTAAACCAAAATCATCAAAAGCAAAACTCAATTTTCTTCTTTTACTGTTCCTCATGGCAGCATCTTTTAAAGTCAAAAGTACCTCCGGGGATCCTTGTATAATGCAGTTCCCAAAACAATAAGCACACAGTTCTCCAAACCATAGGCAAAGACACTGCCCCTCTGCGATCCGGCAAGAGACACCATGCCCCTCCTAGGCACATCACAAACTCCAAGCTCTCTTCAAGTCCAGTCAAAGCTCACAGGTGCTGAACCACGAATTCACAATGCCAGCAGAAGGTAGCAAACCCACTTGCACAGGCTCCCAGCCCCACAAGACGCTACTGTTGTGGGCTCCAACTCATTATGGTGTTGCTGCAAATGGGCTCCGAGCCCCTTTATAAGCCCAGTCACAGGCTTCAAACCCCTCCAAGCGCTGGAATTGCCATCAGGACCCTCCTCTGCTCCAGGCGCTTTGCACATGAGCCACAAATTTCTTCAGCTTCTTCATCCAACTTCTCTGTCACTTCTAGGCACAGCTTAGGTTCCCAACCTCTTCTAATACTGCTGCCCTGGGCTCCAAGCCCCCAGCTGCGCAGCATGGCTTCCCATATTTCCAGGCGTAACTTAGACCCCAGGCCTCTTCACTTGCTACTGCCCTGGGCTCCAAGCCCTCCATGCCGCAGCTTGGTTTTCCAAACCCCTTAAAACTGTTTCTGGGCCCTCACCCCTGCCAACGTCTCTTGACTTTCACTGTGCTTGACCTGTCCAACTGTTGACAGGCCAGTTGGCATCTGGCCCTGGCGCAGCTCCTTATTGCCTTCGCTTGTGCCCTTGGCGCTAGGCCCTTCTGCGCCTTCTGCATTTAGCGCTCGCCTTACCTGAGAGAGAGGGTCTTCCTTGGTTTGGGGGGGCGGTGCTTGTCTCTTCTTCTGTGCTGTCCCCCCAGCACAGCCAGCATCCTTGTCGCCAATGTGGAAATCTGGGTTCAGGTAGAATGACTCTGACATCATGGTATGGATGAGTGACTTCTTTATTATGTTTCCAAGCATAACATCCAGTTTCTAGAGTCATATTAATCAGATAGTAGATTCCAGTTCACATAGGCAAGCACCGGCATCCTCTCTCTCAGGCTTACATCTTCAACTCCCCTCCAGAGAACACCAGTCATACACAAACATTCCATCCAGTAACATTCCAATGTCACTCATAGCACTCACTCCAGATTCCACTTGGATGCAGGAGAAGACAGATCCTTACAAAGCACTTCTGGGATTAATTCCCATAGACATTTATGCTGCGGTTTCACAACTGTAGAGCTCACCACCTCCACAGTAAACTGAACACTTTTGCTCTGAGTTTTGGGGTGTTCTGTGACGCAACTTTGATAACACGAGCACGTAAAGCAGAAAACACTCTTCATTTAAATCTTCATTTACATATTATTGAGTCTATAGCTCCCTCTAGCTCAGCTCTCTGCAATAAATGAACTTGGATGACAGGAACGCCTCCGGAACGTGCATGCAGGGTATCAAACACAATCTAATATAAACATCAATAAATGTTATGTACTGTCACATATATGCTGGTTTTAAGCACGTGTCATATGTTTGCAATATACTGCTTTCTCCGCTAAGTTTATGCATTTGTGCATCATTAACTACAAATAAAAAGTACTACGTTTGCCTGAAGATTTGTTGTTAGCACATGCAATATGTCTGCAATATTACTGCTTTCTCTACAAAGTCTTTGGGCCTCATTACGAGTTTGGCGGCAGCCATGGAGCTATTAGCTCCATGGCTGCCGCCAAACCGGGCTCCTTTACCGGGTTCCCAGAATGGGGAAATACCGGGCCATTCCGAGTTCCGAGGGCCTGGTAATTCCTCCCTCTGGGACCCCGGGCCCAGACCTTCCCCATTCCCATCTGAGCCCCCATAGGGCTCAATGGGAATGGCAGAGGGCGTTAACAACGGGCCGATTACGACCGGCCAGTTGTTAGCTCCCTCTTCCCCTCGCGGGACACAGTAACGAAGCCTGGTTTTACCAGGCGTCCTTACCGGGTCCTGCAAGGGGACCTCATAATTTCGCGGAACAGGTTTAACGGTCCACCTCCATTAGTGGAGCCCGTTAACCCGTTCCGTGAAGGTCGTAATGAGGCCCTATATATTGTTGCACCATGAACTACAATTGGAAAATACTACGTTTCCCAGAAAACTTGTTTTGTTTCCCTAGTGCGCTGTCACTCAGGCTGCACCGCCCTTTTTCTATCCCAGCGCCCTGCTGATTGACAGAGCAGACAGCCCATCAAATCGGCTTTCACTTTCGGTTTCACGGATGCCATATGCGGGCCCTGTGTCGTTCTCCATGACCCACAGCGATTGGGTATTTTTGTACCAACCACACGTATTGTCCCTCCCACAGGACAGTGGCACGTCATCCGAGACGCACATCCCCTGCTGATTGGTCCACGATACTGTCATGGGCGTGCTCTAGTATCCTTAGCATCCCATGCTCCACAGCAACCATTACCTCATACATGCCGGGTATGCAGTGAGATCGGACCGATTTATTTAGCTGGTAAGTGCCATTGCCACCATAGATGTTCGCCGCCTTTTTACAGTACTTCATTTTACTTTAATCAGAGGCGGATCACCTTTTTATTGGCGCCATAAGCCCAGGGCCATTAGTGCACTCCTGCTTCCTGCACCATCCGCATGTGCCAACATCATTATCAGCAGTGCCTTGTGAAATTGACTTGCGCTTCCTAGGTTTCCACACCCAGCACTGCCATGTTACTCCATCACACACCCATTGAGATAATTGACTTTTCTAAACTTCGTGCATTATCTTCCTCACGCTCGCTAGGAGTCCATCACACCACCTCCTTCGACAAACGCGTGGCATTATACACTGATCCCACTGGCACAGGGAATGTCTTTGGCACACAGACCGCATGGCACCTTCACCACCACGTGGTACCACAACATTTTGATGTGGGGCTTTGACTTTGAAATACTCTGTCTGGCTCCACAGAGACCCCAGACTCACCATTGCTATTTATTAGCCTACACGAGCACAATCATTTGTCGCCATTACTATCTGTTGTTAGGGTTGGACTTACAGACTTTTGGTCTTCCCTCCAACAGATCTTAGACCCACTAGGCCAACATTCAGCCTCCGGGACCCTGATGAAAATCTCTGACTCAGGAATCCACGCTCTACTCGTTTCAGTGCATTGGTCACTTAACAGTCCTGCATTAATTAAGGACTCGCAAGCACAGCGTCACTGCTGCAACTTCAGCAGGCGGCAAGCTGTTCTTCAATACACTCCTCTGTGTATTGTTCAGGCATCAACCAGCCATTATTTAGTAATCCTTAAATAAACAAACAACCCAGAGATCCTGACAGCTATCCTTTCCCCCACAGATAACACTCATGGACAGAACTACGCTTTGCGTCTATCATGATGAAGGCCACCACAGTAACGGGCTCGAATCCAGCCCTCTATGGCCGAAACACTCCAGTGTCGATGATCTGTGACACAACTGTTAAACCCCCGTTGTATGTTTTATAGATAGTATTGTGTACACTGTTTGTTAATTGCCCCGGACTTAATACAGTCCTGGGCAGAACCTTGTTTAGTCCCGTTTCCACCTAATTGTCATTTTTGCTTGTGTATCATGTTGGAAATTTTACCTCTATGTTACAGAGGTTGATACACACCTATATTTCCTATGTTTAATACCATACCTGTCCGTGTCACTTTCGTGCCTAAAATAGTTTCAAACCCAGACAGCTGTACATGGATTTCGCATCCTGATTCCTTTTGCTATTTATATAGGTGAAACATAATATGCATTGCTTTTGTCAGCCTGCACCTCATGTTTTGTTTTCCTGACATGTTTCTGTGAGCAGTGATAGTTCCTTTTACTTTTTAAAACAACTGTTGTTATTTGCACACACCTGTGCAGGTCGTTTTTGTTTTCAATGTTTAAAAATACTGTTTCCATGTGACAGGGATCTTTGATTCCTCCTTCTTTTGTAAATTAAAATGCTGCTTATCCATTTGTAATGACAGGTAAGCCCCTTTTCACATGGCTCTTTAATTCTACTTGAAAAACAACAGAAAAGGCCAGGACATTTTTGTTTAAGTATTTAAAATCTTGCTATTCATGTGAAAGGGACTTCTGTTTGGGGCCTTTAAATGTGCCCCACATGGTTAAGCAGAAATGTTCAGGAAAAGTGGAGTCAATAGAAGAGAAGAAGAATTAGATCACTGAATGGTTGATACACACCTATATTTCCTATGTTTAATACCATACCTGTCCGTGTCACTTTCGTGCCTAAAATAGTTTCAAACCCAGACAGCTGTACATGGATTTCGCATCCTGATTCCTTTTGCTATTTATATAGGTGAAACATAATATGCATTGCTTTTGTCAGCCTGCACCTCATGTTTTGTTTTCCTGACATGTTTCTGTGAGCAGTGATAGTTCCTTTTACTTTTTAAAACAACTGTTGTTATTTGCACACACCTGTGCAGGTCGTTTTTGTTTTCAATGTTTAAAAATACTGTTTCCATGTGACAGGGATCTTTGATTCCTCCTTCTTTTGTAAATTAAAATGCTGCTTATCCATTTGTAATGACAGGTAAGCCCCTTTTCACATGGCTCTTTAATTCTACTTGAAAAACAACAGAAAAGGCCAGGACATTTTTGTTTAAGTATTTAAAATCTTGCTATTCATGTGAAAGGGACTTCTGTTTGGGGCCTTTAAATGTGCCCCACATGGTTAAGCAGAAATGTTCAGGAAAAGTGGAGTCAATAGAAGAGAAGAAGAATTAGATCACTGAATGGTACCCACAAGTATTTGTAAAAGAAACAGGATGCTTGAAGGGGTTTGCGCATTTGATATGACTGAAGCCAGGTGACATGCCGGTGAAGTCCAAAGCATGCAACATACCTTTGACCCTGTGGGGTTACGTTGAAAGGGAGTTGGAACGGATGATGAACGAGGCAATTATTGAAGAAGCAGAGGCTGCAGAGTGGATTAGTCTGATAGTGGTAGTGGCAGTGTACAAGCCGAATGACACCCTGAGACTATGGGCCTCATTACGAGTATGGAGGTAGCCATGCCCTAAATACAGGCATGGCTGCCTCCATACCGCGTTCCAGTACCGGGTTCCTTCAATGAGGAATAACCGGATCATTCCAACCTTGGAGGACCCGGTAATTCCTCATTGAAAAAAACCCATCCCCATTCCTATTTGATCCCCCATAGGGCTCAATGGGAATGGGGAGGGAGCTAATAACGGGCCTGTTAATAACGGGCCCGTTATTAGCTCCCTGGTCCTCTCGCGGGACCCGCTACGGATGTCTGGTCTGACAAGACGTTCTGAGCGGGTCCCGCAAGGGGTCCTCGTAACAGTGCGTCCCGCAATGAACGGTGCCAGTCCCGCACCGGCACCCTTCATTACAGGAGCGCCTGGGTCGTAATGATGCCTGTCTCATGTCGGCACATGTTTGAAGGTGTGAATGGCAGATTTTTGTGATTTATATAGAGGAAATTAATGTCACGATCTCAAGATTTGACAGACAAGTATCTGTTTCAATAAGATACCACATTCCCCAATCACCTATCCATGATCTATTCTGGGAAGCTATAATCACATTTTAGCTAAAAGCTCGGTGCCCAAGATTGAATTTTGAGGGGAATTGTATCTTTTTATTTTATTTTATTTTTTAATTTTACATTTGGTTCTTATTGAAGAGGCAGAGGCAGCAGAGTGGATTAGTCTGATAGTGGCAGTGCGCAAGCTGAATGACACCCTGAGACTATGGGCCACATTACGAGTATGGAGGTAGCCATGACCTTAATACGGGCATGGCTGCCTCCATACCGGGTTCCAGTACCAGGTTCCTTCAATAATGAATAACCGGGTCATTCCAACCTTGAAGGACCCGGTAATTCCTCATTGAAAAAACCCATCCCCATTCCCATTTGATCCCCCATAGGGCTCAATGAGAATGGGGAGGGGGCTAATAACGGGGCCGTTAATAAAAGGCCCGTTATTAGCTCCCTGGTCCTCTCGTGGGACCCGCTAAGGATGTCTGGTCTGATGAGACGTTCTGAGCGGGTCCCACAAGGGGACCTCGTAACAGGGCGTCCCATGATGAATGGTGCCAGTCCCGTACCGGCACCATTCCAGTACCGGGTTCCTTCAATGAGGAATAACCGGGTCATTCCAACCTTGGAGGACCCAGTAATTCCTCCTTGAAGGAAGCCATCCCCATTCCCATTTGAGCCCCCATAGGGCTCAATATGAATGGGGAGGGAGCTAATAGTTATTAGCTCCCTGGTCCCCTTGCGGGACCCGCAAAGGATGCCTGGTTTTACCAGGCGTCCTTACTGAGTCCCGCAAGGGAACCTCGTAATAGGGCATCCCGTAACGAAGGGTGGCGGTCCCGTACCAGCACCCTTCATTACGGGAGCGCCAGCCTTGTAATGAGGCCCTATGTATTGATTTGAGGGGATTGAATAAGAGTGTAATGCAGGATAGATATTTCCCTACCTAAGATTGCCAATTTGCTATCGAAGATTAAAGGTGGGAAGGTATTTTCAACATTGGATTTGAAGGTTGCACATCATCAGGTGAAACTACAGCCATCCTCCATGGATTTGACAGCATTTACAACACCGTTTGGTTAGTATCAGTGAAAAGGATGCTGTTTCGCTTAATCTCTGCCTCCAGTGTGTTTCAGAGAGTTATGAACAAACGGCTCAAGAATATACACAGGGTGTGCGGTTATCAAGACAATGGGCCTCATTACGACCTCAGCGGTAGCCATGCCGCTATTGGTGGCATGGCTGCCGCCGAAATCGCGTCCGGGTTCCGGAATGGAGAATTACCGGGCCATTCCGAGTTTGGAGGGCCCAGTAATTCCTCTCTCCAGGAACCTGGGACCGGACCTTCCCCATTCCCATTTCAGCCCCCATAGGGCTGAATGGGAATGGGAGAGGGAGCAAACAATGTGGCGATTACAAGTGGCCCGTTGTTTGCTCCCTCTTCCCCTCGAGGGACCCGGTAAGGATGCCTGGTTTTACCAGGCGTCCTTACCGAGTCCCGCGAGGGGACTTCGTAATGTGGCGGAACTTGTTGAACGGGTCCACCTCCTTTTGCGCAGCCCGTTAACCCGTTCCGCCAGGGTCGTAATGTGGCCCAATATTTTGGTCTGGGGCAAGGATGTGGAGGAGCATGATAAAAGGTTAAAATGTGTTTTTGCGAGGATAGAGGATGTTCATTTGATAATCTCAGCAGATAAATGCAAGTTTAGGGTGAATAGTGTACAATATCTTGGACATGAATTGTCTGCTGAGGGGATAAAGCCCAATGTGTCCACATTAGAATCAATTAGGAAAATGAGTGGGCCAAGAGACAAGAAAGAGTTGTATTCATATCTGGGTCATGTGAAATATTACAGTACATGTATATAAAACCGGGCAGAGAGGACAAAATCAATGAGGATGTTGGTCAGGAAAGGGGTGAGGTTTGACTGGAGTGAGGAATGTGAGAGAGAGTTCGAGGATGTTTGGGACTGTTTGGTGGGAGCACCCATTTTGAAAGGATACAAGGAAGACTGGGATGTGAAAGTATTCATTGATGCCAGTGAGAATGGTTTATGGTGTGGTTTAATGCAGGAAAAAGGCAACAAATTAGAGATGGTGGCATTTGCCTCGAGGGAGCAGAGGGATGCCAAGTGGCGGTATTCAGTGATAGGAGCGGCATTAACGTGTGTGTGGGGAGTGGAAAAACTCCTGCGGTTTTGGTGAGTATGTTCAACAAGAGGTACTTTGATGACATTTCCAGGTGGATTTCCAGGTGGATCAGTGGATTGCAATGGTTGGACATGGAGGTGAGGCATGTGAAGGGTGAATTAAATGTGATTGTGGATGCATAATCCCGCAATACCATGAAGGGGATATGATATGTTATGATATCGAATGATATGGCATTTATAACGTGCCTATACACAAGTGTTTCAAGTGATGATTGGAGTGGATATGAATAGGAAGGAGAGGTGTTTGCAAATTGCAAAGTAGCAAGCGAGAAGGAGTGGAGGGAACAGTGCAGGCAGGATATTCTGTATCACATGGTTGTGAGGTACGTACAGGAAGTATGGCCAGTGGAAGGTGTCGATGAGGTACTAGGCAGCTAAAGGAGGGTAAAAAATGAGTTGAGAGTGGAAAGAGGAATTTTAACTCGAGGAGAACGAATGGTGGTGCCTGATGGAAGGAGGGAAGGGATTATTGGAACTGCCCATGATGGACATCTTGGTGTGTGTAAGTACAAAAGGGTTGATTAGTCAGGACCTTTGGTGGCCGGGGTTGGATGAAGATGTGGAGAGGAACTTGAAAGAATATAACAGTTGTAGGAACAGCAATAAGGTTTTTGTTGCTAGGACACTGCCTATGAATGTGATTGAGCCACCCAATTCAGTTTGGGCTGTGGTTGGCATGGACATATTGGAACCGATAATGGCGATAGGACAGCAGAACGTTTATGTGATAGTGGTGGTCGACTTGCTATCTAAGTGGCCGCAGGTCTGTGTGGTAAAGTACATAAGTGCACGCAGAATGGTGAGTTTTTTGGAGGCAGTATTTTGGATGGAAGGCTTTCCAAGGAAACTGGTGTCCGACATTGGTCCTCAGTTCGTATGTAGATAAATGGAAGAATTATTGAGGGAGAATGGGGTGGCACATACCACAACAGCTCTGTATAACCTGAAAGGCAATGTAACAGTGAAGAGGTTCAACAGGACTTTGATGGATGTTATACGCATTGCAATTGTAACAGGTGGGGATTGATCAGGGGCTGTCATCGAGTGGATAATGCAATATAGAATTGCTCCACATCAGGTGACTGGTGTTTCGCCGTATGAGGCGTTGAGAAGAAGGTTGCCAAATTCAAAGTTGAGGCCAGGTTGAATGGACAAATTTGGTGGTAGTCGGAATGTAGTTCCCAAGAGGTGATATGGGAAAGGATTATGTGTGGTCAATTCAAATCGAAGGTGAAGTATGATGAGGTGTAAAGGAGCGGATAATGCAAGAAGGGTTGGAAGTAAAGGTGAGGAGTGGAACAAGAGTGCAAAAAGGGTACTCACAATGTTCAGGTCCTTTGCAAATAGAGAAGGAGTTTGGGAGCACAGTGCTGCTTAGCAACGGGGAAGAATGGAGTAAGGAAAGGTGGTGATATGTGGTTTGCAACAGTAGGACGCATGTTTATGTATGTTCGGGATTCTACAATGTATATATACTTTCACTGTTCACGATTTGTACCATTCACAGATGCAACCAGGCTTCCAGATAAGGTGCGTACCAGTCCTTGTTACGCATGAAAATCTTGTAAATACAACAGCTTTATTATTTTCTTGTGTACATTTACACACAATTTTAGAGCAGACGGCAGTGCAAAGGTCAAGTTACTTTACATAAACCAAAACATTTACTTTTGATTTTTATCTACATATAATTGCAAGCCATGGATAAAAGCCTCTGAAACAGAATGTATTTCTCTGAAGTCTTTATGGAAAAAAAAGAAACTGCACACTGTGATTAAAGGAATGGCTTCTTTCCATTCAGCTTCTGGTGTGTTGATGGATCTGGAGCAAACAGAAGCACTGTGCGTATTTATTTTCTGAGCATTTTAGGATTGTATAATTAATAAGATGGGAAACTAGGTTGCAATTTAGAATTTAACATTTTGTAACTAATGATGCTTTTTTTCCAGTGAAAACAAACCAGTATTTCACAATTATATTATTCAGAGCTCCTGTGCTGTGTGCATCATCATGCAGAGGCAGATCATGTTTACACTTATAATTTAATGTACACTCTAATTACAAAAACAGTGTGTAAAATGACAACTATGCATGTTCTAGTTTACATCCATTAAACCTTGCAGTCAATAGGGTGCATTACTATGAATGGTCAGTGGCAGCAGAGTCTTTGCTCAAGGGTGAGTGATTGTCATTACACCAATCACAGGTGTTCTAGCCTCTCAAATCTTCAAGACTACAATTAAAACATCCAAGACCTGACTCTCCAGGAAGTGCAAGCGCTGTTCAAAAACAAACACATGAAATTTACATTTGTAATTGAAATAGAAACTCAGCAAAAGCTGTCCCTGTGATAATCCAGATAGGTGTTTAACTTTATGTACATGGATAGTCCAACATCTAGGCACTGTTATTATTATACCTCAGTTGATACTCAGTTTCCTGACCTCTGAAGGATGTGAGCCAGTAAGATAGCTCAGCCGGTTGAGCAGTCGTTGCTGTAATCTGTGCATGATCTGCAGGTTGCAGGTTCGAACCCCAGAAAGGCCAACTCAGCCTTTCATCCTTTCAAGGTTGATAAAGAAGTAACAATTTCGGTTTGGTGGTAATTGTGATAAATATGTTCCAAGTACAGTGCTTTGCCAAAAGTGCTATATAAATAACCATTTGACCATGAAATTAGATAAAGAATTTAGCATGGGATCCTTGCCTCTCTGCACTGTTGTGTCATAACACTGGCATATAATTAGCTCCAGGAAATGAAGACTTTCATTAAACATCAAAAGACAATTCTGCTATCGAACCTCAAAACATACAATACAATTCATGTTTGCTTTACTATGTAATTGGCTAGGTTTTTTTGTGTTTTCAACATTTAAATATATACGGGCACGATCAAATGGCCAGACCTCAAAGAAATAATGAAAGGTGTAATCTGTCACAATGCAGAAAGATGCTGCATAGTAATGCTTTCCATGCAGTTTTTGTACACGTCTGCTGGATGTCATACATTTTACTCTCTTGCAAAGGAGAGAAGTCATTTTACTCTCTTCAAATCACATTTACACTCAAAGTTTAAAAACGGGGAGTAAAATATTCCCACCTAAAAATCCTATCTGGAGCACTGGGTGCAACCATATGTATTCAGCTGTTTAAAACCAGTACTAGTCATGGGTTCAGCTATAGGTGCACAGTTATGCATAGATTCTCTGTTGATATTCACAGAAGGGAAGGAGGTGTGTTATATATGCATACATGTATACAGCTGTTTAAAACCAGTAATAGTCATGGGTGCAACCATAGGTGCACAGTTCTACAATGTATATAGGAATTGTCAGTGCAGCCTGACAATAAAGAGTTCTAGAATGGGTTCTGCAATAGAGCCCTGGTTATAGAGTGTTGACATACGAAGGTGGGTAGTTTGAGAGATGAAAAGGAGGTTGGGGCTGCTGTAAATTGAATACTTAAAGATGTCGATGTACAAAGCCAAATAAAGAAGTTCTGCCTCACCAATCTGACTTCTCAATAGTATGCACAAAGATTGGTCCATCCTGCTGTACGTACAATCCTGCCGATGATGAAGAAAATGGGACCCTAACAGTAGCCATAACATATTGGACTTGCATGCTAAGATGTAGGCAGAGACAAACTCAGCAGGGGAGGACGCGGTTTGGTTTGCATATATATATATTCCCTATGATCCCTTCGTGGATAGCCAACGGGCTAAAAGTACTCATAGCTGCACTAGTATTAGTGTTATTCTGGTACTGTGTCATCAGAGTAGTCATAGCCCAATGCAACAAAACTGCCCAGAAGACGGTGGGCATGAAGATAGTGATAGACATGGACACTAAAACAAATGAAAACACACAAAATGTTGATGTACTCCAATCAAACTTGAAACAAAGTCCCATTATTCCCCCAGAGACAACATTATTTTATCCCTGGGATGCCCACAATTACATGGGACATTTGGATGGACCAACATCTGAAGAATTATTGTTACCTGAAAGGGATGGCAAAGGTATGGATCCCCAAGATGCTTTACGGTGGGAGGAGCCTCTGAGAAATGTGGTTGAGGTCTCGACCGGACAGGGGAATGAATAGAGGCGGTTTGCGGCATTGTGAAAGCAACTTACAAGCCAGAAGTCTGTCTATGCTCTCTACACTGACTGAACTTTGCCCCACCTTAAAAGGTGAAGAAACGGGCAGAGCGCGCAACGTGTGCGGCAGTGTGAAGCCAGTTTGCCAGTTCGCCATGTGAGCCGTGAGCTGACTCGCCCTTCACCCATCATTTGTTCACAGGAAACTCAGTATCTTAATCGTGTGCTCTGTTGGGGATTGGAAGTTGGAGCACAATGTCCGGCTTCACAGATTTCTCCCTGGCTCATTGTACGCAACAAAAAGACATTGGGGACTATTTTGCTCTGTATACTTCCTGTTTCTGCTGAACATGAAGAGCGGTAACTATTCCTTACGGAGCGCAGCTGCTAAAAGAGCTTGCCGCCTGGCACCTGTAAAAGGGAAAATTGAAGGGGAAAGAGCAAAGGGCACGTGATATGCCCGCATCCAAGAGAGATAAACAACACCATACCATAGAATCCCAGAGTAAAATCTCTGGTTTCTTTCAGCCTGCAATAATGACAGAGATTGAAAACTCTGAGAAGATTGCCCTCCCACCCCGCCCACTAATAATGAGACCCTCTCAGAAAGAAACTCGTCTGATTTGCCGGCTATAAACAACACCCGTTCTCTTCTCAAGATGTGTGTTATTCTGCAGAGCTCCTTGGGTGGGTGGGGGTTGTTTTACCTATGTCTTCTCTGGGGACTGATAACATGATTGGTATACAAGTTTTTGGCTAGTCCGGATATAGAGAGATTTATATCCACGTCCTCTGACTCTCCGATTTATATAGTCCTGATGAGAGTTCCCTGCTTTTGGCTGCCATTACTTTTGCAGAAGCAACTCCTATTTCGACACCCACATCTTGAGATAACTTGCTTTTGGTGAAAATTGAGTCCTTGGGCCTCATTACAACGAAGGCAGTAGAGGGTTAACGCTGCCGGCACCGGTATACCTCTACCGCCTCATTACGAGGTCTGCTTGCAGGTCCCAATAAGGACATCTGGTAAAACCAGGCATCCTTAGCGGGACCCGCTAGCAGACCAGGATGCTAACAACGGGCCCGTCATTTACGGGCCCGTTGTTAGCATCCTCCCCATTCCCATTGAGCCCTATGGGGGCTCAAATCGGAATGGGGTTGTACCAGGTCCGGTTCCGGAGAATGGGAATTAACGGGCCTGTCAAAGTGGCCATGGCCCGGTAATTCCCTATTTCGGGAACCAAAGCGGCACGGCTACCTCCATACTCGTAATGAGGCCCCTTGTTTCATGGCGATAGGCAACGTGAACAAAAACATATATTGGGCAAAATTGTTGATGTTATTCTTGCATGCAATGTGGACTTGAACCAGGACACTTCTACGAATATGTCCAAGGAAACTTGTTTACCGGTTATGAATTATTTTATTCCGCAGAGGCCCACACTTACTGATGAGGGGATAATCCCTATACCTCTATTTCCTAACACCCAAGTAAATACAGACATAATTGAGGTATCAGAAAGGGGGTACCCTATTGCGGGGGCAATTAATCAGTTGGGGTCTGCACTAGATAATGATGTTCTGGTTCCGTTGTTGAGGTCCCGGTAGAAAAAAAAGAAAAAAAGAAAAACAAATATACCAATAAGAAACAGAAGAACAAGTCAAGGAATAGTTGATCCAAGGCTGCTAATATGGAAAATAGTGAAACCCTGCCTATTGACCATGTAATACAGGGTCCCCAAGCCGATTTGGAGACAGTGGCCCATATAGGTGTCAATTACATGGAAGATCAAGGGGATGGTACCTTTAAGCAGGCAACTCTTAGAGGCCCCTTGGATAAATGGCCCTGCCTTGGTATAATTCCCACCGTGCCGTCCACAGTGTATCAATATTACCCGGTCCTTTAAATATGCATGCCAACTTGAGCAATGTCAACTCTCTGGGTGTCCATGGGTCTGGGTTAGGCGTGGTATGGGAGAAAGGTAATGAGTTAGGTGGGCAAGTCCAAACAAATGGTCTCTGACCATGTGGCCCCCAACAAGCCAAAAACACAGTCGACCCTATTAATCTACCCAAACTGGTTGGCACATTCCTATGAACAGGGTGGTCACTCCGTGAATGGAAGGAATGCTATGCCTATGTCTGTACCTATTGGATGTTGTGTGCTCAGGAACATTGTCATAATGCACCCTGGCCTGACAAGATGCAGCGATCATTGCTAGCCTTACAGTCTTTTCCACCCCTGCCCACCATCTCATTTATTCTTTCATTTGCCACCATCCTTAACAGATAAAAGTAGTGTGCATCAGGCCCCTCCCCAAGGTGAATTAGAACTGAACCTCCCATTGGGTAAATGGGTCAAATTGGAAGAAATTAATCCAACTGACATGAGCCCATCGTGCTTTCCTCCTAGAACTGTGGAGCAAAATCCTGAGATTGAGAGGAATTGCCTCAGATGATATGGTAGAAACACAGAACTCCCCACTACTTATAGCTCGACCAACTGGGCCCTGATTGAGTTTATCTCACCTGTTGTTTCCACATTGTTCAGTACTGGTAACATTGAATTAAATAAGATGGGATACATTCTTACAGTTTGTAGGACACATACAATCAGTACCCCAGACCAAAATAGCATCAACACAAAGCTGGTTAATCGAGTGAGCCCAGTCTCCACTACTAAACTAACTACTAAGAGGGAGAGTCTACGTGGCTCATAAACTGCCCAAAAAAACATAGTAATTGGCCAAAAGCGAGTCACACAATGGATACCCGACACACTGAGATTTGGTAATCATTGATATAATAAAGCCAAGTCCAATATTTATTGAATGTGCTGGAACACCCAGGGGTATAGTTCTTTCTTGAGGCAGTTGGGGGTTGCAACTATATTATGGAATCAGAGGTATTTATGTTACAAGAGACCTGGCTCCCTTGTGATTTCCATATAGAAATATATCAAGTTTTGTGTCGCCTAGTAATTAGTCATCTGAGGGGGGCGGTTCAACAGGAGTGCAAGCCATTAGGGTTCATATCTATTTCACTCTAGCACCCTTAATTTATGGCTCCCCAATTCCATACATCCTGCCTGCAGTCATATCTGACCCCTTCTGTCTTTAGGTGCCCATAATGCTTATTAACATACATGCTTGCCGGAATAGAGGAGGGCACATTGATTTCATAAAGGTGGTAGAGAACCTACTGACCTCCTGTGCTGAGCATTGTCTGAAGGGAAGACTGATTCTGGGTGGGGATCGTAATTCTCCAACTTTGTATAATCATCTGGCTAATAGAGGTAATAACTGGAGTAGCTATTCCCACATACAGATATGTGATAAAACTGGAACGGGAAGCTTGGACTGGGGCAAACTTACTGAATAAGATCTGGCATGCCTTAATACAAGGGGAGCTTTAGGGGGGTCTCCCTGTCCTACTTGGACTAATGGCAAAGTACATTTTTGCCTAGAGTATAATTTTGCAGATTTTGACACAGGAGGTCGCTGTAGTAAGTTTAATATTCATCATACTGGATACAGTGATCATGTGGTTCTGAAATGGGCCACACCACTGGATAAAACTAGTTACAGTAGAGGCATTGGTAACCAGGTTACGACAAATTGGCAAGGTAATCATAGTCTTTGGACTAGATCGAATCTTAGTAAGATTCATCAATATATTCTTGATAGGGAACTTTTAGTTTGGTTGGAAGCCATGATTGGGACTTTAGTGAGATTACGAGTGATCTGGGTAAATACCTTGGGATATCTAAAAAATATACTGCCACACCTGCTAAAAGAAGGACATACTGCTGGGATAGAGCTAAGATTAAGAGAGACACAACTATCCCTGCTCTTGAGAAAATAAGTATCATGTCCAATCTAGCCACACGCTACAAAAATTGGCTTAAAGCCCATAAGGCCTCTTTGACCAATGCTAACTAGATGCTCTTATTTAAGCTCTTGGGGAGCAATGATAATAAAATGTTTTGGTCCTTAATTAGGCACTTTTCTGCAGAGCGGACTCCACAGGGAGAGAACGTTGTTTTGGGTTTCGACATGAACTAAAGCAATTCAAACCCTGTATTAAGACCCTGATATCTCACATCATCCTGTGATATTCCTTCCTGTGGAAGGAGCAAAAGCTGTTGTTTGATATAGACGATCTAAAGCTTATTATTAAGAAACTCAAAAACTCCTGATCCCCCAGAACTGATGAACTGGGGAATGCTGTTATTAAGGCAAATCCATTGTTCTGGGCGATTATCCTGTCACAATTA
Organism: Ambystoma mexicanum; assembly: GCF_040938575.1. NCBI lineage: Eukaryota > Metazoa > Chordata > Amphibia > Caudata > Ambystomatidae > Ambystoma > Ambystoma mexicanum. The sequence goes on from NC_090928.1 coordinate 375,186,885, forward strand.
TTCCACAAGATCATATAAACTGGTAACATACCTGAGTCCTCATACCTGTATATAAAAAAGGAGATAGGTGTTGCCTTGACAATTATAGGCTTTTGGCTATGATGGAAATTAGCCTGAATACTTTTGCAATGTTGCTACTGAGGAAACTCAATAAATGGGCTGAGGAGCAGGGTTTGCTTAACAAACTCCAAACAAGATTCCGAAAGGAGCATTCTAACAGGCTTAATATCTGTGCCATACAGTGCCTAATGTCAGCGGAAGCACATCTCAAGGCAATGAGACTTTAACTTTGCTTTGTCGACTTTAGCAAGGCATTTGATACGGTCTCCTGAACCAGGCTTTGGGAGAAGCTCCGGGCATGGGGAATCGAGCCATGCTTGCTTTATTTTATTAAAAAGTCTTTACACTGACACATTAGCAATGGTACATTTAAATAAAGAGGGTATAACTACAGACCATTTCCACTAATATGGGATTAAAGCAGGGTTGCACTCTTGCACCACTGCCTTATAACCTATATGTATCACATATGGCCATGGCCCTGATAGAAGTGTGTTACTTGCCTCCAAAATTGGGGGGCGAACATGTACCCTGGCTTGGACATGCAGATGACACTGTGTTATTTGACCACACCCTTATAGGCCTCCAGCGCTCTATCGAAGCACTGTTGGCCTACTCTAAAGAAAACAATCTTAATATTAATGTGGCTAAGACCAAGGTCTTAAGGTAAAACTATTAGTAGTAAGAACAGGTTCATCTGGAAACTCGATAAACTCCCTCTGGAAATTGTAAACACCCATACGTATCTTGGGGTTCCGATGGGGACATGCCATAACCAATTAGATCACTGTGCCTATGTTATGGGTAAGGTCCTCAGAACATGGTATGTGCTTAAGAAATACAGTAATGGCAAGGTAGGACAAAATACTGAGAGACTGATCACTATATACAAAACCAGTATCGTCCCTGGTATTGTATATGGCATTGATTCCTTAAAAGTATCCCAAATTACATGGTTGGATCGTTTGGAGGGTAAATTACTTCAATCAATCTTTGGAGTACCCTTGTCTGTGATGGTACAGGTGCTGAGGCTGGAGTTTGGACTTCCATCGCTTAGATCATTATGGCTACTACAGCAAGGCAAATTTATACTTTCCTTTTATTTGACTAATTATCACCAGAATAGATTGTTAGGCCCTATAGCCCTCCAATATCTGAAACAATCCTCTTGTCCCCTTTTATCAGAAATACAGCCAACTATGAACAATTATTTCTCTGAAATAGGGCTTTCCTTGCAAGATTTGGGGGCTGATTCATGGAATTATTTGTGCCAAAAAACGGGGATTTGTGCGCCATTCTGCTTGCAAATCCCTGTTTGACAAATGGGGATTAGCGGGCAGAATGGCGCACAAATCCCAGTTTTTCAGGGCAGAGATTCCATGAATCAGCCCCTAAGTCACTTCACCACTAGGGCTAAAGCCATGAAAGCCAAAACCATAACATGGGACATTAACTCCAGCCTCTGCTACCTGCATCACAAAAGAAAAGTATGCCACATTAGCAGCCCTGGGGTTCTGTTTTAATTCCCATCGGAGCTACTTAATTAAAGCAGGTAGTTTGCAATTAAAACGTATTATTGCATATTTTTAGATTTTATATCCTTCCTACTAAGGAATATATTGGTGGCTGGATGGGTACCTCCTATAAGGAACGATCTTGCAGATTCTGCAAAATTGATATAGAAACTACAAGACATACTTACAGCCTGCAGGAACTTGACCAATTTATATGAGAAAGGCTACGGTTCATTGGTAGCAAATATAGCTTTTATTTATACAAATCAATTTTGGGATACGGTAAATTGTGCAGAATCGATTGTGATTTCTGCGCCCACATTTTATATATAGAAAAAACCTATGATGGTTGTAAAATTTCTAAATTAAACTGTTTTAGGTATCTCTTTTTATTAAGTAGAACATTTTTAGATACTACATTTGTACGTATTTATGTGTTTTTTTACATGTTTCTATGTGTCTCTACATGTACTTGATGAATTTGATGATCAATGTTTGTTAATCAATTTGTTTATGGTTTTTGATAACCAAAGGCACAATAAATAAAATAAAAGAATAGAGGCAAATGAATGTGGCATTCATTACATTGGCCTCTCCCCATCTCGATATTATAAAAGCAGAAGAAGTGCATAGTTTATGGCATCTACCCCCTGACCACTGCTATACTGCAGGTGTTATAGACGCTACTCCCTAAGGCAGCCCTATCACCCATATCCTGGATCAATCGAAGAAGAAATGAGCTTGCAGGATCTTGAAAACATGAACGAGTGTTGACTGCAATGACATCACCAAGTAAAACTAACGCATATAGGTGCATTAGACACAAATCACATCCACATACACCAGGAAGATACATGGATACTAGGTCAAATTGCACTTAGACATGAAGAACATGCTTGCATCCATTAGGTTAGAAAACTGATACTCTTGGTTTTTTGCTGAAACGCAAGATGCTCAAGGACACACATAAAACTTGCTTAATGCAGAATGCAGCTAGAATAAGTGGCCATGTAAAACAAGATGGATGGCACAGTCATCTGCGGGTGAATGGGAGACAGTGGAGAAGGTTTGAGATTGCAGGGGGACCTGGCTCGCTGAGCTAGTCGAAAAACCCAAGCCAAAGCACCCAGATAATAAGAGCATAAGTTTGCCAAGGTTGCCCAGGAAATAATGGTCTGAATCAGCACCCAAAGGTACAGACAATACCAGTTCCCAGACGTGAGACATAGTTCTCTGAGATTAGTAAGGAAACATCTAATGTTGGAAGGTCAGATTCCCACCAACTGAGACTTTATATTGAAAGAAAAGTAGTTCAAACACGTTTCAAGATGCCAATGAATTTAACGACACATGCAGTAAAAAGGACTAAAATCCTAATAAATTCTGAGCAGAATAATCCAAAATGTGGTCTCCACCTATGTGACCCACAGTTGGAGGATAATGTATTTATTTATTTAATTTATTTCTTAAGTGCTAGAGACAAGGGCCCTGAGCCATAAAAGTGCTGCAACACGACAAACAACAAAAAACAAGACACAGCAGGAGTGGACCAAGAGGGCCAGGCACAGTCAGTCATCCGAGAAGAGTTTATTAAAAAATAACAGTTTTCAGGTTTTGTTTAAAGAAGGGAGGGTAAGGGAAGATAATGTCTATTCATTAGAATCAGGCAGTGACCTTCATTCCCCTCGAGTTCTCGAGACAAAAGATACAAGGTAGTGCAACATTGAAAGCTGAACATCCTGGCCGTGGCCTAGAGAATCAGAAATGGCAACCTTATTGGGACAAGTAGCACCTTGGTGCCATTCTCACCACCCCCTATTGTGCTCATGTGCTAGTAACTGTCCAAAATGACAAGGCTGAGAAAGCCACCACTAACCATTTCCTATCCCCTGTCTACATGCCCTACACATTGTTGTATCGGGCAATAGAATATTGTAGAGATGACCTGTATTCATCTGTAGCAATTTTAATAGGTGGTCTCAGGTGGAGCCATCAGGTAGACACTAGCCAATGAATATATTAATACATATAGAACATATATCTAGTTCATTCCCCTAACCAATCCCGTCCCACTTTAGGTTTGTTCAAATGAAACATCAATTTTGATGTCATACCCTTTTTAAGGTACTCTTAAGCTTGAAGTTACTTGAGAGTCACTGAGATTTGCTTAATGTTTGTGGTGCCCCTGTTTTATGTGGGTTTTGTTAAATGCAACAGGTGTTTGTCATATGTTTGAACTCTTCTGTTTTTTGGGTGTGGGATTTCCCCTGGCCTGTCCTCTTGCTTATCTACTGGGTCTTCCTCCCCACTTTGACATCATAGTGGAGAAATACACTGTTCTTTCACACTTTATTTAAAGCCAATTGATATTTCAATACTTTCTGCACAGAGAGCACTGGGGCTGGCCAATTACAATGAGCAGATTTAGAAAGTGATAGGTAGTTTGCTAGTGGGAGATATATAATTCTTTCACTGTATTAAAGCTGAGGGTGATTACATTTGAATAAGAACAAAATGATGTGCATGTGCTGTGCATGCTGTGTAAAACAGGGAGCATTTCCTGGTGCAGACAGTGCAGCATTTTGCCAAGCATAGCTCAAATATACTGAATCCTGTGGCATTCACAGTTGTAGCAAAACCCTTTGGGGTGTGAATCAGTTGCTATGCTTTGTAGACTAATTAGAGAATTGCCTGATAATATATGACCTGTGAAAGCCATAGATATTTAAAAAGGGAGTAGGGAGTTGACATGGAGGAGGTTAATGGTGGCACTGTAAATAAGAAGAAAAATAGTTTTGAATCCTCAAATTAAATATTTAAATCTGAAAGACAGTAAGTTCCAAAAAGCAATGAGCTCCAATTTCATTTAACAAATATGAAGGAACATTTTGTAAATCTAGTAGTAGGGCATCACCTGCATCCATCAGAACCTAAACAGATCTAACACCAACATTTCAATGGGTGCTGAGCAAGTCTCAAAAGTTCTTCAAGCTCATGATCAGGAATGAATGACTAAAACATTTTGAAGAATTTGCCTGACTATGCCTAAAAAGTATACTGAATTTGCCAGTGCAGTTATTCCATTCTTGGATTGATTACTCATTCACAAGTAAAATGATGAGGCATGTTTTTCATATCTATATATATCGCTTTCATTCGTATGCTGGGACAAAACTGAAGACTAGAGGAGATGAATGGCCTCCCTGGCATGTAACCTTGCAGATTTGGAAGGCAGAACACTGTCTGTTTCTAATTGGAGATCAGGTCTTTGGCACAGTAATGCCCATGACTCTGCCTCTGCCTATCATTGCCATCTCCTGCCTAGGACAACATCTACAACAGTATAGGCATGTTCAGAAAGTACAATTTGTATATGATGTCTTGCTGTTTATTAGGAGCCAAACAGGCCAATTCCCAGACTTCTGTCAAGTGCATGGTCTCTTTGCTGCTGAGGTCTGGGTCAAGGAGAATCAATCCTTGGTATTCCCTGGTGATTCAGAGCTCTCTCAGGTCGTAAGTGTGACGTAAAGATGAACGTTTAAGCTCCCTTCCCTACAGAGTGAAAGGAAATTGGCACCAGAGGCTGATTCCCTGCGTTACCGGACAGCTCCCCAGGTTTTGCGTCGTACAAGAACAGCACGGGTCACTGGCTGGGGAAGTAAATATGGCAGCTGAACAGTGGATGCCAGTAAACCAGAGAAATGGCAACCCAGACAAGGGTTAGGTACACCACGGTCAAGCAATGCACGAGACCAGGGCCTGGGAGCTGGACCTGGTGGCCATAGCAGGAGATAGGGAGGAGGATACAAGCAAAATGCAAGGAGGCAGGTCAGGAAGGCCAAGGCGAGGCAGGACAAGAGGCAGAGGAGGGAGAGCACAGAGACCATGGAAACAGCGACAGAAGACCCAGGAAAACTAGCTAGACAGAAGGCAAGCTAAGTACCAACATATGGAGCATTTTAAGATGCATCCGTATGTGTAAGCAGAGGGTTTAAATAACCAGGCAGTCCTTAGGCCATGTCAATGGCATCAGATGTCACTGCTGTGGTGACAAATGACACTGTCTGTACAGCGCATGCGCAGGAGCAAGGCACTGGCCTCCTGTGCATGCATAATGCTCCCAACATGGAAGCATCCATAATACGACAGCCAGAGTTCTTCTTGTGGTCAGGCCAAAGCCCATACCACCTCCTGCAACCATAGCCTTGCCTGCCAATCCCCCTATGCTCTAGGCACCAATGCGGATAGATCCGCCAGATGAGTTGATGCATGTCATGGAAGTGACATGCCGGATGCATGACACCTACTGGGAATAATAAAGATCTTTGGCTTTCTATATGGTACAAGGTGAATAATCAGAAATGTCAGATATTACCATTGCTGACAGATATTCACAAAACAGGCTTTTTAGAATTCTAACTGCACTGAAATGATTCCTCAAGTACTTGGGCAACCTCTTTCCTACCAACCACTCATTCCCATAAAAACATATTCTGAAAAAACAAATAGTATCATGAAAGAAAGAAAAAGGCAAGCACACATAAATACTATGCACCTCAGTTAAATTATAGTCTATGTGACTCTCATATCATCTTCTCCTTGGCTTGAATACACACTCCCTGAAAGTATTCTCATACCTAGCCTCTTAAAATGAGTCCCATTCCAAACCCAGTAATGTGTGAAGAATCCTACAGATCCCTCACTAAAACCCTGTCTAAAGTCTCCTCCCAGGTGGCCAGGCAAAGGCAGATGATTCCTGATCCTGACCTTGGGGGTGGTATACTGCAGGAGGATCGCCTGGGAGAAGACAGGACCCAAGACTAGTATCCATTTCCTTGACATTTTGGTTACTTATACAGAAGTTAAATTGTTAACCAACATATACAGGAAACCCACTGATGTCAAGAATATGTTACATTTCAATAGTTTTCATCCTAAACAGATCAAGGAAAGCCTACCTTACAGTCAGTTCCTTAGGCTGAAACGGATTGTCTCCAACTCAGACATGTTACAGAGAGAATATGATCTTATGTCAACAAGATTCAAGGATCGAGGGTACCCCCCCTAACATTCTAGAGAAAGCAATTACTAGAACAGAGTTACATAGGAGAGAAGTTCACTTGACACCCGGTCCCAAAAACAAAAGCTCGAGAATGATTTACACCCTGCGCTTCTCAGCCCACAGTCACCTGGTGAGTCAAGCAATGAAAAGAAACTGGAAACTTATAAGGCTAGACCCCACATTACATCGCCTCTTCCCGGAGCCACCTATGATGGCCTACAAGAGGGGAAGAAACTTGAGAGACACACTTATTAGAACTGAAAAAAAAACAACTGAGAGGGCCTCATTACACGGACGGCGGTGGACCAAGGTGCTAAAAGCACCTTGGTCCATGCCGATAAAATACCGGCACCGCCTTGGAGGAAAGGGGAATTACCACCCTATTCCAAGGTTGGTGGGGCGGTAATTCCCCCTTCCCCCATTGCCCTTCCCCATTCCCATTTTTGCCCCATAGGGCATAATGGGAATGGGGAAGCTGCTAATTACGGCACCGCAAATTGCGGTACCGTAATTAGCTCCCTGGTCCCTTTGCGGGTTGGTTTTTAACGGCTGCAAAAAGCAGGCGTTAAAGTCTCCAACCCGCAAACGGACCTCGTAGTAAGGCGGTAAGGGTTAACGGTCACCGGTACCATTAACGGTGACCGTTAACCCTTACCGCCGTCCGTGTAATGAGACTGTCATGATGCCTACCTCCAAGGTGCCAGACAAGACCCAGCTACCCCAGAGGCAGACATCATGTCTTCAAGGGAAGTCACAACAGCCTCAAGTAGGGGCTCTTTGGCCTTTGGCGCCAGGCTCATATCGGGCCACAGTCCTGGCGCCATAGGCGCCAGGCTCATAAAAGGGGACTTTGTGTTAAAGGTGCTTAGTGTTAACTTACCTGATGCAGACAATGCTGCAACATCCAGGCCTTCTGAGGCCTGAATGGGACTACTTTATCTTTGGAACTACTTAACCACACGGGTGTGGTCAGGGGAGGAATACATACCTGAGAGGAAGGATACATACCTGGAACTACTTTGAAGGCTATTTAAGCCACACCCAAGCAGCAACTCAGGCTTCGCGTTGTTCTGCATCTAGCAGCTGGACGCTCACCGTGTTTGCTCCTGCATTCTGTCTTCTGCCACTCCTGCCAGCATCCTGGAACACCTGCAAAGAGAGAAGAGAAGAGAAAAGGGTAAAGAAGAGTCCTTACCTGCTAAATCCGCATTCCGGAGACATCTCGCCGACGGTCCTGAAAAGGAAGACATCCATTTAAAAGCACCTCGCATCGATCGCTGCTGCGCCACATCTCACTCACCTCTACAAGGTACCACCACGTTGTACGGCGACATCTGGACTCGCAGCCACATCACTGCGCCTAGGGAGAAAAAGACAAGAATAAAGGTGAGAGGGGAAAGAAAACAAGGAAACCTTCATTTCCATTACAAAGCTTACCTGTTGGGTTATTCCAACTTCATTTCGGGTCGGTGCCGCATCCTGGCATTTCCGGACCCCGGCCCCTAAGGGGAAAAAGAGACATCAGCGTTAGTGGGCGCATGAAAAGACGTTACCCAACGCCCATTAAAGACTTACCTGATTTCTTCTGGATTGATCTTTGTTTCGGGTCGGTGCCGCATCCAGGCATTTCCGGACCCCGGCCCCTATGGGGAAAAAAGACATCAGCGTTAGTGAGCGCATTGATACAAGGTCACTGAGAGAACTCTCATCAAGCTCACCAGAGTCTCATTCTTCGGTTCCACAGCTCTTCTCGGAATAGTTTCCGCACCTGAAAAAGAGACAACGAAGAAATATTATTGCGGAATCATACTCATTAATAGAATCCTTACGGTACTATACCGGGAAAACAAAACTTGAACCCTCTACAATCAAAATCCCAGTGAAGTAACTGGATACAATGCGCCCCTGCATGAGAAGCAGGATGGAGAGCTCAACCTTTCAAACCCTAAGGTGAGACTTCACGTGGGGGTCGCAGGAGGGTTTCGTAGAGGGTTGAGAAGGGAGCGGGAGGCTTATACTTTCTCCCGCAGATTGTTAATACTCCCTTTTCACATACAGAAAGATATTCCTGCGAGCCAGACAAGCCAGATTCGAAGGTCCGGTCCAGTCCATCTTCCGGGTCCTGCGCTTCACCATAGAAGAAGCAACAACACTCCAAACCAGACCTGCACATCCGTGGGAGTCAGGTGAGCGTAACAGAGGCCCAGAGTATTAAAAAAGCCCAAGATAGGTACCTTCACATGTTTGAATTGCCAACACTGTTTGTTGATCATCAAAGGGGTACATGTTAGACATCCTAACTCAGGAAAGAATATTAAATTACATGACTTTGCATCATGCAACATATATGCATTGAGATGTCCCTATGGGAAATACTCTGTTGGTCAGACCACACGCAAATCAAAGGAAAGATGGACCAATATTCCAATAAGTCCAATATTAGAATGGCTAATTCCAAATCACCAGTATATAGACACTTTCTGGACAGCCATCACACGATAGCACAGCTGAGATGGGTAATCCTAGAGATAATACATCAACTCCTGAGTGGGGTGATTTAAAGAAAAGACTAGCACAACGCGAACTCCGTTGGATTTACAATCTGGATGCCATAACTACGTTGGGAATAAATGAGGAATTTTATTTGGGACCCTTCCTATAAGCAGATTGGCACAGTGACTCTATGATGGTACATGCTAGATACATGGGTATGACAATAGCATGATTCTTTTTCATAGGAAATTAGGGCGTAAGCTTGTGAACATTATGAATTGTGTGACCCATTTGTGTCTATATATTGTACATCTTCGATCTGATAAATGTGGGTACATAACAGATATGACTTACTCTTTTGGCAACATCACATAATTAGGGTCAGTACCCCCCGTGCCTATTGCAAGAATGTTGACCTATAAGAGGGAGGAACATCCATAACACCTAGTGGATTTACATGGTTTTCATATATAACTGTTTTTTCAACTTTTTTCTATACCACTGATGTTTGTTCTACTCGACTTGAGTAATTTCACACTTTGTATTGTACCAACTGCTGGATGTGTTTTGCATCAGAAATGTAATTACTTCACTGGAATCAATTTTGCTAACTGCTTTGACCTCCACCCAACCTGAGTAATAGTCAACCGAGACTACCCAAAACCTCTTTTCACCTATCAAATTTGCATAGGGTCCAATTATATCAATCCCTACCTTCTCCCATGGCGCCTCCCCCTTAACAATCTTGATGGGCTCTGACTTAACACTTTTGCAACTTTTGTCGCTATTCTGACATGGCCAACAATTTCTAACAAATCTCTCGATCATCAAATCCATTCCTGGCCACCAGTATTTTGCCCTCACATTGCTTTTAGTTCCGGTGATACCTGGATGTCCCTGGTGTGCCTTTTCTTTGAGTTCATTGCACAAAACCTGCAGAGGAATCAACTTATCCCCCCTCAATAGAAATCCATCCTCCATGGATAACTCATCCTTTACCTCCCATAACCTTACACATCCTTCACTAACCAGTCTCTTTTCAGGCCAGCCTGATTCAGTGTATTTTCTGATTTCTTGTAAAATATCATCTTTACTGAATTCATTTAGCCACGTATCTTTGGAAGTTACCTCAAAGACAACTGCTACCAATTCTTCATTTTCTTCTACATCTGTCTCAACATTCTTTAAAGACCAGCATGAGAAATAATCAGCGATAACATTTCTCTTCCCGGGCACATATTTCACCATAAAATGATAGTCTTGTAGCTTGAGGCATAATCTTGCCCACCTACGTGAAGCTTTACACATCCCCCTCACTGTAAGAACTTCAATCAGGGGTTTGTGATCAGTCTGTATCATGAACTTGCTTCCCCACAGATACTTCCTAAAGTAATTCACTGCGCAGGAACAAGCTAGCAACTCTTTCTCAATTGCTGAATATCTACTCTCCATTTCTGAGATAGCCCTAGAGGCATGACTGATTACTTTCTCATTACTGGTTTCATTTATCTGAGATAAAACTGCCCCCAATCCATTCCCACTGGCATCCACCGTGACCTTGGTTAACCTACCAAAAACAAATCCTCCTAATTCTGCAGAATTACAAATCTCCCTTTTTATGCTATTTACTGCCTCATTACATTCTTCATTCCATTCAAACTTAGCATCGTTTTTCAACAGTTTTCTCAAAGGTTCCGTTACACTGGCGAAATTCTTCACAAATCTGTTGTAATACTCACATAACCCAAGAAATGATCTGAGTTCATCCTAATTCCTGGGATTAGGTGAGTCCTTAATTGCCCTCATGGCATCCCACTTAGGTTCATATCCTTTACCATTTACAGTGTGTCCCAAATACTGAACCTCTTCTACCCCAAACTTATATTTACTTTGTTCAATCTTCAACACAACATCCTCCAATCTCATTAGCACATCTTTCAACCTTTTATCATGCTCCTCGGAACCCTTGCAAAATACAATATTATCATCCTGATACACAAGGGTCCCATTCAATCCTTTGAGAACATGCATCATAACACTTTGAAACACCGCCGCAGTGGATGCTAAACCAAAAGGCATGCGTTTAAATCTATACTATCCATGTGGAGTAATGAACGCTGTGATGTCCCTACAGTCCTCCTTGAGTGATATCTGGTGATAAGCACTCGAAAGATCCAACGTGGAAAATATATCTGCATTCCCAATGCGATTTAACATCTCAGATATTATAGGAAGAGGAAATGTATCAGTTATAATGTTCTTGTTGACATCCCTCAAATTCACACAAATTCTTGGTTTGCCATTTTTTTTCAAAGCAACCACGATGGGGCTCACCCACTCCGAAGATTCAATCTTCTCAATAACTCCTTCTGATTCTAATCTTGCCAATTCCTGTTCAACCTTGTCAGCCATAGCAAATGGAATGGGTCTGGACTTTGAGCGTTTAACTGGCAATGCTCCCTTCTTGAGGCAGATCCTGTGTGCAACATTTTTCAACAAACCCAATTTTGGTTGAACTTCACTCCTTTTTGCTATCATTTTGTCTCTTTGCCCTTGACTACTATTTACAATTAGAAATAGATCTCTTCACATGGATCCAATCTGATTCTCAATCCAGCTTGATCTCTCCAACCTATTATATTCACACCTTTTTCTGCCACGTAGACTTTCACTTGGGCACGCCTGTCCTTGAATTGAATGATGCTTAAGAACCAAAAAATCATTTTAATCTTTGATCCTTTCGAATCCGCCAGGATTCCTTATATCCGATGCTTTCAGCTTACTTCTAAGACCACATGCCACTGGGTTTTGTCAGGTTTTCTTAGTGATGATTGTCCATGGTGAACAACTATCCACCTTTACCTTGAGCTTCCAATGATCAAATATTACCTCACAACTTGGGCATTTAAACTCTCCACCCGGTGGTTCATGGATCATGAACACCCTCTCCTCCTCCGATTCTTCCTCTTCATCTTGAATAGTTGAAACTTTCTTCTTTCTTCTGCAAGTGACGGCAAAATGACCCTTCACTCCACAATTTCCGCATTTCTGCCCTACTGCAGGGCACTGTTTTGCATACGCATAATGGCCAAATCTACCACAATTATAGCATCTGTCTCCATCTCTAGTCTGGACATTCTGAAATCTAGGTTCATTCTTCACCCAATTCCTTCCTCTGGAGGAATTACCTCTGTTCTCAAACCCTTTCGCTTTATTGCTTTTGATCGCTGTGGCATCAATCCGTTCTTTGGTTCGTAACGTGCTGACCAATCCTTACTCCTCTGTTTCTTGTGCTGCTTTAGTACTTTGTTGCTGCATGTTTTGTACAGCTTTCAGTTTTTTTGCTCTTCATTTCTTTGGAACACAATTTACTGTGTTCTATACGTTTCGCGATGGCAATAGTCTCTGCCAGAGACGGGTTGCCTACCATCCACAGCCTGTCCTGGACTAAACTGTCCCTTGAATGGATAATGATTTGGTCTCTGATCAACTCATCAAGAGGGATTCCATTTCCAAAATGACACGTGCGTGATAAAAGCCTCAATGCCGATACATATTCTTCTATACTCTCATGTTCCTTTTTAATTCTTGTATAAAACTTTTATCTGTTTATAGCTACATTAGTCTCAGGAGCATAGTTTTTATATCTAATTGTCTTATAGCTTTTCATGCTCATCAGCATCACCAGCTTCATCTCCAGGTAAATCTGGCAACTCATTGAACTTCCTTTGCCCCTCCAAACCTAAGGCATGAAGCAACAGTAACTTCTTTTTGTGAGACGTCAGTCCCTCTTGTTCTACGGTCTGTATATAGTTCAACCAGAACTCTTTCTATTCAGACGAAGCAACTACTGGCTGTCCTGGAGTCGGAAGGAAGCTTGCGGTTGGCTGAATACTGATGCCTTGCATTATCAACTCGTGGATTGCTATGTAAGGATTCTTATGGAAAACTGACAATATTCAAGAATTTGATGTCTGTAATATAAACTGTATTTCTTCCTTTTCAATCTCCCGTAGGTTTTTTTGCTAAGATGAACATGAACATCCAATTTTAGTTTGAGATCTCTCCCTTTTGTCCATATGCACTGAAAAGAGAAAAAAAAAATCTCTTTTCTTTTTTGTTTTCACTAGGACGAGGCTGAGGAGGCTCCTATCCTTTCCTTCCTCCACCCTCGCCTGACTTCCTGGTTCAGTACGAGCTTGTGTCATGTGATCGTGGAGTGTTTTAGAGGGTCCATTACTCTAAAGTGAGTACGCCGAGCGCCCGCATTACAGAGATCTCAACGTATAAGTTCATAACAACACATCTAACTCCTGCGGAAATGCCCAAAGCCCAATTCTTCACTTCAATCCTTAGATCGGCGGAAACACAGCACAAGTAAACGCGACGTGTGCGTTCACTCGGAGCAGCTTCTCTCACTCCTCATGAGTTCGCTGGACGCCGGGCACCTCCTCATCGCCAATTGATGTATTCAGACACCAAAGACTGTAAGCAGAAGACTTCTGTTTATTTGTATTAGGTATTTAACCCGGCACTCTGCACTGCAGCTCTCTTTCATCCACCGCTGTATACTCTGCTCTCAACTGACTCGCTCGAAAAATCCCTTCACACCATACCCAAACATTCCAACAACCACTCGTGCAGGCAGGGAACCGGGACACCATGGTAACACCAAACAACTATGAATCTGTGATACAACAGTAAACTACTGGCACTGGCACCTCCCACGTGGTGATGGAAGGCACTTATGAGCGCTAAAGCACATCAACAGAAATACATCTTTTCTTTTTTTATATTAATTGTGTGGGGTTTACTGAAAGCCCTAGCACACAAGTGGAAAGGCCAGGGTAGGCCTCTAATTTGAAATACATTGTTCCTATGGCAAGGCACACCAGAAAAAAAATAACAGGCCTAAAATGTTAACCCAGTGAAGGGGCCTGGTGAGTACAAAATGTGTATCATGCTGAAAATGACACAATGAACAGTGTTTCTTGGAAAATATGGGTCTTGCGGAAAGATGAAACAAGGATTATGTGAATATGGAAAAGGCACATTGTTGACTGAGAGACAAAAAGCAGCATTTGTCATGGGAACTACTGCACCATGAAAAGTTAAGAGCACAAACTGGGCCTTGCAGGTAAAATTAAAGCCGTGTTTGTATTTTTCGATGTTGTGTGACTATGGCCCACTTTTCAACACAGAAACTGACATAATATTAAATACAAATTCCCATTGTGAATGACCGAAATGAACAGCAGCCCTTCACTTTTAGTTTTTGCCAAATTAAGAAAAATATTGGCTGTGTAAAACAAGAAAGAAAATACCCTGATACATTTTCGGCCTTGAACAATAACGGAAAGATGCAAGTTTTTAAAATAAGTAAAATGCTGCACTGGGAAAATAAAGTAATATTTGAGAAGGCTGTATTGTTTTCAGATGCCACATGTAAATATCTTATGAGTCCAAGAAAGACAAATGCCTCTAGTTTTTGGGAAGAATTCTCAAGTGCCTTACCCCACTGCAGGCCTGTTGGCTCCTTATCTGGAAGGGAGATCTCTTTGAGTTCTATAGCAGAAGAAGTTTTGGGGGAGGTTGCTAGGCAGCCTGACGAGCACAAAGTCAGCGCTGGTTGGGTACAGTGCTTGAAAATACAAACTATTAGGTCTGAATTGTGGTCAACTCACGATTACAAGAAAAAATGGCAAATGCCAGCATGGCCTCATGATGTCAGAGGGCAGAGGTAAGCCATGTGCTGCAGAATAAGAATCTCTTCAGCCCATCAGCTCTCAAAGAACTAAATGCTTATGTTTTTACCCCAGCTTTAATTCAACATTCAGCCTAGAAACTACAGATGCTCTGGACCATATGGTTTCAAGGAAATGGAGAAATTAAACTCCTTAAACCTTTGATTAAAAATATGGCAATTGACTTACATTGCAAATGTCATTTTGTTTAAAAATGTTGAGACTGTGATACTTACGGGGTTGCAATAGATGTCATTTTGAAGCTAATTTTCAGGAAATTGTATTAATGTGACGCTCATTCCAATTGTGATTTGGGGGATTTTAGTCACAACACAAAAGGTGTTTCTAGCGGCCCCGAAAAGATTAGAAATCTGACAGTTGGGGAGCTAATGGCTTCTTAAATGTGTTATTTGCTTATGAAGTTTCATATTGCCAACTATGTTAGTGTTTGCATGAAGGGCGAACGACCATAGTGGACCCGTGCAATAACGTGCCGAAATGAAAATAAGCTCCACTGATTCGTCATGAGTAGAGGAACATTAATATCTATATATTATGGCATTTAGTGGTAAATCACTAAAATGTGCCAGGTAAGGACTTTTTGGGCCTCATCACGACTTCGGCGGTAACCCTTAAATCTGGTGGTAGCGCTATTACCGCCGGATTTAAGGGTCCGCCGAATCAGGGCTTCGGCAGATTTCGCCCCAGCTCTGAGCTGGGGGGAAATCCGCCGAAAATTCGCGCTATTATCGCCGGCGGGAAATCCGCCAGCGGTATTAGCGCGAAGATTCCCCATTGAGCCCAATGTGGAATGGGGCATTCCCGAATGGGCTCAGTGGGGAATGGGGACTTACATTACCGCCAAACTCGTGATCCGGCGCTATTAGCGCCGAGGAGTTCGGTGGTAGGGCTAATACCGCCCGCGCTAATAGCGTTACCGCCCAAGTCGTGATGAGGCCCTTTGAGTAAAAAAGTTGTCATGCAAAAAAAAGGAGTGTAGCTATCCACTTCACTTCAATCAGGGTACTCCATAGGCCTATCAGCAGAGAAGGGTTGGCTCTTGGGAGGAGGAAGTCAGGATAATCCTCCCATGGAAAAAATGTGCACCAATGAACTGGAACCTTATAATTGTAATAATTGGGGGTGTATCTTATAGGTATCTAGTCAATTCATCTAAAACCATAGCATTGAATGCCATACCATTGAATTATAGGCATCGAAAAGCATTTCCACCGAAATGCCTTTCCATTCACTATAATTTGATGGTATAATCGAAACTGGGGTAATGGTTAGGGGTAAGGATTAGGGGTTAGGGTTGGGGCTAGGGTTCTATTATGGGTTAGATTAGGGGTTAGATTAGGGGTTAGATTAGGGGTTAGATTAGGGTTAGGGTCAGGGTTGGGGGTTAGGGTTGGGTTAAGGTTAGGTGTTAGGGTTAGGGTTGGGTTAGGGTTGGGGCTAGGGTTAGATTAAGAGTTACATTAGGGTTAGGGTTAGGGTTGTGGCTGGGGCTGAGGTTGGGGTTAGGGTTAGGGTTGGGGCTAGTGTTAGAGTTAGGGTTAGGGTTGGGGCTAGGGTTAGATTAAGGGTTACATTAGAGTTAGGGCTAGGGTTAGGATTAGGGTTGGGGCTGTGGTTAGAGTTAGGGCTAGGGTTGGGGCTAGGGTTAGATTAAGAGTTACATTAGGGTTAGGGTTGGGGCTAGGGTTAGATTAAGGGTTACATTAGGGTTAGGGTTAGGGTTTGGGTTTTGGGTGGGCGTGGTGGTTTGGGGGGCTTTGGGGGAACCCCCCAATATACAAAAAAAGATTAAAACATTACAAGGATCTGGCCAGTGCCGATATTTCAGCACTGGACAGCTCCATGTAATGTTTTAACGTTACCAAAAAATGCATTGAAATGCTACCTTTTACACGTAAAAGTGAATTTCCATTGAAACCAGTTCATTTATATTTGCAATGGACTGGTTTCGATAGAAAAGCACTTTTACATGTAATAGATAGCCTGTCGATGCTTTCGCACATGATGCATTTATTTTGATGCTGTGGTATTTCGATGCATGTATTTCAATGGATAGACTATAAACCTAACTTATACATTAAAACTCACTTGCTCTGTGCAGGAAAGAGAGGAGAGACAAAGGAGAGAAGGAGTGACAGGAAAAACCTGCCTAAAACCATCTTGGAGGGAGAGCTGCTAAAAATCTTGAAGGAGAATTGCCCTTAATCCACCTGGGGGTATCTGCTGATAGAGAGGCCTGACCTTACTTGGATGGAGTGGCCTACAATTAATGGAGCTTAACTTTGCATGGGAGAGAGAAACTGGGAAAGTCAACAGCTGACTGGGCCCAGATTCTGCGTGCCAACTGACGGATGAATGCATGGACTATCTTTCACAGCAGCCTGTGACCAGGCCCTAGCTGTTCTCCCAGAGGAGCCTTGCTGTGTTCCCTGTGTGCTACAAAACAGAAGTCCAATGCAAGTAGAATTGATCCACTTGAAACCAAGTGTGTGGAGCGATCTGTCTGCCTTACTATCTTCCCTTCATAGTGGGAGGGGGCAAATTGTATACACCCTTAGGATATTTAACTGTATATTAACTCCCAAATAGATTGACGCAGAGGGGAGTTTGGAAGAGTTTGAACCTTCCACCATCATTCCTAGAGGGAATAAAGTTATAGTCACGCAAAGTGATTGAGTGCCTTTATTTTTCCTGTCCACCCCGGATTGATCTAATAAACAGGAGTGTCCTTCCCACAAAACGAAATTCACACTTACACCATTCCTAAACCTTTCCTTTAAAAAAGAAAGATGCTGGTCCCAAAACAAAATTCCGAACTGATACCACTTCCGAAAACACTGTATTTCAACAAAAGGTATTTTTTGCCACAAAACAAAACTGCCAATAGACACCACTCCTTAAACATTGTATTTAAACAAAGGGGTTACCTTGGCCTAAACCTTAATACCTAAACTGTCCCCACTCCCTAGATGTGGCCTAGACATTTGTGATGTCATCTCTGATGTCCTGGGTGTTAGTCTTAGCAGTGCAAATTGGTGGTGCGAGTTATAGTTGCTTAGCTTACCATAACTGGTGAATTTCTGAGGTTTTTGGTTTTATTTGTAACCATAACGTCCCTTTAACAATGTTTTTTCATTGCATTTCATAGGTTTTTATTAGTGCAACTTAACCATAACGTCCCTTTAACAACGTTTTTTCGGTGAATTGTATAGGTTTTTATTAGTGCAACTTAACCATAACATCCCTTTCACAACGTTTTTTTATTGAATTTCATAGGTTTTTATTAGTGCAACTTAACCATAACGCCCTTTTCACAATGTTTTTCATTGAATTTCATAGGTTTTTATTAGTGCAACTTAACCATAACGTCCTTTTCACAACGTTTTTTCAGTGAATTTCATAGGTTTTTATTAGTGCAACTTTACCATAAAGTTCCTTTAACAAAGTTTTTTCATTGTATTTTTTAGGTTTGTATTGGTGCAACTTAACCATAACGTCTCTTTAACAACTTTCTTTTCAGAGAATTCCATGGGTTTTTACCAGTGCATGCTATTTTCCCGCAACTTACTAATATCATACTTACCCCAATATAGCAACTTTTTTGTCCAATTTACAATGTTTTACCTTAAAACTCAGCCATTTCCCACCTTCTAGCATAATTCGTAACACTTCTATACTTTTTCCACTGTTTTTTCTTCCGTCGACGTCCGTAAACGTCTGACGTCATTGTGGACCTTCCGAACAGTGCCATATGACCATGCGCTTGCGCGCGGCATGATGACATGTCCATGAATGCCTTTGCACTTTGCGTTCAGGTCCTTGCTTCAAGGACAGTTCGGAACTGCATTTTCTACTGATCTAGTAACTTTCAAGCTCAAAATGTACCCTTGCACGAGCTCCTACACCTATTGTTATTCATTATCCATTAACAAAATGGCATCAGCTATTGCCAACCCTCATTCCCAAGAGTCACAATGAAAGACAATGAAGAGGACCAAGAATCATGGGTCTGGTAGTTCTTTACCACTGTTGGGAATGTACCGACGGCTAAAGCTACAAAAGTGAAATGCAGAGTGCAACTTTGTACTCAGTCGTGGACTACCTGGACATTACTCCTACAGGACCACCTCCATGTGCCGCCACACCAAATCCAACTACCGCAATGCTTTGAGAAAGATGGTTGATTTCTTAGCAAGTAGTAGGCTGTCTTCTTCCACATCATCTTCCGCAACCAATAATGTAACCACACAGTCTACTTCTGTGGGACACAAAATCCCACCAGCTACCTTGCAAGCAAGAGACATTTGATCCATATCTTTGGAAGACAACAGTCCTCTGTATATACTGCAACACACCACTCTGAAGGGCAAATAATTTTGATGTGCGTTTGAAGCTGTAATCAAGGAGGATGAGAAACGCTGCACACTACCTTAGAAGTAAGACACGCGCAACATCTTCCCCTGTCCACCTGCCCCTCCATATTAGTGCTTTGTGCCTCTTCCCTCATTTCCCTCCTCACCTTATGTTCTAACCTCTCCTGCAAACATTTTATTTTAAAACGACAAAAGAAAGGTTCCTTTAGGAACCACCTTTCACAGTTAAAAAATAGAACTAAAAATAAATCTTATAGACTACATCTAATTTACATTTCTCAGTAAAATACATTGGCTCAATACGTTTTTCAAACATTGCCATTAGCATTTTGTGTTATGCTAATGGGAATAATGTGACGTGCATTCCCTGTTTCAGGCAACCGAACAGGGGATAACGGCCCGGCAGCCCAAGTTATCAGCCCAAGTGAAGTGTGTCTGTGTGCGCCCTGATGCCTGCAGGCTTTGGTGTATTATGAATAAATAAATAAATAAATAAATAACGAGGGCTCTGGACCATTATCCTCCATTGCAGCCCCCGCAATGTGGGATAAAGGTCATTAGCAACCCTGGTTACCAAAGTGGGAACCCGGGTTGCTAAAAAATAGATTTTTATTCCTACAACGGGACACCTGTGGCGTCTCACTGTAGGAAGGAAAATCCTTTTCCAAAATGGTCACCATGGAAAGAGAAGGCGGGGCTCCATTCAGAGCCCCACTTCCCTTTCCATGGCAGCCTGCAGAAGGTGAAGTCAGAACCCTATGACCATATTACCACAAGCACAGTTTTATTTCCCTTTCGAACCTATCCTACTTTTGAATAACTTCAAATAGCCAGTCACAGGTGGACATGGCCAATTTAACACCATTTTTTGTCCCTCGCTCAATCAAATACAATATATATACAATTACCAATGAGTCTAACGAGTTAGAAGCACAAAATGCGAAGACCACCTAGATGGGGAGGAAAACAGGCAGTGCGAATAATAGTTAGACCCAGTCCGCCTTCAGAGGCACCTAACTAAAAGGAAGTCCGAGCCCTACGAAGAGATGAGCCTTGTGCTCAAAAGTACCTGCACACGCGGGTGCCAACGGGCAAAGGGGAGTCTCTTTGAGGGAATCAGGCAGTTCAGTTCGATGTACAAGTGAAGATGAACAGAGCTCCGTGACTCAAGCGCAGCCTCCACTGTGGGCAGAAGCAGAGCGCGAGTACGGAAAGGCGTGCTGTTTGACACAGCGGGGAAAAGCTATGGGCTACTGCAGGAGGGCGACCAGTTCCTAGCGATGCTACTCACCGGTCCCCGATGCAGGCAGACCCAGGCTTTTCCGCATCAGTTTCAGTGCTGGCAGGTTTAGATACGAGCAGGGGACGTCTCAGCATCGTGTAGATTCCGCAGCAGCAGAAGTTAGAGTTGAGGATGTCCCAAACGCAGTGAACCCGCACAGTTTGTTACCACAGCAGGGCAACGGAGTGGCCGTGTGAATTTCAGCCCAATGTACACTACTCACTTCAGACCTGGGAATGCCAAGTGTACAAATCGTGTTAGAGTGACAAGGACTCGTAATACAACAACACCTGACAGCGGTTACAGAGCAAGACTCCTGGGTAGGCTGGTCAGTCCACTGGATGGCCCAGAGACACTTACGAAGGCTTACGTGCAGGAGATGGTGAAGATGCCGAGAATAGTTGTTCCCACTATTCCAAGGGGTCGAAGTACCAGTACAGACCTTCTCGTTCGATCAGAGGTAGAAATGGTTTCACCATGCGACAGCAGTGCAGAGGAGCAGTCCTTCAGCTGATCACCAGCGATTCCTCGGTTCAGCCTCGTGGTTGCAGGATACTTGGCTCCTGTATTCCTTTGTTCGTGAGAACTCAGGAGATCGACATGGTAGTGGTGTTTCCAGCCTCCTCTTATCCATGGTTCCCTTCACGCCAAAACGGAGGGGACCCAATGGGAGATCTGCTCACAAAACACTCACACCATACGTGGACCTATCACGGACCACTGTGGTCCCAGGCATTCACGACACACTAGACTCTCTGGCACCCAGGATGTGTATTGGGACCAGACATCCCAGCCCACATCCTGGAGGCACACACAACGCCTGTAGAAGTCTGTGAAAGCATCTGTGTTTCGCGGGAAAGTACATGCCCAAATAAGGAAGGCCCCAGGTCGGCTCGACCTGGGGAAGGTGAAGGGGGCAAGACGGACAGGACAAAGAGCCTCGTGGTCTGGCCATTTTGGGAGCCAGGCCACCATTTTGGGCTAAGCGCGAGAAACGCGCTTAAACAGCCAAAAGGAGCTCAAAACACAAAGAAACGATCGCTGCCACCAGTCCCGTCCGTGATTCACTTGCACCATTTGTTAACAATCCAAAGAGAGTATCTAGGGCCTGTAGAAGACTAGAGACCCAAGAGAGCAGTAACTTAGCTTACAGTGCCCTCTTGTGCCATGTTGCGCGAAAGCTGCAGCATGATAAAAGAACTACGGAAAACAACGTTTCCCGGTACTGACTGTCTTAAGGGCATGTCAGTTTCCCCGTAAGAATGGAGCGAAAGTCCAGAGGAGTGCAGCAGAAGGCTACACTTCTCTGGCAAAGTCTAGATCATGGTGAAAACAACAGCAAAAAGTTTAGGGGTTGCCACATGGAAGGAAAATGACCCACAATTAAGAAATCTTTCCTAACAATGACCTTATACCATCACCCGGACAATCTGGCCACTGCCCATGGTCACAGGCTATACCTCAGTCACCAAAAGTATATCACTATTTTTTTGTACCTACATCATGACACTTGTCAAAAAATAAAACACAGGCACGTTTGCAAAACTATTCTTTAAGGTCCTGGCCAATGCGCCTTACACAAGTTTGCTTGAAATCCGCCCATGTTTTATTTTTTCAAAAGTGTCAAAATGTATGTACATACAATAGTCACATAACTCCACTTGACAAAATCCATTCAGTCTTTACACAACCATTGAAGTTTGGGTCTATAATCTTTCTGAAAACTTTTATCCACATTCGTCAAATGGCAACAAAGTTATAAGCCATCTAAAAATGTTGAGACCCCCATCTAATTTACACCCCTCTTGAGAAAATCCCACCAAACCTTTCAAAAACATGTATATCTAGTTTTAAAATTGTTTTGTTTGTGCAGGTTTGTCAAATGGCACCACATTTATAAGCATTCACAATATTTTGGGACCCTTCCTCTACATTTGTTCCCTCTTGACAAAGCAGCTCCACACTTTCCAAAATCATTCACAATCAAGTCTAGAATAAACTTCCAAAATGTCATGCAGTTTCATTGAGTGGCACCAAAGTTATAAGCCATGCAAGAACGGCTTTTCACCAACCCAGTAATGCAGAAATAGGCATAGATTTCCCAGAACATCTGAAGTGTTTGTGAATATCACAGGACTGCCCCGAACATCCAGACTGTTCGTGAACCTTCAAGGTGAAAAACACCTGTTTTTGGCTTCTTACGGCCATATCCCATCCCATTCTCATCACCCCTCACCTCCCCAGAGATTTTCTGATAAGTTTGACAAGTGCAATCATGTGTTTTTTTATATTTTTCTACCGCAGTGTCCGTGGACACTGTCGGAATGTCTGCAAATCTAACATGGCGAGCATTTCCAAAAATCTGACGCACGTCACGCTTTTCACCATCCAAGGCCAATCAGATTCCTGTCCGCAGACCGAACAGAGAAATGGTCCGTGAAGCGGAGCCAGATATCACACATTTTTTTGGACCTACTTTTTGGTCGTTTTAAAAAACTACTGGACGGATTTACACTGGTTTGGCTGTAGGCATTAGCAGAAATGTTCAGAGTGGGCCATATACTTTTTTGCAAAGTTTGGCGAGGATTTGTCCTGGGCGAGCGAAGTTATAAGCCACCCAAAAAGTGCTCTTCCTATGGGTTTAGCATCTTAACCATAACTACACAGCCACAGGCCGTGTAACATATATAATCATGAGGACAATTCATTTTGAGGTTAGCATTTATGTCGACATGATCACTTGATCACGATTTATGCAACTCAAAAGTATAGGGACTAAAAACCCTTCAAAGATGTCCGATAGCATTGTCAACAACATTAAGTCCCATCTTCTATGTTTACTGAAGTAGAACTCCCTTGTCCCATTTCTATGTCTGTAGGCACATGTTTGCATTTAAACAATCTGGTGGTGGTAAAATGGTGTTGTGAACAAGCGGCAAGTAATGCTGCGAAACGCGTCGATTTTCTTGGGAAGTATGGCAGATGTATTTTAAACAAATAAAGAAGCCATTAATGAAACGCTGACAACCGTCTACTCTTTGAAGCCTGGTATGAAGGAGAGTGCTCCTTAAATGACTGACGATAAGCCAGTTTTTTTTTTTTTTTTTTAAATATATATATATATATATATATATATATATATATATATATATATACACAGATATTTTTGAGTAATCAAAAATAAGGTTTTGTAAAATGGTGAAAATGTATTGTGTTATAATTGTATGCTGTTTTTGTTTTTGTCAATTCTGTGTAAATCCTCCAGGGAAATATGTCGTATACAAAGAACTGAACCTCTCTTTTTTCCATTTGCTAGATAATTAACTTCCTTCATTTCCAGCCTGGAGGCTTTCAATCCTGGAGGCAAGAGGGGAATCTGGAGGGGACCCCAGGGGCCCCCGGAAAGAAGGATGAAAGGGGATGCTGTGCTTCACCCCCCCAACCCAAAGACAGAAGGGGAGGCTGGAGTACCGGCTTCCTAATGTAGGAAATTAAACCAGACGGCTCCAGCCAAAAGAATAATATGAGAAGGGAAAAAAGGGGGACTTTAGATAAAATCCCCACTTTGCCCTGCTCTTCCCCATGAAAGAATCATGGAAGAACAGGAGAGGAGGCATTTGGGACATAATAAAAGGCCCCAAACCAACGGAACTGAGGGACCTGCTGGGGAAATGACCTGCCAGCATTCAGAAACCTGCATGCTGAAAAGGGGCCTATTTAGGCAAACTATGTGGGTGTCTTTCTGCTGTTGAAATTCAGACAAAGCTAAAACAAAATGTAATCTAAGTGGAGACTGGATAAGTACATCACATTACTGACTGAGAAATAAATCCAGCATTTTCACTGAAACTACCAATCATCAAAAGGTGGTGCACTGTGATGATTCAGACCCACTTTTCAGCAGAAAAACAAACAGCAGATAATTAAAAGTATATTTTATTAATGACTTAAAGAAAACAGCCCTGTACTTTTGGCACAAAAGCAAAGTGAACCCTGATCAGAAAAACACACTATATTTCAAAGAATCAAGGTGGATGTTAGAAAATGCAATATGTGAATTGCTTTCAGCCAAGGACTAATGGTGGGTCTAAGGACACAATTCACAAAGGACTCCCCCACTGAAAGCCTGGCTTGCATCCCCACTATTTACAAGACAAATAAAATGTGGCCTGACCAAAGGGTGTCAAGTTCCCCCAGACCTGCTAACTCTGAAAGCAGTTCTGTGCAGGCCAAATGTTCTAGCCAGTGCATGACCGAAAATTAGAGGAGAGGTGTGAAAACAGGGGCTGCAATCAAGACTAAAACCTGAGTTCAAACAACAAAGAGGGTTATAAAAAAAACTCTGGGCACTGGCTGGCCAAGGATGGCAAAAGGCACGGAGGAAGGGAAGCTCATATTTGTACATATGAACATTCCCCCTTCATTTTAATTGACGATCACAATTGTTGAATTTTCCCAGAAACCACAAGTCACCCTGATTACATGTATGTTTCATTTTGTAGATAATTTCCAGGTGATTTTGTTGAAATATAATTCATCCACCTGCAACTTGGGAATTGTAATGACCAGCTAAAATGTGTTCCTGGAAGCTCTGAATATGCTCAAAATGTAAGAGTTGGTGAACTGGTGGAGTATACAATTAGGAATGTGGAAAGTATGTTCCATATGCATAACTACTATGCATTTTGTAAAAACAGCAGGAAATTGCCAAACGCCCGTGCAAAATGGTGTGGACCAATGATTAGCTGAATCGCAAAATATATATTATGGAAGCTACTGGTAAATTCAGAGGTTTTGCCACGTAACTACATTTTTCCAAAAAGTTGACTTGAAAACAAAAGGGGATTTCAAATGAGAGCTGCCATATTGTAATTCATTATTTATAACATGCTTAATACCCATAGGTTTCTAAGCGCGGACGCAGGGATCAAATCTGTGTTGCTGTGCATCGTCTTGCTTGATGGTCTTGTTAATCCTAAGCTATTCTCCCTTTGCTCCAGTCTCCTAAACCAATCCTTAGTGAGAGGCTGGACTTGGGGGTAGAGAAAAGGGTAACTGTCTGATCCTGGTTGCGAGAAGTCTTGCAAGACACCGCCCAG
This sequence comes from Ambystoma mexicanum, assembly GCF_040938575.1. Classification (NCBI taxonomy): domain Eukaryota; kingdom Metazoa; phylum Chordata; class Amphibia; order Caudata; family Ambystomatidae; genus Ambystoma; species Ambystoma mexicanum. The sequence goes on from NC_090928.1 coordinate 375,212,533, forward strand.
TATTGAAATCTTGATGGTGTCATCACTGGTCTATAAAGTGAATGCACTATGAGGAAAGGGGGGAGCTGCTGAAAATTACCATCTGACAGCCACAAGGAAACACTAGAAGAGATTGTCGAGATTGTATCTGGGTAGAGCAGTCTATCGCTGGGGATGCCTAAAAAAACCTTATTGGACCCTATGGTAAAGAGCTGGGGACCATCCTTGAGAGTGGCATGACCAGACCCCTGCCCTTTCCTTCCTCCAAGAGGGTAGTGAAATTCAGCTGTCGTTCCTAAACATTAAACAGAGGTTTTCAATGTACGTAGAACTGAGCCAATTGAAACCAAAGGTGCAGGAATCGGCCTGCCTTACATCCTTTCCCTTATTAGTGGGTGAGGGGCAAAACTGTATAGATATTTAATCGAAATGGCACAGCACTACATATTTGAATTGCGTTTGATCCTTGACCAGTTTGATTATTTCTTGAAGTGAAATCTGTATAAAGTTGTGGGGTGAAAATACAGCCCCAGAGTGGCAGAGATTGAGAGGCCATGCAAGGCCCTATTGTGAGAATAAAGCTGGCTGATGTTGAAACCTATTGGAATACGTAGGTCAGTTCAAACATTGATTTCCAACATGAGACCTAATGAATGTGAAAAGTGGGCCCCACTCAACATTATCAAAATGGAAAGGCAAAGGAAAGCATGTATTAAACCATGAATACAGCAGAATGTTCCCAATTCAGTTGCAAAAGACAGTTGTGGCTGAAAATGCTGTTGTCGTAAAATATGAAAAGCTATAAGACTTACAGCAGCATGTTACATTGATTTCAAAGCAGCACAAGGCTGTGATCCAGAAATCTAAAGTGAAGCCAAGCACTTTGCATTTGTCACCAAGAAAACACTTACTTTTCAACATTCAAAATGACATAATTTCAAAGTGGAGGTCTACTTTTTGTAGAACTGAACACTGGTTTCCTATGTTAACTATGGCCTATGTGTGAATAATACTGAAAGTGAGACTCATATCTATTTAATTATTATATTAAAGAAGGATTTCATTCCTGCACAACAGGCCCAGATGTAATACAAAATAAGTAACTTGTTTAAACACCTCTTTTCAATTTAAAATACTATTCTGTTAGAATTATGTATGTAGCTTGTTTTCCCCACTGAATTGAAAGGTTTGTGCCTCTGAAACTTTGGCCTCAACACCTTTGGGTTGAGGGTCCACTAGGAAAAGCAGGTCTGTTTCATTAAATCCAAAGAAATACAACAGTTTTAGATCGAAAGTGTGGAAGGGTCAGATAAGCCAGCCAACATAATTGACCTCTTGGACTAGCTGGACCCCAATAAAGTGCCTCTCAGAGCCACTAAAGGATCTTCAACGTTAGTGTAGAAACAGAGCCTACTGATAAGCAGATGGCATTTCTCCCTGACGAAAACGAGTGTGGAAAACGAACGCTCATATCGAAGGGCTCACACCAGTTGGCTAACGCGCTTCCTGGAGGAGGCGGAGCTGGGTTTGCTCACGTGACCTGGCACGTGACTTTTTGTGCCTAGAAAACATCAAGGCCACCAGCACAGCGGCGCATTTCTCCCTGACGAGTGTGGAAAACGAACGCTCATATCGAAGGGCTCACACCAGTTGGCTAACGTGCTTCCTGGAGGAGGCGGAGCTGGGTTTGCTCACGTGACCTGGCACGTGACTTTTTGTGCCTAGAAAACATCAAGGCCACCAGCACAGCGGCGCATTTCTCCCTGACGAGTGTGGAAAACGAACGCTCATATCGAAGGGCTCACACCAGTTGGCTAACGCGCTTCCTGGAGGAGGCGGAGCTGGGTTTGCTCACGTGACCTGGCACGTGACTTTTTGTGCCTAGAAAACATCAAGGCCACTACCCTTGCGGCGCTAAGCCCGTCAGGAGCAAAGGGCGCCGACTGTTCTACGGCTGTTCGACGGCGCGACCCGTGATCAGGAGTCTGCGGAGGACAGCCATCGAGACACCTTACTTAGCCAAAAACACAGGGTAAGTAGACACGGCGCAATAATTGTTCTTCTTACTGTACTTTCCTCGCCGCGTATGGATGAGGATATGCGCTTGCGAAGCTCTAAGCAAGGGGAAGAGTGTCCACTCAAAGAAGACCTAAGATCTTTAATGAAACATATCTCACATCCTCACACACCATGTGGAATCAGTCCACAAGCGACGAGAGCGGAGGGTAGTCTCACCACCGCAATCACCACACAAAAAACCTGTCTACCAAGAGACCTTACCACGAATTCAACATGCCCATTGGCGGCTATGGACACACTTGGGGAGAAGGAGAAACAGGCTGTTAATGAGACAATACAAGTCATAACACCATCCGACGCAACACACGGCGCAGTGAAACTGGCCGAGTCGCAGTCTTCCGGAGGGGAGACTGGACAAAGCCTTACCCGCGACCCTGTACAAGTTAGGAAGTGTGACAAAGACCTAAGCATTGCACTGGCCTCCAGCAGTAATGCGCTCACGAAGTCCAAACTGAGCACAGTGTCCTCATCAACAAGCACCGATGGTCACAAAGACAATGCTGAGTGCATACAGCAGCAGCAAAACACAGGAAATAAATACATTTCAGTTTTATCAAGCAATGCGAAGGCACAAGGCCATGTTCCCACTGACGAAGACACGGCACAAGTCTTGTCAGATCAGATAGGGACACCACCAGAATCATTAACATCTATCGGTGAAGCCAGCAAACCTCTAACAGATCAGAATTGCAAAAAGAGATCAAGAGACAAATGCATAAAAAGCACTAAGAAAAAGCCACCACTATATAAAAAACAACAAGCTATCAGAGGCAGCACGACTCAAAACCTAACATACACAAGACTGCGGAAAAATCATTCTCTACGAATTTTGACTGACTTTTTCGAATTTCAGCCACACACAAAAATCAATATATGTGACGAAATCTCTGACGCGGAAATGCTCGCAGTTGAGACTGATTTGCCACCCCCGGCAAAACAAAGAAAACGCGAGCATACATGTAAAGACTTCCCCAACTTACCAACAACGCCTGACTCTCACCATGTAGAAGCAATGGAGCCGCGAACTACGGAGAAGCCAGATGAACTTAACAATAGAGAAACACCCTCGGAAACGTCTGCTCATAGTGGAATTCAACCTCTGAGCAACATTCAGAATCAACAAGACACGGAAAAACAAATCACAGATGAGCAGCAAACAATACAAAGTCAGATTGGGGATGAAAACACCGCACTGAGCAATGATCTCTTACTCACCAAAGACACCCACACTAGGGCTCCTTTGGCACAAGAATCAACACCAATGATCACACCGTTAGGACAAATGGATGGTGCACCAAGAAAAACAAATTTATCCCACTTCCCAGGAATTGATAACGGCGAGAAGCCCACAGAAGGCGATCGACAACATCTAGCAACCCCCAAGGATTCAACAGAAGCACAGTCCAACAGCCTAACAGATGCACAAGTGCTTGTGCTCAGAAAAGTGACCACAGAAGTAAAGACAACCACAGACGGACATGCAACACAAGACTATTCACTTACGAAATCAATCGCCTTTGCGAAAACCAACAGCACTCCTAAAGATAGGAGGGCGTCGTTAGCGAAAGAAATCACATCCAATACACAAGAATTAAACATATATCGACCACTGATAAACACCATAGCACCCATAAACACAGAGAATGCTAGTCATTCAACACAAACACCAAGCAAGCGGTACTCTGCCTCCGGGTTAATACATCACGAAAACATGAGTCAGCAAACAATACACACATCACAAGAGATGAACACAAAGAAAACGGATCTTCAAGGCATAATGTCAGTGATAACTATTGCCCTGAACCCTTTCTGCAAACTTTACGAAACAATGCAAGAAACAGTGAAAGATCAGCAGGTGATGTTAGCTATGATCCTCACAAAAGTATTGTACTTGGAGACCTATATAACAACAAAAGAAAACGTTCTAGAGCCAAAAGACAAGTTGGACACGCAAGGTCCACTAAAAAACAAAGGCGCAGCCTCACATCTTCATGCTCAAACACAAACAAGGAAAGAACATACCGCATATGAAACTGGAACACAAACCAACATAGTTATTGACCTCACAGAAGAAAAGCGCGCCAGTGACTTGAGGGCAACGCAAGGTTCAGTGCAAAACCAAACTGACGAACTCATTCTTAAAGGAAAGTCGCCGTTATATTTAACACGCCAGGCCTCCAATACACTGTTCGTTCTAAACAAGACGCCTGTAAGTAATCAGGTTGGGAAAGATAAAAATGAGCTTACCTACTCTATTTTTGACATGACCAACGGCAAAGACAAACTGAGTCTTGAAAACCCGATGGCAAACTCGAACCATAACCCCATTACGAAAACAAACAACAATGCATCACAAAAAAATACATCAAATAACGACAGTGCGCACAGAAGACAAGTACAGGCAAAAACATCGGCCACCGATAAAAAAACAAGCCAGCAGGCTACAACCAGTAACAACATCAAATATTCTAAGTCGAATGAAACAATTGAAAAACACAATGTCAGAAGTAGCTCAGCGGCAAGAAACTATTTGTCAGACTCCGACCCAACAGACGCATTATTAGATCTTAGTGTCTACTCTGCTGACGACTCTTGCTCAAGCACAACACCTGACCAACTCAAAAATAAGGCAAGATCTCACCATAAAAATCAGCATACTTCCGTACCCCCGGGAGCAAGCAATAAATCTGACAAGGAGCGTGACTTCGAAACCCTAGAAGAAAGGCGTAATCGCCTAGAATATCACTTCAAATCTAAAGAGGCAGAAAAACGCACGGAATCAACAAATAAGACACCGAAAACGGCAGACAAAGAAATAACCCAGAAGAAATCAAAAACTGACAGCTATAGACAAGAGAGGGGCAGGGAATGCAGAAAAGAGCAAGCAGAAAGATCTAGGCAAAACAATAAAATCTCATTAAAAAAACAAAAAAAAAAAATCGGAACCGTCATATCAAGTTGCACGTTCGGTCTCCTGTGGTGCTCAAAACAAGGCAAACAATAGAAACACAACGATAAAACACCAAACGAGGGATGCAGACATTAGAAATGACGGAAAAGAAAAAAATAGATCAAGTCCCTGCACTCAGGCAAAGCACAGGACCAAAAAACAAGCCTCTGGAGAGACGCATTATAATCCTAATAAACGCATAAACTACAGATGGATAATAAAGTTGTCACAAAGACGTTCAAATACCGAGGACCTCATTTTGAATAGAAGAACTGTCCTGACCATATTCAGTAAAATTGGCGAGTTACGCGAAATTCACACGGCAGACATAAAAATTGTGGAGCCATGGCACGACAGGTCGGGAGCAATCACTTTACTCCATGTAAATTCGAACACAATATACACAAAAATTTTAAACCAAAAACTTGACATCTATAGACAGGGATTCCACACCGAGGATGTCTCAGTCCAGCTCCCACATGGAAGTCCTAAAGCTCTATCCCGTAGACGACAAAGTACCTCAAAAGATAGACATGAGAACCCCAGACAAAAGTCTCCCCTAAACCTAAAGGGGAAAAAAGAAAATCAGAAAAAGTCACAAATCAAAAAAAAATTAGTCAACCGAGAATCATACTCAGATAAGGATCAAAACACCATACGTAGGGATGAGCAACAAAACTCAGAACGTACTCCGAAAACCCACTACCCAAAAGAGAGAAGTCGGAATAGAAAAGAACAAAATTCAGACAATAGTCATAAGCTAAATAATGAAAAGGAACACAATCAAAGATCGAACAATCCAAGGGAGGGAAGTCGAGATAGAAAAAAACAGAGACCAGTCAATAGCCAGAAACTAACAAACACAACGGTCCCAAAAACACCGGAGCCGCAGAAGTGCGCACAAACAAAGTTAGACACATCTCGAAACATCAAAACAGGGCTATGGGCTTGGTTGCCCAAAATGCTCGCAAATCATCGGACTCAATAGCCACCCATGAAAGGAGATCCATCTACTTGCGACACGTTAAATGAAAAGCCGATACGACTCACCCTATGCTCCTGGAATACCAGAGGTCACTCCCACCTAACGATGCCAGGTGGCCCAAATTTAGGGGAATACGACATCATTTGCCTACAGGAAGCGTGGCTTCAAGCAACCCCAAGATTGGAAGGATATCAAATCATTCTAGTCCCGGCCATCAGAGGAAGTAAGGGGCGCCCAACCTCAGGATTGCTGATAGCATGTCGCATAGGAACAAGAATGCAAATTGAAAAAATCTTACTGACAAATCAATTTCTGCTAGCAATTGTAATCTCGGTGCAGGTTCAGAACAACCAAAATGCACAAACCAGAAACGTAGTCATAGTTAATGGCTACTGGAACCCAGCGGCAATAACAACAAAAACATTCATCGATCTGTGTGAGAACCTATTTGTAGCTGCATTAACTGACCATCCCGCAGCAGATATCATCATGTGCGGTGATCTAAACGCCACTTGTAATGAGACAAAAAAATCAACAACAGCAGCACAACAGGCTTCAGCACACAGAGTGAAAGAATGGCTAAAGTTCTGTGAGCTACATGGTCTTTATAACCTAGACGCTGCACTTCCAGCATTAGACAGGCCACCTACGTGGGAGCGTCCACCCGCAACAGCCACTATTGACTACATATTTGTATCGCAGTCACTATTACCAATTACTGAAGCATTCACGATACATCGCACGTCCATGAGTGACCATAACCTACTTGAAACAGTTTGGTCCTTACCCAGCAAAACAAACATGTATCATAACACCCAAATCGAAGCCAATCCGCAAGGCCTAAGACTAAGAATAAAGCCTGCAGAGATCTGCGAAGTAACAAAGAAATACATTGGAAACAAAACTTTAGTGGTTGCTGATGGAATAAATTGTCAACCATTACTGATTCCATACATGCATCAAAAACGAGGAAACGGATTAGCCTTTGACCAAAGTTCCAAACACGTCTTCAACATGGAACTAGTGAAGACAAGGCGTAACTACAGAAGAGCGATAAGAGAAATACGCAAGTCCCCGAATACTGACATCATACATGCCACAAATGCCATAAAGAAAAGGTACAAGAATTGGGTGAAATTTCATCGACACAAACTATATCAAGCGAATGCTGAGAAAATAACTAAAGCTCTCGTCACTAACAACAGCCGAGAATTCTGGTCTCTAATAAAGGACGCAGATAATACATCGAATAATCAGATCCTAAATAACATCAATCAAGCAACTTGGATAATGCATTTCACCAAAGTTTTTCAATCAGCCTTACGCACACCTGACAAAGAACAATAAGTATCTACAGTCCCTTGGGTTGAATTAGAACAAGAAGATGACATCGTGAACATCATCACTAAACTAAAAAACTCCAGGGCACCAGGCCCAGATGGGATCTCAAACGCAGAGTTAAAAAGTCACCCAAAAGAATGGGCAAGGCTAATGAGTGTCATATTTCGGCGCTGCACAGAAACTCAGTCCATACCTCACTCTTGGACCAAAGCGATAATTATCCCAATCTACAAGAAAGGCAACATGAGTAATCCCGAGAACTTTCGCCCGATTGCCCTACTGGATGTAATAGGTAAGGTGTATGCTTCACTCCTAATGTCCAAATTCCAAAAATGGGCACTAGGAGCCAAGTGCAATGACCCCTTTCAATCAGGATTCAAGAAAAGCGCAGGTACAACTTGTAACATCCTACTATGCAGCACGCTAAAAGAAAACACATTGCAAAACAAGCTACATCTATATGTTGTATACATTGATTTCACTCAAGCCTTTGACCGAGTGGAAAGATTAATATTATGGGACAAATTAAAAGCGTGGCAATGTCCCAAGGAGCTACTTGCTCCAATCCAAGCATTACATCGCGACACCTCAATGAAAGTCCGTTTGAATCACAATGGATTGCTATCAGACGAAATTCACAGCAATCGAGGTGTAAAACAAGGATGCCCGCTAGCCTCTGCACTCTTCTTGACTTACATTGAATCAAACAATCTGTTAGGTCTACGTCAATCTGGATTTCGGCCCAGACATGGGACCGAAACGGCCCTATTAGACCTAAAAACCCAGATCGAAGTCCTGAAGGACAAGGGCAAATTAGCAATGCTATTACTCCTCGACCTCTCCGCCGCATTTGATTTGGTTAACCACCAGATCCTTTGCAGGCACCTCCACTCTGCTGCCAACTTCTCTCCCTCCGCAGCGGCCTGGATCAAATCCTTCCTGAGCAACAGATCTATGAGGGTCTTTGCACCTTCCGCTGCCGCAGCTCCCTCCCCTATTCATTGCGTGTTCCTCAGGGTTCTTGCGTGTCACCTACTCTTTACAATATCTTTACGAAACCACTCTTTGATGTGCTTGATCATCTGGGTGTCTCCTACACCAACTATGCGGACGACACCCAGATACTCATTCCCATTTCTGGTGATTATCTTGCTGACACCAAGGCCCTCAATGACGTCTACTTGGTCATCCAAGCCTGGATGGCCCAGCACCAGCTATGTCTGAACGACGATAAGACGGAGCTACTTATCCTGGGTACTTCACAACGTCTGAGCAAACTTGAGCCATCCTATCAGTCATTCAACATAGACGGCAACTCCATACAAGTCTCGAAAGACACCAAAACACTAGGCTTTTACCTAGATTCCACCTTATCCTTGTCAAGACAAACTAATGCAGTCAGGTCCACCTCCGCCTACACGTGCAAACTCATTTCAGCCTGCAGACCATTCCTCACCACCCACAATAGCGTCACACTAGCGAGAACACTTATCATGGCAAAAATAGATTACTGCAGTGCTCTATATTTAGGCACCAGCCAAGAAAACCTATCCAAACTCCAAACCACCCAGAACAATGCAATTCGAGCGGCCCTGAACATCCCTCGTAACCACCACATCTCAGAAGCCAGAACTAGCCTTAAGTGGTTACCCGTGAAGCAGAGAATTTCCCTAAAAACGCTTGCCCTCACGCACAAATGCCTAGCCAACAAGGCTCCGATCTATCTCTGCAGTCGGCTTTCGCGCCACTCCACTGCCCGTCCACTAAGAATTGCTCAGACTCACTGCCTTACTATCCCCAGGTTTAAGCTCCAAAAAGCGGGAGGCACTAGCTTCCCTGTCCTAGCCTCCAAACTTTGGAACACCCTCCCCGCTGCCATCAGAGCTGAAGACTCCTTCAACACCTTCAAGAATAAAACCAAATCTTGGCTCTTTGACCAGCAATAGTTGTGTTAGACATCTGTCCTACTTACCCAGCCCACCTGTTCCCTTACATGATTTCCGATCTGCTACCCACCCAACTACCTCAGGGATACTCCCTCTGCGGAGCCTAGGGATACTGTACCCTGTTGTAATATTTGTAATTATGAACATTGTATTATGCTGCTTTGTTATACTTTTATTGTAATTTATTTCCCTGTATGTTTCTTTTCTTGCAACCTTGTACAAATTGCGCCCTGATGCCCCCGGGCCTGATGGTCTGCGCGTTATAAATAAACAAATACAAATAATACAAATACATTGGTGACATTAACTGCATAAATGAAACAACTAGAGCATTTCCGCCAAAGCTGGGGCAAACGCAGATCGGACACCTTCTGTACGCCGATGACTTAACCATATTCGATGCGCTCCAAATCTATGCCACAAAAAACCATTTGGAAATAAATACGAGTAAAACCAAAATCATGATTCTCCAAAACAATGGTAACAAACGAAGAAATCAACAAAGAAATAAGTTCAAATGGCATTTGGGTGAAATCAATCTCGAGACCGTTGCCCAATGCAAATACTTAGGAGTACTAATGGACAGCTCTCAAAAAGAAACAGCCATGCAGACAGAACTTTATGCAAAGACCAAAAAACTAGCTGCCCAAGCCAAATTTGTGGACGGCAAATTTGGAAAATTCTCCCTAGTACCAACCATCAATTTCTATAAAATGAAAGTGGTACCGACAATCACGTATGGTGCAGAAGCAATGCCCACCTTGCCAACAGGCTTGTGGTCTAAGTTGGAAGCGCTGTTTTGGCGCACAGTATTACATCTTCCACCGTCAGTATCAGGGTCAGCAATCAGGCGTGAACTGAGCCTACTATCGTTAGAATGTACAGTCCTCTGCAACTCCCTTATGTTGTACAGAAAATGTCTAATTGCACACAATAACGAAGTCTTTAAGCTACTAAAATGCGAAATGAACAGCAGAAAATGCAAAATGCTAAACGACTGGCAAGACAAAAATCAACTAATTCTGAAGATCATCGCATGTGAAGATCAGGAGCTCATAAGCAATCCGTGCAGAATACTAAAAAAACTAAAAGACAATGATTGGGCTACGACAATAGATAACGCATCCAAACTGAAACTCACTTTGCATCTCCCAGGTAACACTCTAAAAAGGAACGAGTTACAAAGATTTGTCAATCAATGCCCAAGTAAACATATACGAAATGCAATCCTGCGTGCACGGCTAAACTTGTACAAAACAAGGGAGATCCTACACATTCGCGGACAAGTTACAACAAATGGATGCCGCTTCTGTAAAACCAATTCTGACCCTCCAAAAGAAACACTAAGACACTTAATCATGAGCTGCTCAGCCACAGCTAGTATCAGATCACAATATCTTGCACCTATGGCAGGGTTTGATATTTTGGCAGAAGAAGCGACATGGTGGGCGCGACTAATAGGAGGAGAAAAATCAACATGGCAAATTGCAATGGCACAAATGGTCCGACACATCGAAAACAATTTATTAAATGAAAATGAAAAGTAACAGATAACCGAATCAGATGAAACGAACGCTGTAATAGAGACTAACTGTGCGAACCTAACAACAAAAGAGAGAAAAACCCTGACAAAGCTTCTGACGACAACGATGATGATAGAACCTACAGTCTGTATTGTAAAATCTTATTTTTTGATCAAACAATAATAAAAAAAAAAAAAAAAAAAAAAATAAGCAGATGATCCGGTCACATGTTTCTGAGGAAAACAGAACTGTGTTCATTTGCTTGGAATAGGAAACTACAACTTTTTATATGAATTGATGGCCATTTGATTAACATTGGACTCCTTTTTGCTAAATAACAGGAGAACTGTGGGTCACAGTGAAATCATCCAGTACTCATACTAAAGATCACAAAAGCCTGTCAATTCTATGTATCTCTTAATTTTATGTGATGTATAGAATTTGAGTTAGGAAGAAAATCATGATCCTGACCTTCTCAGAATTCAGAGGAATTCAGAGGTTGGTGACCTGATAGAATGCAAAATTAATGTTTTGAGTGTGGTGTGGCATATTTTCACAATTTCAGCTCAGGAGCAAACCGAGAAAAACAATAGATCCTCCCAGGAAGGGCGTGCCAAAGTGAAATTAGTGTTTCCCGATTCGCCATAAAATGTAGAATTCAAAAATGTACATGTTCATGCAGTTATCTAAAAAATAAATATAGTTGCCATGTAGGGAGATTTTAAGAACACCAAAATTATAAACCAACATGTCATTTTGGGGTGATACATTTTTCTCCTCCCTTCACTCTCCATAATCCACACCTCCCAACTCCTTGTCCTATCAGCAAGCGGAATTGGTGGTGGCGGTAGGAGAGAGGTAGCCAATCCATACCGTGATAATTTTGATAACGACTAAGTGTAACCAGCACTATATAAGCACTATATATTAGAAATTTCCTATTTGAGAGGGGATTCTAGCTAGCAACAACTAACCTGAGAGGCATGGGCAGCCTCCAAAACCACTGGGGTCACACCTTGCCAGGAGAAAAGCAGTCTACCTGGAGAAGCATTAAACCTTGCAGGGGAGGCAGAGAAAGGGAAACTTGACGCTAACCAGGCCTGACATTGGAGGAGCCAGATGAGGACTGTGTGCTGGTGACTATCCTTGGCAGAAGCCTTTGACCAGATCTGTGATTTCCCCACATTGAGCCGTGCTCTTTCCCTGAGTGCCCAATAACCAAGACCAATGACACAAAAGGTGTGGGGGTTTCTGCCAGCCTTCATCTCCTTCTTGCATAGTGGATAGGAGGGGCAAAACTGTGTAAACCCTGGCCATATTTGGCGCAAACAATAACTCATCTAATTTCTCATAGAAAAAACCCTATCCATTTAAATTGAATTGTATTGGGAACCACCTGCCTTAATCCTGTCCATTTAATTGTGGGTGAGGGGGAAAAACTGTGTAGATCCTTAGCACATTTAATTAAAACTAATTCAATTAATTCCCATATAGAAAAGATCACAGGATGAGTTTTGTTACAATTCGAAACTAACAAATTGCATGCCTACTGTGTTACAGCCAGTATAGTCAATAAAGTACTTGGGTAACCCTATTTTCCTGTTAACCCTGACTTCCTTACAGAAGAGGGGTGTCCTTAATCCCAAAATAAGAATTCCTAGAAATCTGCCTTTCAAGTGAATGTAGTGTGTGCAAAACACATTTCCCATTTATTTCCATGTATTCCCAAATCAGAAGCCCAAAGCTCTGCATTTTGTCTGAATGAGTGTTGAAAAACGATTTTCCCATTGAGCTCATTTCCCAAACCCTGCCTTTCTACTAACATGCCAAAACAATGTTCCCACTGCATTCCCACTCACTGTATCCTGCCTTCAAACCAAAGGGGTCATATTTAATTGATACCTGGAGGGTTGCTGGGAGAAAAGAGCATTGGGATAAACTAAGCAATCACTGTGTGTTTTAAACGTTTTCTCTTGGTAACTTTGCAAAGAAATCTGATGTAAGTTGTGACTGAAAATCTTTGAATTCTACCTGTGTTTTTATAGTAACTGAAAGTCTTGGAAATACATGTTCATCAATTGATGCAAGTAATTTGAAGTTGTGATATTGTATTGTGCGTCGGTGGCTGCAATTTATTTCTTATTCATTGTTGTAAAAGTTAAATAAAAGTTTAAGTTAAATAAAAGTTAAATAAATATATATATTATTACTATACACCAGCCTGGTTCCTAGCTTATTGGTGGTACAGAGGGTATCTGCTGAATGGTATTATATAGGTTGGAGGCCTCACTAAAGTTGAATATGCTAAGCACTTTGTTGTGCACCACCTTGCTTGTGGGGGAACTCCCTGAATTGAGAGCGACAGTCCAATAAACCGTGACAAGGTAAAGTATTGTGATTTGTGTTTTTCCCAACCAACTTGGTGATTTATTTGTGTAACAAGAAGTTTAATTGTGAGCCACAAAGAAGGTGGCGTGTGTCGTTTCAGTGTTTTCTCTATAACCTATCTTCCAAATTAAATACAAATATAGTTCCTGTACCCCAGCCTAGTTCTCAGCTCACTGTGGGCACAGGGGACGGCGGCAGATTTGCGTGTCTTTATATGAGTCTTCAGTAAAGCCAGCGCTATAAAAACATATGCAAGTATTGTAGGGCTCCTTGATTGGGAGTGGGAAGGAACTCCCCAAGTTAAGGGTGGTCTCAATATAAGACAACAGAATGGTACTCCAAAAACACTAACAAATGTAAAAGGAAGTCCCATGGTTTGTATGTATATATGAGGCACATACCAAGCTTCATATTCACGGGTGTAGGTTAATGGCGACCCTTGAGTGGGACACATTGTGAGGCTTCATTTTTACAAAATAACTAACGGCTCCCAAGGTACAAGTCAGGGCAGCCCAAATACACATTTTGCCTGGTCCGCTCATGGGAAATCAACATATCACTCCAGAGGTGAATCTTACTTGCCAAAATGTAAAGTTTCAATCAGACACCAATCTGACTTTGAAAGGCCACTAGGTCTGGGGAATTAGTCACTCACCTGCCATGCCAGGGAATCTGTTCCAGCAAGGAGGGTGATTCGGAGGCACAGTTCGGTTAGCAAACCTCCAGGTGTTTGTATGAGCCATTTTCCCTCAGGCAGCTTTCTTACGGAAGTGTATTTCCTTTTGGAAAAAGGCTGCTGCTGTGCTGAGCACAGTAAAGGGCAAAATGCCTCAATCTCTCTCTAACCCTCCCTCTGTCTCTTTCTCTCTCACTCTTTCTCTCTCTTACACACACATGGCAGGTCCTCTTATCCTTTCCGCATCTTAAACACCCTGTGAATATCAGTGTGGACTTAAAATGGTGTTTGCATAGGTCAGTGTGAAACTAATGCAGCATGTGAATCTGAAACTCGACAGTTAACATGTGACGCTACAAAAGAGAAGAAGGGCCTACTTTTCCAAATTGCAAAGCTTTGATCAGGACACGTATCAGTGGCTGCATCAGGAGAACATCTCTTAGCTGCATGTGTGTTGTATTGTAGGAACGTGGCCTGCTTCACACAGCATCTTGCACATTACATTATGTCCGCTATTCCAATCATATATTGAGCTACAGGAAGCAGGGAGACTGTGCCAGAGTCAACGAAGGAACAGGATCATGTGACTGATGACTAATCTAACTATATGAAAAGGGGGTTTTCATTAAACAACATTTACACTCTACTCTGGATGCAACTCGGTCAGTAAAAATAAGTATTTTTTTTCAGCCAGTAGAATGTGCATTCTTTCCTTCTATGCTATGTAGAATTCGATCAACAAAATGTTGTTTAATCATCAGTAAGTGCAATTCAATACAGGATTTATTTATTCACATTTGTTGAGCGCACAGCAGCCGGAGGCATTGTGGTGCTGGTTACAGACATTTTCTTAGTTACCGATAAGCATTGACATTTGCATTGACTATTGCATATTTTTTGTTTTCAGTTTGTTTTGTGCCAATAAGGGGGGAGAAGTAAGGGTAGAGGGTTAGATGAAGAGAGTGGTTTTGAGTTTTTTATGGAAGGCAAGGAGGGAGTTTTCAGCTCTGATGTCTGTGAGTAGGGAGTTCCATAGCTTGGTGGCTATGTGCGGGAAGCCTAACACTCCAGCTCTGGCTTTGCTGATGTGGGGTGTTTGTGGTAGGTTGGTGTATCGAGTCCTAACTGGTTGTGTGGAGGAACATTTTGTTATGATCTCAGATAGATATGAGGGTGCTGTGAAAGAGAGGCATTTATGGGTGAGAGTGAGGATTTTGAATGTGATCCACTCTTTTACTGGGAGCCAGTGAGCTGCTTTTCTATCAGGGGTGATGTGGTCTCTTTTTGGTATGCTGAGTGCAGCTCTTAGTGCATTGTTCTGTGTGATTTGGAGTCAGTTAATATTTTTTGCAGAGGTACCTGCCAGGAGGGCATTACAATAATCCAGTTTGGCACTGATGGTTGCTCTGGCTATAGATAGACAATTGGGTTTGGGGAGGTATGGCTTAATTGCATTTATGAGTTTGGTGGTGTGTGCTGAGGCGGCTAAGGCGGCTGTGATGGCGCTGACCTGCTTAGTTATGGATAGGGTGAAATCTATGTAAACTCCTAGAGTCTTCACAGAGGTGGATACAGGGATGATGGTTTTGTCTATGATGAAATAGGAGTAAAGTTTGTCAAGTTTGGCTAGTGTGGTTTTTTGACCTAGTATAATGATTTCGGTCTTGTCCCCATTGAGTCAGAGGCCGTTGACTGCCATCCAGGCCTGGATGGTGGTGTAGATTGTGTGAAGGGCTTCAGTGTCTTTGTGGTATACGCCAGAGAATGGTAGGCCTACCTGGGTGTCATCAGCGTAGTGTGTATACGCGATACCCAGGGCATTAAGCTTGTTGAAGAGAGGCTTTGTAAACAAGTTGTATAGAGTGCTGGTAGTGGGGGCTGCGTTAGCTATGTCAGAGAAGACCTTCATGGCCCTACCCTCCAGAAAGGAGGGGACCCAAAGCACTGCTTCATTGGAGAAGTTGGCTGATTGAGTGAGATTTGAGGTGGGAGTCTTGTGGTCAACCAGATCGAACACAGCCGAGAGGTCTAGGAGTAACAGGAGGGCTGGCTTTCCTTTATCCATAATTTAAGTGATCTGTTTTTTTAGTTCTACTAAGGCAGTTTCATTGCTGTGTCCTTTGCGAAAACCGGATTGTCTGGCCCCAAAGATGGAATGGGCTTCAAGGAATTGTTGGATCTGGCAGTGGGTGGCTTTGTCCAGTCTCTTGAGGAGGAAAGGCACAGTGGTTATGGGGTGGTAGTTGTTAGGTTGGCTAGGGTCTAGCTTGGGCTTTTTCAGGAGGGGGCGTACCCATGCATCTTTGAGGCTGCAAGGATAATGCTGGTTCTGAAAGAGGCGTTGATGAAGGTTGCTAGTAGTGGAGCCAAGCTGTCTGCACAATCCTTGATGAGCTTCGGAGGACAGCTGTCCCCTTTACAGATAGAGGGTTTTAGGTTGTTGAGGATGTTGGTGACTTCAAGTTCTGTGATGTGTCTAAAGGAGAAAAGAGCTTTTGTGGTAGATGGGGTGGGGTGGTGCGACTGTTTGGCCCCTGTATGATGGGGTAGTGCATTGTAATGGTCCTTGATTTTTTTTGTAGGAGATTAATTTTATTAAGCACTGCCGCTTGAATGCTAGCACACCAGGCTTCATCTTTGATGATCTCGCCTGGGATGTTTGTTAGTGATGGAAGTAACTTCCTTAAATATGGCAAAGATTTCCTTGGATTGAGAGTTTGCATTAGAGATTCGAGTGTTGAAGGCATTAGCTTTGGCTTTAGTGATAGCTTCTTTATATTGGTGGGAGGTTAGGTTGATGTCTTTCTTGGTGTTGTCGCTAGGGTTATATTGCCAGTTTTTTAATGCCTCCCTCTTGTGGGAACACATGGATTGTAGTTCATCCATGAACCAGGAGTTAGATTGTAGGGTCTTTTTTTCTTTTTTTTTTCTAGTGGCGCTATGGCGTTGATAGCATTGGAGAGAGTATCTTTGTAGATGTGCGCAAGAGTGTTTGGATCATTCGAGAAAGGGCGGGGTAGTGCTGGCATGGTAAGGTACGGGCGCAGGTTATTTGCAGTGAGTTTTTTGGAGCGTCTCACTTTTGAAGGGGGGTGGGTGGGTGCTTTTTAGAGCTAGAGGTGATGGGCAAGGTGAATTCAATACAGTTATGGTCGGTCCATGGCAGCGCTGTGTTTGAAGTGATAGTGGTAAGACAGTTGTGGTCTGCCGCCCAGTCAAGGGTGCAGACCTTGTTGTGTGATGGGGTGGAGATGTTTTGGGAGAATCCTAGCTCTTTAAGTTCTCTAGCGCGGGTGGCTGCAGCTTTGTCCTTTGGATCGTTTAGTCCTAAATTTAGATCCCCAAGTAGGAGAGTCTTGGTGGAACCTTTGATGTTGGTGCTGAGTAGGTGGGTGAAGTGTCCCTGGAAGTCTAATGGGAGGCCTGGGGGACGATATAGCGTGTATATATTGACAGTGCTATTAAGAGACAGTGTCAGCTTTACAGTGAGCATGTCAGAGTTGCTCGGCCATGGGTGGCTAAGGGATATGATGGAGAGCGTTTCATTGAAAATGAAAGCTACTCCTCCTAAGCGAGCTGTTCTGCCTTGTCTGAGTATTGTGTAGCCTGCTGGGAGTGCAAGGGCAATGGCAGTGCCAGATGCCTCATGCAGCCATATTTCAGTGATGGCTAGTAAGTCTATGCTATGATTGGTGAGGAGATCATGTATTTCTAAGGCATGGGCGTTGAGAGACCTGACGTTGAGGAGGGCACATTAAATGTTAGGTGGTGGTAATGTTGTGGTTTTGGTAGCACTGTGGATGCTGAGTGTGTGGGAGGTGGTGGGTGTCTTAGTGAAGTGGTGAGATTGGAGTGGACTAGGTGTGTGATTGGTTGAGAGAGGGTGTTCGAGGTGTGGGGTGTATTTGTGTGTGAAGTAAATGGAGATTTCGAGAGGTGATGGATGAAGGAAGGCAAGTATGTTCTATTGGATGTGTTCGTGCTCTGAGTCTGGTGCGTCTGCTGGTATTATCAGTAGGGGTCGGCATTAGGTATGTGCTAGTAGCGAATAGGAGGGGGAGCTTGTGAGTGGTGCTGTAAGTGAGTGGAATGGTATATGGGGGTGGAATATGGGATGTATAATGTCGTGATTCAGTGTTAGAAGACTTAAGAGAGTCTTTCAGTGGGCTCGCATATAATGAGAGTGTGATGGCCAACGCTATAGTGATGGTGGGATGGTGGAGGCTGAAGAACTTGTATAAGACCTTGCTAGTGATTGTGGGCTGCATGGTGTGAGTGAGATCTGGTGAGAGGTGGCTGTGTGCATAGGGTAGGAGGCACAATGCAAACAGTCAATGGGGCATAGGCAGTAATCAGTCAGTGGAAAGTGGCACAATGCAGGTAATCAAGGGGCATGTGCAGTACACAATTATAGGCAAAATGGCACAGTGCGGGCAAAGGAGCATGTGCAGTAGACAATTATAGGCAAAATGGATATATGTACATTTTATAATGTCACATACGTATTTCAATATTTAGAACATTCAATTCACAATATAGTATATCATTATCAACACAAATTATATTTTCAATAGTGAGAATAAACAACTCAGAATTTGAAATATTGCCCTCACTTAGTCTATTTCATTTCACTATATAACATATGAATTTCTAAGCTATGATATCCCTATTTCACTAAGCAATACTATTGTTTTCTTATATGATATACACATTTCATTGTGTGCTATATGTACTTTATTTTTTTTTAAACGTCACTTTTCAGCTTTTTACATATTGTTTTTTAACAAAAATATGGGTTGGAATTGCTGAATTATATCCCTAAAGGCCCCTCACAATCAGCTGGTTTCATAAATGGTCTGACTCAGATGTTTGCATTTGCTTTACATTCTTAGCTGGTAATGACAGCATAAATATGGAAAAACAAAACTCTAATGAAACATGTGCTTCAATGTGTCAGGGCGGGTTTGTCCGCATTAGGGTTATACCGCAGTAGGGTTACCTTATGTTATGTTAAAGGATAATTATACTGTGCACTAACACCACCAGAGTGGTCACCTGGCACTCTGGCGCATCTGAAAAGCAAGAGGGTAGGGTAAGTTAGTAGGACTGAGGGAGAAAAGTGCAAACGAGCTGTGATGTGTGTTAGGAAAGATTTCATATTTGAATGTAATTTTCCCTCCATGTGTCAACCCCCAGTCTTTTTGCTGCTGTGTTACACCCTGATCTAACCTTTGCCAGAGAAGCTCAGCCCTCAGCCGCACTCCTCTGGGCTTTCACTCACTTCTTATGGGGGAACTGACATGCCCTTAAGACATTCAGTACTGGGAGACTTTGTTTCCCTTAGTCCTTTCCTCATGTTGCAGCTTTTGTGCAACAAGTAACAAGAGTGCAATGTAACTTACTTTACCGCACTCTTGGGTCTCTAGTCATTCCAAAGTCTCTAGAAACTCTCATTGGACTTATTATGAACTGTGCAGGTGTGTCACGGACAGGACTGGTGGCAGCTATCGTTTATCTTATGTTTTGAACCCTTTTTTGCCATGTTATCCGCGCTTACCGCGTTTGGCACGAATAGGTGGCCTGGCTCCAAAATGGCCATGCCACGAGGTTCTTTGGCCATCTTGCCCATTCACCTTCCCCAGGTCGAGCTGACCCGGGTCAGTCCTTATTTGGTCATGCACTTTCCCGTGAAACCCAAAGCTTTTGTGGGTTTCTCCATGCCTTGTGTGTGTGCCTCCAGGATGTGGGCTGGGATGTCTGTTCCCAAAACACATCTTGGGTGCCAGAGAGTCTGGAGTGTCCTGAATGCCTGGGACCACCGTGGTCTGTGATTGGTCCACGTATGGAGTGAGTGTTTGTGAGCAGATCTCCCATTGGGTCCTCTCTGTTTTGGCGCGAAGGGAACTTTGGATAAGAGGAGGCCGAAAACACCACTACCATGTCGATCTCCTGAGTTCACACGAACAATGGATAAGGAGCCAAGTATCCTGCAACAAGAAGCTGAGTCAAGGAAGCGCTGGTGACCCGCTGGAAGGTTTGGCACCCTGAGCCCGCTGTCGTCCTGCGAGACCCCTCTGCATCTGATCATCCTAGAAGGTCTGCAAAGGAACTTCGACCCATTGGAAAAGTGAGACCAACTATTTTCGGCACCTTCATCAAACCCTGCAAGTAAGCCTCTTCGGAAGTGTCCCTGGGCCAACCACTGGGCTGACTAGCTTACGCAGATCATTTGCTCTGTCATCGCTGCGGTTTCGAGGAAGCCCTCAATACTTGGTAAACTGCTTGCTCTGTGTCCACGGCACCCTCACACCGAATTTCTTACACTTGACATTCCCAGGTCTGAAGTCAGACGAGTGCGCCCGGATTGGAGTAAACGCGGTTACCGTGTTGCCCTGCTGTGGCAACGACCTGTGCAAGTTCGCTGCACTTGTGACCCTCTTGACCCTGAAGCCTGCTACCGTGGAAACTACATGGTGTCGAGACGTCCTGATTGTCGTATTCGAACCTGCCAGCGAAGTGGACTGAACTGGCAAAGACTGGGTCTGCCTGCGTCGGGGGCCGGTGAGTAGTCCATACCCCGACTGGTGGCCCTAGTGCAGGAGCCCATTTCTTTTCTACCGCTGTTGCGAAATAGCGACTCTATCCCGCACTCTTAGTCGCTCATGCTACAGACTTAGCAGACGTTATCCTGGAAAATGACCTTGACTTCCTCGCCATTACTGAATCATGGCTCCACGAGGCAGCAGGCCCCGCACCAACTTTAGCAGTCCCTGACAATGACACTATCCTTAGAGCTGATAGACCAGACGCATGAGGTGGAGGAATAGCGATTATCGCCAAAACCAATCTCTCCATGAGAATCACCTCCACACCTATCCTTACTTCCTGTGAGTTTCTTTCCATCAAACTACCTACCGCCAATTCTCAAACATTAAACATTCACCTCCTCTATAGACCACCAGGCCGTATCAGTACCTTCAATGAAGATATTGCCACTGTTATCTCTGAGAAGCTAAAAAATTCCTCACAAACCCTTGTGCTAGGAGATTTTAACCTAGGGTACAATGATATCAATGATCATCAGGCCATTGCCGTAGCCAATACCCTAACAGAACTAGGCTTCACGCAGAAAGTGAATGTATCCACCCATACCAAAGGGAGAACTCTTGACTGGATTGCCAGCCACAACTGTAATCTATCCATCATAACTATTGCCCCCCAAATCTGGACAGACCACCATTTAATCTCCTTTACAATCAATACTAAAAAACCCATAGCTCTAACACCCCCCTTCACCATAGTCACATTAACCAGAAACAAGAAAAATATCACGGCGGACAAAATCCTGCCCCATATCCTACCCAAACCTAACTGTTTACCTGACCATGCTGATCCTGGCCTTCTAGTGGAGGAATTCAATAATGCTATGACCTCCGCTCTCGACAGCATTACTCCGCTCAAACTTAGGAACAGTAAACCAAAAAAGCACCTGAACTCCTGTTTTACACCCCACCTAAAAAACCTAAGACTTCAGAAAATAAAATACGAAACGGCATGGAACTTACATCCCACTGCGGAAAATAAAACCAACCTAATAAACATCTCAACGCAACACAAAAAGGATATCCTGGCCAAACAAGAAACCTATAATAACAGGATTACCCAAGCCAATTCCAGCATGAAGGAGCTCTTCTCCATCATAAAAGAACTAGAAACTCCTATTGTAGTACAGGATGACTCCATCAAAGATAAAACCTGGTGCACAGACATACAGCTGGCACTAACTAACAAAGTGTCCAACCTCCAAACCAAAATTGCTCTAAAGAAAGCCTCACTATCAGCCCAAACCCAAACTCCCTTGAACAAAACTCCCACACCCAAACCTAAAGAACCTACCCAATTCAGTTTCTCTAAGCTCTCAGTGATCGAGGTAGAGAAAACTATTCTGAGTCTTAAACCATCCAATTGCAAAGGTGACCAATGCCCAGCACAACTGATCAAGGACGCTGCTAGAGATCTAGCTCCCTTCATCACCAAACTTATCAATGCCTCCTTTACTAAGGGCACCATTCCACGCAACTTAAAGGAAAACTGGGTACTCCCCATTCTGAAAAAACAAAAACTGGACCCCAACATTCCCACAAACTACCGGCCCATCACCACGGTGCCTTTCTTACTAAAAATACTAGACAAGGTAGCCTATACCCAAATCCAGAACTTCCTTGAGGTGAACCAGCTCCTTGGTGTCCGCCAATCCGGTTTCTGACCTCAACATGGAACAGAGACTGCCCTTATCGACTTAAAGGCCCAAAGAGACTCACTCTGAGACGAGGATAAATTAGCTCTCCTCCGTCTACTATACCTCTCAGCCGCCTTTAACCTGGTGGACCATAGAGTCATGTGCAATCACTTGGACTCTGCGGCCCACTTCTCAGAGGAGGCCATAGCCTGGATTCAGTCATTCCTTAGTGACAGGTCCATGAGGGTATTCTCCCCCTCAGCGGCAGCAGACCCAATACCCATCACCTGTGGAGTGCCCCAGGGATCTTGTGTCTCGCCAATACAATATTTTCACCAAGCCACTCTTTGACGATCTTGACAATCTGGGTATCACCTTCACCAACTACGCAGACAATACCCAGATTCTCCTACCACTTACCGGGGATTACGGAGAAGATCTGGCTTTGGTGAATAGAGTTTATAGCATCGTTCAGGCATGGATGGCCAACCACGGCCTATGTCTAAATGATGACAAAACAGATCTCATCATCATGGGCACCGCAGCTCGCATCTCTAAACTTAACCAAAATTACTCAGCATTTATCATCGATAGGAACACTATTAAGTTCACCAAAGAAGTAAAAACCCTAGGTTTTTACCTTGACTCGACCCTTTCCCTTACCAAACAGGTGAATTCACTGGCCTCATCCACGGCCTATACATGTAAATTAATACGAGGCGGGAAACCATTCTTATCAGATGACAGTTGTCTTATTCTAGCCAGAGCCCTTATCTTATCAAAATTAGATTATTGTAACTCCCTTTACATAGGGTCTACCAAACAAATAATCAACAGAATATAAGTGCTCCAAAATAATGCACTTAGAGCGGCCCTAAGTATTCCCAGAAGAGCACATGCCTCCGAAATAAGACGGAAATACAAATGGCTATCTACCCAAGAATAAATCAACCTCAAAGCTGCATCACTCATCCACAAATGCTTAAATAACAAAGCCCCTTGCTACCTAACAGAACGATTTAATAGAAAAAACCTTACTAGACCTACAAGAACAGTTAGCCCCAACGGCCTCTTAGTGCCCAGATTCAAACTAACCACCATTGGAGGATCTAGCTTCCCAGTTAAGACAGCTCAACTATGGAACTCCCTACCCCATGCACTTAGATCTGACCAAACGTTCAACAAATTCAGACAGAACACAATAAAATGGCTCACTGAGAATGCTATGTAACCTGCACTCTCCCATGTACCCACCACTTGTCCTGTACCTGATGGATACTGACCTGCTACTATGTAACGCTAGCTCTGTGATGATGATTGTTTGGCTGTGCATCGTCTTTACTTGTTTTTGTCTCACCCTGTGGTGCCATGTTCTGTAAATGTGTAACTTCTAGAACTAAGCTGTAAACCTACTTGTTCTCGTGCGCCCTGCTACCTCAGGGTCCGGCGCGCACAATAAATAAACAAACAAACAAACAAACAAACTCTCAACCTGCCTCTGGCCACAAGTGGGGGTCCTGCTTGAATAGTGGGGACTTGCTCTTCATCGACCGCTTCCACCTTCCTGAGCTGCTAGTGACCCTTGAAGACACCCTATTTTGTCGAGTGGCGCAAGTGTTTACATGTACTATTGAGCATAAGGCTCCTCTCTTCGTAGGGCTTGGACTGCCTCTTAGTTAGGTGTATTCTTGATCTGGAACTGGGTCTAAAGATTACTTGCACTGCCTGTTTTCCTCCCGATCTAGGTGGTCTACATATTTCATGCTTCTTAATCCGTTGGACCCCTCTGGTCTTGTATATATATCGTGTTGATTGTGATGTCTTGGTTTACTTCAGTATTATTGTGATTCTTTGCTATGGTCTATGTTACAAAGGCCTTGTAATAAATATGTCTATATTTTTAACATAACACCTGTCTGGAGTAATTTGTAAGTGTCCTTTCTTTGTGTGCTCATTGAGGTCTTTCAGTCACCCTCACCCCTCTTGAGACTTAGGGCCTCATCACGAGTTGGGCGGTAATGCTGGCGGTATTACCGCCGGTGGTATTAGCCTTACCGCCAAACCCCCCGGCGCTATTAGCCCCGGATCACGGGTTTGACGGTAATTGAATTCCCCATTCCCCACTGAGCCCATTCGGGAATGCCCCATTCCCCATTGGGCTCAATGTGGAATTTTTACGCTCTTACCACCGGCAGATTTCCCGCAGGTGGTAATAGCGTGAATTTTTTGGCGGATTTCCCCCCAGCTCAGAGCTGGGGAGAAATCCGCCGAAGCCCTGATTTGGCGGAACCTTAAATCCGGTGGTAATAGCGCGACCGCCGGATTTAAGGGTTACCGCCAAACTTGTGATGAGGCCCTTAGTCTTGACCGCCTGCCATAGCTACCCTGATTGGTCTGGCTTTCCAGAGGTTACCCTGTTCCAAGAAACTAGGTTGGCCTTCTGAACCTCTGCCCCTCCAGGTCAGAGTTCAGAAATCCATCTTAACAATGTGCTGTTGGCAGCTTCAGTTCAGTTTACACTGTTCGCTGAGCGTAGGTGTGATATTTCAGTCA
This sequence comes from Ambystoma mexicanum, assembly GCF_040938575.1. NCBI lineage: Eukaryota > Metazoa > Chordata > Amphibia > Caudata > Ambystomatidae > Ambystoma > Ambystoma mexicanum. Next base: position 375,237,192 of record NC_090928.1, read on the forward strand.
GTAGTAGTCATGTGCTAGTGTGGGTTGTTTCATTGTTGCAGTGTAGTGAAGTGCGGGCAGGTTTGTTGTGCAATATAGGTATGGTTGTGTTTTGTTTAGGGTTTGAGAGGCTTAAGCAGAGGGATGAGCTTTTCAGTGGGTTGGTTAGTGGTGGCGCTCCATCGTACCTCCTCCACTTTGGCCACCTGTGGTACGCGTCCATGCCAGTGTTCCGTATTGTGGTGTGATAGGGGGTTCCCCCTCCTATATTCTGTGCAGAGTTGTGGATTGTCTGCAGGGCTATTTAGTTGTGATGCCTCCTCCACCCTCTGCCCCGTGTTAAGACTGATTGATGTCTACACCACTTTGGCCGCTGGCATATCCTGGTGTCCAGTCACCATCACCTCCCTGGGCCCATTGACGTGGGGGGACCTCTTCCCTTCGCCCTTGAGCTACCTGGGCCAGACTGCACTTACCATGTTGCAATCGTTTTCTGTGTTCCATTGTTTTTAAAAATAGGGCAAACGTTGCCCTAGAGCCAATATCGTGCAAACTTTGCATTTGCACTGGTGCAAAGTTTCTGTAATCTGGCCCCAAATGAGCATTTTTCACTTATATGTTTTTGTGATAGGTGGGCTTTGTAAAAGGTAAGGATTGCACATTGCTGGACTGTCCAGCAATGAGAAATCCTTACCTTTTACAAAGCCCACCTATCACAAAAAGGACTCCAGCAGGGACGTCATTTAGGGGCCGCCAGGAGTCACAACTGCGACCCCTGCGGTTTCAATTGCTACCCCTGTGGTCTCCCTTGCTACCCATAAAATGCAAGATCATGGCCTGTGGCCAGTGCCATGTGGTTCTTTGCTTCTGGTTCAGGCCTCTTAAAAAAAAGACAAGAAAAGAAGAGGGGTTCCACAAGACTAAAACTTTCAGCAGTGACCCTAAATAAGAAAGAATAGGAATACCAAATAATTTGCCTTTCTGGACTTCTACACAATAACTGCTAGACTCATTAAAGGTTTATTTCAGGAACACTCCAGGGGGTGAGGCACTGAGTTGGTGTGCTCTTAAACGCCTCAACTCAGCCTTTCATCCTTCTGAGGTCGATAAATGAGTACCACCACAGGTTAGGTGAAATTGTATGTATATTTGTTCTATATAAAGCGCTAAAGCGTAAGCGCTATGTTATAACACATCATTCGGCCAAGGACGTCTGCTTGCATTCACAGTAATTTGGTAATATGGGCCTATACACACTGATCTTAAGGATACATATGGCGATCCGCTCTTGTACGAAATGTATATCACATTATAGTGATATCGTAACCATATTTATCGTACTGTATTTAGGAACAATGCTATGTGATGCCACTTCCTGTGTTGTCAAGTGGTGAAAGGTCATGTTGCATTGCTTCCCGTGATATCACTATGGCGTGGGGTCAAATGACATCACTTCCTGTGGTGTCAAGTTCAAGGGCCATATTATGTCACTTCCGCCACCCCTGGCATTTTGGTGAAATGACGTCCCTGGACTCCAGACTGCTCCATTTACACTTAGCCAGCAATGTTCAAGGAACATCTCCTTTCTTGGCAAATTCGTATTATTCGTGAGCACTTTCTTCTACTAGGAAACATTTAATTACATTGGCATATTTTACTTCACAATATGTTTTTGTGATAGGGTGGCCTTGTAAAATATGTGGATTTCACATTCCTAGTCTGTGCAGCAATGAGAAATCTTTACTTTTTTAAAAGTCCGCCCATCACACAAATGACTCCAGACTACTCTGTGTAACCATTTGCAACCAGTGTGGGCTGTGCACACAGAGAATAAATGCAGCATGGGGAGCACACGTGTGTGTACTATTCTTTCACACACAACTGTTAAGGGGCCGCACAGACCTACACAATCACAGCCACAAACCACTATTCTGTTGCTTTTGCCTACTTAAGTGCCCTTTTTCTATTGAATGCTACTATTCATGAATACATTATGACATGTTGTGATAGGTTGAGACTGGGCCGTCTTGCCTTGCTTGACAACATGTATCCACTCAGAATCTCGCAAGCTATTATTGTACAGTTATCAAAATGTTTTTTGCGTTTTTACTCTAAAGTTATTTCTCACGCTAAGTACATGCCTCCTTACATGCATGCTTGTCCCTCATGCTTTATAAGTAATTGTTACATTGAACATAGGCCCTTCGCCCCCTTAAGAGGTTTGGGGTTACAAGCTGAGTACTGTAGTAGCACGCCTGAACATTTCATAATGCTACTTTATGTTTGTATGGTTAGGAAAGCCCCTCCAGTTATGTTTGTGCCTGTGTGTTAATGCCTACAACTATATTTAGAAATGTGAAGTTCAATTTTGCGCAATTAAACATGTGAGTAATATTGGGCCCGATTCATAGAAAAAGTGCAAAGTCCCCGCAAAGCACTTTGCGCGTAAAACTACTTTGCGCTTACCTGCACGCAAAAGCATGTTTTGCGCACACACGTATTCATGGAATTTTAACCATATAGTAACCCCAGGTGCAAGTAGCAGCTGGAACGCCCACGATATGCCCTCACGCAAAGCAAAGCCAACGACAAATAACCTTTGGACCTACCTTTACCCCACCTTCCAGCACCCCGGCGGAACTTCATACTATCCCCCATGCGCCCCTAACTCTAAACTATGTGCAATCACCCCTAACTCTGAACTAAGTGCAGTCACCCCTAAATTGTTACGTTAACCTGACATTTGCTCGTTGGATCCTATGCGCACAGTGCTCTGCGCTTCCTGTCATGTGGCAGTGAGACCACAAGTTTTGAGTGTAACTTTTCCCGACTGAAGTTGCACGTTGGATTCCATGAATTCAGTTAGGTTTGTGCTTGACAGGGCGTGCGATTTGACTGCGTGGCCCGTCCCCAACACGCCTACGTTATTCCTTGTTCTACCTCATTTTGCACAAAGAATGGGGAATATGCATGTTCAGCCCCCTATTTATTTCTTTGCGTCGGTATGTCTCACACAGTCTCACACTTGACTGCGCGGAGAGACGCAACGGACATGCGCAAAGTACCTACAAGGTCCTGGAAATACATGCAAAGTGAGTTCCATTAATCACTAAACATACTTTTGCGCACTGAAAAGTGTGCAATGTCACTATTCAGTGCTAAAAAAAAATCCACAAATCAGGCCCATTATGTTTAATGGTTGTGATAATATCAGACCCAAAAAAATATTAAACTACTTAAACTATTTCTGTTGCATTTTTCTCCATGTTATATGTATTTGCAATTTCTGTGACCTGTGCACCCCTCACGGCTCAACTGTGAGCAACTGAAACAGTGTGGCAGACTGGCATTAAAAGTACGAAAAATATACTAGTGATTACCTGATGAGCAAGAACCATTTCACCATACAATTTCTGCCCTTTCAGATAATGCTTAAAGGCCCGCCTTACTGAGAGTTGGAACAATGCATATATATGCCAGTATCGCATGATAAAAGTATTATTTTAATGTACAATTAATTTATTTGTGAAGGCAAAGTTTTAGCACTGGCTGTGCTCAAAACAAGTTTCGTTAAAATACGGCATTGCACTTGCACATGTCAGAATAAATTACCATAAAAACTGCTTTACTGGCATTGTTTGTGTGAATTTGTGCAGTAAATCACATAGTTTGGAAGCGGTTTGGGGTTGCGCTACGGTAATTAGCTCCTTCCCCATTCCCATAAAGCCCTATGGGGGCTCAAATGGGAATAGGGAATGGTATTTGGAATGGGGATTTACCGGGTCCTCCATGGTCGGAATGATCCGGTAAGTCCCCATACCGCCTACCCGGACCCGGTATGCGGTAAGGGAATAGCCATGCCGCTAATTGTAATGAGGCCCAGAGTCTTTGGTACAGTCTTAGGTGTTGCCGAAAGGGCAGTTACTAGTTACTAGTGCCTAAGAGCAAAATAAAAATGGCAATGGATTAATTACAAGTTTTTTAAAACCACTACCAGTTCCATGAATTCTCGTCTACTTACTATTCACTACAACGATAAAAAGGAAGATCCGGATCATCTACTAAAACATGCAGAATAGGGACAAAGGGCATCCGCGGCTACAAACGTTTCGATGGTGGAATCGCCAATGGGACTGCCTACGGGTTGAGTATCCCTACCCCCAAGTGCAATGCCCTTTGTGCCATCAATTGAACAATCCTGCCCATCAGACAATGTTTTCCCGCCTTTTCTCTCATTGGAGGAAAGAGGGAAAAAATGAATTGGTCAATTAAGTTCTCCCGTTAAGGGTACCTCCCAGGTGACTGTGCAATTAGAAACAAAAACAAAAACTCAATTGAGGCTTGGCAGGTTGGCAACTCACCACCTGAGACATTACGACCCGGGCGGTAAGGGATTACCAGTACCGGTAAGGGCACTGGTACCGATAATCCCTTATCGCCCTACTACGAGTTCCCTTTGCGGGTCCTCCCTTAACGCCTGGTTTTACCAGGCGTTAAGGACAGGACCCGCAAAGGGACCTTAGAGCTAATAACGGTACTGCAATTTGCGGTACCATTATTAGCGCCTTCCCCATTCCCATTGAGCCCTAGGGAGGGCTCAATGGGAATGGGGAAGGGCCCTGGTGAATGGGGAATTGCCGCCCCCACCAACCTTGGAATGGGGCGGTAATAGCTCCATTCACCAGGGCGGAGTCGGTGAGGTTTTGGAGGCAGCCATGGTGCTAATAGCGCCATGGTTACCTCCAAACTCGTAATGACCCCCATTGAGGCCCAATGTCCAACTTGCTGAGTGGTGGGGGATGGGGGGCATGTTGGCCTATGTTCATTTGAAATGTCTTTTTGCTGTAAGAGGCGTTTTTCCCTTAAATAAGCAATATGTTTTAACCTTTTGGGGGAATTGCAAAGGCTAAAATCCATAACGTCTAAGGACTTAGCGCAAGTGGAATTTATTGATAACGCCAGAGTTTTAGATTGGGATTCTATTTGTTTGTTTATTTATCTCTGAGCTGGTGAAGAATATCGTCCTACAGGAAAGGTCGAGCTGGAAGCAGCGGGGCTATGTAGTTTAACACTCTGTGGCCTTCCCAACTTTAACGCCCACTACAGACCCCCTTATAAGTAAACAACTGCCTATTCCACGAGGCCCTTTAGTTTTTACTGTCAAATCGGGATTGTCCCGAGGGCAAGACGGAGTCCCAAAACCATCTGATGATTGCACAGTGTCCTATGATTCGGCTTTCATTTTGAACACATTGGGCCTCATTAGGACCCAGGCGGAGTGGGTTTCCGCCAGCGCTAATCGCGGCGGACCCGTCCGCCGTACTACGAGTTCCCTTAGCGCCATGGAGGTTTTCTCCGCCTGGTTTTACCAGGCGGAGAAAACCATGGCGCTACGGGACCTCGTTGTTAATTACGCCACCGTATTTTACGGTGGCGTAATTAACTCCTTCCCCACTCCCATTATACCCTATGGGGCAAGAATGGGAATGGGGAAGGGCAGAATGGGGATTGGGGATTTACCGCTCCGCCGAGGTCGGAATGGGGCGGTAAATCCGCCAACCCCCATGGCGCTATCGACGGCTTTCCGCCGTGCTTCGCGGTGCATTTAGCACCGCGAAATCCGCCTGGGTCCTAATGAGGCCCATTATATGATCAAGGGAATGCAAGACAAACTAATAAGTGAAATCAACAAAATAAATCTGGTCTCGTGGAACACGCATGGTTTTCAGCATCTTGCCTAAAATGATGATGTATGCTCAACGTGTGACCAGACATATCTACACGAGACATGGTTGACTGACATTGCAGTGTTGGATGGCTTGAGCCAGTGTGTAGGGGTAAAAGAGGGCAGCCTTATGGGGGGCTGCTCTGTGCGCTGCATCTGTCTAGTGGTACACTTATGACAAACTTGGACCTAGTAGAAGTAATGTTTTAGGTGTAAAATTAGACTGGCTTGATGCCACCCACCTTGCTCATAGGGTGTGTATCACCTTGAATGGCTATTATAATCCCACATCCACCAACTTGTTGGAATTTTGGGAATTTCTTTTGGAAGTCCTGGGGAATTATGGACCGGAAATAGGGACCAGTGTTATAGTGGTGGGAGACTTCAACAGTGAGTTCCTGGATGAACACTATTATGACTGGCGGGAGCTCGAAAGGTCTCATTTGTGTTAAGGGACAGGGGGAGAATCAGTAGAAGAATCCTAGAGTGGCATATGGACATCCAGAACGGTAGTCAAATGGACGACATTCTACCTCAGTGCACTTGGTTTAGCTCGGTTGCCCAGTTAACTCTTCATTATATATTAGTATGAAGGTATTTGGCCCTTATGCGTAGAAGCCTGACTGGTGTGACTCAACAGTGAAGTGATCATTGCCAAGTGATTCTGACGACAGTCTAGAGCATTAGCACTGAATATAGGGAAGCTAGTAATTTACGCCTGGAAATAAGAATGATGGACCATGCAATGATATGGCTCCAGTCAATGACAACAAGGTTTAATTTGAAAATAAATGAATGGTATCAAGGAGGAAAGCTTGCTGAGGTGGACCCTTGTGGGTTTGTACCTGTTTTGCAAAATGTGTTAAAAGGACTAGTATCAACTAGGAAACTCAAAGTGGGATCTAACTCAGGCAATCACCTCCATGAATGTAACAGTCTGATGCTTCAGAAAAAAAAGAATTTAGGAAGCAAGTATGGCTAGCTATGAAGCTGGGTTTAGTCAGTAAACCAGCTGTAAAAAAATTGAAATGGACACATACTAAATGGGCTAAAGGTTATCGATACATATTGTATCAGAAGGATGCTGAATCAATTTTGAATTGCCTGAAAACGAGCGATGGGTCACGATTTTTGTCTATGCTAAAGTCCATTGACCAGCAGGGCTATATGCAAGAATGGGTGTCTTATTTTCAAAATCTCTATTCTAATGCTGAGGCACAACATTTTGTAGCATTAAAATCTGCCTCTTCGTCCCTGGATATCCTTGATATAGACTTACTTGACATTTATTCTGCAATGATCAACTCTAAGATCTTCAACGCGCAAGGGCCAGATGGCCTTTCAAATCCTACTGTAAAATCTGACCCAGGGGTTTTGTTTGATCTGTTTTACAATATAGTGTGACTTCGCTCCTTTCCACCCTCATGGAAGGATGCAACAGTTCTAGTGATCTTTAAGAGCGGGGATCGGTAAAATCATGTCAACTATCAGCCGATCTCCCTCTTGGATGCGTCCTACAAAATGATCTCTACTTTGATTCTGAGGACCCTTAACATCTGGGCTGGCAATCGCAGTCACTTTGCCCCAATCAATAGTGATTTAAAAGGGGAACCAACAGTTTCCTTAATTGCCTGGTGTTGCACCTATTGGCCAAACAAGTGTTGGAGGCAAAAAGACACATTTAGCTCGTTTTTTCTGAATATCAGCAAAGCATTTGACTGTGTCATTGGAGTAACATTGTGGAAAAGAATTGAGAAACCAAGGTTGCCCTGTTCCCTTACTAGCCATGCTGGAGGCACTTCATTCAGACACTAGACTGCAGATTAAGCTTGAACAACGTGGAACTCTTTCGGACTGGGCTATTAGAAAGTAGGGCCTATGCCACGGTTGCTTATTGGCCTTGTTTCTATTTAATATGTACGTTTTGGACATTGGAGACTATCTAAAGGGTGTTGGTGTGAATCCTTCTAAAGTGGGAACCCTTAACAAACATGATCTGCTCGACAGAGATAACTTAGTCCTTATTGATTAGACGCTGGTTGGACTGCAGGGTTCGCTGGCGGCGGTTAATAAATATTTTCAGTCCTTGGACATAGAACTGAATATTTCAAAATCAAACATTTTTATTATCAATCCCCCGAAAGCAAATTTGCAGAGAAGGTTCAACAACTGGAATCATCGAAAATGAGGGATTGTTAAAACCTTTAAATATTTGGGTATTCGTATTTGTGACAGGGGGTCTCGAGGTGATTGCGAGGTCATAATCAAAGCTGCCTCGGCAACCGCTGCAGCTCAGCTGTGCCTTTTGGACAGGAGATATGGACGTTTCTGCTTGAAGCCGGTCGTAAGATTGTACCACCAGAAAATAGTACCAAGGATTATTCAGGGTGCTGAGACACTGGGGGAAGGATGGAAGGAGGCAAAGCTCAAATTCAGAATTTGGAAAAGGGTCTTGGGACTTCCCTTGGGTGGCCCGATGATGGCAAACAGACATGAATTAGGGCTTATTTTCCCTTCAGGTGTGGATAGAGTGGTGACGTTTACAACTACTCTGATCCATACTAGTGCCGCCAGAGGGTAGATTGTTTGCCTGGCTGAATGGCCTGTGGGTAAACCGCTCGGATAAGATTTCTACTACATGGGTTCGTCTAACAATTCTGGCAAAAGCTGAATCGACAGAGTCTGAGCTAGAACATTTTCCTCTTAAGGTTAAAAATACATCTTTGAAAATGATTGGATCATCAATAGAGAAATATTGGCTGGCCATAGGATCTAGGACCATTTCCAATGGGATGTGAAATTATACAATATTGTGCAGCCGGGCTTTCAAAAACACCTATGTAGGAAATGTAGAAATGTCCTTCTTAGAGTGCAATTGATTTTGTTTCCTACTAACGACGTGCTAGGAGCAAGAGCAAAAATTCCTAAACAGGAGAGACTATTCCGCTTTTGTAAAGTTGACATTGAGGCATTAAAACATCTTATAATCGAATGCATGGCAATTCGATTATACTTATTTGGCAATTATATAGTAAAATCAGGAACTCCTTCTTGGGATTGGATGTGACATCGCCTTCTGGCAAATCCAGAGGATGCATTATGTATAGCTGCGATGAGATGCGCAAACATGATCTTTATGGAAGATGAGCAGTACTGGTGTGAGACCCTTATCTTGCTTTTTTCTCCATATACACCAGGGGTGTGCGATGGTGTGTGTACATAGCTCTCATGTTTATTCCAGCTGGAAAACGCCTTTGTGGTAGGAGACTGTTACCATGTGTCTCTTCTGGCAATGTTAAACCTGGTCCTTGCACCTCAATTTAGTTATAGTGAACCTGGCTATTTTTGATCGCTTTCTTGGAAAGCAGTTAATGACTGTTATGATTTATCATTTTCCATTTTCAAAGTGAGTTGCACGTCGTTTTTGTATATTGTCATTGGTCCATTGAAAGGTTTCTTCATGTTAATACCATGTTTCATGAATTTTGTAGCATTGTAGGAAATTATTGTTATGTGTTTCCAATAGTTTGTCTCCTGCATTTTAATCTAGCTATGGTATAATACATTTTCACAAGTTGCCAGTGACAATATGAGTGTTGTGACTTGTCACTTCTTAATTATAAGGGGAGCCTTATCTCGCCTTATGCTGATTGTGTATACTTTTTCATTGGCAGAAATGAAATGAAAACAACTGCAACTATACACTTTAACTCCGTTTTTGCACTTTACTTTTCACCTCTTAACTTCGAAGTGAGTCCTATGCTGTTTTTGGACACTTTGTTGCTATATATAGTGTTAGGAGAAACTGCTGCTGCGAGTTACACTTTGCACTTAAACTCCTTTGTTGCACTTTACTTTTCACTTCGCAACTTCGAAGTGAGTCCTATGCTGTTTTTGGACACTTTGTTGCTATTTATAGTGTTAGGAGAAACTGCTACTGCCAGTTACACTTTGCACTTTAACTTTGCTGCTGCATTCCATGTTTTCATAAGGAAATTGATAGTGTAATGTTTGTTCTCCTTTAAGGTTACTAGAAACTGCTACTATCAATCTTGCATTTTAATCCGGGTGCTGTGTTTTATATATTTTTTATATTCATAAAGAAAATTGAATTTATTTTTTTTTATGAGAAAGATCCCTTATGGGTCGAAATGTCCTTGAGACACAGTAGACAATGTTTTCATGATCACTTTTAAATGAGACTGTGGGCCCGATTCATAGTTTTTTTATTTTTTTTTGCAAAGTGCAAAGTGACTTTGCACTTTCGACATAAACCTTGATTCATGGAACTGTGCAAAGTATATTTTTGCTGTGTAAAACCAGTGCAAAAAATATATACTTTGCACAGTTCCATGAATCAGGGTTTGTGGCGGCAGTGCAAAGTCACTTTGCACTGTGCAAAATAATCTATGAATCAGGCCCTGTATTACTATTATTATGATGGAGAGCAATATGTATTATGGAATGTTCTATTTGTTAGAGATATATACATGTGTATATTTATATATTCATATATGTATTTAAGCAATGGTTGTATTTTGTGCTGTATTAGCGTTTAATGTGTGTGAAGAACTTTTAAGTCGTTGTTTTATCTGTTCTTTCTTGTTTTCAAACGATATCACACAAAATGAAATAAATAAATACAATTAAATTTAAATAAATGGGGACTAACACTGCCATACAACCACTTTTAATCCAGTGGTAATTCCACCGGACCCAGTGGCGGTAATGGTAATTCCGTTTGGCTGTATTCGGTCGGATTTACCACCGGAATATAGCCAAACTTGTAATGAGGCTGACTGCATTCGTCTGGAGACTAATAGCACAAAATTATTCAGCTGGAGCCCAGTAGTAATTTACAGCTGGAATTTGGCTGAATACTTGGCATTAGTATGTGAGAGATAACACAGGCACTTCTCCTGGAGTGCTGGGCCAAAAGCTGTATCCCATATTAATAGAGAACTACTTGATTTCAAACATATTTTCTTTCTTGTAATGCTGCTATAGTTTCAGTCACTTAATATATTGGGGTTATGGGATTTAATATTTTTTTTGTGGCGAAAGCCTAAATGTGTGGTAGTGAACAAGAGATTTGTGAACGAAGGATAGCACAGGGGCAACAGGCTGGTGTTGAAAGCAAGACCACGCAGAACAAGGCAGATTCGAATCCCAGATCCGCGCTTAGAAGCGATCTCAGGTGATAAAAAACAAATATATAAACGAACACACTGAACAATGCATATTACACATCACTCTTTTGTGGGAGGTGTCACATCTCTTCGGCAATTTCGGAGCATCAGTATGTTTGGAATCTTTTTTAATCGATTGCTTTGCACGGCAGCACCGACTCCCAAATGCTCAAATAAAACACTTGTCTACAGTGAGAAACGAAATGAATCTTACAAATCTGACTAGGCACGTTCTTGCCGCTCTCCGAAAACACATCGTAAATGTGGAGCAGACGGACAACGTTTCATTTGATGTGCGCTGCTGCCCTCCTGTGGCAGGCGCTTGCCTCTGCACAGTTGGAGATCGGTTAAAACGACTTCTATTAACAGTGCATTCTGAAGTTGTGCTGGGGCTTTCTGTGTGGCATTGGTTATGCCAGATTCCAGATCATCTATCCTGCTACATTTCTGGGCTTCATTTACATTTCTAACTAAAAATGAGGGCATATTATTAGAGCTTAATATGTTCTGCAGGGTGATAATCCTAAAAATGAATCCCTTTATAAACATAAATGTCCGGTTGCTGCTTGTTTGTGCAGCTAATGCTGACATGTCCCAGAGGTCACACAGTCCTTGAATGTATTTGCAGTCGGTGGTGCATCCTGCACCAGTCCAATACATCACCCCACGTCTGCCTGTCAGGCGGCGTCAGCTCAAACCTGTCGATGGGGACATGGTCGGTTGCTCCAGGATCTTGCTCGTCACCTTCCACATTCAGTATTTGTGTGCAGTTCCACATTCATTTGTTCATTTGTATTTCATCGCACGCCGGTTCCACGTTAGATTCGTGCTTAACAATTACACATCCAATAAACATAACGACAGGAAGTAATTTTCTGTTGAAATGAGACACCAAATGGTTAAATGCTTCCTTAAATGCATCATCTTCGTCATCAATGTCTTCTGATTCTACAGGTGACAAGTGGATCATCTTGATCATCGAGTCACAACCAATAGAAAACAAGCATTGGCAAAGCCAATAGTTTTGGCGTTTACTGCTGTTCTTTGCATTCAGCATTTATAGGCGCCAGGGTGCAAGGAGTAGGGTGCAAAGTTTCAAAGGAGAATGCAATGAGGGGCACAGGTGTGCAAGGGAATGAGAAGGAAGGAGAATAGAGCAAGGGAGGAAGCGATTCAGAGAGGATGCCATCGATGATGAACAAGAGGAAATATGAGTGAGACAAGTTGCGTGTGAGAGAGTAAGAAATGAAGTGAGAGTGTGAGAGGAAGGATGAAAGGGGGCAGAGAGTAGGGGTGGGGTCAGTGGGGATTAAGAGATGTTGGTGGGGGTTGAGAGAGTGGGGGAGGTTGAGTGGGGGTAGAGAGAGCAGGGGTAGGGTGGGTGGGGTAGAGAAATTGCCAGTAGGGTTCGTGGATGAGGGAGAGAGAGCAGAGATAGGGTGGGTGGTTGGGGTAGAGGGAGAGGGCGTAGAGTGGGTGTGTGGGGTATAGAGAGTGGGGTAGAACATCTGGTTGTTGAGAGAGTGGGGGTAAGGTGGGTGGGGTACAGAGCATGGGCGTAAGGAAGGTGGGTGGGGGTAGAGCGTTTGGGGGTAGGATAGGCATTTAGGGGTAGAGAGGGGCAGTAGGGAGTGTAAGGGTAGAGAGAGTGGGGATTTATTGGAGTGGGGGTAGGGTGGTTGGGTTGCAGTAGGGTGTAGTGGTAGGGTGAGTGGGGGTAGAGAGAGTGGGGGTAGGGTGGTAGGGTGGGGTTACACAGAGTGGGGGTAGGGTGAGTGGGGTTAGAGAGAGTGGGGTAGGGTAGGTGGGGTATAGAGAATGGGCGCAGGATGAGTGGGGTAGAGAGAGTGGGGGTAAGGTGGGTGGGGTACAGAGCATGGGCGTAAGGAAGGTGGGTGGGGGTAGAGCGAGTGGGGGTAGGATAGGCATTTAGGGGTAGAGAGGGGCAGTAGGGAGTGTGAGGGTAGAGAGAGTGGGGATTTATTAGAGTGGGGGTAGGGTGGTTGGGTTGCAGTAGGGTGTAGTGGTAGGGTGAGTGGGGTAGAGAGAGTGGGGTAGGGTAGGTGGGGTATAGAGAATGGGCGCAGGATGAGTGGGGTAGAGAGAGTGGGGGCAGGGTGGGTGGGGTAGAGAGAGTGAGTGTAGGGTCGGTGGGGGTAGAGAGGGGAGGTAAGGTGGCTGAGGGTGGAGAGAGTGGGGGTTGGGTGGGATAGAGTGAGTGGGTTTAGGGTGGGTGTTCGGGGTAGAGAGGGGAGGCAGGGTGGGTGTACGTAGAGAGGGTGGATGTAGAGTGGTGGGTGGAAAGGTAAAGAGAGCGGAGGTAGGGTGGGTGTGTGAGGGCAGAGAGAGTGGATTTAGGGTGGGTGGATGTATGCATAGAGAGTGTAACTTGCACTGACTGCACCATCTCTTGAATGGCCTCTTTTCTTGGTCCACGGTCGGCCAGAGTGGCCACTGACAGATTTTAGTCACCCCCTGAGATGTTGTCTTGTGGTGTCCCTCAGGGTGCTTGCCTTCCTTCCACGCTATTTAATATATACACCTGTATGCACTTCGACCTCCGGGATGGCATCAGTATTAAATATACCAACTATACCGACGACACCCAAGTGTTCATCGAGATGACTGGGGATTATGACAGGGACAGGGCTAAAATCAACCACACATACAGTTTGATTCAGGTGTGGATGACCACCAACTCACTGGCCCTCAACAATAACAAGGCACAACTGATGACTGTGGGCTCTGATCAACAGGACTCAGGCCTTACTATGAAAAAACATTCCATGCAAATAAAAGCATCATGCGCTTACACTATAAATCTATTTCATGTGTTGCCCTGATCCAATGGTACGAACATTTCGATTATATATAGGAAATTAATCAATTGGAAGTTAGGGCTACCTATGGACCACATTGGAAGTTATCTTTATCCCAACGATACTGTCGTATATGTAAAATGTCAGATAACCTTGACACATCTAGGCATGTATTAACTGCTTGCCTGAAACTGTATGACCAAAATGTGCTTCAGTATGGACGCTACGTCCATGATTGTGCAACGATGCATGACCATTTTGGCATTTTTGTCTGAATACTACCTCAGAACGTATGCACATTGCACTTTATAGAGTGTGGACCGATGCGGTATTAGCCTTTGAATCTTCATGAATTTAGGTGCACCTAGTTCAGAGACCATGGTACGATAGCCCCACAAAATCTATTAAATGGTTCAGGATTCTGTTTTAAGATCTTCGATGGTAAAGTTTTGTGTTGATTGTTAGTGTGATTCGTTATGAAGAAACCATTTTTGAATCATCATGCATTAACTATGTTGGAATGTATTTGTTTAAAAATGTGTTTATGTCTATTTAAATGTTATTTAATTATTATTTGATTTGTAGCTTATGGACGGTAATTTAAATTGTAACAGTTGCATGCGTTCATTGAACTAAACACAACTATAATGATACCTAAATAAATAAATATATGTGTGACGAACCAAACATTTTAAGGAAAAAAAAGAAGAAAAAAATGCTGGTTAGGCAAATCAAACCCTACTTGTCTGCCTCTATGCATCATTAGTGACACTGCATTAATTAACATTAGAATCGACTACTGCAATAGTCTATTGGTCGGTACCTCTAAAGGTAACTGTGAACAGGGGATAGCACAGGGGCAATGCACTGGTCTTGGAAGCAAGACCACGGAGAGCAACAGAGGTTGGAGTCCCGGATATGCCCTTAGAAACCAAACTCCGGTACACTATTAGGCGCATTATAAAAAAATAATTTAATTCAATGAACGTAAAATCACTACAGATAACTCAAAATGGAGCTGTGAAGAACATATCGCATTTCCCAGGCAAGCAGACCCTTGCACTGGCTGCCAGTCCACCATTGCATTTCCCACAAAATCCTCTCTCTCACATATAAATGTCTTACAGGGAAAGTGCCTGACTACCTACTTCAGCGGTTGCACAAGGCCCCCATCACCTGCCTTCTTCACTCCAGTGCATCCATCAAACCTATTTGGCCTAGTTTTAAGCTGGAACCTGTTTCAATGCCTCTGCACCGGTTCCTTGGAACTCTCTCCCATCCAGCATTATAGACGTGCCATGGCTCAACATCTTCAAGAAGGCCATAACGTCCTACTTCTTTAATTTCAAGGCTTAGGCAGCTGACAAGCTGGTGGCTCTTATTGCTGGATCTTGGCAACCCCGTGGACTGTATTACCTTTAATGCTTGTGACTATGTATGCGCCCCGAGGCTTAGGGGCGTGCTGCGCGTAATAAGAATGCAATAATAATAATAATAATAATAATAATAGGACATGGGTAGGTGGGGTATAGAGAGTGGGGGTAGGGTTGGTGGCCATGGGTAGCGAGAGTGGGGTCAGAATTGTTGGGTGGCAGCAGAGAGAGTGAGGTTTGGTGGTAGACAGAGTAGGGTTACGCTAGGTGAGGGGTAGAGAGATTTGGAGTAGGGTAGGTGTATGGTGTATGAGGGCAGAGAAAGTGGGGTTACAGGGGTTGGGTAGGAGCAGAGAGAGTGTGGGTATGGGTAGAGAGAGTGGGGGTTGGTGGTTGTGTGGGGGTAGAGAGAGTAGAGGTAGGATAAGTGGGCGGGGGTAGAGCGAGTGGAGATAGGATGGGTGTCTGGGGTAAATGGGGAGGTAGGGTGTGTAAGGGTAGATAGAGTGGCAGTAGAGTGGGTGTATGGGTTGAGGCAGTGGGGGTAGGGTGGCTATGTGGGTCAGAGAGAGTGCAGGTTGATTCAGTGCAGAGAGAGTGTGAGAGTGTGGGTATGGGTAGACAGAGTAGGGATTGGGCGGGTGGGTGGTGGTAGAGAGGGGATGTAGGGTGGGCTGGTGTAGAAATAGTGTTGTTAGGGTGTGGGTGGACAAAGAGAGAGAGGGGGAAGAGTGGTAGGGTGGGGTTAGAGAGAGTGGGCATTGGGTGAGTGGGGTTAGAGAAAGTGGGGGTAGGGTGCATGTGGTCGAGAGATGGGCTAGGGTAGGATGGATGGGGTAGAGAGAGTGGGGGTATGGGTAGAGAGGGTGGGGATTGGGGTGTGTGTGGGGGTAGAGAGAGTAGAGGTAGGATAATTGGGTGATGTTAGAGTGAATGGAGATAGGCTGGGTGTTTGCGGGTAGAGAGGGGAGGTAGGGTGTGTTAGGGTACAGAGAGTGGCAGTAGAGTGGGTGTGTGGGTTTGGATAGAGAGAGTGGGGATTGAGTGGGTGGGTGGGGGTAGGGTCGGCCGGGGTGGAGAGGCTGTTGGTAGGGGTGGGTGACCATAGAGAGAGTGTGGGAAGAGTGGTTGGGTGGGGTTAGAGAGAGTGGGCACTCAGTGAGTGTTGTTAGAGAAAGTGGGGGTAGGGCGCAGGGGGTAGGGTGCATGGAGGTAAAGAGATGGGCAAGGACAGGGTGGGTGGAGAGTGGGGGTAGTGTGGGTGGGTGGACAGGGATAGAGATTTGTGGGAGTAGGGTGGGTGGGGGTGGAGAGAGTGGCGGTTGGTTGGGTGCATTTGGGTAGCGAGAGTGGGGGTTAGATATAATATAATAGGTTATTTGTAGCGCACTTAATACCCAGAGGTTTCTAAACGCGGACCCGGGGATCGAACCTGTGTTGCTCCGTGCCGTCTTGCTTCCAAGGCGAACACGTTGCCCCTGAGCTATCCTCCCGAGAGTATGATGGGTCGGTGATGGTAGAGAGAGTGGGGTTAGGGTGGGGGTGGTGGTAAAGAGAGTGGGGTTAAGGTGGGTTTGGGGTAGAGAGGTGGGGGTCCTGGGTGGTGGATGAGAGAGTGTGGGTATGAGTTGATTGAGAGTGGGGGTAGGGTAGGTGGGTGGGGGCAGAGCTAATGGAGATAGGGTGGGTGGTTGGGGATAGAGAGGGGAGGTATATTGGGTGAGGGTAGTGAGAGGGTAGCTGGGGGTAGAGAGAGTGGAGGTAGAGTGGGTGGGTTTGTGCAGAGAGAGTGTAGGTATGAGAAGAGAGGGTGGGGGTTGGGTGGGTAGGTGAGACTAGAGAGAGCAGGGGTAGGGTGGGTGGTTAGAGGGGTCGGGGTATGGTGGGTGAATGAGTGACAGTAAAGCATGGGGGTAGGGTGGGCAGAGATAGAGGTGGTGTTGATGGGGGGTGGGTGGCCATAGAGAGTGGGGGTAGGGTGGAGTTAGAGAGAGTGGGGGTAGGGTGAGTGGCGTTATAGGAACCGGAGGTAGGGTGGATGGGGTAGAGGAAGTGGCAGTATGGTGAGTGGATGTAGAGAGAGTGGGGGTCAGGGGTAGAGAGACTGGAGTTAGGGTGGGTGGGGTAGAGAGATTGGTGGTAGGGTGGATGGGTTGGGGTATGGGTAGAGAGAGTGGGGATTGGTGGGTGGGTGTAGAGAGAGTGGGGGTATGGTGGGTGTGTGGGGGAAGAGAGAGTAGGTTTAGGGTGGATGGGTTGGGCAGAGTGAGTATGGCTATTGGTTCAGAGAGTGGGGATTGGGTGGATTGGTGGGGGTAGATAGAGTGGGGGTAGGGTGAGTGGAGTTAGAGAGAATGGTGGTAGGGCAGGTGGGTGGGGGTAGATAGAAGGGGGTAGGGTGGGTCAGAGTAGAATGAGTGGGGGTAGGGTGCGTGGGGGGGTAGAGAGAGTAGGGGTTAGGTGGGTTTGTGGGGATAGAGAGAATGGGGGTAGGGTGGGTGGTAGAGAGAGTGGGGGTGAGTTAGGTGGGGTAGAGAGAGTGGTGGTAGAGTTGGTGGGGGTAGATAGAGTGATGTGTCAGTATAGAGAGTGGGGTAGGGAGAATGGGGTAGAGAGATTAGAGGTAGGTAGGATGGGTGGGGGAAGAGAGAGTGTGGGTTTGGGTTGAGAGGGTGCAGGTTGGGTGGGTTGGTGGGGGTAGATAGAGTACATGTAGGGTGGGTGGGGGTAGAGAGAGTAGTGGTAGGGTGAGTGGGTGGGGCTAGAGAGAATTGGGGTAGGGTGTGTTAGGATAGAGAGAGTGGGCTAGAAAGAGTAGGGCTAGGGTGAGTGTGTGGGTGTGTGGGGGTAGAGGGAGTGGGGTGGGGAGGTGGTGGTAGAGAGAATGGAGGTGGGGTTTGTGGGGGTAGATAGAGTGATGTGTCGGTATAGTGAGGGGGTAGAGAGGATGGGATAGAGAGAGTGTAAGTAGGGTAGGATGGGTGGAGAAAGAGAGCGTGGGTATGGGTTGAGGTATCAGGTAATATTATCTCCATATATATGGTCGCCGTAAATAATATTGCCGGGAAAAAGTCATGGCGATATTATTTGGGTGACCATATATATGGGGACAGGGGCAGTGGGGGTGGGTGGGAGAGAGAGTGGGGGTGGGGCAGTGGTAGAGGGAAGGTGTTAGGGTTGGTGGGGCTAGAGAGAATGGGGTGTTAGTAGAGAGAGTGGGGTTAGGGAGATTGGTTAGGGAGATTGGGGTAGGGTGGGTGGGTTGGGGTAGAGGCAATAGGGGTAGGTTGGGTGGATGGAGTAGAGTGAGTGAGGGTTGGATGGGTAGGTGGGGTAGAGAGAGTGTAGGCATTGTAGAGAGAGAGGTGGTAGGTAGTGTGGGTGGTTGGGTGGAGAGTGTGGGGATAGGGCGGGTGAAGGTAGAGATTGTGGGGGTACGGTGGATGTGGGTAGGGAGGGTGTAGATTGAATAGGTGGGGTAAAGAGGCAGCGGGTAGGGTGGGTAGAGATGGGTGGAATTAGGCAGAGTGCAAGATGGGTGTGTGGATGATAAAAGTTGGGTAGGGACAAAAAAGAAGAGCGCAGCCTTGGGAGGACTTGTCATAAGGAGCCCAAAATATCCCAACAAAAAACAACCACCTCACATAGTGGTGGGTGGGTGGAGGTAGAGAGAGTGGGTGTGGCATCCGTGGTTGTAGAGAGAGTGGGGGTGGGTCAAAAGGTACTCCTGAAAGTAGTCCAAAATAGTCCAAATATCCACAAATAAATAGCCCAAAATAGTCCAATATGAAATCACTGTGCAGCTGGGAAATGGAAAGCCAGGCACCCGACTGATTGGAGCAAATATAGTTAGGGAACTTCTGATTGGGTAGTGTGGCAGGGGAGTTTGGAAAAAGAGATTTTAGTGATTTGGCAGATTCATGCCATGACATTGCCCGTTGCTATAAACAGAGACAAAAATTACAACATACACCAATTTTTAGATATCAAACTCTCTGTATTTGTCCAATATGTTATGTGGTTTTAACTGATTAAGTATGAAACTTAAGGTGCAGGGGAGAAACACTGGTCCTGGCACATGGACCATACAAATATGCAATACAAGTCAAAGTTCCCAAAGATATGGGAACTCCTGTCCCCTGCACACTATCAAAGGCCGGATGTCAGCCAGATAGCAGCCAAACCATTACTCTATAGATTTACAAATGTATATATTGAAGCAATTTTTATTACTGATTTTGCAACTTTTCCAAAAATAGGAAGTTAGGACACAAGGTGGGCATACCAGTCTGGGGTTTACTGGCGATAGTGAAATTTGACCAACCCCACCTGTTTGCCCTGCACAGGGGTGGAGCGGGGTCCGGCTTTGTACTATCTATATAGGTGATTTTTGTAGATTGACGATTTCACGACTTTTCCAAAAAGAGGAAGTTAGGACACAAGGTGGGCATACCAGCATGCGGTGTACTGCTGATAGTGACATTTGACCAACCCCACCCATTCGCCCTTCAGAGGGGTGGAACAGGGTCTGGCCCTGTACTATCAGTATAGGCGATTTCGGGAGATTGCTGATTTGTCAATGTTTCAAAAGTGGGTAGTTATGACACAATAAAACATACACAAGGATATATCAGACCCCCCACATGCACATCAGCTGCAGACCCAGGCAACGCCAGGTGGTACCGCAAGTATTTATAATCATCCCAACCAAAGTTGATACTCATTTATCGACCTCAGAATTATGAAAAGGCAGAGTTGGTTTGGCTGGGATTGGAACCTGCGACCTGAAGGTCACACATAGATCACAGCAGTGAGCACTCATCCCGCTGAGCCATCTTAGCAGCTGTGCCATACATGTGCCTACCCACCTATGCGCTGAATTATTGAGCTGCGCCTGGTTACCTTGCTGCCCGCACTACACATCAGAGTCCCCCGCCTTGCTGCGACAGTGCTGTCAGTTATTACAGTAGTGGTGTTGCACCAATGTCATGTAATCTGACTAGAGCAAGGATCTGGAATGACCAGTGTGACACCCATGCTGTAACCTTCTGCCACATTGTTATTCAGAAAAAATGTTTACCTAGAACAGTAGCGCTGTGTGGCTCACACCATTGCTGCATGTTGTATTTTTGTTTTGCATTTTTTTTAAGTACTCACACAGCACACCAAGGCGCTGTTACAGGAATATGTCTCAGTTGCAAATTTATAAGTGCTTAATACCCAGAGGTTTCTAGGCTCGGACCCACGTTGCCGCTGAGTTATCCCCTGTTTGACTAAGACTGGCTGACATTTATTTTAAAGCAAGCATTGGCAAAGCCAACCATTTTGGCTTCCATGTAGGCATGGGAAAGGCATTTTCCAGGCACTTCCATTATAGGTTTGGCTGGCCAATAGACGGAAACAGCTGGAAAATGGTGTTAGCACCTTAGAATAATAAGATCAGATTGCCCTTTTCACTGATGGTTACACATGAATACAGATGGAAAGCATTGTATCCTTTCAGTATTTGTTTGTAAAAAACGAGAACAAATTAAATTGATGTGTCTTGAGTAGCTCTTCAGATTGTCAATTATGTTTTGCAGACCAATGGCTTTGCAAAGTAACACAGTGGAGCGGCTAAACACGTTATTTATTTCCTTTTGACATTGTTTAAAGGGATAAGAGATGTTTACTACATCATCACGGCAGTGCAGTTGTTTGTTTTAAGGTGACTGTGGATCTTGGCTTGATGTGCAAGAATCCAGCTCTATGAACTTCCCATTTTCGGCATTGAAGCACTACATTTTTAACTTGAATACATTTGGAAATGCACTAATGGCAACATATTCTTTTTAACAGAGCAAACATAAATAAAACCAGACTTAATTATGGCAGTGCCCGGCAAGCAAGAGCGATAGACGGGGGAGGGGAGTGGCGTTTCATCTCATTAAAGAAAGGTGTCCATGACCGAGAAGCACTTCCGATGCCCTGGAAAATCTGTACTTCCAACCAGGACTGGTGTTGCCCAGGTATGAGATGCAGAAAGGTAAAGACCATCTGGGGGCAGTTCCCAGAGCCCCCGGAACCCGTTTCTCCCCATTCCCTGTGGCCAGTCCCAGGTACCAGCTGACTGTTCCAGCCTATCTGCCTGCAGGCAGGAGCCCATCCCTTCATCCACAGCGGGGGAAACACACCAGAATGACAAAGCATCTGCATTATGTCACTATGATGTCACCGAAACTATCTGGGCTCTGTCAATACTGCCTGACAACCAACCATAAATGTAACAACCATAACAAATCGATTGACATAGTACACAGATAAACAATTACAGAGTAAAAAACATAGGGTTAATTTGATACTTTAAGTGGCGGAACCATTGAAGCACCGGGTAATAATCCGTAAACAAACCGTAAACCATCTTGAATGAATATACTTTTCACACTCTCATATTAAACAATGCCATCAAAAGCTACTGGGATGGGAAGAAGGGAAAATGGCACCTGGAGGGCACATCGAGGCAGGACAAAGAGGCTGATGACGGGCCCTTTGCCCTTATATATGAGGACATATCAAGTCATGTAATTTCCGGGCCAACTGCCCGAAAAAGGGTGACGCCTAATGTCTGCCGCCCCACTATGGAGTGGTGTCTTCTTTAAGACATAGACGTAATCACCTTTGTAAAGCTACCACTGTGCAAAGGTCCCAGTTAGCACAGTAACAGCCCTGAGTAAAAATGAATTATTCGCTTTATATCGTTGATTATCTAAACCACCATTCAAAAAAGGCTTGGACCAATAATTACTAAAGATTTTCATATAACCAAGGTTATGCATAAATAAGACATTTTGATATTTCATTGCATACAGCTTATTTATTGAGAAACAAAGCAATGGCGGCCAAATAAATGGCAAGAGGAAAAGAATACATGTACTCAATAAAATGTAATGATGGTGTGTAATGGGGACCACTGGTTTAAAGCGGTTCATAAGCAATCACAAATCAGAAAATGTTCTTGTAGCCAGAAAACATGTATGGATCAGCACATTTTAAGGCAGGGAATCTGCCTGTTTAATAGTTAAATAAAATGACATCACTTTACAGATAACATACTGTCCCGAGTAAGGCATAAGAAGCCTGAGAGAGTCTGATAAAACTGTTGCCTTTATCAATGTTTGTTTTTAACAGGAAGAGATATAAATCAAGAGGCTGAGGGCACACTCAGTTAAGACATTGTACAGCTGCAATTAAGGCATTAACTCTGAGCAGACAGCTTAGAAATAATACGGACAGGCCAATGTTTGACAATACAGCTTGACAAATGTAGCAAAAAGAGATCCTGGGAAAATGTGTTTTGGGTGGGATGGGGCAGGTACTGGGTAGAACATGGGCATAGGAATTAGAAGGGCAATAGTCAATGAATGGGTACGTTTGCAAAGTTTGCAAACAACACATATAAGCTGTGTGTCCTTTCTCACATGCCATCTCCCGCTTAGCTGTACGCCAATGAAATAATGTCATTTTATAGGTGGTGCTGAAGTGCCATCTGCCACCCAAAACTAATAATAAGGTTGGCAAAACATTGCCTCATAATTAAACTGTGCGTGAGACAATAAGTGCCCGTGGTAAACATGAAGTCCAGGGGTTCAGCCCCGGCAAACACCCTCACAAATTAAACACTGGTTCCACAATGCTGATCTTTCAGCTGCCAGTCACTCCTGCTCAGGACCAGCGGTGGGCAGAGATACTGCGGATGAAGCCAAATAAGCGGAATTTGCCTCTATTTTTGATATGCTGGAAGAGCAGATTTTGTTTCCCTGAATTGCCACATTTGGGCGAATTTAGTTGGTTTGAATGCCCACAATGTCAGCCAATTTGTTGGCTAAAGGTTTTGTGGTCCTCTAATTGGCTGGCATCTCACTCACCCAAAAAGAAAATCACAGAAAAAGTGCAGGTGGAGAAACAGCCTAAAAGGCCATGTTTCCTCCACAGATGAAATTGGCAATGTTCATAGATTTTGCCCAGGATTCTCAATTTCTGTGTGGTGCAAATTTCAGACATGTTGCCCACCCCTACTGGTGACAGGAGTTGTCTTTAGCCTCTTTATTCTTGGGTTCAATCTTGGATGACCACAAATTGCAATGGTATTAATGAAGGAAAGACATAGCCAATGTTCACCATTTTCTGGTGCGGATTGCCAGGCTGTACGTCATCCCTCAGAAGGAAGCAAAACCCTGAGATATTGAAATTATCCCACTGTGACCAGGGCACCCCCGCCGGATCAGTTTAGATCAGGCTCTGCTTAAAAATGCCTTGAATGATTTATGCACTTCCCACTTGATAACTCCACTGCACCCAATACTGAAGCAATTATCCGCTCTGAAACAAGAATGTGGTAATTCTGTGTTGGGTTGGGAACTTGCCAAGCATATCCATAAATTCCAAGAACTAGAAAATTCACTTACACTGCTGCCAACTTGTTCAGCTGGAAAGGGGGAACATTACTCCAGTTCACAGGCCCCTTACAAGATTTCTATTAATGTACTAAGGTGGTCATTTTGGGTTTGGAGGTAGAGTAAAGAGGAATGAAAATGCAGCAACTATTCATACTGCATACAGCAATTAAGGCTGGACACACGTCTGCCAGGCTGATCTTTCAAGTCAACCTAATAGCCCCGGCAGGGATTTGGCTGTCCAAAACATCAATCAAACTTGCATGCAAGCTCAGAAGGATGGTTTCCACTTGGGTAGGCCAATCTGAACCCCAAATCTCTGGCTGACAGTTAGTGGGTAAATCCCAGCCCGAGATTGCCCAGTAGAGATGAGGTGACCAAATAAAATGACCAGCTAATGTTCCCTTCCTTTTGTGAATTTTGCTCGGCTGTAACAGTAAGCATCTCCAGGGCAGACTCAACACTTGGTTTAGAGGTGTTTGATAGACTTTGGTCAACTCAGTGATATTGACCTCTACAAAAAGGTTGCACTCTAGGTAAAAATAAATAAATAGATATTTTATATTGTGCCTCATGCAGCCTCAAAGCTCAGGACCTTGAATGGGTATTGAACCCACCCTCCTCAGTTTGGTCTTGTTTGCAAGACTAGCGGGTTGCCCCTGGGTTATCCTCGACCACTGGATGTAATATGCTCCTTTTAAACAATTGTAAGGGTTTTTCCTTGCAACTGGTATTTTGTCTCATCACAAACCAGAATGTTGCTCACCTATCACAAAATGCTCACATACATAAGAAAATGACATGAGGTGATCACCACTGTGTTTCCCTCTTAAATTATTCTTTATATAGTTAGATTTCCAATTTTTATTCCTCATATCACAATGGTGAAGTTCCCTTGGCACAAGGGTGTAAAATATTATAATAAATTCCACGGTCAACCTTAGAAAAACCATGTACTCTTGCATCGCCCTAAATTGGGCGGCAACAATTACATTTGTAATCAACACACGTGTCCTGATTTTACAGTGGTTTAAGTCATTCAAAACAACACCACATTGATGATTAATTCACACAGTTAATTTCTAATTCTAAATTGAGGCAGTGCTTATACGTGGGTCCAATCTTGCAAATTAATTTCGACATTGTCCATCTTCGGGGCTGAATCCGTCTGATATAATCAATATTAACAATCACAAATATAGATTTAAAAACAATGAAAACAAACAAAACAACACATCAAGAAATAGATTAGTACTGGATTACAGTTGTGAAAATCAAAAGCAGATTACTTCCAGTTTACATAACATAATACCTCTGCATCAACACTCCGGATAGGACCTGAAAAGATAATGGGGGAAAAATACTATATGTAGGAAAATTACTAGTTACAGTGTCATTCATAATTGAAAAACAAAAACGGATTAACACTTCCTGTGCGTATATAATGCGTCGCCTGTGTCTTCACCTACTCCTAGTAAGTTTCCAGGACAATGTTTTACAACCTCCTACAATGAAAAATAAATGTAAAATAAACACAACCTATTTTCTCTGGGAGTATTACCTATCGTTTAACTAGCGTATCCTGTTTTCGTGATAAGGTAGTTCTTACCTGCTTAGAAAGGGTCATGCTCACAATAAGTTAAAAAATGCATCCTGCAATTACCTTTGCTCACATATACTGAGTCCCTTGCCCCGTGACGTCACCGGGATGCTGGCAAGCGTGGTGACATCACTGGGCATGAACATTTAACACACAAGCACGTTCAGATTAACAAGCAAGCTCCTGCAATAAAACGGTGCTGTGTGGTATTATGGGCTTCGATCTAATCTACCAGGCTGAATACACATTAACAGTGCATTGGGCATTTTAGAGTCAATCTTTTCATGCAATCCTGTGAATCCTGTGCATTACCATGTATAATGGGTCACATTGAAGTACAGCCCAGAGGAGCAAATTACTCCATGCCCCAAACTTTGTTCATCATGGTTAGATGCTAATCTCTACGTTGAAGCAATGCACGTTGCTCCTGGTCTAGTAAAATTCACAGAATAGCGTTTGTATCATAAAGGCCTATAATTCAGCCTGTGCTCAAAATAATGCCAGTACATTTTAATCAGTCGCAGGTAGTACTAATCATATAAAGGATACGTTCTAGTACCTACATATGGCTTGAGATCATTGTATGGTGTATGCTGCTCAGTGACCCTACACTCCAGAATGTTCAGAGGTGTCATTACAAAATGGGAAACATCATTCATAATGTTGTACACATCAATGTGCATTCATCTGTGTGGCATAAACCTGGGATCAAAATTCTAAAACAAACAGTTACATATACCACTATTGTAATCTCCATCTTTTAAACAATTGCTTATATGCATATCTATCATGCACGCTCCCACATCATTCCTTGACCTGTGTTCCTTAATTCCTTGACATAAAATGCATCTAATATAAGAGCTCACAATCCCTTTACAGGAAGCATGGTTAATGAAACCCCTCAGTAATCCCATTGTGGGCCATTGAGTCCACTTCTCTGTCCAGAATCTTTCGCTGTGACCTAGTCTTCAGGCCAAGTCTTCAAGGGGCCTTTTTTTGGAAACTACTTCTACCACTTGAAATCGTATTTGTGAAATGTCTTGTTGCTTCTCTATCCAATTATGTGCTACTGCTGAGTTCATATGTTTTGTCCTGATGCATGATCAGTGCTCATTCCAACGTTGCTTGAATTGTCTCTTCTATTGTCCTACATAATTCATACCGGACATTTTATATTATAAATCACAGGTAGCAAAGCTATGGATTTTTATATTTTCGCCTGGTCTCGGATGGTGTACAACATTGCCTTTGGTTACAAACCCACAGTTTGCACCGTGCAAACATGGGAACGTGCCTGTTCTTTTGGTTTGGGGCTGTTTTTTAATCAGTCCGATCTTGACCAACAGTCTTTCAAATGAGTGCTTCTCTTGTAAGCAGATTTCGGTGGATCGTGAAAATGATGTTCAACACGTGTGTCGCACGTAAGTGTTCTCCAGTTTTTCTGAACCATAGACTTGATTTGCCTGCTCTAAATGGAGTATTTAGAGACACATACTAAAGACAGGGCTTTCTTCTGAATACAGAAAGAGATCAATAGGAAATTACATGCCATAACATTAGGTAGATATTATAAGAACAAACGAATACCCAGGGGAATAAGGATCCCCTTAAGACCAACCCTTTGCAAAGAGAGCAGAGAGTTTGTGAAGAAATGGTAAGCAATACTAAACAAGTGCTCACTTGATTTGATTTTATTGACCAAACAGAAGTTATCTAAAAATCTAGGGTTAATCAAGACAGACGTACAAGAAACAGAGAAGGAACTTAATAGATTATTAGGACAAGGTGAATTAGACACCATACTACTTGACATCAACCAGAGACTAGAAGATTATAAGGGTAATTGGAGGCAAGAAAAATGAGAAAACTTAGACGTGACAAGTATGACTACCTTAACAGGAAAGTATATACATGGATGGATAAATTCAAGCTGTTACATTTAGACAAGGAAGCTCCACAAACACCTCTAGCGCAGACTCAGAACCCACTCGTGAACCTGACACTCAAGAGAGAGGGGAAGCAGAGACAAGAGAGATAGTAGATGGCAATATAGCGCAAGCTTCAACATCTACAGTTACTTTTTTAGAAAGAGCGAGAGAAGGCGAAGAACGAGGAGGAAAAGCGGAAACCAAAGACAGGAAGGAAGAGTAACCAGACAACAAAAGAAAACCTAGTGATTAATCCATCCAATAGGAGGCAAGAGGACATTCATGCCACCAATCAGTGTCCCGTCTGTAGATATTTTTCACAAACCGGTCTTGAAAGATCTTGAAAAGATATCTTATTAACATCCTAAAGTTAGTAACCTCAAGAGTTGCGTCTTTTAAGAAATCTGTATGGGGACAAGAATGTGACAATCTGACCTGCCGATAAAGGCAGAGCATTAGTTATAATGAACACAACTGTCTATTGGAATGAATGAATAAGGCAATCGGGTGACAACACAGTTTATAATTTGTTAGAAATGGATCCCACACCATCTATTATGTTGAATCTCACAGAGATCTTAAACAAAGCTGAAGAAGGTGAATGGATTAACTCTAATACTAAGTTGTTTCTACAGGCCACCCATCCCAGAGTACCCAATTTCTACACATTACCAAAGATCTATAAGCATCCCACTAAACCACCATGGAGACCAATAGTGGCTGGCATGGACACTGTGCTACAACCATTAGGTAAATACATAGACTACTTTCTACAGCCCATCCTCCAGAAAACCAGAACTTACATTTGTGACACTTTGCATTTTCTACAGTTGTTTAGACACATCACAAACTCTTCAGGATATATTATGTTCAGAGGAGAGGTGAAAAGTGTGTACACCTAAAACCCACACGACTTAGGCATGGAAGCGTTACAGCGGTTCCTTCTTATTTTCAAAACAATTAACATTATTATCTTCAAACCTTTGGGACCTCGATAGGGGCCACAATGGCACCCACGTACGGTAACTGCTTCATGAACACTTTTGAAAAAGACCATGTGCTAGAACATCCACTTTGGCAGAATTATTTAAGTTCTAGGTACACTTTATTGACAATATCTTTGGAATATGGGAAGGGACTGTAGAAAGCTTACAAGGGTTTCTAACTTATCTTAACACCATTGACTCCTGAATACAGTTCACCAATGAAACGTCAGAGAATCATATCCATTTTCTTGATTTGGTAATAACACTCAAGAGCGATGAATATACAACTAACATCTATCAAAAAGAGACGGATAGGAACAGCCTGTTACACCACCTCTCTTGTCATCAGCCACTTCTGATTACAAATGTACCCTATTGTCATACGTTGAGAGTGAGTAGGATTGTAAGTGATCCAATAGATTATGATGATCAGATCAGAAAAATGGTGGATAGGCTTTTGGCCAGAGGATACAAACCTAAGGAACTCAGTGCATGCAAGGAACGATTAGCCGACACCCAACAAATAGATGTACGGAATGCAGAATGGAAAGAGAACCTGTCTTTAGTATATGTCTCTAAATACTCCATTCAGAGCAGACAAATCAAGTCTATAGTTCAGAAGAACTGGAGAACACTAACCTGTGACATATCTTTTTCACAAACCACCAATATTTGGTTACAAGAGAAGCACTAATCTGAAAGACCATCTGGCCAAGACCGGACTGATTGAAAAACAGTTTCTAAGCAAAAGAACAGGCACGTTCCCATGTTTCCCAAATGCTGACTTTATTTAAAAACAATATACCCCTCTTTCACAGGATATATATGTGAGGGGAGACCCACTGCAACCCCCTCAAACTCCTCTCAACATTAATTATTTACTTTACCCCATACCCCACATATATATGCAGAGAAGCAGTGGTTGAAAAAAAATGGACTTTTCGGCTGGTGCAGTAAACTCTGCGTAGTAATTGTATGATCCCAAGGCAATCTTGTACACCATCTGAGATTAGGAGAAAAGATAAAAATCCATAGCTTTGCAACTTGTAATACAAGCAATATGATATATACTATAATATGCCAGTGTGGAATGTATTACATAGAACAATCGAAGAGGCAATGGAAGCAATGTTGGAATGAGCACCGATCATGCATTAGGATGAAAAATATGAACTCATCAGTAGCACGTCATTGGCTAGAGAAGAAACATGACATTTCACAAATACGATTCCAAGTGGTAGAAGTAGTTTACAAAAGCGGCACCTATAAAGACTTGGCCAGAAGACTGGATCAGAGGGAAACAATCTGGACAGAGAAATTGGACTCAATGCACCCCAATGGAATTAATGAGGAGATTAAATACCTATGTTTCCTGTAAAGACATTGCAAGCTCTAATATGATGTACATGTTAGGTTAAGGAATTGGGGAACACAGGTCAAGTTATGAAATTTGGAGTGTAGGGTCACCGCCGAACAGCATATATCGTAAAATGATCGCAGGTCATATGTAGGTACTAGAGCACATCATTTGTATGGTTAGATCTTATTGTTTTGCACAGTAATTGTCACACATCTGTGACTGATTAAACTATAGTGACATTAAATTAAGCACAGGCTGAAATATATGCAGTTTATGTCATGTGCATTGTGTTAGATCAGGGGCAATGTTCATTGCTTCAACGTAGAGATTAGCAACTAACCATGATGAACGAAGTTTGGGGCCTGGAGTGATTTGTTTCTTTGGGCTGTATTTCAATGTGACCCATTATACATGGTCATGCTCGGGATTCACACACGGTTTTGTTGCAGGAGCTTGGTTGTTAATCAAATGCACTTGCACGTTAAATGTTTATGCTCCGTGACCACACCATGCTTGCCAGCGTCCCGGTGATGTTGCGTGGCAAGCGACTCACTATATGTGAGCAAAGGTAAGTGCGGGACGCATTTCTGTATCCTCGCGGCTCCGAGCTTTAACTCTCAGCAGGTAAGAACTACCTTATCAAGAAAACAGGATTGTTAATGACTCCAATCAAGCATTCCCATTAAGTCAGTGCCTTGTCTGGGATTGCTCAAGGGAAGCCCTTATTTATATATTTTTATGACAAGTTATAATCTGGATGATGAACCCTTGTATAACGCCCCTCTCTGACCCCACTGAGCCAAGAAGTAGATTTGTTTTGCAAATTAAAAAGGTTTATTTGAAAAATTAAGCAATAGATATATATCACACTTTTATAATAAATTAATATTTGATAATCACACTTATGAGTATAATGTCGATCAACAATGGGTAATGTTATACTAGCACACTTATTTTATTACTTAGGAGTAGTATAGAGGATAAGGTAGCTGAGAATGCTTTATGGTTTCAAGGAGATGCAAAGATGAATAAAAGGCAGTACAGAAACAAACTTTATATGATTTCAGCAAAAGATAATATGATCACTTTTTCTCTGACAATTCACTCCCCCCCTTATGCAATATAAAAAGATGGAAAGAAGAGCACACAGTTCTCAGGAATACAATCAAATGTAGTTCAGTTCCCCCTTAGCAAGCTTAGATCACAGGGATGATACTTTAAATGTGGTTTGCAAAGAAGGGGCAAATATGCTAAAATGGTTTTTAATTCCCTATAAGAGATTCAGGGTGGGTGATAGCTACTTTAAATTAGTTCAGGATCACTTTAGCAATGCTCTATGAATGATTTTCAAGTTGCAAACGAATTTCAGCAAAGGAAAGCAAGAAGCTGCTATTTTGACAAGTGAAGATATTTGAGCCAAATCGCAAATCGAAGCACTTTTTCCAAGTGCGTCAAGTGCGATTACGGAATAAGTATAATGAATAGAAAGTCGGTTCTGGGTTCGTTGGAAAGCCTAGAATCTTAGCTTTAAAATTGAACTTGCTCCTAGCACAAACGGTTCAAGAGATACGGACGATTTCGTGAAGGTAGTTTTTCAGAAATGAAATCATGATTCAAAATGGCAAATGACACTTTTACAGGCTTAAAATTGGACACACGATTCTATAATGCAGTTTTGGACAGGTTAAATGTTTTGAATCAGATTATTTTAGGCTAAGAGATTGGTTTTGCACAGTTCTGGCTGAGTACTCACACTATGAATTTGAAATAGGCCGTCAGGGTCTGGTCAGGTTGGGACTGGACTCCAGGCGGTTGGTTCTGAAGTCACAGCTATCTGGGTCAGCTCTGCTCTGCTGGTCTGGTCTGTTCTCTCTGGATACAGCACTGCTTTCTGGGTCTGCTACCGGTTCTGGCAAACGTTCTTTGCAAAGAATCCAACAACTCGCCCGGCTGTAGAATAGTTTGGTTGGATTGCTGGATTCTGAAGGCCTGCTGAAAAAGGATTTAGCTGGTGGTCCAGGCCTCTCTGCTTTAAGTTCTGGAGTGAAGTTCTGGATCAAGTGGATTCTGGATTCTGGAGTTCTCCATCAGAGTGCTGCGCAGGAATTAAGTTGAAGGTTGGAAAATGAATGTCCCTGTCTGGCTTCCAGTGGCTCTTTTTATGTCTTTTGAAAATAGATGTGGATGCTAACTTTCTGTGCTCACCCCACTCATGATTTGATAGGTCAAGGATTTCTATTTCACCTGATTTGAGAAGGGAGCAGTGAGTCATCAGGTGTCATCTTTATGGCATACAGAAAGAGCACTCCCCTTTGCTTTTACCTTAGAAAATCATTTTCATAACTAACAGGTTTCCCATATACACACGTCGTTGACATTACATGTACATATCATATTTCACATAAGGTAGTCTCTGTTCCAACTCTGATGTTTCTAAGAGCTTGGATTAAGAAATGACAACATTTTGCGCTTTTTGGTTGGTTTACCAATATTGGATTTTTACCAAAAATGACACAGATGTACACTGCCTTTCTACACATATTCCAGTAAATTTTCATTTTTCTAGCGTGAACCCTGTGTCTGCAATCTCCATAATTCATGGGGTTTTGCCTCAGAACATGGTACAGTGTTCTAACACCTCTTAAAATGTGCACAGAAAAATCACAAGAATAATGATATTAATTATATAATTTTGACAAGTCCGTACTATGAATTAGCCATCTTTTTAAAATGATGATCTGGCCCAGAGGGGTGTGGTTTCCCATAGCACATGGTGGAATTTCTGATTTGTCCATTTCCTCCAGCTCAAGTTGCTCACAAAGGCACTGCCCTTCCCCGTTTCTCTCAAGAGGAAGCCATTTACGACCCCCCCTAATTTAACATTTGCCTGAGCCAAGGAAGGCTCATTGTTCAGTTTCCTGCAGTCCCCAGCTGCTCCTCCCCTAATCCAATCAGAGAGGTGTCATCTCCCTTTGGTGAGGGCAGGAGAATGCAGGCCAGGCCTGGGAACATTTGTTGAGCAAGTTTCAACTCCCGTCGGGGGTAGTTGTCAGGCAGAATTCAATCTCTTTAAGCCAGGCTTCATCTAAATGTCACTTTTGTTCCCAGTTTTTCTTCATCCAAATCAAACTTACAATTTTTACTCATGCAGCTAGAATGCTGATTCTAAGTTCAAAACTATGACATTTAACAGTTGCAAACTATGTGACACTCAACAGTAGGTCACTCATTTATTTTAAACATTTAGATTTTAGTGTCTTTCAGTCCAATTTCACTTCAGCTGCTGACATCCACAGCTCAGCCAGTTTCATTATGAACATTATTTTGGGCTCTTTCTCTTTCCAGATTTTGTATGCACACAAGTCTACCTTCTGCCAAATGTCTGCTGGTGTTCATTGAGATTTTTGAATATCTTGCAATGTTTAAAATAGGCATTTTTAGCTTGCATTTCAGAGAAACAAAGGTGATTTCAAAGCGCTTTCTGAGCTAACCGGCACTGCTGCTTTTCCTTTGGCACACATTTCACCCATGGCACTCCTGGCCCATCACACTCGCACTGGTGGGTGGTAGGTCAGGGGAACATTTTGGTGTGCACCAAAACTGCGTGGTTTTCCTGGATTCTGGTGCAATGTGGGCTTTTCCGCCATCTTGGATTTCCTAAGCCCACAGCATCAAATGTTGCAGCATAATAGTCCAAACGTGGGTCAATACCCCTGATAGGATACGCTACTTAAACGTAAGGTAGGTTGTAGACCTTATCCTAGAACTTACCAGGAGCAGATGAAGACACAGGGCACGCCTCATATACACACAGGAAGTGTTCATGCGTTTTTGTCTCTCAATTAAGAGTGACAATCGATCTAGACAATTTCCTAGCTATTCGTTTCTCCCCCATTATCTTTTCAAATCATAGCCAGAGTGTTGATACAGAGGTACTATGTTATGTAAACTGGTAGTAATCTGGTTTTGATTTTCACAACTGTAATCCGGTACTAATCTATTTCTCAATGTTTTGATTTGTTTTCATGTTTTTAGATATATGTTTGTGATTGTTAATATTGATTATATCTGAAGGGTTCAGCCCTGAAGATGGACAATGTCCGAAATGCATTGGATAGATTGTACCCACGTATAAACACTGCCCCAATTTAGAATTAAAATGCATTGCTGTCGTGTTCTTTTAACCACGGTAAAATCAGGATAAGTGTGTTGATTACAAATGTAAATGCTGCAGCCCAATTTAGGGCGCAGCGAGAGCACGTGGTTTTTCCAAGGAATGTATTACTATAATGTACTCAATTAAACCACTGAATTTAATATACTGCCTACAAACTATTCTCAAAATACTTCTTTGCAACAACTACTTTGCCTTTTCACAACTTTTCATAACTAGCATGCTGTCTAGTTTGCCACAAACAGTTGGCATACCCTGTAAAAAAAAAAATTGTATTTATTTCCTTCTACATTTCCTTTGTTCCTCTCACGCTTTCTTCAATTAATTTGATCTTCTTTCTTTCTTTCTTTCTTTCTTTCTTTCTTTCTTTCTTTCTTTCTTTCTTTCTTTCTTTCTTTCTTTCTTTCTTTCTTTCTTTCTTTCTTTCCCTCTTTCTTTCTTTCCCTCTTTCTTTCTTTCTCCAGCTTCAGTGACCAGGTCAGAATGAACACTCCAACTAAGACCTGATTACCAGCACAAGGAAAGTCGGAAACCATTCCGTATTATCACTAGGGCAAAATTTGCCCAGGTAAATATGGAGTGAAAATGTATTTTTCTTGCACTAGGGCAATTTTATCCCTGGTTCTTATAACATGCCAGGCTGAACTTGTCGTGGTTTTCGAATTTGTGAGAGTGTTTTTAAAAATGGGGCAAACATTGCTCTAGGGCTAATAGCGTGCAACTTTGCACTCGCATTGGTGCCAAGTTTCTGCAATCTGGCCCCTGATCTTTTCTTTACGTGGGTCTTCCTAGAACGTCTAGCATGTACTCAAATAATGTGATATTGAGCTCACAGGTTATGAAGGCATAACAGTGCAGCCGTTTAAAGACTATTGTTCCATTATGTGAAGGCCCCCAATCAGCTATAATTGATGGAAGCAGAAAAAGAAAGTTTGAGAGAAAGGCGTGTTTCTGCTTCCTGTTCATTATCCGTGTTACTGCAGTTTCCGAGTCAATGTTAAAAGCGCCAAGGAAGCTCCCAGCACCTGAATATGTCACTTAAATGTTCTCTCTTTTTGGAAAATAGGGCAGCGGACGCTTGGCAGAGGGGGTCCGCGGGGAGCAGGTTATGAGAGCCCTGGGTGCAGTCATCTGCCTCAGCCAATGGGATGCAGCTCTGCTGAGCATATGCTGCCCGAAAGGAGGCATCAAATGGGTTACATTACCGCAAGCCAGGAACATGAGGGCTGCGACACAAATCTACACCTCCCTGCACCACAATAACGGGAAAGCAGGAAGGCCATAGCTGGTACAGAGTGGTTGCTGTGTTTTCTGAACAGTAATCAACACATTGCATGTTAAGGCACATGGTTCAGAAAATTGCATTCCATTAACCTTAGCACATTTATTTAGAAAATGGTCTCTCTTTGTTTTAACCAAGTAAATTACTTTGAATTAGTTTGAATATTTATATATGTGGTTGTGGGTTAAGGGTTTAAAGTGGTCGGTGGAGGTATTTGGTGGTAGGGGTGGCTGGGAAGCGGCAAAGGGGGCTTGGATGAACTCCCCCCATAAACAGAATAATTGTGAAGTAAAAATTCAGGTCATTACAAGTAGGGCGCAAAGGGATACCGGGCACCGGTAATGACACCGGTGCCGGTAATCCATTTGCGCCCTATTCCGAGGTCCCTTTGCGGGTCCTTCCTTAACGCCTGGTTTTAGCAGGTGTTAAAGACGGGACCAGCAAAGGGACACCGGGGTCAATAACGGTACAGTAATTTATGGTACCGTTATTGCCGCCTTCCCATTAAATGGGAATGGGGAATGGCCCTGGTGAATGGGGAATTACTGGTCCCTGCGACCTCGGAATGGACCGGTAAATACTCCATTCACGAGGCCGAGGCGGAACGATTTTGGAGGCAGCCATGGCGCTAATAGCGACGTGGTTACCTCCAAAGTCGGAATGAGGGCCATTTCCACAAAGTAAATTACCACAAAGTCATTTATTGCCTTGAAATTACATGGAACCAGAAAAACATATGGGGTTTGGCCAGGAAAAGGTGTATCATGTATGTAGGTTTGGTTGGAGGTGTGGGGGGGGAACAAGGGACGTGGGGGTTCCCTCATGTTGGCAACTTCAGAAAGGAACTTGTGGAGAACATTTGTGAAATGCAGGTAGGCTTTCTATGGGTTGGGCCTCCACCCCTACCTTACCCATGGAAATGATATGAGTTACAATGGGGGTGCCTTCCCAGAGAACATGCTCACGGGTTGACTATGCAATGACATGAGGGGAACGAGGATGCATTTCTTTGTGCATATTTGCACCAAACGAGGGTCAAACTGTGCTTCCCCCATCACGTTCTGTGTATCAGGGCTTCGCATCGTCCATGTACATGCACATATGGAAAGAGTGGCTAACCTCTTCATTGTAGGGCGTCCATGTTTACCTATTTAAAGAAGAGAGTATGTATATAAATCCTCTACACTGACAGTATTTTTTCAAAACAGCCATCTGATCTCACTGGTTCTAAAAAAGTGCCCACACACTGCATTTTCCCTCTGTGCTGCATTGCTGCAAGTTGCGTGTTTGCCGTGCGACTGCAGGACTTCACCGCAGGCGACTGACTAGTTTTGCTGCAGTATTTGCATTAATTAACTTCTACATTCTCAACCATGGCGCAGGACTTAATTATTCAAACATTGCCTAGAGGCTTCGGGTGGAAACACTTGCCAATATCTCTTGGAGCACGTTGATATGTTACAGGCATTTAAAAAAAATAACAATCCTAACGGGTGTTCACTGTGTGCAACAAAAAAAACGGAATATTTTTTAAAACCTTAAAACTTAAAATGTGTCTTCTGAAAATATTCCGTGCCCCTCAATATTAATATATTTAGATGAACCACAGCTGCCCTCTCCAATTGATGCAGCTGCCAGGCTGCTTTCATGATGAGGAAGATTTTTGTTAATTTTACCATCCTGAACCGAGCATTTTTCGTACACACTTCTGTTGCGCGTTCAGTTACTATTATCAAATAATTGTCTTTTTTAAATTTATTTATTTGTTTAATTATTTATTTGAATTTATAAGCTTTCTTCCCAGAGTTGATGGATGTGTAACGAGGCCAATGGTGCGCTTGTCCTCAGCTGCTCTGGCCTGATTTTCCAGGCGGTCATTTACTGCCAACCCCTGCGAGTGAGTATTTACAGGTGTGTTCCCGAATTTCAGCGGTGGTGCTGGATGCAAGGAGTGCCTTTTGGCAGTTTTGAAATTAAGATGGATGCACTGAGGAATCTCTGAGGCTATCGCTTGTGCCTCACCTGCTACTGGCTAATGTATCACTGGGGCTGCAGATGATTCCGCAACAAGTTTGGCAGGTGTTGGAACGGAAAAGGGGCTAATCAACGGAGAAGCCCATGTTCACTATAAGTGAGAGCATTTTACATAATCTTATGAAAAGCCCAGCTGTTGGGAACAGACTCACCAGCAGGGTACACTGTGAGGATTGCTTAAGACCCTTCAGTGCTAAGGGCGAGTATGTTGGTCCTGAAATCCCATAGGCAATCATTGTAGGCTCTGCCCACTCCCGCAATTAAGCCTGGTGACTCGGTAATGACCAGAGTGAGCAGTGAGCTTACATGGCTTTCGTGCCCTGGCAGGAAGGCCTTTAATGGCCCGCCATCCTGTGCTAAGGCAGGCCCGAACGAAGCGAGGGCCTCAGCTCGAGCTGTGGGCCGTTAAAGGCGATGTCCGCCCATTGGCAGGCCGTGAAAGCCATTCGCACCCCGGTGCTAGCCCAGGCTGAGAATGGCTTCCTTCATTTTTCATCGGGATAGCCGCACTACTTCCGCAGCCGATCTCCCAATAAAAAATGAAAAAATGAAAAGAGATGGCCGCCGCCCTATGGAAAAGGGACTAAGTCCCTTTTCCAAGTCTATGGCGGCCAAATGGGAGGAGCGCTGGGACCGCAGGTAAGTGGGGGAGGTGGCGAGGGGGGCTCGGGTTATTTTGTGGGGTGGGGAGGAAACAGGGAGAGGCTCCCTGCTGCCTCTCAGCAGTGTAAGGAAAAAAATGCCACCCGGGGAAGGGTCTAGGGTGGCTGGACGGAGAGCGGAGATTGTGTATTCTCGCCCACTGTTCCAGCCACCTGATTGGATGAGCACCCTTCCCTGGCTGCGTATATTCAGTATATACGGTCTTTAGAATCCAAATCGAATGCTCTGCATACCTCTCAATACATCTCAGTAAGAGAGACTTTTATTTAATGAACTCTTTCGTGTGCCAGACTGCATGTATGCCCTAAAAAGTATTCTTGTTTTGCTCCACGCATAAATAAGTAAGAATACACTTTTGAATTGGTGGGAGTCGAGGGAAGTGCATCACAAGTCCTTTGCCTCACCCCACTAAGACACACAGAAAACATTGGGCCTCATTACACGGTAGGCGGTAAGGGTTTACCGGTACCGGTATTTTACCGGTACCGGCAAACCCTTACCGCCTTACTACGAGGTCCCTTTGCGGGTTGGTACATTAACGCCTGCTTTTAGCAGGCGTTAAAAAACGAACCCGCAAAGGGACCGGGGTGCTAATTACGGTACCGCAATTTGCGGTACTGTAATTAGCGCCTTCCCCATTCCCATTATGCCCTATGGGGAAAAAATGAGAATGGGTAAGGGCAATGGAGGAAGGAGGAATTACCGCCTTCCCAACCTTGGAATAGGATGGTAATTCCCCTTTCCTGCAAGGCGGTACCAGTAAATTACCGGCATGAACCATGGCGCTAATAGCGCCATGGTTTACCGCCTACCGTTTAATGAGGCCCATTTTCTTTTCACACCCTAGGGGAGAGGCGGGCCCTCAAAGGGTAAACAGGAACGGACTTTGCACTTATGGAGCGCGCGTTCAGTTCTGGTAGGACGTGTAGTCCTTCTTATGCCCTAGCAATGAATAACATAGGACATACTTTGGAGGACATTGGAAGCCCTGAAAGCTTTTCCATCGCATGCACTTTCAGCTCAGGGCACCCAATTGCTAGTTGTATGTATGCCCGCCAGTGGTGTTCCTAGGTCTGGAAGAGATCCGGGGCTACGCTAATTCTGGCACTGTCGGGACTGGGGTCTAGCTAGCCTTTTTGGTTGTAACCCCTGAGCTTCTATCAGGGGCTACAACCAAAAGACCCAGGGATATAGCCCCCTCAGCCCCACCTAGCAACGTGTGGGATTTATAAGTGCCGACCTAGCTGATGAGCAATGGAGCGCTGTGTATAGGGGATGCAGCTGGGGGGAGGGGGTAAGAGTAGGATAAAGGGGTAGTAGAGTAGCTGGGGCAACTAGCTGGGTCTCAGTATTCCTTGGCATGATCCATGAAAAACCTCTGGCCATGGCTCAAATGTACTCTAGACAATCGCTCTTTTGTGTAGGTGGGCGGAGGCAGAGGAGCAAAGGGTGGCAGTGAAAACTGCTGGTGAACTTGGAAGGCCATGAGCATCAATGTGCCACTGCTAGAATGCAGCAGACAGTCTCCTTTTTGGGCAGATTGTCACATGTAGAAAGAAAGCATGAGAATATCATGCATGAAGAGTGCAGAGCACAGTTTTCCTACATTCTGACCATAAACACCTTATATTATACATCTACTCTCTTTCAGGTGGGGGGCCTGATTCACAGAAGTGTTCTATAATGGCTCAATCCCATTGACAAACGCTCTCTGAATCAGGGGGGCCTGATTCACAGAAGTGTTCTATCATGGCTGAATCCAACTACTTATGCTTTCGTAAGCTAGTGAAAACGCACCTCTTCAACTGATACCGCCACCGTTGACCCTCTGATCTTGAGATTCTATTAGGGAATTGTCCTGTCTCATTTATGTTCTGTCTTTCGTATCCCTGTCTCTGCGTCCCGAAACTCGCGAGTTACCAGCGCATTACAAATAAATAAATAAATAAAATAAAAAATCCCATTGAAAAACGCTCTCTGAATCAGGGGGCCCTGATTCACAGAAGTGTTCTATAATGGCTCAATCCCATTGCAACACCACTGTGAATCGGGGGCCTGAGTCACAGAGGTGTTCTATAATGGCCCAATCCCATTGCAACACCACTGTGAATCGGGGGCCTGAGTCACAGAAGTGTTCTATAATGGCCCAATCCCATTGAAAATTGCTCTGTGAATCAAGCCCTCTGCCTTTCCATGTGTTCTAATAAAACCGCAACAAAACTACTTCACAATCCCACAATCCGTTGTTATACAGTGGTTCAAGAAGTTACTAAAGGGCCATTAAAAAGACCTCCCACCCAACAATCACAGATATCTGGTCCGAAGTTGGAAAGCAAACATTTCTGAGTGAAGGAGAGTCAATGAACATGTGGGCCAGACCGACTCCCAACTGGGCACAGCGAAAGCAACATGCAGCGAGAGGCTACTATGAATTTGAAGTGTTGCTGCCTATAGTTCTAAAGCTAGTACATATTGCGTGTGCATTACAACATAGACGGATATTTGTAATCACTTCTTCCAACTGTAGCTCAAAGCATCCTTTAATTTTGGAGCCAATTTTTTATTGTCGAAATCGCCATACTCCATCAGAGGCCTTGATGTGTAATGCATGTTCACTTTTCTGCTATTATTTCAGGGATGGAAACTAACAAAGAGAATCGAATCACCCCCCCACACTGCCTGCGTGCTTCTTTCCCAGGCATAGCAATGGATGCAGAGTTCCAAAGACACCCCTGACTTCGTTGTACGTGCCCGCAACAAGGCAGACCAGATATAGTGACGCATGCTTCAAAATGAGTGCACCCCAGAGTGCATACACTTGCAAATAAGGTGAACCTCTGGGTTGAATATTCACACCGCCAGCAAATCAACAAATTGCATACTGTGCTAAAGGGCAAAATTGTATGGGGCAAACGCTTTAAGAATCACCCCTCAAGCAAAGGAACAAGTTACTTACATCTAACTCTTACTCTCCAGCATGGGTCTTGTATGAATTCACATGCTCATGAATATTCCCCGTCATCATGCTGGGAATCCTCGGTAACAAAATTCAAGCAGTTCAGCTTTAAGCTAAAACTGCTTGTCTCATCTATAGCCTATCAGTGTCACTTTCGGTCATACTGCCCCAGCCCATGACACTCGTCCTCCTAAACTCCACTGATGGTGGCCATCTTCAGATTTGGTTTCACACGTAAAGTGGCGGTATGAACCATGAAGAGTCAGAGAGGGGAAGGAGGGAGGGTTCTCATGTGAATCCATGCCAGACCCATGCTGGAGAACAAGAGTTACAGTAAGTAACTTGTTCCTTCCCTAGCTCGGGGTCATGCATGGATCCACATGCTCATGAATACGATTACATAGCAGTACATGTACACAACCACAGGAGATGGCAAGGCTCACAGAAGCAATACACTTACCCCTGGAACAGAT
Source organism: Ambystoma mexicanum (assembly GCF_040938575.1). Lineage (NCBI taxonomy): Eukaryota > Metazoa > Chordata > Amphibia > Caudata > Ambystomatidae > Ambystoma > Ambystoma mexicanum. The sequence continues at coordinate 375,278,165 of NC_090928.1, forward strand.
TCACCTAGAAAAAAAAGCAGGTTGTAGAGCACTGCTTGACCGACCTGGGACTCCTCCCTGGAATCCCTGTCGACATAGTAGAATCTTGTGAAGGTGTGGGTAGACCTCCATGTAGCAACCCTGCAGATGTTGAGCAAGGGAACACCAGAGAGAAACGCTGTCATCACTGTGATGCCTCTGGTGGAATGGGCTCTCAGCCGGCCTGGAAGCAATCTATTGGCTAGACGATGGCAATGCATGATACAGCCGAAGAGCAGCCTGGAGATGGAAGTCTTCGAAAGGGCCTTCCCATATCCCACATGTCCAAAATTGATGAAACGTTGAGCAGTCTTTCGAAAGTCCTTGGTGCGGCAAATAGAACTTCAGGGCATGCGCCATATCCAGCGAATGCAACAATCTCTCCTCAGGAGAAGAAGTATTTGCAAAGAAGACTGGCAGAACCAAAGGCTTTTTTAGATGAATGTCCAATGGCACCTTTGGCATAAAGGAGGGAGGAGTTCATAGAGCCACCTTAGCTGAGTGGAACTGTCAACGCTGTCAGTTTCGTCACTCAAACTAGACAAGAATACTATTTCCTCATCTGAGTTTTCTGGGCTGCTGTCAGACTCCTTATCCTTTCCCTTCTTTTTTCCAGTACCTCTGTTCTTTTTGTAGAGATATGGCCTACCTCAGAGGGAAGCCACTACTCCTGCCTGTTGAGCTGGCATGCTATTGGCCCCTTCCTCAAGATAGCCAGGTAGGGGAAAAAGCCTTGTGAAGCAGAAAAAACTTACACGGCAGTGATAAGCAATCCAAGACCAAGCAGACTTCGGGAGAATCCAAGGGAATCTTTGTGAGACATGAAGCAATGGGAGTCCAATGTGGCATGGAGATGCCAGGGAACCAGGGAACCAGAAGTAAACACAGGTGAGAGAATCCAGGGAAGGGGAAGTAAGCAGGGAGAAGAACGGCTGCCAGGAGCTATGGAACAGGGAGCCAAAGGGAAGCGCAGCAGTGCTGATGCAGGTAGCGTAAGGAAAGGGAGACTCCGCCTTCGCAGAGCGGAAAGAATGCAAGCTGAAGGTGTGGCGTAGTAGGCGCTGAGCCAGAGTAAAGTGGAGAGCAACGGGAGTGGATAAACGTAGAACAGCGGCTAACCCAATAGTCAAGAAGCATGAGTTGCACTGGCTTCCAGACTCGGAATTTACATATGGGACACAGCAGTAGCCATCTTGGAAAAGACAAGACCGCCACATCATGTTTCAAGCTAACGTGATGTGCTGGTTCAATGGCCACAGAGAGTCCATCTGTCCCACAAGTGCCAAGACCTGCAGTGCATGACAGGAGCAAAAAATATGGAGGCTTACTGGAGAGGGCCTGCATTTCCCGGACCCACCTGGCCAAGGTGAACACCACTAAGGAAGCGGTCTTCCATGACAGAAACTTCAAAGGGGCTTGATGCATTGGTTCAAATGGCACCATATTTGGCTCCCACACAGGGGCTGGTGCCTTCGCTGGAGGGAAAGTTCTGAAGAGGCCCTTGAGAAACTCCTTAACAAGCCTGTTTGACCACAGGCAGAGCTTTCCTGTAGTCCCCGTGTAACGGGATATGGTGGTCTGGTTGACCTTGAAAGAGGCATGGGCAATGCCAGCCTTAGGCAGCAAGAGCAGTATGGGAGCAGCTGTGGCACAATACCTTGCAGTGGGGACATCTTCTGCGTCCGGCACCACACAGTAAAGAGCTTCCACTTGTGCCTGTAGCAAGCAAGCATGGAGGGAGCCCTGGCCTTCTAGAATCTGCTTGCATTCCAAAGGCAGTGAATAGTGTCCAAATTATAAGGCTGCATGAGACAGGCCGTGATGCTGGGTCATGGTGCAGGATTGACCCTCTTTCTTCTTTCGAGAGGAGGCCTGGAAATGGAGGCAGTCTTTTGGCTAGGACCACTGACAAATGGAGAAGGTCTGATTACCAGATCTGCCTGGGGCACGCTGGTGTTGATCACTTGTAGCAACAACCAGGGCCATCTTAAGCTTTTTTGGGGCCCTGGGCATGGACATCTTTGGGCCCCCCCTCAATCAAACCAAAGGAATTAAGTGATCAAGTACGTCTGGTGGCACCCTACCCCCCCACCACCGTGAGCAAACCCCATAGGTAGACGTGCCACCTCGCAGCATTCAAAATAAGCATGCTTACTCCCTTGAAGTCCCCTTACCCTCTTCATTCTTGCTCTAATAAGATTGATAAACAAGTAGCATTGGAAGGCCAACATTAGCAATCTACGAAGAGGTTACTTCTGTTCTAGTATAGAAAAAGTATACTTTTTATCAATAGCATCCGGGAAGGTATGCAGCCTGTAGTATTAATGCAGGACTGTATGTAAAAGGTACATGTAACCCAGAATAGTCACATAACTCAATTTAGCTGCCTCAGAGAATGCAAAAGTGTTCAAGCATGGATAGAGTAGACACATTGTAAGGAAGGAGAAAGCCATTCGCACCCCGGTGCTAGCCCAGGCTGAGAATGGCTTCCTTCATTTTTCATCGGGATAGCCGCACTACTTCCGCAGCCGATCTCCCAATAAAAAATGAAAAAATGAAAAGAGATGGCTGCCGCCCTATGGAAAAGGGACTAAGTCCCTTTTCCAAGTCTATGGCGGCCAAATGGGAGGAGCGCTGGGACCGCAGGTAAGTGGGGGAGGTGGCGAGGGGGGCTCGGGTTATTTTGTGGGGTGGGGAGGAAACAGGGAGAGGCTCCCTGCTGCCTCTCAGCAGTGTAAGGAAAAAAATGCCACCCGGGGAAGGGTCTAGGGTGGCTGGACGGAGAGCGGAGATTGTGTATTCTCGCCCACTGTTCCAGCCACCTGATTGGATGAGCACCCTTCCCTGGCTGCGTATATTCAGTATATACGGTCTTTAGAATCCAAATCGAATGCTCTGCATACCTCTCAATACATCTCAGTAAGAGAGACTTTTATTTAATGAACTCTTTCGTGTGCCAGACTGCATGTATGCCCTAAAAAGTATTCTTGTTTTGCTCCACGCATAAATAAGTAAGAATACACTTTTGAATTGGTGGGAGTCGAGGGAAGTGCATCACAAGTCCTTTGCCTCACCCCACTAAGGCACACAGAAAACATTGGGCCTCATTACACGGTAGGCGGTAAGGGTTTACCGGTACCGGTATTTTACCGGTACCGGTAAACCCTTACCGCCTTACTACGAGGTCCCTTTGCGGGTTGGTACATTAACGCCTGCTTTTAGCAGGCGTTAAAAAACGAACCCGCAAAGGGACCGGGGTGCTAATTACGGTACCGCAATTTGCGGTACTGTAATTAGCGCCTTCCCCATTCCCATTATGCCCTATGGGGAAAAAATGAGAATGGGTAAGGGCAATGGAGGAAGGAGGAATTACCGCCTTCCCAACCTTGGAATAGGATGGTAATTCCCCTTTCCTGCAAGGCGGTACCGGTAAATTACCGGCATGAACCATGGCGCTAATAGCGCCATGGTTTACCGCCTACCGTTTAATGAGGCCCATTTTCTTTTCACACCCTAGGGGAGAGGCGGGCCCTCAAAGGGTAAACAGGAACGGACTTTGCACTTATGGAGCGCGCGTTCAGTTCTGGTAGGACGTGTAGTCCTTCTTATGCCCTAGCAATGAATAACATAGGACATACTTTGGAGGACATTGGAAGCCCTGAAAGCTTTTCCATCGCATGCACTTTCAGCTCAGGGCACCCAATTGCTAGTTGTATGTATGCCCGCCAGTGGTGTTCCTAGGTCTGGAAGAGATCCGGGGCTACGCTAATTCTGGCACTGTCGGGACTGGGGTCTAGCTAGCCTTTTTGGTTGTAACCCCTGAGCTTCTATCAGGGGCTACAACCAAAAGACCCAGGGATATAGCCCCCTCAGCCCCACCTAGCAACGTGTGGGATTTATAAGTGCCGACCTAGCTGATGAGCAATGGAGCGCTGTGTATAGGGGATGCAGCTGGGGGGAGGGGGTAAGAGTAGGATAAAGGGGTAGTAGAGTAGCTGGGGCAACTAGCTGGGTCTCAGTATTCCTTGGCATGATCCATGAAAAACCTCTGGCCATGGCTCAAATGTACTCTAGAGAATCGCTCTTTTGTGTAGGTGGGCGGAGGCGGAGGAGCAAAGGGTGGCAGTGAAAACTGCTGGTGAACTTGGAAGGCCATGAGCATCAATGTGCCACTGCTAGAATGCAGCAGACAGTCTCCTTTTTGGGCAGATTGTCACAAGTAGAAAGAAAGCATGAGCATAGATCATGCATGAAGAATGCAGAGCACAGTTTTCCTAAATTCTGACCATAAACACCTCATATTATACATCTACTCTCTTTCAGGTGGGCGGCCTGATTCACAGAAGTGTTCTATCATGGCTGAATCCAACTACTTATGCTTTCGTAAGCTAGTGAAAACGCACCTCTTCAACTGATACCGCCACCGTTGACCCTCCGATCTTGAGATTCTATTAGGGAATTGTCCTGTCTCATTTATGTTCTGTCTTTCGTGTCCCTGTCTCTGCGTCCCGAAACTCGCGAGTTACCAGCGCATTATAAATAAATAAAATAAATAAATAAAAAATCCCATTGAAAAACGCTCTCTGAATCAGGGGGCCCTGATTCACAGAAGTGTTCTATAATGGCTCAATCCCATTGCAACACCACTGTGAATCGGGGGCCTGAGTCACAGAAGTGTTCTATAATGGCCCAATCCCATTGCAACACCACTGTGAATCGGGGGCCTGAGTCACAGAAGTGTTCTATAATGGCCCAATCCCATTGAAAATCGCTCTGTGAATCAGGCCCTCTGCCTTTCCTTGTGTTCTAATAAAACCGCAACAAAACTTCTTCACAATCCCACAATCCGTTGTTATACAGTGGTTCAAAAAGTTACTAAAGGGCCATTAAAAAGACCTCCCACCCAACAATCGCAGATATCTGGTCTGAAGTTGGAAAGCAAACATTTCTGAGTGAAGGAGAGTCAATGAACATGTGGGCCAGACCGACTCCCAACTGGGCACAGCGAAAGCAACACGCAGCGAGAGGCTAGTATGAATTTGAAGTGTTGCTGCCTATAGTTCTAAAGCTAGTACATATTGCGTGTGCATTACAACATAGACGGATATTTGTAATCACTTCTTCCAACTGTAGCTCAAAGCATCCTTTAATTTTGGAGCCAATTTTTTATTGTCGAAATCGCCATGGTCCTTCAGAGGCCTTGATGTGTAATGCATGTTCACTTTTCTGCTATTATTTCAGGGATGGAAACTAACAAAGAGAATCGAATCACCCCCCCCCCACACTGCCTGCGTGCTTCTTTCCCAGGCACAGCAATGGATGTAGAGTTACAAAGACACCCCTGACTTCGTTGTACGTGCCTGCAACAAGGCAGACCAGATATAGTGACGCATGCTTCAAAATGAGTGCACCCCAGAGTGCATACACTTGCAAATAAGGTGAACCTCTGGGTTGAATATTCACACCGCCAGCAAATCAACAAATTGCATACTGTGCTAAAGGGCAAAATTGTATGGGGCAAATGCTTTAAGAATCACCCCTCAAGCAAAGGAACAAGTTACTTACGTCTAACTCTTACTCTCCAGCATGGGTCTTGTATGAATTCACATGCTCATGAATATTCCCCGTCATCATGCTGGGAATCCTCGGTAACAAAATTCAAGCAGTTCAGCTTTAAGCTCAAACTGCTTGTCTCATCTATAGCCTATCAGTGTCACTTTCGGTCATACTGCCCCAGCCCATGACACTCGTCCTCCTAAACTCCACTGATGGTGGCCATCTTCAGATTTGGTTTCACACGTAAAGTGGCAGTATGAACCATGAAGAGTCAGAGAGGGGAAGGAGGGAGGGTTCTCATGTGAATCCATGCCAGACCCATGCTGGAGAACAAGAGTTACAGTAAGTAACTTGTTCCTTCCCTAGCTCGGGGTCATGCATGGATCCACATGCTCATGAATACGATTACATAGCAGTACATATACACAACCACAGGAGATGGCAAGGCTCACAGAAGCAATACACTTACCCCTGGAACAGATTCACCTAGAAAAAAAAGCAGGTTGTAGAGCACTGCTTGACCGACCTGGGACTCCTCCCTGGAATCCCTGTCGACATAGTAGAATCTTGTGAAGGTGTGGGTAGACCTCCATGTAGCAACCCTGCAGATGTTGAGCAAGGGAACACCAGAGAGAAACGCTGTCATCACTGTGATGCCTCTGGTGGAATGGGCTCTCAGCCGGCCTGGAAGCAATCTATTGGCTAGACGATGGCAATGCATGATACAGCCGAAGAGCAGCCTGGAGATGGAAGTCTTCGAAAGGGCCTTCCCATATCCCACATGTCCAAAATAGATGAAACGTTGAGCAGTCTTTCGAAAGTCCTTGGTGCGGCAAATAGAACTTCAGGGCATGCGCCATATCCAGCGAATGCAACAACCTCTCCTCAGGAGAAGAAGTATTTGCAAAGAAGACTGGCAGAACCAAAGGCTTTTTTAGATGAATGTCCAATGGCACCTTTGGCATAAAGGAGGGAGGAGTTCATAGAGCCACCTTAGCTGAGTGGAACTGTCAACGCTGTCAGTTTCGTCACTCAAACTAGACAAGAATACTATTTCCTCATCTGAGTCTTCTGGGCTGCTGTCAGACTCCTTATCCTTTCCCCTCTTTTTTCCAGTACCTCTGTTCTTTTTGTAGAGATATGGCCTACCTCAGGGGGAAGCCACTATGCCTGCCTGTTGAGCTGGCATGCTATTGGCCCCTTCCTCAAGATAGCCAGGTAGGGGAAAAAGCCTTGTGAAGCAGAAAAAACTTACATGACAGTGATAAGCAATCCAAGACCAAGCAGACTTCGGGAGAATCCAAGGGAATCTTTGTGAGACATGAAGCAATGGGAGTCCAATGTGGCATGGAGATGCCAGGGAACCAGGGAACCAGAAGTAAACACAGGTGAGAGAATCCAGGGAAGGGGAAGTAAGCAGGGAGAAGAACGGCTGCCAGGAGCTATGGAACAGGGAGCCAGAGGGAAGTGCAGCTCTGCTGATGCAGGTAGCGGAAGGAAAGGGAGACTCCGCCTTCGCAGAGCGGAAAGAAAGCAAGCCGAAGGTGTGGCGTAGAAGGCGCTGAGCCAGAGTAAAGTGGAGAGCAACGGGAGTGGAGAAACATAGAACAGCGGCTAACCCAATAGTCAAGAAGCATGAGTTGCACTGGCTTCCAGACTCGGAATTTACATATGGGACACAGCAGTAGCCATCTTGGAAAAGACAAGACCGCCACATCATGTTTCAAGCTAACGTGATGTGCTGGTTCAATGGCCACAGAGAGTCCATCTGTCCCACAAGTGCCAAGACCTTCCGTGCATGACAGGAGCAAAAAATATGGAGGCTTACTGGAGAGGGCCTGCATTTCCCGGACCCACCTGGCCAAGGTGAACACCACTAAGGAAGCGGTCTTCCATGACAGAAACTTCAAAGGGGCTTGATGCATTGGTTCAAATGGCACCATATTTGGCTCCCACACAGGGACCGGTGCCTTCGCTGCAGGGAAAGTTCTGAAGAGGCCCTTGAGAAACTCCTTAACAAGCCCGTTTGACCACAGGCAGAGCTTTCCTGTAGTCCCCGTGTAACGGGATATGGTGGTCTGGTTGAGCTTGAAAGAGGCATGGGCAATGCCAGCCTTAGGCAGCGAGAGCAGTATCGGAGCAGCTGTGGCACAATGCCTTGCAGCGGGAACATCTTCTGCGTCCGGCACCACACAGTAAAGAGCTTCAACTTGTGCCTGTAGCAAGCAAGCATGGAGGGAGCCCTGGCCTTCTAGAATCTTCTTGCATTCCAAAGGCAGTGAATAGTGTCCAAATTATAAGGCTGCATGAGACAGGCCGTGATGCTGGGTCATGGTGCAGGATTGACCCTCTTTTTTCTTTCGAGAGGGGGCCTGGAAATGGAGGCAGTCTTTTAGCTAGGACCACTGACAAATGGAGAAGGTCTGATTACCAGATCTGCCTGGGCCACGCTGGTATTGATCACTTGTAGCAACAACCAGGGCCATCTTAAGCTTTTTTGGGGCCCTGGGCATGGACATCTTTGGGCCCCCCCTCAATCAAACCAAAGGAATTAAGTGATCAAGTACATCTGGTGGCACCCTACCCCCTCCCCCCACCACCGTGAGCAAACCCCACAGGTAGACATGCCACCTCGCAGCATTCAAAATAAGCATGCTTACTCCCTTGAAGTCCCCTTACCCTCTTCATTCTTGCTCTAATAAGATTGATAAACAAGTAGCATTGGAAGGCCAACATTAGCAATCTACGAAGAGGTTACTTCTGTTCTAGTATAGAAAAAATATACTTTTTATCAATAGCATCCGGGAAGGTATGCAGCCTGTAGTATTAATGCAGGACTGTATGTAAAAGGTACATGTAACCCAGAATAGTCAGATAACTCAATTTAGCTGCCTCAGAGAATGCAAAAGTGTTCAAGCATGGATAGAGTAGACACATTGGCCCTCATTACGACCCTGGCGGAAAGCGACTGACCGGAGCGCCACAGCGTAAATAGCGTTTCCGCCATTGCACGAAGGAGCAAAGTGCGGCCCATTCCGACCCATCGGGCACGAGCACCACGGCATGGCGGAAGTGCAAGGTCCGCGATGGCGGAAATGACCCCAAAACGGCCCACACCGCCGCCGTACGGCGCCCTAGGTGCAATACCGCCACCCCTCTTAGCGGTCACCGCAGTGTGCGCCTACCGGAAAGTACGGTGGCCGGAAATATACGGAAACGGAAGTTAAAACATGGGCCCGGAACGGGAAACATCCCGGCGTACACCTATAAATACACTAAAACCACACAACCACTAAAATCACTACCCTGAAACACACCCCAACCCGTCAACCACCCTAGCGAAACCAAGAAAAATGGGAAAAGTAGCGAAGAAAGCGTGCGACCGCAAGCGGCAGGTCCACTTCTCCCGTGAGGAACTCACCGTGCTAACAGAGACCCTCCAGGAGAATGCTGCCGTCGTCTTCTGCACGCAAATGACCAGGACGGCACTTGCAAACAAGAAGGCCATATGGGCTCTGGTGGCACAGCGGGTAAGTGCGGTGGGGACCGCACCCCGCACCCCACAGCAATGCCGCAAGCGATGGGACGACCTGCGGATACGCGTCCGCAGCATACTCTCTGCCAACCGCAACATAGCCACAGCGACCGGGGGAGGTCCTGAATCACCCATCAAGTTGACCCCCTGGGAAGAAATCTGTGCCTCCACCATCGGAATGGAGAGCATAGAGGGAGTTGGAGGGATGGAGAAAGGAGTGCAGACATCCGAAGATTCAGGTAGGTGGGCCAGATAAAACAATGCCAAATCCACACAGTCCATCCATGTGAAGTACCATGCGTCCACATAGTGCAACAGAAACACATGTCCAGGAGAACGTCCACACACATCGGCCTGCAAGCGCACGTTAAAACCCACAATAAATACATAAATAATTAAAAACCCCTAATACACGCACTACACGTGCAGCAGGCACACCCTAACTGCAGGCTGCCAGACAACTGCACCCTCACTCCACACACAAATCAAAGCACCTCCAAGGCCCCGACCCAAATCACCCTCAGGTACTACCCCAATGCATGTGATACAATGCCATTCCAATTCCCACAGACCCATCAATAACCCTCGCCCTCCTTTACTCCACCACAGGGTCCGATCCAAACGACGAGCTACAGGACACCCCTACCAGCACACCTGCAAAGAGGGCCAAGACCAACGGCCAGAGACCCTCCACCTCAGCTGCACGCATCAAGACACGGCAGCAGCACAAATCAGGTGGCAGCACAGAGGAGGGAACATCAACAGGCACCCCAGCAGCCAGCATGCCCACAACACCACCACCACAGGTCCCCCCAATGGATGCCACAGAAGGCACTGCCTCTGGTGGCAGCAGCACCATAGGTGACACCCCATTGATGGCAGCATGCTCGGACACAGAAAACGGGGATGCCGAAGTCAGATCCATCCATGACCTGTCCCAATCCCCCTGTCTGTTCCATCCCGTACAACATGAGGATACCACGCAGGGGCACCCACCAGACGACGACTGGCCATCCCCCACAAGCCCTGTGGCAAGGCAACATGAGGACAACAGCCCCTCTGTGACACCCCCGCAAATGGCCATGGCCCAGCAGAGGCAACAGTCCCTCGACCAGTTGATCGAACAACAGCAGCAACTGGCCACACTCCTCAAGGACCATGCCGATGAATGTGGGGGCACTAAGGCAGACATAGAAACATCAACTGAGACACTTAGGGCAGAAATGGCGAGAGGTACAGAGACGCTAAGGGCACAAATTGAGAGAAGCACCGAGAGCCTGAGGGGGGAACTGCATGCGACGTCCAAAGACGTATGTGCCGAACTTGCCGCAGTGCGCCGTGTGCTCACTGAGCTCTCGCAAACCCTTAGGGACATGCATGGACGTGAGCAGGCAGACACATCATCCGTTGCAAGTTCCGTCCAGGGCAGCCCCCAACGTAGATCTGGGAGGAACCTGCGCTCCACAGGCAGGGGTGCCCCTGATACCCGCAGAGGGGGCATGCAATAGCGACAGCCCACTTACAATGAGCATCTCTGGACACTGGTGTTCGGGGGGGAGGTAGGAGGGTGGAGGGGGTGTGTTGGGCTCACTTGGGTGGCGGGTCGATAGGGTGTTCAACATGATATCACATATGCCATAAAAAGTGCACGATCAACCAATGAGAAGTGTGGACATTGATCTTTGTGTACTAGGCCATCATAGGCGTACAGTCCATATTGTGCATGTCCCAGACACACGCAGTGCCACGAGTCCCGTGTCCATGTATCAGCCACCAGGCGTGAGTGCTAGAAGCATACATCAATGAGATGCTGACGAATGTCACGGGCCTCCGGTGCCTCGCAGACTCCATGAGGTGCTGCCACATCCCCACCCTCATCATGACCATCATCAGGTGCTTGCAGTTCTGCGTCAGGGGGCATGGGCACATTTCTACGTACGCACATGTTGTGGAGCATGACACATGCCATCACCATCTTTGCAACCTTCTCATGGCGGTACAGGAGTGCCCCGCCAGACCTGCTGAGGCAGCGGAAACGGGTCTTCAGTAGGCCGAATGCCTGTTCAATGACTACACGGGTACGTGAGTGGGCATGGTTGTAGTCCTCCTCATGCTGGTCCCGTGGGTTCCGGACTGGTGTGAGGAGCCATCTCTTCAGTGGATATCCAGCATCACCTGTATGTGGACGAGAAACGTATGATGTGGAATGCCATTGATACGTACGCACTCCCCCCCCCCCCCCTTCCTGGCAGGTCAATGCCAATTCACATACCCCACATCATCATGCATGTAATGAGACTCACCGAGTAGCCAGGATCTGTTCCCTGCGTGTCGCTCCATGTAGCGTGGTATTGTAGAGTTCCTCAAGACCATCGAATCATAGGTTGATCCAGGGAATCGGGCACAACAATGTGTAATGATCCTGTTGGAGTCACACACCATCTGTACATTCAGGGAATGAAATTGTTTTCGGTTGCGGTACTGGGCCTCCATGGCATGTGGGACGACCAATTCAACATGGGTGCAGTCGATGGCACCAATGCAACCCGGTATGCCGGCAAGTGCATGGAATCCCACTTTTGTGTTGGTTATTTCCTGCTCCGAGCGTGGTAGAGAGATGTAGTCGTCTGCGTGCTTCAGGAGGGCATCGAGCACTTGCAATAGTGTCCGTGAGAACAGTGGCTGAGAAATGCCATGCAACTGTCCGACTGTGTGCTGGTAGGTGCCTGTGGCCAGGAAGTGGAGTACAGACACCACCTTCAGTAGGGGTGGGATGGCGGTTGGGCTATCTATCATGCTGACAAGGTCAGCCTGTGTCATGTCCACAATGGCGGTTATGGTGTCCCGGTCCAGACGGTAGAGGGTGTGGATCTGCTCATCAGTGAGGTTGAACGGATGTGCTCGGAGGCGTGGGATTGCGGGCTGCCTGCGTGGTGGTAGTGGCTGTGCTGGCAGCCCTTGCTGGCCCTGCCTTGGCCTCCTCCTCCTCCTGCGTCTCCTCCGTGCGGCTGGTTGTAGTTGGTGCTCGTCTTCTTCTTGGAGTCGGAGCGCTTGCAGTGCTATCAGGTCCCCCAGGGCCAACATCGCGAGTCCTGCCGGTAGCATTTCGGTGTGGTTGTGGGAGGAGACTGGCTGTGCAATTTATGTGTTTTCAGGCTGTATGGCCTCCACCTGTGGTGATTGATTCCACCTGTGCAAACTGCTCTCACCTTTGGCCGAGCACGTCCCGCGCACAACGCTGCAATTCGGGGAATTGTATCTTGCTATTGCAATCATGTATTTGTACCCGATGGCCGTGTAAGATTGGTTGATATGTTCATTCTGCTGTGGTCCCATTGTTTCACATACTATCTGTGCAGTCGCGAACTGACTTGTGAGGGGTCAGTGGAACGTAGTACTCGAGTAACGGTGGACCCTCATGCATCACTGCACCGAGGTTCAACGACGGGCGGGGCGTCCCATTCGTGGGTGAAGGCAGTTGCCATTTTCACACACAGCCGCACTCGATGGAATAATTAGTGATTTCAAACGGCCACAGATGCCTTTTCGACGTGATGTTGCAAATGAGGAATTCGAGGGGCGGCGCTTTCGGTTTCCAGCTAGCGGCGAGGAGATGCCCACAGGTCTGACTGCAAATGTAACGTTCTATTGTTCTATGTCCTTGAGACAGGGCCCATGGCGAGGGAGCAATGATTGATATGAATAGTTTGGGATGCGCAATAGCTACGTGGGCGATGAGGCCGTCCGTTCCCAAAAACATGTTACTTCACAACACTGGAATTACGGGCTGGGGCACTGTGGATTTAGCAGGCTGCATAACGCACGGACTCAATGGATGTTTCTAATGTTATGTGAGTAATTATTCAGGCATTTTGATCCCGGGATGAGGGAATGATGGATGGATGCATGGGCAGGTGATTTGATACAGAGTTTGCCATGTACAGGGCTTCTTGGGATCTATCCGCCTCCCCTACGCTATGTGATGCAGGGCTGCCATTGTGGGACCATCGTCCATCTGGCCTTGTTGAGCCCTCCCTGTCTCGAGGCGCCCTCAGACACTTGTGTCCATGCACGTTAACATTCCCATCTGATGGAATCTGTTTTGACAGACGCATGCACAGGTACACTCGTTTGTGATGGTGTTTGCACCTCGATATAGATGGCTATGAGTCGCAAGTGGTTTTGGGGTGGTGATGATCCTTTTGGTTGGGCTAGCATGCATATGGCTGTGGATTTCGTGTGATCATTGAAGTGAGTAGTTGGAATGTAGTTCTGATGGCCATTCTGTTCTTTTTCTTTTCTTTTGGTTGACAGGTATCTCCTCCCCTTTTGCCACTGCCATCTGTATGCCACTCCTGCAGATGGATTTTACTCCCGACACCTGCTGCTTCGTGTTAATCAGTGGAGCAGCATTATGATCTTATGGGACGATCGCCAATGGGCCACATGCCCTTACGCAGTACTGGTGGCTCGGAGCAACATTTCGGCCTTTCAGCTGGACTAGTGCCTCCCCATTGGGACGGGCCTGCGGTTCTGTGCGCTTCCATGTTGCCTTTTCGTACGTGATTGTGGCTCTGTGTACCATGGGGGAACAGGGCGACACACAGGTAGTGGCTGGTCATTTCTTGCGGAAGCAGCCCACAATGGTGATTGGTGTTTTGGAGTTCATGGCCTGATGGCTGTATGGGCTTGGTGATTTTGATGTGCATTAAATTTCTATTCGGATTTGGCCCGTGTAGCGTTTTTCTTTGCAAGTGATGTGGCATATGCCAATTTGGGGGGCGATGTATTGTGAGGAGATCTGCATCGGGTTCCGGCTTCGGGGTTTAGTTGCGTGGTACTGTACTGGCCGCGTTTGCCTACGAAGCCCAGTGAGGTCAGGGATGGGGGCTGGCAATATGACAGTTTGAATGTTGTCATGCTCAGGGGCGGGGGATTGGGTTTTGTGTGACAGATGCCGGTCAGCCAGGTGGACTGGTGGAATGATGTGATTTTCGGAATATTGCTGGTCACAGGTGCCTGTGTTTGCGTGCGTTTCTTGGTGGGGGACTGTGGTCATGTCCATTGGGATGGCTTCTGTATTCGTGCCATCTGTGCCCTGCAGCTCCCATTGGCCCCTGTTGTGTTTCTTTTGTTCGTTGGCATGCATGGGTGACTTGTACATTTCAATGGTTGCATTGTGGCTTCATTGCACCTACGGGGAGTTGTACTTTGTGGGCAGGGAGCGGTGTACAGGCACTCAGTGGGGCCGTTTACGGTTGATTCGCGATGCCGTACTTCTCGCCATGGCGGAATGGTACATTACGCCATGCCTGATGGCGTTAGGTACATGTCCGCTAGGGTCGGAATTGGCGTACCGTTGCACCATGGTGGTGTTTGCGGTTTGGCATGGCACGCGCGCGCGTGCTTGGTGCAGTTAGCGTTGGCGTTCACTACGGTGTCGCTAATGGCTTCGTACTTTGCGGTGACGGGTCATAGTCGCACCGAGCGCTATTCGATGGCGGTATTGCATTTCCGCCATCGTTTTTCGATTTCCGCCAGGGTCGTAATGAGGGCCATTGTAAGGAAGGAGAAAGCTACACATACCATAGCATAGATAGGGGAGGCAGATTAGAAGCTACCAGGAAGGTGCCTCTATCCAGATAGAATGAGATTAGAAGTGGGACATGGTTTTCAAATAGCGTTGCCATTAGAGATTAAGGGAACAAGTGCCTGTGGTGTGTAGTATACCAATGTTCACTATTATAGTGGAAGCAACCCTATAGCCAGTGAAACCATGAGTGAGGCTTTTATGAAGATCATACCCTCAGAAGGAAATCACATTGAGGGGCTGACATTTTTGAAAGGTTTAGGCACTGGCAACACTGAGAGGTTAGGCAATACAAGATTAAATAAGATTCCTAGGATCACATATTGCTTAAGGGGTGAAGCTGGCATTTGTGCCAACTCTGCAATTTCTGCATTTGAACACTTTCTTTTCCAGCTGTTATCATGTACTAAAACAATCTCATTTTATAAAACTGACTTGCAAAGTACACAAATCACATTTCCAAACCTGACAATTTTTAAAACCTAAATATTACAGAAGGGTGTTACGTAAAATGGGTATGATTCAAGCTACATTCTCTCCATCATAAAGGGAAGTAATAAGTACTAGCATGCTAATCAATGTGATTTAACAGATTTAATCTAGGTATGTCCTTTGTACTTTTAAGCTTTAAATGCTTCCAAAACAATTGCTTGTGAAATTGTCATTCATAAACGTGCAGAAAAACCTTTGACTTTTATACAAAAAGCAAAAAGTTGCTTGCCCAATGCCTACACCATCTGGTCCGCTCTCTTCTGACTACCGCCCCTTCCACTCAAATGGCCTACATTAGAAGAAAGATCAAGGAATGAGCTAAACAATGCCACCAGCATGCAAGAAGGCAAACCTCACAGAAGACAGCACAGTATATGATTTGACCAGGATCAATGTATCGTCTGCTGTCAAAGCCAGGATACAAGTATGAACACTTTGGTTTCACAGTCTTTTATTCACCTTTTCGACTAATAGTTTATGTTCATCGTTGGAGGGGATTGCCTAGGTTTTAGAACGCCCCATCTGAACAAACCAATTTCTAGACCTTCACCATACGAATGGCATGTTCGTTTTTATAGCAACCCCTATCTGGTGCAGGAGCATTGCTGATAATAGCACCTCTTATGCTGCACAACCAAGTACATATGCAGGTTTGTTTATAAACTTCAGACATAGGAAAGATTCAGCCAGCCTTGCTGCAATGTGCTCTTCTAATCTTTCATATGAACACACATCTCTGCTATGCATGCTTAACACACTGAGCTAACGTATGAACCATTGTGGCACTCAATTTATCAATATGGATTTCAACTTTGGCTATTGCACATGATCAACATAATTCCCACAAGAAGGAAAGAATGCTACAGAAGTTGTGCAGTACAGGAAACACAAACTATGTATTCCACAGTGAACACAGAAAGCATTACATGATTAATTGATCAAGGCAGAATGTACTTGTCAAAACAGACCGACAATAGGTTTAGCACCTCAGCAGCATGCCATAAAATCACCTGGCATGTGCTATTTAAGGGGTGAACAATGGAATCTTACTTTAGATCAGGCAGCCTTGTGGGGGCCCTCATCCAAGGTGGGGGCCCTGGGCAAGTGCCCCTTTTGCCCTCCCATAAAGACGTCTCTGGCAACAACGAATTGGTGGGATGGTATACAGGAAGAGCCCCTCCCAAGGGAATGAGAAGGCATCCCCCAGACTCCTTAGCTGAGGATACCTGCTGGCAATCTTTGGATACTTGGCATTGGCTGCTGTCGCAAGAGGTTGATTTGGGGAGACCCCACTTGTTGAAGAAACAAGACACTTGCGCTTGCTGTAGCTCCCATTCCTTTGAAGACCACAGCTCCCTGCTGAGAGAGTCTGCGATGGTGTTCTGGACGCCTGCCAGGTGAAATTAGTCGGGGAACATGCATTGAACAATGGACAAGTGCCACAGATACTTTCCTTCCAGCAAGAACGTGGGGGAACATATCCCACCCTGTTTCCTGATGAAAAACATAGTGATTTGTTGTCTGTGAAGACTTGCACCACCTTCCCCTGGAGCTGAAGTTAAAAAGCCTTAGGGGCCCAGAAGACTTCTTGTAGTTCCAGGACGTTGATGTGCAACTCCTTTTCCTCCGGGAAGAAGAGTCCCCTGGTCTGAGAATGTCATGTGTGGGCCCCCCAACCTTCTATGAAGGCCTTGGTTGTGACTGTTGCCTGATACACAGGGACCTGAAAGGGAACGCCCTACGTGAGATGAGGGTGAACTGACTACTATTGTAGGGCTTGACGGAATGCCCGATTGAGGGCGATCTTATCAGTCCATGTGCCAGTGACCTGCTGCCATCTGGCATCCAGAAATTCCTCAAGAGGTCTCCTCTGCAGTCTGTAAAAAGTGACCAGATGGATGCAGCAGGGACTTTATGGATTGGACTGTAGCAATGGAACTGTCAGACCTTTCATAGGATGTCCTTCACCCTCTCTTCCGAGGGAGTCACCAGACACTAGTGTGTGTTGAGTTGGGCGCCCAGGAATAGCGCGTTCTCAAATGGCACTATGCAGGACTTTGGATAGTTGATTGAGAATCTTAGCGAAGTCAGAATCTTGATGGTCTCTTTGGTGTGATGAACTGCCAGCTCGTGAGAGCGGGACCGGATGAGCCAATATTCTAAGGGTAGACATGGATTACTTTGTGGCACAGATGTGCTTCCACCGGAGGCAGGCATTTGGTGAATAACCTTGGGCCGATTTCAGGTCAAAGGGCAGGGTGTTGAACTGGTAATTGTGACCTTGAACGATAAAACGCAGTAATGTCTGGTGCTTGGGATGAATGGGGATGTGGAAGCAAGCATCCTCCAAGTCGAGGCTCACCAGGAAATCCCCTTTCCTGCAGCTGGTCGAGCATGTGCTGCAACATGACCATCCTGAACTTTTGGGATTTGAGGAACTTGTCGAGGCATCACAAGTCTAGAATGGTTTATAGTGATTGCATCGAATGCCAAAGCATTGAATGCCTTAGCACCTAAAAAAAAGCAATGAAAAAAAAACATTGAATGCATTTTTTTCTGTTTTTTTAATGGGGAACCCCCCGCAACCCCTGTTTTTTTACCCCTTAAAATCCAGTATAATTAAAATAAAACCTTTACCTTTGAAAAAAAATGCATTCAATGCTTTTTTTGATGCATTTTTTTCGATGATTTTGGCATTCAATGCTTTGTATTCAATGCAATGACTGGATACCGTCTAGAATCAGTCACCGCCCTCCAGACTTCTTCTTTACCAGTACACGCCGGAGCCCCGGGGGCTCTGAGGGACTGGTTCTATTGCCCCTTTGCCTAGCATGGCGAACCTCCTTTTGCCGCTTTACCTGAGCAATGTGAGGGCATTTATCCTGGAATTCACAAATTGCGATAGTCAGCCTGGTTCAGGCCTGCTTCAGGTTCTGCATTCTGACTGGAGCGGGACAACAATACTGTGTGCCACTGCCGTAGGCCTAGGAGCAAACCCTACAAGCATCCTGGGTGGTTGAGTGGGAGGGCTGACTATATGAACGAAAGGACAGTCTCCTCTGATGAAGGGTGCCGAGAGAGCTTGCCATCTCTGTGCCGGTCTTAATGGCCTCCAGAATTTTATCGACCACCTTTCCAAACAAGTTGTTGCCATCGAACAGCATGTAGATTATCTTGGTCCGCACATCTGTGCAAAGGTTGTTGGGCCTTGAACCAACCCTGGCGATGGAGGGCCACACCATTGCCCATCTAGTGAAAGCCGGAATCCACGATGTCAAGGGTGATAGTGATCTCGTAATCCTTCTTAGCATCAGGGAGGAAGTTGAAGAGGAGCTCCAACTTAAACCATAACTTCATGTCATACCTTAAGAGGATGGCAAGAGTGTTGACGGCCTTCATTCTCAATACCGCTTTTGTGATGATGTGTTTTCCTGCTGCATCCAGCTTCTTTCCCTCTTGGTCTGGAGGGACCATAGACAAAGAGGAGGGGTTTGAAGACTTCTTCCTAGCGGAGGCTGAGACTGCAGAGTCCGGCGAGGGCTGTAATCTAAGGCACCTAGGGCCCGAATCTGGATCCCAGTACTTCTTCACCAACTGATCTCTTTCACAGGAGTGGTACGAGGTGCCTTCATGATAGCCAGGCCATCCTCCCATATGTCATCCAACAGGGGGACTGAGATGAAGGTCTTAGAGCACTCCCATTGTTCAAAAAGGAAACCTTCCTTCTTCTTTTCTTCTGGCCCCAGGTTAAACAGTTTAGAAGCTTTAGATATGATGGAGTAGAACGACCCAATCTCGACCGGCGGAGAGGCCCTGGAGGGCATATTAACATCAGGGGGTTCCCGATCCATGGGAACGTAATCATCAAACTCATCCATATGTGTACTGATTGTGACAGAATTTGTCTCTGTGTTCATCTGAGCTGCTTCCTCCACCACAGGTGACATCAACAAGGGTAATAGCTTAAGGGTAATAGGGGCTGTATGAGGCAGCATCAGCTGAGCCCAAGAATGCCTCAGAGGACTCCTTGCCAGAACAGATGGAGCAGGGGTGGGAGCTGGTTGTGTACGGTGGTCAAGATGTCCAACGACACATCCCTAGGTGCAGGAGCTGGACCTGAGCCCCAAGTTGCGGGTGCTGGTGCAGGAGCTCGACCATTGAGGGCTAAATGGATGGAAAAGGCTGGAGGGTCGGCAACCCCTGATGAGGCTTTGGCATAATGAGGTCGGGTTCCCGTTGGCCCCTTTCCTGCTCAGAATAAAAACCCTCTGTTAGGTCTTCTTCAGAGCTGGCGTAGCTGGCTGGAGACCTCCTGAGGGATCCCAGAGGTACCAGAGTGAAGAGAGGTGCAGTCTTGGTGGGCCTAGGGAGGAAATCCTGTACTGGAGGCATATCCCTAACCAAACCAGAGCCCTTAGGGAAAGGGGCAAAGACTGGTGCCAATGGAGCAGAAAAAGGCACCTTTGTTGATGGGACTGTAGTCAGAACTGTCGACAGAGGTCTAGGCGGGAAGGAAACCCTGGGTGTAGTAACTGTCTCAATGGTAAAGGTGATGGTTGTAGATGAACCCTTCAGTGTTGCAGCCGTCGAAGGAAGTGCCGTCTTCATAAATGGGGCAGTCGTCGACGTGGCAACTATCCTGGCGGATGAAGTCATCAACGAGGCTTGTGTCGACAACAGAGTTGATGACGGTGGAGCCAGTGACAGGTCCTTGGACACATTTTCTCTTTGACAAATACCTGTGTCTGCCCAATGGTGCCAGCAACTTGATTTGGGGAGACCCCACTTGAAGAAACAAGACACTTGCGCTTGCTGTAGCTCCCATTCTTGTGAGGACCACAGCTGCCTGCTGAGAGAGTCTGCGATGGTGTTCTGGACGCCTGCCAGGTGAAATTAGTCGGGGAACATGCATTGAACAATGGACAAGTGCCACAGATACTTTCCTTCCAGCAAGAACGTGGGGGAACATATCCCACCCTGTTTCCTGATGAAAAACATAGTGATTTGTTGTCTGTGAAGACTTGCACCACCTTCCCCTGGAGCTGAAGTTAAAAAGACTTAGGGGCCCAGAAGACTTCTTGTAGTTCCAGGACGTTGATGTGCAACTCCTTTTCCTCCGGGAAGAAGAGTCCCCTGGTCTGAGAATGTCATGTTTGGGCCCCCCAACCTTCTATGAAGGCCTTGGTTGTGACTGTTGCCTGATACACAGGGACCTGAAAGGGAACGCCCTACGTGAGATGAGGGTGAACTGACTACTATTGTAGGGCTTGACGGAATGCCCGATTGAGGGTGATCTTATCAGTCCATGTGCCAGTGACCTGCTGCCATCTGGCATCCAGAAATTCCTGAAGAGGTCTCATCTGCAATCTGTAAAAAGTGACCAGATGGATGCAGCAGGGACTTTATGGATTGGACTGGAGCAATGGACCTGTCGATAACTGTCAGACCTTTCATAGGATGGCCTTCACCCTCTCTTCCGAGGGAGTCACCAGACACTAGTGTGTGTTGAGTTGGGCGCCCAGGAATAGCGCGTTCTCAAATGGCACTATGCAGGACTTTGGATAGTTGATTGAGAATCTTAGCGAAGTCAGAATCTTGATGGTTTCCGTGGTGTGATGGACTGCCAGCTCGTGAGAGCGGGACCGGATGAGCCAATATTCTAAGGGTAGATATGGATTACTTTGTGGCACAGATGTGCTGCCACCGGAGGCAGGCATTTGGTGAATAACCTTGGGCCGATTTCAGGTCAAAGGGCAGGGTGTTGAACTGGTAATTGTGCCCTTGAACGATAAAACGCAGTAATGTCTGGTGTTTGGGATGAATGGGGATGTGGAAGCAAGCATCCTCCAAGTCGAGGCTCACCAGGAAATCCCCTTTCCTGCAGCTGGTCGAGCATGTGCTGCAACATGACCATCCTGAACTTTTGGGATTTGAGGAACTTGTCGAGGCATCACAAGTCTAGAATGGTTTATAGTGATTGCATCAAATGCCAAAGCATCGAATGCTTTAGCACCTAAAAAAAAGCAACGAAAAAAAAACATTGAATGCATTTTTTTCTGTTTTTTTAATGGGGATCCCCCCGCAACCCCTGTTTTTTTACCCCTTAAAATCCATTATAATTAAAATAAAACCTTTACCTTTGAAAAAAAAATGCATTCAATGCTTTTTTTGATGCATTTTTTTCGATGATTTTGGCATTCAATGCTTTGTATTCAATGTAATGACTGGATACCGACTTGAATCAGTCACCGCCCTCCAGATTTCTTCTTTACCAGTACACGCCAGAGCCCCAGGGGCTCTGAGGGACTGGTTCTATTGCCCCTTTGCCTAGCATGGCCTGAACCTCCTTTTGCCGCTTTACCTGAGCAATGTGAGGGCATTTGTCCTGGAATTCCAGAGTGTGCCCCTGCTGAAGGACATTGAGACCCATTTGTCTGTGGAGATGCTCCTGCATTGTTCGACAAATTGCGATAGTCAGCCTGGTTCAGGCCTGCTTCAGTGTCTGCATTCTGACTGGAGAGGGACATCAATACTGTGTGCCACTGCCATAGGCCTAGGAGCATACCCTACAAGCATCCTGGGTGGTTGAGTGGGAGGGCTGACTATAGGAAAGAAAGGACAGCCTCCTCTGATGAAGGGTGCCCAGAGAGCTTGCCATCTCTGTGCCGGTCTTAATGGCCTCCAGAATTTTATCGACCGCCTTTCCAAACAAGTTGTTGCCATCGAACAGCATGTCGATTATCTTGGTCCGCACACCTGTGCAAAAGTTGTTGGGCCTTGAACCAACCCTGGCGATGGAGGGCCACACCATTGCCCATCTAGTGAAAGACAGAATCCACGATGTCAAGGGCGACAGTGATCGCGTAATCCTTCTTATCATCAGGGAGGAAGTTGAAGAGGAGCTCCAACTTAAACCATAACTTCATGTCATACCTTAAGAGGATGGCAAGAGTGTTGACGGCCTTCATTCTCGATACCGCTTTTGTGATGATGTGTTTTCCTGCTGCATCCAGCTTCTTTCCCTCTTGGTCTGGAGGGACCATAGACAAAGAGGAGGGGTTTGAAGACTCCTTCCTAGCGGAGGCTGAGACTGCAGAGTCCGGCGAGGGCTGTAATCTAAGGCACCTAGGGCCCGAGTCTGGATCCCAGTACTTCTTCACCAACTGATCTCTTTCACAGGAGTGGTACGAGGTGCCTTCATGACAGCCAGGCCATCCTCCCATATGTCATCCAACAGGGGGACTGAGATGAAGGTCTTAGAGCACTCCCGTTGTTCAAAAAGGAAACCTTCCTTTTTCTTTTCTTCTGGCCCCAGGTTAAACAGCTTAGAAGGTTTAGATATCATGGAGTAGAACGACCCAATCTCGACCGGCGGAGAGGCTCTGGAGGGCATATTAACATCTGGGGGTTCCCCATCCATGGGAACGTAATCATCAAACTCATCCATATGTGTACTGATTGTGACAGAATTTGTCTCTGTGTTCATCTGAGCTGCTTCCTCCACCACAGGTGACATCAACACTGATAATAGCTTAAGGGTAATAGGGGCTGTATGAGGCAGCATCAGCTGAGCCCAAGAATGCCTCAGAGGACTCCTTGCCAGAACAGATGGAGCAGGGGTGGGAGCTGGTTGTGTACGGTGGTCAAGATGTCCAACGACACATCCCTAGGTGCAGGAGCTGGACCTGAGCTCCAAGTTGCAGGTGCTGGTGCAGGAGCTCGACCATTGAGGGCTAAATGGATGGAAAAGGCTGGAGGGTCGGCAACCCCTGATGAGGCTTTGGCATAATGAGGTCGGGTTCCCGTTGGCCCCTTTCCTGCTCAGAATAAAAACCCTCTGTTAGGTCTTCTTCAGAGCTGGCGTAGCTGGCTGGAGACCTCCTGAGGGATCCCGGAGGTACCAGAGTGAAGAGAGGTGCAGTCTTGGTGGGCCTAGGGAGGAAGTCTTGTGCTGGAGGCATATCCCTAACCAAACCAGAGCCCTTAGGGAAAGAGGCAAAGACTGGAGCAGAAAAAGGCACCTTTGTTGATGGGACTGTAGTCAGAACTGCCGACAGAGGTCTAGGCGGGAAGGAAACCCTGGGTATAGTAACCGACTCAATGGTAAAGGTGATGGTTGTGGATGAACCCTTCAGTGTTGCAGCCATCGAAGGAAGTGCCGTCTTCATAAATGGGGCAGTCGTCGACGTGGCAACTATCCTGGTGATGAAGTCATCAACGAGGCTTGTGTCGACGACAGAGTTGATGACGGTGGAGCCAGTGACAGGTCCTTGGACACATTTTCTCTTTGACAAATACCTGTGTCTGCCCAATGGTGCCAGCAACTTGCTCGCAGGCAGAGGTTGCCCGCCTGCTGGTAGGCTAACCATCGAAGGCGCCGGTGATGGTGATTGACATCATTCTGAACTAGGTCCCAGAGCCGTCATGACCGTTGACGAGGAAGAAGTTGGAACGTGTGACTTCAACTTCTTTCGAACCTTCACCAAGGAAGCATCCTCAAAGGGCCCCAACCTCGTTTTATCTGAGGGAGCATGCTCTTTGGACCGAATGGGCCTGGAAGTGCCATGACTATCCCTGGAGGCTGCGTCAGAGGCCTTACGTTCTTCGATCCACACCACCAAACTCTGATGCTGGTCCGTCCCGGTCTTCGGGGAAAAGGATTGGCAAATCGGACATCCATCCGTATCGTGTTTTAGATGTGGACAGTAAATGCACCTGAGGTGCCGATCCTCGATAAAAATATTCTTCAAGTTGCAGTTCTTACAGTATCTAAAAAGACTTTTCTTTGTGGCATCCACCATGGTGTTGAAGTGAAGGCCCAATCCTCGAACTGTGGCACCACGAGGTGGAGATCCTATGATGGAATGAGGATATCCTCCAGCCACGGGTCCCTGCCACAATGTGACAAAATAAAACGAAAAATTGATGAATTCTAGCAAAAATAGTAAAAAACAGCAAAGCAGTTGTAGGTTTTTGAGAAGTGAAACACAAAGACTCACAACATGAGAAACATGCAGTAAATATCTGAAGATGCACACCAGGGTTGGAGCTTATGAGGACGAGTGTCATTTGCTAGGTCAGTATGACCCAAAGTGACACTGATAGGCTATAGAGGAGAGAAGCAGTTTTACCTTTAAAGCTAAACTGCTTTAATTTTTTACAGAGGATCCCCAGCCATGAGCATGTGAATCCATGCAAGACCCCTTGCTGGAGAACTGCAGCTTTCTTCTCTTAGTTTAATGCCCATTTCGGACAGGCAGTATGGGACAAAACCTTGTGGATTAGCTCTAGTACCTTCTGGTTTTGTAATGACTTACTTTGTTTCGTCATTCAAGGGCTGCCTAGTTACTTTACTTTAATGTTGAATCTGTCTATAATCTTTTTTTTGTACTTCAATGTGATTGTGGAAGTGATGCATTAAAAGCGAGGGAAGAACGAGAACTCTCAGACCGAGCAAGAAAAGCCATTTTACAGGCCATTCAGGGAGGCCTGCGGGCATA
Organism: Ambystoma mexicanum; assembly: GCF_040938575.1. NCBI lineage: Eukaryota > Metazoa > Chordata > Amphibia > Caudata > Ambystomatidae > Ambystoma > Ambystoma mexicanum. Next base: position 375,302,856 of record NC_090928.1, read on the forward strand.
AGGCGCTTTACAAGAATTCTAAATAAATAAATAAAATATACAGCTCCCTATAATTCCAATTGCCACATGGCCCCATGGAACCAGGTGACAATTTTCCCATTCCTGGCCTTAGAAAGCAATGCACGGTTGGAGCTCTTATGAAGTACAGTACCTGAGCACACTGCTTTGTAAATGGAAAGCCCTGGCCTGGATTCTGGCAGAGAATACAATGGCAGTTTGCCCTTTGTGTTCCTGCATCCACAGTTCCATAGTTGTCATCTCACGAGTCCCTGATTCACAAATAGCCATGTCAGTTGTTGAAGGGGCAGGCTGCAGGTCCCCTGCACCCTCCACTAGACTTGCAATGCATATGTAAGTTCAGTTGTTTTTCCCTAAGACTGGGTATGCAATGACTGACTGAATACATGGGTGTGTGCTAAGGCCAATATGAATCAGCATAATATTAAGGCTAGCACCCCTGTGGAGCATGGCGAGTAAAAGAAAGAAGTGAAGGCTTCAGTGGGCATTGCTGAAATGCACACTGGTCATTGGTGAAAAGTGACTTGCAGGTACATTGTCATTTTGTATTTTTGTATTTGTATTTATTTTATTTGTATTGCGCACCTGGCCCTGGGGCATCTGGGCGCATTTCTTAGGAAAGTACATGGTTACATAGTTACATAGTAGATAGAAAGAAATTGCTGGAGCATGTACCAAAAGCATTAAATGGACACATGATGTGGGTGTTCAGTCATTTTAGCTCAATAAATTCAGAGTGCTAAGTTTTACCAAAGTAAAAAACACTGACCATTTTAAATAAATATATATATATGGTAGTGGGGTAAGGGGTTAAATGGGTGGGGATGGGGATAAAAGTGTAGGAAAACAAGGGGGCTGGGTTACCCCCCAAAATCTAAAAGAAATCAGTATTTTCTGGGAATTTTGTACCTCAGTGAAAACTTACCACTCAGAATTTTACTTTGGTAAAATCAAATATAACCATGATATGGTGCACATAAGCACATACGTGGAAATATTTCAATATATGGTGTGCTACCTAAACCACAATCTTAAAAGATTCACTAGGGGCAGAGTCTTTTTGCTATAAAACTGGACAAACAGACCGCCAGCACTCAGCTAAAAAAAGTATGAAATCAATCGAAATGAATTCAGAAATATTGCAATATTGCAGAGCTAATCTCATATTACAAGTGGATGAGCTTACATTCATGCTAAACCAGGGGCCTAGAACCTGTGGTTTTCAAGCTGTGTTGGACTACAACTCCTAAGATCCCTCACCATTGGCTATGCTAGGTAGGACTAATGGGAGTTGTAGTGCAAAACATTTGGAGAGTCAAAGGTTGCAGAGCCAGTGCTAAACCAATGAAGGTCAAGTGGTAGACACAATATAATCAAGAGACTGGCAAGAGCTGCAAAAATCTGGTAACTGGAAGGCAAATTCATCTTATAGCAACTCTGTTGAAGACTACACAAAACAATTAAAACAATTGGGGCCTCATTACGAGTTTGGCAGCAGCCATGGAGCATTTAGCTCCATGGCTGCCGCCAAACCGGGCTCCTTTACTGGATTCCCTGAATGGGGAATTACCGGGCCATTCCGGGTTCGGAGGGCCCAGTAATTCCTCCCTCTGGGAACCCAGACCCGGACCTTCCCCATTCCCATTTGAGCCCCAATAGGGCTCAATGGGAATGGGAGAGGGAGCTAGCAACGGGCCGAATACGACCGGCCCGTTGTTAGCTCCCTCTTTCCCTTGCGGGACCCGGTAAGGACGCCTGGTTTTACCAGGCGTCCTTACCGGGTCCCGCGAGGGGACCTCCTATTCAGGCGGAATGGTGTTAACGGGCCCGCCACCATTAGCGGAGCCCGTTAATCCATTCCGCCTGACTTGTAATGAGGCCCTTAATAAGGCACCAGCAGGGATACTATCACTGATGGTAAATCTCGCATTATCTCTCAGTACAACGCAACACACACACTCTAACTGTGACAGTAGAAGAATCAAAAACCAGCAATGGATGTAATATTACACATGGTAGAATGTCCTTTCATCGCCAGTTATTACAACGCCTGGCTTTTAAACATGTACAAAATTATGAAAATGCTCAACGAAATTTTTAGGGGGTGGGAAAGGACAGATAGGGGGTAAGTGGGTAGGAAATAGGTAAAAAGAGGTGGGAGAGGGGAAGTTTGAAAAAAATATCGATTACCATTTTCGTAATTCTGTACAAGTTTAAAAGCCAGGCGTTGTAATTACTGGCGATGAAAGAACATAGAACCTTACACATTACCGACACAATGCATGACCGAAGTGGAGTTCAGGGGCAGAAACAAATTTAAGCTCAAGTACAATGCTGGAAACTATTTAAGACTCAATGGAAAATGGTGATCTTGTGCCAAGAAACGACTGAAATCAGAAACAGAGAGAGTATAAGGTTTTTGGAAGGTTGAAGGTGACAATGTTGCACACACCAAAGTGATCATGTACGGTTCAGATTCAGCCCCAAGACAAAAGTGAACTGCCCTGACCATGTAGGGCCTAAAAAGGCAGAGCATTGAACACATTGGGGACTGTCAGAGAAGAGGCCAGCAATTCATTTTCAAACTGCAAAACAGGAAAAGGCTGTTTCCTTGGATAAAGCAGAGAGGCCACGGAAATGTGGGCCTTCTGCAGATTGAAAACCAGCAACATGGAATATAAGACTACACTGCATAAGGGAATTCAAATGCACATGGTTGGCTGACAGACAAAAAGGCAGTGTTTCAACTGCCAAATATCAGAATCCTTTTTGAGAGCAAAAAGATACAAATAGCAAGTGGCATTGCATTTGATTGACTAGGCCAAAGGCCTGAAACTACTTTCCATCACATCTGACTGATGTCTAGAGTGCAGCCCTGCTGACACAGAGAGCAAAGAATAAAGGGTAACTTTAAGAAAAAATTAAAACAGTTACGATGGACAGGTGTGAATTTGCAGCTTAAAACAAGGAACACATGGGAAATGGATGTTGATTGCCAGAGTCATGTGAATATATATATCCGGATATCCAGGAATGAGGAGGAAAAGATGAACCACACTCCCCACGGGCCACATGGTTCTCCGAAATCAAAAAAGGAAAAAACTCACATCATGACAGAAACGAGTATTTTATTGGTTTAAAAACGCCAAATGAATAGGCACAGGACAACAACAGACAGAGGCAGGACGCCAACTGGCAAGATCTGCAAACAACGTGTTTCGAGCTACACTGAGCGCTTAATCACGTATCAGGATATATAGATGAACATAGAAGGCATGCTGTGAGACATTCAAATGCCTTGTGTGGATTAGAAATTGCAATATTTAAAAACATCTGTTCTGTACATGAAGAAACGCTGTGTTTAACCCAAAAAAAATGTTCTCACGAGTTTTACAGAGCCATGACTGCACACACCCCATATCTTCTATACATCCGAAACATCTTTTTGAAACCACAGCAGTGGCCAGGAAGGAATTTATGGAGGTTTGGGGCCAGCATCTGGGTAAATAATGGCAGACTTTAATCGGTTGACCTCTCTAAACTACTTTGAATTAGAACTTGGTCCCTCTTCTCGAATTGATGACATTTGACAGATACCAGAAGGTGCTTTATGAGTATGTAGGTGGGGCTTGTTGCTCTGCTCTCAAAGATAAGGATCGAAATAGGCATGTGCTCTGGGAGAAATAATGCAAAAGACTTTATATCAGGCTTGAGTAAACAGGTCAGAGGCCAGGTCTGGACATAGATCTTGGGAACAAATATCTGCTAGTTAATTGAAGGTAAAATATGCATGTCAAATATTGTTACAAAGAAGTGTATGCAGGATCATATTCTGTTCATTTTGTCAGAAACCATAAGTCATACAATAATGGGACCAATATCACTGTAAATCTTAGGAACAGTGTTCTAGCTCCACAGAAAATGTCATCAAGCAGGCGATTTGGGCAAATGATAGCTTAATGAATTTGACATCTGCCTAGGACATTTCATATTGATAACTGTTATATTTGGTGAATAAATCAGGAAAACATACATTCAAACCTGCAATATCATGCCGCGATGGGACTTATTTCAATAAGTCCGGCATGATGAGAAGAACCCAAATATATATATGTGACTCCCTGGTGCCACCGGGACATTACAAGTCCGGCAGCCCGAGAAGTCAGTGTTGAGTCCACGGGAATGGGTTCACAGAAATGCCAGCAAAATTGCTAATGTTGCTGGTGCCTCTGTGAAGAGTCTGCCTACATAGCCGCTGTGCCTGGCAGGGTCAGACTTGTCGGGCGCAGCAGCCCTGGCAGGCAAACTCATACTTTGCTGGTACAGAAACAAGGGTGCCGGTGAGCTTACCGGCACCCTTATTTTCAGATCGGCACACTCATAATGAGGCATTATCTAAAAAAATGCATACGCTGCATCCTAATGTTGATCCATGAACAGATGCACCATCCGAGCAATTTTGTAGAAAGATACCATATGCGCATGAAACAGTCATCCAGTATTGTGACATAAAGTGTGGGTTGGTAGTTGAATGTTCTGCATCTTTGCTCTATATCTATAAAAATGCAACTTTTAGACTCAGTTCATAATTGGTTTATTTCCAAAAATACATGGTATGTCACGTGTTTCAAGAAGTGGCAACATTCTCCATTTGGAGGCATGTACAATTGTTTTGCCGATACCTGGGCTTTCTAAAGGCACAATGAATTACACACAGAAAAACGATTAGTTTTCACTCGTATGCATTCAGTATGTCCTTGCACAATTATCTCACATACACATATTGATCAAACATAGTATTGGATTTTTTCTCCAATATAGTAGTTGTGCCTGTTGTCATAACAATTGTTACTGTTTCTTCACAGTATCATGATATACACAAATGAATACACATTTTTTTGGCTTCTTAAGAGTGTATAGTTAACCAACAGTTAGTTAATCGATGGGGAGAAATGAGAAGGGAGAATAGAAAAAGTACGATGTTAAGGGAGGTTTATAAATTGAATATTAATTAGTGCTTGTGTGTCAATTTGTTTTAACAGTGTTCAGGTCCTATTACCTATCAATACTGATTTGTGTTAAATAACTTTTTCAGAGTTTGGGACCTTGTCTCATTCATAGTATCTCATCTATACATAATCTTGTCACAAGATTTCTGAAATACATTCGATATTGAGGATTTTGTGGTTAGATTATGCTAGTGTTGGTCATATCGAGTTATAGAATCTGGGTTCATACATGTGATTTTTAAATCAGTCTATTTAGGGTACCTTAATAATTTTGCCATGTTAATCCCTATTGGTCGTTTTGCTCTTTTGGTTTTCATAAGGTTCATCACCTTTCTACTTCCATTACTATGAATATACATTTCGATTTTAATCTACTGGATTATTGGTTCTGTGTATTTTAGGATGGATGCCAAACCATTTTTGCATTATATGATATGGCTGTGGTGTCTTTAGTTCCCAAAATGCTCTGCTGCACCCAATCATGCTGTTTTTTGTCTTTTTCTACTTAACTAGTTGTTAAACCTGCAAAGCAAGCAGAGTCAAGATGTAGTCTAAATTATTGCAGTTTCTAACAATTGGAATCGTATTCACTCTGTTTTAAAGGAAGATCCTTCGACTTACCTTAGAAAAGATTGTCTTTCATAGGATTGTGTCTTTCAGGGTGGTAGCGTTCCACATGTGTTCAGGAGCGCTGTCACCTTAAAAGTGAATTATATACATTTTGCGTGGACATCATCTGTCTGTGCGTGATAACATCATCAATGCAAGTGTCCATACTTTGCCGTTTGTTGAATTCAACTGTTAACATTTTCTCAATGTGTATTTGGTCTTGTGCTTATTTGCAGTTTGCCGCTATTGATTAATCCATTAATATAATGTGTCCTGATATATTAAAAATGTATGTGCACAGTTGCCCATCACTTCTTGATTATGGTTTGTGTCTCTGATTGCTGCGATTGCTGCCATTGGCTATTATTAGTGATCTATGTCTGCCAAAGTTTAATTCATTACGGGTCTGGTGGCTACCTGCCGGTTTTACCAGCACAGTTACTGCCGGACCCGCAATGACCCGCAATGAGGCCCTATGTCTTCTGTATATGCAGTATTTCTTCCTAGATAGTATTGCCATATTGATTCTGACTATTAATTGTCCTCTCTGCATTTATAAGGGGTTTGATATGTAGTCTATCTAGAATTGGACATACAGGCCTTTCATATGTCTTGGGCAATGCATTCTTGTTTTATATTATAGTTCTCCTATTCCTATGGTCATTGTTTCTATAGGTATTGATGTATCTCCTTTCTGTTTAAGCTGTTTAACAGTCTGATACTTTTTACCCATCATTGTCACAATACATTTGCCTCCTATGGCCAGTATATTACCTTGTCCTGTACTTCCAAGATATAATTCCTTGAGTATGGAACCATCTGATTATTGTTGGAACATTGTGTAATCATTCTAACTTTGTCAATATTGTAATTCATTCCCTTATGTTTCTTTGGTGTCAACAGTTCAGTGCGTTGTTTGGCATTAACTTTGTCGCTGGCCTTAGTGATACATAGCGTATACTCATGTTATAAACCTGTCTTCTATGAGCTCACATTCTTGATCACAATTGATCCTTGCCATGGTAAATTCTCCTATCAGGATATTGTGAATTGTGACTCTAAGATGGCAGCTGTCTGTATGTAAAGTTGCATTTACTTCAGTTTTCTTTCGAAACATCCAAGTGTTTAAGGATCCATGTAAATGTATAAATCAATAAAGTTAACTTCTGTTTGACTTTTTTCAAGTGTGAACTATAATCCAAAAGCATTTTGATTCAAATATTCACATAGCTATCTAAATCTTGTTCACTGCCATTCCATATGATAAAAACTTCATTGATTTACCTTTGCCATGATCACTTTTTTAGACAGATTTGGGTGTGCAATTGCATGTTTTTGTTCGAACTCACCGACAACTAGGTTTGCTATAGCTGGCGCAAAGCATGTGCCCATTGCTATACCCCTAGTTTGCTGACATAGCGTGTCACTGAACAGAAACACATTATTGTTTAAAACAAAGGTCAGGAATTCCTTTAACATTTCTACATACAGATAATATGAAGCTGATACATTTTGATAGATATGGTCTATGGTGTTAAGTGGTAGTGCATGGCCTATTGATGTGCACAATGCCTTAACATCCATGGTTGCCATTAGGTATTGTTTTTTTTTCACTTGACTTTGTTTAAATTTTCCAGTGTGTGCATAGTGTCTCTGGTATATGAGTCGAGTGTATATACTTCTGGTCTAAGAATGTTGTCAATACATTTGGACATGTCTGACCTCTAGTAAATGTAAGTACCCCTTATGAATTTTAGGGCGGAAATATATTGTGGGTGTCTTGGGTTTGTCTGTGATTGGGAATGATTCCTCATCACCAGTAAGTATTTGCTCATGATGCAATTTTTTTTACTGGTTCGTTCATATCGTGTATTATGTTGGTTATAAAATGTCTGCTGACTTCTTTGCAGCACCCTGGTGTGTTTAGGTGTTCATTCACCATTTTAATGTAGTCTGTTTTGTTCAAAACTATGATGTTTCCACATATGTCTGCTTTTTTGATTATTACATCTTTATAAGGTGCAATTTTGTTGATCACTTGTTGTTCCTTCATGTCACAGGTTTTTGACCACTCTTGGAAATGGGGGATTCTTTGTCAATGTGTCTCTTTTTGTCCTTTGCTAGTGCTTTATGGAAAGCGCCTATGCCATTCCCTTATATGACAGGTATACATTTAGATTTAGGTTTTAGATTGCTTTCTTTTAGTGTGTTGGTAGGAATAACTAAATGATAAATGAGTTCAGTACCTGGAATTTTCCAATCTTCTTCTAATGACAGAGGTGTGTGTGTATTCACAAGGTTTTTTAATGGAAAAAGGACTGATAATTGGTGGTTCCTTCTCTTCCTCTCCAGACAGTTCTAAATTATGAAAGAACCTCTTCAATTTGAGTTTTCTTACAGGTTTGAATGTATCAACGTGTAAATTAATGTAGTCATCACCCACATTTGGTGCAAATGGTAGGGCCTTGTTTAATGCATGTATATCACTTTTGTCTAGTTGTCTGTCTGATAGATTAAGAACCAGGTTAATCTGCCTTCTGTCCGTTCTTTTCTGCATTCTGAGCGAGTTCTCACTCTGGTTCCCTCTTTCTCCTCTGTCTTCCTCTCCCCCCCCCTAAAACCTCTGGCATGAACCTTGAGGTTGAAATATTTTGGTCTACAGGGTCTTGGAATCTCACTTGCTTTGTATTCATTATCCTGTTGCTGCGCTGCTATTACCTTATTTGTTCTAAAAAACAATTTTTGTTGTTCTTAAATTATCTGTCAGGTTACTGTGAGCAGCTGGTAAATTCTCTCCCTCACTAGCTACATCCAAGCTAGTTGGGGATACTACCGATGTGCTGGTTCATGACGATGTTTTGCCCTTATAGACATATTTCTGTTGAAATGTGCAAACCCTATCGTGCCGGTAATCTCGATCATCCCTAGATATTTTGTGGGTTTTGCTTAATTTAACTTCATCCTGATGTATCATGCCTAGTGATTATGTATGTGTACAAATTATGCTAACTAATAAGCAGTCATATTGATATTGGTCGCAACAACCATATGATAAATGTTTGCTACTGCACACTGTTGCGAGACGACATTGACAGATTATTTGAATTGACCTCATGACTGCATAGTAGGTCTATAATATAGCCAGATCTTTACTTGAAACACTGCATATTAGGACCTACAAAAGAATGTAGCACCGCAACTTCACATCTGCACATAAACAATATTTCAACCCCTTTAAATGTATTCACCCATAATTCTAGTCACATGCTTTTTATGCTTAAATATTAGCCATACATATCATGAACATTGACGTTACTAAGCTTGATGTTAACATTGCTCGCACAAATAATAGGGTACCAGACACAATGTCGCACTTTACATCCACAGAATTGCACACCTTTGTTATTCATTCACCCCTCTATGGGGTTTCTTGAAGTTCCAGGAATTTGCCTTGGATGCCCATACATTAGTTATACACGTCATGAACGGTGATGTCATCACGTTGAATTTGACGTTACTCACGCAATACATAAGGTGGCCATTTTGGATCGGAAGAGTTGCTGCTCCTCGTTCCAATAAGGCCATGGACATGAACCAAAGGTAAGTTATACTATGAATTCATAGTTCCTACAAAACACTGCCCAACTGACGGTTGCATAACTTTGCGAAATATAATTCGGTTTTCTGCATCTCCTTATTGCAAAGACTGCAGTTGGTGTATAAAACATTTTGCTATCTTGATGTCAAGTAGATAATGACAGCACCAATGGGCTTATATTCCTTGCAACATTGATAAGAGATCCAATACCACAAAAAGTGCCACTTCAAGTGATGCTAGGATTAGGAGAGTAGTCCTCACTTTAAATTGTCCGGATCATTTAAAGAAGGATTTGTCACATAGAGAATGATATGTACTGAATTGGTACCCAACATTCATTTTTAATACAGATACAATATTATATAAACTGTGTTTAATAGCTTGGACCACTGACCTTACCTCAAAGTGCTGTGACACAAATTTGATCCTATTTCTCACCAGAAGGTATGATTCCAGTTTTATTCTCCAAGTTCTCTATTAAACGTTTGTATGTGAAAAACATTACAATTATACTTAGATGACAGAATGTATCAATCATTACACCAGGTCGAGTGACACTTCGTCCTCAATCGAGCAATCTCTTGGGATAGAACTTGAAGAAGACTTCCTCAGTTTTACTGTCCCCGTGCAGTCATTGATGTGATTTTGAGAATATACACTTCTAAGTGATACTGTTAGAATGTTATACATTAGTACCAGAGTCACTGTTTGAATATCACTTACCTACTGAAACTTTTACTTGGTAGAAATCACACGACTCATGAAGTATGAAGAAATAACAAATATATACACATTTTGTATTAAATATTGCTGCTCCTGATGAAGGGTTATTTCACACAAAATGCGTCAAGCTCCCCGTTTTTGTTTATGAATAATTTGTTATTGAAAAATATACACTAAAACTCTCTTCATGCTCTAAAATGTACACGTATTATGACAAATGTTTGCAACTATTTATGAAGATCCTACATGTTGGACTGACTTGCTTCAGTGTCTATGGTGTGCAGGGGACGGGAGCTTCATGACTAAAGGACACTGCTCTATTCTTGATGTACAGTGGCAGCTTCCTGTACCAGAGCTGCATTCTTCTCCCTTGCAGCCTGAGTAAATACAAAGTGACCTAATAATCAATAGAAACTATCACTACTTACCGACCCTAAATTGGTGCTCGCACCATTGGACCAAATTCTTTTGCAGAATTCCCCAGCACCTTCAACTCAGACAGCTTTTTATCTCAGTTGCGGAACGAAGAAGAACATTTTGGACTAGTCAGTACATACGCTCTAACAAGTAAAAACTAACAGGGTAATTCAAAGAATTTCGCTGAAAAGTGTCGCAAGCGGCTGGCGCAGAGTGTCCGCGTGCGATTGACTGCGCCAGGCACGTGCGCTAAAACCGATTTCCGCGCACAGCGTATTCATGGATTTCATGCTCCCAAACCAGCCGTGGCGCAGAGTATCGCAGCGACCCTGCAGCAGCGCCAGTAACGCCCCCAAGAACGCCCTCGCGCAAGGAAAAGCCATCAAAATCGCTAAATCATCGCAAAGGGCTGCGCTAACCCTGGACCAGTTTACAGGGCTGCCAAACAAGGAACGCAAAGCGGGTAACGTGCATATCAGGGGTACGCGTGAAGTTATACACGCGATTAGCCAGGGTACGTGTATTACAGGGGTACGCGGGAAGTTTAACACGCGATTGGCCAGGGTACGTGTATTACAGGGGTACGCGGGAAGTTTAACACGCGATTAGCCAGGGTACGTGTATTACAGGGGTACGCGGGAAGTTTAACACACGATTGGCCAGGGTACGTGTATTACAGGGGTACGCGGGAAGTTTAACACGCGATTGGCCAGGGTACGTGTATTACAGGGGTACGCGTGAAGTTATACACGCGATTAGCCAGGGTACGTGTATTACAGGGGTACGCGGGAAGTTTAACACGCGATTGGCCAGGGTACGTGTATTACAGGGGTACGCGGGAAGTTTAACACGCGATTAGGCAGGGTACGTGTATTACAGGGGTACGCGGGAAGTTTAACACGCGATTGGCCAGGGTACGTGTATTACAGGGGTACGCGGGAAGTTTAACACGCGATTAGCCAGGGTACGTGTATTACAGGGGTATGCGGGAAGTTTAACACGCGATTGGCCAGGGTACGTGTATTACAGGGGTATTCGGGAAGTTTAACACGCGATTGGCCAGGGTACGTGTATTACAGGGGTACGCGGGAAGTTTAACACGCGATTAGCCAGGGTAAGTGTATTACAGGGGTACGCGGGAAGTTTAACACGCGATTAGCCAGGGTACGTGTATTACAGGGGTATGCGGGAAGTTTAACACGCGATTGGCCAGGGTACGTGTATTACAGGGGTGCGTGGGAATCATCACACGCGATTAGGCTGGGTGGGTCCTCACAGGTGTTCCCTGTACACCCTCCACGGCCCCTGCAGGCAGCCTACAAAACAGGGGACTACCCTGCACACCTGCTCATGTCCCCCTGCACCCCCACCCCCCAGCAGTGCAGGGGCAGCCTCCACCAGGCCCCCACTCATGTCTCCCACCACCCCCACCCTCCCGCCACCAGGGGCAGCCTCCACCAGGCCCCCACCCATGTCTCCCACCACCCCCACCCCCCCGCCACCAGGGGCACTCTCCACCAAGCCCCCACCCATGTCTCCCACCACCCCCACCAGTGCAGGGGCACCCTCCACCAGGCCCCCACCCATGTCTCCCAACACCCCCACCCACCAGCACTGTGGGGCACGTGGACAGCAGGCAGTCAGGCAGCAGCAGATGGCAGGTGGGAGCGTCCTCAGGGCTCTGGGGGGCAGTAATTTGGCCTCCTGGCCAGGAGCGTGGTCTCTCGTGTGTGAACGCGTGGACAGCCTGATAGGGAGTGAAATCCCACACGTCAGCAAAGGCCCTTAGCGCGTAAACCCGTCAACAGCATATGCGCGCCTATAGTCACCTGCACGTGCAGGAAATTGTTGCGTGACACGTCCCAGTGTCAAAGCGTGTGATTGGTGAAAATGGATGTACACGCAGAAGTGTCAAAGCGTGTGATTGGTGAAAATGGATCTACACGCAGAAGTGACAAAGCGTGTGAATGGTGAAAATGGATCTACACGCAGAAGTGACAAAGCGTGTGATTGGTGAAAATGGATCTACACGCAGGAGTGACAAAGCGTGTGATTGGTGAACGTACACGCCGCGTAAGTGACGCTGTACGTGTGGGCCTGTATATAAGGTACATGTAGAACACCATTTCCTTGTACGTGCTTTTCGTGGAGAGCGAGTGGGTGAATTCTGTACTTCTTGTCGTTTCACACGCGATTTACTTCACGGCGTTTCCAGTTCGTATTCCCTGTTACCTCTGACAGCTTTTTCTCTTTTTTCTCTTTTACTGGTTTACCTGGGCCTGTTCCCTCAAACAGTGTCCCCTTCTACTGTTGTCCTGTCTTCTCAGACAGCGTACACATCTTCTTTTGGCGGGGGTTTAGCCAGCCAAACGCGCTCATTCTTCACGCTCTTTTACCTGGCAGACGGTGAGTCACGCACGTATCCAACTTCTGTGCTTGCCCCGTGTGTAGCCTACCCCTTCAGAGGTCATTCTAGGCTGCGTGTGACACGCATACGTTCATTCTTGTGTTACTGGGTGCCACAGAGTAGTGCAGGTTTTTCTTTCTGCACACGTGGTCTAGGAGGGGTTGCGTGCACGTCATCTCCCTTTTTTGGGCCTCCTGTGCGTTGCGTGACCCGTCATCTTTCCCCAGGGGTTACAATCAGCCATGCTAGAGCACTAGGGTACAATTACCATCTGGTACCCAACCCCTTTGACCCCCAATTGCCCAGGACAATTGTCTACAGCCACTCCCATACGCACATTAATATCAGTGCCATGGCTGGGAGGCGAGGATTCCGTAAGGGTGGCAAAGGTGGAAGAGCCACAAGTGGTGGCCGTGGTGGATCCGGTAGGGGACGTGGTCGTAACTTGCAGGGTGAGCCTGTCCCCCCATGTGTGGAGGACCAGTCAAGGGCACCCATCATTCCCCCCCTCCCCCCCCTCCCCCCCTCCCGTTGAGGCTGAAGTGGCTGACACCATCCATGCTCAGCCCTTGTTGGACCAGCCCATTGTGGCACCAGACCTGGCTGACTCCATGGCTGACTTCCAGGTCAGCAGGGCTACGACACGTGCGCTGGTGCACGTTGATGCCATCATGCCACGTGGATCTGGGGCAGCAAGGTCATCTGCTGCACCAAGGAGGCAGGGCGGAGTGGCTGCAGGGGCAGCTGCGGCTCCATCCACCCCAGCCCTCACACACCCAGCCAGGACAGTGTCGGTCCTAGTCCATGCTGCTGACATTCCCCCTGACACCATCACACTAGAGCCAATGCCTGCACCAACTCCCATGCTGAGTGTGCAATCCCACACTCCTGATACAGAGTCCACCAGGGCTCCTGCCCCTAGTGTCCAGAGCGGCGCAGGACACTCAGGATCACCACCACCTTCCAAGCGGAAGAGGAAGAGTGCTCGTCCGGCACAGGCTGATGCCCCAGACACGGCTACACAGTCCGGCCCGTCCAGGAAGCCCAGCTTCACGGATGACGAACTGAATGCACTTGTCGAGTATGTGTCCGGACATGACAACGAGATGGTCATTGTTGCAGGATCCAAGACCACACCTGCACAACGCCAGGCACACTGGCAGACCGTTGCGGACATCGTAAGTGCCCTTGGAATCGTGAGGCGCACAGCCAATGATTGCTATAAGCGCTGGAATGACCTAAAGCGCAGGGCAAAGAGTAAGCTGGCCTCAAGTCATGCCGCAACTCTAGTGACTGGAGGTGGGTCTCCAGTAGTAGACATGGAACTCACTCCACATGAGTCAGTCGCTGGGACCTACGTCACGGAGGAACAGATCCAAGGTGTGGGAGATCTGGCTGATTACGAGGCATTGTCCGGTGAGTGCACATGCATGTGTGTGTCATCCATGTGCATGGTGTGTGTGTGAGGGCTTCTGTTTGGGTGCCAGGTGAGAGTGTGTGCGCCTCAGTCGTATGGGTCAGCCATGTGCTTCATGCAATACTTCCTGCGCAGCTGCATTTGGCCATAGCAGTATCCCTTCTGCCAACAGTAGACATCTAGCACAACTGCACGCCAGTTGCCCTTGAAGTGTCACCTTGACACAACATATTTGCTTATTTTTCACTGTTCATTCAGTCAGTTTGTTTGCATTCCACCACTTTCACTAGGCATGTCGCTGTCCACTAGTCACATGTCTGACATGGGTATGGTAAAGTGGAGTGACTTTGTTACCTGGATATCATTTGTACACACATGTCCCTGTGCAATTTGACCATTTCAGACTGGCAGCTCCAGGTGAAAAATCTGACCTGTTAGAATCAGAAAAGCTATTACATGCGGGAACTGGACTGAATGAATAGGTGCTGCCCTCCTCTCCATCTTCACTCAATAGCAATGGTACATGCCATCTGTGTGATGGCATGTGTGTTTCACCTGGCAATCACAGGCCAATGTGTGATGCCACTGCCAGGCAGCATGCAGAAAATTTGTTCATCTTCCATCTTGGTGTCATCAGTGTGTGTCATTTGCCTGCACTTCATACGCAGTGAGGGTGCATGCATGGGAGGGTTTTAGTCATGTGGGACATGTGTCAATCAAGTACTGGTTCTCTTGCTTCTCAGCCCTCAATGTGTGCCATGGTGCTAATGCCTGTTTCCATTACTTTGTTTTCATGTCTTTGCAGGGGAAGACGCACCTGATACTGCTGGGGTTGTGGAGATGGTGCAGACCCAGGAGGTGTCCCAGGGCCGACCAACCACCAGTGAGGGACGTGGTGTGGTGGTGGGGGAGAACCCACAAGTGCTGCAGGTCGTGCTCTCAAGGGGTGTCTCTGGCTGCACCTCCCCCGAGCTGTACTCAGGTGTTGATTCGGATGAGACCTACGTGCCGTCGCAGGTGAGTGTTCCAGGGAGGGATTCTGTTCTGTCTCACCCACCTGCACCAGGGTCAGTACCCTCCATGGGGATGTCAGTGTTGGCAGCTACGCCTTCGGTGGTTACGGATGCAGGGTCACACTCCGCGACATCTGATCCTGTTCCTGGGCCAGCAGATCAGAGGGGGAATGCAGTCCTGCAGCCTCAGGCAGTGCCGGCACAGCAAGGCGCAGTTCGCCTTGCCCCAGACAGGTGTGGTGCCCGCCGACGTGGTGGCCGTACGCCACCCGGCAATACCGCATGGGAGCAATCCATTTACGGTATGGCTACCCAACAGGCTGCATCATCCGAGATGATGGCTCAGGCCATGGATAGGGTGGCCACTTCCATTGTCCCCCCAGAAAGGCTGATGGAGCGACTAGAGCAGGCAACCGACTCCATCTGCCAGTCACACAGGGAGGACATGTTGGGGTCCAACAGGGACAGGCGGGCGGCACTGGCGACTCTGCAGGAGGCCATCTCCATTGAGTCCCAGGGCCACAGGGAAGCCCTGAGGCAGGAGCTCCTACACCTCAGGACGACTCTTGTTGAGCTTGAGGCTTCAACACACCAAAGGACAGAACAGCAGCTGGAGCGTCTCACCCGTACGCTCTCAGCTGAGATGCAGGCAACGAGGGCGGAGGTCCGGGCATCCCGTGAGTTGTTGCATGGGGACCTCCGCACACTCATCCTCCAGAACCAGACCTACCACACCCGCATGCTTGCAGCCATGGAGGAGCAGACTAGGTCCTTGCGTGGGCTGCCTCCCATAGTGCAACCACCTCCGGATGCAGCTGCACAGGGTGATAATAGCGACAGCAGTGATACTCCCACAATAGGGTAGCCGTGTGGGCCATGAGCCCATGGAGGTGTTTTATCTTCCCAGGATCCACACAGGTGGGTTCTGGTGTGCATCCTGTCCTCGGACCTCCTGGGTGGCCTCCCCAACCCCCCCGGGCCCATCAATGGCCATTTTTGATTGTTTCTTATTTTTATTTTTATTTTGATTTCTTTTATTCCCAATTTTTTTGGGACGATCTGTTGGCTCCGATGTGTTGGCTTCGATGTGTTGGCTTCCGTGGTTCCTGTGGGCATACGCTGCATTGTGGCTGGGCACATGCAGGCTTGTAATGTATTTGGTTCAGATGCTTGGGTTTGAGTCACACACACCCCTCCTGCTTCCCGTTTCCATGGGCTTGCAAAGGGTGTGCCCAAGTGACAGTGAATTACACAGTGACATTGGACTCCCATGAGCTGTGTGGCCAGTCTGTAGTCAATACTGTGTATAGATTCATAGTGCATATTGCTGTTGTGTTGTACATGTGTCTACCTCCCAATTTGCAGGTCCCTTCCTCAAGTCCACACAAGGACCTCTAGTCTGGCGATGGGGACCATGTTGGCAGCAGTGCACCTACAACTCTACATGGCGCCAACACTGCACAGTTGGTAGTGGTGGGAGTGCAGGCATTTCCAGGTGGTGAGACTACTAATATGTAACATTTTTGATGTCATGTTAATGGTACTACGTGCTCAAGTATGTTGTTGGTCCGGCATTGCTGTGAGCATTTCAGGTGTTGCAGGTTTCTAATAGTGCCACTGTACATAGTGAGAGTGATGTCATGTTGTGGGGATTACTTTGTTTACCTGCAATTAGCATGACATGGCACGGTGTGTCGTGTGGCAGTGCTGGGGTTGGGTTGGCTGACATGGCACTGTCCTCTTGTTGCATTTTGCAAGTGGGTATTCATTTTAGCTGCTTCAATGTGTAACTTCACAAAACTGCATTGGTGGTGTCTGTGTGGGTAGGGATGCACACATTGTGACACTTCCAGGTGAACAATCTCAGGCTGACATGGAATTCCCGGTTCATTCTCCACACATTCAGGATCAGTGTCAGGTTGAGTCATCATTGATTGTCAGATGGAATGTGCCAGGGCAGTGTGCACTCCACAGGGGTGTGATTTCTATGTGAAGTAATTAGCCACTAGCTGTGTACGGGCTGCCTCCCCCCGTGCCCTTTCCCCTCCCATGCGCAGCGGCTGTGCATGTGGTTGGGGATGTGGGGCCACCACCATGTCCACGGCCAGGCCCCGGCGTGTTGCAACGTTGTGCAGGACACATGCTGCCACTATGATCCTGCACACTACTGGGGGAGCGTATAACAGCTGCCCGCCAGAACAGTCAAGGGAGCGAAAGCGTGACTTCAGCACTCCGAATGTGCGCTCCACTATGCCCCTGGTTGTAATGTGGGCTGTGTTAAATCTTACCTGGGGTGGCGTGGTGGGGTTCCGAATTGGCGTCATCATGTGGGGGCTGAGAGGGTAGGCACTGTCCCCTGTGGAGGTGGGGATTGGTATCATTGGTGAGGTTGTGACCTTGCTCAGTATCCAACATGCATGCATGTGCAGTGGCATACATACTCACCAAGCAGCCATGTATCGCCATGCCGCCCAGCTTCTAGGTCCCGGCTTAGGGTGGACATTCGGTAAATGAAGCTGTCGTGGGTGGAGCCGGGATAGTTGGCATATACTGAGGTGATGATTCCCTTGGCATTACATGCTACCTGCACGTTGATGGAATGCCAGTGCTTGCGGTTCCTATAGATGTGCTCAGATGCCCTGGGGGGACGTAGAGCCACATGGGTGCAGTCGATGGCACCTAGCACTTTGGGGAATCGTGCCACTGCGTAAAAATCCAGGGCGGCAGCATGCCTTTCTGCAGGTGTTCTGGGCAGGTATATGTGCCTGCGGACTGATGGGCGTGCAGTCATGATGTTCAAGACCTGGTGTAGGCAGCGTGACTGGGTGGCTTGTGACACCCCACCCACTATGGCACTTGTCCGCTGAAATGATCCAGTGGCTAAGAAGTGCAGTACATTGAGGACCTTCTCCAGGGGGCTGAGTGCTTGGGAGCACAGGGTGGGTGATGTGAGGTCATCCTCCGACTCACTCACCAGGTCCAGTATGATGTGTGGTGGAAACCTGTACCTCCCATACACCTGGTCATCAGGCATCCCGAAAAGGCTGGTTCTGGGTGTGAATATTCTGGCCCTGACTATCCTCCTCCTCCTCCTTTGGTAGCCCACTGCCACTGCTGCTAGGAACGGTATGTTCATCCTGGCGTCTGAGCTTGTTATTGTTAAAGTCCGCAATTTATGCTTAGCGCGTGTTCTAGGCGAGCGTGTGACCCGCGCACCCCTGGAATCCAGTTCCCAGTCCAATAGCGTGTGGAAATTCACACGCACCACGGGATACAGCGTGTGACCCGCGCACCCCTGGAATCCAGTTCCCAGTCCAATAGCGTGTGGAAATTCACACGCACCACGGGATACAGCGTGTGACCCGCGCACCCCTGGAATCCAGTTCCCAGTCCAATCGCGTGCGGAAATTCACACGCACCTCGTGATACAGGTTCGCTGACGTACTTGCGTGTGTAAGTGGCCGCGCACCCATTAAATACACGTACATAGGCCAATCGCGTGTACACGCACTTTTGTCCAATTACACGCGATGACACTCTGACGTGCAGTATCTCCACGTGTGCCCCGTCATCACGTGCTGAGTGGGGAACACCCGTGCGGGTCACGTCACGGACGCGCTTACGCGCTGAGGGACTCTGGTCCAATAGAATCGCGTATGCGTGCTGACGCGCTTACGCGCTAAGGGCCTTTCCTCGGATTTCACGCTGACGTGCAGGATTTTCACGTGCCAAATCACTCCGTATCAAGCTGGCCACGCGAAAACACACGGAAGTCCACGCTCC
The DNA here is from genome assembly GCF_040938575.1 of Ambystoma mexicanum. NCBI lineage: Eukaryota > Metazoa > Chordata > Amphibia > Caudata > Ambystomatidae > Ambystoma > Ambystoma mexicanum. Next base: position 375,321,850 of record NC_090928.1, read on the forward strand.
TGCCCAGAAGGCCGAGTTACTGCCCCCCAGTGCCCCGAGCAGCCTCCCACGTGCCATCTGCTGCTGCCTGCCTGCCTGCCTGCCTGCCTGCCTGCCTGCTGCCACCGTGCCCTGCCATTTGGTGCCTGCACATCAGCCATCTGCAGGGGTCCAGTTGCTGTGTCCACCCCTGCTGGAACTGAAGACTCCCGACTGGTATTACATCGCTCCACAGCCCAGCCCCAGGACCCAGTTGCCCACCCACACCTGCCTCTGGGGTTGCCATGTCGGGCACTTCCACATCTGGCACCAGTGGCAACCCCAGGCCAGAGGGGCAGAGGGGCACCAGCTTCACTGTCACCGAAGTTGGTGTCCTGGTGGAGCATGTCCTGGGGCAGTATGATGCCCTCTTTGGATCGTCCCGCGCCAGCAAGGAAGGACGGCAGAGGATCTGGGCCGACTGTGTGGTTGCCATCAACGCGGAGGGGGTGGCAACCCGCGACGTCCTGAAGATCAAGAAGCGCTGGGAGGACTTGAGGTCCAGGACCCTTGTGAAGGCCCGGCGCCTCGTGGAGGGGGGCCGGGGCCGCATGAGTTCCATCCAGATGAGGGTCCTGGAACGCGTACGCCCAGCGCTCCACGCCCAGATCCTTGAGAGGGAGGCCCGTCTGGAGTTGAGCGGTAAGTGTCCATGCATTACTGTGTGAGACAGGGCATGTTGCGGTGTGCTGGTTCTATGATACTTGCCTGTATGTGTGCCATAGGCCATGTATGCATGTATGTGTGCAGGGACATCATGGTAATGCATGTGCGACCAGTGATGTGTGATGCACATGGTTGTTGCATGTGTTGAAATGCCGCATGGGGAGCCCTATTCAGATTTTGAACATGAGAGCATGCCAGTCTCTGTACCTGGACATGGGTGGGGGTGAGGGATGGGTGCTGATGCCAGGTACATATATGGTAGCCATGTCTGTGTGCCTGACCTGCGTGTCTGTGACTTGTGCATGCCATGGATGCATGACACATGTGTGTGACAATGCAGAGATTCAGTAAAGCAGCCAAATTACCCTTGTAACCGCTGTGTTTGGTGTGTTTGGGGCCAGATGGATGTGACTGAGGTGAAGTGTGTGCATGTGATGGGCATGAGGCATTATGCATGTGAGTTACATATCATTGAATGTTTCAAGAGTCCATTGGACATGCATGGAAATGTCCATGGCATGCACCATGCCTGTTACTGTGTGTGTTTTGCCTGGACTGACCCATGTGTTGTGGAGGGACATGATGGAAGTGTACTTTGACAGTGGTGCTCATCTGCTATTGCTTCCTGTCTAGGGGACCATTGTACAGTGCCCTGATGCTTGTGTTCTTTGTCTCCCTCTACGCAGCGGCTAGTGAAGAAGAGGGCGGAGACGGCGCTGTGGAGCAAGGCGGCGGGGATGCCCCCACGGCTGCAGCGGAAGGGGTGGGTGAGCCCCCACAGGGGCCTGCTACGGTGGGAGACGGTGAGGAGCCATCCAGGTTGGTGGTTTGCACAGAGGAGGAGGAGGCCGCCACTGGGGCACACATGGGGCCTGGTGGGGGCATCCCTGCTGGTGCAAGTGGTGCAGTCCAGGGCCAGGGGCAGGAGGCAGCACAGGTCACCGTGGAGGGGCCTGTGCATGTCGTTGTCCCTGACCCTGTGAGTGCACCACCATGCACCAGCAGGGATGCCCCGTCCCAGGCCTGTCCGCAGGTAGAGGGGATGTCCATGTCACCTGACTCCCCTCCACCTGCGGACGTGGGAACCCCTGGCCGTGCGGAGAAGGTCCTGATTGGGGTCGCGATGCGCACGGCTGTGATTCGTGATGCCGTGCGTGCTTCCCGGGAGGAGCACGCACGTCATCACGAAGTGCACCGTGCCGACGTGGCCCAATTGGGATCGGCCATGTTCGGGGGTTTCCTGCATGTGTTGGCCAATGTGGCGGCCCTCTCCTCCTCTGTGCAAGCTATCCACCAGTCGTTCTCCTTGCCGTCTTCCAGCCCAGATGCCACCAGGGCCCCCTGTGGACCTGCCCCGACCAATGCAGCCAGCTCGGTGGGGATCCCATCCCTGCCACAGTCGGGAGTCAGAGATCCAGCAGGGGTGGACACCAGAGCAACTGGACCCCAGCAGATGGAGGATGTGCCGGCATCATCGGGCAGGGCACGTGCACGACGGCGTCGGTGGTTTCCATCAGCCTGGATGCCGTCGTGCTGGCACAGGCAGTTGCGTCGGAGGCAGCAGCAGGCTCAACGTGGGAGGCATCATGGCTCGGGGCCATCAACATCAGGGGTGCAGGCATCGGCCGGAGGGCAGGAGAACCCTGGAATGGGAGTGGCTTCCGTGTGGGAGAGGTTGTGCCAACGGATAGGTGCGGAGCGGCAGCGGGCAGAGGAGGAACGGCTCACGATGGTCAGGGCGGAGGACTCCATGCGGAGGGCGCTGAGGCGGGCTGAGTGCCTCGAGGGTCTTCGCAGGGAGTTTGAGCTGGACACTGCGTTATCCCTGCGGGACCTCGGGGCCAGGGAACATGCCCGCCTCCAAGCCATTGACCAGGAGTTCGATGATGCCCTGGCCCATGACAACAACCAGTGAGCCATCCGAATAGCCCGCTGCCTTTGTATATAGTTGTATAGTTAGGGTTAGGTTTCCTTTGTTTTTTTGATTTTTTTTTGGTTGCGATTGGACAATGCACCACTTTTTTGTATATAGTTCACTTTTTAGTTAGTAGTCAGTTAGGTTTAATTTGGTAGGGCTCATGGACCCAGGATGATCTTCTTAATTGGCTTATTTTAATTTTTCAGAAATTTTTCTTGGACATTCATCTTGTTTTGTTTGATTTGCTTTGTGTTTTTTCTTATTTGCTGTTCAATACATATTATTTTTTTAATCTTCAATGTGTCGTATCATCTCATTGCTTTCAGGCATGTCATGTTGGGTGTTTTGTCATTCACTTGCAGCCATTGTGTGTGACAGACATGTGTTAAATTGCATTATTTACATTGGGGGTGTAACATGTAATTGCCTTTGATATGTGGGTGGGTGTGATAGTTGGTTGGGCCTTTTGGCAGGGGAGGATGGGCATTACGGACATGATTGGGGAATGTTGGGACCCAGGTGCAGGGGGGCATGGATTGGACATGGGTGGGGGCCTGCTGGCAGGTCCCACACAGTGCTGGGGGGTGGGGGTGGTGGGAGACATGAGTGGGGGCCTGGTGGAGGGTGACCCTGGTGGCTGGGGGGTGGGGGTGGTGGTAGACATGAGTGGGGGCCTGGTGGAGGGTGACCCTGGTGGCTGGGGGGTGGTGGTGGTGGGAGACATGAGTTGGACATGGGTGGGGGCCTGCTGGCAGGTGCCCCACAGTGCTGGGGGGTGGGGGTGGTGGGTGACATGAGTTGGACATGGGTGGGGGCCTGCTGGCAGGTACCCCACAGTGCTGGGGGGTGGGGGGGGTGGGGGACATGATTTGGACATGGGTGGGGGCCTGCTGGCAGGTGCCCCACAGTGCTGGGGGGTGGCGGGGGTGGGGGACATGAGTTGGACATGGGTGGGGGCCTGCTGGCAGGTGCCCCACAGTGCTGGGGGGTGGGGGGGTGGGGGACATGAGTTGGACATGGGTGGGGGCCTGCTGGCAGGTGCCCCACAGTGCTGGGGGGTGGGGGGGTGGGGGACATGAGTTGGACATGGGTGGGGGCCTGCTGGCAGGTGCCCCACAGTGCTGGGGGGTGGGGGTGGTGGGAGACATGAGTGGGGGCCTGGTGGAGGGTGACCCTGCACTGCTGGGGGGTGGGGGTGGTGGGTGACATGAGTGGGGGCCTGGTGGAGGGTGCCCCTGGTGGCTGGGGGGTGGGGGTGGTGGTAGACATGAGTGGGGGCCTGGTGGAGGGTGACCCTGCACTGCTGGGGGGTGGGGGTGGTGGGTGACATGAGTGGGGGCCTGGTGGAGGGTGACCCTGCACTGCTGGGGTGTGGGGGTGGTGGGTGACATGAGTGGGGGCCTGGTGGAGGGTGACCCTGCACTGCTGGGGTGTGGGGGTGGTGGGTGACATGAGTGGGGGCCTGGTGGAGGGTGACCCTGGTGGCTGGGGGGTGGGGGTGGTGGGAGACATGAGTGGGGGCCTGGTGGAGGGTGACCCTGGTGGCTGGGGGGTGGGGGTGGTGGGAGACATGAGTTGGACATGGGTGGGGGCCTGCTGGCAGGTGCCCCACAGTGCTGGGGTGTGGGGGTGGTGGGATACATGAGTTGGACATGGGTGGGGGCCTGCTGGCAGGTGCCCCACAGTGCTGGGGGGTGGGGGTGGTGGGAGACATGAGTGGGGGCCTGGTGGAGGGTGACCCTGCACTGCTGGGGGGTGGGGGTGGTGGGTGACATGAGTGGGGGCCTGGTGGAGGGTGACCCTGGTGGCTGGGGGGTGGGGGTGGTGGGAGACATGAGTTGGACATGGGTGGGGGCCTGCTGGCAGGTGCCCCACAGTGCTGGGGTGTGGGGGTGGTGGGAGACATGAGTTGGACATGGGTGGGGGCCTGCTGGCAAGTGCCCCACAGTGCTGGGGGGTGGGGGTGGTGGGAGACATGAGTGGGGGCCTGGTGGAGGGTGACCCTGGTGGCTGGGGGGTGGGGGTGGTGGTAGACATGAGTGGGGGCCTGGTGGAGGGTGACCCTGGTGGCTGGGGGGTGGGGGTGGTGGGAGACATGAGTTGGACATGGGTGGGGGCCTGCTGGCAGGTGCCCCACAGTGCTGGGGTGTGGGGGTGGTTGGAGACATGAGTTGGACATGGGTGGGGGCCTGCTGGCAGGTGCCCCACAGTGCTGGGGGTGGGGGTGGTGGGAGACATGAGTTGGACATGGGTGGGGGCCTGCTGGCAGGTGCCCCACAGTGCTGGGGTGTGGGGGGGGTGGGAGACATGAGTTGGACATGGGTGGGGGCCTGCTGGCAGGTGCCCCACAGTGCTGGGGGGTGGGGGTGGTGGGAGACATGAGTTGGACATGGGTGGGGGCCTGCTGGCAGGTGCCCCACAGTGCTGGGGTGTGGGGGGGGTGGGAGACATGAGTTGGACATGGGTGGGGGCCTGCTGGCAGGTGGCCCACAGTGCTGGGGGGTGGGGGGGGGTGGGGGACATGAGTTGGACATGGGTGGGGGCCTGCTGGCAGGTGCCCCACAGTGCTGGGGGGTGGGGGTGCAAGGGGACATGAGTTGGTGTTCATTAGTTCAAGGAGACATGTGCCTTTGCTGGGGGGCATGCCCATGGTGGGTGGGCTGCCTGCGGGACATGACCAGGGATGCAGGGTAGTCCCCTGTGGTGTGGGCTGCCTGCAGGGGCCGTGGAGGGTGTACAGGGTACACCTGGGAGGACCCACACTGTCAAATCACATGTGGAACTTCACGCGCACCCCTGAAATACACGCGCCCAGGCTGTTCGCGTGTGGAACTTCCCCCGCACCCCTGAAATACACGCGCCCAGGCTGTTCGTGTGTGGAACTTCCCGCGCACCCCTGAAATACACGCGCCCAGGCTGTTCGCGTGTGGAACTTCCCGCTCACCCCTGAAATACACGCGCCCAGGCTGTTCGCGTGTGGAACTTCCCCCGCACCCCTGAAATACACGCGCCCAGGCTGTTCGCGTGTGGAACTTCCCGCGCACCCCTGAAATACACGCGCCCAGGCTGTTCGCGTGTGGAACTTCCCCCGCACCCCTGAAATACACGCGCCCAGGCTGTTCGCGTGTGGAACTTCCCGCGCACCCCTGAAATACACGCGCCCAGGCTGTTCGCGTGTGGAACTTCCCGCGCACCCCTGAAATACACGCGCCCAGGCTGTTCGCGTGTGGAACTTCCCGCGCACCCCTGAAATACACGCGCCCAGGCTGTTCGCGTGTGGAACTTCCCCCGCACCCCTGAAATACACGCGCCCAGGCTGTTCGCGTGTGGAACTTCCCGCGCACCCCTGAAATACACGCGCCCAGGCTGTTCGCGTGTGGAACTTCCCGCGCACCCCTGAAATACACGCGCCCAGGCTGTTCGCGTGTGGAACTTCCCGCGCACCCCTGAAATACACGCGCCCAGGCTGTTCGCGTGTGGAACTTCCCGCGCACCCCTGGAATACACGCGCCCAGGCTGTTCGCGTGTGGAACTTCCCGCGCACCCCTGAAATACACGCGCCCAGGCTGTTCGCGTGTGGAACTTCCCGCGCACCCCTGGAATACACGCGCCCAGGCTGTTCGCGTGTGGAACTTCCCGCGCACCCCTGAAATACACGCGCCCAGGCTGTTCGCGTGTGGAACTTCACGCGAACCCCTGATATACACGTAGCCCGCTCCCCCAGACCCGATCGCGTGTGAAACTTCACGCGAACCCCTGTGATGCACGTACCCTGCTGAAATCGCGTGTTAGACTTCCCGCGCACCCCGGTATACACGCACACGTATTTTTTGTCAGCGGGTGTCCGTGTTTGTGGGTACCCCTTTGCACGTCTTTTTTCCTGGAGGGCCACAGTATGGGACATTCATCATGGCAGTATATAGGTGCGATTTGTTGGCGCACCTTTTGGCGCACATTTCTTACAGCCGCAGAGACGCTACCGCCTGCTTTCTTGTGGCGGTCGTGTTTGTGCCTGTGCGCTGGTTTGAGCGTGCGCTTTTTTCCCCTATTCTATTCCATGAATACGTGTTGTAGGCGAGCGTGTGGGCGTTCCGCGCACTTGTGCCCTGTACTTCCCCCGTGACACCCACGTTTTGGCAAGTTGTTCCCCATTCCGAGTGTTACGCCCGTGTTCCGCCTACTTTTGTTGCGTGCGCCGCGCTATGTGCGATTTTCGCTGTGGCCTGTGCGATTTTCGCAGTGACCTGGCGCACGCTGTTAGATGGCCTGTGCGCCAACGTGCGCCGCGCACTTTTTATCGCACATCCGCTGGTTTTCTCGCACACGGCCTTCCATGAATCGACGTGCGCTGCTTTTCGTGCGATTTTCGCAATTGCACTGCGATTTTCGCTATTCCACTGCGATTCGCACGTTTTTGCCCACTTGCGCCGCGCTAATTATTCCATGAATCGGCCTCAAAATATTCATTCAACGGGCAATAAGAAAAGTGAAAACAATGCTTCAACCACCTTAGGCTTTGCTTTGGAAAGGTCAGACCGGGCAAGTGCATATCATCACTTTTCACAAGGTGTGGTTTCAAAGTATGCCAAGTGCACATTGTCTTTAGATTCGACACACACCACCAAAAAATTTCAAAGATGCCCTCTCACAGACTCAATGAAGCCGATGCCTCTCCATCAGGGCAAATACAGGATGCTATATGCAAACCCACCAAGCAGAGTCACGTCCCAAAGCATCTGACAACATTGACAAGCACATTGGACATCGACCCCGAAGAGCCAAGACTGCGAGAAGGCTGGGTGAACTCTTCGATTCCACTCTTTCCCTCCTCACTCAAAATAAAGGGAAGCGTCAATGAACCCGTGCCTCGGAATACTGAACTAATCTTAGTGACAGTCAACTATTATCTTCACTACTGCAATGGCACTTGCACTGACCCCCAAATGAAATGCTTAACAAACCTACATTTGTGAATCTTGAAATCAAAAGGCCTGTTCTAAGCCAGACCCAAAAGCACTCTTATGGCACTAATTTAAAGAAGGAGTAGTATTCAAAACTGTGGCTACATAATACCTACCGGAAAAAAGAACTGACTATCTGAAACTCATACTTAACCAATATTTAGCTCCCAGAACTCTCTTCCCTAAGAATATGGCACTGCTCAAACCACACAGCATCAGAATATGGTGCATGAAAAGAAGGGTCTGACAGATTTGATGCACACTACTGTCGAAGGGCCTCCCTTCTAAGCCTATGACGTGAGCAAACATATCTGATGTCCAGGATAAATAAAAAATCACTCTTTTCAGGGTGGACTTTCCTATCAATCCCTGCATGCCCCATAACACCCAAGAACCAAAAACAAAGCTTTCTCTGATCATGACCATTGCCGTGTGTTAAGCTTCATTGAGTGCTAACAAGAGAAATCAAATAACAGGCAAACAAAAGACATTGAATTAAGATTTTACACACATTCCCAGAGGGAGGTACAATTGAAACAACCAGATATTCAGGGGTGAACCAAAGTGTTCCTTAGCTATTGTATTTCTAGAGTTTCTTGGTTATCAGTCTGATAATCAGGGTAAGGAATGGGCCTGAATACGATGGAGAGGAGCTTGCGCAATGTTTGTCTTGTCGGAGTTGTGGGTCCCAAAGCCGAAGGGCTAGCACAGGAAACTCCCAGCTTTTCTGGGGAGGTGAGCACTCACCCACAAGTAACAATCTCTTTAGAACATTGGGTACTGAATGCAGAAACAGCCAAAGCCTCACATCTTGTTCAGAAGCTGCCCAAATAAGTATATATGCCTTGCAATTTACGGACATGTTGTTGTTAGTGCGAGCGTTATCAACAAATGAAAAGAGAAGAGTCCAACTTCCATTACTCGTTGAAAAGGGGTTTCGTGCTCATTATCACAGACGTGCTTCTAATATACAATTGTGGGCTTTCTCATGTCCCCAAATTTCTCTTTGCTTGTATGGACATGACAAGCTAAGTTCTGTGAAGAGATACTGTGGTGCGTAACCTGGCCTATGGCCACACCCCTCGGCCTGCCCTGTGGCCCCGCCCCCAGGGAGGAGGGGGTTCCCAGAGTATTTTTTTTCTCCAATTTCAGCACTGCTGATAAATGTTCACATCGTCTTTCGTGACCCTCGGCCCGTTTTAAGTGTTGTGCTATAAAGGAAATGTGGCATTTTAGAATGATGGAAGAATCCACGAAAATGGAAGTGCACTTGAGAACGTGCATTACCGAAGGAGCGTTCTGGCTTGCAAATACATTTAAAACCAGTATCACATTGCAGCAGTTGCAAATTGCACTTCAGACAAGCTACAAGTTGCATCCAGGGGAGTTTTGTGAATTAAGAAGAAAAACAGCACTTTCCTCCAAGGGTGGACTGGGAACCAAAAGAGGCCCTGGAAATAATTTTCAAAGTCTCCCCATATTACACATTGTGAACAATCCCAACCCTTTTCCTATGCAAGAATGTGAAAATTAACTACAAAAGTGCCCCAGGGGACAGATGCCGACTGGGAAATCTCCAGAGTACCCTGTAGGCCAGTCCACCCGTTCTTTCCTCACATAGCCGGTCGGATAGCACAGAGAGTAGAGTACTCGCTTTGACATCTGTGCAAAGCCTGTTGACGGGCCAAACTCAGCCTTTCACCCTTCCGAGGTCGATAAATGAGCACCACACACCGTGGGTAATAATAAGCAGCGCTCAGATGCCTGAGGGTTCGTAGCGCTATATAAATGCTAAACTATTATTATTGTTCCCAACTGCAAGTCTGAAGCACAGAGCTCACATGTGGTGGAGTTGCAGGGGAATTGGATAATATTGTGCTTTGCAAACACTGGTGAAAAAAGGTCACATGCAGTGGGCTAGAGGATAAGGAGTTGGAAACCCTGTGAGTGGGCACCCTCTTCATGATCTGCTATCCTGGCACCAGCGTAATTTACAGGGAACCCCCCGAATTTCGTAAACCCATAGCCAAGATTTCCACCAAGGCCTGAGAAATGTGACCAGAATTATGAAAATCAAATCCGGCAGAAGTTAGAACTACCTGCCCAAACACCCGCAGATGTCTTGCTTCACGGACCACCTGATACTGACAGGGAGGTTCATCGGAGAGAGATGTCCAAGTCGGTTGGCGTCGCTCACATGTGTGGCCACAAACCCCATGTGCTAGAGCCTGCCGGAGACTGTGGACATGCAAGAGGGATTGGACGTGGTCCCCCAGTTATCATCAGGCAGCAGGGAGTGGCAGAGGCTTCACAGAACCCAGAGGTGTAGAGGATGCAGAATAATTCCATTATGACTCCCCGAAGTAGTCTCCTAGAAGGGCGGACTGCCAGGCAACCCGGCACACCTGGGGAGCTTAGTATGTCCTAGAGTGCACTCAAAGGGATCACAGCTGCTGAAGCTCTCACCCTTAATGCACCAATAGACAATGCTGAGGGAATGAGTGAGAGAATGTGTTGGAGTTAGGAGTTAGACAGCTAAAGTGCAGGAAAGGTGGATAATGCAGAGAAGAGCAGGGCCGAGTGGCAAGGCGTTGGAGAAGAAAATGGAAGAAACTGGAGAGAACGAGGAGAAGAGAAGGAGAGAGTGACTATGAGCTGATGGCGAGGATAAGGAGAGAGTGGAGAGGAGGAGGAAAGGAGAAGGAGAGTGAGTTGAGAGGAGGAGTGGAGCTGGAGAGAGCGAGCAGAGGAGGAGAAGAAAAAGAGAGAACATGAATAGCAGGAAGAGGTGGAGAGCAGATGATAGAAGGAGGAGGAAGGTGTGAAAAGTAAGAGAAAGGGGCAGAGGTGAAGAAGAAAGAGAGTACAAAGGGATTACAGGGAGAACGATGTGAAACATGTAGGACAAGAGAAAGCAAGACAAGGACGAGGAAGAACATCACAATAAAGAGGACGAGATGGAGGAGAGTGACGAAAGATTGGAAAGATCAACAGATGAATGAGGATACTGGAGATAAAGAGATGGGCCGATATCAGAAGGAGGGATCTCAAGGAAGAGTGAGGAAGGGCAAACCTGAGGAATAAAGGGCAGTCCGCCCTTCTAGGAGACTACTTCGGGGAGTCATAATGGAATTATTCTGCATCCTTTTACAACCTAGGTCTAAAAGGCTCTACTAAATTGGTGGAGGGTTTTGTTGCCCAGAAGCCAATTTTCAGGCAGAGATCAGCACCAAAAACAAAAAGGTGTAGCTCCCTAATGTCAACAGGGGGCGGAGGGGCTGATAATACCATGGGATCCATCTGTCTGAGCCTTACACTAAGCTGTACCATCATCGGAATCCATAACTGTACCAAGCGGGGGTACTTTGAAGGCGATTCCAGGAGGACCAGCACATGACCCGGATGACCTCAGCAACAATAGCACTAATAGTGAACCTCTTCTAATCCCTCAAGCATGGCAGGGGTTGTCTAAAGTACATCAGTCTTTATTTTATACATGGCCAGTGAAGCTTACAAGGAATAATACATTGGCCATCTTACCAAGTCCCACGGCAACTATTTATTTGCTGGTTTCACTGGATGCAACAAATGGACGGTGATGAGTAGCAATGCTCTATTTGTTACATGTGACAATTCCACGTTTTGAAGGCTAAACACAACAAAGGGCCTCATTACAACTCAGGCGGTAAGGGGTTTACGGCGCCGTAAACAGCGCCGACCCTTACCGCCTGAGTACGAGGTCCCTTAGCGCCATGGCGGATTTAACACCTGCTTTTAGAAGGTGTTAAAATCCATGGCGCTAAGGGACCATGGAGTTAATTACGCCACCGTAATTTACGGTGGCGTAATTAACGCCTTCCCCACTCCCATTATGCCCTATGGGGCAAAATGGGAATGGGGAAGGGTAAATGGGAAAATGGGGATTTACCGCCCCGCCAAGGTTGGAATGGGGCGGTAAATCCGCCAACCACCATGGCGTAAACGTAGTTTACGCCATGGTGGTAAAGTCACGGCCCAGGCGGTAACTTACCGCCTGGGTCGTAATGAGGCCCAAAGACTGATTTGTTTTGGCTGATTTTGTGCGGCCTTCAAATGTGGAATTATTATGTTTCTCCCAAATCACCCTCAACGCCACTGGGAAGCTGAACCCCATCCTGCCCACACCCCAACCCTCTCCCGTGCTGGTGGGATTATTTCATTTTCAGGGGTTTTTACCCTCGAGCTCCCCTTTGCTTCCTGGCTCTGCCCTTCCATGCCCAAAACATTCCCCCTCAACCTACAACCACACGCCCGCTCCCTTTGCCGCCACAGACATTTCCCCATCTCCCCTACACACACACACACAATCAAACAGACATATGAATAGACAAACATACACACACAAAATACAATAGGAAGCCCGCGACTTCCCTCTTCCTGCCCGTCACACATGTTATCCCTGTGTGCACACGTGTGTGTCCAGGAGCATGACCGGTCACTTTATAAAGACTTCTCTGAGCAGTCTCAAAGTGGTCATACTAAAGTGATTTGTTTTATTTTCGATAACCATAAAAACAGATGTTCGCCCAATACCGCTTTTTTGCAACATTTCAGCTCAAATTAATCATTTTCACAAGTATGTGCAACTGTTACAGTGTGGTGGGGTTGTCTCAAGCATTGCTGCAGTTGTAAGAGCAGCACTGCAATGCAGAGTGTGGTTAAGCTGTGTGCTTCCTCTGTGATAGAAACCAGGTCAAAATCACTTCATGTAGACACTGCATCATTAATTTCGACTGCCTGTGATTATCTGATACCACAAGCAGTGAGGGCGCCACAGATGCAAACAATAATTTCTTAGACGGCAGCTCTCGGTGCCGCGGACCAGCCTTTAAAATGGAGTCCACCTGTCCTTTCCAATTGCTGGCATTCTTCAAACTTAACAACAACTCTTACAGTTAAAGCAAAATTCCCAATCTCTATGTGCTTTTTGAAAATCTAAATCAATGGCTTATATTAGCATTTAAAATACTCGTATGGAGTGATCTATATTTGTGCTTTTAAGACTACAACGCAGTCCCTTCCTCAAAGACTTACAGCACAACCACACCTGAATTTTCATTTACATTAATGTTCAGTCTGAGGGCATGCCGCAGCGTGCGAAGGAACACAGGAAAAGCGGATTTGCATTTCTGTAATATGCATTCTCTCTGACTGCTTTTTATGGTGTATAAATGCATGTTTCATGAAACAGGAATTCGGTTGCTTGCATTTCCGTTTGATCCGTGCATTTTAATTGCATTTTGCAAGGTGCGAGACAGAAAAGAATATTTGGCGCACAGGAATGAATTTGCATTTGCATTTCTGTGTCTTACATTCAGTTGTTCTCCAGAGAGTTAATTAAAGAGATCTCTAGATTTGTTACCTGTTCCATGAAGAAAGACACATCGTGGGTAACAATAAACAGCGCTCAGATGCCTGAGGATTCATAGCGCTATATAAATGCTAAATTATTATTATTGTGGACCCCCTGACAACATAGTTTCCAAGCAGAGAGTGGGGGGCAGATCTCTCTCCCCAGCAGGTGCCAGCCTCTGGAATGCCCCCCCTCTCAAACTTAAATCGCATCTCCTTAAGTTCCAGAAGCTCTTCAAGGACTTCCTTTTCTCCTCTTCCTTCCCCTCCCCCTCCCCTGCTAATGTTCCATCTACCTGTGGCTGGCCAGTCTATTCCTGCACATATTCTGCCGTCCCTGCCTCATCCTGCGCTTGCCTTCACTGGCCCCACCGCCTGCACTTAGCTGGTTGGCTTGCACCCCTTGTAGCCTCTCAGCCCCTTATTTGCACTTAATTGTGGAAACCCCTGACTCTCTTCCGCCCCCTGGCCCTGACCCACTTGGCCTCTATGGCACAATACTTTGCATGGGCCCTTCCACCCAGTTCCCGCACTTCTCCACCTCCCTCCCCCATGCACTTCTCGTCACCGCACTGGCACGATCTGAATGTCGCAAGCCCTATTAGGATCGCTACCTTCCTGCCGCCCCTCCTGCCTTGCTGCGCCTTGAAGCACTTGTATAGGCGCATTACAAGTGAACAATAAATAAATAATACATTTCAAGGGAGTTCTTCTTTGCAGGGACATACAAACCATGCATGTCTGGTGTTCATCTGCTTCAAGAGCTGGCTTGGCGATCACCCGGGGGGCAACGGCGAGAGACTAGGTTCCGTCTGCCCAGGTTTATTGGGTGAACAGATTGAACGCGGGGCAGTCAGAGAGAGAGTGGGCGGTCACACACATCCAATTTGTAGAATCTTAAATGCTTAATTAATTTTGAATTCAAATATTTTCCTATTGCGTTGTGTCTTGAAACTCTCACTCAGCGTTTTCACAATTATTTTATAATGCTGTGCCCAGGTTAAAATAAATGTGCCCCAGTGCGAAGAAGTGGCGCGTGTTTATTGTTAGTCTCGGTATTGGCCCCGTTTCCTGAGCGTACACAAGGACGGGCGGCCATTTTGTGGGTGTGCAGGTGACAGACCCCGGTATATTGAAGATTTAGCGAGCGTGAACCTAACTAGAAGGAAGCAGAGTGCTGCACAAGTGGAGGGAGGGGTGCATGGTGGAAAACGACGGTGGCGTGAGGCTGGAGTGAGGCTGGGTTGGAAACGGGACAGCGTCATGGGTAAGCAGTCAACATAGGTTGGTTATAGTGTTGCTTAAAGAGGTGGGCCCTCCATGCCTTCCTGAAGTGCAGGAAGGGTGGAGGTACCTGCTGTTTTGTTTCCGGGTGCAGGAGAATGGTTATGCTCTGGTCTTCTTCTTGATATCTTGCGTCAGAGTGTTACTTGGATCTTTGGAGGAGGCAAGTTGCTCAGCAGTGAGGTTTGGTCTTGGTAGTTGGATGGCTGTAGGTGATGCAGGCGGCCATCAATCTGATGCAGACTTGGATATGTAACCAGCAAAGTCCCTTTGGCCCCAAGAGAAGGGATACAACTGGCATTATGTACAAATGGGTGCGCAATTACTCTCCATCCAACCGTGGTCATTACTGTCGGGGCCCGCACTTTCTCTACCAGGGAGAGACTTTCCAGCTGTTGGGATGATTTACTGCCATTTTGAAGACTAGAGACTGTCAATGCTCTCCCTCCATCATGCTTTTTGAGCCACAAAAACGGATCCTTTTTGTTGGTTATAGATCAATAGAAGTGGGTGCCAGTGATGCAAGCGGATCCAAAGGAGAGAGAGTTAATTGAATGCAAATATTCACGTAGATAGGTCGTTTTTATACTGAAGATACACATGCATCAGCGTTGCTGGAAATTCACTTCTAGTCTTTCTGTGGAAGGGATTTTGTTGGCACACAAGCTGAAGATACTATTACAAATACTTCAAAAATTGTTTATTCGTCTTTATTCTTTTCTAAACACTGCAACTTCTTGCTTGGAATGAGGAAACCATTATCCAGAAGTTAATGTTACTTCCCTTGTATTCACACATTCAGGTTCAAATGCAGCCCACCACGCACCATTGCCTGTGTGCGGACGCCTGGTGTCAGCATTGGCAGTTGCACTGTCAACTTAACCGCACCCACAGGATACGGAAACACGCACCACGATGCCCAAGAACAATGCAGTATGCCAACACAACAGGCTGCTGTTTAGCGAATGGTGTGGTTTCTTTTCCGTTGCCCGATCGGAGCTTCTCAATCCAGGTACATTTTGTCCTGTACCGATTGGCGTTTCCGTTCATTCCATTTCTTCCGTCCGTTGTGGATTTCCTGCTTTGGTTACTCCTACAATCCTGGTTCTTTCATGACTACAGCCTGTTCTATCCACTGCTCTTTCTTATCCCGTTTTGGCGATTTTCTGTGATATGATTATGATATGATTGGGTATTTATAACGCGCTTAATACCCAGAGGTTTCTAAGTGTGAACCCCGGGATTGCTCTGTGTTGTCTTGCTTCCAAGGCGAGTACGTTGCCCCTGAGCTATCCTCCAGAGAGAATCTATGCTCCTGTATACAAGGTTTTTCTGACTCCAACTTGGCATCTTGGACTGCTACTGCCTTATCCTCTTTTATTGGCTGTATTCTGAGAATATTTTTGAAACCATCTTCTCTGCCCTACCTATTGACATGCTATTTTCGGATCTGTTACCTGTGTTTTGGAGCCTATATTATTACAGCATCCTTGTCCTGTCGGGTTAGTGCCCTGCAAACAGTTTTTCTTGGGCCTGTTGCAGCAGTGTGCGCGGCTTGCTTGGGGATCGTCGGGCAGTTTCCCGATCCGTGGACCTGACCATTATACTTAGACATAGGGGGTCATTACAACCCTGGCGTTAAGGGTTTA
Source organism: Ambystoma mexicanum (assembly GCF_040938575.1). Taxonomy (NCBI): domain Eukaryota; kingdom Metazoa; phylum Chordata; class Amphibia; order Caudata; family Ambystomatidae; genus Ambystoma; species Ambystoma mexicanum. The sequence continues at coordinate 375,337,737 of NC_090928.1, forward strand.
ACGGCGCCGTAAAAGGTGTCGGCGCCGTTAAACCCTTAACGCCTGATTACGAGGTCCCTTTGCGGGACCCGACCTTAACGGCTGGTCTACACCGGCCGTTAAAGTAGGGACCCGCAAAGGGACCTTGGTGCTAAGTACGGTACCGCAGTTTGCGGTACCGTACTTAGCGCCTTCCCCAGTCCCATTGAGCCCTATGGGGCGAAAATGGGAATAGGGAAGGGCCATGGTTCAATGGGGAATTACCGCCCTGCCAACCTTGGAATGGGGTGGTAATTCCCCATTGCAACATGGCGGGCCCGTTACAACACCGGCACCAACCATGGTGCTAATAGCGCCATGGTTTAGCGCCGGTGTTGTAATGAGGGTCATATTCTTTTTTTTTGGCTCCTTTTCCTGGAACTTGGTATCTGAGATCCCGGGTCAGTTTGATCTTTTAATAACCAAATCTTGATTCTAAGAGAACTATACTATTAGTCTTTTGGTAATCATGGGTTTTGAATTTTCTTCCCTCTGCAGCTGTGATAGACAGTTTGCTGTTCATGGTTCGTGATTCCCATCTTTTCATGCAGAACCTCTGGACAGAGTGTAAATCAGTTCGTTCTGGCAATTGTATTGATAGGAAAGCTTATACTGTTTCCATGGAAGCCATTAGAAGGCATAACAGATTGAGAAGCCGTACCTCCATCCAGACAATAGCAGGGATGTCATTTAGGGGTCGGCAGGGGTCGCAACTGCGACCTCTGATGTCTCCCTTGCGACCTCTGTGGTCTCCTTTGCGACCTCTAAAAAAAAAACTTTTTTTTTGTAATGGAAGCTCCTGGGCTGTGGCCAGCACCATGTGGCTCTTTACTTCTGGAGTGGCTGGCTTTCTTGTTTAGGCCCCTTAAAAAAAGAAGAAAAATAAGAACTGGAGTGCCACAAGTCCAACACTTTTAGCACTGACCCTAAATAAGAAAGAATATGAATACCAAATAATGTGTCTTTCTGGAATTCTATACAATAATTGCTAGACTCATTAGAGGTTTATGTCAGGCACACTTCAGGGGGTGAGTCAATGATTTAGTCTGTTCTTAAATGCCTCAACTCAGCCTTTCATCCTTCTGAGATCGATAAATGAGTACCAACACAGGTTGGGTGATAATGGGTGTATATTTTTTCTATATAAAGCGCTTAAGCATAAGTGCTATATAATAACACATCATTATCATTTGGTCATGGACGTCTGCTTGCATTCACAGTAATTTGGTAATATGGGCCTATACACACTGATCTTAACGATACTTATGGCAATCTATTTTTGTATGAAATGTACATCACACTATAGTGATATCGTAACCATATTTTTCGTAGTATACAATGCTATGTGATGCCACTTTCTGTTTTGTCAATGGGTGAAAGGTCGTGTTCCATTGCTTCCCGCAATATCACTTCGGGGTGGGGTCAAATGACTTCACTTCCTGTGATGTCATCAGGGGTGAAGGGTCGTGTGATGTCACTTCCGCTACCTCTGGCATTTTGGTGAAATGACGTCCCAGGACAGTAGCATAGAAGTTGGGGCTGATCCCGTAGGAGCCCTTGTTCAAGCTATCACACAGCTTCAAACAGACATGACTTCTGCTCATGTTCCCATTCATCAATGTCTTGACGTGTTTTGCAGAGTGATAGACTCCCTCTTCCCCCGATGAGGAATTCAGTGGTCAGTCAGGGGAATGGTCCAAACCTTGTGGGAGCAGCAGGTTCTACTGCTGTAGTAGTGACTGCCACATTTCCGATTGTCTTCCAGAAAGTTTTCACGGGGGACCCGGCCCAGTACCTCATGTTCGTAAACCAATCAAGTGACACTTTCTGTGTAAACCCTCTGCCTTTCAGGATGCCTCAACTAAGGTCGCTTTTGTGTTGTTTTACTTAGTAGGTTTAGTGGTTACTTGGGCCAATCCCCTTTTGGAAATAATCAACCCTGTGCTTTGTGATGTGGATGTATTGCTTACAGCTATATGGTGCATTTTTGACACCCAACACAAGAGCATGAGACATTGATTTGCTCGAGCTTTCCCACGGTAAGGAGCGTCTGTTGACATATGTGGCTCGATTGAATCAAATGATCACAGAAACCGGATGGCCTTTGGAGAAAAGAGCGCCCATCTTCTAGAAGGGCCTCTCCGGCGAGCTGAAAGATGCACTTTCCGTTATGCCAGCCCTGCCTGCAGATTTTCCTTCCCTTTTTGGCTTAGTTCTTTCTTTGAATTATTTTTTTAATTAATGTGATATGGTCACAAAATAGACCTTTCACATACAACATATAAATCATCAAGCACATAACATAATACATCATAGCAACTAAAACAAACATAACAATTGACAATTAATTAAATATTAAATAGATAAATACATTTCATCATAAACGGTATTCGTACATTAACGTAAAAAGGTCCAGAGACAGTGAGACGAAAAATCCATAAAACCATGATCCAGAAAATTACAAAATTCCGGGTGTCCAAGCTCACGAGAGCCCTAATAGATTGAAATAGAATAGAAACAATTGATAATATATTTTTCAACCCCGTTAACTCAAGTTGGTTTAGGAATTTTGCCACTTTTCATGTTAAAAGAACTTTGCTACCAGAGTTCAATCTAATCGAAAAATCTTCTGTGTTGAGCCAATCTTCCCAGTCGACAAATCTGCCCAGTAATTGACCCCTGATCCCTTGAAAAGGCTTACAGTTGATCACAAGATATCGCAAGGTTCAAGCCTTTTCATACCACATTCAAATGTTACAGAATTTTGTTAACATTTCATCTTTTGACCGAAAGGCCAGAATCTCATTGGTATACAGAAAGTTCAAACGGAACCTTAATAACTGATCTCACAGGAATGAATTGGGAAATGTAGTTAAGTACATTGGCAGAGGGCCCAAAGGTGTATCTATTGTAGACATCAGCCAATATAACTTTTAACTATGCATTTTTTCAATAGTCCCAATTCAGTCCTGCTGGAAAAGAGCCTTTTTGACTACCATAGGGATGGTTAATAAAGCATCAATCGACTGACCACATTCCTTCAAAATATCAATCGATACACAATGTAATTTCACCATTACTGGAGATTTCCCTGCTAACACTGTCTCTCTTCAAACATAAAACAAAGACTCCGAAGCTGATGATATTATTTTCCCAAACAAACCCAGAACTCTCCAGGAATGCCATCCTTTTAGATAGGCCATATCTAAAAGATGCTATTGGTAGGTCAGGAGGGAAGTTCATAAACTGTTTTCCAAAGGCGACACTTGATGACCGACCAATCAAATTTGAAGACCTGTTTTTCAATTTCCATTCCATATAATACGGAGGGGATTACCTTAACTTTGTAAACCTAAAATAATGGTATGACAGAAAATATACAATATTTCCGAGGGATTTTTCTAATCTGAAAGGCAAATTGACCTATTTTTCCCTTTAGTCTCTCCACTATTTCGGTCTTATTTGGAGTGGACCAGAGTTCAAACTCCAGATAGGTGACCCTTTTTTTTGCTGGGGCCATCTCCATCTGATCAACTTTCCAGGTATACTCATACAGTTTTGTCGTACTTTTATTAAAGCATATGAGTGTGGACTTCTTTGGGTTCAGAAGAAGCTCATTATCTCTGGCATAATCCTCAACTGCCCTCAAAAGACACTGCAGCCGTAGTGGAGAAGGATCCATCAGAACTATGCCGTCCGCATAGGCGAGCCATGCAATCTTAAGAGACCTGAGTTTAGGGCTAACAAACGCATCCTTTTACAAACAATCACCAATTTCTATGAGATATAGGTTGAATAGATATGGACAAATAAACAACCCTGGTGCAGCCCTTTGTATGTTGCTATGGGACCTAAAATGCTACAGTGTCCATCCAACCTAATCTGTGCTGTGGTGTTAGTTCTACAAGTTGACGTCTGCAGAACCAAACATTTGCAGGAGAGGAGACATGTGCCCTTGCCACTGATGACCAAGACTGGTGACAGTAAATATGACTCGGGGTGGCTAGGAGTAATCCAGTACCTATGCATATCATCATGTTTTGAGGGCCACTGCCTACAGAGGAAAGCGAGCATCATCAGTCAGCCAGTTTATGCCTTTATTGCGGTAAAGGGGTCACTATATCCATTCTTGCCCAAAACGTCCTCCAAAGAAGGCAGGAAACATCAAGATTCACTCATAATACGGCCCGCCCAGATGAGTCATTTTGATATGGGCTCAATAACTCCAAGCATAAACTCCCAGAGATACCACACTGCCTTAGGCAAATCTGTGTCAGCACCATCCCTAGAGGCGACAATCCTGAAGGCCATACTGGACTCTGGTGCTTCTGAAAACTACATGGACATTGAACTGACTAAACAGACCAGGAGACCTATGGTTAAACAACCTCACCCTGAGCCGGTCAGGGAGGTTGGCGGTTCAATTCTTCCCTCAGGCCCTGTGACAGAACAAACAATTCTGCTAACCATGAGTCACCAATAGGATCATCAGGAAGAGGTATCTGTCAATGTAATTGATGAACCACTGTCTAGGGTCATCTTGGGTATTCCCTGTTTATGCTTACATAACCCTGCAGTTGATTGGGCTCAATTAATTGTCGAGTTCTCTCTCAGTCATTGTCGCTTCCTTTGCTAAAACACGCCTCTTGTGCCAGATTCTCTGTTTCAAACAGTTCTCTCTGGTTCTAATGAGGTAGGGACTATAATGCAGAATATTCCTGACTATTACAAGGACTTCACTGACGTTTTCAGTAAATATAATTCACAGAAGCTACCGCCACATAGACCTTATGATTGTCCGATTGATTAATTGCCAAAAGTCAGAATACCCCACAGCTGTATTTACTCTCTTACCAAGACTGAAGACCAGGTCTTAAGGAGTATCTATTCCATCCAGCCTCGCCGAGGGTAGAGGGCAGGAGCCCCCCTCCCATCCCTGAAGCTGCCCCACGCACATGGAGTGCATTGCAGCACCATCGCCGGCACTATAGGAGGGCCTGCCTGACCCTGTCCTCTAAGGTGCCTGACTCCCGCATGCCGGGCGCCGCGCGGCACGAAAGCGAGGCTGATCCTCGTTTGATACCGTGTAAAACTGCATTTATCCGCCGGTAGGCGGAACCGCCGGTGGCCAGCACGAAGGCCACACAAAGGCCTGTTCCTGCGCCTGTGCCCCCATTCCATCCAGCCTCGCCGAGGGTAGAGGGCAGGAGCCCCCCCTCCCATCCCTGAAGCTGCCCCACGCACATGGAGTGCATTGCAGCACCATCGCCGGCACTATAGAAGGGCCTGCCTGACCCTGTCCTCTAAGGTGCCTGACTCCCGCATGCCTGGCGCCGCGCGGCACGAAAGCGAGGCTGATCCTCGTTTGATGCAGTGTAAAACTGCATTCATCCGCCGGTAGGCGGAACCGCCGGTGGCCAGCACGAAGGCCACACAAAGGCCTGTTCCTGCGCCTGTGCCCCCATTCCATCCAGCCTCGCCAAGGGTAGAGGGCAGGAGCCCCCCCTTCCATCCCTGAAGCTGCCCCACGCACATGGAGTGCATTGCAGCACCATCACCGGCACTATAGAAGAGCCTGTCTGACCCTGTCCTCTAAGGTGCCTGACTCCCGCATGCCGGGCGCCGCGCGGCACGAAAGCGAGGCTGATCCTCGTTTGATGCAGTGTAAAACTGCATTTATCCGCCGGTAGGCGGAACCGCCGGTGGCCAGCACGAAGGCCACACAAAGGCCTGTCCTGCGCCTGTTCGGAGCACTGTGGGCCTGGGCCACAGATGCTGCCCCTTAACTCTGGCAAGTGAAGGCCCGGAACACTCGCCACCCGTCTACAGAACTACCCTGGAACTCTGTTAAATACCTTATCAGCCAACAAGGCGTCACTGATGTGCCAATACTTTCAAACTTCCATATACCCACCTGGCCATGTAAGTAAACCAGTCTTAAGGGTTATAGCGTCTCACGGGGACTCTGATTCTAGGCGTTCTAGCTAGAGATTGCAGCCCACCTGGCCTTGGTTGCCAAGACGCACGATATATCTCTCAATCATCTACACTGTTTCCTTTTGTTGGCCTATCTATAGAGCCCAATACCTGCTTGGCTCATGAATACTTACTGACCTCACTGTCTGTGCTATGCTCTATGGTCAATAGCAGACCACATTTAGACTGTGTTGTGCCTTATGGTCAATAGCTGACCACATTTAGACTGTGTTGTGCCTTATGGTCAATAGCTGACCACATTTAGACTGTGTTGTGCCTTATGGTCAATAACAGACCAAATTTAGACTGGGTTGCGCCTTATGGTCAATAGCAGACCACATTTAGACTGTGTTGGGCCTTATGGTCAATAGCTGACCACATTTAGACTGTGTTGTGCCTTACGGTCACTGCTTTAGTCACTGCAGCTGCCCAACCATTATATAACAATTGTACTCAGAACTAATCCTCCGCACACACCGCTCACAGCTGCCCAACTCTCTCAAACCATACTGTGAAGCAATGCAGATACACACAGACCACTAGAGTTGTGTCATACCCTATGGTCGCTAACAGACCACCAGAACTGAGTTGTGCCCTATGGTCGCTAACAGACCACCAGAACTGAGTTGTGCCCTATGGTCGCTAGCAGACCATCCGATGTATGCACTTTACTCAATGTCAGGTACTGCCACATCTAGGTGCCCCTGCTGTATGCTCCAACCTCACAACTAGCTGCATCCAATCTAGAGATTATAATGCACAGGCTGTACCTGACCGATTCTACCCGACTCTAACCAGCCACCATCTATCATAGTCCAACCTGCTCCCCACCAGCACCACTAGACTCCACCGCTAACCACAGACCATGATCTTCTGGCTCGCCCTAACCATGTTCCCTTTCTGCTTAATACAGGACAATGTACCTTGTAGCAACAATAGCTACATAGCCCACCAGGACGGCCGGGCCAAACTAGGGTGCCCCAGACACCACCCCATCCCCTGCCCCACTCCGTTCCTACCCTCCCTTTCCCCTCCACTCACCACCACCCTCTCACCTCCAAATCCATCGTCATCCATGGCCTACCCACCAACAGCCACCACAGTCCCATTGCCAAGTCTAACCAAACCAAAATGACCTCCAAACCTCCCACCCGCCTTGAGCCACCCGAGCCAACCCCCCTCTCCCTTATTCCCAACATCACAACCCGCAACGACAGATTAGGCTCCAGGCTCCCCACCACAAATTCTAAACCTAACTCCAGACCTTACACCAAAACGAATACAAAGCACATTGCACCAAGCAAGCCCACTACTCCCACACTAAAAGGTGCCCTACTCAACGTCACATCCCTGGCTGCCCACCCCACAGAAATTGCAGACATCATCCTTACCAATGACCTTGACTTCTTAGCCCTAACAGAAACTTGGCTTCATGAGGCGTCCGGACCCTATTTATCGCTAGCCATCCCAGACAAATACACTATCCACAGAGCCGACAGACCAAACGCCAGAGGTGGAGGCATAGCAAACATCTCCAAATCCGCCCTAGGCCTTAGACCAACCGACACAGTCGCATGCACATCCTGCGAGTTACTCACAACCAAACTACAAACCTCCCCCACAACCACGATAACCATCCACCTCATATATAGACCCCCAGGTCCCCCTGGGACCTTCGAAGAAGACATCACATCCCTCATCACCAAAACTTCCAAACCAACAGCACAAATCATGATCCTTGGAGATTTCAACCTCGGTTACCAAGACCCAAACGATGCACCTGCTGCATCCCTAGCCAATATCCTAACCGATCATGGTCTCACTCAACTCATTGTACTCCCTACCCACCAAAAAGGCAGAACCCTTGATTGGGTAGCAACCCACAACTGCAACACAACCTGCAAAGACCCCCAACCTCTGGCATGGACCGATCACCACATGATCCCCCTTGAGGTTAACACCAATCAGGTACTGCCCAATAAGCACCCCATGGCACCAGCATGCCCCACCAGGAACAAACGCAACATCACTGCTGAAGCCCTACTACCATTGGTCTTACCTACCCTCAATGCTCTCCCAGCTAACGCTGACTTAAACCTGCTGACTGACACCTTCAATGATTCCATGGCCAAAGCAATGGACACCGTTGCCCCCTTGAAAATATGCAAAGCCAAACCCAAAGCTCATCTGAACCCGTGGTACACCCCTGAGCTCAAACTACTTAGAAAAGAGAAAGCTAAGGCTCACCACACCTGGAAGACTAACCCCACGGCGGAAAACAAATCCAACCTCACTAACCTATCCTCACTTTACAAAAGCGAGATAATCCGGACCAAAAAAGATTCATACAACACCAGGATCACTCAGGCAGGATCCTCCACTAAAGAATTATTCAAAATTTTGAAGGAACTAGAAAACCCTATTTCGCCCCCGGAAACCTGCCTGAAAGACAAATCCTGGTGCACCAACATCCAGAACGCCCTTAACAATAAAATTTTAGGACTCCAAAGTAAAATCGAAAACAAACGGCTACAACTCTTCAACAACAATGTCACCAACCTTAGCCTACCCACACCTAACGACACTAGCGCAGGCTTCTCGTTCAAAAAAGTCACCTACCCGGAAGTTCAAAAAATCATCACCTCCTTGAAACCCTCTAACTGTAAAGGAGACAGCTGCCCGGCTCAAATCATAAAAGATGCGGCCAGAGAGCTCTCCCCCTTCATTACCAAACTCATCAACCTATCCTTCACCAATAGCTCCATCCCCAGCAACTTAAAACAATCATGGGTTCTCCCTCTCCTGAAAAAACAATCCCTCGATCCGGCCACACCCACAAACTACAGGCCCATCACCACAGTCCCCTTCCTACTGAAAATCCTGGACAGAGTCGCCTACATCCAAATTCAGGAATACCTAAAATCCAACCAACTGCTAGGAATACGTCAATCTGGCTTCAGACCTCAACACAGAACTGAAACCGCCCTTGTTGATCTCAAAAGCCAGATTGATGAAATAAAAGACAAAGGCAATGCCGCAATCCTACTCCTCCTAGACCTCTCAGCGGCCTTTGACCTGGTCAGCCATGAGGTCCTCTGTAATCACCTTGCCACCGCAGCCCACTTCTCCTCCCCTGCCATCACATGGATACAATCCTTCCTGGCAAACAGAACCATACGGGTCTTCTCCACCACAGATGCAGCAGACCCCATCCCCATCACATGCGGGGTCCCACAAGGTTCCTGTGTATCCCCCACTTTGTACAACATTTTTACAAAGCCTCTATTCGACCAACTGGACCATCTGGGTGTCACCTACACAAACTACGCAGATGACACCCAGATACTCCTCACTATCTCTGGTAATTACCAAGAAGACTCCGCCCGGATCAACAAAATATTCTCCATCATTCAGGCATGGATGGCCTTCCATGGCCTCTGCCTGAATGATGAGAAGACAGAGCTCCTAATCGTCGGCTCCCCCAACACTCTAACTAAACTTGACCCTAGCTATAATAACATCACTATCGATGGTCACTCCATTCCCATAGCCAAAAGCGTAAAAACCCTTGGCTTCTATCTAGATTCCAACACCAACCTTAGCAAACATACCAATATGACCGCCTCAGCTGCTGCCTATACCGGCAAGCTCATTAGGGCCAGCAGACCCTTCCTATCACCCAACAGTTGCCTCACCCTTGCCAGGGCCCTAATACAATCCAAACTGGATTACTGCAACAGCCTGTTCCTTGGCGCTAATCAATCCATACTCAATAAATTGCAGGTAATACAAAACAACGCCTTGCGCGCAGCCCTCAACATTCCAAGACAAGAGCAGATCTCTGCCACTAGGAAAGCCTGCAAATGGCTCTCCGTACGCCAAAAAATTGATCTAAAAATCATCTGCCTCACGTACAAAGCCCTCAACCACCTAGCACCACCCTATCTAACTAATAAACTCACCCTGAAACCTGCCACTAGACTCACCAGATCCTCCAACACTCTTTGCCTACTAGTGCCCAGGTTCCACCTAAAAAGAGCTGGAGGGGCAAGCTTCACAGTGCTTGCCCCCCAACTCTGGAACTCCCTACCGCTTAACATCAAAACTGTCAAATCCTTCCAGATCTTTAGGAAGCAGGTCATCAGCTGGCTGCTAAACAAAGAACAACACCACTAACTCTAGACTCGCGCGATTACTGGCTTAGACACTGTACTTTTCTGAAAATTGTATAGTGTACGTACTACACATGTTCTATTTATTGACCTCTGTATATATATGTATATATTATAAACCTGTACGAAGTATGCAACACACAGATACTTCTCAACTATGTAACCAAATTCTTAAGCGCCCTTCTACCTCTGGGTTTGGAGCGCCATACAAATAAAACAAACAAACAAACAAACAAACATGTCCTTGCATAACGGTTTTATTCATGCTTCCCATTTGCCTGCCACCTCTTCCCCCTTTTCTGTGAAAAAGAAAGAAGGGGATCTCCACCCCATCTCGATTATTAGAATCCCAGGTCACCATGAAGAATCAATCAGTATACTTTTCCTCGGATCTCTGTGTTGTTGGATGCCTTTCATGCGGCAGTCATTTTCACTAAACTGGACCTCTGAGGTGCTTACAACCTTATCAGATCCACGATGACGATGAGTGGTAGACCACGTTCCCCACACAATGTGGTTGTCTCAGTATTTTGCAATGCTTTTTGGACTATGCAGCGCCCCAGAAACCTTCCACCACTTCATGAATGATGTGTTTAGGTATGTGCTGTACCAATTTGGCAAAGTCTACTTCAACAATATTTTGATATACTCGACCTCTTTGGATTCACACGTCCGCCATGTACGAAATTTCTTGCAACGTTTGTGCGACAGCACATTATATGGCAAACTCAGGAAGTGCCCCTTTCGTGTCACTCACGTGAAATTCCTGGGATTTATCCTCTCACAAGATGGGGTCCATATGAGCGATGCCAAGGCCATTTTGGACTGTCGTCCCTCCACGAGTCTCAAGGCTATGCAATCCTTTGTCAGGTTTTAAAACTTTTATAGGCAGGTCATTTGTGACTTTTCCTCACTTTCAGCCCCCTTAACTAACCTCACCAAACCGTCTGTTCCTTTTGCAAAATCTAAAAAGGTGAAAGGAGCATTTACTGCAATTAAGGCAGTGTTCACTACAGCCCTGTCTTGCAGCATCCCGATTCAGCCTGACCTTTCACGGTCAAAGCAGATGCATCCAATGTAGCTATTATGGCTATACTATCAGAGAACTGCTGTCAGCCCAGAGAATGCATCCAGTCACGTTCTATTCACAGCACCTAACTCATGCAGAATTCAACTATTCGATAATGGAGCAAGAACTACTGGCTATTAAGGCAGCCTTCAAGGAATGTCTCCCTTATTTATTAGGTGCACACCATCAGGTAACTGTGCACAGCAATCATCACAACCTGCACGCTCTAGCCTCACTGCGATGAATCAATGCACAGCAAGCAAATTGGTACCTGTTTTTCACTATGTTTGATATTGTGATTGTGAAGAGACCCGTCGCTCATCAGGGGAAAGCAGACAGTCTGTCCAGAATATCAGACACCAAGGAGGTCACTGACATGTCTCTTTATGTGTTATCCTTGTGTCATTTTGTGTGCCTATGTACCCCATGTCCCTCCTTACACTAAATGCAGGGTGTGTTTGGGCTGTACACCGTCATAACAAAAACGACAAACTCCAAGCAAGAATATTAGATGAGTTGCCATACATACAGGGGTGTGTGTTCATAACATTGTAAACAGAGGAGCAGCGGGCTATACAATGGTGACACGACTGAAAGACAGCTTGTCATCCCAGACTACAGAAGAACAATTAACTGTTTCAGAGATGGTGTTAGTGGCCAGGCATGAAGAAGACACTCACTGACTTTGTTTTGATGTGCATTATCTTGGCCCAGAGTAAGAACCCCAGGTGTAAACCAGTAGACTTGTTACAAAGAATGCCAGTACCCCAGAAGGCCTGGTTTATGGTTTCAATGGATTTTGTGAGAGAACTTCCAGATGCCCATGGTTTCAACATGATATGGGTGGGCATGGAGGCATTTACCAAGATGGCCATGCTTATTCCATGCAAAGGCCTCCCTTCATCTAGTGCACTTGCAGAGTTGTTTCCCTGACATGTATTTCGACATTTCAGTCTTCCCTCAATAATTGTCTCGTGCCAAGGTACACAGTTTACTTTCTGTTTTTGGAATGCTTTGATTTCTCTGATGGGCATTGATGCACAGTATTCTTTAGTGTACCATCCTCAGACAGATGACTCAACCAAAAGTATCAACCAGTCAATGTAACAGTTTTTACAATCACATTGCTTGCATTTCCAAAAAACATGACTGTTCTTATTACATTTTGCTCAATTTGCTACAACAATTCGGGACATTTGGCTTCGGCATGTTCTCCATTTTTTGCATTGCATGGGAAACACCTCTGCACCCTGCAGGAGAAAACCCTAATTCCCACATTGACCCCTGCTGCTGTTTCTACATATACAGTGCATTGATGCTTCTGTGGTACAACACCTAAGGGATACGCAAGAACGTATGAAGGAACAAGTTGACTAACATCACAAGTCTGGTCCTGACTATGCAGTAGGAGATTGTGTCTGGCTTTCCACGAAGCACCTGCAGCTTCCAGGCGTAAGTAAGTCACAGCCTTGTTTATTGGGCCATAAGTGGTGCAGTGTGTCTTGAATCCCATGGCAGTTAAACTGGTTTTACCCAGTTCTTGGCATACCCATCCGGTTTTTCATGTATCATTGCTGAAACTATGTAAATCCAGCACCCGTTTGGCCCTACGTCCTCCCCCTGTAATGGTGCATGGATCTGAGGAATACGAAGTGACAATGATATTGAATTCCAAGCTGAATACGGCAAAGGTACTGTACTTTGTTGACTGAAAGGGGTATGGGCCAGAAGACCGTGTATGGGAACCAGTGGAAAACACCCATGCCACGTTCTTGCTGCATGGGTTTCACGCACAAAGGCCAGAATGTCTGCATATCCCGCTGGCATTTGGGGGAGGATACTGTCAGGATCGGCAGGCACCACGCCTTGAGGGTTCAAACGCAGCCTGCACACCATCCCCTGCACCCCGACACCAGAGAACAACGCCCTACATCAAGAAGTCAGGCGGACGTTTAGTGAATGGTGTGGTTTCTTTAATGGCCGCCCAGAAATAAGTACCATCAGACACTTGTGATCAGCGCTGTCCAATTCAGATATATTTTGTCCTGTACCCAGTGATTTTTCCATTCGTTTAGTTTCTTATGTCTGTTGTGGATTTCCTGTGCATTTCAGGTTTTTCTGACTTTAGCTTTGTATCTTGGACTGCTACTAATTTATTCTCTTGTACTGGTTGTTTTTTGGGAACATTTCTGAAACAATCTTCTCTTCCCTACCTGTAACGTTGACCTGTTAAGTTGGGGATCTTCTACCAGTGTTTTGGACCCTATTGAATTATTAGAATGTCTGTGTGCTGTCGGGCTAAGGCCCTCCAAACTGTTTTCTTTGGACCTATTAGGACGGTGTGTGCAGTCGGCTTGGGGATCGTACAGGCGATTTTCCGATCTATGGACCCTACCCTTGTACTTAGAGATATAATTTTTTGGCACCGTTCCTGGAGCTTGATATCTGGGATCCCCAGTAAGTTCGATGTTATAATGACCAAATCGTGATTGTAAGAGAACTATACTATTAGTCTTTTATTCATCTTGGGTTCTGACTTTTCTTTCCTCTGCAGCCGGGACAGGCATACAGTGGGCACTGTTTCCTGTTTATGGTTCGTGATTCGCATCTTTTCGTCCAAATCCACTAAACAGAGTGTTAATCAGTTGGCTCTGACAGTGGTATTGGGAGGAAAATGTGTACAATCTCTGTGGAAGCCATTAGAAGGTATAGAGAATATAAGCATTATATTAAGCACCCTGGCTTTGGCCTCGTGCTAGGCATCAGGGTCGACCAATGCATAAGCCACCTGCTGAAGTAAGTAAATGAGGCATTAGTCAAACTCTCCTCCTCTACTGAGGAGTAAAGAGATGAAAAAGCCATCCCGGAGACGCGGAGTAGACACCACAGGTGAGCCAACGTTTCTGTGACTGGCCAAACATGACCATGAATCATGAAGGAGTGAGCATGAAATTACCTTTTGGAACGCATGAGGAAGGAAGCAGGAAAGGGAAGACGAGATGAGTGGAAAAGCGTACACTTATCTCTCAGTTCTGCAAGAGTGGCCTTTATTGGTATAATGTTTGAGCCCCGTGTTTACTCAAAATCACCATTCTGCACCCGATAACACCAGCGCTTCATCACATAGCGGCCAACATGGAAAGTATTCATGCAGTGCTGTCTGCTGTTACATTAGGATGACCACATGATGCCATCATTCTCTAGAAGATGTGGTTAACATCAGAACGAGTGCCCTTTTCCGCACTCGGCACCTGCCAGGATTCAAGATACGTCTCTTCCTGTGACTAAGTGCAGCTGTTCAGATCGTACGCATGGCTTTAATGTAGTGTTCTCGCGAGATCTCGGATAGAGATTCCCCACTCGCTCGAGAAGCATCAGCTTTCCGTAAATCACCTCTGATGTTTAATTCTTGATCGCTCTCATGTCATCTCAATGGATTTTGCCTCACAGCTTTTTTGTTTAACTGTATTTTAAAAACCCTTGTAAATCACCAGTGCTTGTGTGCCTCATATATTATCCTCATGAATCTGGCACTTTGCCCGTGTATTTTAAAAACCCTTGTAAATCACCAGTGCTTGTGTGCCTCATATATTATCCTCATGAATCTGGCACTTTGCCCGGGGGAGGTGGAGTTGGATTTTAAAATGCTTGTAGTTTTCCAAGTGTGTTTCTGGAGGCAAACTGCATTGCATGGACATATACTGGGTGCTGTATTCTAAAAACGCTTGCATCCGTATTTACACTGAGGTTCCTGCGAATAGGACTGGATTAAGTGGACGGCCCTACACAGGGTGTTGTCTCCTGTTGCTACACGCACGCTTTGCAAGTCAGGCAGTTTCTTGTTTCCTTGGGGTCCTGCACGAAGCAAAGGAGTGAATCATATGTGACAATGAGTGATGATAATATCGAACCATGCACACAGTCAAAGAGACTCCAGGTAGGGCACTTTATGTCTGTCACCCGGCAGGTGGAGGGAGATCCAGTGTACACCCCTAAGATGCCCTTTGGGAGAAGGCAAGTAGGGTACATAGCCACCCAGTGCTAGCAGACTGGCCAAAGAGGAGTGCAGATGCAGACTGCAGCCGCGTGGGGGTAGTCTCGCCCGCTTCCAAAATCTGGCCAGGGTGTCATATGTGCAAACATTTAGTGTGGTAGGACATACAGTGTCAGTGTTTGCATGTGTACAGTCTGCACCTTGACCTTAGAAGACGGTATGTGTGCCCGTACGTTGGTGTGGTCGGTGTGGGATTGCACAGACTATCATGAGGGCCGCTTGGCCCCCTTCAGGTTTGGGGCATGCAGGCACAGTGATAGAGTGGAAGGTTATTTCACAGAAACACATCCTGTGCTTGGCATAGACTGTGTAGGTTTGAGCATGGGCACACCAAGGTCACGCCTCATTTTTCTGATACAATCCTTGTGTATTTATTTTAAAATTACACAAACTTCTCAACAATCAGGCTTTAAAAAATGTGGGAGGCGTAACCAGCTGAGTCCCTTTTCTTCCAAGCTCTGCTGCAGGCTGAGCTTCCTGGGCCCTAACTCCCACCAAGGAGCAAATGAATCAATGTGCAAGGATGAAGGATGTTTCTCGAGGCAGGAAAGAGCAGCGCGCCCGTAGGCACACAGTCCTAAAGGCACTGTCAGCAGACAAAATACCAGAGATGTACCGCTGCCCATGTCATGCATTTGAGGACACAAAATGGTGGAGGCCTCTAGGCTGACCTACAAGGTGAGCGGCACCATTCGGATTTCTCCAGCAGGAGTGAGGGCTCGCATGCTGGAAGGAAGGTGGATGAGTCCCTCTCTCTGAAGACAGGTTTGAGAGGGGCAATGATGAGACTCAATGATTCACGTCGACAGGGTGACTGTGGGCCTCTGAGAGGTTCTCGGGGTTCTAAGAAATAACAAAAGGACCTCCCAATCTCCTGAACAGAGACCTGAATAATCAGGTTCCGCTGGAAGAACTGAAGATGTCCTCCAAAAGTAACAAGAAGAAACACAAAAAAGAGGAATTCCTTGCCCCCATAACCCCACACTAGGTGGAGAGGCAGCAAAATGGGTGGGTGTATCCACAGTGGAATCTTCACTACCCAATGGGGAATCCATACTGAAGGCAACACTCAAATACGTGCAAAATACAACAAATAGCATTGAGTGCAAGGTTACAGTGATGGAGAACAAATTTGAGAACCTACTTGGACATGTGGTCTCAAATGAGAATTACATGGAAAATGCTAATGCAAGGCTTGATAAAGCAGAACAGAGAGTATCCAGTGCAGAGAATAGTGATAATGAATGTACACAATTGCGCTACTGTGTGGTGTCATCCATCATGGACGAATAAGCCCAAGCAGAAAGGTCTAAGCACCAGGCCAAAGAAACCTAAGAATTCTTGGCCTGCCAAAACCTGTTGGTGAGTAAACCGTGAGAGAAAGAGTGAAGAGTGGGAGAAAGAATGTTTTGGAGTGGCTATGGGATCCATAGGTTTGCAGAGGTTATAGGTCAAAGTTTCGAAAACAAAAGGCACAAATGCCTTTTTTTCGACAGTAAAAGGACCGGAAAAAAGGATCTTTTTTTTTTTTTTTTGGGGGGGTTGCCCCCCGATCCCTCCTTTTCTCTTTATAAAAAAGATTTTTATACATGCTAAACTAAAAAAATATCTAAATAAATAAATATTAAAAAATTTCAATCCTTTTTTTTGGTTCTTTTGTTTTCGATCAAAAGGTCATTCGACCCTTTGCAGTCGAACCTTTGACCGGACACCATTTGCAGATACGGGTGACGATACACATGGTGTTCCATCTCCTACCGGGGGTCCAAATGGTAAACTTTCAGAGGAAGGCACAAGATTTGCAGAGCCAAACAATCAGAGGGAAAGACAAAATAATTTTGAGCGAATTGGCTTGGGCTAAAAATGCAGAGTTTCCCAAGAGAAAGGTGTTGGTCTTCCGTGTTAGTTTTCTCAGAATCTCATTAGGGAAGACAAGAACTGCAAACTATTAAAAATAGTGAATAATCTTAGGGGCTCAAGTCTTGTTATGGTCTCCTGCAAGGCATTGTGTTTCCTATAAGGGGAAGGACCACATGTTCACACAAATTGAGGGGGGAGTATGAAATCAGAGGGGAAAGAAAAATTATCATAGTGAGGATTTTTCTTTACGGCTACGGTGTAGGGTTTTGGTTAGTGGATCTGGGTGTCTTGTTATGTGCTACTGTCACCACCTTGGTGGCCTCCTGGTACTAAAGATCATCTGGGTCAGGAAATTATGCCCGATAACCAATCATTTATAATGGGGAGGTCTCTGCAAAAGGGAATTCTACATGTTAGCAACCAGCACAGAGAAAACCATGTCTCCCTTTTTGCATTTCTTGGTTGGACTATGAAACTGGTAACTGGGCAGCGACCGAGGAGATGATAGTTAAAGTTGGCCCTCAGAAATTGTGGACTCTGCAGTGCCTGATGGTCCATAAAGAGGGATTTAAAATGAAATGTGGTCAAATTTCCTAAGGCAAAGAAAGCGGTGGACAGGTGTATTCTTGCAGTCTGGCCATTGGGTAGTCCTCTCCACCCTTCTTGACAACCACAGTAACCTATAAGACCAACATGATTTTATCATCCATCCTCGCACCCAGGTTCTTTACCACTGCTGAGGTTGATAGCGCTGGTCCCGGCAGGCGAGGTCAGATCTCAGAAGGCCAGGTGTTCTTACTACTTGCAAATATCAGAATGTTGGTCTTGTAGAGGTCCAGTTTGAACAGATTTGGGCTCATCCAGTATGTTCACTGATAACAGGCCCACCGAGGAGAGACAATAACCTAATGAGTTCCAGAGAGATAAGCCTGTAAGACGGAAGCTGACCCATGGAAGTGCCCTTGGCTCCTATGGCCACAGTCCAGTTGAGCAGGATGGAATAGCTGATGGTTTCATGTGGACCAGAGGCCGAACAGTATCAAAGCCTCGGAGCCAGCTTCATCAGGTCGCCTTTGGAAATCATCCAAAATGGCGGTAATAAGCTCCTCAATTGCATACAAAGGTCGGGAATCAGCCTGATGCTGATCCAGTAATATACTGGATTCTACACAATTCTGGGGCTGTTTTACCAGCTCTCTCTCACTTTTTCTTGTTTTTAAAGGTTTTTAAAGGTTTGTAAAGGTTTTCTTTTTTTATACAGGGCTCTCCAGTTTGTCATGGTCAGATGCAGTTTCTTGTAGAGGAGCACTCTGGAAAAATCCAAGAAGTAAGGGATCCATTGATTGTGCCCATTATATACCCAGCAAAAAGCAGGAATTTTAGAAAGAATTTATATGGGCATGGGTCTTCGGGAGAGTAGAGCATTTACTTGTGTCTACTAGTCTTGTGAAACCAGAAATAGATGGGGAGAGTTGTAAGATTTTACACTGACTTGGTTTGTTCCCAAAATGAGGCTGATTCTAGGTTGGCCTCACATGGTCCACAACATCAGAATTTCCTCCATTATTTTATATACGTTTTCCTAAATAAAAATAGAATATTATTTTAAAGTTCATTTTAGAGGGTGCTGCAATTCTTTTTTTGCTCAAATATTTTTGTTGTGTGATATGTATGATATTTTGAAATCCTCTTGTGAAATTGGGAAGGATAATTTTGTCTTCCTGCCAATAGTGCAAGAGCTATTGTCTTTCCAATTGTTTCCTATTCTTCCAGGCCTCTATTAGTTCAGGCAACAATCATTTAAGCTTATGGCCTAATTCAGTTAGCTTAGCCTCAGCCATGATAAGGGGACTGCCCACACCCCCCAGCACCTCATCCGATCCAGTACAGAAGGATCTGACCAGGAATCCATGGATGACTGATTGTGCCATTGGGAGAGAAGATCCACCAATTCCTGGAGACGCAGCTTAGGTTAGTGATTTGTTTGTTTAAACAAGGAGGGATATATAGGATCTTAGCTTTGGAGATTTTTCAAAAAAGGAGATGAGCTGGACTAACTTTGATAGAGTGGTCTCCATCTAATATGACTTCCCGGGTGTTTCCTCCTTTGTTAGTTGAGCCTTTCACTAATTTTGTGAACTATACGTCTCCCACAAGAGTGGTCATGGTCTTATTTGGCCCTTGCTCAGAATCCTCCATCTGGAGGTCGAGATCTCCCAAAATAGACACGCTTTCAAAGTCTAAAGTCCAAGTACAGTTGTACACCCAGATCCATAGGATTGGTTAAAAGGGCCCTATCAGGGACTGAAGAGCTACACAATAGGAGGAAGATGAGATGACATTTAGATGGAAATCACTGTCAGCGCTCTGCTGGCCGCACTAGATATGAGCACATGGAGATAGCCTAACCTGCAGGCTGTCTGAGGAGATTACCACTCTTTTCAAAGTCTCCAAATGTACTATATGAATATTACAACTGGGGTGTAAGAGATTGCACATGACAGGCTCACAGTCTGATAGAATCTATGATTCAAAAATAAAAAGAAGGCCCTTCCCCAGTGTCAGAACAAGCTCTGAAATGTCAATCTATGGTTAATCGATGACCAGGTTCTGACTAGTACACAATTTAAAGCGACTGAACTCACCCCATCTGCCCATGAAAGATGTGCAGACTGGGCCCATTTTGGCCAGATATTGGACACACTTTCATTGGAGTCTCTCTTGAAACAATGTCTAGATCTGATAACCAATTGAATGGGTCCAGTGCTTGGCCCATAATAATGCAGTGTTTCGTAATTTCTGGAGTTGCACCCCGGCTGAGCAGGTTCCAGAAAGCATGCTGCTACTCCTAAAACGATGCAGGCAGCATTTCGAGCACCTGGCCCTGATAGACAGCTCACACAATCTATACATGGGTCTACCCTTTGGTTTATCTAGAAAGGGAATTCTACTCGTACAGTCAGGCTAAGGATGCAGTACAACGAAAAACTACCCAGCCACTTCTTCACTCTAATGTACACCTCGGTCTGAAACATTACTTTTAATACTGTTTAATCAGGTGCCACACTCTGTCACATAAATGCAATGATAACACAACTCCATTTGTGCATATTAATCACATCTTCATTTTCCATAGTCTCACTGACACACTCTCACACGTGACTGATTCATGAGAAAACACATCGGTTTATTCATCATTTGCATAGACAAGACAACAATTATCATAAAACATGATCATATTTCATGTTTGTATCTATCAACATTACAAAACAATGTGCAAACTCTGCAGAATACAAATAAGTGCAAATGCCTTAAAGTGCTTACAGACAAACCAACTTAGTAATGGTTTAAAATGGGGAACATGGAAGAACACATAGATACAGTTGCACATACCCTGAGGTCCAATACATCTCATGGGTATCCACTTTTAAGGTGTACATGCTAAGTGCATGAATTTGACTCTTCATAAAATATCTCTGTGTCTCTGTAAGCACTTTAAGGCATTTGCACTTTTTTCTTTTTTTCTTTAGAGTTTGCACATTGTTTTGTAATGTTAATAGAGAGCTTTTTCCTCATTCGCTCTGACAACACCTGACGATGTCTCTAGACAAGTCTGATTTATGAAAGTGTCATCCAAACAGGTGCTCCCCTGCTCCTCCAGAACCATCAAAGTCCACATTGCCACCCTCACTCCAGCCTTGGCCAATTTCTGGGTATCATGGATCAGGCCCTGGCGTGGCTGTGCTCCTTCCTCCCGGATCATCCCTCCTAGGTCCTACTTAGGTCCTTTGTCTCCAACACCTCTCCCTCCATATGTGATGTCTCCCAGGGCTTGATCCTCTCACCATGGACCTTCAATGTATATCTGGACTCTTTGGCCCAACTGATCTCCACCATCTCTACAAACTTTCAGTGTTATGCGGATGACACTGAGCTCACTTTCAGGCTTCCCTCAGCCTCCTCTCCTCCCTCAATCATTACTGACTGTCTATCTACGATTCAGGATTGGTGCGCCTCCAACAATCTTTGCCTTAATGCCAGTAAGAAGGAGAGCCTTCTCATTGGGACCCCTACTCCCGCTTTCCCTCTCTCACTCTGGCTGCCCATCTTGAGCCCTCTACCCTACCCATGCCTTTCTGTGAGGGAAAAAACGTGGCATCATTTTTGATGCTACTCTCTCCTTCTCTCCTCAAATCATGGACCTTGCCAAAAAAAAAACACTTCCAGCTGCACCTCCTCAGAGCTATTCTACATTTTCTCACTTTCCCTGAGAAACTCACTGGGCCTCATTACGAGTCCGGCAGTAACCGCAGCGGTAAAACCGCCTGGTTACCGCCAGACTCGTATTACCATTCCGCCTCCGTGACTCCCGGAAATACCAGGGCATTACGACCCTGGTGTCCTGGGAATCCCGGAGGCGGAATGGGGTAAATCCCCATTCCCATTGAGTCCCAGAGGACTCAATGGGAATGGGGAAGTGGAAACACCGGCACCATCTCGTGATGGTGCTGGTGTTTCCACGTCTGCCTGCAGGCGGGAGGTGTTCAACCCGCCAGGTCAGACCTGGCAGGAAGAACACCTCCCGCCTGCAGGACTCGGGATCGGGCGATCCGGAATTAACAGTGGCGGCGGGTTTACCGCCACTGTTAATTCCAGACCGCCCGACCTGTAATGAGGCCCACTGTCTCCAGAGCCCTGGTTCTCACCAGGCTGGACTACTGCAACAGCCTCTTTCTCAATCTGCCTACATGTACTCTTCACCCCCTGCAACTTATCCAGAACAGGACTGCGAGACTTAGCCTTGGCATAAAGCCCAGGGACGGTATCTCTCCAGCCCTGAAATCTGCCTCCCAGTGGCTGCAAGGATCAAGTTCAAGACCCTCTGCATCATCCACAAGTCTTTCTGGGGCCGAGGCCCACACTACATACAACTCTCTCTTCTGAAATACCTTCCGTCTAGAGCCCTTCGCTCAGCTACCTCCAACTCTTTGAGGATCAGATGCGTCTTCAGGCAAAGACTGATAGTAGATCTCTCTCCTCTGCAGGTGCCTCTCTGCCCCTCTCAGACTACAGTCGGACCACCTGAAGTTCCAAAAGCAGCTTAAGACCCTCATTTTCTCCTCTGCCTTCTTTATCTCGCTCCCTTGCTAACTTTCCTGTCTGCTGCGTCGACTGTTTGCTTGGTTCCCTCTGTATCTCACTGGGTACCATGCTAATCCACAACCAGTCTTCCTTGCACTGCCTCCCGGCCTACCGCACACTCAGGAGCTGTAACTGTAACCCCTACAGCCACCTTGCCTCCTTCCACTTACCAGAGCTACGCTGCCCTGATCGCACTCCTCCCTTTCCTCTCCCTTGCACTCCCCGCTGTCCTTCCCCTTGCACTTATATTGTCGAACTTGCACAATCTGAATGACACAAGGGGCCTCATTATGACCCACGCGCTAAGTGTTTAACGGCGCCATAAAAGGTTGCGGCGCCGTTAAACACCTAGCGCCTAATTACGAGGTCCCTTTGCGGGACCCGACCTTAACGGCTGGTTTTACCAGCCGTTAAAGTAGGGACCCACAAAGGGACCTTGATGCTAATTACGGTACCGCAATTTGCGGTACTGTAATTAGCGCCTTACCCATTCCCATTGAGTCCTATAGGGCAAAAATGGGAATGGGGAAGGGCCATGGCGGCATGGGGAATTACCGCCCCACCAACATCGGAATGGGGTGGTAATTCCCCATTCCGCCATTGCGGACTCCGGCATGGACCATGGTGCTAGAAGCACCATGGTTTAGCGCCGGAGTCCTAATGAGGCCCAAGGCCTAGTAGGTTCAATTGTCGTGTCCTCCCTATGGCTCCCTCCCTTGTCTTGTGGCACCTAGAAACACTTGTGAACAGGCGCGTTATAAATGCCATATCATATCATGTCTTATAGTTGTCGGTGCATGCTCAATAAAGAGGTCATGACCCTGAGAACTAGAGACCCGGCGGTTAACACAGCCAAGTACCGCCATGTGCAGAAAATACTACTAACACTGATAATTAAAATCTCTTCCTAACGGCCTAAGATTCAATGTCAAAGGGACAAAAAATATAGTACAACTCTCCGTTCTTCAGTACTGACAATAAGCTTGAAAAGCCTGGCTACTATTCAGGATCCGTTCAAGAAATGTCCGTACAAAGAAGAAAGTCACAAGTACAAATTTACATTCTCATTAGCTGGATCTTCCAGGGAAGCCATGAGTATTGCTGAATGGAAATTCCATGAATGTGTAATATGCCATTTACAGCCTGCAGACATTGCTTCTGGGAAATACTTGCGGCCTCGGCAACAGGAAGGGCCACTTCTCTGTAGCTCTGGTTGAATCTTTTAGCGACGCCATATCATCCGCCAGCAAGGAAAGAGGCTTTATTGCTCTTCAGTTTATTAGCAAAGCAGAAGAGACTCCATGTTACCAAATTGTCTTAAAAAAGCACATGATGTCTGTATTATAATACCAATGCGTTCTTTTAATGTATTCTACCTTACTGCATTGACTCTTTCAGGTGCTGAAATTGTACAGGCATCTAAGCGCTACTGTAAATGTTTCACTTGATTAAATGAGGAAAGACGTATTCGCAATGCCATTATTAATGTCAAAAATAGATACGATCAAACAGTCAATATTTATTTTGACAAAAAGTACCATAAAAGCACATGCAATTAAAACACAACCTGTACAACATTTTTTAAAATGATTATTACCCAGGCAGGGATAATGAATTTGTAACATGCATTCTCATTGGCCCTCGCCAGGGCATTACCCTGCCGGGAATACCTCTCCCTACAACGTTCCTTTCTTTACGGGTGGGGAGGTGTCAGCCACTGAGGAGGCCCGGAACAGGGTAATCCCTGCTCTGAGGCAACACATGGCTGGAGGCTGCCATCTTCCCCGGCCGGGGATCTAGGTAAGTGTTTCTTCACTTGGCCCTGTAGCTATGGGTCCCGGGGCATTACCTGAAGTGGTAATGCCCCCCTGCTTGGGGCCTATTGCTTAATTAAAACCTTAAATACAACATGCACACATACAGTAGAATAAATACGGATAAATGCAGATAAAATCACAAAAATAAATGTGTGTAAATACAGACAGGAATGTAGAAAAATAAATGTGACAGAACTTGACGCCTTAATCATAATATAGCGTAACACAAATTCAAACATGATTCTTTACATAACATATGAATACAATACTTTCCTGCTTCAAAGGGCTTAGTGGGGTTATGGTCTTTTCATCATAAATAATGCATCGAAAAGACAATCCATCGACTGAAATCCATCGAAAATAATGCATCGAAAGTCTATCTTTTACATTAAAAGTACATATCCATCGAAACTTGTCCATCGAATATAGGAATGGTCAAGTTTCAATAGATATGTACTTTTAAATGTAAAAAAAAAGCATTTTGATGGGTATATTTTTTACTTTAAAACGTTACATGGTGCTGTCCAGTGCTGAAACTTCAGCACTGGCCAGCTCCTTGTTACGTTTTAGAGTTTATTGTATATTGGGGGGCTCCCTTCAACCCCCGAACCCCCACGCACACCTCTATAAGCCTAACTCCAACCCTAACTCTAACCCTAGCCCTAACCCTAAACCATCCCTAACCCTAAATCTAACCCTTAATCTAACCCTTAATCTAACCCCTAAACTAACCGTTAATCTAACCCTAAATCTAATCCTAAATCTAACCCTAATCCTAGCCCTAACCCTAATCCTAACCCTAGCCCCAACCCAAACCCTCAATCTAACCCTAATCCTAGCCCTAATCCTAACCCTTGCCCCAACGCAAACCCTAAATCTAAGCCTAACCCTATCCATAATTATCCATAAAAATTATCCACTGAAATTCATTCAATGAATATGCTTTTTGATGGAAAAGCAATTCAATTAATACATTTCGATGGATAAACATTCGATGGAAGTACCAGATACCGGCTTAGTCCAGTTCACCAGTAAGGTAAATGCTCCACATGTATTGGCACGTATCAACATTCAGTAGGAATAAAGGACTAGGTTTTATGGGGCAAATCGTTTCCTTCTTGCTCGGCCACTTATATATCTTTTAAGGACTTACTTGCAGAGGGCACGAACGTCCACATCCTTGCAGCACCCCATGCAGTTCAGTTGCAGGAATGCACCACTGCATGTTTTTTTTTAATATATATTCTACGGATAAGCGGTTGATAAAGCATTTGCTTTGCTGCATTTCCAAGTGTTCATTGACATGGAACGCACATGCATCCCCTACACCCTACCTGTGTGTACGTAAATGTAATCTGTGCTGAAGACCTCCTGCCTTCATTATCAGTTCTTTCTGTGCAGGTGTCAATGAGGTGTTTGCTACTCATTTTGCACTAAGGATTCTAGAGTGTGTGTGCACCAGTTTTACCTAAATAAAACCTAGGCCTGGGCGATCGTTACTGCTAGAACATCCACTCACCTGAATTTCAGGTGCAAGACCAGGTTGAAATTTGATCAAACTTTTCAAGAGTTTCGACAGAGTTAGACCACATGGCCTATAGATGGCACACATGGCGGGAGCGCGATTTCAGTCTTCAGATATATAGGAGATAGTTGCGCGGGGAAGGATTACGACATTTAGGGAACAAGGATTAAACTGGACTTGATTTAAAGTAGTTGAACAGGAAGAAGGGTAGGAAAGGTAGTGAGTGGGTGGTGACTCAAAGAGTTAGTTGTAGGATAGCTGTTGCTTACAGACAGCACTGCATGACGCATTCTGAGGTTTGAAGCAGTTGAACAGCACAAGGGCTATTTG
Organism: Ambystoma mexicanum; assembly: GCF_040938575.1. Lineage (NCBI taxonomy): Eukaryota > Metazoa > Chordata > Amphibia > Caudata > Ambystomatidae > Ambystoma > Ambystoma mexicanum. Next base: position 375,363,700 of record NC_090928.1, read on the forward strand.
GTGTGAGTTAAGGAAGATGGAAGCCTTAAGAGGGAGAGTATCTTCGGCAAGACCCACACCCAGACACACGTGTGACTCCTGATTAGGTGTCCCTACTAGACGTTTGGAGAAGATGGCATCGATTGTAGAAGGCAGGGGGAGGAAACTGGCACTCTGGGCACGCACTGGCGCATTTCCTCACTTGCCACCAAAGCATTACCAGCCCATTTCAGAGATGCGCTCATTCAGATGCCCTCTTTTCCACTTTGCGCATTTGCGCAAAAAAGGCACCATTTCAGAATGAATGCCGAATTCACTGCCCCACAAAAATGAAGAAAATATGCTATGGAGGAAAAACATTGAAGTGCCCCGGCCTGAAATGTTGAAGCATCGTGCAAGGGGAAGCAGGGTACCAGGAAAGCCAACGAGGAAACCTCTTATAACAGTTCTGCTTAGGTGGACCTTCTAGGCTAAAGAGTAATAAGTCTCATTAGCTACTGGATCTTTCGTAATGTAAGGAAAGCATACATACAGAACTGATAGCAATAAGCAATGCATACTAAGGCACCTGGAAGTCGACATGTGTTCACCTGCAAAAGATGCCCGTTGCTTCCACTTCTGCTTACTTTCAAAGCTTCCTTTTTTAACTGCCCTGTGTTAGGGAGAATTCTCTTTAAAGGCTAATTTCCCTTGCCTATAGAGTCCCCCAGCAGCTTTGCTGGATTTCCAGGGTTTATTTTTTTCTCCTGCTAAGAGTGAGACACCTTTTCCCACTCTTAGGCATATTTTTGATGTGTGTTTGAGGCTATTTTTGTACTTATGGTCTATGGGGTTTTTTCTCACCCCCATAGGTATCATCTTCTTCATGTGTGTTACACAGCACCCTCATTGCAGTAACACAGGGGTGTCATAGGGACCCCCAGACATAGACTCCATACCCTGGGACTGACTACTGTCTCCCAGGGCATGCAAAGTTACCATTGACTTTGCTAGTCAATAGTTATGAACAAAACCAGTACACACCATCTTACTATGGAGGTACTTGGAAGGGTTAATAGTTGTTCCCTGGTGTTCATTTTTGAGAGGGTACTGTCCAGTCCCTCTCTCCAAAGTTTCTGACTGGTGTCAGTGGTTACTACCATTAAAATTCAACCGCAAATATTTTCCTATGGGATTTTCCCATTGTTCGAGTCTACCACTTTTTATGGCAGCCTCTAACATACCGCCGGTTTATCTTTTTATTAAATTCACTCCAGTGTTTTTATTTTTTGCCAGATCTTTGATAATATTTCTTTGTCGTATCGCTCTCTGTAATCCAACCCGAGGTCGGGGCCCTTTGTTCGTCCTTTTGGCAGGCTTCTGGACAGAATCCTTCCTTCAGGCGCAAGTGAGTCTGGGGTAGACAGGATGTGTGGGAGGGGAGTAGGCCCCCTGCACAGGGTTGCCTAAGCAACCCAAGTCGCACTCTGGCCTGATAGGTTGGGGGTTATCCCACCAGGATAACCACCCTGCTGTGTGAGTGACAGCTAGGCTGTATGAATGGGGTTTTTTCTGCATAAAAGCAGGGTCCTGAGGACTGGAGGACAAGATGTTGCCACTGGACCTAAGAAGATCTGAAGAGGAGAGAAGCTGAAGACATCTGCAACGACTGAGCCACCGGCGAAGCCCTGCTGTAGATCCTCACCACTTTTCTCCAATGACAAGAGAAGATCCTCACCTGTAAGAGCCTTCTTCCCTTGAGCTGGTGGGGCCAACCAGTTCGCCAATCGCCTTCCAGGGCCTGCCTTGGTCGAATCGCCAGTGCCAAGCAATAGGAGACCGGATAGCCAGGCACTCGTCTACCATGACCACGATTTAAAGGACCGTAACTTTTATTCCGTATTGGCATCATTGCGGTCGGCTTCTTCCCTGGGCAGTTCAGTGACCCGAACCTTCCTCCACGACGAGAGCCTCTCTTCCTCTGCTGGATCTCCCGGACTGCAGGAACTGCCAGGAACTACCGCCACCGCCGGAGCCTCTTCCACTTTTAAGGTACATTGTTCCGCCAGGCCTCCCGTTTCGTTGGGTACAGCTAAAGGTGTTCTAAATCCTTTACTTACCTACTGGGCTGGCCATCCCTATCGTCTAACATTGGGGGTCATTACGAGATTGGAGGTAGTCATGGAGCTATTTGCGCCATGACTGCCTCCAATAACGGGGCCGAGTCCGGTGTGGTGCAATGGGGACTTACCAGTCTAGTCCGACCCTGGCAGGACCGGTAAGTCCCCATTGCACCAACCATTACCCATTCCCATTTGAGCCCCCATAGGGCTCAATGGGAATGGGGAAGGTGCTATTTACGGGCCTGCTAATGGCAGGCCCGTAATTAGCGGCCTGGTCCCCTAACGGGACCCGTAAGGAACATGTGGTCCGACCACACGTCCCTTGCGGTTCCTGTTAGGTGACCTTGGAATCGGGCGGTAGGGGATTACCGGCACCAGTCACCTTACCGGTGCCCGGTATCCCCTACCGCCCAACTCGTAATGACCCCCTTTGTCTTTTTACCTTCTGCACCCTCCTTTTCAACCGTTAAACAAAGACTTGACTGCAGCTACAAGAACCGTTTGATCCTGGGCACTTTGTCTTGTACCATTGACTCTGGCACAGGCCTTTTGACTGTGGCTAATTCTGTTACAACTGCCTTCTCTAGATTGCTTTTCATCAAGAAATGTGTTGGTGCACCTAAACTCTTATGACCACCTTTCCTTCCCCTTTATATATTGTTGAAGTGCCATTTTACTCGGTTCTCACCTAAGTTTTGCTGATGCTAAAGTACTACCTTGCCTAACTTGTTCACAATCCAATTGGGAAGTGTTGCTGGTGTGTCTAGGAGTCTAACCCTGTATAACTTGACCTTTCCCACCCTCTGAAGAAATAGTTAGAGTACCATTTCGGCTTTGTTTACACTGTGCCATTTTGCTCAGTTTTCACTCTGGCTCAAACTTGTCTACAATTTAAATAGGGAGTTGTGTATACTTTCCTTGACTGTTTTAACTTGCTTTAATGATAGTAATTTGTGTGATGAGTTAAGAGTGTGTAAAATACATATATATAATCTTTTTGATACAAGCTTTGGTCAGTGTTTCCTTGTCCCATAGTACTGTAGTCCTATTGTGTAAACCCTGAATACTGCTCATCTCCCTCCTGAGATGAGTCTGGCTGCTCAGCCACAGCTACCAACTAAATCTGTGTGGTACAGGCTGATACCAAAGGGGATTTATTGTGTATACCTGTAGTCCTAATCTTCTGTAGTGATCCCTAAGGGAACTGCATAGGATTCTGCCTAACACCCTGATCTTTCCCTTCACTGCCATCCATTCCGCCTCGATCCCCACTCAACAATTGTCTTTCTTAGTGCTCTAAAGCAGACCCGTGTGTAATGTTTATGGCCCAGCATGGTATAAAGCCTTGTTTCATTAGCAAATACTTGTATATTTATTCCAAACTTGTAAATACAGTTTCCGCTTAACTTTGCTGTCATGTATTTTTTATTTTTTATTCTAGTTCTAAAAGTTCTGTTAACAAATGCAACCTCATCATCTCAGGCTAAACCCCACATTGGAATCAAAAATTATATCATATTATGTTTATTTGTTCCCTGTATCCAATAAGGTAATGTCAATTCTTACGACAGTTTGAAATTGTATAAATGGCACAGCGGGATCATGCAACAACTCTTTTTGTTTAATAACAGCAGCAACATTTTTTGTATTCCAACAAGGCCCACAGATCCCATAAATCCATACTCCTGCGTGGCTCTATGTGTACCTAATCCACATCATTCTCACTCTATAAATCCAATTGGAAGTTCTTCCTGGTAAAAGCTTCATACTGAAGGAGGCAATAGACAAAAGAGAACAAAGTAATCTAGGAACCTGCCTTATCTTTGTGAAAAACGAGGAAAAAAAACACTTGAGAGGTAAAGTCCCTACCAGACAAACCAGGTGCCTTAACATTCAGCATCCTCCTGAAAGAAATCAAGCACATCAACATGACCAGTTTAGCAGACCCTCAGAGACATATCCCCATTATTCGACCATGCCCAGAATAGAGACATGACACTGTTTCCATCCTTGGACAGGAGCACTTAGACTTAGGGACAACATATGTTTGAAGGCCCTGATGAAGCCTGTAGACCAGAGGATGTTCACAAAATAGAAAAGCCTCCTCCACGGAGAGCATGTAGAATTAACAGACCTATAAATGTTATCTGTAAGGTAAGAATCAGAAGTGGCCAAGCCAGCAAAATGTTTAACAGCTGAAGAGAAACAGCCAAAAAGGAATCCAAGTTCCTCTGCTCTCACCAGCTAATCCTGGCCGGTCATGAGGAAATACAGGACCTGATAGGGCAGGGAGCCCAGGGCTTTCATATGAGCTGTGAAATCCCGGGAGGAACATCTTCTCCTGAGATCTTCAAGGCCATCAGAAGGAGCCTGTCAGTGCAAGAGGAAGCAGGGGCCCAACTGCTTGAAAGAAGATGTACAAAAATCAGTATCAAAATGAGTGATTCCATTCGCAGTACCTGAGTGAGGGGATACTGTGCTTATGATGGCCAGACTGGCGTGACCAAGTCCAAGGATGTCCTCAGAAACTGTGAGAGAAGTAGTGCCCTTGATATCACGCAGAAAAAGGGAATTACGCAGTGAATGCCTGCTCCCCACTGCTGAAAAACACATCTGAGGCGCTTGTCCTGGGTGCAGTCTATAAAGTACGAATACCAGGAATAAGGTGATCAGCCAGGATGCAAAAAAGATCCACCTGACGGGGACCTTGATATTTCCTGCAGGAGCATAAAAAGTCTTCTATGTAGCCGCCAATAGTTTGGGACTACCAAGTGATCAGAGCACCAATCAGACAGTAAGTTCCTTGAACCTGGCACAACATCCAGCTGAACCTTTATCTGGTAATGAAGGCAAAAGCTCCAAAGTACATTGCCCAGATCTGAGAAGGACTGGTTGCCCCTCAGAAGACACATCACAAAGTTGTAATAATGTTTTGTGAAACTGCAGAGCACAAAATATCTCGCAAGAATCTCTTAAATAATTGAAATGCCATAGAGACTCCATTGGAGACCATGGCCCTCAGACAAAAGAAGACCACGCCAGCACCCTAACTTTGAAGACTTGCATTAGATTTTAATAGAGTATCTGGAGCTGAAGCAAACATTGTTGTGCCATTTTTCTATGTGTTCATGCTCATTGTGTGTCTCTTTCTGAGTGTGGGTCAATGTCAGGATGCCTTCTAAATAAATCCGCTCACCCCATTATCCACAAAGAGTGGATTTGCTGGACAGGGCAGCTTTATGAAACACCATGCGGCTGAAGATAGACTGAATGGTAGAGAGGAACATTGGTAAATGGCACCTTTCCAAAAGAACTGAGGCATCTGCATGCATCACTGAGATTAAGCCTCATTAGCTACTTTCCTGGCCTTAATGCGTCTCTCAGAAAAGCAAATGTCTCCATCTTGAAAGACAATACAGAAGGAAATCATTGAGGTAATCCATACCTTTTTTTCTGGACCAAACCTATATCGCTATGGAGACCCCTGAGGTGTCAGGAAAGCATCCATGAAGATCCTTTGACAAAGAAATCCATGACTTCCTACCTAATTACCAACCTGATTAATAGCATGTTTTCCTTAAAGAAATGTGTTTTAGAAAGGAGCCATCATGAATTCCACTTCGAACCCCTGCACTGTTTGTTGAATCAATGTGTCTTGAGAACTATATCGATTATCTCCACTGTTGACAGAAACCTAAAATACTGACCCCTTGGCAGGAAAATAAGTGGGTGTGACTCTTTGCGCGCTGGTCTGGTAATCTCTATCGCTGGAGGAGCATCATTTTACTTTGCACTTCTGACATTGTGGGCAGTTGAACAGCCCTAGCTGCAACCAATACTGCAGGAAACCGGGGAGAGGGGAAGCCCAAATCTATGGCAGCGAATACTGGGGTCTATCCAGTGATGCAACCATAGTAACATATTTCCCCAGATATTGCACACATGCATGACCAATGAGAAGTTGTCAGTTCTTTAGAGTACCCTTGGAAACAGGCAGCCCCTAAATCTGATGCTTCATAAGGATGACCTTTCAATGTACATGGGGCTATGAGTTAGTGATGTCCCCCAGGAGAAATATTGCTCATTGAGTTCACCAACTGACGTCCTCTGTTTCCAAACGTTGTCCAATAACATCTGATTCATCAGCCAAATCTAAGATCTTTATACATAGTTCAGGGATATTTACCACTCTATCGTGCCAGGTATATTCCAGACCTTATCAATTACTATAGAAATATACCTGCTGTATTTGTCAAAAATATTGCAATCTTGCGTTCGATGGTAGGGGTAGTGGCCAATTATAGGGCATGTTAGGCTTAGGGCGTTCCTTTTCCATTTTACTTCTTGCTGGGGCCAGTTGGATCAGGAGGAAAGAAGCAGCATGCACACCCACATGTGGCACGGGCCCTATTCTCAGGATTTGGGGTGTGATATAGATGTAGGGGGTAGCACAGGCTCCCCCAGATTATCCTGAATCTCCAGTGTTCCCTCACTGGGCCATCTATAAAACAATTAGCATTATCCTCCCGATCCAAGCCATCCCCCGATGGGGAACCGGCCCTAGAGCAGCGAGTACCTTTGCTCTATTTGCCAGTGTCTGTCAATCCTTGTGGCAAGAAGGTCCAGCGAGGGTTGTGAATGAAATGCCCAGTAATGTCTGAGCCTTGGTTCGCAGGACAGAAAAGCAAGAACACCAAGCACTTTTGCAGCATGTTCAAGGGGGGTTTACTTTAGTAGGGGCTCTTCTAAAAGAGGGGTGTGGCCCCTTTTCATCAATAACACCCCCTGGGATAGTGCCATTGTGTCAGATTTGTGAAAGGTAGAAGCTACTCCTGCCATGGATTATGAAGCTGCCTTCCCAATTGACTTCGGAAGAGTGACATCGGAAAAATCCAGAACCTCACCTTGATATGCATCCTTACGCACCTGCTAAAATTAATCCTGGCTTGGAGGGAGAGTGAGGAGGTTTTTTTTTCATGTGGAGCAAATGATATCTTAGTTATTTAGGCTAATAATTATAAGCACAATGATTAACCTGCAGGCCGAACACCCAGCACCTTGGTAGCCCCGAGGAAGTTATTTTGATGTACCTCAGCAGCTCACTGATCACAAATAAAGCCTTTACACATCTCGGTTTACCAGCACTATTCACTGCCTTTTGAAATGAATAGAAGTTATGCTACTCTCCTGCACAGAGGACCTGCTCCTTTGGCAAGGCTGGGCTTGGCATGCCTGTAGCATTCTCCAAGCAATAATGTGTGCAAACTCGCTCTTTCACTGCCTCAATCGTTGTGCATCTAATGGGCGAAACTTGAAAGCAACATTCTTAGAGAACGACCCAAAACAAAACCTAAGCACACAATTACATTAGTGAGGGGACACACCTCTGTGGAACTAGGGGCAATACGAAAGAGAAAGAGTGGCTACTTCAGATGCGTTTTACGGGGAAAGTTTGATGCAGCTTGGATATAAATAGTGCAATGGGTGTGTGGAAAATTATGGGAGCTGTCGTGTTTGCTGGAATACAATTTTGTTTTCCTGCTGCTGCAAATAAATGATGTTGTTCAATAACAAGAAGTCCCTGTACCATGTGCCCCATCAGTGACATTATACAATGACTCAACAGACCATGCTTCTCTGTTAAAAAACAACTTATTAAGTGTGTGTACATATCCAAAGGATGACCTAAATAACTAACAAGCTAGGTATTTTCCGAACAAAATAGTCATGATGGCTATTTTCTCCAGTCTAGTGATCGAGGAACTTAACCAAAAGAAATGAAGTGTCCAAACATATGTTCCTGATATGTTTGGTACTGGGTTTCCCCTTGGTCCTCCGACGGACGTTCCCATGGTTTCCCGAATCCAGTCAGTGAGAGTTACCAGTGATTCTTAACCCTTCCAATAATCTCAGTCTCTGGTTTAGGGTTTTGCAAACTCTTTATAAGGTCGTCAGTCACTTCCTTCCCGAGCCTGCGTGTTTTGGTATTCCTGCTGGAGGAGGGACAGGCAGATCGATAATTTCTGCTCCAGGAATGCATGTTAAGCCTCTTCAGGTTACCTAGCTTCCTGGGAAAGCTAGCCCTCTGGTGTATGGCAGAGCCACGGAAGAGGGTCCTCTTGTTCCCCTATGGGCTGAGTCTCCTGGACCTTCACACCCATTCTTCCAAGGTCTTAGTCTCAGTCTACTACTTCACCTTTCTTATCCTGAAGTACACTCCATGCCATGTGTTCATTCCTTCTGCCAGCTACAACAAATGCTTAGTTCCGGCCGAGCCCTCTGGGACATTCTTGATGTAACTGTTCGTCTACCTCCTCCCGATGTCTCTCAAGACACTCCTGGGCCAACTCAATCCCCTCCAGATATTATCTTAACTCTTCTTTTTTTCCTCCAGCATTTCCTGGGGTTGCCTTATCTCCTCCTTATTTTCTCCTACCACCTCTTTCTCCCTCTCTCATCTATAACTTTCTCTCCAAACTCTCCTTCCCAATGTTTGCAAGGTTTTCCATCTTCCATCTAATACCTTCTGGTATTCTGTAGTCTCCTAATGTTCTCCTAACCCAGTGGTCTTCAAACCTTTTAGGCCTGCTCCACCCCCCGCCCCAAGCAAAATGTCGGCAGGGCAGCCCCTCCCCCAAAAATGCCACATGGACAGTAAATCCAAATGGCTATGAAATATTGCGTGCCGTCACCACACCCAACTCCCAGTATAGTCCCTGGGCTCCCCTACCTGCTCCCATCAAAGTTTCTGGCCTCCCTCATCCCACTCCTAGCTTAGTCCCTGTGCTCTCCCCACACTGCTCCACCACAAACCCTAGGCTCTCCAAACCCTGCTCCCACCACTATCCCATGGCTCCAGACAATCCTGCTCCCAGCACAGTCTCAGGGTGGTGGCTGGTGATTTTTAAGTGAAGGGGCATAAAGATTTCTACCAGAAATGCCATAGCGACAGAGCGCAGCTAGGGAGCCCGAACCAATGAAAGGGGGTCCAGCGGGTTTTCCCCCCGTAAATTATATTTAAATAATGGGTTCAAATGTTGCATTTTAGAGCATACTTTTTAAAAGAAATGGGTAAAAGCCAAACAATTTGCAATTGGCACTAGGGGGCTCAGGGGGTAGGCATGATATTTTTCTATGATAGATGTCCAGTACAAAGATGCTATCCCTGTCCCCTGGGTCCCACAGTGCCTAGCACAATCAACATGATTATGTGTATATGCAAGGCGCTGCGGAATCAAGGGGGAAAGCATGGCGTTTTTGACTGGTCATCTATGATAGATATCCATTAAAAAAAATACTATCCCTGTCCCCTGTGCTCCACAGCACCTCAGAAGGAGAGCTGATTTTGGCAGGTGGGTAGGGGGATTCTGCAACAAAGGAATTTTTTTAAATACCTTTGTTGAACAACCCTCTGGAAAAAAAATAAACGTAACTTCTGCAGGGACCTGCGCGTGTTTGCTGAAATGCCCTGCTCCAGGCTGCTCTGTCCATATGTGCGAGGAGGCGCAGGAGCTCCCCTTCGCACATACAGACATGCAGTGCCCCAGCCAGCATTTCCAATGAGCTATGCAAGGATGGTGAAGCAAAACGCCCCCAGCCTAGCATGGCTCAGTGAGCATGTGCAGCCGGGGAACTGAACTGTCAAAGGGAAACAGTGTTTCCCTTTGACAGTTCAGCCAGCCCAGGAGCACTCCCTCAGCTGGCTCCTCCATAATGGGTGAGGGGGCCACTGGGTGGACACCTCCTCGCGCATTATGGATGAGCCACCAGGCTCGGACTGGCCTATAGGGCAACAGGGCAATGCCTATACCAAAAATGTAAAATGCTAGTGTGGGCCAGTCAAAATGGGGCACTTTTTCTGACCAATGTGGGCCAGTTTGATGAGTTACTTCACTATGTAGCTAGTAGTTTCGACGTTTGTTGCTGAATATATATTCTTTAAATATCACAGTTTGCTTACATTTTAACAAACCCTCCTCCCCTTGGGTACTATTCAAACAGTCTGTGACTAAAGGAAAGAATATCCATTTGCAACTGTGGCCACTTTTCCATTGGTAACAAAAAGTTTGATAATCACCATGCACACCTATTTTGAGTGTATATAGTAATGATTCAAAGTAGTTAAGTCAGGAATAGTATGTAATTTGAGGTGCAGGGGAGAAGTGCTCAGCCTTATGGGACAATAGTTTCCTATTTAAGGAAACCCGTGTCCCCTGCACACTATCAACAAAAGGCTAAAAAGACTGTATAAGAGTTTTAATAGGTACAGTCAGTAACCTAGTAGTTTTCACAGTTTTTAAACAAATTTCATTGCTTTGTTTAGCTCACAAAGCTATTCTTAAATCATCCAATTATTTCTTGACAACTTTTCTGTTTATCCAACAAACAGTAGTTTATTCATTTTATAACAACAAATCATAAATCACAATTTAATGTGGCCCAACGCGTTTCGAGTATCAATTTTCACTCTTCATCAGGGGCAATGTGTTCTGTATTCTTAACATTAAATACAATTTCTGTAGAAAAAAGTAATAAATTAAATTAATTATTTAATAATATGTATTCATGTTTATACTTTTGAACCACAACAAGGTACTTAATTGGTTAGATAGGAGCACAAAAAAATGGCATCATCGCATGTTTTCAACCAATTACATTAGCTTAAGAGATTAGTCTTGTAAAAAAGGATGAACTTTTTCACCAAATGCTTGGAAGCCTATTGAGTTTGTAGACAAAACCATCAATAGATTGGCAGTGTGATTAGTAACCTATTAAGAAAAGTGGGGAATGGTGTAACAGGATCCTGTTCCTGTGCTATTTAGACATGTAAGAACTATAATGGTGACAAATGCCAAGCACCCGTTGTGATTTATGAAGTGTAGAATAATACCTAGATTCACTTAACGATGTCATGTAGGTCATGTAGGTCACCACCAGTAGTCTTTAAAGGCATCAGTGCGAACTGGTTGTAGTATTCTAAAAAAAGAGAGAAATGAGAGAAGCATATTATAATATAGCCATGCTATTTCTCTCATTTCTCTCTTTTTTTAGAATACTACAACCAGTTTGCACTGATGCCTTTAAAGACTACTGGTGGTGACCTACATGACATCGTTAAGTGAATCTAGGTATTATTCTACACTTCATAAATCACCACGGGTGCTTGGCATTTGTCACCATTATAGTTCTTACATGTCTAAACAGCACAGGAACAGGATCCTGTTACACCATTCCCCACTTTTCTTAATAGGTTACTAATCACACTGCCAATCTATTGATGGTTTTGTCTACAAACTCAATAGGCTCCCAAGCATTTGGTGAAAAAGTTCATCCTTTTTTACAAGACTAGTCTCTTAAGCTAATGTAATTGGTTGAAAACATGCGATGATGCCATTTTTTTGTGCTCCTATCTAACCAATTAAGTACCTTGTTGTGGTTCAAAAGTATAAACATGAATACACATTATTAGATAATTAATTTAATTTATTACTTTTTTCGACAGAAATTGTATTTAATGTTAAGAATACAGAACACATTGCCCCTGATGAAGAGTGAAAATTGATACTCGAAACGCGTTGGGCCACATTAAATTGTGATTTATGATTTGTTGTTATAAAATGAATAAACTACTGTTTGTTGGATAAACAGAAAAGTTGTCAAGAAATAATTGGATAATTTAAAAATAGCTTTGTGAGCTAAACAAAGCAATGAAATTTATTTAAAAACTGTGAAAACTACTAGATTACTGACTGTACCTATTAAAACTCTTACACAGGCTTTTTAGCCTTTTGTTGATAGTATGCAGGGGACGGGGGTTTCCTTAAATAGGAAACTATTGTTCCACTTTTCCATTGGTGCCTGAGACAAATGTATGCTCCAATCCGACCATGTAAGCCACCCCAGCCCATTTCCTCCAATCTAAAAAAAAAATAATCTTTTATTACATTTCTTTTTACATATCTAGCTGGGCTCATGTGCCCCCCCATGGATTCGGCTGTGCCCCCCTGGGTGGCATGCCCATAGTTTGAAGATCTGTGTCCTAACCCCTCCTTCTTGCATACTCCAACCTACTCCCCACAATGACCAACATCCTCTGTACTGTCCACAACCACCTCCTTACAATAAACAATCTTCTCGATAGTGTCACAAGCTCTTTTCTCCCTCCCCCATTATTCATCCCTTTTGGTACTTTCTTCTGAGCACCACTCATTCCCTTTTTAGTCTGAGGCTTAGTAACCTCTATGTCTTGTTTACCTTCTTCACACCTTTGTCCCCCTTCTTCACTCCTCTGAGCACCACTTTTGTCCCAGCTTCTTCCCTCTATTGGGCACCTTCTTACAACCTTTGGACACCGTCCTCTTTCCCTTTACATTCCATCTTAATGGACTCTAGATCTCCCTTCCAGCCTCCCAGGTCTTTATCCAAAAAAGGCTGCTTTTGGTGTGGCTCGCCCGTCCCCCTGCATTACTCTTACAGACTCTTAGATCCTTTTTCCACAAAGCTCCCTGGGTCTCCATTCCATCCTCGCATGTCTTTATCCAGATCCATCTCTTGCTGGTATTGTGTCTCTCTGCCTCCTGAATCTCAAAATCCTGTGTCTTTGTCCACCGCAGTTCTCACTTGTCTGGCCTCATCCAGCCTTTAGGACCTTGAACTCCTTTTTGTATACGCTGGTCTCCACTTCATACCTCCAACACGTCCACAGCCATACTGTGTCAGCCCTTATAGTGATGTGTTCCCATATTTCACCTCTCTCTAGAGAAAGGGGACTAAAGTGCTTATCTGGGATTGGCTGTTGGACTCTGTGCATGGGGATGGTTTACCTCCCTGATTTGGGACTTGTGATTGGTTCATCTCTCCTCTTGTTTTTTTTTTCTCTGCCTGCCATACCCTGGCATGGCCTTCTGGTTCTTTCTGGGATAAGGGAACTCAGACATGTCTCTTCAGGAAGCAGGTGTAGGGATTGGATGGCTTTGAGTTCTAATGTGGAATTTGGGGCTGGATAGTTCCCCCTCTTAAGCAACCCTCTCTCTTTTTTGTCACTCCCTGACTGTGTCACTGTGGCAGACTCCTTTAGCATATCTGTTCTTAACTGTATGAGACTGGAGGCCTTGTGCGGTGGCTTCCAGGCTGCCTGTCGAGTTTTCCGTCCTTATTCAGATCTCTTGCTTTTCCTCCGTAGTATTATATGGGGTTCCTCCACCCAAACAAGGAGAGCCGAGAATGCAGGCACTGACGGTTGTGGCAGACCATTATTCATCGATTCCCTTAAAGGGACAGTGGTATTTGTGGTTGCAATGTGGCTGTCCATTGTCCTGAGATGGGGACTAAGTGGGGATGACCGGGGGACCTTCCCCATATTACCCCCGGCCTCATCATCAACTGGCATGAGGAGGCAGCTGGTCCCTTTGTGCACTGAAGAGGAGGTCCACAAAGCCAGGCAGGGGACTTCGTTATACAGGCTCTACAATTTCCTAGGCAAGCTAATGTGTCTTTAATCTCACAACACCAGAAGGTAAGGAAAATAGCTCCTGTAAATTGTCGTGTTTGTTTTTCCATTCGTATATTTACCATGCAAAGTATTTGTTACTTTTTTACAACCAGTTGGACATGACAAGCATAGGTTAGATACAAAATATGTTCTTGACTAACATGTACATTCATTTAATTGTGCGTTGTCCTGTTTGCGAGAGAAGGATTTGAATTACGTCTGTTTTGTGTGTTCAATGTGATACGTGTGTGTGTGATTGTGCGTTTGTGTGTGCGTGAGTTATGAGTGTTTATTTGGCGTTTATTGTTGTGTGCTGTCGCCTGCATGTTTGTGTCCGTGTGTGGTATGTGTGTAAATACGAAATGAGTGACGTGTTAACTGCGCCATCTGATTGCACGTTGGTAAACAGAATCTTCTGTGTGCATTTCAAGGTGGACCATGACTGAGAGGTATTCTAAGAGCTAATTCGTTGGTACAGTTGTTGCGAAGTGTTTGGTTCTCTCCTCATATTAAAAGTAGCAGTGAAGGGGTTAAGGGGGGTCATAGGCCCCCCCCAGAAAGTTATGTGTGGCGAATCTAAAGTCTCAGTGTTCTGGCTGCCTGCTGACTTTGTGCTTTCTAAGCTTCCTCGTAGATCCTAAGTGCTGCCATCTTTTCATGCACTGTAATGTATTGCCTCGATTATCAAGGCGAGTACATTGCAATGTATTCAATCACATCCTGACAGAGATGGATTGCACCTCGAGCCTGCTGTGAGGTTAGATAGCAAGGCATGGGTGTTCACGTGGCTAATGGACAAATGTAATCACTGTGCATGAAGACCATAGTGCCTGCAAGCAGAGAAAGTTACTTATTCTATCAGTCAGAACAGGAGAGGGAAGGGTTATATAAGGTCTGCATACTTTTCATATTTTTACTTCATTCATCTGTATTCAGCTTGAATTAAATACCATTGCATATTTGAGAACATCAAAAATGTATTTTGGTGTGGAAGAAATAGTGTTCTTGGTCTTACTGCTGATATGAGAGTTCTTGAAAACATCATTTCAAATCATTAGTTGTTTACAATTGTCCGTTTTGAAGGAATGGTTTTATCTTTTTGAGAAATGAAACATGTCCCATCTAATCTTTTACAAAACACACAAAGGGCTCACAGGAGCTTCAACATCCATCCTTCACTCCATTCATTCTCACTAGGGCTAGTCTCTTCTCTGTCCCCTTTACCTAGACAGGTGGCGCGCGCATCAGCACTTCCTATGGGGATAAAAAACCTTTGTAAGGGATAGGCAGACTTTCCTTGATGGAGACGTAGCGAGATGTAGGCCGCTCTCAGAGAAGTACTCAATGGAATCTTAAAACTTCCATCTTTATTGTGTGAAAATGAATGGAGTGAAGGATGTGATATGATATGAGTGGCATTTATAATGCGCCTGTACGCAAGTGTTTCTAGGTACGACAAGACAAGGAGGGGGAAACAAAAGGAGGACAAAATAACGATCTTACTAGGCCTTGTGTCATTCATGTCGCACAAGTGTGGGGAAGATGGTAGGGGAGAAGTGCCAGGGGGGAGTGGAAGGGGGAAGTGCAGTTAACTTACAAGTACTGCCAGCAGGTGGCTCATAAGTGCAGAGAGAAGGTACTGTAAGGTTGCAGATACAGACCCTTAAGTGCTGGGGAGCCCGAGGGCAGTGCAAGGGCAACTGGACATGTAGGAGCTTGGGTCCGAGTTCAGAAGGTGACCAGGTGACCAGTGCGTGTAGAAGTCTGGTCCATCAGCAGGGTAGAGGAATAGAGAAAGCGAAAGTGAAATAGGAAGGTGTTAGGTTGCTTCCGGAACCAGTGGTGGTTCTGCTCAAGTTTGAGAGAGGCAGGGAGGCTGTTCCAGAGGGAGGCCCCAGCCAAGGAGAAAGATCTGCCCCCAACTCTCTGCTTGGAGAAGCTTCTTACCCTCAGAGAGTTGGAGGTCGATGAGCGGAGAGGATGGAGTCCTTTGTGTGTTTTGTTAATGCTTCTAGCAGCACCCTAGCTGCGGGATAGTGTATTGGTAGCACTTATATAAAAAAGCAGAACATATACAGGAAAACATTACACATACTTTGTGCCAAAATACGACAGAATGACTGAAGCAAATTGTCTAGCCTATGCGGAAGAACTGGTGAAAGGAATTGTAGCAAACCCCTCAATTTTGGGAACAGAGACCATTATGGGACCCCCTACATCTGGGGATGCGTGGAATGAACTTGAAGTCTTGAGGAAGAAACAAATCCACACAGAACTCCATGGGGCAATGATGACTGAATATTTTCGGTCACGCACTGCCATAACGGTCTCATTATATGAATAGAACTGCAAATATTTCTAGACCAAATCCTGATCCGCAAAGATTGGAGTTATAGTGCAAACAAGTGTACACAAGATTGGTTCATTCTGAACATAAACACAGTTAAAGCCGTATCTGAAAAACTAATGAGAGAAATTGAACAGAAACAAGTCTACCTCGTGAACAAAATGGTCCTTGTAAATTACAAAAAGATCTTGAAAGAGCTTCATGCCACCATCAAAGAATTTAAAGAACTCAATTTAGCCCAAAAAATGATAAAACTAAAAAAGAAATGTCAGCATTCACATACGAATGTATATATCCGTACGTGGTGGACGCATACTATGGGGAGAACAACAGAGTAAGGTGGCATCTCATATAGAGATTGTCAAAATAGAGTGAAGCCTAGACCAGGTGACTGGAGTTTCTCTAGTGGTAGCACTGCTGAAAACAGGGCAGTGCCGTCCTCAGAAACATCAGTAGGTACACACTAGACCAGGGGTGTGCACTTTGAAGACCAAGACAATGGTAAATTGAACAGAAATCAGTCTTTTTTTACAGCAACGAAGATGAAGACGAGGGAGATTGACATGGCAGGACCAATCCGAGAGGGTGACATGCAACAGAGGCCGAGGAGCGTACAAACAGAATGTGCAGATTATACAACTGGTGATAAAAATTAGCCTGAAACCGACAACTCCACTGATGTTACTAATCTACACAACAGATTCACATTCTATCCACCCCCATGAAGTATCACGGCTGAATCTATAACATTTGAAAAAGGTATTCTAAAAAGATTGGAAGAACACAGGCTGAAAATTGGAATATTTTCCATAACTTCATAAAAAAAGAAAAAGACGCCCTGCGAGAACTGCACAAGGATCGAAACATTATAATAAAACCAGCAGATAAGCGGGGTGCAACGGTGATAATGGATTTGTGTGACTATTGAAAAATGGTTAGAACCCTCATTGATGGCTGAATGACATGCAAAAGACTGGGAAGTGATCCCCCTGAAAAACATAGGGAATTAATCACCCCAATAATTGAAGAAGCTCTCAATGAGGGCTATATCAGTCGAAAGGAAGCAGAATTGCTGAGTCCAAATTATCCGAGATGTCTGGTCTTCTATGTCATGCCTAAGGTTCATAAAGGGATCTCTCCAGCTCCAGGGCATCCACTCATGCCTGGGATAGGATCTATCTTAGAACGGGTTTCCCAGTTTTGTTTTCTTTTTCATGAAGAATGAGGTTATCTAGATGTGGTCATAAATTAAAGATACAATAGCGGTGCTTCAGTTACTGGAGGAAATCTCATTCTCCTGAGAAAATCATTTTTTGGCAACACTTGACATAAAGTCCCTATATGCTAGAATCCCACAGAAAGAGAAATTAAGTGTAATTGAAAGAATTCTAAAAGAAAGAATACCCCCGGTTGACATACCTGTAACCTTCATCATGCAACTGGCAGAAATTGCCCTAATGAAAAACGTTTTTTATCTTGGAAGGTGAGTACTATGAGCAGACGTGTCATACACCCATGCTATCGATGGGTTTGGGATCTTTGGAGGCGTTTCCGCCATTGTTAGGTGCCATCACGTTTCATATGTTCCCATTGCAATGGTCTATTCTTTCCTAAAATGGCCGCCGCCGGCTTCAAGACCAGCGTCCTCTCTCAGCCCTGCGTGTTGCAACTTTTCAGACACTCTCTCCTTGGTTGTTATGCTGTGAGATTTCTCCTCGGCCTTACGTGCCCCCTTTCCTTGGTCCTCTCTGACCCTTGGCCCCTTCTGGCTTCGCATTGCTCTTTTCTGCTTCCTCTTTTCTCTCGGGTCAGCTAACTCGACCTCTCCCTTCCTCTCCTCTACCTCCATCTTTCCGTCCTTGCTGGCCCTCACTCTTGGAGGTCCCACCGGCTGCAGTCTATCCTGCTCCCTTCCCGTCCTTTCTTCCTTTCCTCTGGTCTCCACCAAAGACTGCCCTCTGATTTTTTCCACATGACACCTTCCGCTCTTCTGGACTTAGCTGGATTCCCTCAAAACTACTCTCAACAGCTGGGACTTCTCGCTGTGCTTACCATCATCAAAGCTGGTTCTGAGTTCACCCCCACAAGTTAACATCTATCTCGGATCCGGCGGACGTCTTAGGGTTTTTGCCTTGTTTATGCTTTTTTCCCCTTTCTGGCTGTCACAGGACCGGGGCCACTGATCTTCTGGTTCTCTAACTGACCAGAGTGGTGTTGTCTCGCGGCAGACCCTATCTACACAAAAAGAAAGATGGAACAAAAAACAAAGGAAGAAAGAAACAATCAGTAAAGGCACCTTCCAGTTCAGGTGAGGAGTGGGATTTCAGTTCAGAACATAACAGTGACATTGGGAGTTTTGATAGTTTGCAACGCCCGCCTACACCCAGGATGGTGACTGCTGAACAGATCCAAAAGCTGGTTGCTGCTGTCCAATCCCTCACTATGGAGGTGCAGAATTTGAAAGTTGAAAATATTGCTTTGAGACAGTTGGTGTCAACCAGGGAAACTCACCAAACAGACCTTCCACCAATAGCACTCTCATCAGGGAAATACGATGGATCCCCTAAACATTTGAAAGAATTCATAGAGGCCTGCAATGTACATTTTGCATTTCGCCCAACCAGCTATGCATCAGACTTAAGCCGCGTCGGCTTTATGGTATCTAATTTGGTTGGCAATGCCCTGGCCTGGGCCACCCCATATGTAACCAACGATGATCCCATCCTCTGGGATTTTGATACCTTTGGGAATCGCTTCAAACAAACCTTTGAACGTCCTGAAATCACTTTTACAGCGTGTGAGGAGTTATTGGATGTTCAGCAGGGTCAGATGGACCTGTTAACTTACATCACTCAGTTAAATCATTTGGCTGCCGAAGCAGGATGGCCAGAACCAGCACAATTTGCCATCTTCAGACAGGGGCTTACAGACGATTTACAGGATGAGTTGGCCCGGATAACCCGTCCCTCAACTTTCTATGAGCTGTTGTCCACGGTCTTACAAATCGATTACCTTCTGGGTGAATGTAAGAACGAGAAAAGGAAACACAAGGGCTCCACATGGGCATCTGCCCCTGCTACTCCTCCTCCGACTGGGAACCGTCTACCAAAGGATGAACCCATGGAAATTGGTACCGCTCGAGCTCCTCTCACATCTGAAGAAAGAAAATGTTGCAGAGACTCCGGGTTATACATGTATTTTGGTGACTCTTCCCACTTATTGAGAAACTGCCCTGAAGTACCTCCCAGAGGCTCGGGAAATGGGCAACCTCAGACCTAGGTGGGACTATGGTTCGAGGTATTTCAGGAAACCCCTACATCACGCTGGCAGTCTCTCCGTCTCACGTTTCAGAAGATTCTCGGCTCATGGTGGTCTCGCTTCTGTTATCCTGGAGAAATAAGAAGGTGGACACCCTTGCTCTCATTAATTGTGGGGCCATCGGCAATTTTGTCGACACCCTGTGGGCCACCAAGGTGGGAATAGACTGTTTACCCAAGGAGGAAGATCAAAAGGTGGAAGGGGTTGACGGTTCTCCATTGAGCTCGGGGCCCATCACTCATTCTACTGAAACCATACAAGTAACCAACCAACACATGTTGAAACACTCACCTTTGACATCATCAGGGCTGCGCATTTCCCATTATTCTGGGAATCACTTGGTTAAGGCAACACAACCCGTACATAGACAGGGCTAAGAACACTCTTGATTTTCCGTCCTTGTACTGCAAACAAAACTGCATGCAGGAGCAGCATTATCAGCCTGCCACCCTTCTGAGTGTGGAGTCCAACACCCATACTGTGCATTGTATACCCACAGAACTCCTGGGTAACAACAATGTTTTCACGGAAAAGGAAGTGCATGATCTGCCGCCGCACCGTCCAGAAGACTGTTCTATAGACCTGCTTCCTGGAGCCTTACTACCATTTGGACGAATGTTTTCATTGTCCCTTCGGGAGAAAGAGGTTCTACGCAGGTATCTAGACGCAAACCTAGAGAATGGGCTCATTCAACCCTCCACATCTCCGGCCGGTGCGTCTCTATTCTTCATCGCCAAAAGGGATTCACCCGAATTACGTCCATGCATCAACTACAGGGGACTAAACCAGGTCTCGTACCCAATGCCCTCATTTTGGACATTTTGGAGGCAGTGCAAGGCGCAACTATCTTTACCAAACTGGATCTCCGGAACGCCTATCATTTGCTCCGAGTCCGAGATGGGGATGAATATGGAAGACTGCATTTAGGACACTCTACGGACATTTTGAATATCGAGTAATGTCGTTCAGCTTGGTCAATGCCCCCGCGATCTTTCAAAAGTTTATACACCGCACATTTTCGGATCTACTGTTCCAATCTGTTATTGTCTATTTAGATGACATCCTTGTTTATTCACACACAAACCGAGAACACCTCACCCATCTCCATACAGTGCTGCAATGTTTGCAAGATTACCATCTATTGGTCAAGCCAGGAAAATGTTACTTTCAAGTGTCATCAGTCCCGTATCTAGGGTATATACTATCCCAAGAAGGAATTAAGATGGACCCATGCAAGGTTTCTGCTGTCTTAGACTGGCCGACCCCCTCCTCAATCAAGAATGTACAGCGGTTTTTGGGATTCTCGAACTTTTATCGAAAGTTCATTTCCAACTTCTCCCTCACGTGTTCTACCCCTCACAAGCCTACTCAAAAAGGAGAATCTCCCGTTTCGCTGGACTTCCGAGGCAGAGGCAGCTTTTCAAACCCTGAAACTGAAGTTCAGTTCGGCCCCGATCCTCCAGCAACCAGATCAATCTAAAAGGTTCACAGTGGAGGCTGATGCCTCATCCGGAGCGGTGGGAGCCGCTCTCAAGCAGGAATTGGACGGAACTGAACATCCGGTTGCATATTTGTCCAAAACACAACCAGCCAAACAAACTATTCCATGATCGAAAGGGAACTCTTGGCTATGAAACTTGCATGCAAAGAGTGGCAGCATCTCCTTCAAGGGGGTTATCATCCCTTTGAGATCAGAACGGATCACAAAAATCTCAAAGCCCTCCAAAACATGGGATGCGCCAACTCTCGTCAAGCCCGATGGGCTCATTTTTTTTCACACTATGATTTCAATATCACCTACATACCTGGCTCTCAGAACATCCTTGCAGACGCCTTGTCTCATCGCTGTACGTTTGAGCACCTCTCCCCTGAACAACCAAAAAGGTTATTTCCAAAAGACAGAGTTGTCTTCAACGTATCTACATTCCTGAGTCAAGTTAAAGCTTCCACTTCTCACAAAGCTGCCTCAGGAGTGTCATTACCTGGTATCAAAGAAAAAGGAGGCCTTCGATTCAGAGACAAGCGGCTGTATTTACCCAAAGGAGATCTCCACCAACAGGTCATGTCTTGGTGTCATGGCCACTTAACGGCAGGTCATAGAGGGACGAGAGGAACCAAAGACCTCATCAAGAGATTGTTCTATTGGGGTGGAATGTCGTCAGATATTGCCAAGTATGTTAAAGCCCGCTCAAAGTGTGCCAGGAGTAAATACCGACTCAAGAAACCGCTAGGCTTGCTGGTATAGATTCCGTTATCCAACAAAGTCTGGAGTCAGATCTCCACTGGTTTCATTGTCGACTTACAAGACACTCAAGGTCACACTTGCATTATGGTAACGGTGGATTCCCTCACCAAACTTGCCCATTTTTCTCCCTTCCCAGGTATCCCATTGGCTTCTCGCATGGCGGAAGTGTTTATCCAAGACATATTCAGACTCCATGGTCTACGCGACCAAATCATCTCGGATAGAGGAAGTCAATATACCTCTAGCTTTTGGCAAGCGTTATGGTGATGATTGGGCATTGAGAGGGCCCTCTCATCAGGATACCACCCACAAACCAACGGTCAAACCGAAAGGCTCAATGGCACCTTGGAGCAGTATTTAAGATGTTACATCAACTCTAATCAGGACAATTGGGTATTGTTGATACCCACTGCAGAATTTGCGTATAATAACGCCATTCATTCTGCTCTGAAACCCAGCCCCTTTTACTGTACCTAAGGTCTGCATCCTAGGGGCATTTTTCCAGTGGTTACTTCAGAAACCAACATACCTGCTATAGAAGACAGATTACAAGAAATCGCAGATTCCCACCAGATTGCCATGCAGGCCCTCACGGTGGCCCGCCAGAGATACAAAACATATGCTGATGGCAAACGTACCAAGGAACCTTTATTGATGGTGGGCTCTAAGGTGTGGTTATTCACCAGATTTCTACCAAGATGGGTACATCCGACAAAATTATCACCACGTTTTCTAGGTCCCTTTGAGGTACTGTCTCAAGTCAACCCAGTGGCCTTTTGCCTAAAACTACCCAAGAGCCTCAGTCGTATCCATCCGGTCTTTCATGCTTCTCTCCTGAAACCAGCAGATAGCAGCACGACCACCTCACACATACACAGACCAAAGGGCCAAAGTAACACAAATGACATTGACTGTGAGGTATCCGCTATTAGAGATTCACGTTACAAAAGAGGTCGTCTGGAGTACTTAGTGTCCTGGAAAGGCTACCCTTCCTCTGAAGACTCCTGGGAACCCAGATATTACATCAAGGCTCCCCGCTTGGTACAAAGATTCCATCAGAGACACCCAGGCAAACCCGGGCTTCCGGAGAGTCGGAGGGGGCATACTGTCAAACACCTGTTCTACCGTCAGGATCGTTGGAGGCATTTCCGCCATTGTTAGGTGCCATCACGTTTGATATGTTCCCATTGCAATGGTCTATTCTTTCCTAAAATGGCCACCGCAGGCTTCGAGACCAGCGTCCTCAATCAGCCCGGTGCATTGGATTTTTTTCGGACACTCTCTCCTTGGTTGTTACGCTGTAAGTTTTCTCCTTGGTCTTACGTGCCCCCTTTGCTTGGTCCTCCCCAATCAGTAAAGGCACCTTCCACTTCAGGTGAGGAGTGGGATTTAAGTTCAGAACATAACAGTGACATTGGGAGTTTTGATAAGACGGCAGGAACTGTCATGTTCGAAACATTTGCCCCAAGGTTGGCAAATCTTTATATTACAGAATTTGAGAGAACTATCATTTATGATGACAATAACCCTTTGAAGCACAACATGGGATTGTTTTGCTATATATTGATGATATCTTGATGATAGTCAATGGTACAGAGGAACAACTGGATGCCTTCATGCTGTGGCTGAATAACTAGAAGGCCTTTCTGAAATTCACACATGACCATAGCAAGGAAGAAGTAACCTTCGTAGATCTGAAAATCATGATAGAAGAATCCCTAGATACCAGAGTACATCACAAGAACACAGATAGGAATTCACCTTTAGAATAACATAGCTTTCACTCAAGGAGCCTTAGAGAAAACCTGTCTTTCGGACAGTTTCTCTGGTATCGCAGAAATAGTTTGAACAGAAGAGAATATGACAGACAGGCAAAACCACTGTCATAAAATTTTGAATAAAAAAGCTATCCAAAAAGAGTCATAAGACAAGCTTGAAAACGAGCCAGGAACATCCTGAGGGAGGTAAACCTCACACAGAACAGAAGGGAAGCGCAGATGACTGAGCAGATCATGGTGGTATTGAGTCAATTGTCTCCTGTGAACAGCATCAAACAAGAGATCAAAAACATCTGTGGCCATTCCTAAATGTGGGTACCACACAACTATCAATCCCACTCTTCGCCACTAAGTGATGCTGAAACTTCCTGGTGAACACCTATAAGGTAAAGAAAGAGAAAGCCAAACCAGGATATGGACCACCACAAAACCAATGGGCCACAAGCCATGTGGCCAATGCTCAGTATGGCCTTAACCAGGCGTAATACACCCATAGATATTGGGTGGAGGATGACTGGGACGCAAACAGTTCTGACAAACTGCAACTCCCCACGAAATATATATCTAATCACATGCCCTTGTGGCCTCCGTTATGTAGGGATGACCACTCTGCCTATAAAAGCGAGGATCTGTGAACATCGCTCCTGCATCTGGACCAAAAGGCTAACAGCTCCTCTTGTGGACCATTTTCATTTCTGCAAAACACACTGAAAACAACATACAATTGAACAGTCTTGAAAAAGTTTGAACCCCACAGAGAGGGGGTTACATAGGATCAATGCTCCTGAAAAAGGAACAATTATGGACATTCATTTTGAATACACAGAAGAATGGCCTGAATGAGGAAATATGTTGGCAAACACTAGCCACTAGAGTATGAGCAACACATATTTTGCACCATCCACACGTAAGATCATGGCATTATACTTCACATGAACTCATCCCCACCAATGACTCATACTTGGAAAATATTTGGCATGTATGACACACCAGATGGGCAACGAAGAATTTACAATAAGTGCATATTGTATACTTAACTATGGACAAGATAAGAAATAAATGGTTGACAAATCCCTGTTCATGACACATGCTCTTAATATGTTATGGCATTAGGAGTTGTGCACGGCACTAGTTATTTCCCTTGTTGTAAGAGGATACATCTTTTTTTTATTTCAGTTACTTCCTTATATAGGTATGTTCCCCCCCCAACTTGCTCTTTATCTTTCTGTTTTCATCAATAGCTTTATTTCCAGGTGGAGCTGGGTCATTGAATGTACAGGTATTAGTTTCGTGCAGCCTAGTTTCTGTGATACAAATAAAATCAAAGGAGTTGCAGTTGCTAGTCACTAAACCTGACAAGGCAAATACATTTTTTTAACTGGAGATTATTGTCCTGGTATGATCTGGGCAGTTCTTTGTTTTGGGAGCAGAAATAAAAGCAGATGTTTGGTAGAGTAAGGATTGTTCTTTCAGAGTGTTTAATAAAAGAGGGCTGTCCTATTTTAGCACATTGTACAATTCCTCTTTTTGGCGGAGGTGACTCTAGTTGCAATCAATGGGTAACAGCTGTCAGCATTTCCTGCCCAACAACCAGCTGGATCACAGAGATGCACAAAAGGATGCAGTAGAGATCTGTTCATGTATCGAGCAGACGCCCACTGGAATGCCCAGTTAGTGAGGGTTGTCTTATACAATATAAAAGCACACGACTGTCCTTATTATGTCATGGTTGGAGACCAAATCAATGGTCTTTCCATATATTCAGCCAATGGTGCTTCATTACGCCAACTTCCACGACAGTTGTCAGAATGAAATAGAAAACAGACTGCCGGCCGTCTTATGCTGGTTGTGGAGCGCCACTCAGCGCAAGTATGTGAACTAGAATGCCTTCCTGAGGCCCCAGCTTTATTAGAAATCTCTGACCATGAAGAAGTAATGTGTACGCACTTAAGATTCTCACATTTAAAATGCTCAGATTCAAAACAAAGTGCTAAAGAAAACCATGTTTACTGACATAAGAGTCCTTTATATGTCACTATTCGTCTCTCAATGCTTTGTAGTTACTCTTCAGTGTGTGGGTGGATTTTCCCCAAACTTAACAGCAACACGTCTGACTGGATATGAAAGGACATGTTGGCCCCTGTGGGAACACTGCTCGTTCACAGTGGTGTACCTCATTGCCCTTAATGGTGAATGAAAAAGTATGCAGTCCATTCAGGAACATTTTACCTCCATCTTGAATGAATATCACGCTGTTGAACCTGTGACTATTATGCATTTATAGTTATGGGATGTTGGATGCTAGCATCTAACATGTCTTGCAAGCGAGGACCCCTTTAGTGGACTCTTCTGCCTGCTATATTCTGTTAGATGCTTTGTTATGCGTCGATTACTTCATTTTGTCCACCTCTTGGTCTATTTTCCAGTGGAACATTTTGCAATAAGAATCACGTTTTCTGCAAATGCTTGTTAGATGGTCGTGCCTGAAATCCTGGTTATTGCATAAGTGTTGCCTGCAGATTGTGTTGGTTGACTTTCTGCATACATCGATAACTTGCTGAAGTTAAGTATTGCATCCCACCCCCCACTTGATGTCCCTATTCTTGGTAATGTTCTGAACAATGATTTCACCACAGTTCTTGGGTCTGCATCTTGTATCTATTTCTTCTTTGTTATGTTTTTTGCAACTATGTTTACTTCAAAATGTTGTATCTCCTTGCCATGGCATCAGGGCAGATGATTCTAACTTTTATAATCGTCTGTGCAACATCACAGCAAGCACATTCAACATTCCCCTCTTCTTCTCTAGAGCACTTGGGACTCAGGGAAGGCAGACAACACTGCCAATATAACCTGCAGCTCCCCTGTCAGAACAGAAGTCATGCTTCTGGCAGTTTAACAAGACTGCAGGACCTGCATTCGCGGGAGCTTTTCTTTCTCAGCGCAGGAGCTGCAGCGCTGACAAACTGTCAGATGTCCGTCTCCAGCTCTCACTGAGAGCCACACTGGGGACCAGCGGGCGGTGTAGGTGAGCATCAGGAGGCCAGGTTATGCATTTATTACCAGGTGGGGTTAGGAGGACTCCCTACAGAATGAGGGAGGTGGGCTAGGGAGGTAGGAAACAAGGCATTTGTTGTTTTGCGGGAAAAGGGGAGTTCTATATCAAATGAGTAGTCTGTTAGGATCAGAGCACCAGGTATTTTTTTTGGGGTTATAGAAGGGACATGGATATAAATGAAGATACCTGGATGCCAGTTATGTGTCGTACTATTGGGTACTGGGCAGGGGTAGGTAAGTAGTTTAGGAGGTGGGGTGCTGGGGTCAGGATGCCAAGCATTTACCTTCTTGTTTGAGGAAGAGATTTTTGTATGTTGGGCAAAGTCAACTCCTGACTCTGCTTAAAACTTCCTGGTATTCTTGTACAAGTTACCAACACAGGGTGTAGAAAAGGGATGCAGGGTGGGCCAAAGGCATCATAAAATTAAAGATTGCTGGGAGGCAGATGAATATGTCATCAATAGCTTCTGCCCCTTACCCGCATCAATACAGCAAAGGTGGGAGACGTTACTCTTTGAGAGAGCTGTTCCACCCTTAACCCCCACAGGTACTGAAGGGTTCAGGAACAATGTGAGCGGAAAATGTAAAAAGCATTCAAACAAACGTAACAGTAGAAAAGCATGTGTTAGACACGAAGCACACATGCACTTCACATGAAGAACACGTACAATTGGATGATATGTGCAGTTAGACATGAAGAAAATTAACATAGCATCCACAGACATGAAGAACACTAACATGACCAATGTATAAGGTGAATGCAACATGAATGACATGTCAATATAGCTCGCTAACAAGAGTGTTTACTGAGGCAGCCATCTCATTAAAAATGGAAGCCACAGCATGTCTCTGAATGAGCAAAGGCCTCAATGCCTCAGGAAAACTCAAAAGTCTGAATCCACAGAAATACTTTTCTGTGCAGAGCTCAGAGAGTGTCTGGCAACTAGTGCCAAGGTTAAAATGAAATTAGGGAGTATCAGAACGACAGAACAAATGCACAAGATAGCAATTCCTAAGACGCGAGCAGTATGCTTCCAGATTAATTACAAGTTTCAGAAGGGCACACAAAAACCTTTAGATGGTCAGGTGCAGTGAAACAGCAAGCCAAAAGACTCCATGAAGAATAACTCGGGCGTCACCATTGGCAATAGAAAACATGACACACATTCATATTAGGTTTAATGTCAATAAATAGGAGGTACATCTATTCCAAACATGGCTGCATCGCAAGTGACCCCTAATTGGAGGACACTGGCCATTCATTAAAAGTGAACACTGATTGACACCAGCCATACTCTTTAAACGCATATGTAGACATGAGGCCAAGTACAAAGCGATTGCCCAATCACATGGCCTGAGAATGAGGGATGTTAACTTTTAATTGAAGGAAGATGTTCCATAGGACTCTCTCCCCCTACTCTATGTCTGCCTCATATCCTGACGACCTGTCAAGTATCCAAGGTTGGCTAGCAATGGGCCAACCTATCAAAATCTATCAAAATCCTTATAGACATACCGCCCATCAAGAAGTTTGCCAACCAACCACTTACTATGACGATGATGTAGTTTAACCTTTTATCAATATAGGGTTGGTTCCAGGTGGATCCATCACATACTTGTAACCCAATGTTAATATGCTGGATGCATTTGTGTTGAGTCTACTTGTTATTGTCGGTGTGATATGCTCCCCCAGAGAAGGCTGATGTAGCACTAGTGTACTTTATTTGTCTTTATGGTCTTGAAGAATTTGATAATGGAATGGAACCTGGGCCTGGTAAAGGATAAGTACCGTTCAATTAACAGTAGTAATGTATAGGGAAATATAAGTAACTGTATTTAGCATCCAATGATAGCTCATGAATTTTGTTTTTATGATAATGATGATGTGATTTGTTTAGTTTATAACACCTGAACTAACAGGAAATTAATTGAGAACGTCTATGGAACTTCCTCTGGCTGCTTGGATTAATAAAGCTGATCTCTTTGTGCACTTTGGTTTGCTCCCTTATTTTGATTCAGTGTGGATGATTGGGAGCGGCAATTCACTAGCATGAAACCATATGTTATTCTGAGGATGACTTACAATTGCTTTTTAAATATTTTCATCATGATGTTGAAATCATTTCCCTTAATCATGGTTGGAAGAAACACAAGATAGAAGTCATGCTTGCAACGATTCACACATTTGAAATCCTACAAATTTATGGCGGATGACCACAACCACTAAAGTCAGTTCATATACATCCTCTTTTGGCAGTGTTTTCTTAAGCCTCATTCCTTAACTTTCTGACATTACCAAGTTCAAAAGACAATATTTTCAGAATGTATAATGTTTAAAAATGTATTTTTAGTCTATTAATAATAATACAATGAATAATCAAAATGATTATGACATTGAAAGTAAATATAGTGCACATCGCAAACTGGATTGTCTGTTCACTTTTTTATTGTTGTTATTCTTGCACCTTAATGTTTAAAAACGTTGATGTATTGTCATATGTTAAAAAACTAAGCTTAAACATCTTGCCTGTTGCAGTGTCATCATAATAGGCTACAGACAATGCAACGACAAGCAGGTGTTGTGTGCATTTTTTCGCAGGTGCAGCTATGGGAGTGGCATCCTAAAATGTCTGATTACTGCCGACACTGTTTAAAGACTATTATTCCTTGGTAATTAATATCTATATGCAACACATTTGGTAAAAATATTTAAAAATAAAGGCATTTTACAATAACAGACACCAATTATTTTCAGTTTCGCAGTGTTACTAATTGGGGTCACACTTGATGGTTGCCCGGTATTCAATGCACCATGCCAGTTAAGATCCATCTTCTAATGAAATTAATGGAGGGTAGGTAAACACAAGAAAAGCACAATTAATTAATGATGAAGGTAATTCTTGTTTTACATGTTTTACTACATTGAACTGAAAATGTGATGACTTTCGTAGATCAACTGCAGAAAATGAACATAACACCACATCAAGTTACTACATTTCATCCAGAAGGCCCAGCCACATAAAAACTTGCCCATAATGGCCAAAACATAAGTTTCTAATCTCCTAATAGTATTATTCAGTAGAAGAGAAGTTGTGTTAAACAACTATATGATAAACAGGCGGATTCTGTTTTGTGCCTTACATTGAACAACTTTGTAATGAGAAAATAACAAACCTGGCTCACAAAAGTCCCAACTGGGTTGTGAACTTTGGGGATTAATTTCTGTATGTATATTTAAATGTTGCAGTGTTAATATGTTGTATGCATTTGTGTTGAGTCTACTTGTTATGTTAGATGTAATATGTTCCCAAAGAGATCACCCAAATCATGGACATAGGCAAGCCTGCTCTTCTGCTCCTTTTAGATCTCTCAGCCGCTTTCGATCTGGTTGATCACAAGACCCTCACCTCACACCTCACACACTCAGCCAACTTCTCCAAAGAAGCAGCCCTCTGGATCTCTTCCTTCCTAGAAGGAAGAGCCATGAAAGTCTTCTCAGGCATCGCCAACGTCACTCCCACGACAATACACTGCGGGGTCCCTCAAGGATCCTGCACTGCACCCACACTCTATAACTTGTTCACCAAGCCCCTCTTTGACAAACTTGACTCATACGGCATTACATACACGAACTACGCGGACGACACACAAGTACTTCTACCCCTTTCAGGATCATACAACGAAGACGCAAAGGCACTCCACACAATCTACTCCGTCATAAAGGCATGGATGGCAATTAATGGCCTCTGCCTCAATGGTTACAAGACTGAAATCATGATACTAGGTCAACAGAACACCCTAGACAAACTTGACAAACTATACGCCAACTTCTCCATTGACAACTCCATCATCCCCGTATCCACAGCCGTAAAGACCTTGGGAGTATACCTTGACTCCTCTCTATCCATGACCAGACAAGTCAGCGCAATCACTTCTGCTTCCGCACACACCATCAAGCTCATAAATGCCATCAAGCCCTACCTCTCCAAACCTAATTGCCTCTCTGTAGCTAGAGCAACCATTGGAGCCAAATTGGACTACTGCAATGCACTCCTAGCCGGCACATCTGCCAAAAACATAAACAGACTACAAGTCACGCAGAACAATGCTCTTCGGGCCGCTCTTAGTATCCCAAGAAGAGAGCATATCACACAGGCCAGGCACTCAGCCCAATGGCTCCCGGTCAAAGAACGGATCACTCTCAAAATCCTCACCCTCACTCACAAATGCCTCTCTCTCTCCGCCCCGTCCTATCTATCAGAAACCATCCTCAAACCTTCCTCCTCCCGTCCTACCAGGACGCAATACTCTAACCTAATCTGCATCCCACTCATCAAAAAAGCCAAAGCCGGAGGACTAAGTTTCCCCTACATTGCAGCCAAGACCTGGAAGGCCCTCCCTGCAGACATTAGAGCGGAAAACTCTCTTCCCCTTTTTTGCAAGAAGTTGAAAACTTCATACCTTGCAAAATAACTAAAACGCTCATGAATCCATGTAAATATACTGCATCTCTATTGTATACATGTCCACTGTAATTTTTGTATTATATGTAATTACTGTACCCTATGTAACTAAGATTTTGCCTGTAACAAGCGCTGCGATGCCTCCGGGCTGACGCGCGCTCTACAAATTTGAATAAATAAAGAGATCTATGATATAGCACTATTGCACTTGATTTTTGTTTTTGTTCTTGATGAATTTGAAAGACATTAATTTGCAAAAACATGCACACAAACTGCTCTTGTAATGTATTAAAGCAATATTCCATGAGCAGCGGGGGCATTACCGACTCAGGTAATGCCCCGGGGGTCCATAGTTATAGGCACAAGCGAAGAACTGCGTGACCAGGGCACTAAAAGCTTTTTTTTACCCGAAAGACGGTGGCGTTTCGAAAAAGAAAAAAAAAAAAACACAATGAAAATGGCCACCGGGAAAGGGAAAACGGAGTCTGTTTTCCCTTTCCATGGCACCCATCGGGAGTGGACACGATGGAAACAGAAGCGTTCCCAAAGCGTCCGCTCCCGAAAAAAAAAGAAAGTAAGTGGGGTTGGAAGGGCAGAAAAGAGGGGCAGGGGGAAACAAAATAATAATAATAAATAAATGTACCGCGGTCTCCGGCGGGAGACAATGGAAGCCTCCAGCCGTGTGGAGGCTCGGAGCGGGGATGACCCCGCTCCTAGTCTCCACACACCTGGAGCTGCCATCGTCCCCCACCGGGGACCAAGGGATAGAAGGTAAGTGGGGTGGGGAGGGCATGGAGGTGGGAGGAAGAGAAAAAAAAGCCTCACCTGAGTCCCCGGCGGGGGGCGAAGGCAGCCTCTCAGCCGCGGGGAGGCTCGGTGCGTGGATGGCCCTGCTTCGAGCCTCCTCATTGGTTGAGGGTCTGCCACGCCCCCCTGCGAGGACAAGGCGGCTGGAATCCCGGCTGAGAATCAAAGAATTCTCGGCCGGGTAATGCCTCGGCGAGGGCCAATCAGAATGGCTCTTTCATTCTGATTGTTCCCTCGTCGGGTACTAATTGATGTTTTATAATCTGAAAAACATTCCTCAATTGTTTATTAAATGATGCTTTCAGGAACATTTCTTTTTGTGTTTCATGGAAAATGTCCCCATGTTCCTCATACCTAAGTAAATAAATTGGGTACTTTTGTTTAGTAGTCATAGAGCAGGAATGGCCTCTTATGTCAAGGTACCAAGATACTGGTCCAAAAATCCCCATTTGCCTTGAACACCCTCATATTTAGAGTTACTAAATCCTAAATGGCCACTAACAAGGGAACATCTTGTTCTCTCCTCCCATGCTGGCACTCTGTGGTCCTCCAGTGAGAACTACAGGTTTACCAGTTAAAGATAGTGTAAAATGCTGAAAAGGATCACAAATCAGGAAGTAGAGCGTTCCAAGAGCAGTAGCGCTGTAGCAGTGACAGGAAATGATAACCAGAGTGCAAAGAAACACCAATAACAGTCATAAAAAGGGTGTGAACTGGCGGGAGTGCATCAGGCCTTCCTTAACTTAGATGAAATGAGAAGCACCATATCAGGAGGCGTTCCAAAGCTAGTGCAGGTGGAGCGGGATCATCAGGGTAGAGAGGAGAATAAAGTCACATCGAGCTGCCGGAAGCCCCGGACAGGCCCAGACAGGGAGTGCTCCAAGTCCGGAGTACTTTACCGGGGGCCGGCTACACCAGCCGGCTTCCTCCAGATGCAAGGAAAATGCATTCATCCACCAATCAGGTGGAAAGCAGTCAGGCATTGGGCTGTGGAAGCCCCGGCTTCAATGCGGGTGTGACATCCGCCATGTTGGAAAGGAGGGCATGCTCTGTAAAAAGTAATGCCGGCTGATCAAGGTGCTCAATCCCGGCCTGCTCCACCACCATGGCTAAAGGTGAGATGAGGCTAAGTGGTGGTGGAGCTGTAAGAGTGCAGGAACTGGACTTACAGCGTTGAGGTGAAAAGTGTAGGCCAGACCAGACAGGGAGTAATGCTTGTCTGGGGTGCTTTAACAGGGGCCAGCTTCGCCTGCCAGCTGCCTCCAATTGCAGGGAAAATGCATTAATCTGCCAATCAGATGGAAAGCAGGCGGGCATTGGGCTGTGGAAGCCTCATCTTCAATGCGAACGCAACGTCCGCCGTGTCGGAAAGGAGTGGATGCACGTCGGAAATGTACGTATGATCAAACCTTAATAGACCACTCATTGGTTATGTCAGTGTAATTTTTACTTATATTTAATTTTTTTCATTCAGTAGTTAATTCCTCATGATGTTCCCACATTATTTCAGATCGCAATTCTTTCAAAGACTGCTCGGGAAACCCTGTTCGAATTAGTCAGTCAAAATTGACACTTGCTCCCCTGTGGGCATGCACTGCTGTGTTGGTTGTGGGCATCAGGACATTTCAATCACATCACTCCTGTTTTAAGGAGCAGAGAAACCCCACAGTGGGAAGAGAAACTGAGAGAAGACCTGGTGTAGGGAAAAAGCTAAAAAGCCTTTGAGTGGGGAGAAAAACAGCAAGAAGCCCCAGATTGGGGAATCGACATGAAGAGAAGCCCGATGTGGTCCGAAAGAACAGAGGAGATCACGGTTGGAAATGAGCAAGATCAAGCCCCATGGTAGGAGAGGAAGAGACTGAACGACCCCAGACTGCAGGAAGGGGAAATACAAAGTCTTCTTGAAGGGAGAAAGACACACAAGTTCACCGAGAACCAGAGAGACCCGCCTGGAACCCTGGGACGGCACTCCAGCCATACAGAAACTATATGTCTTGGACTGTGAACAGAGGCACGGGCCTATGGTAAAGAGACACAAGATAGGGAGTCAGGAGCCAGAAGCCATCAGTTTTTCCCTTGGGCAAGGCCCAAATGTATGTCTTGGTTGTTTCTCTATTTTCTTTGGGGCACTAAGGAAAGAAAGTAGGTTAGACTAGGGTTTCTGGAAAGAGGACTTCATTTAATGTTTGACTCCCCCCAATGTCCCCTGAAAACACATTCTCTGCCCATCATCACCCTTGACATCGGAGGCACACCCCTTTAATCCTGCGCCACCTCCATTCCATAACTATTCCTACCTAAACGCCCCTCCCCTCACAGACAGACACACACACTCTGAAATACAAACACAAACAGAAACACACACACATACTCCCACACCATCCCCCTGACTTCTACGCGACAAACACTCCTCCTTAACCCACATATACACCCTTACACCTACCTTGTCGCCAGCCCTCTCCACTCCATACCACAAACATTCACCCTTAACATACACACAACACACACACACCTGATACAGTAATGAATTTCATCTTCCTGTCCGTCCTGGCCACATCTCCCAACCCCTGTGCGCACTCGCGTGCAGCAAGGGTGTGAGAGTTTGATTTTGAAAGATTGCTCTGAGCTGTCTCAGAGCAGTCTTTCTAAATCAAAATGTTTTGTTTTCGAATTATTTTAAAATACCTTTTCACGCCACACCCCAAACAGCTATTTCCATAATAATAATGTCAAGATGTATAAGGTGTTCTGCCAGATTGCACCTGCTTCTAAGCGCAGAAACAATATGTGTTATTATTACCCAGTTAAATGCTATTCAAAGTATCCACCTCTGACGGATGAAAGGCTGAATTGGTCCTATTGGAATTCGAGTTAGTGACTGCAGATATTTCAGATATAAGCCTATATGGGGATGAACTTATCTTACTGGCTTAGAACTGCACCACAGACAATCACACTTCACTGAACAAAAGTGGCGAGCTGCTAAGAATTGGAGGCACCTCCAAAAGCCCTGGGGGAATTGCTGAGTGAAGGTTTAAGGCTTCCAAGACACCAAACCGAGGAGAAGGAGCTGAATAGGACAACCTGACAAGTGGGTTGGGGGGATATTAGTTGCTTGAAAGGAAGACATATGAGGAAAGTAGCAATACCCATGACGCTGCTCTGAAGCCTGCTAACCCAATGTCTAGGAGAACTCTTCTGTGAAACCTGAGAAACATGGTCTAGGAGAGACATGCTGTGAAGCTTGAGAAACCCAAAGTCTGATGTGAACCCTAAACACCGAAGGTCTGGATGAGGTCTACATGTGACTATCAAAAGGCCCAGGAAAGGACTAACAGGAGAAGGTTATGGACTGAATACCTGGGCAAGGCTTTAAGAAACATGGTGAAATCAGAGAGGACGCTGAGACTCAGTAACTTCTAAAAGAACCCTCCCAGGAACAATTGTTTTTTGTTGTTGTTTTTGATGAGCTTTATGGATGCACATTTCAGAGTAGTAGTTGATAACTCTTTTATTGGCCAACCCATATGATTTATTGATGTAGAGTGTGTAACATGTTATAGCTATCCGTTTAATGAACACCGTTGTTAGCCTGGGATAGCGAGAAGGCTAAAATACACAGTAGGTTTAGGATTTGGAACTTTCTTTTGACTAGATATTTAGGGCATTGTTTTGTGGACTAGAATGTCCGCGGAGGAAGAAGGGCTATGGATTGGAACAATAACTTACAAAGGAGTTGAATACCAGGAGAGATCCCACACTGTGTCCATTATAAAGACCCTACTGTTTCTAGATAACCTTAGTACATGTAGACATTTGGTCAAACCCTTCCTTACAGACACCAAGAATAAAACCAATCTGTTTGAACCCTCAAATATTGTGTAAAGTATGTCATGTCGCATCCTTATCAAAGTGGACAAAACATACTTTAATATCTGGCTGGGTGCATTCCAAAACAATGGACCAAGAAGTCAAAGTGCCTTCAACACAGTGTCATGTTCTTGAGTGGGGCGCAAACTGACAACATGGTGTGGGCAGTATAAACGAGAATATACATACGTTTGGTTTCCAAAACACTGCTGACAAAAAAATTATTTTGCCCAATTGATAAAATAAATTCAATTTAGTTTTTATGTTGAGTATTGTTAGATATCCCTATTATGTTGGTGCCTTTGTAGTTAAAGTGAACAGTCAGCCGGAATAGAGAAGAGGGAAGAAAACATGTTAAATGTTTTTATTTCATGGTGACAAAAGAGTGAACAGAAAAACTTTTGTTGAAGAATATAATACAAATAATTTGAAAGCAGTAGGTTACTAATGAAAATTGCAAAAAAAACTGAGCGTAAGACAATAAAATCCAGAAAAGGTTATTCTAGTTTAAGAAAAAAGTTTTGCTGAAGCAACCTGTGTTAAGAAAAAACATTACATATTTGGACAACACAAGACAATAGAACAAAAAGCAATTTGTAAACCTATTAGTACAGATTGAATATTCAGAGTCTCAATTGCTAAATCAGGGTTGCCTGAATATCCAAAGTCTCAATTGCTAAATCAGGGTTGCTTGAATATTCAGAGTCTCAATTGCTAAATCAGGGTTGCCTGAATATCCAAAGTCTCAATTGCTAAATCAGGGTTGCCTGAATATCCAAAGTCTCAATTGCTAAATCAGGGTTGCCTGAATATTCAGAGTCTCAATTGCTAAATCAGGGTTGCCTGAATATCCAAAGTCTCAATTGCTAAATCAGGGTTGCCTGAATATCCAAAGTCTCAATTGCTAAATCAGGGTTGCCTGAATATCCAAAGTCTCAATTGCTAAATCAGGGTTGCCTGAATATCCAAAGTCTCAATTGCTAAATCAGGGTTGCCTGCCAAATCAGCATAACCGAGAATGTCACTCCTTTCGCTTGCTCTCTGCAACTCAGCACCACCCTCGCACAGAAAGTGCAAATATATCAGGGACTAGCTCAACTCAGAACTCTCCTTCTTGCAACAAGTTACAGAGGTCACACACCGCTGGGTAGCCTCCTCCAACTGTTGCAGACAAACAACAGAGCTGACTCACGAGGGCATTAATAATATCTTATCATGGATACATGTAGGGACATTGAGAAAAGAAATTAAGAAAGTAAGAAATCACAGATTCAAGTTGTCTGATGGTATCGAAACTCAAAGGAGTTACGGAGGTCAGATCACATCCGCCGGGCTCTGAACACGCTCCACTGCTGTACGGGGAAGCAAGCACAGCACACAAACCCTTGCACGCAGGACCTGAATACATGCAGGACCCAGATCCCCATTGCGTTCTTGTCACAGATCATGGTATATTTCTGAATTATTTGCACAGTCCTTTTCCAGATGTAAGACGCACATGGAAAAAACAAAACATTAAACTGTGGCGTATAGCTCTTTGGAAGCCCATGAGCTTGCATCTGAGAGACCTACCACCTCACTAATCGTCACGAGAGGCCTGACCTGCTCAAGAAGACCTATGACCTCGATCCTCATATTGCCGTAATCACCACTCCCCTTTACCAAGAAGTAATTATGGCTGACCTATTGCACGGCAAAACATTACACACTCTAATGCACAGACGTGCATTCGGTATGCAATTGGGCTTAGCGCGCTTTATAAATGAAAAGAATAAAATAAATGACATACAGGTAAAAACAATTATAAAAAAATGCTATCATTTAGTTTAAGAATGTTCTTTGTGTTCGAAATACATACACAATGACTGAGTAAAAACATTTTCTTTAAAAGAAACAAAAAGAGTGAACATCCCGAACATCATTTCACAACACTGTACCTTATTCATTCTCTTATTAACTCAAAGAATCAAATTTCAGGCCTTGATACCCTCGGGTGATGTGGCGTGTTTTTAAGAATTGAAATAAATGATACATTATTATACGCCTCAGGTTGTTTATTCGTGGAGTATATATTTATACAATTTAGGAGTCTTTCAACTTCCTACGGGAATTCTAACCAGCAATTTCCCATGTGTACACTTTTACCTTGAAAATTGTACACATGTAAAATGATTTGTTACATGCATGTCTAGCCTGCCAGCCTTAACCTACCAGTTTCTCTCGATGGAACAAGCCCACAAAATACTGTACAGACCAGGAGACCATGGCTGGTTGAAGAGAGCCCGTTTTCAGGATAGCCGCTGACTATAAAAATAAGTCATATTTATATTTCTATATTAAAATATAATTTGGGTGGATATCCTGAAAGCATTACATTGATTTTGCTCTCAATGACCAAAGGCTAGCATAGACGCATTACCTCTTTGCGAGTCTTGGGAGCGTATCTGCTGTGTGACACAAACTGCTTTGAAATGCAGTTGATAATATCCTTTCATGTTGTGGATTGTGTGGAGTGTGCACCAAATGTACTTTCATAGGCAGCCATTTCTCTTTCTTATGCTAATATGTTCTTGTTTGGAATTTGTCCGAAACTATAGCTCATATAGTATTTAATTCAAGTAAAAAAAAAAAAAAAAGAAGCTTTCTTTCTCTTGCTAACTTATCTACCAAGATGACAGCTGCACATATGCGCATTTTAAGCCAATTGGCTTGCATTAGCAATACGGACTGTGTGCGACCCTCACTTTGATACAGTAAGCACCGCAGCAGTGAGCCTTTGCTGGATACTGCTTCTGAGATCAGTTTGGAGGTAAGTCAGTGTCCTTACCGGCATGGAACAAATAACGTGTCCGTGTTGCAAAGAGCCCGCTATTACAGGGCCATTACGACTTCACGGGCACGAGCTTTGCGCCATGCCGGTAAGGACCTTACCGCCATGCCATAAAAGACCCAAAAATCGCTCTTAGCGACATTGAGAGAAGTGCAGATAGCAACACCGCCATCCATGCCTCTGGCATTAGCCTAACCGATATCAATGGAGACCGCAAATAGCGGTGACCGCTAATAGCGGTGACAGTAAATAAGGGGAACCGGAAGTAGCGTCATCGCAGAGGAACGGGAAAGAGCACGGAGGCCATCTTGAAAAACACAATCCATTGCCATCTTCTGCACCCAGGATCCACATCAACACCACACCTGTCTCAAAATAATTCTGCAGCATATAAGATTGCCCAAGGCACTTAAAAAAGGAGCTGTGCGCCTGCGCAAGGAGTGCTTCTCGGAAGAAGAGCTCAATCTGCTGTCGGACACCTTGGCTGAACATGGGGATGTAGTATTTTCCACTGATATGCGTCGACCAGCACTGTTGCGCAAAAAAGAGATCTGGGCGGAAGTAGCATGTAAAGTGAGTGCTGTAGGAACCACCCCACGCACGTTGAAAGTTGTCCGGAAGCCCTGGGATGACCTTCGCCAATATGTAAGGAACATCCTCGCAGCAAACCGTAACGAAGGAATGGCAACAGGTGGCGGAGGCAGCTCACCCATAAAGATGCATCACTGGGAGGAGATTTGTGCCACCACCATCGGAATGGAGTCAATCGAGGGAGTGGGGGATATGGAGTGAGGAGCCCCATCATTGGCTGATGCAGGTAGGAGTCACAAATAAACCACTGTATTGCAAACCATGAAGATGTCCCCCCGAACTCACAGTGAAATGATGCAAAGCAGGGTCCACCAGACACATGTACGCAACCCTATCTACAGGCAGTGCACAGCACCATCTTATCCACATGCATGATGCACCCCATACATGTGTCATCCCAGATGCATGCCTGCATGACCCACCCAAAAGGCAAGCAACCCATATGTCAGTACTCCAACGGAAAATACCTGCCATTCCATAGAATTGCAGCTACCCCAATGCATGCCTGATGCACGTAGACCCATCACTAATGCTCTCCGTCTCTTGGTCCCCCACAGGCACACAATCTGACAGCGATGATGAGGACCTGAGGGAGAAGCCTGCGACACCATTCAAGAGGTCCAGGGGCATGGAGGGGGCAAACAGGCCCTCAACATCAAGGGGAAGAGTGAAACCAGGACCACATCAGAAGCCCAACACACCCCAAGAACCTACAACTCCTTTGTGCAATAGGTCCACAACCACAGCACCCACAACAGCCACCACCACATAGGAGCCAGTGGCTGAAGGCACTGTATCCACTGCCAGCAGTACTGTAGGAGAGTCAGCTGCCACGGCAGCCGTGTCCGCCGATGAAGAACATACTCTGACAACCAGAACACCTACCGCCACAGGCCCTCTGCAGTCACCCCACCTCTCCCCACCCAGCATACACAATAACAGCAGCCATGAGCTGTCTCCTGTGGAGTCATGGCCAGGGAGCTTCAGCCCCACAGGGAGCATGCATGAACCACCAACCATGTCTCATGCCCCTTCGACATCTGCCAGTGTCCGGGGCAGGCAAGAGGGGAACACGGTAGTCCAACAGCACCAGGAGAAGCTGACTGGGCTGGTGACCCAGCACATCATTGAAAGTGGCCAGGCAAGGGAGGAATTCAGGGAATGTGCAGTGTCCCTCAAAGCTGCCATTGAGTCCACATCTAGAGACATATGCAGCAAATTAGCAGCTGTGAGGCAGGTCCTCACCCGCATGGTGCAAGCCCTGGAGGCCCTGCGTCCTGCACAGGTGGTTGCACAACCAGGCACCTCCTCAATGCCAGCTCTAGACAGACCAGCCCCCTGCGTAGGTCTGGGCGGAATGTGCGCAGGTCAGACAGGGGTCCACCCGATGCTGGCAGTGGAAATGGGTGTAGGTGCAGCCTGCCATTCCGAACTCTTGAAGACTAATGTTGCATGCAAGTGCACACCATGTGTGGGGAAGTTGAGGGGGGATTTAGAGGGGGGGAGAGGGTGTGTGGGGTAGTTGAGGGGGGAGGGGCAGGGAAAGGGGGAGAGGGTGTGTGGGGTAGTTGAGGGGGGAGGGGGAGAGGGTGTGTGGGGTGGAGGGCTTGTGCACATTCCATTTTCTATATGTTCAATACACCTGTTGTGATATGAGAATTCACATGTCCGGACATTGCTTATTATGTATGTGTGCTTTATTGGTGAACAGTGTACAGTCTCCATGTCCCTGACATACCCAGTGCCCTGAGTCCCACCTCCATGGCACACTCCACATCCATGTGTGTTAGAAACATGGGTTAATCAAAGTCTGGTGCACGGCACGTCCCTCCTGTGCATCGCTACCCCCCTGATGTGCAGCCCCATCTCCTACCTCCTCATCCCCGTTGTCAGGTGGTTGTAGTTCTACGTCAGGGGGCAGAGGCACATTCTCTTTGATGCACATATTGTGTAGCATGGCACATGCTGTGATGATCTTGCCAACCTTCTCATGCTCGTACAGGAGTGCCCCACCGGACCTGCTGAGGCAGCCAAACCGTGCCTTCAAAAGGCCAAACGTCTGCTCGATCACCACACGGGTACGTGTATGGGCACGATTGTAGTCCTCTTCGTGCCTGTTCTGCGGGTTCTGGACAGGGGTAAGGAGCCACCTCTTCAAGGGATAGCCAGCATCACCTGCATGTGTGCAACAATGGTGATGTGTTAGTGGTCACATCAAATGGGACCTGTATCAATGACACAATAGCATGCATTTGTTTCCTGTTTCCATCCTCATATCCATGCATGAATGGAGCTACTCAATGGAACTGCAATGTGTGTATCCATCTGATTGACTGGTGTGTGTGCCATTGTCTAGTGGGCGTAGGGGTGTCCTATTCCTTATGAGTACTCATGCACTGTGGCTGCCCACGCCGATTTTTCCCATGTTCTAGATGATGTGTAGTTTACTGTATGCTGTTATCCTGTCACCGTTGATGCCAGACTCTAGATGATCTCACTTTCCGTGCCTGATGTTGCCATGCTGGTATGCTGGACCTTTGTGTTGGTGTAGGAGTGGGATGATGTATTTTGGCCTCATGTGACTCCTTTGAACGCACTTATGGGCACCTATCCTTCTGATGTAAATAGCTCATGTTCATAGCTCATGTGCATTGGCCATACTGACAGCATGTTGCTGCATTGTGTTGCAGGGGCTACGGTCTGATTATGTGCAGTGTACATGTTGATGGCTGTGGAATGGTTGCAGCAGTGCCTCATTTTCATTGTAGTGCAGTTTACATCTTGCATTTAGGTGTCAGGTGTCAGGTCCAGTCTGGCCTGCTTTGGGGCATGAGCATGGTCCATCCTCAGCCAGGTGAAGTATGCATCTCTTCCCCCCCCCTCTAAGCCAGGTGAAGTATGCATCTCCCCCCACCCTTCTCAGCCAGGTGAAGTAGGCATCTCTCCTCCCAATCATCTCCCCACATCACAATGCCATGAGCATGAGAAGCAACTCACGAGTAGCCAGGATTGTTGCCCTGCGTGTCGCTCCATGTAGCGTGGTATCGTGGAGTTCCGCATGACCATTGAATCATGGGTTGATCCGGGAAATCGAGCACAACAATGTGTGATGATCTTGTTTGAGTCACATACCATTTGCACGTTGATGGAGTGATACAACTCACGGTTGCGGTACACTACCTCCATGGCATGTGGGACCACTAATTCCACATGGGTGCAGTCGATGGCACCGATGCAACCTGGAAAGCCTGCTAGTGAATGGAAGCCAACTTTGGTGTTGGGGATCTCCTGGGCAGTCCGTGTATATGTGGTTGCCTGTGTGCTTCAGGAGGGCATCGAGCACTTGGTTCAGCGTACGTGAGAATAATGGTTGTGATATGCCATGCATCTGCCCTACTGTGTGCTGGTAGGTGCCTGTGGCCAGGAAGTGGAGCACAGACACCACCTTCAGTAGAGGGGGGATGGCGATACGGATGTCTATGAGGCTGGCAATGTCATTATGTATCATGTCCACAATGGTGGTGATGGTGTCCCGGTCCAGACGGTACAGGGTGTGGATTTGCTCAGGGGTTAGGCTGAATGGACTGGCTCTGAT
Organism: Ambystoma mexicanum; assembly: GCF_040938575.1. NCBI lineage: Eukaryota > Metazoa > Chordata > Amphibia > Caudata > Ambystomatidae > Ambystoma > Ambystoma mexicanum. Next base: position 375,406,173 of record NC_090928.1, read on the forward strand.
TCGAGGGATTGGGGGCTGCCTGTGTGGTACAACTGCCTGCAATGGTGGTGCATGCTGTGCCTGCCTCACGCTCCTTCTCCTCCTGCGTCTCCTCTGTGCTGCCTGTTGTTGTTGCTGTAGTTGTTGCTGGAGTGCCTCTCCAATCATGTCCTCTAGCCCCAATATAGCTACTAGTATTGGTATCATTTTGGTGTGTGACTGGGTGTGGGAAGGGGTGGGGTGTGCTCCTTTTGTGCTGGCCCAGTCTACATTGCCTCCACCTGTGCTGATTGTGTGCACCTGTGGCAGTTGGGAACACTGCACATGGGGCCTCATTACGAGGTGGGTGGTAAGGGATTACTGGCACCGGTAAGGGCACCGGTGCCGGTAATCCCTTACCGCCCTACTACGAGTTCCCTTTGCGGGTCCTTCCTTAACGCCTGGTTTTTGCAGGAGTTACGGTCGGGTCCCACAAAAGGGACACTGGGGTCAATAACGGTACCCTATGAGGGCTCAAATGGGAATGGGGAATGACCCTGGTGAATGGGGAATTACCGTTCCCTCCGACCTCGGAATGGATCGCTAATTACTCCATTCACCAGGCTGGAGTCGGAAGGGTTTTGGAGGCAGCCATGGTGCTAATAGCCCATGGCCTTTTACGGGTGGTTCGCGATAGCGGTATTTACTCCATGCCGGTAAGGTACTTTTCGGGCTTCAGTAGGCCGTTATTTGCATGTCCGCCTGACTTGTGTTCAGCTCCTGTTTACGCCATGCCGCTATTGCCGGCATGTAGGGTCACGTGCCCGCTCCAATGCTGCTATTAGAGGTCCCGTTATTTACGGTGCCGCTAATAGCGGGTTGGCGGGTCGTAATGGTGCGGAGTGGTAAGCAATGCCGGTAATCCATTACCGGCATCATTTCTCCCTTACCTCCTACCTCGTAATGAGGCCTATCTTATTGTCTACGGATCAGCAAAGTCACTTCCTTTGCTAAAATATCTTCAACTAATACAGTACCTTCTAAGACTCGTTGCCCATCCTGATGTATTTCCCCCTTCTTTTCTCGCCTTCCCACTTTTTGTTTTCCCCTATGTAACTAGAGCCTAGTTACCCGAGGGTTTGCAAAAAATGCAAAAATATATACATAAATAAATAAATATCCATTTCTGGCACCTCCATACCAACCGCCGAAATTAGTAATGTAAATCGCTGATGCTACAGTGCATGCAACCTGACACAGTAGCTGCACACACACCTGGAATGAAAGTATACTTAGAAGTCCCACCCCCATTCCCCACTTGTGCTTTTCAATTCTACTATGAATGCCTGCTCGGATGCTCTCCCACATTTGCTTTACATATGTGTTGTGTGAGGTACTCCTTACACACCTCACACAGACACTGCACACAATTGTAAGCGCACACAATTGTAAGCAAAGTTCTTACTCATAAGGGCTCACGCAGTAGCAAACGCAACAGAACCCCGCAGCGTTAACAACATGTACTATGGGAACTGTAACATGTCTTAGTATGAGCACCTGCTGTAGATACCACGTTCTTATCTAATAATAAGTCAGGAGTCTGAAACCTTTTTCTCTACATATGTATTGGACTACAAATCCCATCAGCCTTAGCCAGAATAGTCTATTGTGAGGGGTCATGCCAGATGTAGCCCAAATCATCTGGGGAGCTGCAAGTAGTAGACCCCTATTATAAATCATGTATATAGAGCCTATGACCAAATGGCACTAAAGCATTGAGCTAAATGGTAGAGATGTAAACCCAAACCAAGGTGCAAGGCTTACTACCCCACCTGGTTAGTATGGTATAGAGATTGTCCATGGTTTCTTAGCAAGCACTGAGGTCCTTTCACAACGTGCCCTCAAATGTCTTTCTCAGTTGCTGCTTGTATTACTTTCAAAAGCAGATGTGTTGTGTTTGTGTACGTCTATGCAGAGCCTCTACGTCAATGTACACCCACCTGTTAGTATAACTTTGTAAACTGAACATGCAATAAAAGAGCTCGAGCATGCAGCAGAGGGCCGTGTAGGCTGCCTCCCAGAGTGAAAAGCTGAAACCTGGAAATATGAAATATCCATTTTGTTTTTTTTTTATCAAGCATTGATTTGCCCTACATCAACCAGCCTTATTTGCTGAATCAGTGACAGCTCATCACTGCAGGACAGCATGGTTCTGTCAGCATCCTGACAAAGCAATCAGCGTGCATTGCATTCATTACTGCCGGCAGCACATGCCTTCTAGGAATGTGAGAAATCCCTCCTCCCCCCACCCTCATCTCCCCTCTCCCATAGTCTTGCGAGCCAATAGGCACAGGTTTAAGACTGCAAAATAGGCATATCTGTAAACCCTGGGAAATAGCACAACATATATGGGTGAATGTCCACAGAGATGTGCATCAACATCGTTTGCACGTATTACAAGATGTGTAGTAACTCAAAGGCACCCCCTTTTGCAAGTGCAGAAAAGGTTTAGTGGTGCTGACATTGTTTTCTCTGGGTCCACCACTAGTAGAGCCCTTCATCCCTCTAACAAGATAGAGTAAATAAAATGAACGCATTGTTATTGTGATAATCAGCGAAACATTTAAGTCATAGTATTTTTACATTAAGCAATGCAGTGTTAAAACTATTGACACAGTCCATCTATAAATCCTATATTGTCCTGGTGTCATGGCAGCAAATAGAAACACATGTGACAGCTAAAGGAAGGATCAATGGAATCCCCAAGTCCTTCGATGAGTTCTCTTTTTTTCTGAATACCAAGTGGTAATGGTTCGTCGGCCTGTAGCGTAGGCAAGGGAGTCTCCTCGGTGTGAGGCACAGCCGGCGCGGTAAGTTTGTGAGTGGATAATGTGGTGATAAATGCGGCACAGTGCAACAGGAAGACCTTTTCATGGTTAACTGATCTGCTGCAAGAAAGACTTATTTCCTTTTCAGACTTTGCCTCAACTGGGCAGGAGAGGCATGTGGGAAGCAACATTGGACTGAACCAAAGCTCCTGATCTAAGAGTCCAATGGGCATGTAACACCAAATCTTGGGGATTAAGCACACCGGGCCTATGCCATAGTAAGCTGGTTGGGTCATGAATGGCATCTTGAACTTCAGTCTATGAGCCAAACAGTGACGGGGTGAGGTAGGCAGGAGGCCTGCATAATGTGTTATTAATTTAGAGGATATAAAGGTAGGGTCAAAGAGATGGCACAGAGGACGAGGTGAAGGTGTCAACCACAGACATAATGCAGTCCTGCTCCCCATGTTCGGTATAATGGGCTTTGGGGTTTGCAGAGGCGTCCCACTCTTCCTTGACATTTGAGGCGGGGGACTCAAAAAAGACGAAGGGACCTGGAACATGAACTCTGACCTGTGTTAGAGGGACGGAACTGATGTTGCAGGGGTACAAACAGGCAGCGGCTGCAGAAAACGTAACTAAGGGAGCTGGTGGCGCTATGATTTAAAAAGTGTTTTTGGGTTATTTGAATGTAATACGGTAAAAAGGTATTGCGAGGAAATCCACTACTGTCATTTCCGCAGCGATTCTTTGGACTTCGGTAAAACAACCGAAACCCGAAGGTGAGCAAGATTTCAATGAAATGAAACTGGTGGAGGCACGGCTTTAACTTTAGGAACTTGGAGGAGATAGCTGCCATGTTTACCAGAAGGATTCTCCAGTCAAAAGCCTATCATTGAAAATGAGCAGACAGTTGTGGATTTTGATCGGGACAGGTACTATGAGGTTTTGTTGCCTTTGAGGGATAAACTGAAGGTATTCTGGCAGGTGTAATTAAAGGGCTTTGGATAACAGTTTTTCAGTTGATTTCCCAAATGTATTTGGGTACGAAGTGACTAGCAATACAATGGGCCTCATTACACGGATGGCGGTAATGGTTAACGGCCACCGTTAATGGTAACGGTGACCGTTAACCATTACCGCCTTACTACGAGGTCCCTTAGCAGGTTGGTGCTTTAACGCCTGCTTTTTGCAGGCGTTAAAAACCAACCCGCTAAGGGACCTTGGTGCTAATTACGGCACCGCAAAATTGCGGTGCCGTAATTAGCACCTTCCCCATTCCCATTATGCCCTATGGGGCAAAAATGGGAATGGGGAAGGGCAGTGGTGGAAGGGGGAATTACCGCCCCGCCAACCTTGGAATGGGGCGGTAATTCCCCTTTCCACCAAGGCGGTGCCGGTATTTTACCGGCATGAGCCATGGCGCTAATAGCGCCATGGCTCACCGCCTTCCGTGTAATGAGGCCCAATACATTTACAAATGTTGTCATAGCTTCTGCATGCTCAAAAGAATTGCAAAAGTTGTGCATACATAATTCTGCTCTTATTGTGTGATGATTCCACAGGCTAATATGTATTCTGCTTCTTTTCTGCCACTGCAGATATATAGTTCATCTTCAAGGTTTTTGAAATCGGAGATTTTTGGGGAGAGTTGCCTGAATTGGCAGTTACTTGTTTACTCCCATTTGGGGCAAGGTATGAGGAAGTGGGCCTATTTTTCTTAGGTGCCAGGGTCCCTTGTTAGCAGGTGAAGTCATTGGGCCTCATTACGAGTTTGAAGGTAGCCATGGTGATATTAGCACCATGGCTGCCTCCATACCAGGCTCCAATACCGGGTTCCTGCAATGAGGAATTACCGGGTCATTCCGACATTGGAGGACCCGGTAATTCTTCCTTGCAGGAAGCCATCCCCATTCCCATTGAGCCCCCATAGGGCTCAATGGGAATGGGGAGGGAGGTAATAATGGGCACATTACAAATGGCCCGTTATTAGCTCCCTCTTCCCCTCGCGGGACCCGGAAAGGACGTCTGGTTTTACCAGACGTCTTTTCCGGGTCCCGCAAAGGCAACCTCGTAATAGGCACTCCCGTAATGAGGGGTGCTGGTCCCGTACCGGCACCCTTCATTACGGGAGCGCCAGGGTCGTAATGAGGCCTATTCTCTGCTTTCCAGAAGTGTCTGTGCCTCCCCCTTTCTATATCTACGTTTTTTGTATCACAGGTATTGTGATGATCTGATGGAGTTTGGTTACTGTTTTGTAGTTGTCAGCATTTAATTTTGCTTTGTGTTTGTGTTTAGTCTTCTCGTTTGCAGATGTCATGTATCTACTGCATTACTGGTTTTCGGTTGTGTCGCTTGTTTCTCTAGTTTGTGGTTGTCTAACCCTTGCATATTTTCGTAGTTTCATGTGACATTTAGTTAGCTTTGCAAGGCTTTTCTTTCCATTTAATTGCACCCTCCCCACTTTATGGGGCCGAGGAGAACTGTAGAAGCAACTTCACAAAACTTTCATTAGGTTGTGTTGATTCCAGTGGTCGAAGTGGGCGAGAGAAGTTGGGAGCGGTGCTCCTCTACTGTTTTTTAATTACGTTTTACTGTCCCTATACGTTTATTTTAAAAACAAACCGTTCTGGAATGGTTCCCTTTTAAAATAAAAGCGTAGGAAGCAGTTAAAACTTGCACTTCAGTGCATTGCACTGAACGTTCCCTTATACAGCAGGCGCATTTGTCTGCGGGGAATTGTTTTGTGAGTGGGAGGGGGCGTGGCAATGAGGTTTGTGGGGAGTGGGGCAGACCAGCATGGAACATAGTTCCTCTACTTCTTTTCATACACTTTGGGCCTCATTGCGACCCTGGCGCTAAGTGGTTAACGGCGCCGTAAAAGGCTGCGGCGCCGTTAACCACTTAGCGCCTTACTACGAGGTCCCTTTGCGGGACAGACCTGAACGGCTGGTCTAGACCAGCCATTAAAGTAGGGACCCGCAAAGGGACCTTGGTGCTAAGAACGGTAACGCAATTTGCGGTACCGTACTTAGCGCCTTCCCCAGTCCCATTGAGCCCTATGGGGCAAAAATGAGAATGGGGAAGGGCCAATGTTCAATGGGGAATTACCACCCCGCCAACCTCGGAATGGGGTGGTAATTCCCCATTGAACATTGGCGGACTCGTTGCGATACCGGCACCAACCATGGTGCTAATAGTGCCATGGTTTAGCACCAGTATCGTAATGAGGGCGACTTCTCCGTGTTTTGGGTTTGACAGTTCTGTCTCAGGCAGACCTGGTTTGAAGCCTATAGGACATCACGTCACGCAATCTACAGGCACTGGCCCTGTCAAAATACAGCCACTTTTGTCCATTTTTGGGCACATGCTGCATCCCTCTGCGACCACATAGAGTTGCCTAAATTGAAAGAGAGCTAGAAAGGGCTCAATTTTATTTAATCAATTGCAAAACATGGTTCTAACAACCCTGCTTAAATCCACAGGGAATGGTGGTGGACATTTAGAAAATATTGCTAATCCCACACCAATCAGAATGCTGCCTTTCAACTAGCCAGTGTGGCTACGCTTATTTTAAAACTAGCCAAAAGCAAAGTTTCCCCTATAATAAACTGTGATTCACAGGTTTGCCCCCCCTGTGGAAGGCTGCCCAGAGCAATGCCAGTGGTTCAGATTCATTCAAAACCTTCCACCCATCACTTTTGTGGTCACAGTTTGTCTCACCATGTGAGAGACAGTATGCCCAGACGTGGGTCCCTTGCTCGCTGCACCATAGGGAACCAAGCTGCATCTCATTGAGGAGGTCCAACAAGGCCGAAACATGTCTGGGGTTGCTTGTGTTTCTGGCAGAGGGGACCTGGCCTAGCAGTTCGGGCTGGGCTACTACCATTGGTTGCGGCAGCTGACTGATTTGCATATGGCTGGACCCCTTTTGCAATGGCGCAGACGGGCTAAAAAACAGTGGTGTGGAAGGCTGCCATTAGCAATGCCAGTGGTTCAGATTCATTCGAAACCTTCCACCCATCACTTTTGTGGTCACCCCCATAACTTTGCATCTGTAGAAGGAACTTCACAAAACTTTCAAAACACTTTCAAAACAATGGCCTTCATTACCAGTGAACCGGCCAGGAAAAAAGTGCTGGTAACAACGGTTACCAGACCCTTTTCCGAAATGGGTCATGCTGTGTCTGCCAATAGGGGCTGCGTACTACCGCCAGGCCTGTCATGCTGGTAGATCAGGCCGCTAACCGCAGAAAAATCACTGAAGAACCGGCTCCGTTACTAGCTTTGCCAATGCTTCGGTGTTGCCATTCCCATGGAGTCCACCACGGGAATTGGAACTTACCATTCCGCCGCCGCCGCCCAATATCCAATTATTACCGGAGTATTGGGCAGCGGAAATGGCAATCTGAGGTTGCCGGTAGGCCATTGGTGCTACTGGCCACCTACCGGCAACCTCATAATGATGGCCAATATATCAGAGTCTGAAGTATATTTTTAGGAACATTCGGGCAGATTTGTATTGTATTGAAGTAGTCATTTATATAGCACCTTTGCCCATTAGTATGGTCTCAACGTGCTTGTGATGGGAACGCCCTCGGGGATCACAGTCCAGAGTTTGGAAAATTCTCAGAAAAGGCTTAGAATGCGTGAGTGCATTTGGCCAAGATATGGAATTGGGTGGGCTGGCAGAGCTCCAGTGAGCAACCCAAGAGATCAGGCATGTGAACGGGTGCTGAGGGGTGTCAGGAGAGTATGATAGTACAATTTATGTGTCCAGCTGTACCGACTTTTGTTGTAGGTCATCTCTGTATTCTGATGGAAGAGGTGTTGAGGCTTAATCTGGTGCAAGGAGAAGAAAACGTTATGTGCCCATATAGGCCAAATTTGTTGTAGGTCATCATTGCATCTGAAGAATGTGTGTGGGTAGCCATGCCTGTGGAATATGTCCACCAAAGTGGTGCGTTTAAACGTACCCAGAGGCTCGGATGGAGCTCTGTTATTGATGCCACTGTTTGATCATGTTGTGCATGTGAGAGAGTCCTCTAGGAGCACATCTAAGTTCAGCACATTTCCGGCCCCAAAATACAACTAAGTGCAACACAATTCCTGCCCCGCAAATAGATATAAGACCAACATATTTCCTGCCTCCCAATTGCATCTAAGTGCAACACATGCCTGTCCACCAAATTACGTTTACATCCAACACATTTCCTGGCCCCCAGATACATTTAAGTGAGACACATTTCCTACTCCCAAAAATATCTAAATGCAACACATATCCTGTCCACCAAATACATCTAAGTCCAACACATTTCCTGACTTCAAAATACATATAAGTGCAACACATTTCCTACCCCCAAATAAGTGTAAGACCTTTCCTGCCCCCAAATACATCTACATCCAACAGTTTTCCTTCCCCCATATTACATCGAAGTGCGACACATTTCCTGCCCCCAAATACGTCTAAGTCCAACACCTTTCCTGTCCCCCAAATACATCTAAGTTCAACACATTTTATGACCCCAAACTACATCTAAGTGCAACACCTTTCCTCCTTCCAAATACATCTAAGTGCAACACATATCCTGTCTCCCAGATACATCTAGGTCCAACACATGTCCTGCCCCCAAATCACATCTAAGTGAAACACATTTTCTCACCCCACAAATACGTCTAAGTCCTATTCATTGTCTGCCCCCAAATAAATGGAAGTGCAACCAACTGTCGTCCCAAAATGCTTCAAGTACAATACAACGTCTGCCCTCCAAAATTCATTTAGCTTTCTAAGATAGTGCAGCAAGTATTCGACACAATGTTCTGATTTGAAGGTAGTAATGAAGAAGTGGTAGGGTTTTAATTGAGCACCCTAGTGGCTGTACTCAGCACACATACCACCTTAACTTGGTTATTCCTGTAGGGTGCTTTGTCAGGTGTCCATGAGTGAAGAGCAGTCCTTTGCCTTGGCCTTTGCTGGCTGCTCGGGCAAGGCTGCCCCGAGGAGGTCAGTGAAGAGGGCCCATTCCGGTCATGTGGGGGGCCATCAGCCTACCAGCCAAAGTTAGGGCAGAATGTGGGACTGGGGCTGGAGGGAGTGAAGCAGGACCGAGAAGGGAAACAAACAGGGAAAGGGTGCAAAGAGAAAAGAAAGAAACTGCAGAGAGTGGTGAAGGAGAGAAAAGCAGGAAAGGCGTGCTTACCCTCAGCTGCCCACTATCAGGAGAGGGGCTGGAAAGGTCCAGTGTGTGCCGAGAAAGGGGATTTGTTGAACAGCACCAACGTTATAAGCATCTGAAAAAGTGTTCTTCTTATATATGGTATAACTTAACCATAACTGCAGGTTTGAATAGGTAAGGATTTTGTAAAGTGCATTTATAGCCAGGGGTCTTTTAGCTTTGGGGACTGACAGGGTCTGCACTGATCAAGCAAATTCACTTCATAGATTACACATCATAAGTGCCTTTGGAAAATTGGTTCATGACTCTCAAAGCAAGTGGGATGGTCTTCCAGTATCCAGACGAAATTGGCTATTGCCTGGAAGGTAATTCCACCCTTTCTGCGATTATGGAACCCCTGGGTATTATGAAGAATGTCAGCGTTTCAATTCAGCAGATGAGAAGGACAGCTAGGCTTCTGTTTTTTTCTGATGAAAGCAGGACCCGGTCTTAAAAGATTGTGAGTAATACTGTGTATCTTAAACACATCCTTTACTGAACTGATAACTAGCACAAGGAGCATTGTAGATAATTTTTAAGCACTTAATGCGGTAGTCCAGCAGGCCCAAGTACAAGCTTTGCAGCAGTCTAGCCTGGATGCAATATTAACGGCGACCATTGTCAGTTGGTGGTGCGTTGCTAGAATGGGTAACATTTCTTAAAGAATTTGTGGTTGACAAGAACAGACTCTCAAAGGTAAAAATCATAAATCTATCAATCTTTAAGCCCAAATTCTTTAACCAAGTGGGTTGGAGGCAGTTTACCATTAATGTTGGGCAGAAAGGCAAGTCGCAACTATCATATAAATGCCCACAGTAAGACTGTCTGTCTCCTCAGAGGTCAACTATGACTATCTCCATCCATAGGGAGAAGAATTTCTGAGTGTTGTTGATGGATTGTTGATGATTTTATAGGAAGGAGGTAAGCCAGGTGAGCACTGTCTCTTCAACACCCATTGCCTAATGATTGTGGTTGGATGGTACCCTATGCTGACAAAGGGCTCAACAGAAACATTGCAAAGTTACTGGCCATCCACAGGTCATCAGAGGTCATCTAAAACGGGAAAATACTGGCCACCATTAAGAGCTTTTTGGTCCAGAATTAACGGTGCCGGCACCGTTTTCCGGACCGGCAAACTACGAGTTCTGCTGGCGGGTGGCGTTCCGCCTGCCAAGTCTGACATGGCGGGTCGAACGGCACACGCCAGCAGATGTACATGGAAACACTGGCACCATTACGACATGGTGCCAGTGTTTCCGCGGTCCCCATTCCCGTTGAGTCCTATGGGACTTCACTACGGGTCCAGCGGCAGCCTGCCGGTTTTACCGACACAGCTACCACCAGAATCGTAATGAGGGCAACTGACTCTGTGTTCCTTGCAGTCCAGAACTAAGCTTGCCATGTATCAAGATAATCCAAGTCTTAATTAAGTGCTGTAACTGAAAGGGGGCTACTCTATCTCTTACTTTGGCACAAAAGAAAATAGAGAAATTGGGAAGAGGTTTTTATGATTGGAAGGTCCAAGGACGGTTTCATCCAGGCCTAATTATACTCTCAATACGTAATAAATACATGTATTAAAACTTGCCATCTTAAACAATATGACCAACAATCCCTAATCCATTGCAGAACGTTTCACAGATGCTGGTAAGGATTTAGACCATATCAGTGAAGCAATTAGTCTAACATCTTTAGAAGTGTATTGTTATAGTAGAAAATGTCTGCAAATGATCACGGCATGTGTACCAAATTCCTGGATCCTAGCCAATGGAGTTAATGTGCTGACCATTAAATAAGAGAGGGGGAGATGGCAGGCCTTTTGTCTATCCCCCCCTGTCTGGTCTCATATACTGTTAGGGGCCTTAGCTTTGCATCATTAGAGTGAACAAAGACATGGAAGGGGACTCATTAAACCCTAAACAATACAAAGTGGTCGTGCATTCAGAATCCCAAAATGAAAAGCATAATGTTGGAGTATTGTCTGGAGAAAAACTATGGTGAAAAATACATAGATTGTCCTTCTTTTGAAACGTACTTGATTAACACTTTTCCCAACACCCAAACACTTGGACGATCTTAACATTAGTATTTTTGAAAGGCTTCCCAGAACTGTGCAGATTAGTCTATTGCATTTGAATTGATGCAGTAAAGGTAACTGTGGAATAATCAATGTGCTGCCAAAAATGTGTATGGTGAAAGGGGTCTGCTTACACAGGTCCCTCAGGCGTCATGGAAGCTTTTTGGGTCTCTAATAATGTAGCCTTTTGGTGGATACTTGCACAAAGCAAGTTATTTACATCCAAAGAATAACGTGACTTTAACATCTAAGATGTATTTTACTGTTAATAGTGTTTATGAGGAAAACCCAGTGGTCGAAGTGGGCGGGCGCGGTAGGGTGCGGTGCTCCTCTACTTTTTTTTAATTACGATTTACCGTTCCTATACTTTTATTTTAAACAGTTCCGGAACGGCTTAGTTTTCAAATAAAAGTGTTAGAAAGAAGTTGAAACTTGCACTTCAGTGCACTGCACTGAACGTTCCTTAAACAGCAGACACGTTTCTTGGGGGTTTGGATTGCGCATGGGTGGTGCGTGGGTTATGAGGTTTGTGGTGAGCGGGGGGCAGGCCAGCACGGAACATAGTTCCACTACTTTCTTTCGTACACTTCGACCACTGGGAAAATCACTTGGAACAAGCAATATTGCTTTAAAACTTCAATAAGGATCGAAGTAGGGAGAGCATTTATGGAGTATGTAGAGAAAGTCCTTATATCATAGAACACAACTCAACCCACAAATAAGTTCCCTTTAATTATTTTACAAATAAGAAAGTAATGGCAGTTCCTATCGCAGATGCATGAATTCCAGTGGCACAGCACACTTTAACCAATACATGAAGTTAACGGGTGAATTTAAAAGGTGGCTTTTGAGTTTATGTTCACACTTGTGCAAAGCAAAAAGAAGTTTGTCTAAGTGTGCTGGGCTGTTTGGCTGTACTCGCTGCTCTCCGACAAGTAGTCGGCAAGGAGAAGATTGCGTTTTGTCGCACCACGTTTGGACTGTGTGGCCCTGAGGAATTACTTCCACTTTTGAACCGGACTTGTTTTCAGCCTCTGTCTGATCCCGCCGAAGGCCCCGCCCACGCCCCGTACGATTGGAGCACACCCGCTTCAAAACACACTGGCACGCGCACCGCGCGCGCACCGAAGTGTGTCTAAGTGTGCTGGGCTGTTTGGCTGTACTCGCTGCTCTCCGACAAGTAGTCGGCAAGGAGAAGATTGCGTTTTGTCGCACCACGTTTGGACTGTGTGGCCCTGAGGAATTACTTCCACTTTTGAACCGGGCTTGTTTTCAGGTACTCGTTGCCAATAGCGAACTTACTGGTGAAAGAGGATACTGTGGTGTGCACTTTGTGCACAACAGTGACTGTCTCCGCATTGACTTTTAGTTCCTGACTTCCCCTTCTTTCTGTTACAGCCTCTGTCTGATCCCGCCGAAGGCCCCGCCCACGCCCCGTACGATTGGAGCACATCCGCTTCAAAACACACTGGCACGCGCACCGCGCGCGCACCGAAGTGTGTCTAAGTGTGCTGGGCTGTTTGGCTGTTCGGCGGGTCGGCAGGGCGTCAGGAAAAAACCCTAGAAGCCTAGAAGGTAGTAAACTCTTGAAGGAAGTACCTTCGAATTGATCTTGAGGTCCTCTTGAGTACTAAACTCAGTGAATCTTCTATTCCAGATTGAACTTTCTGTTCTCGTCTGAATCAACTGTACGTTCTGCTGTATAACCAACCTTGTGCTTGTATTTCAATCTGATATTATTACATTTATATTACCATATTATTCTTTAAAGTCTACTACTCATAAGCTCATAGTAGCTAATTTGAGGTGGTTAATTCAATAAATACCATTGCAGGCATCTGCTAGGTCTTAAATAGCAAAATGGTGGTCAGTCTACGTAGCAGCAAGAGCCTAGCTGAAGGGAATTCTCATATAGGGATGAATGCCACAAATCCGGTACTATTACATGACTCTGACCTAGAATCCAACACAATTGCTCCTCACTTACCGGCATTAGATGCTGGTTTAAATGACAATAACAACATTCCATATAGCCTGCAATCAATGGCAATAGAACCTAATGATGACACAAACAAACATCTTCCCCTTTGCACACCTAATGTAATAACTGCTGATGAAGATTCTATTAAAATTTCCACAAAGGTAAAAGCTTCGGCTGTAGTAATTCAAAAAAACAAAGAAATAGAGTCACTTGGGATTGCGGCACTTGCAAATCAAGATGATAAAACCTGTGTGGTACCGAAAATCATTTCTGATGTCTCCTTCCTGGCTCCTGCACTGATTGGCGAATGGGAGAAACGCTGCAGAATTTCATTCACTCCGAATTCTCCGGTAGTATTCTTACCATCGGAAGTTGAACGGATCTGCTTGCATAACATTCAGGAGGGTCACTCTATGCACTCCTTTGCTAGTACTGAACCCTACCATCATGAACGAAAGCAGAGACCCTCCTGTAGTTCTCCCATACTCTGCAAAATATCTAATGGCCAAGGGTCTCTCCCTGCACCGACACAAATGGTGAATGAAACATTCGATGAAGAAATGTGTTACGAGGTAGGGGCGTGTCCCACTCCAGACAAAAACACACAATCTAAATCTCAAGGCCTGAACAATGAAGATGATCTAAGCAACTTTCCCGTGATTTCTTCCCTTTTAAATTTATTAGATAAAGGTCATGATCTAACGCACATGCACATCAATTCACTAAAAGAAGTGGTGTTGGACTTAACCAACAAAGTATCTAAAATTGAGGGTATGTTGCTTTCCCAATCTGTTGCTCATTCAGAGAAACAAGCACTTGTTGACGCATGCCTATTGAAAGCTCTGTCAGCTAATGTTCAGATGTGTAGAAATCAATCCACCCAAACTACTGCATCTACCCACATTGTGATATCAGAGCAACGTACTTATGCGAGAGCTGTTGTGGATGGCCCCAAGGAGGAAAACTCTCCTATGGAATGTCCTGTGTCATCTATTATATTGGATGAAGTTAAGCAAAACTCATGTAGATTGGAAGAGTTATCTCGTTTACTAACAAGACAGCACTTGGATTTAAAATTTGGGGGGGGAGACTTGAGGAGTTCGTCGATGTAATTAGTTCAATGCCTCTGCCACAAGAGATTGCACTCAATAGCCCTTCACCTTTAGTGAATGTAATTAACGAAGCAGAAGCAGAACAAATTAGAAGCGACTTTATTATCGCTGAGAATCTGGACAAATTAAGAGAAGAAGGAGGTGCTGCGAGCAGTGATCGTGAGGACAACGAATCTGAGGGAAATCAGATGTTTATGTCACGTAAAATGAAGCGTGCTCACGTTAGGGCAATAAAAAGAGAAAATAAACAGAAAAAAAAGTTAACTAATGATCAAATATCTGTGGTCATAAAAAAAATGAAACAGGATAACAGTAAAAACTCCAATAAAAATAAGAAAAGAATGAAAATTGCTGATGATGAGGTTGAGACGCAACCATCCAACTCTCTTTCAGGTTCTGCAAATGAATCAAAAATTGACCTAACACAACTGAATGAAGAATCAAAGGTGGTCTTAAATGTGGTTCCATCAGTTGGCTCCCTCCCACAAACAAAAAAAAAGGGAGCCTTCATGAGGAAACCGACGGATAATATGGGGAAGGGTGACTCGGGACAGTTGTCTCAAGGACGCCTATCGACATTTTATCCTCTCATTGAAAAAAAAACCACGGTGTTAGGACAGATAAAGGATCAAAATCCTGAAATTAATCCAGATGCAGTTCCTAAACAAAAAAAGGCATGTGACGTAAAGATAAAAACCAACTCCTCTAGGAATATGGATAATATTCAATCCACTGAGGACTTTGAAAGTCACATTCCACTTCCAGAAAATCTGGCAGCTTCAATTGATTGTGAGGGGGATTCCACTACTGAGGCAAGGGAAGCTATAGAAGTCAGAGTATCTGTTGAGAGTAAATCTCCTTCCCGAGGTAGTGATGAAAAAGAGGAAACTAAATATGTTTTCAACAGAGATATAAGGTATTTTCTGGGTTGGTCCAGTGATCAGGCAATCAATGGCAAACAAAGGATAAACAGATCTTTTTTGTTTAACATATTTAAGGATAGTCCTCAATTGAGAACCCTCCACATGGATGACATTGAGTGGCTGAGACTGGCAAACCATAATAATCTGAGAATGATCTGTGCTCCACACTCACCAATGATACTCAGGCTATTGTGGGATCATAGAGATGACTTTTACGCCCGTGGGTTGACACTACACCTGTTTAGGACTATTGAAGAGGCTGAGGAATTCCTAAACGAAGTCTTAAAACTGGAGGCAGAAATGGGGGCCACTCACGCCACCTTATCAGCCGGTTCTGCACAAACTGTTGAATTATTTTCTAAAATATCAGAACTGGTGGGTGCCACTTCTAACATTCCTTGGCTTGCTCCTCTGATGACATCTATCCTTGAATTCTCTAATAAGCAAAGCAAACCATAGGCAAAAAACATTTCAGCATTAAATGCTCAGTGTCTTAAAATATTGTCTTGGAATTGTTGCGGGAAAAGGAACTTAGAAAATTGGGCCTCCAACTTTGTAAATATGGGATCTCCCACGATAACACTTTTACAGGAAACTATGTGTGTTAATGAATTGAATATGGAGGGATTTTCCAATTACTGTTTACCGGCTATAAGAGGTGCAACAGGTCGGCCGTATGGGGGTATTGCTATACTTATAAATAATGCCATAAACCACAATTCGAAGGTTATTTTTGCTAAACATGGAATGTTGGCAATTGAGTGCATCCTCATTGGTGTATCGACCTGTGCATTTTTAATTGTATGCCTGTACTACAATCCGACAAATGTCTCGATAGAGGCCGCATTCGATAATATGGATGAATTACTTGAGGAGGCAACGATCAGAAATTCGAATTACATGATTGTCATTGGGGGCGATTTTAATGCGGTTTGTGTACCCTCAATATCTAAGTCAGTTGATAGGTGTAAGTCCTTATCAAGTACCTCAGTGACTCTGGGAAAGGGTTGGGTCTCCTATTTCAAACAATGGAACATTCAATTGTTGGAATATGAGATTGGTGATCATAAGGGGACTTGGAAGAGGGGGTCTCAATCCTCCTACATTGACTATTTTTTTGTCTCCTCCAATTGTATGCCCTTGGTAAACAATGTCTCAATCCACACACAGACCCAGAGCGATCACTACCCGATAAGTACAAGTGTAAAATGCGATTTGGCATCCTTGAATAAAGATGTTGCTCTGGGATTGGTGACCCCTGAAAGAGCACAGACCTCTGTGGGATGGCATCCGAAAATGTGCAGAGAGCTATCGTTTCTGGTCCAAAGAGATGTAATTTGTGTGTCTAGTACCGCAGATCTCTTCATTAATGCACGCAGAAGAGAAGAATGGAATTCGATTATAATTAAAGATCATATTGAACATCTTGCCCAAAAAGCGACAGCCCTAAACTTATCCGTCGAAAGTGGTTACAATTCTGGAATAGCAATGGCTAAGAGGGAAAAAAATCGCTGTCTGCGTGCTTTGAAGAAGAGTCACGAGCAACACATAGACTATTATGTTGCCAAAAACAAGATTATGAACCACTACAGGCACAAACTAAAATCCATAAAATTTCAAATGAAGCTTGTCGCGAATCAACAAATGATGAAATATCTCATCACACATGACACCAGGTACATCTGGGCAGTATTAAATAACAAAAAGGGGGTGTCGCTGCATGATATGGCCTCACCAATTGCCTCGTCCACTTGGATTGAATATTTTGAATGTAAATATAGTCTGCCTTTGAAATTCTCAACATATAACTCAGGAATTCTTGATTTCGATTGTAAAGAACACCTATTCTTTTCCCTGAATGAAATTGTTGATGCAATCAACCATCTTAACTATTCCAAGGCGGCTGGGCCGGATGGTCTGCCTGCCTGTATTTTAAAAGATGACCCATATTTTTGGGGCGCCATTCTTTATACAAAGTTTGCCTATATTCTTTCGACTAATTCTATCCCCAAGTCATGGCTTAATGCCATAATCATTCCCTTGTACAAAAAGGGGAATCCCAAATTGCCTGAGAACTTCAGGCCAATTGCACTGATGGATGCTTCAGAAAAGGTTTTTTCTATAATTTTACTACAGCGTTTACAAAATTTTATAGAAACAAAGAGTATATTCTCAAAGTTTCAAACGGGGTTTCGAAAGTATATGGGGACTTCGTTAAATGCTCTCATTATATCACACATTTATGCACAAACCAAAATTCCAGAGTACGGGGCTGTCTATATGGCAGCTTTGGACATGAGTAGTGCTTTTGACTCAGTAATAAGAGAAATTTTATGGACTAAACTCATACAACTTGGTTTCCCAAAAAGAATGGTCCAACTAATTGCAATGTTGCATAATCACACAACGTATCAAATAAGGATAAATAGAGATGGTGTTCTTACAGTACCTATTATGACCAAGATAGGAGTCAAACAAGGCTGTAACATGGCCGCTACATTATTTAATTTATACATCTGTGATATGGATATGATATGGAATGGAAGTGGCATGTATCCCGTGAAACTAGGGGATTTGAAAATATCGTGGTTATGTTTTGCAGACGATATTTTATTGTTTGATCGAACTCCAAGTGGATTACAACAAAAACTGGACAGATTCTCTAATTATGCTGCATCTCATAACCTAACACCAAACTGTCTGAAATCACAAATTGTTGTTTTTCGCAATTTTAGAAAAATCAAATCATATAACTGGCAACTAAATGGTAACATCATTGTATGTGAAAACGCAATTCGTTATCTTGGGTATCCCTTAAATGTTCAGTATTCTCTTAAATTTTGGCAATCATATTTAAAGACGAAGGTGCGTCCGTTAATATCTATGATGAAGGTTTTGTTAAGAACTATCTGTGAGTTTTCGCTGCTACCGTTGATTAATTTCTATATGTTGAAAGTTGAACCAATCCTTTTATATGGCTTGGATATGTGTCTTCTTGATGTGGGCGGCATATTAAATCACATACAGGGAAATGTATGGAAAAGTGTGTTGGGGTTATCTAAATCAATCCCTAACTCTATTATCAGACATGAACTTGGTATATCCTTTCTAGCTGCCAGATGGTCTTGGAGAAAACTATCACGATATGCAGATATTATGGCGCCTCACAAAAACTCCCTATACATGGATCTAAATGGGTTATTTGCTTTGCCAAAAATAAAATCTATGGGCATATTTGCTAATGAAATGAATTTCATCTTAGACGACTGTGACTGCACGATTCAAGATCTAGTTATGCAGCTTCCTAAAGTCAAAAGGAATCTCTACGATCGTGACTGGTCAGCAACCTTGGATTGTAATAATTCATACAAATCGTATTTGGAATATGCTAGATGGCCACGTAAAAGAGTGTTAAGATCTCCTTATCTGGAGTTATGCCCATCAAGTAAGACTCGTCGAGCTTATCTAAGGTTCAAATTGAATCAATACCACACACTTGAGAGAATTCATCATTGGCGTAAATGTATAGGTGTATCCACTAATCAGCTTTGTCGCCTTTGCGATAGTGGGTTTACTGAAACCTTAAAACATCTAGTAGTTGACTGCACCTTCTTTGAACACGATAGAAAAAACTATCTGGGGATATTTGCCCCAAAGGATACAGATATTTCGAAATCTTCGTTTTGGGATAGCTGTATGTATGGTGGGAGCATGGCACTTATTATTTCATTAGTGCGTCTGCTGAGTAAAATCGAAACTGTATTGGGAAGCATAAATGACAACCTAAATAACTCTAGCTGAACATCTTTCTTCCAAAATGATGTATAAACAATTTTTCAGGTACGATTTTTGGGTAGATTAAATTATGATGCTGGTAACGAAAAGCTTAATCAAAGAAATGGGTGATGAATTCAATCTATAATCTATGTTTTGTTGATTGTAATGTAACAAAGTTTGTTTAAAGAAATGGTTAAGGAACCTAATATTTTTTAACTCTCGTCGATTGAAATTTTAATCATCATGTTTACAATTCATAAGGTTCATGTATTACATAATTTTTGTTTGTAAAAGTCTTCTTTTGTAAAACTACATATTTTTGGCTTGTAAATGTTTTCTTTTGTAAATTCACACAATATTTGATTATAAAAGTTTTCTTTTGTAAAACTATATATAAAAATTATTTTAAATAAAAAAAAAAATAAAAAAAGTTTCATATTAAGGATCTGATGCACAAAGAAGCTACAATGAGCAATTCTGACTTACCTTTGACTTACTCCTAGAGATGGATGTTCAGTTACAAATGAAGTCACCATGGCTTACCTTTGACTTATCCCAGATTACTACAAAGCCCCTCTGAGTTACTCCCAACATCATGCCCTAAGATACCTGTTTATTTTCTCTGGTCAATCTGCTGTCGGCAGAAGCTGGGGTGGCTCTAGAAAACATGCACCTGACATTGTGACTCTCAGCCACGTAGAAATAGCCAGAGACATTGCATGAGACAGAGAGAGACAGAGAGACAGAGTGCAAACATAGAGAGGGGGAGAGAGAGAGCACTAGATCGACACATGGTATGCCAGGAACAGCTAATATAATGTATTTCAATAAAATAACCCTTTGTTCTACACAAGCTTCAATTGAGCTATGCATGTTTGCAAGTGAGAAGCAAAAACACTGCAAGCAGGCATGAAAACATATCTACCATTAATAAGATGATTTTGGCAGAAGACTGTATATCGCGTTGCTTGTGCGCCAACGGATCTGGTTTTATTGCTATTAGCACTCCGGTTTTTCAATCTAAAAACCTGGGGTGCTGGCAACAATGTATTTCGTTTGAATAAATGGGACGCGCTTGCAGCGTCCTGTTCAATCCGCTAAATACTGTGCTAAGATGGCCGCCATGGAGATGGAAGGCTGTGGAGCTCCACTTACATTTTCATGGTGGCTGGGGACATGGAGCACTGGCGGTGATGGCGTCGCCACCCAAGGAAGGAGGTAAGTGAGGTAATGAGATGGGGAAGGGAGGGAGGAGAGACTGGAGGGAAGGGGACGGTCGTGGGAAGATGGCACTGCGGATGTGAGCAGCCTTCAGGTTGCTCGGAACGCGGGCATGGATTGTGAGATTCAGCCTGCGATCCGAGCAACCTGACTGACTGCCCCCCGCTCCGACTGTTAATACAAAGTGTGCCAAGGAATCTGGCCTCTGGGATGGATGCTACTATCAGGCACCTATTTGTGAGATGCAAGGGTTACTAAGCATGCATTAGCACCAAAAACGTAGTCATGTAAATACCTACTCTGTACCAATGACTTCACACACTTTCCGCTTCAGATTTCAAAACAAAAACATCAGCCAATCCCCGAACAGAAAGCACATATCTCCTTAAAATGACATGGGTTGAACTTAATTAGAGAGTGCTTGGATTTTCACACAGCAGGGCGGACGTGTTCAGGTGCATGCAATCCTTTAAGCAGCCTAGCAAACGCTTCAGGTTGGAGGGTTATCGAAAACCTATTTCCTACTCTGCTGCAGACTTCTTTAATAACGGTCTACCAGTTATCCAAACATCTTTGGGAGGGATGTCATTTGGGGGTCAACAGCAGTCGCAGATGCGTCCCCTGTGGTCTCCCCTGCTACCCCTGTGGTCTTCCTTGCTACCCCTACAAAAATACTTTTTTTTTCCTTTTCTTTTTTTTAAACAGAAGCTCCTGGGTTGTGGCAGCACCATGTGGCTCTTTGTTTCTGGAGCTGCTGGCTTTCTTGTTCAGACCTCTTAAAAACACAGGGGGTTCCACAAGTGTAACACTTTGAACAATGACCCTAAATAAGAGAGGAAAGGAATAACAAATCATTTTCCTTTCTGGAATTCTATACAACAATTGCTTGACTCATTAAAGGTTTATTTCAGCCACACCTCATGGGGTGAGTCACTGATTTAGTTTTTTCTTAAACACCTCAAATTCACAATGCAGACAGAAACTTCCAAAAAGCATTTCACGTAGAATAAGCATCCATTTCGGACTATGTATTTTGCTTTTCGCAAGTTGCAGTTATAACATGTTTTTTTCTGGCGTTGTCTCTGTTACGATCATCACAAGACATTGCATCTCAGGTTCCTCGGTCACTTGACAAAATCATTGTGCCTTAAAGCCTGTCTACAGTGTATACATGTTTAACCATAGCATAGAAAGTGGCCCTTGATTTCATTGTGCCACAATTAATGCTTTGTTGTAATGTGTCTATCTTTCCTATCTCCCTGGTATGCTGATCAGGATGTTTGTTTGCATGTATGAGGTATTAGTACCCAGCGAGAGACAATAAGATTGTTACAGGCAATCTGATTGGCCCTCGCCGGGGCTTTGCCCGATGCAGAATCTCTCAAATCTTGAAGTTACTCCATATCCCCGGAAGGAGGTGTTTGGTAGCCCCTCAGCCAATGAGGCAGCTCGGAATGGGGTAATCCCTGCTCCGAGCCACCACACAGCTGAAGGCTGCCATCCTCCACCGCCCAGGATTCAGGTAAGGGTTTTCTCCCTACCCCCTTTCCACCTCCACCCTCCAAACAATCCCCTCCCCGCCCCCCAACCCACTTACCTTCTTTTTGGTCCTTTTTCAGGAATGAACACGCTGGGAACACTTCTGTCCCCAGCGCGTCCACTCCCGATGGTCACCGTGGAAAGGGAAAATGGACTCTGTTTTCCCTTCCCCAGTGGCCATTTTCTTACTTTTTTTCCTGTTCCAAAATGCTGCAGTGTTTCGGAACAGAAAAATAATGCTATTAGTACCCCAGTCTTGCGGGCCGGGGTACTAATAGCCATAAGACCCGAGCCACAGGGGCATTAACGAGTCAGTTTGCTCAGGCCTGTAAGTATGGGCCCCGGGGCATTACCTGACTCGGTTATGCCACCGCGTCTTGGGGCTTATTGCTTAAATGAGTGCCCAGAGTACAGGGTGCTGTGTGAGTGTGCTGCTTTCCCTGCGCTACTCTAGATTATTTAATTATTTAATACATAGTTATGAACCCTCCCAATGTTAATCTCTGAAGCCTGAAAAGTAGATCCAAGCTGGCTTGACATGTGGCCAACTTTGCACCAGACCTGCAGATGAACTTTCCTGCTGTTAAATCTCAGTTACCAGTTTAATGGTATCCACTACCAAATGTAATTTTTTTCTGACTTTGAGAACATTCAGACATGTAATTGATCATGTTACTATAGCCAGCAAGATAGCTGTAGCCGGTAAGATAGCTTAGTGGGTTCAGCACTCACTGCTGCAATGTGTTTGTGATCTGCAGGTTGAAGGTTCGAATCCTGGCAAGGCCAACTTAGCCTGTCATCCTTCTGAGGTCAATAAATGAGTACCATATAAAGCGCGTAAGTGTGAGTGCTATATAATAACACATCATTATCATTTGGCCTTGGATGTCTGCTTGCAGTCACAGTAATTTGGTAATATGGGTCTATACACACTGATATTAATGATACATATGGTGATCCATTCTTGTATGAAATGTATATCACATTACAGTGCTATCATAACCATATGTTTTGTAGTATACTTAGGAACAATGCTATGTGATGCCATTTCCTGTTTTGTGAAGGGTTGAAAGGTCGTGTTCCATTGCTTTCCGTGATGTCACTTCGAGGTGGGGTCAAATGACATACATTCCTGTGATGGCATCCGAGGTCAAGGGTCGAGTGATGTCACTTTCGCTACCCCTGACATTTTGGTGAAATGACATTCCTGATCCTTGGTCTCAAAATGTTACCTGCCAACACCTGATTCATATAAAAACATTGTTGATGTCTTAAGCCAGCAAATGACACAGCATCTGCGTCTAAAATGTACATGGAGTTATCAGGAATTCGGAAGAATGTTATGGATTAAGAGATGTAATTACTAATGAATCTTGGAATCTTCACAATTTTTTCAATAATGGTAAAAACAGCTGTGTTTTTCAGATACTGCCATTTCTACTGCTCTCTCAATTTTGAGGTAAATAGGAAAGTATTTCCATGGAATGATACCAGATGAGTTGCTTTTCCAAAATGGAAATCCACCAGTTTTTGCCTCCAACTAACATGTGGAGCTAAACATTGTAACTTCCTCCCAATAGTATGTTTAACTTTTTTCATTGTGCAGCTGGAAATTACAGGTGCTTCTCTTCAATGCAGTGACACAAGTTTGCAGATTGTGCAAATTTAAGGGGGTGAAGGGTTGGGCATCCCTCATGGCCTCCTCTCATCACCTCATACATATAATGCATACAAGAATAAACCAGTACTGTTCATTATCTTGTT
The DNA here is from genome assembly GCF_040938575.1 of Ambystoma mexicanum. Taxonomy (NCBI): domain Eukaryota; kingdom Metazoa; phylum Chordata; class Amphibia; order Caudata; family Ambystomatidae; genus Ambystoma; species Ambystoma mexicanum. The sequence goes on from NC_090928.1 coordinate 375,429,568, forward strand.
ACACCATCAATATAATAGTGGAAGTCAATTTAAAAAAAGGTAAAAAGAAGTATAGCATTAGCACTACTCCTGGAGCTAATTTTGAATCAGGCAGATTTTCAAGAACACCGTCACCATAGGTGGTATTTAACTTTGATGATATTACTGTACAGAAATGTGTCCATCACGCAATGGGCTTATAAGCCTTTTCGACTCTTAATTGATTTTCTTACAAATGCTCTAATCACTTTCCTAATCTGTGCATCCTTTGTCTAAGTCTCTCGATGATGCTTCTGGCTTCCAGCACAGCAAGGGCCTAATTTACCAGAAAAGTGTTAAGACTGCGCTAAGTGGTTAGCGCGAGCAAGAACATTGTGTGGACCAAATGAACAGATCTGGGAGTTGATTCATGGAATTAAATGCACACAGAAACATGCGGTGAAAACAAAAATGGGTAGCAACAGGAACACCCACAACAAACCCCCATGGCAGACAATTTTTGCGCCAGAACCATGGGGAAAAAAGTAATCACGGATTACTTACCAGAAATCACCATTACTTTCAATACCGTCTTGCGACCTCGACCCAGTACCCCCACTAACCTGTGCCCCAGCACCATTCATTAAGGCAGCACCTGTTGAGATGCAAGTGCAACGTCCCAAATAGAGAAAATGGTTCAGGCTGTGTAAACTGTATTTGAGGTGCCTTGAGGTTGGCCTACCCAGAGGCCACAGACATAAACTCGATCATGGCTCGCACCATGAAGCCAGATGAAGACCCTGCACTCTATGTAAATTAAAATACAAGAGATGTGGAGGGTAGAGGCAAGGGAACCCTGGGACAGGAACATAGCTATATTCTATCATATGCAATGAAAGGGTGTACCCAAGGAGGGACAGAATGATCTGGAATTCGAGGGATGGGGTTGTGGTTTGGGGGACCATGCTGGTCCTGTGGTAGAATGGGGCATTTTGCATGGGAATGTAGAAGTAGGCCACCCGTTATTTATGATCCTCCTGCATACCTGAGTGGCCTGCATTTGCACTTACATACCATCCACCATCAAAGAGGCCACCCCCATTTGCCCCATATGCCCCAGGTCCCATACATGTGCAAATCCCTGACCACCCAAAGCAGTGCCAGAGCCCAAAGCCTTTGGTACAACCGCATCAACCCCCAGTGCTAAATGCCATGCAGTCCTATGTGCAGCAACAGGCTTTGTCGCTTCCAACCCAGCCATGGGACAAAAACACCATGCCACAAGGTACTATAACACACTACACTGGCACGAGTGTGCTAGGAAGAAACCCCTTCCCAGTCCCGGGCATGAACACCTAGCCCGACTAGTCCAGCCCACAGAGAGCCCTGACATGCCCAGTTTTATCAGTCAGTGCCGCCCTGGAAGAGAACCCCAGGGGTTCCATGTGTTAAAAATGCAGCAGAAATGGCGTTTACACAACAAAGTGCAGCAAAATGGCTGTGGGTTTGCTGCTGCGATCCATGTAATGGATGGGGGAACACCCCTGCAAAACCCAGACCCATTATACCCTTTGAGGGGAGTGGAGGCCACCCATGCAACCCCCGCTCACATTAAATGATATAATGGGTACACCTTTACTGGGTCAAACCAAAGCAATTTTTTTAAAGGCAACTTTTTTGATGCAATTTTATTACTGCACACCACCCCAGGTAGGTGTGTGGATAGGCACAATATTCACCTTTATGGTTGACATGGGAGCTACCAAGTCTTGTATTAGGGAAGGATGGGTTCCCTTTCAGGTAAAGTAATGGACACACAGGAATTCTTTGGGGCAATAATGTCGGTTCAGTTCACAGAGGATTTACCAATGAAGGTAGCTATGCAAGAGGTGTTAGCCCAATTACTGTGTTGAAGAGATACCCCAATTAACCTACTAGGTTGAGACCTACTAAGTTAAATATAACCATTGCATTTACTTTAGAAAGGTGTAATGTGTTCAACTCCAGAAATATACCATACCAGGACTGTAGCATAATGCGTGCTCTTTACAATAATGGTGCCACAAGAGGAGTGCTCACACTTCCAGATTGGTTCCTTTATGGAGTGAAGTCCTGTTAGGGTGCGTGCCAGAGATTTCAGATAAACCGTTCTGAGTACCAGCTACATTTTTGTTCAGGACGGTTGTGCCCCAAGAACATGCCCCAGGCACCATCCTTACATTAGATTTGGAAGCAGTTGTTGTCAAAAGGGACAAAGTAGTAATGTCAGGGGTTGGGGAAGAAGAGGGTGAGTGGCACACAGTGTTGTGTATTGACACCACACAGCCACTAAGGGGGTTGTCTGTTGAACACTTGTTTGAGGATGTTAAGGATGATGGAGAAATGGTTTTTGAAATGTCTATTCCATGTCAGATAATGGTTCAGCAAGGAGAGATACCTCACACTACATTTCTTGCCAGAGCAGTACTCTTTTATTTGCAAGAAGACATGCAAATCGTACCCAGCAATCTATGGACTAGTAATCCTCACAATATGGGTCTACTGAAAAGGATGGGTGCCGTCCACGTGAAAAAAAGCAGGGTGCAGTGTTACCTTGAGTATGGGAATACCCATTATCAAGAGATGTCGATGAGGGAATTCCTGACACCATTGCAGCTTTATGTCAGCAAGGGATAATGACACCATCTGAATCGCCTGGTAATACGGCTATATACCGAGCAAAAAAGAGAAGGGTTCCAGTTGGAAGATGATACAGCATCTACACCCCTTGAATAATATTGTAGAAGCTGAATTTCTGGTAGTTCCTAGCCCCTCCACGATTCTTTGCAACATGCCCATTGATGAAGTATTCTTTACAGTCATTGGGCCTCATTACACGGAAGGCGGTGGTCCAGGGTGCTATTAGCACCCTGGACCATGCCGGTAAAATACCGGCACCGCCTTGGCGGAAAGGGGATTTACCGCCCCATTCCAAGGTTGGAGGGGCGGTAAATCCCCTTTCCGCCATTGCCCTTCCCCATTCCCATTTCTGCCCCATAGGGCTCTATGGGACTGGGGAAGGCGCTAATTACGGCACCGCAATTTTGCGGTGCCGTAATTAGCTCCGAGGTCCCTTAGCGGGTTGGTATTTAACGCCTGCAAAAAGCAGGCGTTAAAACTCCAACCCGCTAAGGGACCTCGTAGTACGGCGGTAAGGGTTAACGGTCACCGTTGCCATTAACGGTGACCGTTAACCCTTACCGCCGTCCGTGTAATGAGGCCCATTGACTTGAAGAATGCTTTCTTCTCAATCCCATTGCACCCTGATTCACAGTATCCCACCACGGTCACCTATCGTGGACAAAGATTTCAACACACTCGATTACCCCAGGGGTACTGTGAGTCCCCCAGTATTTTCAACAGGATATTACACATAGATTTAGGGAACATACATGTCCCAAGCCCAAGCACCCTTATTCAGCATGCAGACGATCTTTTAGTTTGTAGCTCCACTGAAGTCCAGTGTAGAGACGATTCAGTGACACTATTGACATTACTCACAGAGAAGGGGTTCAAGGTGGACAAAGACAAAATGCAATATTGTCAGAAAGAGATGGTGTACTTAGGGCAAATAATTTCATCTACTTGGAAAAAGGTAACCCTCATGAGAGCAGCAGTGGTAAAATAAACTCTTCAGCCAACCACGGTAAAGGAGATGTAGAAGTTTCTAGGATTGTGTAACTATTTTAGGGCATGGATTTCCGACTACTGTAGTTACAAAAAAATTTGTTGCAAGGGCTAAAGGATGCACAGAAGAGTAAAGGTACATGTACATGGACAGGAGAAATTATCACAAGTTTTCAAGTTAAGTATCACTTTATTTTTGGCACAAAGCCATAAAAGCAAACAAAGTCACAAATAGACTTTGACAGTTTAGGTTAAAAAGAAGAAAGACCCTTTTTTTATTTTCTTTTATTTATTTATTTGGTGTAACGTCTTGGTGTTCCAACCCTTCCCGATCCCCGATCCTCCTCACCTGATTCTTCAGAAGACGACTTTCTTCTGTGTCCCTTCTTCTTCTTCTGTGTCTTCTCTTTATTTTTTTTTATGAAGAGATATGGCCTGTCCCGTACGGAAGCCACTCTGTCTCCCTAGTGGAACAGGGATTCAGGTGACCCCCTTCCGGAACGACCGGAGAGAGGAAAAAAACCGTTAGCTTAAAAAAAACCTCTCGTAGTGATAGTCCAGGTAGACGAGGATCCGTGATTGGAAGTAGGAAGAATTGCTGGTAGGGGATAATCTGGTAAGTATCCCACGAAGGTAGGGTATCATGAAAGTACAGGATTCTTAAATATGAGGTCTCCGTAAAGAAGGAGCAAAGATACGCCGGAGCAGAAAGAAAAATAGCAAGGAAAGCGACCCGAGAGGAAAGAGGAAGGGAAACGAGAGTCGTAGAAGGAAGGAACCAGAAGGGACCCGGAAAAGGAGGAAGAGAAAGAAGCCTGAGAAGGTAGAAAACAAGCCGGAATGGAACCGGAGAGAGAAAGCGGGCGAGACCGTGAAAAGATAAAGCCGGGTGAAACCGGTAAGAGAGACTAACGGGCGAGCCTGGGAAAAAAAAGGGGAAGAGACAAAGGCAAGCGAAGCGGGGGAGAAAGTAGAAAAAAGAAGGGCAGGCAAAGGGAATGAATGCGGCAGGCAGCGTCAGCACCAGTAGCAAAGCAAGAGGTTGCAGCGCGCCGGGAAAGAGGAAGGGGTGGGTTTTAGAGACGGTAACCCGGCAGAGCAGAAAGACTAGACCGATAGCAGGGGAACAGCAAGAATGGATTCAATGTCTGCCCATACGCCATCGTTGCCACAAGCGCCAGCACGGCAAACGAGCAAGGCGCGTGACAATATGCCCTCTCCTAAGCAAGCATCCTCCGGGTTTACCGGGATACAACCGATGGAATCTTTGGACTAACCTGGGAGCATGAACATGTGAAACTGGTTCCCAAGAATCGTCCGTGGAATGATAGCCCCTCCAGTGTATCAGGTACTCTAATCTTCCTCTTTTGTATCTGGAGTCCCTGATCTTAGCGACCTCAAATTCGTCCGGTGTCTCATTAGTTAAAGTTGGTACCTTAGGCAAGCCACGTCGATAGGGATCCTCCTGGTATTCCTTCAACTGAGAGGAATGGAACACCGGAGGAATGCGCTGCATGTTCTTTGGAAGTTGAAGGCGATAGGAGACTGGGTTGAAGCGCTCAAGAATTACATAGGGACCAAGATATCTTGGGGTCAATTTCGAAGGATGCAGCCACCAAGGTAAAAATCTAGTGGACAACCACACCTTGGTTCCTCTGGTCTACTTTGGTGATGGTAGGCGATGAGGGTTCTTCTGCTGACAGTAGCGTGTCTGGCTGGTTTGCAAACAATCAGAGGCAATCTTATGGGCCTCAGATATGGAGGACAGAAAATCATCAACCGAAGGTATGTTGGAGGCTGGTAAGTGGAGATCAGGAATAAAGCTGGGATGAAAGCCGTAGGTGCAGTAGAATGGACTGAGTTTGGTGGCACTATGCTTGGCACTGTTATAGGCAAATTCTGCCGTAGGTAGGAAAGATACCCAATTATCTTGCTGAGTGTTAACAAAACATTGAAGATATTGTTCTAAGGAAGCGTTGGTACTCTCAGTCTGCCCGTTAGTTTGGGGATGGAATCCGGACGACATCGCCCTTTCCACTCCAAGGTGTTGACACAACGATTTCCAAAAACGGGAGAGGTACTGTGATCCCCGGTCAGATATAATCTTCTTGGGCAGGCCATGCAAACGAAAGATATCCCTGGCAAAAACAGAAGCCATTTCAGCCGCAGTAGGAAGACCAGGAAGAGGAGTGAAATGGGCCATTTTAGAAAAACAATCAACTGTCACCATTACACAGGAGCACCCATTAGAAGGGGGTAGATCGACAATGAAGTCTGTGGAAATGACACTCCATGGTCTGTCTGGTGGAGATTCTTGTTGTAGAAATCCCAAGGGTTTACGGGTATTATATTTGACTCTGTTACAAACCGGACAAGTCGAAACATAGGTTAACGTTTCTTGTTTTATGTCAGGCCACCAAAAATTTCTCCTGAGCAATTCATAGGTATTGGAAACACCCCTGTGTCCTGCAACAGCGTCATCATGACACCATCGTAAGGCTTTCAATCGGGATCCTTGATCAGGCAAAAACAGGCGGTGGTCCCTAAAGTAGAGTCCGTTGGCCTTGTGGAGACCATGAAGGCATGTGATGGTGTTAATATCTGGGAATTTCTACGTACCCCCTCCAGAAAAGAAGAAACTGTGCCGATTACCTTCTTTTGAGGAAAAATTAGTTCTGGCAGTTCCTTGTGGATGCGCCCCGGAAGAGGTTTTTGAGACAGGGCGTCTGCTAAGATGTTTTTAGTGCCAGGTAAGTAGGTTAGGTAAAAATCATATTGTGAAAAAAAATGGGCCTAGCGCACTTGTCTGGAATTGATACATTCCATGCGCTGGATAACCTTTAAATTCTTGTGGTCAGTCCTCATCTCAAATGGATACAAAGATCCTTGTAACAGATGATGCCATTCTTCGCAGGCAGCTTTCATGGCTAACAACTCTTTCTCAATCACTGAATAATGTAGCTGGCTTGGGTTGAGGGTCTTAGATAAATAGGCTACCGGGTGCTCCTTGCCTTCGTGCTCCTGAAGTAGAGCCGCGCCTATGGCTTCGGCTGAAGCGTCTGTTTCAACAATGAAAGGAAGTCTCTGGTCAGGCTGACGCAATATAGGGGCCAAGCAAAAAGCGGTCTTGAAACGTCGAAAGGCCTGTTCGGCCTCGTCAGACCAAAAAATAGGTGCAGAGAACTTCTTCAAAAGTCTAGTAATCGGTAAGACTTTCTCAGAAAAGCCAGGAATTAACCTTCAGTAAAAGTTTGCTAGACCCAAGAACCTCTGGATGTCCTTAATAGATGTAGGAGTAGGCCAGTGTAGTACCCTATCAACCTTGCGGGGGTCCATCTGAATGCCCTCCTTAGATAAGATAAATCCCAAATAGGGTACACTAGTAACATGGAACATGCACTTGTCAGGGTTCTCCAACAGATGGTTTTCTTTCAGTCTTTGCAAAACTCCATAACACGTTGTTGAGCAGAGGATGAGTAAACCAGAATATCATCCAAGTAGACGATGGTACAATGGAATCAGAGATCAGAAAAAATGCGGTCCATAAATCGCTGGAATATGGAAGGGGCATTTACCAGCCCAAATGGCATTACCCAGTATTCAGAATGTCTGTAAGGAGTCCTAAATGCGGTCTTCCATTTGTCTCCTGCGCGTATACGCAAGAGATGATATGCACGCCGCAGATCAAGCTTAGAGAAGACCACGGCTCCATGGACTGCCTCCAGAACATCTTTGATAAGAGGCATAGGATACCGGTCCCTTATGTTTATCTGATTCAGGCCCCTATAGTTTATACATGGCCGTAACTCACTATTGTCTTTCTTAGGTACAAAAAATAAGGAAGCCCCAGCAGGCGAGCGAGACGGTTGAATGAGTCCATTCTGAAGATTGGCGTCAAGGTACTCCTTTAACACTTCTTTCTCTTTTGAAACAAGGAAAACATGCGTCCAAATGGAACAATGGAATCAGGAAGGATCTCAATAGCGCAATCTTCTGGACAATGTGGTGGGAGTTCCTGCGGAACCTTGTCCACAAAAACCTCCTTGTATTGGTGTAGTTCAGTGGGTAAGAAATGTATGCCTAAGGATGGTGTAGATATGTCTTTTGAGGCCTGTACCTCAGAGAAGTGGGATTCAGACATGCAGGTTCTGACACAATATGGAGAGGAAAAGGCAATCTGATTCTTTTCCCAGTCTATTGCAGGGTTATGTCTGCGAATCCAAGAGATACCCAAGATGAGGGGAAAATGTGCAGCTCTAATGAGGTCAAATTGAATGGTCTCTGTGTGTTGAAGGATCTTCATCTCAAAAGGAGGGGAGGTGTGAGAAATAAGACCTGAACTGAGCGGTTTGCCATCGACTCCTTCCACCTTCTGGTCGACCTCTTTCTCTTAGTTCTCTGCTCCAAATTTGTTCGCCCAAATGGTGTCCATAAAACACCCAGCAGCCCCACAGTCAATTAAGGCTAGAACATCAACAGTCTCTTGAGGGAGGGTAAGCTGTACGGCAACAACCATAAGGCGATTGTCCTCTGATGGGGTAACAGATGCAATGGACATTGAGACAAAGGGACTAAGTCTTTCTCCTCGGCAACTAGTCCCTAGTAGTTCCGAGGGCAGGGCGAGCGTTTCCCGACCATCTAGGTGGGACTTCGGGACAGTCTCTTAATAAGTGTTTATTTGATCCACAGTACAAACAAAGGTTGTTGTCTCTTCTCCTCTTCCTCTCTTCACTCGTAAGAGGACCCCTAGTTGTGCCGATCTGCATGGGTTCTTCCTTGGGATGTGAAGGTGAGGAAGATGACAGGGTAGGGAGGTCTTGAAGTATAGGAGGGTTGCAGCCCTTCCGCCGTTCCGAACGTCTTTCAGCAATGCGGAAATCTAGCTGCAAAACGGTAGACCAGAGATCAGTGAGGGTGGCTGGGTGAGGTGTGCGGGCTAGTTCATCCTTGAGTTCTTCTCTCAGTCCACGCCGGAAGATAGTGTACTGTGCAGATTCTGGCCAACCGGTTTCAGCTGCTATTCTTTTAAATGAAGAAATGTATGACAAGAGGTCGTTACCTCCTTGCCGGATATCAAGTAACTGTTCACTGGCCACTTGAGCGGTCTCTTTCCTTTCAAAGGTCTCCTTGAACTGGGCAGTGAATCTGTTGTAGTCCTGCAGTAATGGACTCGCACTGGTGACCAAGCGAGTGGCCCAGGCCAAGGCATTGCCTGCAAGATTTGATATCAAGAACCCTATGCGGGCTTTGTAAGTGGAAAAGGTCTGTGGTCTAAATGTGAAATGAATTATGCAGGCTTCCATAAATTCCTTGAACTTATATGGCGAACCATCATATTTTCCTGAAGTTAAAGGCAGGGGTGGTAATTCAGTCTGAATTCTCTCTTAGTTGTCCACCCTTTGTCTAAGGGCAGCATTTTCTGCCTTAAAATTCTAAACTTCCTGCGATAGGCCTTGTACAGCTGTTAAGAGTTCTTGAACTTGTTCAGGTGTTGCCATGTTTGAAGTGTCTGGGCGTTGCAATCTGTAAAGTCTTGGTGTTCCAATCCTTCCCGATCCCCGATCCTCCTCACCTGATTCTTCAGAAGACGACTTTCTTCTGTGTCCCTTCTTCTTCTTTTGTGTCTTCTCTTTATTTATTTTTATGAAGAGATATGGCCTGTCCCGTACGGAAGCCACTCTGTCTCCCTAGTGGAACAGGGATTCAGGTGACCCCCTTCCGGAAGGACCGGAGAGAGGAAAAAGAGCATTAGCTTAAAAAAAAACTCTCGTAGTGATAGTCCAGGTTGACGTGGATCCATGATTGGAAGTAGGAAGAATTGCTGGTAGGGGATAATCTGGTAAGTATCCCACGAAGGTAGGGTATCGTGAAAGTACAGGATTCTTAAATATGAGATCTCCGTAAAGAAGGAGCAAAGATACACCGGAGCAGAAAGAAAAATAGCAAGGAAAGCGAACCGAGAGGAAAGAGGAAGGGAAACGAGAGTCATAGAAGGAAGGAACCAGAAGGGACCCGGAAAAGGAGGAAGAGAAAGAAGCCTGAGAAGGTAGAGAACAACCCGGAATGGAACCGGAGAGAGAAAGCGGAAGTGCCTGTGAAGGGAGAGAACAAGCCGGAATGGAACCGGAGAGAGAAGGCGGGCGAGACCGTGAAAAGATAAAGCCGGGCAAAACCGGTAAGAGAGACTAACGGCACCAGTAGCAAAGCAAGGGGTTGCAACATGCCAGGAAAGAGGAAGGGGCAGGTTTTAGAGACAGTAACCCGGCAGAGCAGAAAGACTAGACCGATAGCAGGGGAACAGGAAGAATGAAATCAATGTCTGCCCATACGCCATCGTTGCCACAAGCGCCAGCACGGCAAACGAGCAAGGCGCGTGACATTTGGTTGGATGATAAAATCATCCTTTCAAATATAGCAAAAACATATATTCACATGTCTTCAAAACACACTAAATAAAATAACATATCAAGTAAAACATACTAAAAAGGTCAGTTGATATGAATAACTAAAACATCATTACAACAGATGTAGATCATAATAATAAGATATTGCTCCATATTATTATATCATAAAATACATTATTAATTCTTTTGATTTTTTGGGGAAATATGGCTTCTAGGAAATTAACAATTGCCACTCGGGTCTCTAGATTTGAGCTGTTAAATATCTGCTGCCAGATTTCACTCATTTCCATATTACAATAGAAGTGGATCAGTTGTTTGTTAAAATATACTTTCCGTAAATCAGATAGCATGGGGCAGACCATTATGCAATGTTCTAATGTCTCTTTTTCAGCTTTGTCTTCACAAAATATACAAAAGTTTAGGTTTGAAGATATCAATTTCCTTCTAGTCATGATCTCTCTAGTCGGCCATAAATTCAATCTAAATCTTATATATTGATTACGTAGATGCGAAGGCGGGCATTTGATGAGGAAGTTCGCCATTGCGCGAGAGCGCTTGTACCCAAACATATCGGTGTTGAAGTCTTTATATTTGAGACAAGAATTACGATTCTCAATCCAATCAACTTGATAGAGTTTACGTTTGGTGCGATCGGGATTATGCAATAGCAAATCTAAAGATATTGAACCGTCGGCTAAAGCATTCATTGTATATGTACACCATAACTTGGTGAATGAATGGTTCTATGCCAACAGATGTTGTGCCATGATTCCTGGTACACCATTCGAAGACAGACCGAGAATGGCTTTCCTGAGAAAGGCAGACATTCTCCATTTGATTTGACATTGGAGTGATGATAAACCAAGTTCATACCGAATTGGTGGTAACAAAGTAGATTGTGGTAAATGTAATATTTGTTTCCAAAATTGTGACTCAATCTTGGACCACCAATTGTGGTTCTTTGGCAGGAAAGTCTCAATCCCATAAATTAAGCTAAGTATCTCCTTTTGTTGGTAAAACTGCATAATGTGAGTTAAGGTGAATTTCCCATGTTTACCTTTTAATAGCTTTGCTTGTGATATTAAAGTTTGAAGCGTACTGCAGATCTCTTGCTCAACGAGTTGATTGGACATAGTGTCAACAATACTGACCCCCAGATATTTATATTGGTGTATTCTTAATAGTACTTCTTTTTGTAACTGCCAATTACAAGTTTTAACTTTAAATCTAATATGAGGTCTACAGACCATTATTTGGGTTTCTTGCAGATTGATCTTTAGGTTATTGGTAGAAGCATACAAATCCAGATCGTTGAGCAAGGATTGCAGTCCAGTGGGTGTTTGAGATAGGAGAATGAGGTTGTCTGCATACAACAAATGACGATTGAATGATTTCCCAGTTTAGGAAAGTTAGATTGAATGGATCGCAAGGATACACCCAAATCAAATAGATACAAATTAAATATGGATGACGCCAGGATACAACCCTGTTTTAAACCTCGATGCGTCGGAAACATCGATGACAATTTGCCTCCCAGGGTCAGCCTGACTTGCATGGTTATATTAGAATGTAGCCTCATTATTACAGATAATATCGAAGGGGGACAATTATACAGAATACGTTTATGATATAGGATTAACCGATCAATAGAGTCAAAAGCGAAAATCTACGTATGCTATATACAGCAGTTGATTTTTAGCTGCATATTTTGATTTCAACATATTCAACACAAGAAGGTTGGGACTAGTTCCCAATCCCACAACAAAGCCTGTTTGGAAAGGGTCTCTAAGATGATTCTGTGTGGTCCATTCATTCAAGTCTTTCAGCAAGATTCTAGTGAAAAATTTTCCCGGGGCATCTAACAAAGCTATGGGCCTATAACTTGTGGGTAAGGTTCTGTCCCCCTTTTTATAAATGGGGACTATTATCGAGTGTTTCCATGATGTGGGAAGATGTTGAGTAGTGTTAGTTATTGAAAATATGTTAAATAAGATGTTGGCCCAAAGCTCAGGATGCTTCTTAAAGGTCCAATTAGAGAGACCATCCGGGCCACATGCTCCTGACTTACTGATTTTCTTTATATAGTAACGAATGTCATCCTGATCAAATTTTAGATGGAACTGCTTAGGACCCTGGACCACGTCCAGATGAGTGTTTGAAGGAGCTGCATAGAGCTGGGAGAAGTGCATAATCCATTTCTGCTCGGTGACATTATTGGCCTGGGCAACAGCCTGTGGTTTGTGTACTGCCTGATTCAATAATGACCACGTGCCCGCAATATTTGTGGATTGTATGGATGATAACATTGTTGCTCCATCATTCTGGTATCTCTTGGCTTGTGTGGCTTTTAACCAGTTCTTGTATTTGGTTTTTAGATTTGCCAGAGTAGAGGCTCTCATGGAGAAAGGTAGTTTTAAAGTTTTTAATTTTTCCAAACGAAATTCAGCTTTTTCCGTTTTGGTTTCCCTATCAAACACATGTAGTCTCGGTCGGGTCATTAATTGGCTATTTGAGATTTTGCTCATCTTTGGGCATTGACATTTTTGTAGCAAATCTGAATAAGCTGGCTCCTGGTGAAATGGCCCATTTTTGACTTTACAATGTTGAGAACCACATAGTCATTGAATTGAATTAATGATTGAGCCGACCATCATAGGCGATTTCCCCTGGTATTTACCACAAGGGATTCGTGGAGATGGTTCATATTCTTCGATTAATTGGATTTGGGTCTCGGCCATTGAGCTATTAATTGATTGTGGTCACTATGATTATTTTCAAGAACGCAAAAATCAATTATGCAGTGAAACATTTGTGCATTTACGTATATAAAATCAACAATAATAGAGGAGCTGACACCTCTACACCATGTTGGGCGAGGAAGAATATCTGATGGAAAGGCTCCATATAGTTTAACTAGGTTGTTGTGTGCCACAAAAGAGAGCGAGTTGGCTAATCTGTAATTAGGTTTGGAAGGATTCTCAATTGTAGAGTTAAGAGTTAAATCTCCCGCAATGATTATTTGGGAGGTGGAAGTGTCCATAGAAATCAGATTTAGTAATTTGCTCAGATCTTTTAGGAAGCGTCCATCAGTTATGCCTATGGGATTCCAATACACATTTATCAGTCGATAAGAAATATCATGAATCACAACTTTGACCAGTTGCATGAATTCATTTGGAGGGGCCCATTCTTGGCTGTAATACCCTGTTCTATTTTCACAGCTATTAGCAGGCCAGATTTTGGTCTACCTAAGTCAGTTCTCAAAGCTGGATTCAAAAACAAAGTCATAGTTATCCCACACAGGAACTGACATCAACCATGTTTCTTGCATCATGTGAATGTTGTGGTGAATCAACAAACTGACATTGTTATTTATCAAATGAGTGAATCCTCTAGTCTTCCAACTAAGGAGCAAGATGTTTTGGTCCTTGTTAGCGGATTCTAGTTAATTTGACGTACATTCTCTTTGCTGACAACTCTTTACACTTGTCTGAGATGCACTGATCTTGCTAGCTTGATATTGAGGTTTTGAGTCAGGCTCACTCACTTTCACATATTCAGTGCTAAGTGTAAAACCCAACACTTAGAAGCTCCTTTTTGACCAGCCATATGGTGTTTTGAATTACCCTAGAATTCATCCAGATCCGAACTGATTGTAAGTTGTTTTTTGATGGAAATTCAACTAAATCAAGATCAGAAGAATTAATGTCTTCCAACAAGGGAATCTCTGAAAAGATTGCCAGTTTGGACCGTCTGTTCAATTCATATTGGACTGCGGACTGCCAGGATCGGATTGCAGGTTAATATAAGTGAAAAATTTGCCGGGAACTTTTTATTACAGGATTCTGTACTGCTTTTCTTTGCAGATTTGACGGGTAGATCTGGGCTGGCAGTGGTCCTCAGTATCTTAGAGTTGGTATTTATAACTGATTGTATTAAATGTATGATTTCAGGTGTTACTTGGGTCCACAAAACATGTTGCTTATTTATTATTGTTGGATTAATGCCATCAAAATGAGAGCAAGATGTCTGCGTGTGGAGATTAGGTACTATGGGAGGCAGGTTGCTTACACCAACACTCCTCGAGCTTTGGTCAGTATTAGGCTCAAGTTGTACCTTGCCACTTACATTAATAATAGGTGAGGTTGTTTTTCTAAAATTTCCTGTGGGGGAAGGACACTTAGAGTTACCAGTGACTTGTTTGTTTTGTGTTTTGTCATCATTGATTGAAAGGGGGCCAGAAGATTGAATGCTCATATATGCGTCAACCACTTTACGATACTCTAATCGATGAAAATCTCTGATACTCGTTGCAGATTGCAAATTTTCATCTATTTGCGTCGCTTTTGTCGTTATTGCCGAAGCTGGTTCTATATTACCATTGGTGTATCTTTCTTGGGCTATTGCCTCTTTGACAAGATTGTCCAATGGGGCATAAGGCACAAGCGGGTTTAAATCTTTCAAATCTGTGCCAATCAATTTGGTGGAAGCAAAATTTTGATGAATAGTTTAGACTTCGTGCTACTATTGTTCTTTATTTTGGATTCATTTTTTGTTAATTTAGTTTGGGAGTCGGAGGACAATTTAGCGCTGCGCTTTGAATTTTTGGAGAAGATTGTATAAGCAGCTTGGATGGGCTTTTCACTCACAAGCGGAGTTGATTTCCGACCCTTTGGACTTTCAAGTAAGATCAATTTCGGGTCGATTGAATGAGTAGTAGACTCTATGTTTAAGCCAGTATCGGGACATAACAGTTCAACATTAGTGTCCACAACAGCAATTATTTTATCAATCTGTGGAATTTTGGTAAAGAATGGTTTACTGGCTGGAGGTTGTGCTTCTTCCTTGCTATGAAGGGACTCGACGTCACCAGACTCCACAGAGACTGGCTTGGAAAGTGAAACAATTTCTAGAGTAGGGCAAGTAAACCTTTGCACTGTGGCTTAAGCATGACTTCATGTTGCCATGCAAGGAGTTGTTCAATTTGGGCTGCTTGTTTATTCATTTTGTCATTAAGCGTGTCAAATAACTTAAGTAGGGTAGATAATGATAATTGCATTGCATTTAAAGCAATTTCTACTAAGTTGGTGCTGCTTACTGAGGCATGGATCAGTACATCAGCCATTTTAGAGATCTGCCTGACTGTCGTTCTTCGAGGAGTAGGGGCACAAAATTATACATTGACACTAGAATTACCTGTTTTGCTGCCAGAGAACATTATGGGTGATCTGGATAAGTGCTCTGGCAGCAATTGTGGAGTTAGATAAATTCAGATCGATTATGGCTACATCTGTGGTGCTCTTCATGATAGCAGCATCATTGCCCTCTGCTGCCGCTGTGGATGCAATATTATTTAAAAGACTATTGTCTGTTATGGAGTTGTGCACCTCGAGATAGTCAGCAGACTGCACATGGCCGCTACACGAGTCAGTAAAATCTTGAGTCTCCAAAATGGGCAATCGTTTAGTCAGAGCAGCTTTCAATTGATCAGTTGTTTGTACAAATGTTTCACAAAGGATGGCTGCTGATGTAGGCATTAGATCAGTCATGGCGATGGGCTGCTCTTTATAGAATTTCCTTATGTCCATCAAATCGTTTGAGCCAGATTTCATTACGTTGGATTTCCGAGAAAGATTTGGAGTGGAGCATCGGCTCAGAAAGCATTTACGAGTGTTGACGACAACCGTTCTTAGGGCCGCCATTTGTTTCTCTGGCAGTAAGCCCTTTGGCATGCCAGTTTTGAGAGTAGAACACATGAAACTATGAAATTATTTCCGCGTTCCTGAAGTCCACGAGAAGCAGCTCCCGCTGCGACGCCGTGGCGAAGAGGCAAAGAGGGACTTCTCGGGACTTTCTCAGTGCGCGTGCGCTGGTGCGTGCGATCAGCTGTTTTTGTAACCACGTAAGAAAGTGGACATGGCTTAATGGTTGTTTGTTTGAATTAAGCCAATTATGCACTAAATTACAACTTCTAGAGGGGGTATAAAGAAACAAATGTCAGATAAAAGTTAGGAGGATATAAACTTCTTCTTATGTGATGTTTGAATTGCAGTAAATACTGTGGTGCATCCAACGAAGAGCTCGGCAACAGCAGGCAAGAGAGTTCCGGGCAAAGAGGGACTTCTCGGGACTTGCTCGGTACACGCACGCTGGTGCCTGCGATCAGCTGTTTTTGTAACCACGTAAGAAAGTGGGCATAGCTTAATGATTGTTTGTTTGAATTAAGACAATTATGGGCTAAATTACAACTTCGTGGTGCATCCAACGAAGAGCTCGGCAACAGCAGACAAGAGAGTTCTGTATAAATAGGGACTTCTCCGGACTTGCTCAGTGCACAGGACCCTTTTAAAAATCACTATTTTGGTAAAGCTTTCCAAAGACAAACATCCAAGATTTTTAAAAATTTGAGGAGACTACACTCACAGATCCACTTTAATTTTTGGGGTGAAAGGACTTGCATCTCAAGATTATGAGCAATTCAAACACCTTCATAACATTTTAGAGATCAAGCGTCACCTCCAACAACTATACAAATCTTACGTCTACATAGCCACCCCCAATGGATATAACTTGCGATAGTTATGACGCAATAGGGTTAGTGGCTTTTTTGCAAAACATTACAGAATTCGCCACTAATCATACCCCTTCACTTTTTAATAGTGGTTTCAGACACTATACTCTCACCTGTTTCAATGGTTTGCACAGGAATAAAAAGAGCAATCGTCTCTTCCCCCTTACATAAGCAGCGAAGACAATCCCGGCCATTTTTCAAAGATTTGGTAAAAGTGGCAATATTTAATGTCCCTATCTAGAGCTGATGAATAGTGCACACACATATGATGGTTTCAAATAATCTGGGTAATCTTCCTGGCCAAATTCTGGTTAGCATACCATATCATTATGGCCCAATGTTAGCCTACCAGCCGCTTCCACCGTCTTACTCCTGGATAGGGGATTGCTTTCTCGTTTAACCTGGCTTCATCACCCTTCACAATGGATTTTGGGTCCTACCATATTGCTGCTTCATTAAGGCTATATAACACCCTTTTCACATGCGTAGGCCAAGGGGTGCTATTGCCTCCTTCAAGAGCTCGTGTGTCATTGCATCACAATATGTCTCTAAGACTTCTGTACTCCATAGACCTATCCAATATAGTTCTGGCTGAAGTGCCATCTGGTCTTCAAGTGGGTACACATCCGTTTCCAAGTCCAACAATGCATTCAGAGTTCCTGTGGCTATCTGGGGGATCTGCTTCAGATGTTTATTTTTCATGTCATTTAGAGTTTTTGGGTTAGCATGACCACAGAGTTCAGCACCATAAAGACATGCATGGATCCCTTGTTTGTAAAATAATTCCATTGCTGGGGCAATAGCCCAAATAGCCCCCCTGCCATGCCTTGCATGGAAAATTCTGTGGGTGCCAGCATATTTCTCCAGAGTGGAGCAGGCTTTATCTGCATGTGCAGTCCAGAGTCCATTTTCATGGAACCTGATTCCCAGGTAATCAGAAAATGGTATCTGTTCCAAACTTTCACCCTCATCGCCAATTACTATCCTACAATATTTTGAGACCTGGGGCCAGAAAACCATTATCTTTGTTTTATTAATATTCAATCTCATGTTGAGTTCTTCACATTTTTACCCAAACATTTTCAAGGTTAGTTTCAGGCCACGGGTCTTGGTTGTAAGTAGCATATCATTATCTGCATACAGGAGTACAGGTTGCATATCTGCCCCCATCCTAGGACAGTCCATGCACTCCTGTATCAAAGGCACAATAATCTCCTCCATGTAAATGGAAAACAACAAAGAGGCTTAATAAGCAGCCTTGTCTCACCCCCTGCAATAGTGAGAATGATTTGGCAACCTCCCCAGACATGCCTTAAATTACTCCTGCTTTGTTATTACTATACAATGCCTGGATAAGCAGAATTGTGTGGGAGGGTACTTTCCTTTTCTTTAGCATTTGCAAGAGGGCTTCATGTGGCACCCCAACAAATGTGGTTTTGAGGTCTACAAAGATTGCGTATAACTCCATACCTCTCATAACCATGCATTTCTGCACCAACAGGAGTAATCGGAAACTTTGTTCTGTTGCACTTTTGTTTTTTGTGAAATCCTGCCTGGAGATCATTGATAAAGCCACTATCCTCTGCTGAGACCTGCAAATGCACCAAAACTGATTTTGTGAAAATGTGGCCGGTGCTGTCCAAATGTGAGAAGGGCCTATAATTCTCTGGTGAGTCCCTACACCTTTTCTTAAATATCGGGATGATTAGAGCAGATTACCAGGATGTCAGGACAATTTTAGCCCCCAGTATAGCGTTAAAAAGTTTACACACAGCTTGGCCCCATACACATATTTCATCTTTATAGAAATCTTGTGGGATTCCATCTGGGTCTGCTGATTTTCCACTCTTCTGCTTACATATTGCATTACATACTTCCTGCACCGTTAAATTGAGCAAACTCCACTAGGGGCTCTTCCACATTCACATTGTACTGAAAGGGGGCTACATCTACATGATTGAGCACAGCTCCATTTAATTCCGCAAAATTATCCTGCCAGGCTTCAGAAGCAACAAAACAAAATAAAGTCCCACCCCCACTTGTATCTGCCCCCGAGATTCTCTTCCACAAATCTACTATGTCATCCTTATCGAAGGCCTGCTCTAGTTGGCACCATAAGGTCCTGGCATGCACATTTGTCTTGTCTGCTACCAGATTTCTGTAAATCATTCTACGATAGCACATGTGTACCTTATCTACTGCAATACCAGACTTAAGGCATTCCAGTATCTGCTTCTTTGCTGCTGTGCATTCAGAGCCATACAACTCGGCCCAATTTGTGGTGATTACCTCAACTTTACAGGCCTCACAAGAGTAATGAGGGGCACGTTTTGCAGTCTTTATTTCAAATTCCCCAAGGATACTATCACTTGGGGTCTCATAACCGCAAATTATCTCTACGTTACTGATGTTGGGCTCATAGATTATGGGATTTTTGTCATGTTCAATACGTTTTTGACCATTTAATTGCCTTACCGGCATGCCCTGAAACCATTTAAGACCCACCCTTTATAAGGTTATCATCTGTTAAATGACAGTTCTGTTCCAGATTGACGTTTATGGCTAAAGGTCGGTGATCATTGGTCTGTATACTCAATACCTCACAGTTATCTAACCCACTCTAGTCCTTAGCCATTATCAATATGTAATCTATTACTGAGCAGCCATTTACTGCTGAAAATGTATGATGAGCAGGCGTATCTCAGTGGGCAACATCCATTACAGGGTCTCAAATATAAATGAAACAACATACGAGAAGTTTCAATAGCATGCTTGAGCACTTTCTTGGGTTTGTCTGCTACCATAGAAGGGATCTCCCATGCCATATCGTGCTCCTCCCATATCCCTTCCAATTCAATGAGGGGTTCTAATTGAAGATTATAGTCCCCTGCCAGGAGTAAATAACATGTCTCTGGATCAAGGCAACCACAGGATCAAACCATTTCCTGAATCTTCTCAATTAGAAACAAACCATCGGATGAGGCGGGCCGGTTATATATGTTAAACAAGAGGATACATTCTCCTCCGTAGTAATGTGCCACCAGATTCAAAAGGTCAGATGAGGCAGTGGGTCGTGGCTCAATTTTCCAATTTAAGATGGTGTCAAGCTAAATTAAAAGAATGCCACTAGGCCTCCCCATGAGGCCTGTCTTTGCAGGCTTGTAACACGTCTGAAACACTTGTAAGTCTACCTCCCCACTGGCCCGAGTTTCCTGCCAAAAAACACATTAAAGCCCCTAATAAGCTCCAACCAAGTTGGCTCCAATAGGCGTTTTGCTAAACATGTTTTCAGGAACTTAAGAACACCATCAGCAATGCCCCAGTGTTAGCTAGCCCAGACTACATGAAGGAATTGTTTTCAGATTGAAATGGGCAGGTAATGACAGCAGTACTGACACAACAGACATCCATGCGTCACAAGCCTTTACCATATTCTAGTGGACTCCTAGACCCCATGATGCATGGCCATTTCCCCTGTGAACCAGCAATGGCTGCAGCAACATTTGTGATAGAAAAGTCTTCCATCATCATCATGGGGTGTTCAGTGACACTAAGGGCCTCATTATGAGTATGGAGGCAGCCTCCATACTGGGTTCCAGTACCGAGTTCTGTGAATGAGGAATTACCGGGTCATTACAACCTTGGAGGACTTGGTAATTCCTCATGCACAAAACCATTTCCCATTCCCATTTGAGCCCCCATAGGACTCAATGGGAATGGGGATGGAGCTAATAATGGAGCCGTTAATTATGGGCCCATTATTAGATCCTTGGTCCCCTCGCAGGACCCTGAAAGGATGTCTGGTTTTACCAGACGTCTTTTCCAGGTCCCGCTAGGGGACCTCGTAATTAGGCATCCCGTAATGAATGGTGCCGGTCCCGTACCGGCACCCTTCATTACGGGAGCGCCTGCCTCGTAATGAGGCCCTTAAATGTAGAACATGAAGTGTTCAATACTTCCAATACTTTTAGAGTGGTCCAAATAAACCCTCACTACTCAGAGAGCATCAGGTTATGAGGTTATACTATCAATTCCCTCCATTCACATTAGGGGTCACACAGTCAAACCAGCTACATTAATTACTATACCTATACAACCAAGAAGTAGGTGCAGGATTGTGCATGATTGTGTCACATATGAAGGTCCAGACAAAGATTGAATGCAAACAGGCGACGTTGCACTAGCAGAAGGGGTGCCTTTCTTCATTGACAGGTCATTAACGATTGATCAGGCGATGCAGCAAAGTAATATGGTTGAAGCTGCGGTGCATCTTGTAGATGGGGAACATGAGGTTGTGATTAAATAGAAATTGCCAACACACTATTCAGAGCAGGTGGCAGAATTTACAGCCTTGATTGAAGAACTGGAAATGTCTCAAGGGTGTTCAGCTACAATCTATTCTGATTCGGCTTACATCATCTCCACAATATATTCAGGCTTGTCGAGGTGATAGACGAGAGGGTTTGGAAAGTCTTATGGAGCACCTGTGCAGCATGCAGCATTGCTCAAAAGATTGATTGATGTGTTGGCACTTCCCTCAGTGGTGGGCATGGTCAAATGCGTGGCCCACACTAACAACTCTGACTTCCTTCCATTCAGCAATGCCACCGCAGACAAGTCCGCCATAGAAGCAGCATACTTGGTTAGCCCAGATAGTGTCACAAAAATCACATCTGACACTAGCATATAGTGCAATTCCCCTTACTCCGATTATTGAATTACAAGGGCAGGCACCACAACAAGAAAAATAGTTATGGTTTAAGAGAGGGTGCTCCCTTTCACCCACTGATTTGATTTGGGGACAAAACATTAAAGGTCATGTAGTTATGACATTGGAATTGCTTATGGTTGCTCTGGAGCAACTGCATTACCCACCATATACGTCTAACCAATACATAGCTGCAGAATCCTGGAAGACTGGGTTGTCCCCAACCTACAGGAACACATGGACAACTTTGTAGCAAATGTTACTACCTGTCATCCTTACAGCACTGGACATACCCTCAGGAAATTGCATGTCACATTGCCACGTCCATCAGGACCCTTCAGAGACCTCCATATCGACTATGTTGATATGGTTAAAAGGTGCAGTAACTATTGTTATCTTATTGCCGTTGTGTGCCTATTCTCTCATTGGCATGAAGCAGGTCCCTGTGCCCAACCTGATGCTAAATCAGCATCCAAATGTCTAGTCTGCAAGGTATTTCCTCGATGGGAAATTTGTGATGTCTTAAAATCTGATAATGGGACACACATTTATAATGACTTGTTTAGAGAGATTACATCCTTTTTAGTGATAAAACACAAGCTTTGTTCAATTTATCACCCTCAAGCCGACTGCTTAAGAAAATGTTATTGAAGCTTTGTCAGATGTTCGGGAGGAACTAGCTCTAATGTCTCCTCCTGGCTCTTTTCAGTCTAAGGAACAAGCCAGGTAAGGGTCATCATGTGTTTTGTGACGGGGATAAGGTTACAAACACCACTCGCACCTGCACAGACTGCATCAGATGCACACACGGTATCAGATATTTTGGGGTATCTTTGGAATTTAACCAAATGTATTAAATTTATATCTCAACAGCTTGCAACAAGGAGATAGGAACCAGCTGCGCCGGGAGCAGTCAACCCATTGTATTTAAAGCCAACACAGCTCTTTCCTGGGGTTCTCATCTACATTAGATCCTTCGTGAGCAGATGTAACAAGAACATATATCAAGGATCCTATTGTGCAGTCTGTTTGACTCCACATGCAGTGAAGGTGAAAGAGAGCTTCGCTACTGGGTCCACCTGTCTGGCGTTAGACGAGAAACTGGCACAAATCAACTGCCTGAGGACATACAATAGGATCAACCTTAAAAGATGAGTTTAGTGTGTTTTATGTTGACTGTTTTGCAAACCTTTTCACAGTCAACATGTCCTCGGTACAGAAAGACAGAATTGCATCATCTTACTCTCCAGGATCAAGACGTCATTTCAAGAATGTAGTGCTGTATAAAGGATGTGTTGTGTGTAAGATGCTTCTGTCTCTGTCTTCTTTTTTCCTTTTTAGTAGTAAGAAGTATATGGTCATGGCTTATAAAAGGTGGGTATAATAATGATGAAGTACAAAATGTATTAGTAGTAGGAAATAAAAGGGAAACCAAAAATGATATGGAATTTAAAGTAGTTATTTTTAATACTGTTAATACTGGTACGCTGCGATACTGACAATATGTGGTACAACCACATGAGAGAGGTGGGAAAAGTGAGATCAAATCAGAGCTGTTACAGCCGGTCTCTTATACCTCGGCTACAGCCGCCAAAACTGTTCATCCCCAGAAAGATGCCACCTCTGACAGCACAATGCTTAGTGCACCTGGCCCTCTGTAGAATCTGAGGGTTATTTCAAGGACACAGTGTTCAGGCCACCATGATGGAAAAGAATGAAAGTGAATGTGCAGAACATAAGGAGCAAATACGGTGTAAAATGAAACCACCATTGAAGCTGGAAGGTGCACTGTTTCAAACAACAGATGAAATACAAAACTAGTGAGCTGTAGAGAAGGGGGTGTACAAGGGTCCTCGGAAAAATTAGCAGCACAGGTCAATCAAACTTGTCAGGATATCTGGAATGACTATATACCAAAGTTGATGTGTATCGTGATGAATGAAAAACTTGCTAAAGTACAGATAGTGACACACATTTCATTTTATTTTGGAGGAAATGGCACTGTCCCTGTCGGTAACAATGAACATTGCAACAACACCATTTTTATCCTGGATCTGACTGGTAGTACGACTGCCTTGATAGATCTTTTTTTGGACATGCGGAAAGTACGTGTATCTCCATCTCTCACCATCCTGGAGAAGTATCTGTTTATGGTTATGTGTGATTTTATCAACAGACATTACAGAGTGGTTCATTTCATTGCTGTCAAAATACCAAAAAACATTCATTTCTTTCCTTTTTTTAATTTGGGGGTTTGCGCCCAAGCCCCTGTTTTTTAACCCTTTTAACTCCACCCCAACCCCATCCTGACCCATTGTAACCCCTTTACCCCACTACCCTCTATATATGTATTTAATGTTTTCTGTTTTTTTTTCGGTATTATGGTCCTCAGTGAAATGTATCACTCTGTAATGTTTCCGGTAAATTGACTGGGTGCTCTCTTCATTCACAACCTTGCATTCTGCTGTCCTCATTGTGCCGGATTCTTACCTGACTGGAAATATACGACCCCCAGTTGTGACTGTGTCCCCTCCCAATCAACGTGTTCATCACTCACAAAGGTTCCGTTGACAAAAAAGATCTAATTACAGGTCACAAAACTCATCCAACAAATTCAAATCAATTCCTGAACAGTACCGTCTATTTACAAAGAGGTTTTTTTTTTTACTTCGTCCCTCATCCCTGGCATCCAACTGCAGAAAATGCGGAATGGCGGCAGATTATAAGGTGTGAAATGCTCCAGAAAGTGAGCTAGACAGACCAAGGCCTCAACCCAATTAGAGAGAAGTTGCAGGCCATACACCTTATAACTCTCCGGAACCGATATGTTCTGGATCTCCTTATGGCTCTGGAGGGGAGCGTATGTAAGAAGATAGGGAGCTCATGTTGTATGTACGTACCCCCAAAGGACTCTGATAAAGAGTCCCTGACCCACGCAATAGGGGCCAGCCATAACGTATGCATGGCCATGGAGAAGGTAAACAATATTGGCTGGAGTTACTGTTTTCATGGGCCCCTTCCTGGTTGGGGATAGTTATTAAACTGCTGGTTCCTATTATTGTCATCTTACTTGTACTGTTATGTTCATGCCAGCTTTTCTTACAATGTTTCTCCAAGGCCCTGCCGAAGGGGGCGATGAGGATGTAGGTCTCAATATCTAGAGGTAGGACTGCTCCCCTCATAAAACACATGCACACACAAACTGAGAAGAAGGATGACAAGTTTGAGATGGTGAGTTTAGAAAGCCGGGTTAGTCCAACTGAAACATTAGCTTTAACCCCACCTAACCCTGAAAATGATGTCAAGCACCGGGTAGATCTTGAGGAGGTGGTGGTGCTGTTTTCTGACATGCACTCCGGAGGAATACGCCCAGATGGGGGAGAACATGCGCAATGTATGTAGGGTGTGGGTGCCTAACAATGATGATTATAGAAGGTAGGAGGTCAAGGTAGTTAATCGAGGATTAACTGAAGGGGGAAGTGCAAGGAAAAAACGGCCCAAGCAGTGAAAATGGTTCACACTGCATACATTTTATTAGTAGGCATTTCATGTTAGCATTTTACTGTTGGGTGCAGTCATTCGTACACATGTGTTTTGTAGTTAGCGTCGATACACATTAAAAGCATCGGAAAGCCTTACAGAAAGAGCATCAATGTTGTGATGTTGCGGAAGCAGAAGTTTAAGTAAGGGCAATGCATAGCATGTTGGTTTTTGTGTTTAGTAGTAGGGGCCAATGTTGTGCTCAGGGGTGTACAAGCTGGTAGTGGCAAATGGGTAGACACAAGGAATGGAGTCAGAGAGGTGTTGTGGTCATTGAGAGGGCTGTGAGCCAAGGTAGCAAAGCTCTCTCCATTGTTGGATTTCAAGCAAAGTTATAAGATGTGTTTTGGAAGTACAAGACAAAGGCCCTCTGTTGAAGCCTTGGTCCAGTGAGTTCAGTCGAAGGACAAATACTCCTTACCCCCATAGAGAAGTTAGGCCGAGAGGACGACAGTCAGATGTGTGGAGCAGATAACAGTTGATTGGGTCAAGCTGCAGGGCAGAGAGAGAAAGCCTGTGCCTTTGACTGTTGATTTTATGGAAGCAGGACATGCTGGTCAGTGGCACCCAGGGGCTTAGCATCGGGCGAACTGCAGATGGTCATACCATGGGGATAAATAAAAAAAACAAAATCCTGGCCTAGGAGTAGTGCCCTGGTCATGCCATTGTATGGCCACCTGGATTTTCAGGATGATATGGGAGAGCTTGTGCTAGGGTCGTGCTGTGATTTGGTATAGGAGGAGCAGGTAGCACCCACAAGTCTGCCCTCAGCCCTTACCCACACTAACCTGCACCCAAGCCCCCAAAATCATGGCAGCACCCACAAGTCCACCCTTGTACCATTTCTTACAGTAACCTGCATCCAGCCTCTACATTAAGACAGCACCTACAAGCCTGCCCTCGTCCCAGTACCCACACTAACCTGCACCCCAAACCCCTATATCAAGGCAGCAGCCACAATTCTGCCTTCATCCTAGCACCCACACTAACCTGCACCCCAGCCCCTTACATCAAGGCAGCACCCACAAGTCCACCCTTGTCCCAATACCTACACTTTCCTGCACCCCATCCCCTATATCAAGGCAGCATCCATAAGTCTGCCCTTGTCCTAGTACCCACACTAACCTGCGTCCCAGCCCCCTACAGCAGGGCATCACCAACAAGTCTGCCCTCATTGCAGTAACCACAGTAACATGTGCCCCAGTCCCCTACATCAAGGCAGCACCCAGAAGTCTGCCCTCAACCCAATTGCCCCACTAACCTGCTTCCTAGCCCCTACATCAAGGCAGCATCCACAAGTTCATCCTTGTCCTAGTACCCACACCAACCTGCGTCCCAGCCCCCTAAATCAAGTCAGCACCCAAAAGTCTGCCCTTACCCCACTAACTCCACTAACCTGTCCCCTAGCCCCCAACATCAAAGCAGCACTTATATGTCCTCCTTTGCCCCAGTAACCACACTAAGCTGCTATGCGTCCTGAACAACCATGGCCCAGTTCACTAAGTTCACTAAGGAGCACTACCTCTACTCCTCTGGCCTGAGTCTCCCATGAAGCATACCTGGCACACATCTTCCACCAGCAGGTTCACTTGGAAGCAGTGCTGGTGAATCCAGGATAGTTACCTCTTTTGCGGCTTTAGCTTGGAGCACACACAGCAGCACAACAACCAACTATACTCTCACTGCAGATATACTTTGTTTCCTTGATGTTCAGGTGACATTGTCCATATGTGAGGTGTGTAGACCAGTGAATCAGAGTGAGACCACATCCTTTCTCATCATCCCCAATGCCAATAAACTGTGTGAGCACAAGCAAATGCCAAAGGGATACCCAAACAGCTGTGGCAGCATGAAGGAAGACAATGTACAAGAAAATTAAACCTTGAGAAGTGACTAGGCAGAGGTAAATGTGCTACCAACAGATACCCCAAACTTCACTGCTCTGTGGAAACCATCCTTTATAATGGACACAAAACATCATCATGAAATATACTTCTCACCTCCACATGTCTCCCCATATCGCCACTATCATACACACAATTCAGAACATACTCAGCCAACACTGATACACCGACAGCAAACATGCAATGCCCCAGCACAAGAAATGCCATCATGCAACCATCCCTTGCTACCCCCACAATTGCCATGGTGCCTTCCCTACTTGTGAAGCACATGTCTACGTGGACATACGGGAAATTGCCACCATGCCAATCTCAAACAACAGACAACTTGACTCAACACCCATCAACACATTTACATAGGAAGTGCCATGCCAACCACAGCATACATGGTTGACACACCCACTCACACCATGTCCATTAATGGCTAACATGTGTGTACTGCAATGCACGGAAGTAGTCAAGCAACAGATGTGTATGACAAAAACGTGAAACACGTGCAACTCCAAACATGTAATCTCCCCACATCTATTCTAGGTGTGAGTGGGCACTGTTATGGGCAGGTTCAGTATTCTCAATCGTTTATTGGTAATTCTGGTTAATGCCAAAGTGAGGGGTGCATGCCTACTGGAAAAATACCTCTGCATGGGGCATTCAAGATGATGGCAGAACTGTGGACCTTGGCTAGTGAAAGACAGCGGTGTGGGTTGCACACCCTTAGTCTAGCTAAAGAGCCAGAGCAATGTACGTTAATAGAGTAGGTGATCTTGTCGTTTTCTACAAGATCACTGACACCATCTCCACACATCTACCATTGTCCACATACATAAATTGTCCATGAAGGCATAACACTAAACATCACATTCACATGAAGCATGCACACATGTCCCACAACAAATAGGCTAGTACCAATATGATCCACAGAGTGTGACCAAACACACATGGCTGAAATAGGACATACTTAATTGGAGATCATGTTCAAGCTAAATGAGCACATGGAGAAGGAAGCACAAAAGCCTGCATACAACAACAAGCCCAGACATTCTGAACATGGCACAAAGAGATGGCAAACGATGCTGTTGAACAATAAAATATAAATGCATTGTCGCAAAACTATGTACAATGATGGTAACAGAAAAATGATCTGTGAATACATAAATAAAACAAAAGGAAAACTACAACTAGTGAACTATATACATGGGTCAGCAGGCTCATCCATGCCTATCTCAGACAATGCCTCAGCCAAGGCAGATTCTCCCTCCACATCCACCTCTTGCAGGAGGGCCTCCATTGTTTCCCAGAGAGCTTGTAAGGCCTCGCTCATCTGAGAATCGATCTCCTCCACTGTCCTGCAAGAATCCTCATGGATAGCAGCCCGTGCCGGCACCAATCTCACCTCAACCTCAGCTCTGGCCCTGCCAAGTGTGCCTTGTGTGCCTGCTACTTCTCTTGATTTTGCTGCTTTACGAATGCCACCTGTGATGACATCAATGCCTGCAACAACCGTTGTGCCTACTGACTCACTTGCACCAAGTGTGCACCTCCATGCCTGCTCCTGACTACTATTCCTTCAACAATTTGCCTCCACGATGACGACATCTCCTACTGCCTGGCAATTGTTTGCAGCACAGGTAGTCCCTCTGACTGGATGACAGTCTGCGTTGGGAGAGTATTGTACCTGCACTGCCATTGAGTGCCTTCTTTTCCTCCACAGCCTGTTCCCTTGTATGTTCCTGGCCAGGATCAGTGACCACCTCATCTGCCACAGTATGGACTTCCACCTCTAACAGGGACATAGGCACATCCAGACTGGCCAATGGCATGGCACGGGTACAGGAGGCCATGGTGTTAGCTGATACAGAGGCCTCAGTTGGGGTGGACTGGGGCACAGATGAGAAGGGGGCCATTGCAGTAGCCTGTCCAAAGTGGCCACTGGAAAGCAGTGCTGCTGCCAGTTGGGACAAGAGGCGGCCTAACTGCCCATGATGCTCCAAAAGCAGCTCATGAGTTGCTTGCACAGCATCACGCATAGACATCTGCCGCCATAAACCACCCATCTGCAGTGTCAGCAATGCATCCCAAATGGCCACATCGGCCAGAAGTGCGGGCTCTGTCTGGGTGGAGGCATTGTTGAAGGTGGGCAGTGCTGCAGCAGATGGCCCTGAGACAAGAGGTTGTGCTGACCCCTCCACGGTGGAGTGCACAGCCTCCTGTATTAGGGCCAGGTTTGCAGCCTACACATCCCCCTCATTACACCCACCTGACACCGTGGGCAGGCCTGCAATGGCCTCCTCCCACTTCTCCTACTCCATCAACCCAGACACCTCCACTGAAGTCTCCATGACTTGGGGCCCCTGTGTGGTAACATAACCACCACCCTGTCCCTCTGCTGCTGAGGTGCCCGCCACAATGATGGAATCCTGGGCCTCCTCAACAGCCTTGCCATTGGAATGGAATGCTCCCCCAGGCACATCACCTTCAGAGGAGGTGCCTTGTCCCTGGGATGCAGCTACACAGCACAGCTCATACCCTCTTCTCCAGCTGCTGCAACTGTGGGAAAAGGAACAGAGAATATAGGGATCGATCATGAGTGCCAATGGATGTGTACTCTCCACAAGTGTAACAGTAGCATACCGTCAACACCAGTCAATGAGCAACTGCCTCACACACACAGGCCCATGCTTGGAAATGTTTGTTTGTTTGTTTGTTTATTGATTTTTAGGGTGCACCGAACCCATAGGTAACTGGGTGCAACATGGTATACGAAAACTTAAAGCTTGATACATAGGGTATAGTTACACAGTGACATAGTTAAAATGACATAGAATACTGGATAAGACATATAGGGTGATATGTTGAAGTAATTCTAAACAGGTCAATACAATACTGGTGGGTCCTAAATTCTATACAGGTACAAACAAAATTAATGGGAGGCGGATAGGTCATATGTCATTAGAACGCAGCCAGATTAATGCCTTGCGCCTGAAGCTCAGGTACGATTGGTCAGATCTAAGTGCTAGGGGTAGGGCATTCCAGGATTGGGCAGCTTTCACAGGGAAGCTATTGCCTCTAGATTTCATAATTTTGAATCTAGGTATCTCAAGGCAGAAGGCATTGTTGTTCTAGTGGGTCGTGTAGAAGTCCTCCTAACCATCTTTTCTGTTAGGTAGGGTGGGGCTGAGGCATTTATAGGTCAACAAGATGGTTTTAAGTAAGATTCTGTCATTAATCTTTAGCCAGTGGTCTTCCCTTCTGGTTTTGGAAATGTATTCTCTATTAGGGATGTGCAGGGCGGTTCTGAGAGCGTTATATTGTAGAATTTGTATTTTATCCAGGGTGTACTTATTGGCTCCTATGTATAAGGCATTGCAATAGTCTAGTTTTGACATTATTAGGGCGTTGCCAAGGGTAATACAACTAGTTTTGGATAAGAATGGCCTGCAGGTTCTGATGAGTTTGCCGGTGTAAGCTGTAGATGATGCCATGGAATTCCCCTGTTCCTTTAACGTAAGGGTGGAATCAAGTTACAACCCTGGGGTTTTGATTTCCTTAGCAAGCCTGATGGTGTTACCATCAATGCTGAAGGTGGAGTACTTAGGGTACAGTTTTTCTAAGCTCAAGGCAGACCCAAGGATCAGAATTTCTGTTTTCTCGTCATTCAGGTAGAGGCCACGGGATGCCATCCATGCCTGAATGAGGAGGTATATTGTATTTACCAAGGCCGTATCATTGTCATAATTGCCTGAAAGGGGAATGAAGATCTGAGTGTCATCTGCATAGTTAGTGTAGATGATACCCAATCTGTCCAATTTGTCAAATAGGGGCTTGGTAAATATGTTTTGCATAGTTGGCGATACACAGGATCCCTGTGGAACGCCACATGTGATTTGGATAGGGTCAGCAGAGGCCGATTGAGAGAAAACTTGCATTGTTCTTTTATCGAGGAAGGAATGAACCAATGATATGGCACCTGTGGAAAAGTGGGCTGCTGTTGTCAGGTGTTTACAAAGAACTCCATGATCTACCAGGTCGAAGGCTGCCGACAAGTCCAAAAGGAGTAGCATGGCTGTTATCCCTTGGTCCTTGAGTTCATCACTTTGCGTTTTCAGGTTGATGAGGGCCGTTTCCGTACCATGCTTTGACCTGAAACCGGATTGGCGTGAACCAAGGAGGTGGTGAGTTTCCAAGTAATTCTGAATTTGCAGATATGCAATTCTGTCAATAATTTTAAGGAGGAAGGGCACGGTAGTGATAGGCCTATAGTTGGTAAGAATAGAAGGGTCCAAGGTTTGTTTTTTTAGTAGCGGTAATACCCAGGATTGTTTTAAGTTACCTGGGGCGATGTTGTTGGAGAAAGAGGCATTGATCAATTTAGTGATAAAGGGTGCTAAGTCTCTTGCTGCATCTTTAATAATTTGTGCGGGACAATTATCACCTTGGCAGTTTGATGGTTTCAATGATAGAATGTTTTTTTCTGAATCCAAGATAGACTTTAGACTTTAGAGAAGCTGAACGGTTCAGGACAGTGGGTGGGCTCTGCGGGGAAAGGGGTTGTGGTACAGTGTGTTGAAGCAAGGCTTTTTTATTGGCTATTTTAGATTGGAATGTGGACATTTTATTAGAAAGCGCATTCTGGATGCTGGTGCACCATATTTTATCCTTGGGTACAGTGTCTGAGGTAGGACTAGGGGATTCCAGTTCCCAGAGGATCAGGAAGAGTTCCTTAGTATTGGAGCTGGCGTTGGAAATTCCTACGTTGTAGAGGTCTTTTTTAGTTTGGATTATTTCTTTTTTATAATTAGCAAAATGAGTCAGTAGTGTCCTGTTTTCTTCAGAAGGTGAATGGCGCTATAGGGTTTCTAGTTTCCTTTTCTGTAGTCTGAGGTCTTTAAGGTGGGGGGTGAACCATGTATTGAGGTGCGCTTGTTGTTTGCTTTTGCTCAATTTAAGCGGGGCAATATCATCAAGGGCTTTAGCCATAGTGTTATTGAATACTTCCACAAGAGATGTGGGGTCGGTATTACTGGGGAGAGTGTTCCAGGCTGGAAGAGTAAGGGGGAGTAACTTATCTGTCGTGATATTTTTCTTATATCTAGTTGGGAGAGGTGGAGCCATGACAGTGTCTTTAGCTACTTGTTAGCGAGAAGTCAATCAAATGGTGTTCAGTCCAGGATTGTTGGGATACTTGAGTGATCTTAGTCCCACAATTCAAGTCGGCCACCCAGACAAGAGTCCTCCCTTTGTTGTGAGTTGGTACAAGGACATTTTGGGAGAGACCATACTCTAATAAGGTGGAAGTCAATGCCTGGGCATGTTTATCCTCAGGATCATTAAAACCCAGGTTGAAATCTCCTAGGATTAGTAATTGGGATGTATCTTTGACGTTGTTGGCTAGAAGGCTAGATACATCCTCTTCGAAAGTGTCAATAGGGCCTGATTCCAGTCTCACAAATGAAAGCAAAAGGACAAGTCACAGTGTTGAGACATGCACATGTGAAAACACCACATTTATGTCTGGCCAAATACACAAAACAAAAACTCTGCACACATCACAATCACAATGAAGCAGTGACCCAAGTTAATCCTGCAGGCAGGGCCACGGAAAGAGTAGCTGGCTACATGTGTCCGTAGCACCATAGGCACATCTCCACCCAACCACAACTGCCAACATGCACCCCTGACAGTCCAACATGAAAGCAAGCAAAATGCACCCATTGCTGAGACTCAAACAGCAATGCTCTTTCTACCAACACCAACAAATGTCATGATGACACCATGTATGTCCCCTCATTCAGTGTCCTGATGGGTCCCAAAGCATTTCCGGATAATCAAATGAAAGAAATTGCCATGACGACACATCGAAAAAAATATGTGTCATCAGCTGATGAGTGGAGATCATGTAATTATCATGCTCAGTGGAACAACCCATAGATGAAAATGCATGAATGTACCTCACATGCTCCCAACAACTTAATCTGGCAACTGTTCCTGTCAGAGGTCTTCCTGTCAGCATCTCACAGTGCACACGCACAAGTATAGTTTGTCTCCAGGTGATGACTGAGCTCATACCTACATCTGCCCACTCCACAGATGTGAGTCATTGCATACTTCCAGTGTCGGCATGAAGCTGCATGCGATTTAGGGATTGTACAACACACACTCCCTGGATAGCACTAACTTGATCAAGTCATGCATACCCATGCAGGATATTTCACATTTTTGGAAATGTATACCATGTGAGTACATGCCTGGATATGTGCTTGCAGGTCAATGATCTGCAGGTGAAGGAGTGACAGCCAATGGAAAGCATGCACTGTGCCACCCCCTCTGCATTTATGGCAGCTGTGATGTCCACCCAGATCTGTTGACGGCCCTCAGCCTCACCTTTGGGGTGCTGGTTGATGTTCCGCACATGGTGCACCTGATGCTGGTGGGGTTAAACTGGGCCCTGCTGCGGAGCTGTGGTGGTGGTATTGATGCGTGGAAGTCCTTCTATGGCAGATGAGGTGCTCGCAGAGCCTGACCAGAGGGCCACAGAAGAACAGGATAAGGAGCAATACCAGGAATACCAGGCACTCTAAGGCCAGGGGTCAGCAGGCAGTGACACACTACCAGGCAGCAGGAGATGTTGAGGTATGGAGGCAAAGTAAGGCTGGAGGAGGCAAGATATGGCACAAGGCATGGGACAGCAGTGACAAAATCATAGCAAGTGCCCTATTCATTTAATTTCTTCACTGCACGCATGATGTCCCTTGCGTATGCAGAGGTGGTGATATTAAGAGCGTACAACACAGATTACTTGGTGTGTGGGGAGGCAGTGATATTTAGGGGGTACAACGCATATTACCTGGTGTGTGGAAGCACAGAGGTGCCGATATTTAAGGGGTACAATGATAATTTTGCACTAGAATTTGCGGGTACCCTGGTAGGAATGACGCTTCCACCATGAGTGGGTGGGCTCCGTGACCAGGGAGAAGGCAAGGACAGGTAAGAGGGCAGAAGAATGGTTCACCTGCTAAACATGGTGGTGAGCCTAGAGGTGCCCCGGTACCAAGGTCCACTATGGCCAAGGGGGTCCAGTCTGCAGAAGAGAAACATGCAGCACTCCATGAAGGATCTAATGCGATGGACCAAGGAGAAGCAATGTGGCCTATGCCCAGGCTACTGGATGTGGAGCACTGCATGCAGATGAGCTGACTCAATTTGAAGAAGTCAGCAGTGAGCAGGTGGCTGGTGTGGAAGGCATGGACACCTATGCAGCCCCATCAGGTGAATGTCATGTGTGCATGTTATATAAGCTTTCATCTACACATGATATGCTATCAGATTTTGTGGTACAGTTCTTCGGGATCATCTCACCCATCCATGATTACTACAGTAATGCATCTATGGTCCCTTCCCTTTATTATTGTGCATCCTAGAAAGTGGATGCTTGAACTGTGTTTGCGGTTGACATCGATCTTACAGCACACATTACTGTATACAGAGTTATTTAGTGATGCCAGTAAACGTATATCTGGCAATGGCCTGCAGGACACATGTCATTGGACACATTCAGAGTGTCATGCTTGTGCATGATGCATTGTAAACCCAAATTGTGACTCACATGCAATAACACCAAGCAGTGGACAATGTCAGAGAGAAGTCGCATGAGGTTGTGTTCCACACAGAGGTTGCAGCTGTTGGCCAAAAGATGTTTGAGTGATGTTCATTCCATATTTGGAGTGTCAATTATTCACTGGTCATGCAAGTACACACTGGTCGTATCCATGTTGGACTCTCCTCTCACATGGTTGACATGTATGTCAGCATGGGTAACCACAAATATAGCCTTTGCCAATGTGGCAAAGGGGGCGATGGGGATCTTGGCAACAGAAATGCCTGCATGTAGGTTTGGTCAGCAGAAGAAAACTTGATACTTCCACATTTTGCAAGTAGGCATGGTTGTGGTAGAGAAGGGGCTCAGCAATGGAGCACAGACTTCGATCTGTCTACTGTTAGACCTTCCACACTTATACATGTATGTATGTATGCATGAATAGTCGCCTACTCCTCCAATCCATGGCTTGATGCAGGGTTGAATATACACTGACATAATTGCACAGAGCATTCAGTGTTAGTCACCTATGCCTTTCACATATCAGAATACCCAGTTTCAATGTGTAATATATGTGTGGCTGGCCATATTGTGTCTGTATGCATTTGAATTCACATATTCAAGTTCAGCAGGTAGGTAGGTCTCTAGATATTGTTGTCTGACTTTATGCAGCTGAGGACGCAGCAGATGAGAAGGAGGAGGAGTAGGAAGGGGATGAGGCACCACCATCCACCAGTGCAGCAAGGGTGTTGTGCCTGGTGAGATCTCCTTGTGTAGAAGGCCATTATCAGCAGGCCTGCCGACTCTTCCGATAATGCTGCTCAATCTCATGTGGAGGGCATACTGAGGAACATGGTGGAGGGTACACCACTAAGAGGTTTGGATGCCATGGATCTTCTTAAGTTCCTTGAGCATGCTGAGTCGGTGGAGGAGTGCCAGGAGACCCTGTGCCTGGCAGTGGGAAGCCCTGTGTCAATTGTTGCTTCAGTGTTTGCAAGATTGCCTTTGCCGTTCACTGAGGCAGCAGCGGAGGCTGGTGTCAGTCAGAGGGTTGTAGACTGCCAGCCAATGGCTGAGTACTCACTGTGACAGGCCTGGGCTTCGGCATCCTGGCTTTATAGGCCCTGCACTTGTGGTGGACATATGCCTGCCAGACACTGAAAGGAGGAGTTGCTGCATGCAAGTGCCCAATGGGGAGACAGCCTGGCAGAATATGTCATCTCAAATGCTGCACACACTGCCGAACTCTGCCTATTGGGGAAGACGAGGAGAGGGGACCTGCGACAACTAAGCCAGGTGATTTGCGATGGTGTTTCGGCTTTTAGACCATCCCTGCATGATGAGTTGTTGACCTCAAGAGACTACCAGTGGCAGGAGAGGGACACCTTGAGGGAAACCCTGCATGTGGAGATTTTGGCCTCAGAGGAATCCAAACGTCAAAAAATTGGTTTTCTGAGTAAATGCCTGCATGTAGAGATGTTAGCTTTAAGGGAATCCTGCCATCAAGACACAGATTACTTGAAGTAATCTCTGCACAATTAAATGTTTTCCACAAGGGACATCCACCACCAAGAGATGGATTCCTTGAGACATGCAGTCAGAGACGTCAAGGGTCAGTACCCATAATGATGCTTTGGCCACTCGTGGCATACAACATCAGGACCTTGTAGCAGTTGGGGTCCTCATGCATGCATTCCTCTCACGACTGGCCATAGCCAATGAGGACCAGGCTTTGGCATTGTGTGGTCAGAGGGCACCAAACCAGGATCCAGTGCAGGATGGAAATTCTCGTGAACCACACAGGTGATGCCATTGACCATGTCCCTACACACACCTATCCTCTTGCCATCACCACCTCTTCTTCATGCAGTCCATGGATTTTTTACTTTATTTATTCCCCATCTCCTCCCTCCAGGGTGTACCGATTTTTAATTTTGTATGTCCTCGTCCAGGGTGGACTGTATTTTTTGTTGTACCCCGTCCATGGTGGACTTATTTTTTGCATACCCCCGTCCAAGGTGGACTGTATTTATTTTCCTCGTCCAGGGTGGACTGTGTTCTTTTTTTGGTTTTCTTATCAGGGCCATTGTACTATCGAGTGCGGTGAGTCACCTGCTCATGGCACTAGGCCACATTCTCAAGCTGGAGGACTGGACGTGTGGCCATGCTTAATGGAATCAACTGATGTGGTCTTGTGGACTGCTACAGCCTTCCAGGTGAACATTCCATTCAACATTGATATGTATATGTGCCATTGCTCAAAAAGATTCCTTTGGCTGGTCAAAACAAATGTCCAATGTCCTTTCAGGTATCTTGCCTCATCCAGTGCCCACCGTCCCTTCCCTGAGAGAACCCCCCCAGCACCCTAGTTCCACCCAACACTCAGTTCCCCCTGCTAGGCACTGACCACCCTAGCACTAATGCTGAGGCCCAGTGTTAGGTAGAGGCATGTGGGATTCACAGCTACGGTTTTGCACTATCATTAATTTACATGGCTGATGACATATATATCCCAATATTGGCATGATGTGGCACATGTAGCCGCCATCACCTCTACCACTCCGCAACTGTGGACAGACCATTTCCTTGTGTCTTTCACATTAGCCACAACTAGACCACTCCCTATGGTCTCACCCACGGTGTCTAGTCAGATGGTCGACAGACGAATGGTCGACACAATTTGGTCAACAGGTCAAATGGTCGAATTTATTTTTATTTATATATATATTTTTTAGGTTTTCGTTTAGGGAAAAAAAGGGGTTTTTAGCAAAAAAAAACAAAATGTGGAAAAAAAAAAGAATTCGACCATTTGACCTGTCAACATTTTGGTGTCGACCATTTGTCCTGTCGACTATTTAGATTCGACCAAATGACCTAGAACCCTCACCCACCGCCCCACCTTTCCTAACAAGGAATAAAAAGAATATCACAGTGGAGAAACTGACCCCTGCCATTCTCCCCACTCTTAACTCTCTGGCTGACAACCTAGACCCAGGTACACTGGTCCACGAGTATAACAAAATCATGCTTAGAACTCTCGATAAAATTGCTCCACTCAAACTCCGACCCAGCAAACCCAAAGCCCATCTAAACAAATGATTCACCCCCAGTTAAAGGACCTACGACTCCTCAAAAGGAAAAGTGAAACCACCTGGAGACTATTCCCATCAAAAGGCAACAAAACAAAACTAAAACCTCCTCACAATACAAAAATGATATATACCTAGCTAAATGGAATTCATGCAACAAATGTATTTCCAACGCCAATTCCACACCAGATAGCTGCACCAAAATTAAAACATGGTGCTCTAACATTCAACAGGCACTATCCAATAAAGTAACCACCCTCCAAAACAAAATAGCCCTAAAGAAAGCTGCCCTTAATATGCCACAACAACCTCGCAACTTTATACTTCCAACTAGTGAAATACTATCTGACTGTCCCGCCAGATTCCATTTTACCAAAACAACTACATTAGAGGTAGAACAAGTTATTCTTTCACTTAAACCGTCCAACTGCCAAGGTGACTTTTGCCCAGCTAAGATTATAAAAGATGCTGCAAGAGATCTTGCCCCTTTATCTCTATACTGGTCAATGCCTCCTTCTCAACTGGCATGATTCCCACCAATCTGAAGCAATCTTGGGTGCTCCCACTGCTAAAGAAACAAACACTAGACCCTCTCATCCCAACCAACTACCGTCCCATTACGAGGGTACCATTTTTGCTCAAGATACTTGACAAGGTTGCCTACACCCAGATCCAAAAATAACTGGAAGTTCACAAGCTCCTGGGTGCAAGGCAATCCAGATTCCGTCCTCGTCATGGGACGGAAACCGCTCTCATCGATTTAAAAACTCAAGTCGATGTGCTAAGGGACAAAGGGAAAACAGCCCTCCTTCTACTGTTAGACCTCTCAGCCGCATTTGACCTGGTGGATCGCAATGTCCTATGCGGCCACCTGGAGTCAGCAGCCCACTTTTCCACAGAGGCTATCAAATGGATAGAATCATTTTTGAGTGATAGAACCATGAGAGTCTTCTACCCCTGTGGTGTGGTGTCCCCAAGGGCTCCTGTGTCTCCCCAACATTGTACAATGTATTCACCAAGCCCCTGTTGAATGATCTGGACCTTCTGGGTATCACCTGCACTAATTATGCAGATGATACTCAGATTCTCCTCCCACTTTCTGGGGATTACAACAAGGATTTGGCACTGGTGAATAGAGTGTATCTCATCATACTGGCATGGATGGCTACTCATGGTCTATGCCTGAATGACGACAAGACGGAGCTCATCATCTTGGGCACCCACCTTAACCTCAAGAAACTAGGCCAGGAATACTTCTCATTTTCGATTGATGGGAACATTATTAAAGTGGCTAAGGAAGTAAAAACCCTTGGTTTCTATCTGAACTCCACCCTCTCCTTTGAGAAACAAGTGAAATCTATGGCCTCTACCACTGCCTACATGTGCAAGCTCATTAGGACTGGCAAACCCTTCCTATCAAACAACTGCTGCATGATCCTGGTCAGAGCGCTAATACTTTCTAGGCTTGATTATTGTAACACTCTTTAAATTGGCACCAACAAAGAGATTATCCAAAGGATACAAATCCTCCAAAATAATGCATAAAGATCCGCCTTAGGTATCAATAGACGAGCACACATCTCTGTGACAAGACGCCAAAACAACTGCCTCTCGACCCACAACAAAATCCTTCTAAAAACCGCATCCCTGACTCTTAAAGCACTAAATAATGCTGCCCCCAGCTATCTTGCAGATAGACAACACAGAAAAACATCTATCAGACCCATGAGAACCAACAACGCCAACTGCCTCACTGTACCTAAATTCAGACTTAACAAGGTTGGCGGCAGTAGAAAGAAGCCAAACCTTGGAATTCCCTGCCACACCACCTTAGAGAAGATCAGCCCTACCGAAACTTCAAACAAAATTACACTGACCTACTCATTTCCATGGACTCTTAGATTGGATCTCTGCACATTATATTTAGGATGTATAAATATACTCTACTGGAATGCTTGCTTCACCCGCTTACTATGATTATGTACCTACCCGTTGACAACTTGTATATATGTATCACCTTGACATCACCCTGTAACTTTGTAACACTGTAGGTTTTGCACTGTCTTGCTGTTACGCCCTGATACCTCCGGGTCTGGTGCGCATTAGAAATAAATAAACAAACAAACAAACAAACAATTGTGTGTATGCATGTCTCCATGATCAGCTATGCATTTGCTTTGTGTTGCTGATTATACCTCCACAACTTGCTGCTTGAAGTCACTCTCCTCGGGGTGTTGCTGTGCACATGTGTTTGGTGAGGGCTCATGCAGTAGCTTCTTTCTTGTGTGCCACTATATTTGCACTCCTGTCATATCAGCCTTGCATGCCGTCTTCTGACATGTGTCATGTCAAGTAGTCAATCCATGATCAGGGGTGGACTAGCTTATAGGGGACTCTGGTAATTGTGTGTGGTATTTCCACATTTTCTGTTGGGAAAGGGGTTGGGCTTGTTGTAGAAGTATCATATGGGACCATTTTGAGAATTATTTCCAGGGCCTCTTTTGTTCCCAGTGCACCCCTATCCATGATGCATCGGCATGCAAAATGACAAGTATGCATGTGAATGATGTGTGAAGTATGTGGTGCATTTCTAGCAAGGTCCGGGTGCCGGAGGCCTAATTATCTTTCTCATGTGTCAAGGGTAATGTTGCTGCTGTGTTCCCAGTGATATGATCAGGGACTGTTGATAGTGAGGGGTATGTAACCTTGCATCATTGTTGTATGTTTGTGAATCCTGTGTGTGGCTGGCTAGCTTTCTGGGAGATTTGGTGTGCCTATTCACGATGGTACGAGGGGCATGTTGAGGGTATTGGTGACATGCATCGGGAGGGGGTGGGTGGGATTCACCCAATCCCGGCACACATACATGGCAGTGGTGGTGAGCAGGGCCAGCTGAAATGATGCAGAGGAATCCAGCCTCAAAATGGCAGTCAGCTGAGACATTTTGTTTCCACTTGATGCATGGGACTCAGGGGAGCACATGTGATGGAGCCAGCATTCCAGGGACTGGCTTTACAATATCAGGTATTTTGGGCGTGTGACACAGACAATTTTCTTCCAACTTGATATGTGTGTGGACATGGTTTGTGCACTTTATGTCAAGGATATCAATGAGGTTGCAGTGTACTTTTAATGTTATGGGGCACACACAGTTCGGAAATCCAAGAGGCACATTCTCAGGGTGTTGTTATGGGCAAGCTGGTTTGGCCTAATTGCAATATTGAAGGCCATCAGGGATTACTGTGTGTTCCACATAGGTTGTCATTAATGCAAAGAAGGTTTGTACTTCTCAGTTCCCTGTGTCCTGTAACTTGTGCCCTTTGGCCTGCTAAGGACATGGTTTGTGTCTGTGGATGGGAGTGGGGGTGAAAACCCTCCTGTACCTCTACTGCTATGTCCTGATGTGTGGACATTTGATGCAGGACACAACATGCCACAACAATTTTTGCATACTGTAGCGGGTGCATATAGCAATACGCCACCTGGGTGGACAAGGGAGCGGAAGCGTGACCTAAACACTCTGAATGTGTGCTCAACTATGCCTCTAGTGGCTATGTTTGCTTGTTTGCTGCGCTGTAGTGCGCCTCACCTCGGGTAGCTGGATTCCGGATGGGTGTCAACAGGACTGGTAATAGCTGGTATGCACTGTCCCCTGCACATGAGTAAATGGTTATTTATTACATGTATTGTAATTTGT
The DNA here is from genome assembly GCF_040938575.1 of Ambystoma mexicanum. Taxonomy (NCBI): domain Eukaryota; kingdom Metazoa; phylum Chordata; class Amphibia; order Caudata; family Ambystomatidae; genus Ambystoma; species Ambystoma mexicanum. The sequence goes on from NC_090928.1 coordinate 375,470,696, forward strand.
GTGTTTCTGTGTGTCATGGGACTGCTTGTGTGTGCGTGATAGTTGACACTCACCCACCAGCCAGCTGTTTCCAAATGTTCTGGTATATGGGGGAGTTCTGGAAGATGTAGCTATCATGTGTGCATCCTGGGTAGTTGGCATGATGTGCCCCTAGGCATCACAGATCACCTGCAATGCCAATGTTTCCTATTGCAATAAATGTGCTTTTTATGCGTGAGCTTTCATTGAGCTTTGTACTTTCGACAGGTGGCCGTAAGATCGCGGGATGATCGTTCTCCTTTGGAGTCAACACGATTGCGTGTTAGCTTCTCTGAATAGGGTTTACTTAGCGCTAGATGGGGCGTGTTTGCTGTTTGTATGGTGCCTCCCTCCCCACGCCCATGTTCTTCTTCATTTTCCTCTTTTAATGTGGATTGTGCATGTTGCAACCCCTTTCTATTCTTTGTGCTGGCACTTCCCACGCCTCCCACACAAAGCACACGTGCAGAGTGCTAAATGAGAAGGGCCAGCGCAATGTCCGATCTGTGAATCACAAATTGGTGTTTAGCACGGTGCAAAGTGCACTTTCACATGGCAAAGTCACTTTGCACTGCGGTGAACATTTTGTAAATGAGACCCTACGGCTCTTTTTGGGAAGTTTTGCTATTTATAAGCAAACCAACTACATGAAAATGATATTGGTGTTTAGTGCACACCCAGCTCACACAAATTAAAAGTGCCAAGGGCGAGTATGCTCATCCTTTTTGCATAGACTTACATAATAGCCTGGCACTTAACCGTAGGCATGGATGAGGATTCTTGAACTTGGTCGCTATGCATCTCTTCTCGAAACAAAGAAAGTCCCCTTAGCCTTATGCGATAGACATGGGCCAGGTGCCTTCCGAATAGAGAGAGACTTCTAGGAAATCCTCCATTTAGAGAGAAAGCGAGGTGCCCTGCTATGAAACTTACTGATGCAACAGGTGGCCTGTCACAGCGAGACGCTTTATCAGCGAAACGCTCGCGCTTCTAATCTGCATACGATTATTGTAAACAATTGTGTTATTGTGAAACTGATGTGTGATAAATGTAAAGATAAATACAGTCTGCTCGAAGCATACACAAGTTGCATTTACATTATTTTCATGAGATGTAATTTGTTGGTTTATTCCAAATGTTTAAGAAAAACAGCATTATAATTACACAGTCAGAATTTTAATCAGAAACAAAATACATTTCTACACAAGTATAAACCATATTTTATGTAAATGCCATTAAAATCAACCTAGGAAAACAATTTAGAAGCTTATATAAACCACCACGCAATCTGTTGTGGGGGAACTGGTTTGAATGGCAAATCTTAGTCATTTTTTTTATATCTCAAATATAGTTCCAAAAATATATAAAGTAAACAACATACAAAAATATGGACCTTCATTTGTCAATATACTTCATTAACATACGCACAACCTCCATGTATCTTACTTTACCCATGTATAAAAATAATGAGAAGGAATATCACAGAAAGAAGAATGGGCACTGGGGACATGGGTGATGTACGTTTGGGGTACTCTTTCTCTGTGGGAGCTTTGTGTGGGTGTCCTTATTGACTACACAAATGTAGGTCAGCGCCACGCAGCCCAAATCATCACAATTCTGCCAGAAAAGCAATATTACAACAAGTAACAACGCACACACCTGCATTTCTTCAATGGTGGGTGTTTATACGTGTGTGATTGTGCTGATGTATTAGGAGGTCTATGGTTGGGTAATTGGTAGGCAAGTGTAACGGTGTGGTTACATAGATGCAGTATTGTAATGGCGGATAGCTTGATGGGTGTGTGGGTTGTGTGTTGATGAGTGAAAGTGTGTGTGCTTAGAATAATGTATTTGGGTGGATAGATTGGTCATTGTGTGTGTGCGTGTGTGTGTGAGATTGTGTGGGCATATATTTGGGTGGCTGCATGGTTGAGTGAGTTTTGTGTGCGTTCTGTGAATGGGTTAATGGCTGGATGGAAGGATGTGTGTTTTGTAAATAGGTGGGCAAGTGGGTACAGAGAAGCATGGGTGTGTTTGTGTGAGTCAGGTTGAGTGTTTAGATTAGTGAGTGAATGGAGGCATGGCTGAATGTGTGTGCATGATTTTGTGGATGGATGGGTGGGTTGGTGGGTGGGTGGATCTGGTGAGGTTCTGTGTTTGTGAGGGTAGCTCTCCCTCTCTCTTTCTCTTTCTCCCTGTTTCCCTCCCTCTCAATTTCTCTCTGTCTCGGTCTTCTCTCACCCTCAGACACACTATGACGAATCAACTTTCGAGGTACACGTTGTCCAGGGATGAAAATCGGTTTCTAAATCATCAATCAGCCCGACACCTCTAATACACCAGAAGGGATCCAAACAGATTGAAATAACAAGCAAAATATGAATCTCCTTGACCAATTTTTGCAACGTGGATGGAACTCCAGGCTTATCTCTGAAAGGATGTGGATCGTTGGTTAGTTGCAACACAGTGAAAATACAAGTTCCCAATGATAAAAGGAGTGTCCAGCAAAGGTTGTATTCAAAATATATACTTTATTAATCAGAACAGACAATCTAACAACATTACGAAATACAACCCACTCTGTAAAGGAATGCAGAGGACAGATAGTTTCAAAGAAGGAAAAGGGATGCAGTTTGGATACTGACAGGAGGGTAGTCGGTATGGTTAATAACCACAACAGTTTGTTAAGGTTTTTTGGCTTCAACACAAAGGGAGCAATGAGTCTTAAAATGTCTCTAAGGACCTTCTGGGATGGACCGGGGGGACAGAACGACAATGTACCTTGTGCTGGAGGTGTTCTTAGTGCTTGACAGGGTTGTGTCGGCTTCAGCGCACTTTGCAGGCTTCGGTGATAGAGTTTGAGATGGAAGTCAGCTGGGGTAACAGGCAGCAAGACGATTCGGAGAGCAAAGCTGGATGAACGGCTGCAGTATGGCCTACACTACGGCTCGGGTTAGGAATCATTGTCTCTGTGCCGATCCGCAGTTCTAAAGCACTGGTCAAGATGTCTCAGATGTCTTTAGCTGGCTGCGGATTGAGGAACTCGACTAGCTCAAAACTGTCTTTTAAGGCGTACATCAGTAGATGCTAGCAGAGGCACTTCTCCAATGTTCTTCAATGGGCTTGTGCTGTCCTTTAAGGTGGATGGCTCACAGCTGTGGAGTGTGTTGCAGGCAGCTGCCTTGTCCTTGGTTGTAGGTTCAGAGATCTTCTGGCACTTCCTATCCAGGATGTTTGCTGCAGAACCTGGCAGGGCACGATGTCTGCTGGATGGGTACCCATTCTGGAGTGGCTGGAGGGTCCTCTGAGTTCTGTATCTCCCTCTGTTTCCTGGTAGATGTTTTGGGGAGGGATCTTGCTTTCCTCTTTGGATATCCTGCTCTTCCTTCTCTGGCAGAAGATCTAAGGCAGACTGTACCTTCAGCCAGGGTCTAACGTTGAGTTCTTCTTTGTTACTTCTAGTGAAGTGTTCAGATGATCTCTCCAAATGAGGAGCTCAGCCCTCTTTTCAAGCCAAGTGGGCCACAGTGATTGGTGCATGGTATGCCTACCTTAGTGAACCTATCCTGGTGTTCCAACCAACAATCTCCTCTATGTGTTAGGTCATAACCATAGTGCTTTGCTACAGGAAAGGTAAAGGGGTACAAACAGGAGAAAGGTGTGCCCCAGAACTAAAATGTCTGAACCCTTCTCTCAACAAAGAGCTATCGGCTCACTCCCTTGTCCTACTAAATCTCACCCATCTTCATTTCTGTTGCGTTCAAAGAGTCTCTCTGGTTAATGGTCTTCAAGGTGTGGTCCCTGTTAAAGCAGCAGGTCTTCCCTGAAGCTGCTGCAAGACCAAATTCTCTGGCTCCTGCAAAGCACATTCCCATGCCTTATGGATGGGGTCCACCTAAATGGGTGGTCTATTGTAAACAACAAACTCAGACATGACAGTTCACTGGCATCTATACTGAGAGGTGGGAGCTGGCTTCAAGTTGACACAGTTGCATAAGTAAGGTTGGTGGGTTTCCTGTCCCCTTTTGTTATCCTCGGCAGCTAAGCCCCATGTGGGCCTGTTTGAAATACCCTGTGTTGGTATGATAATTGCTGCCACCAGCTGCAGGGCCAAAAAAAAGGAGCAGGGCGGATCCATGGAGACTTTGTCAGTTAATCAGGCTGACCAAGGCAGGTGGAAGGTTGGTCCTCCCCATTCCTGGGGATTACATTGTGCACTCCTTGGCTGTCACATTCCAACTAAATATGAGAGGGGCGGGCGGCGCCTGTAGCCGTTCTCAAGCCCGGATTACACAGGTCTATGCTTTTGTCATGCTATGACCATAGGCAAATGTATGTGGCTTCGCCCCAGAAATTTTCCTGAGATTGGACTAGCATCATTTCATTTAATTAAAAATGTCAAAAAGCCCAGGCCAGCACATGCCCACCATGTGGATGGTTGAATTCCTCACACACACACCAGACCTAGCATAGACATCGGAAGTGTAAAATGTCATATTTCCTAAGCATGTGCACCACAGGCAGCGTAAGCACAACATCGACAAGATACAGTTAAAACATGGGCAACAGTGGGTTAAGCTTCCATCTCACAGAAAACTGGTAGAGTATGTACACCAGAATTGCAAGACTCCTAGGCGCACATAGGGCTGAAGGACAGCAGCAATGCAAGATTACCTCAGACACAGATCAGGTGCACAATGGGCAGAGTGTTGTTGAAGATTGTTCATGCTGTGAATATGCTCAGACGGCCTGTACCTCTATTTATCAGCGCTTATGCTTATGAATCCAAATGTCACTCCAAGACAAACTGGTAAGCCAACGATGAGTGGCCCACTATATAAGAAGCGTGTTCTTCCAGAGCAAAGCTGTAGTGGAACCCAGCACATTGCCAAGACAATAGATGAATGGAGGCATAACAATACTCACAAATATCAATTATCTATTGTACATTTTCATACTTTTGCCATTTGTTCATTTTTAATCATGTGTTATGTCAGAAGTGTTATTTATTTTGAAAAAGAGTAACATTAAAAAACAATTGGTTACAATTCAGGTGTTATAGCTTTACCATTTCTTATTTTTTTTATTCTTGCATGTTATTTGGACCTAGTGCTGCTTCTCACCCAATGTTTGGGGCTTCGCGGTGGGACTAGAAAAAGGGAGAGAGTCTGAAAAGCAGACCATAAAAGAGAATGATTATGCCAATGGAAAGCAGATATGTCAAGTGCAGTACAGTTTCATTTCCGGTTTCTCCTGGAACTAGCTCCATGAATCAAAGAGTAGATTGGGCAGTCAGCATGGTAGCCATGACTAAACGAGGTAGTGAATAGATGAGAATTGCAGGAAATACTTACATGAGGTGGGTTGAACAACAGTTTCAAAACAGTGGCAGGTGGTGAGTTTTTTAACTGGAGGAGGGTACATATTTCTCAGTAATCAGTGTGAGTAACCAAGAGTAATGAGATGGACCAAACTGGCAAAAAATGGGTTTAAATTATGCCTTTTAGAGTCAACTGTCTGTTAAAATATGGATTGAAAAGCCATATAATTGCAATTGATTGTGTAGGGTAACTCGTAAAAAAAAAAATCATCTCCAGATCAGCAACAGTGCACATGATCATTTTCTAATACATTTGCATGATGTCTGTGCCACATAATGTACCAGCATTGCCACTATAGGAATCCATGCAGTTTGATCCAGCCCAGAAATGCCAGAATTGCCACTGTAAGAAGACATTGTCAAACTGGTTGTGCCAATACTTGCTAATATTGTCACTGCAATAAGACATGTTCATGCTGAATGTGTGAATATATGTCAGTATTAGCATGATAAGAACACATCACGCTAACTGTGCCAATGCATGCCAGTATTGCCACTCTATGAACACACTCTAGTTGGTATAGCCAAATAATGCCAGCATTGCCACTTTCAGAAGACATGTTTATACTGGCAGTGGGATGATGATGTCATGCACACTGCTGATTTGCCCACTGGAAAACCTTGCATAATGCTCTTTACTCTTGAAGAATCTCTAGATGCCCTGCTTAGGCAAATAATTCATAACAAATAGTGCCCCAATTATTTCTGTATTGTGTGAAAAGGCCAAAAACAAAGAGGTGATGGCTGGAAGGTTTAGAATTAATCTTAACCACTGGCAATGCTCTGGGCAACCCTCCAGACCACCGGTCTTCGCCTGCCAAGCCATTACAGAAGGGAAAGACCATATGCAAATCAGGCTTAGCCCCACCCCAAAAGGGGCAGTCCAGCCCGAACTGCTAGGCCACATCCCTTCTGCACAAGACCACAAGCATCCCCAAACATGTTTCGCCCTTGTTGGGGCTCATCAGTGAGGAGTAGCTTGGGTCTCTAGGCCCAGCAGGCACGGGACCCACGTCTGGGCATACCCGTCCCACTCGGGGTGACATAGCAAAAACAAAGAAGTGATGTGTGAAAAGGGCTCCTGCTTGACTCTTAAGGTGTGCGTGGGGGCAGCTCAGTGAGGCTGGGTCACAACTCCCACAACATTATGTGGTGCTCTGGGGGAGTATGATGAGCTTCCCCTGGTCTTACTGAGAACAGGAGCCAGGAGCAGGGGACCTCCACATAAATGATGACACTGCTCCTGCCCCTTTAAATCAGTCTCAAGCTATCATACTTAAGTCCATTGACCTTGAAAATTCAAACACATTGGGCCTCATTACGAGTTTGGCAGTAAAATTCGCTACCGGCAATTGCACCCGCGAATGGGCCGTTACGGGGCCATTACGAGTTGAATGGGCCGGTAATTGCCCATTCGCGGGTGCCGGTATGGCCCGGCTCCCAATCCCCATGGGGAGTATGGTTGCACCAGCACCGTTTATAACGCTGCCAGTGCAATCATGAGTTCTGCTCGCAGGTGCCGCTCTGCACGCCTGGTCTAACCAGGCGTGCAGAGTGGCACCCGCAAGCAGAACTCGTAATGTGGCGGTATGGTAACAACAGCGCACCGGCGTCGGTGTTGCCTTACCGCCACATTCGTAATGAGTCCCACTATTGTATATCGTGCTGTTACAATCTAGACTTATCAATGGAGAAATCAGGAATGACAAGCTTACCACTCCTACAGTGAATGAGAATCCGACTGTGGAACTCAACGGGTGCGCCCATGTGCACATGCACAATTCTCCCCTATTCAAGATGGCAGGCTATCCTCCTAGAGGCTTGATTCTCATCAGGAGAGCAATGGAATTAAATCACATAAACCTAGACACAGAAATCCCAATTGATCCAACCATTACCTGGAGAACTAATAATCCCTTCCAGCAGCAAATCCTTGCCGCAAGCTTGGCCCAGGGAGAGGGAAGGAGCGGCTATGAAAAAACATGCTTATAACAGAATGATGTTGGAGCTTGGAGAAGCAGGGCAGCATATGAAGGGTCCGGGGAATTGTAGGTGCAGAAGGGAGTTGCAGGTGCAGGAGGAAGTGGGGTTAGTTGCAGGTGGAGGTCCACGGGGGGTGAAGGTGCAGAAGGAGTTGTGGGAGGTGGAGGAAAGGAAACCGTCACAACTAGAGAGGGGCTGGAGTAATAGAGCAAGGAGGGGTGACGACAGCAGAAGCAGAATGGCCACTCAAGGGAGGAGTCTCAGCCCCCCAAGCTCCATCCAGAAAAACTCATTTGAACAAAGAGACTGTAATTGATTCAAGTGGAGACTCAGACAGAAAATGTTTAAATAGAGATATTGCCATGTGAAGGAACTGATTAATAGGCGGGATATACCTCTGGACCACTTTCCCAATGGACCAACCAGGAGAGGAACCCAAGAGGTAACCCCGGAAAACCTGTAATCGAAAGAAAGAGTTACTAAAGAAATAGGAGCAAGCCTAGCCAGAAATTGAATGTAAACCTAATCCATTTGCCCGGAGGGAGAAACTGGAGAGAACATCTTGTGACATTGTCATCCTGGCTAGAGACGTGTAATACCTTCATTGGTGTCCAGTAGACGGAGCTAAATAGTCACACGCAGTTGTTCCATGAGCCTTTCAATGCTGCCCTGCAGCAGCTGCGCTATTGCACACAAGGCTCCCAAAACAACAACAATCCCCTCCCAGCCTCTAAAAGCAATTATAACCAGGTCCATAGCTGCAGGCGGCATGAAGGGGCCCAGCCAAACCCCGTTTCTGTTTGGCCTATCACACATTTCAACGGAGGCTAGCAAAGGTACCGCGAATGTACAACAATGAACGCAGTTATGCAGTGGATGCTTTCGGCAGACGCTGAGAAGAGGAAAATGTATCAAGCAAGTATTTCCCCCAGGAGTGTAAAAAGCTGTTTTCTGGTGCTTATAGAGCACACATCCTTTAGAAGTGCGGAGTGGGGTCATTAATGTGGTTTAAGACAGCTGTGGAGACAGGTTTATGGCTGTAAGTGATATGCACTGTTCACTCTTATCTGAACACAGAGCTGTTTTCTTATTTTAATAGAAATAACCTTGCCCATTTGACCATCTCAAGGAAAACAGCACCTTTGCCAATAAAAAGCACTGGAAAGCTTTTGTCCAATTTGTTTTCAATGTAAGGATTTTGAGCCACCTGTAAACACTGTGGTTACTCCTTTGGGGCTCCCGTTTATAGTGAAAATATGCACGAGATTTACCTGGGATAACCTTTCTTTAGCTACGTGAATTTAAACGTTCCCTTGTGGTGGTAAATGCACAGAAACAACATTTAAGAGCAAAGCTCTCTCCAACCGGCGGCAGCGAACCTTCATGTGGCATGTATGTCATGCATGGTATACATGTAGATCATTACCGGCAATATCATGTTTAACAAAGTGCCTCATGACGGATCCCTCCCTCTTCAAAGCGCTACAATAATAGTTATTATGGTTATTCAATTTCGGGGTACTCAGTTCGTTGACGTTAGGAGGATGGCAATATGAGTTGGCTGACAGCTGAGGTGGCACTGCTGGGAATGCTACCTCTGAATGTATGTGCCACACAGATCGTTAAAGACTGAGCCATGTTACATGTTCATGAACATATGACTCGTGCTCACATGTATACATGCACATAATTATGACATTCCATTCTTGGGAGGAAGACGGAGAGCCAACTAGGAAGATGGAAGGCAGATAGAAGTAGGTAGAAGGTTGATGGAAGACAGCTGGGCATGTACATATAATTATAAATGGGTGTGCATACGGTAAACACATAACCTCAAGAAGCTGTAAAATGTGTACACAGCAACTCTGCTCCAATGTGTCTGTTTTGTGTTTAGCATTCCCGCTGCTTTTTGGACAGCTCTCGGGGCCCAGCCAGACGTCCGTGTGTGCTGTACCAATGAAAGTGTTCCAGCCCGTGGCATCAAGCAATGCGCAGACATGTTGGACCGTTTTCTACACGAGGCCCCATTGGCAGCAGCGAACACATGGATTTGGCGGCTTTCAGGAGGTTGTTTAATGGCTGAGATGAAAGGAGGTGGAGTTTCCGGGAGAAGAGCATTGAGAGTGACACGTGTTACCACTCGCCAGGTTTGGAGGCACCATGTACAGATGGGGAACCTCAGAGTGATGAACCTTGCATTGAAGGGGTTTTTTTTGTATCTAGATACAACCATTTCCTGTTCCGAGCCTATGATAAAGCAATCGTAGCTGAAGTAACACAACCAGTGTGACGAAATCCAAAAATGAGGCGAGCAGCACAGTTTTGTATCCTTTAGGGTTTTCTAAGCGTCACGGCCTACCATGGCGTGAAGCAGCTGATGCAGAATGTTCCAATCACAAGGCGCAGCCCAATTCTCTGAGGGACAGATCAAAGGGGAAGCGCACTCCGTGTGGAAGGTGGAAGTGTTGGGAGGCTTATGGAGACTAAGTTTCCACATGATGAAGAAGATGGCTGAGAGACTAACCATTCCGAGTGGGTATCGGTATCGTGCCCCTACAGGGCGGCCAGCTGAAATTATTCAGGATGATTGGACTGGTTAGGCCCAAAAGTCGTATTTTGCAAGCATCTTTTTATACATATAAATATGAATAGGATGAAGAAAATGTAACATGAATTTACCTAACAAATACGCACTAGCTATTGACCACCGAGCTAAAGCAAGACCCACAATAGATAGGTTCAAGATAGAAAAGCATCATGAAGTGGGGCACAGAACGATAAAGATTGGAAAGAATCCTGAAATATTGTGCCTAGAAATGGTCAACAGAAGAAGCCATGATGGTTGTGCTAGGCATGCATACACTAAGAGTCTGGAAAACATCAACACAAAGGACTGAAGGAACACTAGGTCAAAGCTATAAAGTACAAAATCCAATGCAAACATGCAAAGGCAAGGTGCCAAGTGCAAAAGGGGGAAACTGAAGCAATTGATAATATACTGGGAGGCAGCATCCAGGTCTGTCATATCAATAACATTACAAGATAAACACATTATAATAATGTTGTGTATATAGGATAGCGCAATCAAATGCTCTATGGTCACACAGTGGACATCGATCAAAAATAGACCAGTCAAGGGAATCGAGTTAACAAAGGGTTTTAATTATAATCCTGTACAGGATAAGTCAAAACAAGAACATGCTGTCTTGATTAAACTTAAATATGTATGGGTGGAACTTCTTCTTGGTGGGATAGTGCTCTGGGAAAATTTCTCCATAGAAAATGTCTTGCATGATAGTAAAGTGTTCCAACAAATGTTCTAACAATAATCCATGTGCCAATGGACTGGATGTCCAACAGCACATCCATGCAATGCTTTTGATCTCACAGTCCGGGTTTGAAGGGTTTCCCACACCCTATATTTTCACAGTTCTTGGGCTCTTTTCTTCTTAGATTCCTGTCCGAGATGATAATCAGGTACTAGGGACCTGTGGTAGGATTCTGTGAGTGGGCCAGAATTGGCAGGCCTCCCAAGATGGTCTGAAGCAAGAAGGTGACAGGAGGCTGACCTAAGGTTCGGACAGTGTTTACTGTTTGTCCCTAGCGTCTTGCCTCTCTGTCAGGGTTTGGCTCCTGGAGCCACCTGCTCTAATCTCTCTCTCTCTCCTTGCCAGCATCTCGCCTCAAGTCTCACCCCCACAAATCCTTGCCTTTTGTTATTTGCCTTCCTGGGTAAATCCTTTATTTATCTTAGAATCCACCACTTCTATTTTAACAATTTCTCCACTCACAGTGTTGCTCTAATATCCATTCTCCTGGTCCTTTAATAAGCCTCCTGTTCCCCTCCTCAGTTTCTCAAACTGCCTCCTCCTTCACCTCCTGGAGGATAACCAATGTTCCACTCTTTCTTCTTTCTGTCACCTCCTTTTCCACATTCCAAAGGTTTCTCCTCTCCTCTTCTTCCCTTAATACTTCCACCGCCAACTCTGCTTCACTGCCCTCTATCTCCTGCTCTTTCCTGATCCATCCCAGATCTGAAGGTTCTTTTAATACCTGTCTATTCACCTAACATTCTTCACCACGTGTACCCCTCTTTAACAACACTTAAGGTATTATAAATATCTTCTAAATTCCCCCTTCTTCACTCACTTCAACACTTTCCTCAGAGCAGCCAATGTTCTCCACTTCAACCCTATTTCTGTCACTTTTTGGACTTTCTTTTCTCCATCGTTCTTGGTCCTCCGTCTCCGTGCCCACTCTGTCTCTCAAGTCAGTCCTTGTGGGTTTGCCTTTACCCAGTCATCTAGGTCCTCCTTGAAGCTTCCCGACTCCACCTTTCCTCAGTCTTCTGGGTCTCTGCCACAGCTTTCGGCCATCTTCTCTCCCCAGGCTCTAAGGGGCTGTGCTCCAGTCTCATTCCCCCCATCCTCCCCAGGCTTCAGCGGCTTTGATGTAGTATTCTGCCTTCAGTTCCTTCTCCAGCTTCTTATCTTCCCTTCTCCAACAGCACGGAATAAGCTCTTCCTACTACTGCCACCACCTACTACCCAAGCCCTTGAGGATTTGTATGACTGTGTCCCCTTCTTCCAACTTCCTCTGTTGGAATGGGGATCAGGTTTGGTGGTTTTACATAGGGACCTTGGGAATCATAGTTCTCTGGGCTTGGATGGGTCTGGGGCACATCTTTGAGAACAATGTCAACTACATTTTAATTCCTAACTCCCTCTTGTTCTTTAAGCTGCTGGCTGACTGTCTTAGGGATACTTTGGTCTACCTCAGATCTCCCTCTTTGTTTAAGGAGGTTCCGGAGAAGCTTTAGCACCTGTGTTAGGGGAGCAGAGCATACCAATGCTGCTGGCTCCACTGAAATGCTGCTTCTCTATTTTCCTAAAAGGGCCTCAGTAGCTAGTGTTACCCTCTGATGAAGTACTTTTAGTTTTACAAAGGTAGCGGGCGCCCCTCTCTCGCAAGAACAGACATGATAACCTGTTCAGTGGTTATTAACCACTTGAGAGTTCGCAGGCACTGCTTTTACTCACTGTGCCTTTCACAGATGGGAAATATCCATTTGCATATCAGTCTTTGTCCTGCCCAGGAGCAGTCCAGCACCGAAATACAATGGCAATTCCAATCTGAACGAGAGTACCACCAGCAACCCCATACACGTGTTTCACCCTTGTTGGGGATCATCAGTGAGGTGAAGCTGATGCCTCTCTAAGCACAGTGAGAGGGAGACCACGTCTGGTTGCCCCCAGGAGACCTAGGGTTACCAATCCCAGGTTCCTTAACAAATAGTTTTACAAAGGTAGCGGGCGCCCCTCTCTCGCAAGAACAGACATGATAACCTGTTCAGTGGTTATTAACCACTTGAGAGTTCGCAGCCACTGCTTTTACTCACTGTGCCTTTCACAGATGGGAAATATCCATTTGCATATCAGTCTTTGTCCTGCCCAGGAGCAGTCCAGCACCGAAATACAATGGCAATTCCAATCTGAACGAGAGTACCACCAGCAACCCCATACACGTGTTTCACCCTTGTTTAAGGAACCTGGGATTGGTAACCCTAGGTCTCCTGGGGGCAACCAGACGTGGTCTCCCTCTCACTGTGCTTAGAGAGGCATCAGCTTCACCTCACTGATGATCCCCAACAAGGGTGAAACACGTGTATGGGGTTGCTGGTGGTACTCTCGTTCAGATTGGAATTGCCATTGTATTTCGGTGCTGGACTGCCCCTGGGCAGGACAAAGACTGATATGCAAATGGATATTTCCCATCTGTGAAAGGCACAGTGAGTAAAAGCAGTGGCTGCGAACTCTCAAGTGGTTAATAACCACTGAACAGGTTATCATGTCTGTTCTTGCGAGAGAGGGGCGCCCGCTACCTTTGTAAAACAAACTCTGATGAAGTACCCCACCATCCAAAATGCAGTCCGACAGGGCACTATGGATAACGTACAAATATATAGAGTACCTGCTGGAAAGGTTATCATCCTCTGAGTTAAGGCTCCTTAGTATATTCAAGTAGAGAACTAACCATATCAGATCTGCGATAACATAGCTAACATAAATAACATACATAATTAATAAAAGCATACCATGTAATACCATGTTTCACTCCAATGTTGGGTGAGGTTGCTCAGCTTTTCTAATCTGGAGATACTACAAAAATCATTTCACTAGCTGTAAGCACTAATATTTTGAATGTGTTTTGAATTTGCTGTGGTACTTTGAATATTCACAATTAAAAGGAGGTCAAATAGAAGGAATGTGTGACAATCTACAAGAGATTTGTCGTAAGGCTTTCAAGGAAAACATTCCCCAATAGGGACATTGATGTTGAAAAGGATATGCAATATCCCCCAAACTTGCTTCCAGATCATTGTAATAAATGTACACTCGTGAATCATATGCTTAACGGTACTTTCCTCTGCAAGACATGACCGGCATTTGTTAGCATTAATTATCTTAAAATTAAACATCTTACCAAGGCTCTGTGAAGAACAGGAAGCTTTGGGTCAAAGCTCCTCCTGCTGATATTGATTTTGCTCCAGATACAAGACCGGTCATCACGATGCCAATCCATTCCACAAATCCAATTCACATTTTCATTCCAAGAATCCTTTGATGCTTAGTAGAGGATAGAGGGTTGAATCCGTACAGGAGATGGACAACCTCATGAATCACAATCTGTTTCGATCAGAACACAACATAGGGCCCAACAGAAAGGGCAGGCTTTCAACAATAACGCAAATATGTTTGGATTTGTATTGCATTCCTGCTGCTTTTAGGCAGCTCTCAGTGCTCAGACAGACTTGGGACCAGTTGGTTGTACCATTGAAGAAAGTCAAGCCAGCGGCGTCAAGCCCTGATCGGATAGGCTGGATCGTTTATTGCATGTGTTTCCAGACTTTCAGGAGGTTTGCTTCATGCCTGAGATGAAAGGAGATGAAGTTCCAGGGAGATGTATGTGAGCTAGAGTAATGTACCGAGGCAATGGAGAGAGACGAGGAGGAAATGTAGCCCCAATTTTATCGAAAGATAAAATATCTTCTTCCATATAAAATTGGAGGAGACCCTTTATACCTCTATCAAATCTAGGCTTCCAAAGCATGGATTTCACCTTTATTTTAGTACGTTTATTATGCCAAGAATATTGAGACACAACCCTAGAGCGATTCTGTATGTGTGGAAATAGGAAATCCTTAAGACGGTAGGAAATACTATTGATGATAACAGGCCCAAGGGTTTCAGATTGACTAGTTCTATCAAAAATAGAAAAGGGGATTACCAATGCCTTTTTCAAGAATAATCCAAGTTGGGAGGCTAAGAAAATTATGTGACATAATCCAGCATTAATGTTAATGTAAATTTGCATTTATTTCAGCGCACAAAGCCCTCAGACATCTAGGCGCTAGTTACAGAAAGTGCATATGAAAGGCAGTTACAGGTAAATTGTATGAGCAGCACAAGGCTGCACAAGTCATGATAAACATTCACCTTGCTAAAGAATAAAAACAGTATGATATAACCTACAATTAGGGACTTCAGCCCCATCATTATTCTTTTACCAATTTAGTTCTATTAGTCCATCATTTCATCCCTGAGCTATCAATGTTATGTTTGGGGCAATGTGCAATCAGGGAGAGTAATTCTGATGTATATTTTGTATCAGGGGAAACGTGGGCAATGGAGTTAAACAGATTCTGGAAATTAGAACCAGGATTATTTGTTGTCTTATATTTGACAGCAGGAATATTATTATTTAGTCTAATAAATTGATGAATGGGGTTGAAAAGCTTTAAAACCAAGAACGAATACAATAGGCGATAAAGGACAACCTTCCTTTTTTGTTTTTAATCGAGCAACATCTAGTTCGGGAACATTTTTCAGCCAACCCAAAGCAGGCGTGCACAATTCATATTAATCAAACAAGTTCTTTTTATGAACCTGGGATACGGCAGTTTCACAGCATTGATTCCGTACAGCCTCCCTTCCCTTTCCAGACAATAAAATAGACAGGTTTACAGAAGGTCTCTATCATAAAAACAGAAATAATCAAATCAATTTAAAATATAAACACATTCTGCACCTGTTCTGTTCTCCATAAAATCTCAATGTCAGTGATTTCTACCATGATGAATGCTCACATCCTCATATACTGATTAATTGAATCATCAAACTGAATTTAACTTGAATGTAGACTTTTTAAACCACCCACATCACTACATGTACATTTACTTTCCCCCAAGGGAATATTCACCATGCTTTAAAACATGAATGACTATTCAGGACAAAGCTTTCATTTTATAGAAAACAAAATTAAATCAGAACATCCCTTCCTATCTAAATCTCTCTAGGTTTAATTTATTGAAAATAAACACCTCCTCTTTACTATATAGACATGTCAGTATTTTTGTTTGGGTTATTAGGGGTCGCTTGTGACACCTGTAAGCCTAAACTATTGCATTAGATTACAGATAGAGAGTATTGGCATATGATGAGGCACCCACAGGTTGTAGGTGTTGTTTGGCTATTTGTCCATTCAATGACTGCCACTGGCCATGCTAATCCCTATGGCCATTCCCACCCAGTTTCTACTCCTCCCCATCCAAAACACATTCCCATGGGAACTCTTTAATCAAGTCTTGCCATCCAACTTTGCACTCAAAGTGCCTGCCAGTGTTTTTTCAAAGCAGTCTTCTGAGAGTTAATGACTTAATTGGAGTTGTAAATCCACTACTGTTGTAATAAAAATGTCTTAACATGATTGCCTTCAGCCACTGGATGTATACGCATTGTGCATGGACTTCACTGAAGTCCTGTTACAACAGGCATTGTCAAAGCCATCGGTATTGGCTTTTGTATAAGTATTAGGCAGTTGCCAGGCACTGCTAGTAGGTACTCGCACCATTTTGCTTCTGCTACCATCAATGGCGAGTTAATGCCACTACAGCTGTGCCTGAGAAGGGCATTTACCATGCCCACAAACTGTTGGGACTGCAAATGTTTGTTTAAGCCGCCTTCTAGGAAACTCAATTTAAAGACAGGCTACTGGACATTCCTGCTTGTAAACCACTTGCAAAAAGAAAATGCATATCTTAGTGTATGTTTGGGAGATTCCCTTCAATGGTGCTTCTTTTGTGTTACTGTGCAAAAAGTGTTAATCTGTCATTTTTGAGAGGACAATTTAAATTATGAAAAACGGGTGGCAGTTAAACCCTCTCCCTATTTACCTAAGTGGTTTAAAGCCAATAACAGGAGCCTGCTCAGTGATCTAACCAAGGAATGATTCAGAGTAAATTATTTTTCTAGGCATATGTAAAGTGAGATATTATATGGCTCCCATTCTGTAGTTGGCTCTTACACAGAAAAGATTCAAGAATCTCCCAATATTCACACCATTTTGGTCTATTTTATCACATTCACGGTTTCCAGAAGCACTTACACTTCTGAAATATTTATTAATTTCCCAGGATTTACAGGCAATTTATATCCCGCCTCAGTACTTTCACAAATAAAAAGGGCTGTGATTTAATCCATTCCCCTTTAGAATATACCTCCTCTCAGAATGATATTTCCCAAAAGCATAATACTTGCATAGGAATTTATTTTGGCTGTCTCAAATACAGGTAGCTATCCACTGAAGGGCTGGCTTGATTCCCGCCCTCTAATAAGGAAGATGGGTCATCTTCCCTCCACTGCGTGGTGTCTCTCCTTCTGTATTAGGCCTTTCTGTTTCCTTTCCCATTGAGGAAGGCCAGGGGTTAAATACCATATAAGCCTCTCACAGTGGTCTGCCAGTAATCTAAACTGTGTTAAAATGAAAGCCAGTTTTTCCATTCTCCCGCCTGTTGTTGTCTATTCTTCTTTCTATATTCTTCTTCCAATCAGTCTGGCAGTCAGTCTATCAGTGTTCCAACAGTGACACCACACAAAATCATCCCCTGTATACTGAATAGTAATGAGGAGGGCAGTCTAATGGGAGTAACTTCTAAACCCAGTTTCCATCCCATTTGATGTGATATCATCATGGAGATTTTTACATTAAACAATTGTGATTTTCTAAAACAGTATGTTCTACATATGTGATTAAGTTACAGATTAGTTTTCCAGATTGCTCTCACTCAGGTGCATCAAATGATGCTAATCTATCTCCGCACGGCGCGTGATGTGCACATGCCAGATGCTTGTTTTTTATTCTCTTATAACTTCACTCAATGATTGTATTCCCATCTCATAATACTTGTCTAGCCACACACATGCTAGGATATATGGATCACTGATGTGCAACATTACTGCATAATTAACAAGTATAAACAAATGTAACAAATATAAATAGAAACATAGCTTTAATATTCAGCTGATAGAACTTTTTATCATGAACAATTTAAAACAAAGCTGCTACAGCATTTCTATCAAAAGATATTCAAGAAAATGTGATCCCATATATAAAATTTAAAACTGCAATTATTTGTCTTCCCATGTGATGGGCTCACAAAATATGGTACATCCAGTTCCTGGCCTGGCAACAGGCCATATGCTGTCGGTTCCATTGCGGGTCAGTGCTGGGCCATTTACAACCCCTGAGAGGGTGGTTGTCATGGAACTCTTTGTCAGAAAGTTCTTTGAAGTGCAGTTGCTCAAAGTGATTATGAAAGCTTGCTGTCACAAATGCTTACTTTGTGTCTGAGCAAAGGTGAATTGCATCCTTAATGGAAGACATGTTTGATGTGAATTTCTGATCAGGTACACTGCAAGTCCGCTTCTCAGGATATATGTCTCTGAATGTTTAGGGAATTGTTAGTTAGACCCAGTGACAAATGAAGTGTGTTAATGAGAAGTGTTTGTTTTCCGCACAAGGCCTCTTTTTGGGAACAAACAGACCATTTCGTCCTTTAGTAAATCCAGGCAGTGTCATAAAATGTATAGCCCAACCTAAAAGGCCTGGGTTTCATTTCTGTGAGAAAACAGCCCACCTGAACTGTAGCTGGAGTCAGAAAAAAACTATAATTTTACTTTCTGCCCCTATGTTGCTGATTCATTCACAAATGTAGGATTTAAAATCACTCCACATTTACATGTTTTTTGTTGTTCTTTAATCAGGGGCATTATAACATGTTTGCAATCAGGCTCCTGTCGATACAAATCTACAGTTCAAGTCTCTGGGCTTCATTACAAGTTTGGTGGTAGCGTTGCCAGTAAAATCGTCAGGCTGCTGCCAAACTTGCAAATTTTTCTGGCTTCCACGAATTGGCAATTACCGGGTCATTATGGCCCCGCCGGACCCGGTAATTGCCCATTCGCGGGTGCCAGAATAAAAGTGTAGAGCAGGTCCCAAATAAAGCCTGCACTCCAGTCGCTCATTTTGAAGTACCAGGAACGTTCACACCAAAATATGTGACGTATGATGAGCAAATAAACCAGCAGAGAGCCGCAGTAGGGCTCTGCCCAGTACCCATCAAGAGCAATACCTATTGAAGTACCAGTACCCAGAAAACCATGGACAGTAAGGTATCCATTGAAAAAGCCCTATCAGCAAATGAGACGAAATGAAGATTGCCTAAGTACCGTCCCGGAAGAAACCAAGAAGGCTTTAATGGAAGAAAATGGTGACGTCACAAGGACACGGACGGACTCACAGATAGAAGGAATGACACAAAGCAACGAAATGCCATGAATAAGGATATTGTGAACCTAGAAGAACCTAGAAGAAGAAAACGATATTGAAATACAAAGAAGCTTAAGCTGTAAGCAGGATGAAGATACTCAACCAGCTAACGCCTGTACATATGCTTGGAACCACAAGAAAGCTAAGAAAACAGTATGGCTTGCTATGCTAAGTAGAATAATAGAGCGACAACCGCCATTATACATAATCTACCTCAAAACGAAGCACAGTATTATAAGTGTGATTCTACTTTGCACTAAATGTAGAATCAACTCAGGTTACTAGAGGCCAAACAAGACAAGATTTGTTTTCCAGCAAATGAGAAGAGACAGCTGAATCGAAACTCAGCAGATGCAACTCGTGCCAGGAGAGCCAAGGTCATACCAGTAGAAGGAATGAACAGTAGCTATATATAATTGAAACTTAAGAACAGAATATCCTCTCTTTGAAAGGTCGAGATAAGGAGGCATAGGCAGGTGGCAAGCCGAATAAGAATTAAATGCACAAACTGAGACAAACTAGAAAAATTCACGGTGTGGGTAACATGTGACCAGCTCAGCAAGAAGGAGCACAGGTTCACACCTACTATTGGCATAAGGATGCCTGTGCCATTAAGCCCTTACCGCCACATTCCGAGGTCCCTTAGTGGGTCCCACTAAGGCCGGTTGGTAAAACCAGCCGTCCTTAGTGGGACCCCCTAAGGCACCAGAGCGCTAATAACGGGCCCACTATTTGCGGGCACATTATTAGCTCCCTCCCCATTCCCATTGAGCCCCATGGGGGCTCTAATGGGAATGGGGAAGGGTATTTTGAATGGGGACTTACCGGGTCCTCCAAGGTTGGAATGACCCGGTAAGTCCCCATTCAGAGAACCCGGATCCGGACACGACTTTGGAGGCAGCCATGGTGCTAATAATGAGACTCATAGTTTCTGAAGTGATGATTGATTGTAACCTTAATTGGTGGAAGGCCGGGTAACTAGAGGGCACCTTGCACCTGGCTGACCGTTCTGCATGCTGCTAAGCAAAGTGGACATTTATGCATGGGGTTGATGCTAACCCAATCACAATGGACCAAATAATCTAGGGTCCTATAGTTAGTAGAACCAAAGGGACGTCATACTTTTAGTTATGTCTACAGTAGTCATGTTTGAAGGGAGGGCTTAGACACCCACCTGACAGTGTTTACCCAATCCCCTCCCTCCATTACCATATACAGATATAGTACCTATATTAAAGTTACCTTTTCCCTACCAATAGAATTGCATGTTAACTTTTGAGTGTTAGACGTCAATTATGACACGTTTTGAGTATAAATGTCACTGCTTGTATGAAGTTCGTTGGAGTTGAAGGGAGACGGGCTATCGCATCACTGCTGATTGCCATGACTCCCTGTTTTTTGTACTTGTCATTAAACGGACTCCCTTTGCCAAACCATTGAGTTGTCCTTATTGATTGGTGTTGGAGTAATAAATCTGCACCCCCATTCATCTCAAGTTGCAGCTATCTCGTCTTAAAGTACTCTGGGAACGAACCTCTGCTATATGGGCCGGCCAGGGGTCTCCTGAGTACAAAATGCTCCCCATTCCCTTTGAGCCTCATTGAGCCCCATAGGGCTCAATGGGAATGGGGAAGTCGGATGCACCGGCACCATTCTTGAATGGTGCCGATGCATCTGACATGCTCTGCTCGCGGGTGTCGGTCTGCCCTCCAGGTCAGACCTGCCGGGCAGAGATGCACCCACTAGCACAACTCGTAGTTTGCCGGTCCGGTAGCAACGGTGCTGGTAGCTTAACGGCACCATTACTACCGGACCGGCAAACATGTAATGAGGCCCTCTGTATGTTTCATGAAGAAATCAGAAATTACCTATGCCTCAATTGGGTTGTTTTTTTTCTATTAAATGCTGTGCTTTTCATGCCAAATTGACTGTTCTCCATTAAATACAGATTGTTGTATTCTTCCTTGCAACTGAACAGATTTCGTTTTTGGACCTTGTCATTTATTGTAAACATTAAGAATTTTGTTAAAGCTGGCCTGCTGACATCATAACATTTTCTCTCATGTGTTTCTCACAAATGTTTTTTGCTGGATGCAGTTCATATATTTATTTTTCAATGTGTATTTTCATTTGCATCATTCATCTCCCTACATTAGTGCTTCTCACAAGGGGGAAGAATGTAAAGAAATGTTCACTGATAAAGATAGATGTTTTAGAATTTGAATAAAGATGCTTAATGAAGGAGATAAAATTAGAGCCAAACCCATACCAAATCAATGATTCAAACAGATAACCCCACAGGATCAAAGGTTCTTTCAGCACTTAAAGCAATTGCCACAAAACTATTAGCTGATTTAAACAAATTAATCTACACTTAGTTCTTGTACATTTATTTCATCAGTCATTTACTTCTTCATGCATTTACTTCTTCTGACCTGTACTTTGTCTGCATCTTCACATTGTCAAGATGGCAATGGATATGGTAAGGTTAGCTGTAAGGTTAGGGTTGGGGTCAAGGAAGGGTTAGGGGAAAGTGATGGGTTAGAAAAGAAGGGGGTACAGTGGGTCTCCCCATGTAATGACTAAATGAATGTTAGAAGTGAAAGACAGAAAAATTAAAGGTATAAAGAGGTAAATGTGACAAAGTGAATGTATGGCACAGTGAATGGCATACATGCGTTGATAATATCAAAACGAGTCTAGGGTTAGCAAAGGGGAAAAGCTCTTTGACAAAACCAGTTTGAGGGGTTTTAATCAAAAGGGGAAAAAAGGAGGCATCAAGATGACTAGCAATAATTTTCGCAAAACATGTGAAATCTGAGTTAATTAGAGAAATAAGATCAACGTTTTCTTTTTACGGGGGCTCACAGTGTTTACCATGTTTAGGGGAAATGATTAGTATAACTTCAGAAAATGACCCTGAAGATACCCTAATCAATGAAAAATCAGAAAATAATTGAAGCTATTTGATGGCATAAAAATAGGCAAAATCAGCATGCTAGTCAGAGGAAAACCCATCAGGATCTGGTGCTTTACTATGTTATGTTTTTTAATTGCTTTATAAGTTAAATTTATGTGGATGATCAAGGGAACTAAGGTCACATAGTGGGTATTAAATTATTGAAGAAGGTATTGCAATTCACATTAATGATGTGAGAACGAGAACTTTTTGTCCAATGGAAAAAGATCTAAGCAGAGCTTTCCTATTGCAAGAGGTCTTTTGGCTTCATTGCGTTTTAACTAAGTGGGCTTCAAATTATTGTCCTTACAGTAGCCATATGTCCCTTCAATTGCTGGGCTGTTTGGAAAAGGGGTAAGATGGATTCCTCCCATCCCTCCCATGTCTCCAGCAACATGTCCAGGACATCCTGTGGCTCTCTATCATATATTAATTCAAACAGAGAAAACCCTGTTGAGGATTGTGGTGATTTCTGGATGCTAAAAAGGGCCCAAGGTATCATGATGTTCCAATGTTTGCCATCTGCCTCAACTAATTTTATAAGGACGTGTTTCAGGGTTTTGTTGAATCGTTCCCGCTAACTCATCTGTTTGCATGTGATAAATGGAAGTGGTGAGAGTTTTTATTCACAGGATTTCCTTAACCTCTGCCATCGACCGACTCATGAAGATAGTCCATTGGTCAGTTGGGAACTCCTTCGGGAACCCAACCCGTGGGATGGAAGGAATTAAATGTTTTAAAATGTGCTGGGTTGCATTTTTGCGTAATGGAAATGCTTCGGTGTACCTAGTTGCATACTGCACAATTACCAATATATAGCGGTTTCCTAACCTAGGTGGCTAAAGGTGTCCAACTATGTCCATGCCTATGCAGGAAAGGGGCACACCAATAATATGTAAGGGCTGAAGTGAGGCAAGAGGTGGGCATTTAAAGATTTTTTTTTGTTGACACAGGGCACTAGTAGGTGCACAATTTTTTGCACCAGCGTAAATTCCGGGCCAATAGATATGGCTTAATATTTGTGCCTGTGTTTTGGCTGTCCCCAAATGACCACCAGTTAAATGGGAGTGAGCAATTTCTAAATCCATTCTTTTTTGACTTTTGGGTACCATTATCTAAGACCTAGGAGTACTGCTGGAACTAACATCACCTCTATACTGTATCTCAGAGTGAAGGAAGAAGAATGGTCCCCCTTTCTGTCTGCCCTCCTCTTCAGATAACACATGAAGGAAAGTTTCAGCTAGCAAAGCCACCGCTTTGGTACTAGGAAGGTGAGCCCACTAGTCGCACACCCCTAGTGAAAATGGCAAGCAGTATCCCACTGGCCATGCCCCCCCCCCCCTTAGAAGACAGGCAATCCCTAAGTAGAGCTATGTGTTATCCTCCCTTGCCTCAAGAATCCAGTGAGACTGTTGGTTATATGGGAATTGACAAATTTAATGACTTACCACTTCATATATCCATGGCGTGTATGGTTTCTGACCCTATTCAGACGCAGTCCTCAATGATGCCCGAAGAATGGGAGTTAAGACCTCCCCCTCACTACATAAAGGGAGCAGAGCCCATCCGTATTGGGGGATGGAAAGAGTGAAGCCCTGTTGAGCTAAATGGTAAGAATCTCCTACTGGGAAATATGTCCTAGAGAGGCAATCAAGCACCCGGTGTGTGGCTTTGACATGAGGTGGAGCATGTGGAGCACTAGGGAAACTGGCTGAAGCACAGAGCCAAGAGATTTGGTGCATGAAACTTGGTGGAGGGTGCCGGAACTCCAAGCCACGGTGAGATGCAGAACCTCTGCCAACACCTTGCTAGAGGGGAGCAACCGTTTCAGCCACCATAAAGGAAGATGGCTGAAGGAAACAATGCCACCTCTCCAATACGCCTGACTGGAGGAGCACCAGAGGAAAGCACAAGGTACGCTGTCACTCAGGGAAATTGGGAAGTGGGTCAAAAGGCCGAGAAAGACCCCAAAGAGGGTTGAAAAGGAAATTGACGCAAGATGAGGTGAGAAGTGAATAACCCCAAGCAGGAGTAAGGGTGAACAAACCCTGAGGTGGATTGAAGAGAGACAAAACCTACAACTTGGTTGGAAACTCAAGGCCCTAGGAAGGGGCATCCAATTAGAAGCAGTATAGTGTAGAATATACCTCGAGACTCTGTGGAGGACAACACTTGGAGAATACTTGGTGTGGACTTATAAGGCCAAAGCCCTCCCAAGGGTTGCAGATGCCTGGGACTGAGACCAAGTGCCTCATGAGGCAGAGAGACAGAGAGAGAAAACTGGTTCTAAGACTCATACACAACCTCAAGGAGGGGAAGGTGGAAGAGATATTTCACTGCCAGATTACTTGAACTGTGCAGTCGGGCCAAGGACAATGGGCCTCATTCCAAGTTGGGCGGTAAGGGATACCGGGCACCAGTAAGGAGACCGGTGCTGGTAATCCCTTACCGCCCTATACAAAGTCCCTTGGCGGGGTCCATAAGGAACGTGTGGTCAGACCACACGTCCCTTATGGGTCCCGCTAAGGGACCAGGGCACTAATAACAAGGCTTGCAAGTCGCGAGCCCATAATTAGCGCTCTCCTCATTCCCTTTGAGCCCTATGAGGCTCAAATGGGAATGGGGTATGGCATGTTCAATGGGGCCTCACCGGTCCCGCCAGGGTCTGACTACACCGGTAAATCCCCATTGAACTAGACCAGTGCCGGACCCGTTATTGGTGGCAGTCATGGCGAAAATAGCGCCATGACTACCACCAATCTCAGAATGAGGCCCACTGTCTCAAGACAGTAACATAATGGTGGAGTCAGACACTAACCACCATTTGACCATTAGGCAATAGACCCCTATAATTGTTTGTTAGTTAATTTTCTGTTTATTTATCTATTTTACTTATTGCATATGGTTAAATAAAATCCAACCTTTGCAAATTCATTACAAATACAACATCATTACATCAATACATTAATCCAATGATCACAATCCTAAGTACAAAACATTTAAAACCGCAATCATGTATACAACCAGCAATTAAAATCTAAACAAATAAAAATCCATTACAATTATTATAAATGACACAACTGTATGTTTAAAAGATAGTCAATCATTATCCAGATGTTCCTGCAGATGAGGACCTTTCAGGAACCCAAATACTGGCAGAAAATAGAGGTAGGACTACCCTCCAACAACGTAAGCAATACATTCTCAGAATCTTCATAAAGACATTAGTGTGAGAAAGAATAAGACCAGATGCTTTATTATTTCTTCAATTGTTGGATTCCAAGGCCTGTTCCTTTCCAATAGCCCTTCTCAATAAGATTTGATGGGTGGGAATAAGATTATATCTAAATCTAAAACTCATATTGTTATTTGCATACAGATTTAAATAGGGGTCTACCATACCCAATTCTTTGTGAACATAACTCAAGTGGATTAGGAACTGAAACTTATGTATACTTTCAGTAGTTTCAATCCAGTCTCTGGAGAGAAATTGTAAACTTATGTATACTTTCAGTAGTTTCAATCCAGTCTCTGGAGAGAAATTGTTTTTTTCACTAGGTGTGGTGTATGTACTAAATCACCTAGACTCATACCTAACACATTCAAATAGGTTGTACAAAAGTCCATCAGCACATTAACTACTAGAGATGGTATTGCATGAAAACCTTCATATAACGAGACTTCAGGAGAATTCATTATATTGCGATAAAACATCAAACATCTCCAAAACACCTAAATCTCTAATGAATTCAACCCCAGCTCAAATCTTATCATGACCACTGGTTTATAGTTGGGTACATGGAGGACCTTCCACCATAGGAGGGCCTCAAAACATTTGAGTATACCCAAAATTGCCTGGCTTTAATTCCATAAAGGATTTTGGGAATAGTTTTCCCCTCATAGAAATGATTGAGTGGTTTGATTGAAAATGTGCAATATAATGAAAACATTTTTTGCATTTTTCCCACCAGAGTCCTACCTTATGTCTCTCAAATTCTAGGGGAACTCTTTTTCTTGGTTGATTAAATATCGAAAAAGACCAGGTAAATAAAATGACTACACATATTTACAGTTTAGTATCACCTATTTTCCAATAAATGTTGTCACATTTCTTGATGCTGAGATTTGCATTATTTTTGTTTCACTAGGATTTATTTGGAGAACATTTTCTTTTGCATAATCCACAAAGTGATTTACTAATCTTTGAAGGCTGATAGGGGTACAATCAATAAAAAGGAAATCGTCAGAATAAGGGGAACAAAAAAAGTCTTTACCAGCTATTTTAGGGGAGACAAAAGAAACTGAGCTGAAATAATCCTCAGTGTCTGAAATCTACAGAGTAACTAAACGTTGGGTTAAAATAAATCCCTTTTGAAGGCCTGAGTTGGATGGAATTTTTCCAGAGAGACCCCCTTCGATGTTCCAGCATTCTTGTATGTTATTGGGAGGGTAAAGTGAATATGTTGCCTATGTGCCACCCTGTATCGATTTAAGGATTTTAGGTGTGTGAAGTATTGTTAAATCCTTGCTTCAGCCGCCTAACAGTGACTACTCTTCACTTTTAGTCCATCAGAGGGTTACAACATTATTGTGAATGTACTTAGGACTATTGCTGCGCTAGGAAATAAGACAGTAGGTATAGTCTATATGAACACAATTTAGAGGGTTTATTGTATGTTACAAGAAGAACGATAAATGCTGTGAGTCATTCACATTTGAGCCAACATAGACCTGTTGATTGTACGTCCTTCCGTTTCGCCCTTTACCGTGCTTAGTCAAGGCATTGCATTGTACATATATTAGGCGAGTACACTCTGATCATTGGTTCTCATAGCGCTGTACATTCGTTACATCCGTTAATATCAGATTACAGATTATCTGTCTAATACATGTCAAAGAACTTTCAATATGCATTTGTAACTTCTTACAGATTGTTGATTTAGTACATTTCATAGCACTATAGAAGTGCAATTAATTGAATCATTAGTATTTGATTTAGACATCTCAAGTATTCGTTTCATACATTCATGTGGATGTAAACATTGGAATAGGTTACAGAGTCTTCTTCTTCTACAAGATTGTATGGGAAGGAAGGCATAGGGGAGGAAGAGGAGAAAAAACAGAGAGTTAAGGAGGTTGAGAATGGGTCTCTATATACTGTATTATTGTTCACCATAGAGAACAATATGTGGCATTGTTCCATGCAGTGTTCTGGTGAGACAGTTCATGGAGTGACTCATCGTTATGAGTGAGATGCTGTCATCGGATTGTATCCATAGTGGTTATGTCTAATTTGTGTGTCATCCAGTGGGTTGTATTGTTCCCATACAAGGTTGTGGATTGTTGTGATATTATGATACTTTGGTGAGGCAGGTGCTCACTGTTTTATAGTTCAGTAAAATCTTTCTGTGGAATCATATGACTGGTGTTTTTACCCATGCATTTAATCACAGATGTACTGTATTGTTAGCATATCGCTGCCGCCATCTATTTCTTTTAGGATAATCCTATTATTGCTGAGTTAGGAGAAATAAACTAATTTAGTAAATGCAATATATGGTGATTATAGTTGTGCCTCATATAGCGGGGGGGCAGTGGAAGTGGTATTTATGTATATTGTATCTGTATAGAATGGTTGTTGGTCCTCATCATGGTGTCATTGTTCCATGCAGTGTTCTGGTGGGAGAGTTCATGGAATGACTCATCATTATCAGTGAGATGCTGTCATCGGATTGTATCCATAGTGGTTAGGTCTAATTAGTGTGTCATCCGGTGGGCTGTATTGTTCCCATGCTAGGCTGTGGATTGTCGTGATATTATGATACCTCAGTGATGCAGGTGCTCACTGTTTTATAGTTCTGTTAAATCTTTCTGTGGAATCATATGACTGGTGTTTTTACCCAATGCGTTTCCTGACAGATGTACTGTATTGTTAGCATATCACTGCCGCCATCTATTTCTTTTAGGATAATCCTATTATTGCTGGGTTAGGAGAAAGAAACTAAATTAGTAAATGCAATATATGGTGATTAGGGTTGTGCCTCAAATAGTGAGGGGGCGGTGGAAGTGGTATTTCGATTTATTGTACCTGCATAGAACAGTTGTTGGTCCCCATCTGGTGACGGTTTTCAGGTAAATAGCAGAGAAGCAATCAATGGCCTGGTGGGCTAAACAAAGGTTTTCATTTTAGTCCGTGTGCACCGTTTCATCATCAGTTCAGTGGTAGAATGGTTAGTTGCCCTGCTGAGAATCTAGTTGCCGGTAACAGAACTGATCTTAATATATGAATGTTATATTATCACCTTGTCATTGTCCGGGAATCAACTTACTCAAGGATGACGGTGCTCCGTTCTTGTCCTGGGGCACCGCCATCTTGTGTTCTTTGTTTAGTAGTGATTGACATGATGACGTCACACCTAACGCATGTCGCGTAGCAAGTATGCTCGTATCCAAAGTCTCTTACTGTCTATTGCCCTGAATTGGTAAATATTTCATGCTATGACAAGTAAATGAAGTCAAGTTCTATGTGGGAATTATTTACTTAGGTTACTCATAGTCCTGTGTGGGTCAGTGTAAAGTTATTCTGTATGAACAGCTGCCCAGCATAGTAGCGGTGGACTTAAATTAGGGCTAATGGCTAGAAGGTCTCTGTTGAAGAAATGCATAGAGTATTGGATCAGGAAACTGAACTAAAACAGTTGCTCATAGGTGTGATTATTGTGGAAATGGGAAGTCCCATGCTGACATATAAACATGCATTGCTTCCTAACTGGTGGTATTATGAAGGTGGCCATAACTGCGAGCCAGTGACTAGATCATTATTAAGGAGAATTCCCATATTGTGTAGCAGCCCTCCTAATTCCAGTC
This sequence comes from Ambystoma mexicanum, assembly GCF_040938575.1. NCBI lineage: Eukaryota > Metazoa > Chordata > Amphibia > Caudata > Ambystomatidae > Ambystoma > Ambystoma mexicanum. The sequence goes on from NC_090928.1 coordinate 375,499,570, forward strand.
CATAGGTTAATGAGAGAAAGCATCAGTCATGGGATGTGCCACACTATGTGGTGGTGGTGTTGGAGGGTTCACTGAGGTTGTGAGGTGGTGATCTGTGTTAGTTTTTACCATTCCATTGTGTCATTGGTAGGCATGTGCCATGGTGTTAGTGCCCCTGATTCTTCATTGGGTTACAGAAATCTATGGTCATCTGCGGTGGTTGCTTGGTGTTTTACTCATATTCATAAGCAGTAGTGCATCTCATTAGCTGTGTTAAGACCTTCATTAATGGTCCTTAATTTGCAAATCATCTTGTGTTCCTCTTGTCCTAGTCTCTTTTCACGGTTGCCCATTCTTGGGTCTGATTTGATATGTCTAATGGCAAAGAATTTTACATTGGTTGACTTGTCTTTGGAGTGTTCTTTGTTCCAGTGTTCGGCCAGTGCTGTTTTCCTCTCTGGAGCGACTAGGCTGCTTAGGTGTTCCCTTATTCTTATACGTAGCTCTCTTATGGTGCTTCTTATGTAAAGTGTGTCACAAATGCAGACAATAACATAAACCACATGTGTTGTTTTACAGTTTATGAAATCTTTCACAGTGATTTGTTGCCCTTGTCTAGTAATGTCTGATTGTACATTGTTGATGGCATGTTTACACATACTGCAGCTGGAGAATTTGTAAAAACCTTGCACTGATCTGCCTGTGATAATATTGGTTTGCCATTCTTGAGTTCTGTTGTTCATGTAACTGGGACTCACTTTCATACCAATGGTGGCAGCCCTGGTGTAAATAATGCTAAGTTGTTCTGTAATGTGATCTTGAAGGTCAGGATCTAACCTTAGTATGGGCCAATTTTTGCGAAAGATTCTCCTAACTTTATTATTTTCATTAGGGTATTATGTGATTAATCTGACAATATCTCTTTTGGATTCATTTGTTTTGGTTCTGGGTTTGAGTATTTCCAGTCTAGTCTGTACTGTTAGTGTTTCCCTGGCTTCTTTTGCATATTGTGGCGAGTATCCCCTGTAGAGGAATCTATTCTCAATTAAATCACATTCTTTTCTGTATGTGGTGTCAGTGCTGCATTTTCTTTTGGCCCTGATGAATTCTCCCATGGGTGTGTTGTTGATGGTGTTTCTTAAAGGTGAGCTTTCTGCCTGTAAAGTAGCATTGGCCTCTGTCATTTTGCAGTATGTTTTGGTTTGGATTTCCTTTTCTTCAATAAAAATGCAGAGGTCTAAGTAATTGATCTCATGTACACTTATTTCTAGTGTGAAGGTCAGTCCAAAGTCATTCATATTTAAGAATTCACAGTCATCGTCAAACTGCTTTGCATTGCCTTTCCATATGATCAACACATCTTCAATATATCTTAGCCATTTTACCACATGTTTGGAAACGTTAGGAGGGGTTGTACCATGTTTTTGCTCGAATTCTCCCACAAACAAGTTATCCAGTGACGGAGCAAAGCTAATGCCCATTGCTATCCCTTTCGTTTGCTGATACATTTTGTCATTAAACAAGAACACATTGCTTTAAAGTACACATGATAATAATTCTTTTACCATTTCCACCTAAGCAAAGTAAGATGCTGATACATTTTGGAATGTCAAATCAATGTTGTCCAGTACAAGTTTGTGATCAATGTATGTATAAAGTGCTTTTGTGTCCATCATTCCCAATATGTAGCTATCTTGTCATACAACACTTTTGAGATGATCTAGTACATGCATTGTGTCTCTTGTGTATGAATCCAATTTCTATACTTCAGGTCTTAGGATGTTGTCTAGAAATCTGGAAATATTTTCAGTAATCCATCCATTGCCACTGACTATTGGTCTTACTTCAGGATGTGTCTCCTATTCCTTGTTTATTTTAGGGAGAAAATATATGATGGGTATTTTCGGTGTGTCAGTACACAGGAATGATCTTTCATCATCATTGATCTGTTCTTCAGCATGATGGGGACCAACAACCGTTCTATACAGATACAATATACATAAATACCACTTGCACCGCCCCTCCCGCTATATGAGGTACAACTCTAATCTCCATATATTGCATTTACTAAGTTAGTTTCTCTCACCTCACCCAGCAATAATAGGATTATCCTAAAAGAAATAGATGGTGGCAGTGATATGCTGACAATACAGTACATCTGACAGGAAACGCATGCGTAAAAACACCAGTCATATGACTCCACAGAAAGATTTTACAGAACTATAAAATAGCGAGCACCTGCCTCACCGAAGTATCATAATATTATGACTATCCACAGCCTACCATGAAAACAACACAACCCACCGGATGACAAACAAATTAGACATACCACTATGGATACAATCCGATGACAGCATCTCACTGATAATGATGAGTCATTCCGTGAACTGTCCCACTTGAACACTGCATGGAACAATGCCACCTATTGTAATCCATGGTCAACAATAATGCAGTATATAGACCCATTCTGGACTTCCTTAAATCTCATTTCTTTTCTCCTCTTCCTCCCCTATGTCTTCCTTCCCATACAATCTTGTAGAAGACACTGTAACCTATACCAATGTTTATGACCACATGAATCTATAAAATGAATACATGAGCTGTCTAAATCAAACACTATGATTCAATGAATTGCACTTCTATAGTGCTATGAAATGTACTAAATCAACATCTCTAAGAAGTGACAAGTGCAGGTTGAAAGTTCTAGGACATGTATTAGACTGATAAGATGTTATCTGATATTCACAGATGTAACGAATGTACAACGCAATAAGAACCAATGATCAGAGTGCACTCACCTAATATATGAACAATACAATGCCTTGACAAAGCGCAGTAAAGGGTGAAACATAAGGACGTACAACCAACAGGTCTATGTTGGCTCAAAGGTGAATTACTCACAGCACTTATCGTTCCTCTTGGAACCTACAATAAACCCTCTAAACTGTGTTCATATAGATTGTGCCTGGTATTTCCTAGCACAGCAATAGTCCTACATACTTGTATGTTAGAATTTTTGTGGCGGCCTCTCAATACATTTATTAGCCCATTTGGGATACTCCATTCTGATAATTTAGCCCATAAATGGTGTTTATTTTCAAGATCAAAGGCAGAGCTTAGATTAATTGAAGCAATATAAACTGAATCATAAACTCTCGCTCATGCCAGATACTGCATCAATCTCAGCAAAAAACATTCAGGACCGTACTCTGGTTCCTACAAAAACCTGTCTGGAAATTGTACTGCCTACCGGCCTTCATAGCCCAGGCGTTAAGATGAGTCAAAGTGATGGAAGCAAAGGTTTTGCTATCCGCATCCATCAACATGATCGGCCTGTAGTTACCAGGGTCAGTCTAAGAGCCACGTTTATAAATGTAGACAACATAGGACGTCCCCCACAATACAGGAATTATTCTGGTTTTAACTATATCCATAAAAAATGTATGCAAAATAAAGGCCCATCAATCCTTGTTTGCTTTGAGAGAGAATTTGATAAACCATTAGGACCTCTTTCCCTGGACGAGCTGGCTCTCTGTATTTAATCCTCAATATCATCTTTAGCTAATTGTAATACCCAAAGGTCCTCTACCCCTGCACATATACTTACTATACACTTCTCCTCTACTCCTGACTCCTTCTTATAGTAAATAGAGAATGGAGAAACCCATATACTTTCTGGCATGGGAATTGGCTGAGGAACAGGCTCCGACTTACCCACTGAAATGATTATTTTGCACAAATTTACAGTATCCTTTATTACCAAATACCAATAAGGGATATTGACTACTGATACTAAATTGATGGGTATCCTTTCTCATGAAATTGAGGAAATTAGGGAACCTTGAGTTGGTGAAGCTATGGCATGCAATAATATTAAATTGACTAATGTAGAATTAGTGATAAATACTAGCCAAGGAGCAAGCACTCCCTGCTTAAATAACATGAAAGCCCCTCCACTTCAGAAAAGGAACAATCTAGTGAATACAAAATGTACATAAAACACCAGGTCTCAGTGGCATCCCAATCATTAGGTACTTCCCCCCTACCAGAAATGATATGTGTAGAAACAGAAAGGGGCTTTGAAATTGTTCACAATAAAACTCAGAAAGGGAAAAAATCAAAAATGAATCCTGATTTGGGTAAAATGGATCGCATGAATAGTGAAAAATCGAACCATTGTGTTAACAATAATGTGTTATTTGACCTGCAAAGGCCTGATGAACAGGTGGAGGATGTGGCAGCTGACCCTGTGCATGTACCCCCAAGTGCTGTTCATGACCCCACTAAGGAGGATCCTCTGAATGAATTGGAAGCAATACTCTCCAACCCTAATATTAAACCATCAAAAGAAATACGGATTGTAGATTTATACACCACTACTGCAAGTCCCTTTTTAAATAGGTCTAACATATTAGACATATTAGAACTTCTTCAGCAAGTACAGAAACTAAGAGCCATCTCTTCACAAGATCTGTCATTGGTGGAAATACCAGGTGTTTCATGGGGGGAAAATTGGTCTGTAATCCACTTGGTTTCCCCCATTGTTACAAAGGTGATTATGTCACAATTTTCTAAACTTTTGAATATGGGATACAGCTTTGGGAAACAGGTGGATCTAGGAAAAAAGGTTTCCATCATTGAGACATCAGGCAAAATGGGTGCGATAGTGACAAGCGGATCTATAAAGGACATTGTCACTAAGATCTGAGAAACCCTATATTTGAAAGATGGTATTAGATTAAATGACCACAATGCTGTTGTGTAACGATCTGAAATTGACAATGTAGCATGACCTGATGACATTTGATATAAAGATCTGAACATTAAGTCATGGACTACCAGATGTTTTAGGTCATTTACTTCTAACCCACAAGGGTTGCGCTACTTGACAAATTCTCATATTTTTCTTCTTCAAGAATCTTGGTTAATGAAACCGTTCTTTTTGGATGGGTTTCTCATTGATCGAGATAGGTGCAGGGATCCCTCTTTTTTGTGTGGGGGTTATACCGGGGTTACCAGTCATTTGGTCGAAAACCAAATGATCGAATGCCATTTGGTCGAATGCCAAATGGTCGAAAAAATATGGTTGAATATTTTTTTTTTTTTTTAATGGGGGGGTTTCCCCCCAGTGTGGGGGCCTGACTCTGGAGGGTTATACCGTGTTACCAGTCATTTGGTCGAAAACCAAATGATCGAATGCCATTTGGTCGAATGCCAAATGGTCGAAAAAATGGTCGAATATTTTTTTTTTATTTTAATGGGGGGGGGGTTTCCCCCTAACCTCCCTTTTTCTTTATTTTTTTTACCAACCAAAAACGAAAAATATATATAAATAAATAAATAAAAAATTCGACCTTTTTTTTCCGACCAATTGGTATTCGACCAAATGGTCATTCGATCTTTTATTTTCGACCAAATGACTGGACACCTTATACCGGAATAGCGAAGGAGAGAGAAGAGTCAAAAGCTACCGTTATCATTGACACACAGTAGGTATCACTGTATTTGCAGTGAGGCTAGATTCACATATACTAGCCTAAGAAGATCACCAGGAAAAGTAATGTCTTAAAACAAAGTTGAATTTTTTGTGTGGGGGTTATACCGGGGTTACCAGTCATTTGGTCGAAAACCAAATGATCGAATGCCATTTGGTCGAATGCCAAATGGTCGAAAAAATGGTCGAATATTTTTTTTTTTAATGGGGGGGTTTCCCCCCAGTGTGGGGGCCTGACTCTGGAGGGTTATACCGGGGTTACCAGTCATTTGGTCGAAAACCAAATGATCGAATGCCATTTGGTCGAATGCCAAATGGTCGAAAAAATGGTCGAATATTTTTTTTTTTTTAATGGGGGGGTTTTCCCCCTAACCTCCCTTTTTCTTTATTTTTTTTACCAACCAAAAACGAAAAATATATATAAATAAATAAATAAAAAATTCGACCTTTTTTTTCCGACCAATTGGTATTCGCCCAAATGGTCATTCGATCTTTTATTTTCGACCAAATGACTGGACACCTTATACCGGAATAGCGAAGGAGAGAGAAGAGTCAAAAGCTACCGTTATCATTGACACACAGTAGGTATCACTGTATTTGCAGTGAGGCTAGATTCACATATACTAGCCTAAGAAGATCACCAGGAAAAGTAATGTCTTAAAACAAAGTTGAATTTTTCTCTTTTTCAATAGACACACATTTAAAAATAGACATGTGCCTATCTGGCACGTAAAGATATGCAGAACACAAATCAAAATGCATATGTGTGGGTTAGTATGAAAAGATTTCACTGTTGTTTCATGTACTACTGCATGAATAGCAGTATGCAATCATTGTCAAGGTGATCAAAAACCGAGTCAAAATCTAGCTCAAAGAAATATGAAGGGAAGGCCTTATGGTGGACTAATCACTGGTGTTACGGTACAACTGAATGCATCTGAATTTGAAATAAATATGAAAGACGATAATGTGCAATGAACTATGGTTAATCTTACTTCTGGAGGATATGTGGATAATATTTAATTTATCAATGTTTATAATCCTCCTGGTAATGTAAGAACATAAGCGATTATTACTCTTGTGGAATTGATAGAAGAGAAATGGTTAACCGGCCATCCGAAATCCTCATACTATATTGTGGGAGATCTATACTATCAGCGCCCGCTCTTCACTGAAAAGGGGGATTGCTCAATCAATAAAGGCTCAATTAGGCTTAATGACAATGGCATCCAAGCAATTGGCTTCGAGGTTGAAGAAACAGAAACTAGAACCAGCAAATGGTTGTCATTTATTTGCTCGAGCCAGCTGATTCAACTAATTGACGTAAGCAAAATCAGCCCACTTAATACTTGGTCCAATGGACCTAGAAAGTCATGGATAGATGTTGTACTAACAAATGCAAGAATCTATGAAATAGTAAAGCATTAGCAACTGATTTTAAATGATCTAAGTGACCATGTGGTCACTGAATTTTCTTTGGGGAAAAATATCAAAAATGTATTTACACAACTCACTGGGAATTACCAACTCAATAATGGGGGGATAGAATAAAATGGTCCGAATGAAACATACTGGGTTTTAATGAGCTAATGGGCAAATCTTGTGAATGTAATGTCCAATGGATGAGGCTAAATGTTGAGAATTACTATCATGCAATGCACCCCCTCTTTGGGCAGTTTGGTAGATTACAAAAGAAAGTCTATTTAGACCCCAAAGGGTAAATTGTGAAGGTAATTGTGAAAACGATTATATAATTGCTGAAAAGAAAAAGCAATTACGTACTACAATTATAGAAGGAAAGAAGGAAAGAAAGAAAGAAAGAAAGAAAGAAAGAAAGAAAGAAAGAAAGAAAGAAAGAAAGAAAGAAAGAAAATACTACTGCTCTAGTACAAGCTAGAGCTATTATTACATTAAAAAATGTGATTTAACAACTGGGTAAAACTACATAAAGGATCTATTGCTTCCTCAGTGGAAAATCATGAGAAATGCTTTGAGAGGTAAAGACATGGACAGATTTGGGTACAAATATAGTAAACACAATTCGGTAAACTTGTCTAAATATGAATTAAACCTGATCACAAATAATACATGGAAAAACGACATACTCAGAATGTATTAGAAAGAGAATGCACCTGCCATTGAACTTAATTATGAGGAAGTACCAGAAAAGAATGTCTTTACTTTCACAGAAGTCGATATTAAACTTATTAAAACCAGCTTTAAATCATCAAGGGCTTCAGGCCCTCATGGTCTACCCAATATTATCTTTAGGAAAACCCCCCAAATTTGGGCTTGCATTCTCTATATTATTTTCCAGGAGATTGCTGCTACTAGCCAAATCCTGCTCAGCTAGAAATATGCAACACTTCTTCCTATATATAAAAAAGGATTGCGCGACCTACCTTGATTGATTCTAGCTCCAAAATGTTTACCCACACTCTTTTAGGTTATATAAATGATTTCCTATCTAGAGAAAATAGTTTAAATTGTCAAATTGGTTTTAGGAAAGGCTTTAGCACCTTGTCAAACCTTTGGACATTAAGGTATTTTTTTAGATTGACTTGAATCTCTAAACTGAGAACTTTGCATATATGTTGTATTGACTTCTCAAAGTCTTTTGACACTGTTGATCGCAATCTGCTTTGGGAAAATTTGGGAAAAAAATTGAAAAAAAAGGACTACACGCACAAATCCTTTACTTTGTGAAAGCCCTATACACTGATCCCAGATCTCAAATTAGATTCAATCAGGAAGGCTTGCAGAGTGAGGAAATAGGGACTAACCAGGATCTAAAACAGGGTTGTACTCCTGCACCCATATTGTTCAATATTTATATTTTGGGCTTGGGTAACGTTATTTTTTTAAGTGTGGCAATAGCCCCCCAAAGGTTGGCCCTCACCCAATCACCTGGCTGTCTTATGCCGACAACATCCTAATATTAGATTAGACTGCGATTGGCCTGCGATTGGACCAATTTGTGGTGCGCCATGGACTTTTAATTAATACAAATAAAACGAAAGTTATGATTTTTTAGAACAATAGAAATAGCATTAAAATATATAATTGGACAATTGGTAACACTCGCCTAGAAGAAGTGACTATGAATATTTATTTGGGCATATTAATTACTACTAAAATGGGCAAGGATGCATTGTCTAATTCTGTAATGAATAAGGCTCTGGCTAGATTTTGTGCCATCAAAGATTTCTATCCAAAAAGGGACTGGCCAATCTATTGAGGGGTTATTGCTACTTAATAAGGCGTGCATTGTACCTAGTATTCTCTATGGCTTGGAGGTTTTTACATCTGAAGAAGTAAAATGGCTAAACATTCTTGAAGGGAAACTGTGGAGGAGAGCCCATGGGCTATCCAACTCAGTTGCAGTGCAAGCCATCTGCAATGAGTTAGGAGTTATAAGTTTGAGCCTGGAGAAAAAGATTTGTATGTGCATATTCTATTTTAAAATTCTCGAAGACTGTTCCAATGACAAACCCATTTACTTGTATTATAATGTCCTGATTGATTTAGAACACCCCTGCTCTGCATTAAAAGTATGGATAGGGGAAATAGGCACATTCGTAGATGAAATAGGTTACATGCCGTGTGTTGAATAAAACCTTGCAATAAAATGCAAAAAAAGAATGAAAAAGCAAAAGTATGGGGACGCAACCACAGATGTGCTAACCTTGCGAGAACATCTTCCTATTTTGACTATGTTCTACAAGCCTTTCTAATTGAAAGTAAGGCATTTTATCATGAAACTGAGATTAGGGCAACTTCCGACATTATCACGTATTCGGGCATGGTGGGAATCCCAAAGGGTGAGCGATTGTGTAGGCTCTTTAAAGTGAAACTAGGGACAAGACGCCACTTAATGACAGATTGTGCTTAATTAACTGATCTTTATGAAAAAGGCTAAGCAAAATTGGGTTATGATCTACGCTACATACATCATTATCAGTTTTGGTCTTTAATTTATGCTGCTGAGACTCTAGTGATGACTTTTACTGTCTTTTATATATGGCAGGAGATTTTAAAGAAACAGACCTAACATGATAGCTTTTTATTCTGTATTTCTTCAATGTACACATTGTATGATTATGTGATTAACAATGTGTGATTTTATATTTATTCACTTCTTGTGTTATAAGGTTATATTTAACCAATAAAACATGTTAAATAAATAAATACATAAATAAATAAATAAATAAATAAAAGCTCCAACATCAATTGGCCCTCAGTCTACAACCTTTGAGCATGATGATTTCTAACCCAGTTTTTGAAGAATTGCTTTACCATCATTACTTTACAACTGCTCGAGGCATCCCCCTTCCCATTTCTATTTATATGTTTTATCTCTGATTTCATGGATTTCTTCCTCTCATGTAAGATAGCATCACATCTATGTACATGACGCCTACCAACCACCTTGGGTACTTTCTTCCAGTTTATATTACCCACAGAATCGTTTATAATAAGTGCCGTTATAGGATTAAATAAATCAGGTGTAAAGGTTTCAATACATCATTCATCTGTGGATAAATTCGACATATTTACCAACTCCGTGTTGAAGTGGTTAATCATTTTAGGTATCCACTTCAACCTATTAGCTCCAGGATTTAGACCAAGGTGCTTAAAATGACTCCTTTCCTTGTTCCTTGTGTAATAAGTGGGTGGGCACTGCTGATTACTTCTAAACCGTTCAAAGGTGTTTATTTCCAAATGTTTTCATTATTGTTAGAAATTGTGTGAGTGGGGTGCAAACCCTCTTATTCGTGCCTCCATGGTGGGCACAAAAATATAACTGCGAAAAAAGGGCCATCAGTGACAGCTGCACTCTCTAAGAACCACTAAGTGGTTTTACGGAAACTTTGAAAGTCTCTGTTCACATTCAATGATAGTAGTCAATTATTGAATTCAATCACCCAAATGAACTTTTTGAAATAAACTGTATTTAATCCGTTGTTCATTTGTACAGGTGCATGATGGCATAACTCAATAATCTGATCATTGCAATATCGACCAATCAAATCGCCATCATAGTATCAAAACACCATTTGTCAGCCATTATTATATCAGAACCTGGTTAGTCAATCAGGAAAAATGCCAGACGGTAAGTAAAATAGAAGTCACGTATCCAGTACCATGAGAGAGTATTATAGAGTTGAGATTAGAATCATCAAGTGTCAAAGGTTGATGTGCCATACACTAAAACAGCAATGATAAACAACGGAATGAAATTAAAATAGAACAAGCATAAGTCATACGTAAATCATAATTCACAAAAAATAAATAATAAAATGAAATTGGATAAAAGCAAGTAAATAAAATACATTTCCAAAGCAATAACAGAATAAATCCTATGTAAATCATAATTCAAACTGGCCCACAAAATGAGACAATAAAAGATAACAAAATTAACAACATTTAGAGAGAGGAAAACAGTTCAACTGTGGGTACAATTGCGAAACAATCAGTGCTCTTATGTGCTTGGCATGTACAGTGGTAAGCAGTGGTCGAAGTGTGCTAAAAGAAGTAGTGGAACTATGTTCCCTACTGGTCTGCCCCGCTCACCACAAACCCCATCTTTGCGCCTCCTTCCACATACAATCCAAACCCCCAAACAAACACACCTACTATTCATGGGAATGTTCAGTGCAGTGCACTGAAGTGCAAGCTTCAACCTCTTCCTACACTTTTATTTTAAAACTAAATCATTCCAGAACGGTTTCTTTTGAAAATAAAAGTATAGGAACAGTGAAACTTAAAAATAGAAAGTATAGGAGCACCGCTTCCAACCGCTCCCGCCCACTTTGACCTCTGATGGTAAGTAGTATGGTGACTAATTTACTAAAAAGCAGTATTCACTAGTCAAAGTCCACATCACTATTTCTTTTCATGTTGCGCTTACTCAGTACGCAGTCAAACAATGTGGTGTTTTCATGCCAGTACGTGTCTCTGAGCTCTGATGGAGCTGGAATGCGGAGTGTTTTTTTCTGCTGTAAAGGGTTCCCACGGTGGAAGAATACTGCGAAAGTGACAAATTTCTTTCTTTTATGGCACCAATAAACTATAAGTAGTGTTGTACTTGTGCGGCAAACGTGTCGCTACTCATGAAGTGGATGATAATGTAAAAGATTCCCACCTGCATATCCTATTGGCCATTAAAGATAACGGCTCTCTGTATTACAATCAAGGGTCGTGGTAACCTGCAGACAATGTATAACACCAGTAAAGTAGCAATGCGGTAGTGAGTGGTAAATTACTATAATCTCTCCGAGATCATTTACCTGTGCCGTGTTGTTCTGCAAGTTCAGTAACTGTCCTGCTATGCTCGGCTGCACCGCGAAAATTGCTTCGTTTGGCCGGCATGAACTACATTACTATTTGAAGTCAGCTAATTGCTGCAATTGCTTCGCCATGTGCGTGGATTATGGCCATGTGATGACCTCTTGGTGTCATGCGCATACACTGAACCTTGTTCGTGTAAATGAGGTTTGACATCTGATTTCTGATTTAATTTCATTTTATTATTCATTTATTGTGAATTATGATTTACATATGATTTATGCTTGCAGTTCTCTGCAATTGTTCTCTTCATCTTTCATGTTTTGTTGATGTGACCAGATTAATCCATGTTCTATATTAATGGCCCCGGGTACTAATGTTGTATCGAACAGATTTGACCCCTTATTGACCATTTAAGAATTTGATTAACCACAAATAAATTTGCCTCCTATATTCGAATATGACACTCAAGGTGCGTCCCTAACACTCCATCAGGGTGAACAAATATCATCAAAGGCAATCATCTCTGAGGGTTCTGTATTAGAATCTACAATGGACTGTCAGGTGGAGGTTGTACATTTGACTGTTCATGGGGCTTCAGTATCAAAATTGTCATGAAATATAGCAGGCTCCAAGGGGAAATTCGCTGAAAATGTTATAAAAGAGAAATTGAATGGGTTTGTGATTATCCTCTTGCAAGAAACATAGGAAGAAGAGGAAATGGTATTTGACAGGTATTTGGTCTGCCAGATAATGGCAAAAAAGGGCAAAGAAGGGGGTATTACAGAGGCTTGGCAATATTGGTCAAGGGCTCATTAGCTTGTGAGATCAAATAAGTAAAAGCGGAAAGGGACATATGGATACAAATCTTTAAACTGACCCCTCTAGAGGGCCTCCCAGTGTATTGTATTAATATTTATAACAGCCCCTCGGAAAAAGATGGCCTGTGTCCAACTGAAGTTTTTAAAGAGGTGATTGATAGTCTACGAAATCAAAAAAGGGACAACAATGTAATGATTGTGTGTGGAGGTGACCTGAACCTAAAAATGGGTAATGGCCTGACCGAAAGGTCTGCATGACCTGGATTAAGATGGGGTATTGGGTGTTCCTCCACCACAAATGATGGATAAGAGGTGTGTGTGGTGCGGGGCTTCGATTTTGGCATTGGTTGATGGAGACGGGACATAGATCGACTAATGGTAGATTTAAGGGGGATATCCCTGATGCGATCACCTTGAAAAGCACGAGAGGCAGGTCGACCATAGAATATTTCCTGGTATCTGTCAACATATGGGGACTGGTGAATGACTTTCAATTAAGGGATGATCTACATAGTGACCATTATGCTCTGGACCTAGTCTTAAAATGCCTTGGTACTAGGTGTAGAGTTAATCAATTCAATTACATCACAGACATTGCCTGTGAAGATACTATCACTAAAAGTTGAGATGGAATAACTTGACAAATTATATGTTGAGGAAAACAATTGTGACAGCTAATATGGCCCTATTTGAGACATTGTTGAACCTATATACTAATCCTATGAAAATAGTACAAACATTTATGCACTTGATGGGGAACATTGAAGAGGGATGGATGGGGAGATGCGCGTCAAAAGTGAAAAAGAGTCCAAAGGTGGGATGCCTTCACAAATATAGTAGATCAGCCAAGGCAAACCTACTAAGCCTGCTCAAAAATCAACAGTCCTCTAAGAAGGAGATTGTACAGGCAAGGGCAAAGTATAAAGGTCCAATTAAGAAACGCAAGACAGAGCTGGACAATCAAGCATGGAATAGGATAGAAAGGGCGAGTAAAAATAATTATTCTTGTAGCTTCTGGAAAGAAGTTAATGGTCGCCCGCATATAGTGAGGAATTAACTGGACTGGAATGTGATATTCAAGACCAGTTATGGGTGGACCCTTTTAGTAAGGTCTATAAAATAGAGGGAGGGGATAATAATGTGACACATGCCCAGTTGATAAACCAGAGAATTGTGGATAATGCTAGGGGTGACTTTTTTTGTCACTCGTAGAGGTGATAAAAGCTATTCAGTTTGCCAAAAGAAGGCATACTCCTGTTAGTGATGGTAGTGATGGCATACCGGACCTGTTTCAACAATATTGTTTAATGCAAAATGAGTGTGAAATTGATACCAAGGGAATGGCAAAGAGCTGTATTGTACAAATCTACAAAAAAGGTTGTAGAAAAATTCCACAATCGTATCAGCCCATATCTCTCCTGAATACTAGTTTTAAAATGTTTGGGAAGTGCATACTCGATAAATTAGAAGAGTGGGTCATAACTAAGGAAATCCTATTCCCAATCCAACTGGGCTTTCGCCCCAAACTAGGGACAATGGAACAGTGTTTAAATTTGTATATGATAGTTTCTCACTCTTTGTACATAAAACAAGAACCAATATACCTGGCATTTATGGACCTGAGCACCGGCTTTGATAAAATAAATCAGTGCACAGGTTTTATGACTGTCCAGTTGTATTTTTGGACACCCTGGAAGCACTACACAAAGATAATGAGGCATGCATTTGTTCTGGTAGTGAGGGCCATTGCAAAGCTTGGTTCTCCATAGAATCAGGGTTAAGACGGGGGGCGTTTTGGCACCCCTGTTTTTCTCCCTATAGATAAATAAACTACGAGAGTTTCTATTGGAATGTAAAACTGATGTGCCTAGAATAGGAAACATGTTAATCCCAGCGCTTATTTATGCAGACGATATGGTCCTCATTTCACGGACTCCTGGAGCATTGCAGATCTTGGTTAATAAATTCTCCACCTATATGAAAAATCTGGACTTACATGTCGACACCACCAAATCAGCAGTAATGGTGTGTCTAAGGAAGAAAAGAGCATGCAAGTTCCCAAAAATATGGTGTGATGGACTGGTTATTCCAAGAGTGACCCAATTCGACCATCTTGGGGTATGTTTCAACAAGAAGTTTACTGGGCAGTCACATGTACAGAAACAGGTCCCTGTGATGAAACAATCAATTGGCAGTATTTATTGATTTATGAAGCAGCATAAGCAACAGCCACTTTGTATTGTGAAAAAGGTCTATAATATCCAGATTATAGGGGCAATCAAATATGGTGATGCAATTTGGGAGTATGGAGATCTCTGCATGTTGCAAAAAGAGGAAAACAGGTTCGTGAAATCACTCTTGGGCTTTTCTGTGTCGGCGCCAAACTTTGTCTCCCCTAGAGGGCTAGGTTGGGCCTTCTTAGTGGACCAATTGGTCCCGGAGCCCTGTAGGCTATGGTTGCGTGTATGGTGTAATCAAGAGGCAGGGCTCACACGGAAATTATTAAAAGATTTATTGGGGAAACGGGGTGCTAATGAAATAGGCTGGCTTGAAAATGCAAAGAAAATGCTGGAGAAAGTGAATGCCAGTAGTATATTTGAGGAACCATTAGTAATACTAGAAAAAAGCTTCTTCACAAAGAGACTAACAGAGTGGGTTAACAGCACCAGAGAGAATGAAGAGCCATTGAAACCCACATCAAATGACATAAAGGAATTCTTGTTTGGTCAAACTGTAAGTACCAAAGAGCACCCATTACTATGGTGCGCTTTGGGTCCCTCGAGTTGGGTGGGGTTCGAAGCCAGACATCGGGCTGGTCCTTTGAAGCTAAATGTCCCATGTGTCATACTGGATTTGAGGATTTAGAACATATCCTATTTTTTTTTCCAGCCTATAGTGTTCCAAGGAAAACGTATTTATTACTGTTGTTCATAGGAATGAGCTTGCATCGTACTATCTACTGGATGCCTCCTTGCCGGCCATAGCCTGGAATCTATCTCTATATGTAAGAATATTTTTGGTGAATATGTGAAAGGGGCTCAAGAATAGGCACGGGTGCAGAAAGTAATGATGAAATGGGTTGAGTGGATTTTAAATATTTTTATGACTGTAAAGATGTAACAATCCCGGTATCAGGTAATATTATTCCCATTAATAATATCACCATATATATGGTCCTCGGGAATGGCCATAGGCGATATTATTGGTGGGAATAATTTATGGGGTAAATGGGAGCCGGAGTTGCAGGGGTGTCCCCTGCTCCCTTAAAATAAATATGGGGGTTGCGGGGTGTCCCACGAAGGTTCCATGGGTTAATATTGCCACAAAAAACAGCACCATTTTTGTATGGCAATATTTTTGCGGGGATATTAACACATGGAACCACAATCCCATGATGATAAAATTGAATCATATATGTAATCTTGCAAATTAATGGAAGTTTTTATCTTTCAGAGTGGGGAAAACAGCTATTTAACAATTGTAGCAAGCTTTATTAATTGTTTTGTTCCTTTTTGTAGCATGAAATTTAGTTATGTAATCAATATTCTAATGAACGAATCATGATCCTATGTTTGTATTTTATTTGATTTTGTATCTTTTATGGATTTTTTGTTAATCTGAAATAAAGAATTACTTACTTACTACTACTTTTATTGAATATGAACAGACACTTTAAAAAGTTTCAATAAAACCACTTAGTGGTTCTTAGGGAGTGCAGCCCTCAGCGATGGTTATATAGCCTTGGTCATTTTTTCACAGTTTTATTCTTGTGCCCAGCACGGAGGCATGAATCAGAGGGTTCGCACCCCACTAACACAATTTCTAACAATAATGAAAACATTTTGAAATAAACACCTATGAACTATTTAAAAGTAATAAGCGGTGCCTACTCACCTATTACACAAGTAAATCTCTCCCTTCCATGCTCCAGGTTGAGTGGTGGTACGCCATGGTGTCATATGACGATATCGAACATCTAACAGATCACCAAGCTACTACACTCAGTTTTTCAACCAAGGAAGCTGATGCAATTCTCAATTTGATCAAGGAAACAGGCCAGGTAACACAAAATGCTGATCCACAAAAAAAGATCAAACAATTGGAATACGTGATCAAAAAAGATATTCAACGAAAATGACATGCAGTGACACTTGGAAGATATTACAGAGCGCAGAGGATCCCGTTTGGATTAAGGATACCATTAAGGCCCGCACTATGCAAGGAAAATAACGAATTTGTCAGGAAATGAGAGAACATTTTAAATAAGTGTTCATTAGATCTAATACTACTCACAATAAAAGAGTAATCCGTTAATATCGACCATCTTGAAAAGGAGATTAACAACCTTACAACTGAGATCACCAGCCTGAAGAATGCAGAAACCTTTTCTGAGATGCTAACAGATATCAACAATTGGTTGGATTCCTACAAAACAGACTTGGAGCCAAGGAAAATCAGGAAATTCAAAAGATATAAATATGACTATCTGAATGACAAAGTAGATTGACAAATACCAATATCAGCAGCCAAGAGCTACCAACAGATCAACAGATAATAGCAGCTCAGACTCAGATACCACCAAAAGTTCCGCCCCAGCACCGAGCAACAGACAAGGCGCAAGCACTTCTAGCCCCAACGACCAGACAGCAGCAACAGGCACAACCAACGCTGTGAGACCTTTTTGAGGGAAATGCAGAGAGGAAAAGAACGAGGGGGAAGAGGAAGAAACCAAGGGATGTTAACGCGGTTTCAGACACAGCAAACTTAGTCATGAATTTATCTAGTAGGACATAAACAACACATAAAGTTAAACCCCTACAGAAAGGACTGACGTTTGTGCCTACTAATGTGACTAGTATATTCAACACCAAGATTGAGTTGCACAAATTAATTCGGAAATTGAAATTGAAAGTATTTTTTACAGAATTGCCACCACAAGACAAACCAACCAATAATGACAACAAATATATTGAATTCAAACACAAAAGCATGTATACACCTCCAATCAACGACCCTTCTATCAAAATCTTTCAAAAAATTGTACGATCTAACCTAAAGAAAATACTTTTTGGCACGCCCAAAAATCGTAACCTCAATAGAGGAGAGCTTTCACAAATAAGGACACTATATTCTGATGAAATTATCACCATATGTCCAGACGGCAAGGGCGGGGCACTGGCCATCCTAAACACCAGAGATTATATGGCTGAATGGGACCAACAATTGACCAAACAAAGAATCTATGTAGTTTTAGACCATGACCACACCACAGAAATCATGAATGATCTGGACAACATATTAACAACCGCTTTAGATACAGAATGGATTTCACAAGAGACAAAGGCATTTCTATCCACTCAGCATCCACAGACACCACATTTTTATTTGCTCCTCAAAATACATAAGAGCATGCAAGAGCCTCCAGGATGACCAAATGTTGCAGCCACTGGAGGCCTTCTGCAGCCATTAGATACTTATATCAAGTTTTTCCTACAATCAATCATACAGAAAACAATTACTTATATTAAAGATAGCACTCATTTCTTACTGACATCAGACAAGATTAATCTAACGGAAAAAAATATGTTGTTTACCATTGATGTAAGCATTCTATATACAAGCATTCCACATGACCAAGGACAGGAGGTGGTGGAATGACTGCTACTAGAGGTAGATTCAATTGGGGCTTCTAAAGAGTTCATTATGATATAAGCTATATAAATCAACTATCATCTCATATCATATAATTACATTTCATTGCACTCAACTCCTATTTTACACACAATAAAAATGTCCACCTTCAAACATCGGGGACTGCAACGGGAGCAACCAATGGCACCAGCATATGCTAATTGCTTTATGTACAAGTTTGAGAGCACACACATCCTGCAACATCCAGTCTGGCAGAAATACATAAAGACTTGGGTCCACTACATCTATGACATTTTTCGAGTTTGGCATGGCAACAGGGAGACATTGGGGAACTTTATCAACTATATTAATGCAATTGATCAAAGGAACCAATTAACAGTGGACATAGATAGCCCAGAAGTACATTTCTTGAATGTACAAATAAAAGAAGCTGCAAGCAAGAGGATATCCTGAACAGGACTTATTTGCAGCAGTCACAAGAACAACAACAAATACACGTGCCACCTTTTTGCAGAAGAAGACCAAACGCGAATCTCCACCATTGGTATTTGTATCCAAGTACTCAACTCAAAGCCAGCAGGTAAAAAGATGCATTTTGAAACATTGTAACATTCTAACCGATGACCTAGATACCAAATATCTTTTTCCGAACCCTTCAGTGTTCGCTTACCAGAGGACCGAAAACCTAAGGATTTACTTGTCAATACTAGAAGTGAGTCTTGACACCCCAAAAAAGATGAAAGAATCAGGAACTTTCCTGTGCCTCAACTGCGGGAACTGCAACAATGTAATAAAAGGAGTGCATGCCTTCCATCCATGAACGGGTGAAAAGATAAAACTCAACCATTTTGCTACCTGTCAAACTGAAAATGCAATGTATTATGTTGGGGAAACAGCATGGAAAATCAGAATGTGCATGAACAAACACAAATCGTGCTTCAGAAGCCACAACATAACCTCGGCAGTAGCATAACACTTGCACGAAAAAGGACACACCATTTCTCAAATGAAGTTTCACATGCTGGAGGTTTTTGACACAAAAAGTTACATGGGAGATATGAGAAAACGTAGATCACAATGTGAAGCTTATTGATCGACTGATTGGATGCTCTCACAACCAATGGGATGAACGAAGAATGGGATGTAAACTGTTTTCTATAACAATATACAATTGCGTACATAAAGCTAACTTGTTTTTCATTCCTCAAGACACTTGTGGTTAGACATATGAAAGAAATATGAACACAATCAGGCACACCTCAAGTTGACTTGACATGAAGATGAATGCATGCATTCATGCGATCCTGGGATCCTTTTTGTGATGACTTTCAACCTGATGAGTATCATTGATCAGGATTATTCCATTATTCTTTACAATATAATCCCCACACATGGTGATTATTATTATTATTACTCCCTGAGCAGCTTTTCCTGCTCTTTTTGTGTAATCGTGATTTACTTGCATCAAGCATATTCATATGCAATTTGATTCATCCAGTAAGCCTGGTTATGTCTGCCCAGATGAGGACCCGCCACATACGTAGCCATAGTAGAGGTCATTGCTTCAACGCTACTTTTATCATCTTATTAAGCTTTAACATAGCATTCCTTCTACAAAATGTGTGCCAATTAGTTAATTTAATTATTTGTCTTTTAAATAGTGTGGGATATTGACACACTTGCATTGAGCACCTGCGGATGCATGGGGCCTATCTGATAAGTCTACTTATGTCCACCCAGATTATTATCCACCACATATTACGCCAGCAGCCGCACTGCCATTTTTAGCACATATTCAGCCCTACATGAGGCATCCTACCCACAATGTCAGCACTGGTTGGTTTAATTGTACGTATAATTTGATGAGGTAAATATCTAGTCATGAACCATACCTCGATCCAATTATAATACTAATATATTAGTAACCCTTCAGGCAGAAATGTATGGTTTTTAATATGACAGCACCATACAGAGATGATAATGGGCTATTGATACAACTACCAGGTATAGAAACATCATTACCAACTCTATACCAAGATGTCGAACCTCATTTACACGAACGAGGTTCAGTGTATGCGCATGACACAGAAGGTCGTCACATGACCACAATACACGCTCACGATGGATGCAAATGCAGCAATTAGCTGACTTCAAATAGTAATGTAGTTCATGCCGGCCAAACGAAGCACTTTTTCGCAGTGCATCCGAGCATAGCAGAACAACACAGCACAAGTAAATGATCTCGGAGACATTATAGTAATTTACCACTCACTACCGCATTGCTACTTTACTGGTGTTATACATTGCCTGCAGGTTACCGCGAGCCTTCATTGTAATACGGACAGTATTATGTTTAATGGCCAATAGGATATGCAGGTGGGAATCTTTTACATTATCATTCACTTTATGAGTAGCGACACGTTTGCTGCACAAGTGCAACACTACTTATAGATTATTGGTGCCATAAAAGAAAGAAATTACTCACTTTTGCAGTATTCTTCCACCTTGGGAACCCTTTACAGCTGAAAAATACACTCCGCACACCAGCTCCCTTAGAGCTCGGAGACACGTAGTGGCACAAACACAGGACACTGTTTGACTGCGTGCTGAATACGCGCACCATGAACAGAAATTGCTATGTCGACTTTAACCACTGAATACTGCTCTTTAGTCCATTGGTCATCATACGCCAAGCAGATAAGAGCACTGATTGTCTGAATGTTTTGCAATTGAACCCACCCTTGAACTGTTTTCTTTTCTCTATATGTTGTTAATTTTGTGCTCTTTTGTTGTCTCGTTTAGTGCCTCACTTTGAATTATGAGTTACATAGGATTTAAGCTTGCGGTCCTCTGCAATTGTTCTCATCCTATTTTGTTGATGAGATGTAATTGGAGTTCATTTTATTTTAATGTCATTTCCATTGTTTATCAATGTTGTTTTGGTGTATAACACATCACCCTTTGACACTTCTAATCTCTACCCCATGATAATCTCTCATGATACAGGGTACATGACTTCTGTTATAATAATTATTATTATAATTGGTTTCTTTCATAACACGCTTAATGCCGAAGAGGTTTCTAAGTGCGACCTGAGATTCAAACCTGGGTTGCCCTGCATTGTCTTGCTTCCAAGAGGAGCATCTTGCCACTGAGCTATACTGAGCTATCCTTACCTTCTAGCATTTTTCTGATTGACAAATCGGGTTCTGATATAATAATGGCTGACAAATGGTGTTTTGATAGTATGCTGGCTGATTTGTCTGGTCGGTATTGTGCTGATTATTGAGTTATGGCCTGGTGACTGACTGTATAGTCCGAAATGCACATCATGCATCGGCATAAATGAACAACTTAATAAATACAGTTTATTGCAAAATGTTTTAGTGAAGGATTTAATTCAATAATTGACTACTATCATTGAATGTGAACAGACACTTTCAAAGTTTCAATAAATCCACTTAGTGATTCTTAGGGGGTGCAGCTGTCACCAATGGCTAGATAGCCTTGGTCCTTTTTTCGCAGTCCTTTAACTATTCCCCCAGGCCACCTGAAATATGGCCTCCAGAATATTATGATAACTGTAACTGGTATGTACAACCTCAAATTTTATACACATCTTGAGGTATCATTTACAAATATACTATCAAGCACAGATTCCTTTTGATTCATACCCCCACTGTGCCAAGTGGCGATAACACCCTGCTCAGCATTCGCAAATCCATTTATCATAATCAGGCCTAATTCTCTCTATTCTTCCAACCTCCGATTTGGAATGGTCATATCCTCCCTTAGGGGGTCACAACATGAATTAAAATCAGCAGCAATAAGTGTATGACCGTTTACAACATGCTCCCTCCAATCAATTACAAACTCCATTAAAGTATCTACAAATTATTTTAACGGACCCAGCCACGTATGCGTGTATACATTTATAACTAGCAACATGTCTGTACTAGTTTCGACACCTATCCTAAAAGCAGACGCAAGTTCACCAATTTGTATATTCCATTCCTTTAACCAGGTTAAACTGATAGACGTTTTAGAAGCAGCTAACCCACCAAATGGCCTACCACAGACATTTTGTTTAGAAATTTGAAAATCTATTTTTTAAATCCCCTAATACAGGTCCCTGCAGGAGCCAAGTCTCTTGCAATAGGATCCGGTCTGCGCTCTTCTAATCTCTCACTACTTCCGGTTGAGTAAATAAAGCAGCGTGTCCCGTTGTATTGCAGGATGTCACAGTAAATAGTTGCACAAGGCTAAAGCAAGCGGTTAAGTTGAATGTTCCAATTCAGGGCCACTGCTAGCTTTGCCCAGTCCTGGGTGTCTACATTTAACTTACCCTGTGCACGTATTGACAAGATGTCCCACAAGACCTCTCCTCTCATATTAAAATAAATGTGCATGTCCAGTAAATTCTGGCCTTCTAATGTGTTAGTGAGATTTTCCTTCCTACCCATAATATCCAAGTTGTCGCATAAGTGTTGCTTCCTGCAGAATGGCTTCACTGACAATTATAGAGTCAAAAGCTAAGACCACTGTGTCTGTCCTGTGATTGTCAAAGAAGTCCGCAAGTGCAATATCCTTTGATACAATACAGCAAAGATTTGGAAACTCTGCAAAAAAGGAGAGAACACTACACCTGTTAAGGACCACTTGGTTTGCTTCCAGGAATAAACATTCTAACAAATGTCTGTTTTGGCCATTATTAACCCCAGATTTACTCTTTCACAATGTGGGGTAGTTATATTCATTCAATTGGTCGTTGTTCTTCTGATATTTTACCACAGGTGCCAGAGTACCGAAATAAGACCTCAAGCCGGTTCCTCCAAGCACATTGCAAAGCCCGCCGACCGGTGTGCTGTCTCTCAGGGCAGGACCATTTTCCTCTGTCCAGCATGTCCTGAAGAGGATCCATCTTACCAAAGAGTCATTTATTACACTCTTCTACTTGTAAGTGCACGATTTCCTTCCTCTTCAGACCATTGATATTGGATCTTAGATTGTTCTATGCCTACAAGCCAATGAACTTGATGTAAAATCACCATTCACCCGCTGAGTTGTGTTTAGTGCCATAACACCTGAGACACCGGAGACGTTATTATCCATGTCAGTTTACATGTTGATAGCTATATTGTTCTTGGCAGTAGAAACTAGGCCCTCTATGTCTCTTTCATCTTTGTTGGTTTGCATATGCACTGTCGCCATTTCCTTTCCACCCCTATTCAAATCCATACCCTCTATATTTCTTTCACTTTCACCTTCATTTACCTTATTTACACAAAAAAGTCACTGTCATCAGAGTCACTCTCCATAATATTCTTGAGGTGGCTAGTGCCTCCTTGCCTGTCTGCCACCTGTTTCCTTTTAGAGGCTACCAAGGACAAAGATTCTACGATAGTTATGTTCCTCAAAAATGTACGCAATCAACGTTTATATCCTGTCCATCATCCAAAGTTACTCTTTGGGGCACACAATTAAAGGTACACGTTTTGCCCATATTTTCCAAGGATGCCAGCGCTTCACATGGACAAACAGGCCTCTGAACTTCTTGAGAAGGAGACAGTAAATCAATCACATTTCCTTGCGCATTAACTTGAAAGGGACACGTCTCAGATTCCAAAGACATAGGAACTACGACTTCAAGACGATTCTTAAGGATTTCCAAAATATCCCTTTTAAAATCAAGATTTTTACAGATTCTCATTTGTCTTCTTTAAAAGAGCAGAGTGGTTTTTGACCTCTGCATTGATATTTTCATATAAGGAGACAGTGATTTCAGCGTATAGTTTAGTGCTAAGAGATCAAATTGATTGCTATCCTGAGAAGTTGCTTGACGATGAAAGGAGGTCAAGCTTGTATCCCTAAACTAACCAAACAAGGTTGCAAATGAGTTTTCGCTCCCTTCATCATCATCTGAAAAGTGCTCCGTGAAAATAGGTGGCATGTACAAGAAGGAGTCATTCCTAGCTGGACCTGCTCGGGCATTCATCCCCTTCCCATTTGGCAAATTTAATAAATCCATGTCAGATGGCGATTTATTTCCATTATTGCAACTCCTAGCTCTTGGTCCAATACACTTTCCTCCACTATTACATTACTACCAGCCGTTTCTAGACGTGTTGACTTATTGACGGAAGTGAAGTATGTCGTGATTTCCTTCACCCCCTTATTCTGATTTGTTTACATAAGGTCACCTCTCTGTACCACATCCACAGACAAAGTTTCCATAGCTGTGATATTAGTAGTGTCAATATTGACAGAGGTGGCCTGGACAACAGGGGGAGGGGGAGGTGTAGAGGAAAAGATCTAGCATAGTCTAGCAAAGTGGAGGTAAATAGGACCATGTGCGCGCTTTCTGGCATGGTTTTACTCTGCAGTTCATATATCAGTAACTACACAGCACACTCACGACACAGACAGGAACATCGAAGATAAAGCAATACCGCCAAGTGCCATCCAGCACTCTAAAGTGCTCTGTGGTGCTACGCGCTGTTTCAGCGTTTTTTTGACTCCATTTGTGTCACCAGATCAAGGCTCTGGCACGCAATACAGCCAGCAAAGAAAAGGTCCACTCTCACAAGATGCCAACAACACTCTGAGGCATTCTGCGGCATCCAACGCTGTTTCAGAGTTTTTAACTCCATGTGTGGGATGTATTGACCCACTTATTCTCTGCCATGTGGCATCCCTGTGTTCTGATGGTGCCCGAAATATCGAAATAGCCACAAAACCCTTGTGCACGCCAA
This sequence comes from Ambystoma mexicanum, assembly GCF_040938575.1. Lineage (NCBI taxonomy): Eukaryota > Metazoa > Chordata > Amphibia > Caudata > Ambystomatidae > Ambystoma > Ambystoma mexicanum. The sequence goes on from NC_090928.1 coordinate 375,524,556, forward strand.
AACCTTTGGATATCGTGCTTTGCAACACAAAAAGATGGCTACCCAATCCGCCATGTCAGTGGTGGAACAGAGATCTCAATCCTGAAACATGTCACTGGGCTGCCCAACAAGTGAAAATGGAGCACAGAGGGAAAAGCAATGCTTTGCTGAAAGAAATCCAAAATCTGGCTTTGAAATATTTTTCATTGGTTGCTGAAACTGCAGAATGCTGGTATAAAACACCGTCAAACATCCAATATTCTTGCTGGGTGTTACAATTCATTTAGTTCATGAAATCATGGTGATATTAAAAAGTCCTGAAAAGCTGAATTTGTCATCAAAACATCCTCAGTAAATGTTGCCTGCCGGTGGAATCTGTCAAAATATGGGTGCAGTACCCTCAGCCTCCTGAATGACAGCTGTCAGAAGCCTGCATGATAGAATTTAAACTTGTACAACTGAAATCTAATGTCTGAAAACTAAGTGACCTGTTATTGAGAGTAACCTAGGTTGTAACTGTTTAATCCCATGGTTTAGAATCTGGAATTAGTGTTATAGCTGCTTGTTTTGAAATTACAAGTGTGTTTTAAACCAAGAAAAATATGCAACAGAATGACATTTGAATTTAGGCTTGACAACAATCAGCCAAACCAGTATAACAGCTTCCCCCACAGAGGACAGGCCTCTCCCTTCTGCTTCTCTCCACCAGGAAATCACACCGATGTGATGATTACAGGGGGAGGAGAATTTGGGCTGCTGTGGGAAGGGGACAATGGACTTCCTCCAGCTCAAGGAGATGCTAATTATGAAGGGTTGTAAATGGCCTCTGCCAGGACGAACTGGGAGGAGCCTGCTTCTGAACTGCAAGGAAAAGGAGGAGGTGGAGACAAACAACCAGTTGTTGCTTAACAAGGACCAAAAAGCACATTTTAAAAAGACTGATAATTTACTGTGTAGAATTGTGAAAAATATGTAAACAACAGATTTGTGAATCTAATTTTTGGCTGCATGTTTTAAGAGCCCCTAGACCTCTGTGACATGTTCTAGAAGGAAACGGCAGAAAATATGGTTTTACACCAAATGTATTTATGTCAAAAGTAGGAAACTTCATGCACTTATGCCCATATTCAATGCGCACATATGTAGATATTTGCTCCGAAATTGGATAATGTGTTCCAGACAAAAAGGCAAAATTCTGTAAAAAGCAGACACAAGATCTTACAACGACAGGGTTTGTAGGAGTATCTGCTACACAAAATATGTAATATATATGTTATTGTTATAGAGGTTGCACACATGGAAATATGTATGGTACCAAAAGTAGATTTTGTGATCAAGAGGCGAGGGGTGGACTCTAGGCCTCGTAAAACCACATCATCATGATGACCACTGTTTTTCTCCTCCTATCAAGGAAGAGAGGAAACCCTGACCTATCCTTGGAAAGGGTGCGCGCTTAGGATAATCCAGCACACACACCCCTTTATCATAAGCATAAATAGAGGCAGCTCAGGGCTGTAAAAGACACACAGATTCACCCACTATCCTGATCCTGGCGAAGCACTCTGAAGCAGAATCTTCCATCTTCCTTGCTCCTGACTCCAGAAACTTGGCAAGCAGAAAGGGCCATTATATAGCTGAACCATTTTCAACTAGGCCTTAAAATTCTAAAACCTAAGGGGAACAAAACAAACAGACGGGCTGTGCTGTACTGCTTCCCCGCTGAAAGAATGATCATCAGAACCAAAAAGGGCATATTTTTGATTTTGATTTGATTTTGAGGAATTTATAAAGCGCACCAGACGGAGTAAACCGTATTCGGGCGCAGATGACAACTAAATTTAACATTGAACAACAGGAAGGACGAATTAACGTTGCAGTTTTAACATTCCCTTTTCTCCTTAAGTTAAATAGGAACGTTTTCAGTTTCTTCCTAAATAACTCAAAGGTGTCACACATTCTGATTTCTAAAGGGAGTTTATTCCAGACTCTAGGGCCCGATGCTCCAAAGCTTCTATCTCCTCTCGATACAAACTTCGTTCGTGGGCTACAAATGAGACATTTGTCCTCTGATCATAGATTTTCTTTGGGGTGATATGGTATACTCTTATCAGCCAAGTCCCTGTGGCACTAACCCCTTCAAACATTTAAAAACCAAACATGCTATCTTAAATTTGACTCTATCCTCCACCCTCAGCCAATGAATGGATCTCCGAGTTGATGAAACGTGATCCCGTTTCCTAATGTTCCCAATTACTCTGATTGCTGCATTATGTGCTCTCTGCAACCTGTCCATTTGTTTTTTTTTCGTAATACCTGCTAACAGGCTATTGCAATAATCCAAGAGGGGGTTGGTCATTGCCCCCACCACAGTCACCCTATCTTCTATTGGAATGTAGGGTGATATATCCGTAGTGAGCGCAATGCAAAATAAACTGTGTTTACTTTCGCTCCCACCTGACTGTCACTCCCTAAATTCTCCTGCCACCAACAGCCTAGATTCTTTACCTTCTTGGCATTATGTAATTGTTCACCTAGAATCAGTGGTGGCGGATTTTGTCTTTCCTGTGACTTTTTACTTTTTGGATCAAACAGTATAATTTCTGTTTTTGCCGCATTTAACTGCAACTGATTGACAGTCATCCACTCCTTAAGTTCCTCCATACATAGATTTATCTGTTCAAAGACATCCTGACTATCCTGGAGTTCTATGTATATCTGCGTGTCATCAGCATATGAATGAAACAATAGGCCATACTTTTTAAATATTCTAAAAACTGGGCGAAAGTACAGGTTGAAGATGAGAGGGGATAAGGGGGAGCCCTGAGGCACCCCACATTCCAACTCCACCATCTGGGAAGTGAATCCATCTAGTATAACTCTTTGTGATCTGTCTTTGAGAAATGATTCAAACCATCTCACCACTTCCTTAGATGCTTTTCCCACTTCCTCTATACGTTGGGCCATTGTCTGATGGTTCACAGTATCAAAAGCCGCGGACAGGTCCAGCATCAACAACACTGTTGATCTCCCCTCCTCCGCTGCTTTGAGTAGATCATCATGTACAGCCAACAGGGCCGACTCTGTGCCATGTTTAAGGTGAAATCCAGACTGAAGATTATCCAGAAGTTATTCCTTATCTACATATGCTTGGAACTGGGAACAAACCATTTTTTCCAAGATTTTAGTTGGCCACATCAAGTTTGCCACTGGTCGATAATTCTTCATTAATTCTGGATCCAGATTAGCTTTTTTTAACAGGGGTTTTATTAACGCCTTTTTAGGGCTTTAGGCAACTGAGAGTCTTGTAAAGATGTATTTACAAAGGTTTTTATAAATGGTGTGAGCTCTTTTGCTATCCGTTTAGCGACATAAGCTGGTGTCCCACAAGAGAGATCATTTGTGGGTTTTAATTGACTCAGCAATGTGCAAATCACCTTTTCATCCACCATTTGAAACTGAAAGGCTGTCTCTGCCTGTATTATGTTCTCCTGTTCTTTTTCCTCCTCCATCTCTTTCTCTCGTCTTGGGAGCCTTCCTTGATCCATATTTTCTAGAATCGTAAAGATCTTTTCCTTAAAAAAATTCTTAAATGTATTTGCTTGTTCCTGTCATGCGGTTATATTTACTTCTAAACAAGATGGTTTACTAAATCTTGTGACCGCTTCAAAAATGGCCTTCCATTGATTACCAGCTTGTTTAACAACTTTATGTAAGAAATCACGTTTAGCTAAAACTAACGTGGTTTTGTAGATTTTCAAAGTTGTTTTTACTCTATCAGCATCATCATCAGCCTTTGAAAATCTCCAAGTTCTATTAGCTTTGCGAAGTGGTTTCTGCAACAGTGCACGTTCTGGACCAAACCAGGACTTAGATTTCTTAGTTTTTTTCTGTTTCAGGGGTGCATATTTATTACAAATTTCCTCCAATATCTCCATACCTTTATCAAAAAATTCCTCACAAGTCAATGTAGAATCGTTTCCTTTCAGTTTATTCTGCACTTCTCGCCCTGGAATTCTATCCAGGTCGGCAACAGCACGTTTCCACATGGGTGGCATTTCTCTCCCTTTACCTTTTTGTGTGTCCTTACTGGCGAGCACGAAGGACTGAATATCATGGTCTAACCACAATACTGGGTATGTTTCTTTAAGGCTAAGCGCTTGTCCCCTGGTTGCCAACATATCAAGGCAGTGTCCTTTATTATGTGATGGTGCGGTTGTAAGCACCATCAGTCCATGATTACTCAGAACTTCTCTCAGAGCCATTGCATCTTGGTTAGTTAAACTGTCCACCCAGATATTCCAATCGCCAAGACAAAGCAGTTCCTTATATTTATTCCCAATTGTGGTTAAGTATAGGTCCAGTAATTCCAGGGGGCCTATAACCTAACAACACTTTTACAGAAGTAGAGTTTGATATGTAATAGCAAAATCTCCCATTTGTGTCTCCTCCCCCCAGTCCAATTCTATCATATGTGAGAGGTTTATTATGGATTTATAAATATGCTATAACCCCTCCTCTTTTCTGTATACAATCAATTTTCTGGATAGAATAATGGTCTGGGACCAGTATGTGAAACATTGATTGGCTTCCCTCAGAGAACCATTTTTCTGTTCACAACATTATTTCCAGGTCATGTTCTTGAATAAAATCCTTTACTTCTGCTACGTGTGCCACTGCAGAACATGCATTAACCAGTGCTGCCTTAAAGGTAACAAAATCATCCTTTTGGTTCACAGTTTTCTCCCCTTTTAAACTGTTCCCGTCAATTTTCAAGGTTCTGATCTTATTCAGAGTTTGTAAATCTATTTTCCCCATCCCGTTATTATATTCTACCAGGTATTCCTTAGTATATATTCTAGCACTATATAAGAAGGGTAGAAAGAGAAGTAAGGTCTTGATTTTAAATAAATAACACTGTATTTACTCACCCATAAACAGCATTCCCTGCCAACTGCCAGCAACCAGGCCGCAAACAGGCCTAAAGAGGGTTTGCGTCAGTGCGAGTAAGTTAAGGCCTGTGTCAGGCGATAATGATGTGATCCACGCCTCGACACATCAGTGATTTTGGGAAATGTAGTTTCCCCCTGCGCATATGTACGCAGCGTTTAGCTAATTAACACACTTTCACCCTATACGCTGCCTAATACAATGCCCACAGATTTAGCTACACTATCAATACAATTCAAATTGCCCAATCATAATATAATTGCTAAAATAGGTAAAATACTTTTTCAAAAAACTGAGCTTCTAAAATAGCCTAACTGCTTCAGACAATTCGTAATTCACACAATACATTTTGTATTATTCAATATTAAAGCAAAAAACACTGTCCTAGACAAGCGTCTAAACCCAGCTGTGCCGTGTGGTGACCAGAGCCATTGCAGATCTAATCCAGTTCAGTTGTGCCGCACGGTGTCCAGAGCGCCTTGACGCTTCCAATCCCTGACCAGAATCCCTGACCAGAATCCCTGAGGTTCCATTTGAAACACATATAGTGAGTATCTACAGAATAGAACTGTGTCACTAGCCTGATCCACTGGCTGTGCTTCCGTGTGGTATTTGTTTCTTCATAGTCATCCCCTAGTGTAAGAAATCTGATTTGTCTTTTAAAAGTGCATTCCTGTTTCCCATTTTGCACCTGTATCTGAAAAAACGACCTACATTAAAGCGTCCATAACTTCCTCAAAATGCCAACTTCTGCTGGTAGCTAACATCCTCAGCTTTCCATAGAACCTAAAACCGCATTCCAAATCCATATAGTTGTCCCGCAATCGCAATTACCACGCGCTGAAAAGTTTGCCGCAAATTTAATTTAGGAAAGATTTTGACACGTGTAAAACAGCTTTTGATTGGTTCCTAGCTTAATTTTAAGATTTCACACTGATTCTTAGTATTAAATCATTGCTAGTGTTTGTCTGTAACTATCCAAAGCAGCTCCCATAAGAATTTAAAAAACATCAGCAATTTAGCCCATATTTAGTACTTTACCCAATCCATTCTCTAGATAACTTTAGAAATCATTCTGCCATTCCTGAATACCTGCTCTCTCCTTCCTATCTCTTCACATTGTCTATTGGGGGGTTGAGGGTGTGCAGGGGGAAATAGTTACCACACTGCTATTTGATTTGAACACACACAAAAGTATTCTTTCTGTGCTGAATTGTTTTTGCTCATTATTACTCATTGTGATTAAAGAGATTGCTTAGTGTTACATCACCCCATTGGTGATTATTGTATACCCATTAAAACATAGTGTGATTGAATTGTGAATACATAAATACATATTTTAACTTTGCAAACCAGCCTGATTCCTAGTTCAGTGTGACCAGGGGGTTTGCAGGAGGGGGGTGTGATATGAGTGGGTACATCTTTCAGAATAAAATAACTTTTAGACACAAATAAATAAGGATTTCAGGCATTGACTTAGGTAAAGTGCCAGATTGAAATCACTTACAGATTGGGGATCGTCCCGAGATCCTGAATTAGACATACCACTTGTGACAGTCTAACACAGCGTGCTAACTGACGGGGTACATACACCTTGTTGGGCTACCACACTGTGCTACACTGTAAAAACACTCGTCAATAGAAACACTCAAAGGAGTTGGGACTGGTTTGCAAAGGTAAAAATAACCCTGATATAAGTAAGAAGGAAATTAATATTTCCGGAATGGCGACCCCAGTGGAAATTAATATGGCAAAAGAACACCTACTGCACAAACTGTTTGTCAGGGGTGAATGGGCTGAGCAGGATCAGAATGTTTGGCTGCAGGAAATCAAACAACACGCCACTGCCACAGGATTAGATATATGGCAGGATCAGGGTCCATTATACATGGCACTTAGTGAGCTGTATATGGCCCTAAGGGTAAAAGAAGAGCAATGCAAAATTGACAAAATAGCGGCGTACCTGTACCTCCATATTGGAGAATTACAGGAAAAATATGCCAACAACCTAGATCTGGCAAAGAAGCAAGTACAGTCCCTAGAAAAAACCCAAACTGATTTGGACTCTGCAGAGCAAAGGCTACAAAAGAGCCAAGAATCAGAAAGTGAAACCAGACAGTACCTGACCAAAGTAAAGGAAGATCTGGATCCCCTGCAGCAAGAGAGGGTAGACCAAGACACCAAATTACTGACACTGCAAAAAGAATGTCAGGAAAGGTTGGATTCTCTACTACAGAGCCAACAAAAACTGGCACAACAATTAACTTTTAATAGAGTTTGCGCAGAACAGATGGTGGTCTTACAAGACCAGATAGACCAAGTAAAAGAAGAAAATAATAAATAAATTCTCAATGACCTTGAATCTCAAACAGAATTTGATGAAGAGCGCCATGAATGTGGTGCATTCAAAAAACAAAGGGACGACCTGGCTGCACAGAGGGGCACTGTAATTCAGGAAAGGGACACCTTAGGCCAGGAAGTCAGTTATTTTAAAACCAAGATGGAAGAAAATCACCTGGCCCTTCAGGGACTGGGTGAGCTCAAAATGGACTACGAAAAACTGTTAGAGCGCACCAGGAGGATGGAAGATGCTCTGGCAAAGAATGATCAGGCTAGTAAGGATCAGACTCAGGAGGTGACCCTCCTGCTTCAAAAATTGGCCCAAAACTCCAAAATTAGGCAGGAAACACAGAGAAACAACGAGGCTCTCTGTGAGTAAAATGACAGGCTCCATACACAAATAGCTATGCAGGAACAATTAATAGAGACCAGTAGATAGAAGAACAAAAGGGTCAGGTTCTTGCATGGCAATAGGAAGTAGGGGCTGAGAGAGATGAGGTCAGACGGGAGAGGGAAACACCTGAAGATAACCTCAGGAACCCTGGCACCAGAGACCTCAATCTCTTCAATTCCATGGACTCTGACAATGCCCTGTCCACTGGCTCACATGAGTCAAGGACCATGGGGATGGTAGACTTCAACCCAAGGGGAAATATGGGGCCAATAGGTCAGTGCCTCCCAGAAATGGATGGGCGGGCATCTGTGTATGGGTTCCCAAATGCTAGGGCCATCTTCTCTGATCAGGGAGACTCCAATGAGGGGAGAATCAGAGAAATGGATCATCAGAGATATCACATAGTCAGAGATCAGACAGTAAAATTTAGTGTGGAATTCCATGAGGGTAGGTGCACTAAGAGCATACTAAAAACCTCTTCCCAGCTAGGACAGTGGGGGGGATTCGGCCAATCCTGGGTGCAAGGAAGAGTCAAAAGACTCTTCTGAGCGCTACAGGACCCAGGGAACTAGGCCCCCACATTCTGCCAGCCATTCCCAAGCTCGCAGAATGCAGGAGAGCCTAGAAGACCAGACAGCCACCTCTGGTAGAAGTGCCTCTGAGTCAGAGGGTGAGTGGGCCAGGGTGACCCGAACTAAAAAAGCCAACAAAGTCGAAAGGGCCTTGCTCACGGATCCCCTGAAACAAATAAAGCCATTAGGAGCGTCATTACACCCTACCACAAGAATGCAAAATATTTGGTTTGGGGGCACCTTGAGCTATTTGAACAGGTGATGGAAACTTTCCATCTGAAGGACAGCCAAAGCTGTATTCAATATGTAATGTGGACATTTTCTCCTGAATACTCCCGCTTCTTTGTGGGGGTGGAGGATCAGAATCATTCCAGATGGTCCACCTATAGGGCGGCCATTCTAAAACATTTTTCCATTCATAGGAATCATCAAGAGGCTCGCAAGGCAGCCTGCAACTTACAATGTGGGGAAGACCAGGCCCCACAAGAATTTGTTCAAGAATTAAAACACGCTTTTGCGTAGACCACTAGAAGGGTGCGCACTGACAGTAAAGAATTTGTAAACACTTTCATGCTCTCCCTAAGTATATTATTACCCAGCAAGTGAGGGACCTTCATGACAAAATATCACTAGACTGGGTCATTGAACAAGCAACGCGCATCTATGAGGTGCAGAAGCCGTTGGAAAATAAAAACAGTAGCAAAAGCCCCAAAACAACCAACACCCCTGCTGCTGCTAAGGTGGCGGAGGTGAAGGTCACCCCCATTTTAGATCTTGAGATGGGGGTCCTAAAAACCTTCCCGCACAGAATCCAAACAACCCCAAACCAAAAAGGCCCTCTGGCCAATCACAAAGAGGGATCCAGGGAGGTCACCCCACAAATGGGACCCCTAACTCCCCTGACTACATCAGCCCATGCTACAAGGGAAATAGACCCATCCTGGGTCATGTGTGGGCTCCTCCAGCCCAAAGGGGGGGGAATCCAACCAGACAGATGGAAACCCAGGGAACTTCCCTCCTCACTTCCCCCAGGAGGGCAGTAATCCCCCAAATGCCGGATTAAATTTCTTTCCTAGGTACCTGCCAAATTCCAACCCCCAAAACAACCCATCCTTCTTTCCCCACTTTCCTGGGCCCAGACAGCCCAATCCGGGAGAGGGGAGGTCAATGGTGGTGGAGTACCCAGACTTTCCTAACCCGGGGTACTTTGGGAGAAGGGATAGTTACCCTTCATGGGACCAACCCAGGGTAGACCTGAGGACCCTGTACCAGCCAGAGCGGGTGTCTCAACTAGAGCGACAGGTCCAGAACATGGCACAGGATCTGGGTCGCATGCTCAGGGCTCAACAGAACCCTCAGATGAGCATGGGGGCTCAGAACTCGAATCCAGGGTCTGGTGCTCCAGAACAATATTGGAGGAAGAACCCTGACAACCCACTGGTTCCCAGATAGGAGGGATAAGGGGAGGGGCGGTGTAAAGCCTTGGAGGATGCTTCCTTCCCCACTTGTGAAAAGCCCCTGGAAACCCAGAAACCGGAACCAAATTCTCTTGCCTCCGAAAGTCTGCAACCCAAGGAGCAGAGGGCGGGTAGGAGAAATAAAGAGCCCAAAAAGACCCATTTTGTGGAGGAGGTACACATCTTCCAGTTTGAAGGAGAGGGATCCTCAGAGGATCCAGGGAAAAGGATCTTTTCCTTCAGGGATGGGGGAACTCCTCCTAAAGAAAAATGGGTCCCAAAGGATCCAAATCCAGACTGGGTAGATGTAGGGACTGAGCTAAAACCACCCATCATAAGTACCCTAAATGACCAGCACGAAAATCCCTTGGTTCAAACCCATCCTGGTGACTGCCTCCAAAAAGAGGGGGGCAGCCCAGAATCAGAACCAGAGGAATCCAAAACTTCCCCCATATATAGCTGTCACCTTTTTCTTACAGATTCCCAAGAACCCAAACAGAATCCTGCACAGACCACCTCTCTGTCAGTATCCAAAACTAAGAAACTAACCCACCAGTTGGCCAAAAATGTGCATTACCTTTGCCCCCTTGAGCAGGGGAAGTGTACAATTTTGGCGCTGGTGGACACTGGATCCCAAGCTACCCTTCTGTCAAAAAGGGCCTTTGATCAAGTGAATTCGGGAAGGGGGGAGAAATACCAAATTCCTCTCCTGGACAACTTCAGAACTTCGATGTGAAGGAAATTCCTGTCGAGGGGAATGCGGATTTATACATTAAAATTGGGCGACACAAGGTGAAGCACTCTGTCATAGTTGTGACTCCTTGTTTATTAGGGAATGACATCCTGCGTAGATTGTCTTCACTCATAGATTGTGTAAACCAGGTGCTCTGGACCCAGACTAACCAACCAATAAAATTAAAACAGAGTGTCAACCATGTTAGTTTAAACGGCACATGCCACATGGTTGAACAAAACCCAGACCAAATAGAATTTCACTTCCAGAATAATCAAATCCCAGACGTGACAGTAATTGCAGTAGGACAACCAACCGGTGATGGGGAGTCCTCTCTATTTCTGAAAATCAACCTTCCTTCCAGTTTAAGGTAGCATTCCACGCTGGAAGGAAACACTCTGAAATTCTATACAAATTCACTATCAGAAAATCCCATTCCTATAGTTCAAAATGATGAGAAATCAGCTCAATGCTTGGGAAAATTAGAAAGCATTTCGGTCAGCACAACTGCTGCCATATGCAGTTGAAATTCAGATTGGACTGGAAGTCACCATCCCAGAACGGACCCAACAAATCTCACTGAAAGTCAAAGTTAAAAGAGGACAGAAACTGAAAAACCCTGACGCCTATGTCCATCTTAATGCTAATTTCCAACATCAAGGGTTGGGGGTAAACCCAACACCACTAGTCAACATAGAACATGACACCATTCCAATAGAGGTGGATAACAGCGACCTAAAGAGTATCACTCTGGTCGCAGGCATCATTATTGGAATGGCAGTTGATGACAGACATTTTTTCCATAGATTTAGGTAATGAACTGTTAGGACCAATCCCCAAGGACTGTTTGACAGTGGTAGCGATGATGCCACAACACCAGACAGGATCTTCACCTGGCATGGGGGGAATTTCCTGATGTATTCTTCCTGACCTTATGGTAAGGAAGATGTGACCTGTGACTTCGGGAGGGATGAGGTGATCTTTCAAGTCCACGAGGACTGCCTTCCCCACCTGAAGCCTTCAGTCCAAATCTGCACTTTGACTAGGGACTTCTCCACCCAGCTGGAGAAGGTCACTGAGATAGCCAAACCGGAGGTCTTTCCAGGCTTCAGGCAGATGGTTGAAGAGAAGGGAGCAGCAGTACACATGAACCCGTACTCCCTCCGGATACATCAACTCCGGCAATGAATTCAACATTTTTCTACACAAGGCCATGCCCGACTTGGGTGAAACGGGTAACCTGGCCTATGTAGATGATGTTCTAGTCAAAAGCTCAACTGTGGAGGAACACATAGCAGAGATACATTATGTTCTGACTCAGTTGACGGCAGCTGGAGCAAAACTCTCCTTTCAAAAGGCACAGTGTTGCAGAAACCATGTCAATTTCTTGGGGCATGAGATAACTCCTTAGGGTCTCTGTTCCCAAGAAAAGAAAGTGGAAGCACTCCTGAAATTAAAAGACCCCACAACTCTGCGAGAACTAATGAGCCTTCTTGGACTAACTAATTACAGCAGAAAGTTAATTGAGGAGTACGCAAAGATCACAAGACCCCTGATACATTTTCTGAAGGGGGGGGTCAAATGGGAGTGGGGTCCAGAACAAGCAGAGGCAGTAAGAAAGCTCAAAAGAAGCCTCTCACAAGTGCCTTGCCTAGCTTACCCTGTCAAAAACAAGGAGTTCTTCTTGGAGACAGGGTTCTCAAATACATGCTTGACTGCAGTATTATATCAAAAGCATGACAAGGTCAATAAAGTAATCTCCTATGCGAGTAAAACTTTATCCTCAGTGGAGGGAAAATTCAACGATTGTGAGAAGGCACTCCTGGCAACGGTGTGGGCATTGAAGAATTACGGCCCGTTTATCCAGGGGGAACACATCATAGTGGAGACTCCAACCTTTGCAATATCTTCAGAGTGACAGAATCCGGGCCGGAAATGTGAGTAATTCCCGAATTACTTCCTGGATTGTGTCATTGCAAGGCTTTCCTGTGGAGGTCAGATAAGGCCAAAACAAGAAGAGTCCCCTCGCGCAAGGTCTGGCTGATTTGCATGATTGTGCCAGAGAAAACTGTCTAGAGGATGAAAGTCTTAAAATCAAGGACAGCATGGAGGCATACCTTAATTCCCCACACAAAGTCTATGAAGACGACCAGTGTGAGGGAATGCCCACTGTTTATGTGGATGGGTGCTCCTACCATGTTGACAACAATGTGGAAAAAGAACTTGTGGCCGGCGTAGGGAATGCATGGGTGAATGATGCCCCAGAACCCTCCGTTGGGTACAAAATCGGTCCCCGAAGTAGTCAAGTGGCAGAGTTGATGGCTGTGCATCAAGCCATCCTCACTGCTGTCCAACACTGACTCCACAAACTGGTCATAATCACTCATTCGGATTATGTTTGGAACGGGTTTGTGGAACACCTGGTTAGCTGGAAAACCAGAAGCATGCTATGTGCTAAGAATAAACCATTGAAACATGGGAAATTAATACAAAATATTGATGATCTGGCCACCTTGAATGGGATGACCATCTACTGGAAATAGATTAAGGGTCATTCTAAAGTAGAGGGACCAGACAAAACTGGAAATGACCTAGCTGATCAGCTGGCCAAAACCGGAGCCCTCCAAGGGTATCTACTTCAGATTGAGTCCCTGTTGGGGGAAATCCAGGTCACTGCTATCACTAGGTCCCAGACAAATGCTCACAATGAACTCTCAACTGCACAATGGATTAAGGAGACCCCAGATGCTGATTAGATTACAGCTCAAAGGGGATCCAATAATTGGTAAGTTTTATCAACACATTGAGGACCCTGAGAACTTTACCCTGATGGATACCGATTACATAGGGAAAGAGGACTTCAGAGTGTTCATGAAATGTCCAAAAATGTTCCGAACCCAAGACTGTTTGTTGGTAAGGAGAGCCATAGCTGGCCATGACCAGTGGGTGGTCCCTACCACATTCCGAAGCCTGATGCTAAGTCACCCCCCTGAAGCGGCCACAGCCAGTCATCGGGGGTTTCATACGGCACTAGAATCTTGCGGCAGGTTGCATACTGGCCACACATGGGGCAGGACCTCGACCAATACTTGAATGGGTGTCTTGTGTGTGCACAATTTCAGCCAACATCACTCACACACCGTGCTCCCCTCCAAAAGAGGGGGATGACATTGCCTTGGTCAGATTTACAAGTTGATTTTATCGGACCTGTGATTCGCTCCTCTAGGGGGAACAAGTACATGTTGACCGTAACATGCTTGTTCACTAAATGGGTGGAATGTCTCCCGGCCCCAAATTGCAAGGCAGAAACAGCAGCTGCCCTGATGATCAATCACATCTTCTCGTGTTTTGGACTACCCCAAAGGATTGAGTCAGACCGAGGTAGCTACTTCATTAGCAAAGTGATGACAAAGATGTGGGAGATACTTGGGGTCAAAAGAAAACTACACATTGCCTACCGGCTGCCTCTAGTGGTAGAGTTGAGAGATACAACAAGACAATTGTGAGCATATTAAAAATGTTTGTGGCAGATTCTGGGCCAAGTTGGGACATTCGATTACCTCTTGTCCTGATGGCCATCCAATCTACCCCTTCTTCTGCAAAAACAATGTCACCGTTTGAGCTGATGAATGGATGATGGATGGTGCTTCCCCAGCATCTGCTCTACAGAACCCAAGAGCAGACTCTCCTAAATGCCTGCACAACTCATGAGTATGTTGAGAATCTAAGAAAACACCTTCAACATGCTTTTGCCTATGCTCAGCGGAATGTAGAAAGATCTGCAGACGTTATGAAGACCCACTTTGACCTTAAGACAACTAAAAAAGAATACCAAGTAGGAGACCGGGTCTACTTGTACAATTTCCAAAGAACCAGGCCAAACAGCGCCAATTTCTTCCTAGCTGGCGGGATCCTTTTGAAATTGTAGACAGAATCTCACCAGTCGCCTACAAAATCCGTATCCCCAAAGGCAGTTTGTCAGAAGGGGAAGGCAAGTGGGTCCACATCAACCAGCTGAAGTGTTGCCATCCTAGGCATACTCTGCAGAAAATAGAGGAGCCATCTGGAAACCCTGAGGGGGACATTCCGGATCCTAGAAAATTCCAATTGTAAAACCATTCCACCTGTTAAAATCAGTAGTAATTACAGGTGGGAAAGATTGTCAATTGTATGTCAAATGTATGCGTCTGCCCCACTACATGAATAGTGGTGGGGAAATGTCCATAACCCTGCTCTGTTCTGTCTCATAGTGCTGAAACCATGGATTCTAAGCACCAAGGAGGACCACTCGGGGACCTGGAGGAAAGACCCAAGGGGCCCGGAGTATCGCTCCATACTCCCATCCAGAACCAGCGAGGAGAACCTGTCGATCCAGCATTGAGGGGAGAAGTAGACATATTTTTCCACTTGGACCAAAAAGAAAGAATGAACATCCCAATCTCACGACTTCCCCTTGACAGGCAGGTCAAACTTAAGTCGGCAAGGGGGGCTCTGTGGGATGTATTGACCCACTTTTGCTCTGCCATGTGGCATCCCTGTGTTCTGATGGTGCACGAAATATCAAAATGGCCGCAAAACCCATGTGCACGACAAAACCTATGGAAATCGTGCTTTGCAACACAAAAAGATGGCTCCCCAATCCGCCATGCATGTTGTCAGTGGTGGAACAGAGATCTCACTCCTGAAACATGTCACTGGGCTGCCCAACAAGTGAAAATGGAGCACAGAGGGAAAAGCAGTGCTTTGCTGAAAGAAATCCAGAATCAGGCTTTGAAATCCTTTTCATTGGTTGCTGAAACTGCAGAATGCCCATCTAAAACACCCTCAAACATCAAATATTCTTGTTGGGTGTTACAATTCATTTAGTTCAAGAAATCATGGTGATATTATAATGTCCTGGAAAGCTGAATTTGTCATCAAAACATCCACAGCAAATGTTGCCTGCTGGTGGAATCTGTCAAAATATGGGCGCAGTACCCTCAGCCGCCTGTATGACAGCTGTCAGAAGCCAGCATGATAGAATTTAAACTTGTACAACTGAAATCTAATGTCTGAAAAATAAGTGACCTGTTATTGAGAGTAACCTAGGTTGTAAGTGTTTAATCCCAGGGTTTAGAATCTGGAATCACTATTATAATTGCTTGTTTTAAAATTACAAGTGTTTTAAAGCAAGAAAACTATGCAACAGAATGACATTTGAATTTAAGGTTGACTAAAATCAGCAAAACCAGTATAACAGCTTCCCCCACAGAGGCCAGGCCTCTCCCTTCTGCTTCTCTCCACCAGGAAATCACACCTATGTGATGATTACAGGGGGGAGGAGAATTTGGGCTGCTGTGGGAAGGGGACAATGGTCTTCCTCCAGCTCAAGGAGATGCTAATTATGGTAGGCCGTAAATGGCCTCTGCCAGGAGGAACTGGGAGGAGCCTGCTTCTGAACTGCAAGGAGAAGGAGGAGGCGGAGACAAACAACCAGTTGTTGCTTAACAAGGACCAAAAAGCACATTTTAAAAAGACTGATAATTTACTGTGTAGAATTGTGAAAAATATGTAAACAACAGATTTGTGAATCTAATTATTGGCTGCACGTTTTAAGAGACGCTGTAACTCTGTGACATTTTCTAGATGGAAACGGTGGAAAATATGGTTTTACACCAAATGTATTTATGCCAAAAGTAGGAAAATTCATACACTTATGCCCATATTCAATGCACACATTTGTAGAAATCTGCTCCAAAATTGGACAAAGTGTTCCGGACAAAAAAGGCAAAATTCTGTAAAAAGCAGACACAAGATCTTACAGCGACAGGGTTTGGGGGAGTATCTTCTACACACAATACGTAATCTATATATGTTATTGTTATAGAGGTTGCACACATGGAAATATGTATGGTACCAAAAGTAGATTTTGTGATCAAGAGGCGAGGGGTGGACTCTAGGCCTTATAAAACCACATCATCATGATGACACACTGTTTTTCTTCTCCTTTCTTCTCCTTTCAAGGAAGAGAGGAGACTCCTGACTCCAGAAACTTGGCAAGCAGAAAGGCCCATTATATAGCTGAACCCTTTTCAGCTAGGCCTTAAAATTCCAAAACCTAAGGGGAACAAAACAAACAGCCGGGATGTGCTGTACTGCTTCCCCGCTGAAAGAATTATCATCAGAACAAAAAAGGGCAGTTCCAACCCAGCTGTGCCGTGCGGTGACCAGAGCCATTGCAGATCAGATTCAGTTCAGTTGTGCCGTGCGGTGTCCAGAGCGCCTTGATGCTGCCAATCCCTGACCAGAATCCCTGACCATAATCCCTGACCAGAATCCCAGAGGTTCTGTTTGAAACACATATAGTGAGTATCTATAGAATAGAACTGTGTCACTAACATATGTACCTGGCTTAGTCCAATCCCTATCTTAAATCCATCCTATCTTGTCTTCAGAACTCGCATTGTTAGGAGTATTTTTGAATTGTCTAAACTCTCTATCTTATCCCTCCTATCTTCCTCCCATACTAGTAACGTTACAACTATCTTTGCGCTGATATATTTCATCTGAAGAAGGCAAGCTCCTCGGCAGGCAGTTGCCCTGATCCAGTGGCTGTGCTTCCGTGTGGTATTTGTTTCTTCATAGTCATCCCCTAGTGTAAGAAATCCCATTTGTCTTTTAAAAGTGCATTCCTGTTTCCCATTTTGCTCCTGCATCTGAAAAAACTACCTCCACTAAAGTGTCCATAACTTCCTCAGTTTTTGTGCTGGAAACACAATTTTACCTTCTCCTGGTAGCTGCTAACATCCTCAGCTTTCCATAGAACCTAAAAGAACCATAGAACCTAAAACCGCAAATCCATATAGTTCTCCCACAATTGTGATTACCGCGTGCTGAAAAGTTTGCCGTGAATTTCGTTTAGGGAACATTTTGACACGTGTAAAACAGCTTTTGATTGCTTCCGACCTTAATTTTAAGATTTCACATTGAAACTTAGTATTAAATCATTGCTAGTGTTTGTCTGTAACCATCCAAAGCGGCTCCCATAAGAATATTTTACAAATCAGCAATTTAGCCCATATTTAGTACTTTACCCAATCTATTCTCTAGATAACTTTAAAAATCATTCTGACCGCTTGCCAATCAATTCCGTTTTTCTCTTGTGTTTGCTGGGGGGAGGGGGATTTATATTCTTTGTTGAGTTCTGCCATTCCTGAATACCTCCTCTCTCCTTCCTATCTCTTCACATTGCCTATTGGGGGGTTGAGGGATGTACAGGGGGAAATAGTAACCACACTGCTATTTGATTTGAACACACACAAAAGTATTTGTTCTGTGCTGAATTGTTTTTGCTCATTATTGCTCATTGTGATTAAAGAGATTGCTTAGTGTTACATCACCCCATTGGTGATTATTGTATACCCATTAAAACTTAGTGTGATTTAATTGTGAATACATAAATAAATACTTTAACTTTGCAAACCAGCCCGATTCCTGGTTCAGTGTGACCAGGGGGGTTCCAAGAGAGGGGCGTGATATGAGTGGTACATCGTTCAGAATAAAAGAACTTTTAGACACAAATAAATAAGGATTTCAGTTGTACATTATACGCTAGGCGTTGACTTAGGTGAAGTGCCGGATTGAAATCATTTACAGATGTGTGTCAGCAGCTCAAGGCTCCAACATGTAATACAGCCAGCAAACACAAAATCTGCTCTCACCAGCTGCCAACAACACTCTGAGGCACTCTGCTTTTCTTTTCTTTTTATAGTGGTATGGACAGGAATCAGGCTAGATTAGGTTTCTGAATGGCAGACTTAGATAACGTTGTAGAGAATCCTGACAAGCACCTTTTAGAAGTCTGTCTTTTCTTAAAGACAGGGCCCAGAAACATAGGGACAGATAGGTTGTGTAAATTAAGAAAGATGTTCACAAAAATGCTTCCTTGTAGATCTTTTGATATTGACTTATCACAAAACCTAGGAAAGGCAGATTGATGATGGGCCAGTAGTTCATGAGGTAGTCGGGGTCGAGTCTTGGTGACTTGACAATTGCAAGAGGTGACCGGTCTTGAGTATAGAGATGAAGGTGCCATGACTGAGGGAGCTGTGGATGGTTTCCAACCAGGGGGCGACTGGTGCAGTTGGAAGGGTTTGGAGTATGGCTGCAGGGAGTATGTTCCCCATACACAGATGTTCCATGGTGAGAGGCTCAAAGGTTGCCAAGTCAGTTGACCTTAAGCAAATCAGGTTGTAAGAAATTCAGTCAGTTGTTAACAAGTCTGTTGTAAATTGCTCGGATAAGCGAGTTACAGTTGTGGCTACTTTCACTGACATCAGCCCACGGGAGGAGAAGGTTGCAGACATCTAACACTGGGAAGTGACTGAATGATCAGAAGGACAGTTTGCTTCCACACCGATGGACGTGCTTGACTGCGGTGGTGTGACTAATGTCAAAGTTAATTGTCAGATTCCCAAACATTATAGCAGGTTTGGAAAGCCATAACAGATTGTGTATATGTTGTTTATGATGAGGCAGGGAACAGAACCTTTTATGTGTGTTGGCTCTAATGTGTACTGTATCTGGTCCACAGTGTTGAGAATGCACTGGACTTCCTTCAGCCAATAGTTTCCTGGATCGCGGAAGCGAATGAGGAAGAAGATGTTGGTGTGATTTAGAGACATTATGGTCACCAGGTCTGTAAAGTCACCAATCGAACATTGACTGCCCTTGGGGTTAGTGTTAAGAAGTGCAAGCTAACTATGACTGTTGGTGTATTGGCCATACAGTTCCAACAAAGAGCCACTGGTGTTGATGTCCATTAGGGTGCATGTTTATTAACTACGGTAAATGATGGTGATGCATTTCTCCATCTTCTATCGGCAGTCTCTTCACATTAAGTTGTAGACTTTGTGGATTTGGATCTCTGGGCGTTGGGTGTAGGAGAGTGGCATAAATGTCTCAGTCATGAAGAAGGGCTAAAAGGGGGGATGTGGGGGTGTTGCGTGGCAATGTATGCTGCATGTTAGGTTGTTAAGTGCATGTAATGGGACTTTGCTCCCAATGTAGTTGGGGCAACTTCAGTGCTGATGTGGCTTATGGTGGCATGTGCGGTATGATTGATGTTATGTGCATGATATTGCCTGTGAGCAGCAACGTTACCCATTAGTGGAGATGTTGTTTATAGCCTTGAGTGAAAGGCAGGGCAGTTGAAATCATTACAAGCAGCACACCTCATGGTGTGACTAGCAGGGCATCAATGTGTGGGACCTCCTGGTCCAAACAGATCAACATAGGAATTAGCCTGTATTATGTTTGTCCTACCCTTAGGTCAACTGTCCGGGGAATGGCCAATGACAAAGGAATGAAAAGGACAGGGCTCCACAGGTGAGTAGGGCAGAAGTCCTGCCAACTACAACCACTTGCACCAGATGGGCACCTGCCCAAAGTACCTTGGCTTTCCCAATGACCGGCATCTCTACTTCAAGGTGCACATAGCAAGGAACTAGACAAAACATTACTAGCAACATACACACAAAATGAAATACAATTCCCTCATCCCAGATAACCACATCAGACCTGCCTTGCAAACCATGGTTTCCTCCTACATAGATGGTGCTGATGCCCCTTGGAAGCACTTCTGGACACCACGAGAGACACCAAAAAAGGTGTCCTGCATGTTGCAACATTATTGATGAAAGGAAACAAGCCTCATTCAACAGTATTGCCTCCCACTTCAAAGACATGACACCCTCACAATTGCATGCATCATATACAAGGCTGTTTCCCTGAAGCCAGCAAGCAGCCTTGTGGGTTCCCTATGCATCCCTTGATCCCTACAATCCACCAGTAGTCAGGACATTTACAGATGTCCACATAACTATGCCAACAAGAAAAAACCCTCAACATAGGGCTTCTCTGTCCATGCCCACAGACCCTGGAACATCCCCCTCCCTATAAATATCTGACTGCCCTACACTCATCTACCTCTGAGGTATGATCCCAATACCATTATCCACAATGAATAGCTCCTCCACAACACATGCCTCCACATACCCTCCACTCACCACCAAACCTGACATTGGCCCATCTCACCTCCCTGCGATATCTCCTGGTTGCATATAGATGCCTTGCTGCATATTTGTGTGTACTCTCCCATTGTTACTTTCCTACACCCATCTGTTGATCCCTGTGCCATCTGTTCCCATCCACATTCACATGCCCATATGACCAAGTAAGTGTCTGGAGCTTCTTAAAGCATGCTCCGCCATCAATAAACAAACAAACTGAATTGATAGGAAGACATGTCCAAATTAGTGAATTGCCCACATCACTTCCTCAACCACCCAGCAACCATTTACAGGAATACAACTGCCTACATGTATACCAAATACTGGAAGGTGTAATGCACAATTTGTATTGCCCACAGCCACAAACATCATACTAAATACAGATGTTTGATGTGGTGCAAGCAGTGCAAATAGCACATGGTTGATATGTGGTTCCTGGACGCTGACCACCAACTGGGAGGGGTCTCAACTTGAACACATCACACACATCAGCTGTACAAAAGGATCAATCCATATAATTTCGAATCATGCACCTCACAAAAAGTGTCCACTGTTACACTCACGGGCTGCACAGTGTTAAGTGACTTCAATTCTGCACTCCAACTAAGTCAATGCCTAGTCTGGGATGCCCAAGGGAAGCCCTTATTTATATATTTTTATGACAGGTTCATAGATCTGGATGATAAACCCTTGTATAACGCCCCTCTCTTTGAATCCCCCTGACCTCACTGAGCCAAGAGGTAGGTTTGTTTTGCAAATTAAAAGATTTATTTGAAAAATTAAACAATATATATATATATATATATATATATATATATATGTATATATATATATATATATCACACCTTGTATAATTAAATAATTAAATTTATATTTGATAGCACACTTATGAATATAATGTTGATCAACAATGGGTAATGTTACAATTGCACACTCTTTTCAATCAGTGAGGAGTTAGTATAGAAAGGATAAGGTAGCAGAGAATACTTTTATGGTTTCAAGGAAATGCAATGATGGAAAAGAATGCAGCACAGAAACAAACTGATGTGGTTTCAACAAGAGATAATAGGATCACTTTTTCTTTAGACAATTCACTCCCCCCATGCAATATAAGGAGATGGAAGGCGAGCACACAGTTTTCAGGAATACAATCAAATGCAATACAAATTCCAGTTCCCCCCTAGCAAGCTTAGAGCAACCGGTATGCTTTTAAACAGTCAAAAATACTTTTAAATGTGATTTGCAATGAAGTGAAAAATATGCGAAAAATGATTTTAATTCCCTATAGGAGATTCAGGGTAGGTGATAGCTACTTAAGAATGGTTCAGGTCAACACTATCAGTGATTCATGAGGGATTGCCACGTTGAAAACAAATTTCAGCAGTTGCAAGCAAAAGACAGCTATTTTTGACAGGTGCAGAAATTGAGTCAAACTGCAATTCGCTGCACTTTTTCCAAGTTTTGGGCTTGTTGGAAAGGTTAGGTTCTAGCTTTAAAATGAAAGTTAAATCTCGCTTCTAGGACATGCGGTTCAAAAGATACGGATGATTTAGTGGAGGTAGATTCTCAGAAATAAAGTAAGATTCAAATGACAAATGACACTTTCACAAGGTTTGAAATCACAGAATGGACACAAAATTTCTATGCAGTTCTAAATAGGTTGAAATGGATGAGATGAGATTATTTTAGACTAAGAGATTGGTTCTGCACAGTTCTGGCTGGATATTCACTCCTAATTTTGGAAGGGATGGGCCTCGTCACAGATCTGGTCAACAGGTTTAAACTGTACTTCTGGCGGGTGGTTCTGAAGTCACAGCTATCTGGGTCAGCTCTGCTCTGCTGGTCTGGATCTCTGGTTTTGGCAAAAGTTCTGGCACTGCACAGCGGTCTGGTCTGGTCTCTGGATATTGCCTGAATTTGAAGTCGTCCATCAAAGTGCTTTGCAAGAAATCAGTTTGAAGTGGGAAGTGAATCTCCCTACCTGGGTCTCAGTGGCTCTTTTTATGTCTTTTGAAAATGGGTGGGAAGGCTTTCTATGCCCAACCCACTGAGGATCCTGATAGGCTAGAGGATTCTCTGTTGCCTGACTGGGGAACTGAATTGTGAGTCATCCGGTGTCATCAGGCATCATTTTTATGGTATACAGAAAGAACGCTGCTCTTATCACTTTGCACACAAATCTATTTTTGATTCCAATGCATATTTATCTATGTACAATTTTTCTAATATTATGTGTCCGGTTAACATATTTTCTGTAGCACCAAACCATCCGACCCCTGTCTTTGTAAGATGTCGTGTCCACTTATGACAGAATTCTGCCCTTTTCATCCAGAACACAATCTCTAAACTTTTCCAGAATTTACACAAATGTGCACAAGGAATATGGGCATCAGATGATGAAGTGTGAGATTTTTAACATACAGACATTTGGAGTAAAACCCTATTTTCCGCTACTACCCCCCAGAACATACAACAGAATCCTAACACCTCTTAAAATGTGCACAGAAAAATCACAGGAATAATGATATTATTGATATAATGTTGACCATTTTGTACTATGAATTATCCATCTTTTTAAAATGATGCTCTGGCCCAGAGGGGTGTGGTTTCCCAAAGCACATGGGGGAATTTCTGGTTTGTCCACTTCCTCCAAGCTCAGCTGGCTCACAGAGGCAGTGCCCCTCCCAGTTCCTTCCAAGAGGAAGCCACTCATTTATTTTAAACATTTCGATATTAGTGGCTTTAAATCCCATTTCACTTAAACTTCTGACATCCACAGCTCAGCCAGTTTTGTTATGAACATTATTTTAGGCTCTTCGTCTTTCCAGATTGTGTATGAACACAAGACTTCATTCTACCAGACGTCTGCTGGTGTTTAGTAAGATTTTTGAATATCTTGCAATGTTTGAAATAGGCATTTTGAGCTTGCATTCAGAGAAACAAAGGTGATTTCAAAGCGCTTTTTGAGCTAACAGGCACTGCTGTTTTTCCTTTGGCACCACGTTTCACTCATGGCGCTTCTGGCCCATCAAGCTCGCACTGGTGGGTGATGGGTCAGGCGACCATTTTGGTGTGTGCAAAAATTGCACGTTTTTCCTGGATTCTGGCGCAATTGTGGGCTTTTGGGCCATCTTGGATTTTCTAAGCCCAGAGCACCAAATGCTGCAGCATAATAACTTGAACGTGGGTCGATACACCTGACAAACCCCCCCGCCTGACTGTACTTTGATTTCGAGTTGAGGGGGAGTCGGGTGCAAAGGATGTTTTGACCCACACGCTGGGATGTCCGCATCATCTTCTTCCGATTCTGCAGATGGCACAGTTCAGCATCTTTTCCCCCATCAGGGTGGATCGGTCGGTTCTCCTCGCCGGTCCTAATGGGAGTTTCGGGCGGTACCTCGGGCCCCTCGGATCTTTGCTCCCGGTCACCGGGTCGTCCTCCTTGGTCAATCTCCATGGTTTATCTCTCCTAGGATGACAAAGCAAAGTGGCAGAAACATATTCATAGACATTTCCCACCACTATTAATGGTGGGGCGAACATGTACATTTTATACATCAGGATACATTTGCATTCCAGTATCATAGAATTTTATAGGCTATATGTGGAATATTTTAGGGTTGGACTTGTATTACTCTGGAGCGGCCCCCTCTGGGTTGGCAGAGGACTCCTCCAGTTGCTGCAGAGTGTGCCTGGGATGGCAACACTTTAGCTGATTTATATGGACCCACTTGTCTTCCCCTTCCACCAAACTGCCTTTGGGGATGTAGATCTTGTAGGCGACTGGTGAGATCTTGTCTTCAATTTCAAAAGGGCCCTTCCATGCAGGCAGAAATATCCACTGTTTGGCTTGGTTCCTTTGGAAATTGTATAGATAGACCCGGTCTCCCACATTGTGTTCTTTCCTAGTAGTCTTTAAATCATAATGAGTATTAATGCTATTGGCTGATCATTCTAGGTTTCTCTGAGCATAGGCAAAAGCATGTTAAAGATGTTTCCTTAAATTTTCAACATACTCATGAGTTGTGGAGGCATTGATCAATGTTTGCTCTTGGGTCCTGTAAAGCAAATGCTGGGGAAGCACCATCCTGCGTCCAGTCATCAGCTCAAATGGTGACATTTTAGTTGCAAATGAAGGGGTAGATCTGATGGCCATTAGGACAAGAGGTAATCGAATATCCCAACTTGGCCCAGTATCTGCCACAAACTTTATTAAGATGCTCATAATGGTTCGGTTGTAACGTTCTACTGCACCAGAAGAGGCTGGCCGGTAAGCAATGTGTAGCTTCCTTTTAACCCCTAGTATCTCCCACATCTTTGTCATTACTTCGCTGGTGAAATGGCTACTTCGGACTCAATCCTTTGGGGTAGTCCAAAACGCGAAAAGATGTGGTTGATCATCAGGGCAGCTGCTGTTTCTGGCTTGCAGTTTGGGGCCGGGAGACATTCCACCCATTTAGTAAATAAGCATGTCACTGTCAACATGTACTTATTCCCCCTAGAGGAACGAATCACGGGCCCTATGTAATCGACTTGCAGTGTCATCCCCCTCTTTTGGAGAGGCACACGCTGTGTGAGGGATGTTGGCTGAAATTGTGCACACACAAGACACCCCTTCAAGTATTGGTCGAGGTCCTGCCCCATGTGTGGCCAGTATGCAACCTCTCTTAAGATTTCAAGTGTTGTATGAAACCCCCTATGACCGGCTGTGGCCGCATCATGGGCGTGACTAAACATCAGGCTTTGGAATGAGGTAGGAACCACCCACTGAACATTTTTGGACATTTCATCAACACTCTAAGGTCCTCTTTCCCAATGTAATCGGTATCCATCATGGAAAAGTTCTCAGAGTCCTCAACGTGTTGGTAAAACTTACCAATTATTGGATCCCCTTTCTGAGCCGTAATCAAATCAGCATCTGGGGTCTCCTTACTCCATTGTGCAGTTGAAAGGACATTGTGAGCATTTGTCTGGGTCCTAGTGATAGCAGTGACCTGGATTTCCCCCAACAGGGACTCAATCTCTATTAGATACCCTTGGATGGCCCCGGTTTTGGCCAGCTGATCAGCTAAATCATTTCCAGTTTTTTCTGGTCCCTCTACTTTGGAATGACCCTTGATCTTTTTCCAGTAGATGGTCATCCCGTTCGAGGTGACCAGATCATCAATATTTTGGATTAACTTCCCATGTTTCAAGGGTTTGTTATTAGCACATAACATGCCTCTGGTTTTCCAATTAACCAGGTGCTCCACGAACCCGTTCTGTACATAGTCCGAATCTGTGATTATGACCAGTTTGTGGAGTTGATGTTGGACAGCATTGAGGATGGCTTGATGCACAGCCATCAACTCTGCCACCTGACTACTTCGGGGACCAATTTTGTACCCAGCGGAGTGTTCTGGGGACTCATTCACCCATGCATTCCCTACGCCGGCTACCAGTTCTTTTTCCCCGTTGTTGTCAACATGGTAAGAGCATCCATCCACATATACATTGGGCATTCCCATACACTTGTCATCTTCAAATACTTTGTGTGGGGAATTAAGGTATGCCTCCATGTTGTCCTTGATTTTTAGACTTTCGTCCTCGAGACAGTTTTATCTGGCACAATCATGCAAGTCAGCCAGACCTTGCGCAAGGGGACTCTTCTTGTTTTGGCCATATCTGACCTCCACAGGAAAGCCTTGCATTGACAGAATCCAGGAAGTAATTAGGGAATTACTCACATTTCCAGCTCGGATTGTGTCACTTTGGAGGTATTGCAGAGGCTGGTGTGGAGTCTCCACTATGATGTGTTCCCCCTGGAGAAACGGGCGGTAATTCTTCAATGATTGATTGATTTATTTATTTATTGAGCGCTTTATGCCAAAGCGCTGAGCGCTTTATGCCAAAGTGCCCACACCGTTGCCAGGAGTGCCTTCTCACAATTGTTGAATTTTTCCTCCACAGAGGATAAAGTTTTACTCGCATAGGAGATTACTTTATTGATCTTGTCATGCTTTTGATATAATACTGCAGTCAAGCATGTATTAGAGAACCATGTCTCCAAGAAAAACTCCTTGTTTCTGACAGGGTAAGCTAGGCAAGGTGCTTGTGAAAGGCTTCTTTTGAGCTGTCTTACTGCTTCGGATTGTTCTGGACCCCATTTCCACTTGACCCCCCCCTTCAAGAGATGGATCAGGGGTCTGGTGATCTCTGCGTAGCCCTCAATGAACTTTCTGCTGTAATTAGTCCGTCCAAGGAGGCTCCTTAGTTCCCGCAGAGTTGTGGGGTCTTTTAATTTCTGAAGTGCTTCCACTTTTTTTTCCTGGGGACAGAGACCGTGAGGAGTAATTTCATGCCCCAAGAAATTAACACGGGTTCTACACCACTGTGCTTTCTGAAAGGAAAGTTTCGCTCGGTGGCCCTCAACTGTGTCAGAACATAACGGATCTCCGCTATGTGTTCCTCCACAGATGAACTTTTGATGAGGACATCATCTACATAAGCCAGGTTACCCCTCGCACCCAGGTCGGGCATGGCCTTGTGTAGGAAAATGTTGAATTCATTGCCAGAGTTGAGGTATCCGAAGGGAGTCCAGGTCCATGTGTACTGCTGGCTCCCAAAGGTAAAAGCCAGTTTGTATTGGTCCTCCCTACTGACAGGCACAGTCCTGTATCCATTGGTCAGGTCTATTGCAGTGAATACATGTGACCCCTGGATCTGGGCCAGCCCTTGGTCAATGAAGGGAAGAGGCCATCGGGAAGTATGGACCCGTTTGTTGAGCTCCGTAAGTTCGGCGCAGAGTCTCCACTGGCCGTTTGGCTTCAATATTCCCAGCACCTGATCATTGAAAGTGCTGTGTACTGGACAGATTATCCCCGGGGACTCAAGGTTCTTAATTATTTCAGTAAGGGACTCCATGGATGCGAGAGGCAAGCGATATTGCTTCACAAACAATGGAGTCATGCCAGGGTCCGTGGGAATTATTGTTGTGTGGATGTCGGTGCGACCACAGTCATATGAGTCTAGCACAAAGAGATCTTGGAATTCCAAGGAAACTTGTTTCAACTTTTGCTTCTGTTCCAAAGTCACACAGGCATCAGCTAGGTTGACTCTCTTCAACCTTCTGCCTGAAACCTGGAAAGACTCCTGGTTTTGCTATCTCAGCTGCATCCTCCAGCTGGGTGGAGAAGTCCCCGGTCAGGGTGCTGATTTGGACTGGAGGCTTCAGGTGCGAAAGGCAGCCCTCATGAACCTGGAAAATCACCTCATCCCTTCTGAAGTCACAAGTCACATCTTCCTTACAATAAGGGCAGGAAGTATACACCAGGAAGTTCCCCCCATGCCAGGTTAAGATCCTGTCTGGTGTTGTATTGTCATCACTGTCACTGTCAAAACAGTCCTTGGGGATTGGTCCTAACAGTTAATTTCCTAAATCAATGGAAAAATGTCGGTCATCAACTGCCATTCCAATAATGCTGCCTGCGGCTAGAGTAATACTCTTTAAGTCGCTGTTATCAACCTCTATTGGAATGGTGTCATGTTCTATGTTGACTAATGGTGTTGGGTTTACCCCCAACCCTTGCTGTTGGAGAGAAGCATTTAGATGAATATAAGCATCAGGGTTTTTCATTTTTTGTCCTCTTTTAACTTTCACTGCCAGGGAGAATCGTCGGGTCCTTTCTGGGATGGTGACTTCCTCTTTAATTTGAATTTCAACTGCATAAGGTAGCAATTGAGCTGACCTAAATGCTTTTTCTGGATCATCAAAGCCCATGGGATTATCCGCTAATCAGGACCAAGCTTTGAAGTTTATTAGGTCCAAACTAATGGCAAAGCGATTGAGAATGTCACTGCCTAAGTAAAAGGCAGCAGTGACGTCTCGCACGACCCAACAATTATAGACTATGCTCTTGTTGCCAATGGAGATTTTGAACAAACATACACCTACTTGGCAGGAGATGTTTGGAATTGGGTGTTTCCAGATCCATTTCCCATTTGTCTATCAGTTTGAATGTGGGAATGGCTGGATCTTTTGGGAGTTGGCGGAACATGGCTTCGCTGATGAAGCTCTTACCGTTGTTCACTAGCACTCGGGCAAGAACAGAGTCCTTCCCATCATTTAACTGAACAGGGATGAACAACTGCTCTCCAATTTTCTGAATATCAGCCAGGCTCTGAGTGGATTTCACATCTTTCTGGACTATTGGAGTGGGAATGTCTGATTGTGGATTAGTAAAGAATTTCAGAGTGTTTCCTTCCAGTGTGGAATACCACCTTAAACTGGAAGGAGGGTTGATTTGCAGAAATAGATAGGACCCCCCATCACCG
The DNA here is from genome assembly GCF_040938575.1 of Ambystoma mexicanum. Lineage (NCBI taxonomy): Eukaryota > Metazoa > Chordata > Amphibia > Caudata > Ambystomatidae > Ambystoma > Ambystoma mexicanum. The sequence goes on from NC_090928.1 coordinate 375,553,340, forward strand.
GTCTGTTGTCCTACTGCTATTACTGTCCCATCTGGAATTTGGTTGTTCTACTTGGTCAGATTTATGTTCAACCATTTGGCATGTGCCGTTTAAACTAACATGGTTGACACTCTATTTTAATTTTATTGGCCGGCTAGTCTGGGACCAGAGGACCTTGTTTACACAATCTATTTGCGGTGACAACCTGCTCAGGAGGTCATTCCCTAGTAAACAATGGGTGCCCTCTGGAGTCACTACTATGACCGGGTGTTTCATTTTTTAATTTTGGACATTACGAGAGAAGAGATCTGGGAAGAATTCTGTGGAGAGTCATGGGAATCTGCAAGAAAAAGTTGCAACTGGAAATCTGGTTCTGGATCTGGGCCGCCCCCCTCCCCCTTTTTGGAGGCAGTCACCAGAATGGGTTTGAACCAGGGGATTTTGATGCTGTTGGTTCTGGGATGAGATGATGGGCGGCGCTAGCTCAGTCCCCACATCTACCCAGTCTGGATTTGGATCCCTTGGGACACATTTTTCTTTGGGAGGAGTTCCCCTTCACTGAAGGAGGAGATCCTTTTCCCAGGATCCTCTGAGGATCCCTCTCCCTCAAATTGGAAGATCTTTACCTTTTCCACAAAATGGGTCTGTTTGGGTCCTTTGTTTCTCCTACCTCCTCTCTGCTCCTTGGGTGGCAGACTTTCAGGGGTAGGAGATTTTGTTTCCGGTTCCTGGGTTTCCAAGGGCTGTTTACAATTGGGGAAGGAAGCTTCCTCCAAGGCTTTACACCCCCTTTCCCCTTGTGCCTCCTCCCTGGGAACCGGTGGGTTATCAGGGTGTTGCCCCCGTCATTGTTCTGGAGCACCAGGCCCAGAGTTTGGGGCATTCTGTGCCGGCATGCTCATCTGAGGGTTCTGTTGAACCCTCAGCATGTGACCCAGATCCCGTGCCATATTTTGGACCTGGCGCTCTAACTGTGAAACCCGCTCAGGCTGATACAGGGTTCGGTTTTCTCCCCTGGGCTGATCCCGGGAAGGGTAGCTATCCCTTCTCTGGTAGTACCCCGGGTTGGGAAGATTTGGGTACCCCTCCACCCTTGACCTCCCCTCTCCCGGATTAGGTTGTCTGGGCTCAGGGAATTGGGGAAAGAAGGATCGATGATTTTGGGGTTGGAAATTGGGTGGATACCTGGGAAAAAAGTTCTGCCCAGTATTTGAAGAATTTCTGCCCTCCTGTGGGAAGTTAGGAGGGGAGTTCCCTGGGTTAGGTGCTTGGCTGCATCCCCCCCCTTGGACCGGAGGAGACCACACATAACTCAGGATGGGTCGGTTTCCCTTGTAACAGGGATTTACATAATCAGGGGAATGAGGGATCCCATTTGTGGGACTACCTCCTTGACTCCCTGTTTGTGACTGGCCGAGGGCCTTCTGGGCTTAGAGTTATTCTGCGCAGGCAGGTTTTTAGGCCCGCCCATCTCCAAATCTAAAACGGGGCAACCTTTACCTCTGCCACCTTGGCAGCAGCAGGGGTGCTGGTCGGTTTGGGGATTTTCTGTGCATTACTTTTATTTTCTAGGGGCTTCTGCACCTCATAGATCCGGGTGGCTTGTTCAATGACTCAGTCTAGTGGCCTTTTCTCATGAAAATCTCTCACTAGCTGGGTCATGATGTATTTGGGCAAGGCATGGAAAAACATATTTACAAACTCTTTACTGTCCGTGCGCACCCTTCTGGTAGTCTGCGCAAAGGCACACTTCAATTCCTGCACAAATTCTTGTGGGGCCTGATCCTCCCCACATTGCAAATTGTAGGCTGCCTTACGAGCCTCTTGGGGATTCCCGTGAACAGAAAAATGTTTCAAGATGGCCGCCCTATATGTGGACCATCTTGAATGGTTTTGGTCCTCCAGCCCCGCAAAGAAACTGGATTATTCTGGGGAGAATGTCCCTTTTTACATACTGGATGCAGCTACTGCTGTCCTTTAAATGGAAAGTCTCAATCATTTGCGATAAGGGGTGATGACACTCCTTATTGCCTTAATCTGTTTTAAGGGGTCCTTAAGCAAGGCCCTTTTTTCCTTATTGGCCTTTTTGGTTCGGGCAACCCTGGTCCATTCATCCTCTGACTCAGACGCACTGCTCCCAGAGATGCCCGTCTGATCTTCCAGGTTTTCCCGGATTCTACGAGCCTGGGAATGGCTGGCAGAATGTGGGGACCTGGTCTCCTGTGTCCTGTGACGTTCAGAGGAGACTTCAGATTCCTCCTTGCTGCAAGGATTTGATGGGTACCCCCCCCCACTGACCTAACTGGGCAGAGGTTTTCAGGATGCCCTTAGTGGGCCTACTCTCCTGGGGTTCCCCACTAAATTGCACTGTACTTAGGTGCCCATACCCGGATGCCCGCCCATCCATTCCTGTACTGGCCTATGAGCCCCATACTTTTGGCTGGATAGTAATCTGCCATCCCTGTGGCCCTGTGCTCATGTGCGCCAGGGGACATGAGGGTGGCAGAGTCCAGGGACTGGGAGAGATGAAGGCCTCTGGCACTAGGGCTCCTGAGATTATGCTCGGGTGTTTCCCTTTCTCAGCGAACCTCATCTCTATCAGCCCCTGCTCCCTGTTGAAATTGCAAGAGCCTGTGCTTTCAGTTCCTCAGTCAAGGACTTACTAGACTCTATCAGTCTCTCCTGCATGGCTACATGTTGCTGGAGCCTAGCATTGTGCTGGCAGAGAGCCTCATTCTCTCTCTGTGCTTCCTGGTTAGTCTTGGAGTACTGGGCCAGTCTTTAATGCAGGAGGGTTACCTCCTGAGTCCCATCCCTACTGGCCTGCTCCTTTCTTGCCAGAGCATCTTCCACCCTCCCGGTGTGCTCCAACAAGTTTTGATGCTCTTTTTGGAGGTCACCCAGTCCCTGGAGGTCCAGGTGATTTTCTTCCATTTTTTCTTTTAAGTGACAGACTTCCTGGCCTAAGGTGTCCCTTTCCTGACTAAGAGCCTGCATCTGTGCCACCAGGTCGTCCCGCTGCCTTTGAAGGGCTCCAGCTTTCTGGTGCTCTTCCTCAAATTCTGTCTGGGTGTCCAGGTCTTTCAGAAATAATGTGTTGCTCTCTGCCTTCTCCCTATCTAGGTGGCTTTGCAGGGTGACTACCTGCTCAGCACATACCCTATTGAAGTCCAGTTGTTGCTCCAGCTTTTTCTAGCTCTGCAGTAGGGAGTCCAGACCTTCTTGGTACTCCTTCTGCAAGGCCATAAATCTGGTATCCTGGTCTGTCTTTTCCTGTTGAAGGATACCCATATCCTCTTTTATTTTAATGATATAGTGCCTACTACCATTTTCTGACTCCTGGCTCCTCTGCAGCCTCTGCTCAGAAGGGGCCAGGTCAGATTGTTGCCTATTTGCCAGATCTTGGCCTTCAGCACATTTGTCCTGTATGGCTCCCGTATATAAATATAAATATGCCGCTATCCTGACAATCTTGTCGTGCTCATATTTGGCTTTAGGGGCCATATATAGTTCACTCAGGGCCACATGTAATGGACCCTGATCACTCCATGTGTCTGACCCTGTTGCAGTGATCTGGGGTGCGATTGCCTGCAACCACATCGTCTGGTCCTGTTCCATCCATTCGCCTCTCACAAATAGCTTATGTAAGAGGTGCTCTCTGGCTATTTTGATATCTACCAAGGTCGTCACTCTGGAAATTGATTTCCTTCCTGACTTACAGAGGTTTGTATTTTATTTTGCAAAACAGACCGTCTCCTTAGAGTGTCCTTCTTTTGAGTGGTGCTTTTACAGTGTCACACAGCGTGGTGATCCAACCGGATTTATGTATCCTGTCAGTTAGCACACTGTATTAAGCTGCACAAGTGGTAGACCTAATCCAGACGTCCCGGCTCGAGCCCCCACTCTGTTAAGTGACTTCAATTCAGCACTCCAACTAAGTCAATGCCTAGTCTGGGATGCCCAAGGGAAGCCCTTTTTATATATTTTTATGACAAGTCCGTAGATCTGGATGATAAACCCTTGTATAACGCCCCTCTCTTTGAATCCCCCTGACCTCACTGAGCCAAGAAGTAGGTTTGTTTTGCAAATTAAAAGATTTATTTGAAAAATTAAACTATATATATATATATATATATATATATATATATATATATATATATATATATATCACCTTGTATAATTAAATTAATATTTGATAGCACACTTATGAATATGATGTTGATCAACAATGGGTAATGTTACAATTGCACACTCTTTTCAATCAGTGAGGAGTTAGTATAGAAAGGATAAGGTAGCAGAGAATATTTTTATGGTTTCAAGGAAATGCAATGATGGAAAAGAATGCAGCACAGAAATAAACTGATATGGTTTCAACAAGAGATAATATGATCACTTTTTCTTTAGACAATTCACTCCCCCCATGCAATATAAGGAGATGGAAGGCGAGCACACAGTTTTCAGGAATACAATCAAATGCAATACAAATTCCAGTTCCCCCCTAGCAAGCTTAGAGCAACCGGTATGCTTTTAAACAGTCAAAAATACTTTTAAATGTGATTTGCAATGAAGTGAAAAATATGCGAAAAATGATTTTAATTCC